>NC_143554.1:114750000-116030000 GCF_054136105.1 Typopeltis vanoorti
ATCCTTATATGTAAGGTAAGCTTTCAGTAATTGCTGCTTTGCATTCCAAACCAAGTTTACATCACTTAAATATACAGTGGATATTCTTCTTAACTCTTAAACACCTCTCCAGTTAACTGCTTTGTCTGAAAATATACAGTAGGTGTATATCTGATAAATGAATTTCATTGCCTGTATGAAGACCATCTCCCTGCTAATTGGATTGGAGACAAAAATGGCATAGAAAAGTACCTTGTGTTTTGGTCTCCTAAACAGAATTCCTGGATTGTCAACCTGGTTGGCTGAATGGATAGTCCTTCTATTTTCCTATCAACAGGCTACAGGTTGTTCAGATCACTATTGTGGTATGGACATTTATGAAAATTTTTAGATGAAAAACCATAAACAAGCAGAATTTTAAATTTAAATTGAATCAAAATAATCTCTAGATGCTTGGAAGAAAGTAAGGAATAAAGAATTCTAGAATTTAAGAAATCATTAAATTATTATTTCTCCGAACAGTATAACTTGATATTAATAATCTTGCCACCACTTGGTGTTCTTTACTCTGGTTATGAAGGGATCCACTGTATTTGTATATAAAGCATGTAAAAAGTTCTCATAGTTTTGTTAGATTTTATTTATTTTTGTTTAGCATATAGCAATCTACATGCAGTTATAAAGATACATAAGTCAGAATAAATATATAAAAAGTAAGTGACAAACAATTAGAATAAAACAAAGACACTTATACTTTCAACAAACAAAACACTTATAGGTTAAGATCAAGTTGTCTGATCCAGTCTATAACAGGTGTTGTCGCCTCCAGGAAGTCATTTCTTTGATTCGTAGTAGAGCATCGTTTCTTCATAGGTTTGGTGGTATTAAGTTACTCGGCATAGGGAGCCAGTAAACATGAGTTGTTTTTATGGTTCCAGTGATAAGGCGCATTGTGGTGTTAAGTTGGCGGTCAATTAGTTTGGTATGGCAGCTATTGAGCCAAACTGGAGCACATTACTCTGCCACCGAAAAAAACCAATCCGAGTACAGATGTTTGTAATGTGGTTGCTGCTGCACCCAAAGATGTGCCACATGTTTTCAGTGTGTTTCTTACATGATAAGGCACGATCAAGTGTAACTCCTAGATATTTAGGATATTTGTTATGGTGTAGAACTGAATTTCCAAATCAGATGTTTAGCTCGTCATGTGCCAGTTTATTGCTGAGATGGAATGTTGACACTTCAGTTTTACTTTGGCTTGGTTGCAGTCTCCATTTTTTAAAGTAGGTATGCATAGCAGCAAGGTCATTTGTGAGACTTTCTTCTGTCTCTCTTAGTTCTCTATTTCTGGTGGCTAGCACTATGTCATCTGCATAGCAGAATTTTCTAGATGCTGTATCTGGCAGGTCAGCTATATATAGGTTAAATAAGAGAGGAGGCCAGTACTGAGCCTTGTGGTAGGCCGTTGTTGAGTTTCTTCTTATTACTGATATTTTTGCTAGTGCATTGTTGATTTCCTCATTGCTGAAGGTTCTTGCATATTCTGATTTGTCTTGTAGGTTTGCCTTCTAGTCTCTGGCTTCTCTTTTAACACATTGGCATCTTGAAATTCTAGTAATGTGGTCCCTCAACTATTTTGATCCAGTGTTTTTGTCTTGCTGTGTCCAAGTCGTGGAGGAGATCTTCTGCAATTTCCAGATCACTGCTCTCCATAATTTTCTCATAGAGCTGTTCGTTATATCCAGGAATATACTCCTTTCTGTATCCCCTGGGGGTGTTTTTTTGGCTGTAGAAATGACAACATCCCCCCCCCCTACAAATTGATTGTAGTTATTGGGTACAGGAGGTATGAAACAAACACACTTGTCAAGGTCAATAGCATATTTTCCCAATCGGCTCTTTGAAAATTCCATCTCTGGTGAGGAATTGATCAGACAAGGTATTTTTATGCCCACATCAAGGAGAACCAGACAGTGTTGGCTGTGAGGGAAGTCACTGAGAACTCTTCTTTGAGTAGGTAGAGGTTCATTCATGTTATTAGAGGTGATGAAGCAGAGGTCAGGATTATAATCTCTTTTCCATGCTGCTGATCGGAAGGTGCCACGTTTTTTAGCGTTAAAGACCAAGTAGATATTGGAGGCCTCAACCCAGTCGGCAAGGGCTCTGCTGCGCGTGTGTGTGTGTGTGTGTGTATATATATATATATATATATATATATCATGCTACATATATAGTTGGGTGACTCAAAAGAGGGAGGACTTGTTGAGACCATTGAACATTTGGTGGCTTGTAGACATTAGCAAGCGTCAGTTCGCCCAACTTCGTCACGACCAAGCTGACATCATCATCGTTTGACAAGTTCGATCTGCTCGATGTTGTTGTGGATGTATGTTGCTACACCATATGCATGGTAGTAAGTTGCTCCTACAAGCTGGTAGCAGTATATTCTTCTTCAGTAGCATCATGTGTTTCCTGGAGGAGTACAATGTCTACATTTTGGTCAAGAAAGAATTTTGAAAGGTATTCACATTTTGATTTGCTAATTCCTTCAATGTTAAGATGACAGATTCGGATTTGGGGTCCGAGATTTCTAGTCAGTTGGTTCTTCAAACCATTCACTTCTAATTGCTACATGTAGTTAGTAGCCAGGCGATCCATGGATAGAATGGCTGCCAAGGTCGCTATAGTTCATTTAGTGTTATCCAGGGTGCACCACGAGGAGGCAAGGTAGGATTGCACCCCCAGTTAGATTATAGAGCTTCAAATGCAGTAATTTTTAGTTGGGTGTTGCTTTTATTAAATATGATGGAGAAAAACAACACAATATTACAACAGTGAAGTCTTGAAATGTCTTCCCATGAGATTTAAAATATTATATGATGGCTATGAATACTTCAAATTCATTCCAGGGCAATCATCAAGGTATACTTCATTGAATTCCCAAATGTATGCTTTTATTAAAATTTATCACAAACAGTATTCCACTCAGCCACATTAAGCAAGACAGATATTGCCTTGTCAAACTCTCAGAAAACAGATGTTGGCAAACTGTTTTATGGTTACACTGTGGTAATGTAACCATATTTGTCTTGCTGAGCTCTATGCTCAGATATGTTGATGATATATTTCCATTTGTCCCCATGGCTGCCAGACTTTAAATACATACCTAAGCCACATGAACAAACAACACAAATGCATCCAATTTATCATTAAGATTGAAAACAATAACAACACTCCTCCTTTTCTGAATGTGCTTGTTGCACATCTTCCCTCAGACTGTCTTTCCTTCATGGTCCACTGTAAACCTACATATGCAGGCCAATATATACACAAAGACTCGCACTACCATCTAACATAAAAACTAGGGAACATTAGAGCCCTAACAGTTTACTCTGATAAGCAGATATTGAAGAATGAGTATCAGGTTATAAGCAAAACTTGATCCAGCATTGAATGAAAGCTGCTGCTTCATTACAGGATGCCTGAAACCAACACCACTAAAAGACCTGTATACTTTGGCTGGTATTGCACCCCCCTTCACTTCAAAGATCTGCATTCTCAGCTGATGAAAGAAGCAGACAATGAATGATGAATGCCACCCACTATTCGACCAGACCGCAGTGCCCCAAAGACTAAGATCCCGAAATAGCTTCCTGGCAACTGTTGAACTACCTAAAAAACCTCCCAGAGACAAGACTTCAACAATGTCTTGCACTATATCCTGAAAATAATACTGATATTCCAATAGCCGAACATCTTCCATGTGGTGCACTTGGACTGGAATACTTGAAAAAGCCTCAACAGACTGCAAACAACAGGACACTGCAAACAAAACCTCATCAAATGGGGCTACCTCACTGGCCCAGATAATTGTGAGTGTGGGACAACCCATGGAACACCTTCTTGCTTGCCCCTTTCTTCCATCACTTTGCACAAAAGAGGACCACCTTATATCCTGCACAGAAAGAGCAGTTGATTGTGCAAGATACTGGAGGAACATCTGACTATATCTATTGTATATAAGTTATGTATAGTTTCCTTTTTTCATATTTAATTATTATTTCCCTGTATAATTCGCGTACCAAATCTAAGCTGATTTCATTGTAGTTTATCCTAATTTGGTGTAAATCATGTTGTTCCCCTTACTTACTACTTGTGTTTGGATACGAAATAAAAAGCAAAACTTTATAAAGAATGGCTAAAACAGGGTCCTTCACAAGAATGCTAACAAAAATAAAGATTAATTATGATAAAGCCATAGCCATTTTGTACATTAGAGGAATATCTGAAAAAAAATATAGAGAGAACACTACAAAAATACATTAAAAGGGCCTTCTCAGCTCTTCTAAAGATTTTCCCCACCCCATCCAGGGATATAAGTGCACCTGATTTACATGGGGGGGGGAAAGAGGATGTACAATTCCAATAACAAAAGACTATAAATGACACACTAAATTCCTTCACTATGGAAAGAAGGGCCTTTTCTATCATGCACTTCAAACATGCTCCAGAATTGATTGGAAAGACACAGTCTTTACATCATACCAAAATGTAGTATAAAGGAAAATTCAAATAAGCTTATGAGATGCTCATTCATCATCCTTATCTTAAGAATGATGGATTGGTAGTTCCAAAAGTCTGGAAGACTCGGTCAACAGACAACAAATGGAACCCAAAAGTAACAGGACTGTAGAGCATTTATTTAAATAGTTAATGATGTAGTTCCATCTTAATTATTAATTTCTTTATTAAAAATTTAAATGGTAATTTTAAATTTAAAAATGTTACTTTCCTTGCCAGAGGTCAGTCTAGTAAACAATTAAGAGTAGTTACGCTATGGCTTACTAAGGTGTATCGTAATGTAGCTTATGTTTTACTGCATATATATATATATTTATCCCTGATGACAGTCTTGATATAGAGGTTGAAATGTCAAGAGTTATTTTATCTTTGTTTTAGGTAAAGTAATTGCTCTAACATGGATTGTTTCCATAATTACTACACAATGAAAGCTGTTTGCTGGCAGTCATTGTCAGCTGTGCTGATATCCATTTTTGTTGAAGCATCCGTTGATTTCTAAAATAGATTTTTCTAAATGTCCAGAATATCTTGAACGTTGGTATACTGCTGCACTAATTTTATTCCATTTTTTGAATACAGTTGTTTTGGAATCTTGTGAGCCAATGCATGATTCTCATTAGAATTACCAAAATAGTAAGTTATTTTTGAATAACTACTGCTAATTTGTGCATGTGACTTTTATCCTTTATTTTTAGTCATTCCATTGATTGCAGTGGTGGCATCGCAGCTGATTGGCCTTCATCTCTTCCATAATGAAGAAATGAAAGCCAGTCAACTACATTGGTAGGAGTAATGATTTCTGATACTGATTCTTATGGAGTGTCTCTTGACTCATGTCGGTTTAGCTGCCATTCATGTGGATTGTTCAGAGTTCATATGAATGCAGATGAATTATTCTCTGGTGCAACATTTGTCACTGGCCTTTACCTTCCTGTTTCGTCATGCTGTTTTATGACATTGTTTATAAAGGTGTTTTCAGTGTGTCATCAGTCACTGCTGCCACTTTGCTTGTCTCAGTTTTTTAATGTGTGGATTAAAAATAAAATTAATGAACAAAAATGTTCAAACACAAACGGAAACCCAAGAAAAGTGAATGTGAAAAAATTGCCATAGCTTTTTATGTAATATGCAGACATATGAAAACACTTGTAATTGATATAATATTTATTGTAGTAAGCAGATTTTTAAGGATCTTATAGATCAGCATTTCCCAAACTATGTTCCATGGAACGCTGTTGTTCTGCGGAAAGTGAATAAGTGTTCTGTGAAAAATTCTCAAAATTGATATGAG
Organism: Typopeltis vanoorti; assembly: GCF_054136105.1. Lineage (NCBI taxonomy): Eukaryota > Metazoa > Arthropoda > Arachnida > Uropygi > Thelyphonidae > Typopeltis > Typopeltis vanoorti. The sequence continues at coordinate 114,755,852 of NC_143554.1, forward strand.
CTTGGAATGGTTTTAAATGCTGTGACAAGTTCAACATGTTTGAAAATCAGGTGCCCCTCACTTTGCATGTGGATTGTACTATTAAGGCCAGCGCTCGCTTGCATTGACTCAGCTGCCCGCAGTTGTTGACACCTTTGAGTGCAAGTGAAGTATGGAGGCATCTTTCTAGGAAATGTACGGTCACAAGCAAGGTCAATGTGATGTACTGCTGTCTGGCATGCCTGTAATGTGCATCACATTTTTGCGATACAATTCAGCCTGCTGCAGCGATAGTGTGTGCTTAGCTTTAAGTTGAATACGAGACTGATGATACTCAACTCTAACCAAGGTGTTCCATTAAAATTTCAGGATTTGTGAAGTGTTTCGTTATAGGAAAAGTTTGAGAAATGCTGCTATAGATCATTCAAAGTTTATCAATACTGTGAAATGACTGTTTTCATTGAGACTGTGCATTTCATGTGCTCTCTGTGTATTTTCAGAAAATAAGTGCATATTTTATTGTATAAGATTCTGTGGGGGTAGGAAATTCTAGAAATATTTTATCTGGTATTTAACTTCAAACAAAGATGGCAAATAGAAACTATTTTTTTTATTTTGACTAGTTTTGTAAAATGCTTTGTTTCACTTTGAAAAAATAACATGAATAAACTAAAATAAACTAGAAAACAAGTAAAAAAAAACAGTTAACATCTCTAGTAAAAATATTTGAACTCGTTTCAACAATGGAAATCTCCTGTCTTAATGATACTACACTTTCATTTGACTTTCACTTAATACCTTCTATTGGAATGCAGTCCAGTAATGCCTTTTGCAAATATCCCTTGAGTATTTCCTGTACACTTTTGTTGTCATCTTTTCCCTTTGGTTTGGAATGCGATGGTACTTTTTAAGCTTGTCACAACCTGGTCTTTAGGTCTTATCTTAACTGAACACCTCACATTCTTAGCCACCTCCTAGATTAAAAATGACTACATAATCACTCTCTCCTAATGAGGAATAGAGCTGCATGCTCTTACTACCATGGTTGTAAACAAATCCTCTGATGCTGTTACCAGATCCAACACCTCAAACCTTTGGTCCCCTTGTTACCTGCAGAGTTAGGTCATTCTCTCTCTCTCTCTGCAAAAATTCCATTCTTTTCTCCCATATATTTGTTCCTCCTTCCAGTTTGTGTGTCAATATTGTGGGCACACAAACTGGGAGAAACAAATCCTTATACTGCCTTAATAATTACTTGTCCCATACTCCCATAATGGTTACTTGCCTTTCTCTGTGCCCACTTAACTATTGCCAATGCATCTGGCTATATATTTTGTCTTGTTGGCATTTGTTTCATTCTAGGTTAAGGCCATTAATAGGTAAGTAAACATAGTATTCATCCTCTCTCTTTCTCTCTCTCTGTGTTTATTGTTAAACCAATCCTCTCATGACATGTCCTTTCTGCCAATTGAAATCTGGTTGTGAAATCAGCAGGCACCTTTCAAAGAGCCTTTCTAGGAGGGGAAATGCCAGTTAAATTACTAGGTGATCTTTGCCAGGCTGTCTATACCTTTGACTATTGGCCGGATAGTCGAAGGTAAAAACACACCATTCTGACTGATAGTCAAAGATATGGAAGGCACAGCAATGAGCTCACCATTATCTCCCCCCCCCCATTGCTAACATTTTAAATGGAATGTTTTGAGCAACATGCTCTAGATTCCTCTCCTTTAAAACACAAAGTCTGACTTAGATATGTTGACAATGTTTTTGCTATCTGGCCCCATGGCTGCCAGTCATTTGACACTTTCCTCAGCTACCTCAACAAACGAATACAGTTCACCGTTGAGATTGAAAAGCAGAACACACTTCAGTTTCTAGATACATGTCACACTGTTTCCATCTGGTCGTTCCTTCACTGTTTATTGGAAACCGACACATACTGGCCAATATATACACATAAACTCCTACCACCACCACCACTCAACACAAAAACTAGGTGTCATTAATACTCTAAAAAACAGATCTTTGAGGATTTGCTCCAATGAACAAGTGCTTAAAGATGAATTTAAAGTTATCAGCAACACTTTCCTAAAAAATGGTTACAGCCAAAATACTATCAACAAAATTCTCTACAAGACTCACTTAAAAACAAAGATAAACTTGACTACAATAAAACTGTAACTATTCCATACATTAAAAGGACATCGGATAAAATAAACAGAATACTACAGAAATAGAACCTTAAAGCCACCTTTAAACCGCCTACAAAATTAAAGAGCTTACTCAACTCATCCAAAGACCTTCCTTGGAGTAATACCATATTTATTGCACCTGTAATCTACCCTATATAGGGGAAACAGGATACACAATTCCTATCAGACCAAAGGAACATAAATTACACATTAAATATAATAACTATGGTGAAGCTGGCCTTTCTGATCATGCCCTGAACATTTTACATGGAATTGACTGGAAAAGCACCTGTTGTTTACACCACACCAAAACATGGTATGAATGTAAATTTAAGGAAGCCTGTGAGATTTTATTTATTTTCACTAGAGGTCATGCCAGTACAATAACCATTGATCAAATCATTGTCTCTTTAGCATACTGTGTGAAATGTAATTCAGCTTGTCTCTGTATATATGTATATACTCCAGATGATGACTTTAATATGAAGGTCTAAATGTTGGGAAATTAAAATAGTTATTTATAACACTGTTGTAGAGTCTATAATTTGTCTAAAATGAATAAACAAAAGATATATATAATCAATAAAAATAGAAAAAAAAAATCCCATAGCCCACCTGCTGGTTAAAGATTTTTTTCTAAACCCTTTTACAAATAAAACCTTTCATGTGTGGGAGCCACATTAAAGAAAAAAAAATGCATTTCAGGAGTGGTGGTGAAGATTTTGAAAAAATTGGATAGGCCTCGCATTCAGAAATGGGTTAACAGTGAATCTCTACTTTGCAACTAACAGCATGGATTTACTAAGGGAAGGTCATATTTTAGCAACTTGCTCACATTCTGTAATAATGTTACCATTGAACTAGACAAGAGGTATAGATACACCATGATATAATAAATTTAGTTTAATCCTTTATCCAAGTGTAAGCAAACAAAGTTTGTGCCTGAAGTATCTTCAGGACTGAGGCAACTTGTGGTAAAGGTGGCCCAAGCTCTCATCACTCCTTGTCTTAGTATCTCCCATAATGCAAAGCATATCTCCTTGTGGACATGTATAATGCTATGCATTAAGGGAACGGCCACTACCCAGACTGGTTTTGATCTTTATTGAGGTCTCGTCAGTGGGAGCCAGGCCCAGAAGTGGTGATTCTAAGGCAGAAGCAATGGAGGAGTCGTATTTACCTATATGAGTTGCCAAAAGGTGTCTCACCTAATCATTAAATTACTCTGGATTTAGAGAAAGATGTTGGAAGTTTTTTATCTCTAAATCTAGAGTAACCATTGGATGTTGCGAATGCAAACAGTGTGAATGAATTCAAGAATAAGTATGATAGCTGGTGCATGTAGTATGTGGCCTCTCTCAATTAGTCCCTTACTCACTGGAGGTCTCTATTAATAATAATAAATGCACTTGTAATGATCAATCACTGACATCTTATTCTATTTACTCACCACATGCCATAAGAGAACATAGAAATTGTCTTTGCTGTGCAACTCTTACTCATCTTCTGGGAATGACTCAGTACATACCCACCTCCATGGTGGAAGTGCACTTATAGTCATCATTAAAATATGATGAACTGTTAGGAAGATTCTTTGGTCATCTTTACAAAATAATTTTTGTTAAGATGAGAAGTCCTTTTTGTAAATACAAGAAATTTTGCAGCGATGATTCAGGATCATCCCTGCAAAATTTTCCTCACATGTGTTTTATAAGATCTTGTCGACTTGGATGTTTCTATCATATATTCTCTTCTTCTATTTTTCATACTTGCACACTACACTCCTTCAGCCTGTTTTCATATGCATAACTCCATAGTGCATATATCATCTAAGTGATAACAATAATAATTATAATAACTGAAAATAATAGACTGGCAGTAATGTTTCCATATTTCAGTAAAGCAAATTAACTTGGTAATTTAGTTTAATTATTCATTTTCTCACTTGAGTTTAGATGTAAGGTCCAAAAACAAATTATAATAGGAGTGTAGAAAGAAAGAAAACATGAACCATTAAGCTATTACAAATGAAAATGACTGAAATATTTTGAATTATAAAAGCTATATAAAATAGTTAAAATTTAATCACAGCTGTTTTTAACCATAGAACACTAAATTCAAAGAGAATCTTTCCTGACATATTTTTCAGTACTGTAATCAGTTTTTTTTTTTTTTTTTAAATTAAAGTTTAAGAGAGAAAGTTAAAGATACTTCATGCATATACTTTGGTTTGCATACACTTGGATATAGGATTAAACAAGCATATAATTTTTTGGCAAATGTAATTTACCTTGCAACCAAGTGAAAACACTTGCTGTGACTTTCTCTTATCCAGAGTATTTTAATAATGAGATGATACACCTATTTACTTCTTGTATATGGAACATATGAATTCTACATTAACTCAGCTCTAGTGTTTTCCTGTACCTGGTTCCCACTTTGGCCTCAAATGTGAAAACCAGTCTGCATTGTCACTCTCCCCTAATGCTTAGCATTATGCACATCCAGAAAAGAAGTGTGCTTTGCATTATGGGATACTAAGCAATTGATGTGAAGTCATTGGCCTCTATGTACAAATAATTGTAAGAACTTTTTGCTTACACTTAGGTAAAGGATTAAAAAGATATGACTTGTTGGCAAGTATAATATATAATATATTTTATGACAAAGTGAAAAAATTGTTCTCTTCTAGAGAACAAACACATGTACATTTTTTCAATAGATTTCTTCTTTCTCAGTCCTTACTCGTACCTTACATATGGCTTTGATATGATATAGGATCTTGGACTATTCATGTCTGGGTTTAAAAAAAAATAATAATAAACTATATATATTTGACATACTGCAAAAATGGCATGTGAAGCTGTTTAACTGAAATTAAGTTATATAGCTTCACATATCAAATGGGATCTTTTTTTATTGTTATCATCATCATCATCAAATTCCTGCCATGTACCCTCAAGGGGTGTACAGGATATGACAGTACTACATGAAAAATTTACATCATTACTAACTTCCTATCTACAATTTTCCTCCAAATCAGTCTGTTACTTGTCAAGACTCCAACATTATCAGATCTTATATTTCTATCGTCTAAGGCACTTTGTACCGTATCAATCCACCTATATCTTGGTCTTCCTCTGTGTCGTTTTCCTGCCAACAGGCAGAGAACACTTGTTTTGCTAAACTTTCCCATTCTATTTAAGTGACCATACCACCTGAGATTAGCTCTGCTAACGCATTCCTGGATGCTGACAATGTCAAGTTCTTTCCTAATATCCTCATTTTTAATATGATATTGCCATTGATGCCATCTGTTCACGCCTCTAATCTTTCTCAGGACTCTCATATCTGCAGTCTCTAGTCTTTGGTCAAGTGTTTTACTTCTGACCCAGCTCTCAGATCCATAAGTTAAAACTGGTTTGAACACTGTCTTGCATACCGCTAATTTATAGTGTTCCGACTAATTTCTTTCTTATTCCATATGAATTTATACAGTTGACTTCCCACCATACCAGCTTTGCTGATTCTGTTGTCTATTTCTATATTTAATTTACCATCTTCAGTAAAAATCGTGCCTAAGTAGTTGAAATGTTTAACTTGTTCCACAGGTTCTCCATTCACAACACAGTTGACATTTTCAATGATTCTGCCTATTTTCATTGTCTTTGTCTTTTTATTGCTGACCTTCATACCATATCTATTACAACAGCTATTCAATTTAGTCAGAGAATCTTGCAGACTTGTAGCGGATTTATTTAGAAGTATAACATCATCCGCATAAAGCAAAGAGCTGACATTAACATCTCCAATTTTGATATCAGGTTTAATACCACATTCCTTCATAATGTGATCCATATAGATAATGAATAACAAAGGGGATAATGTACATCCTTGTCTCACACCAGATTTAACATTAAACCATCTTCCTGTACTTCCTTCAATTCTAACTGCTGACTTACAACTCAAATACAGACTAAGTATTGCTTGATATAATGCCCCATCGACACCATATAACTGCAGCGTATTGAATAGCTTCTCTCTTGGCACCTTGTCATATGCCTTTTCCAAATCGACAACTTAAATACAGATCTTTGTTGTATTCCCATGCTTTCTCGACTATTTGTCGTAAAGTGAAGATCTGATCCTGACAGCCTCTATTTGGCCTGAATCCAGCTTGTTCTTCACCAAGCTTTTCTTCCACAATTCTTCTCAACCGTTTCTCAAGTATACTTGCATAGATCTTGCCAGGAACACTCAGTAGGGAAATACCTCTGTAATTCTCACATTCAGTTTTATTTCCCTTTTTATATATGGGTACTATGAGAGCTCTACTCCAATCATCGAGAATTCGTCCCTCTGTCCAGACTTGCTGAACTATGCAGTGCAGCCACTGTAAGACTTTTATACCACCATACTTCAGCATTTCTGGTCGAATATCATCTACTCCTGCTGCCTTTCCACATTTCAAGCCTTTGATGGCTTTTTCTACTTCAAGTATGGATATGTATTCCTGACTGCATGCCTGGTCATTGTTTTTTATCACTGTGCTGTCATCACTGCTTGTTTCATTTAGCAGTTTTTCAAAGTAATTACTCCATACTTCAAGGATATCTTTTTCTCCTGTTTTCATGTCACCTTTATCATCTCTAACTCCTTTTACAGCACTCTTTCCTCCATTACTAAGCTTCTTCAACACCCTCCAGAATATTTTGCCACCTACTTGATATTTATTTTCTATATTCTTGCCAAAGTCCTCCCATGACTTTAGCTTTCTTACATTTGTTTCTGTATTCTGTAAGAGTAAAAGCTGACGTATTTGCCAGGAACTTTTGATATGCTTTCTTCTTTTCCTTCACTGCCTCTTTAACTTCCTGTGTCCACCAGGGAGTTCTAATTTTTTTATCCTTGCACACAACCTCACCACATGCCTCTCTGGCAGAATCAATCAATGTTTTTTTAAGAGTTTGCCACTGAATCTCCAAGGTTTGATTCCTGTTCTCAAACTCTTTCATTTTCTTTTCAATAATCTTTCTGTATTTTAGTCTACAGTTCACATCTGAGAGCTGCTCAACTTTTATTCGCTTTAAAACTTTCTTAAATGTTATTCTTTTCAATATGAAATTCAATTTTATCCTGCTCAAGACTAAATAGTGATCACTTCCAATTTCAAATCCTCTGTACACTCTGGTGTCCTGCACCAGGGAAAAAACATCACTATCAACAATAACATAGTCAATGAGACTTTTCTTATTCCTAACCTCTTCTCTCCATGTGAATTTGTGCACATTTTTATGTTGGAACATGGTGTTAGTAATAACCAGTCCATGTCCTGAGCAGAAATCCAACAGATATTTGCCATTATTATTAGCTTTGCTCTTTTCTCTAAATTTTCCCAAAATATTTTTGTATGTCTCACAATCATTTTCTACTCTGCTATTTAGACCCCCAACAAGGACCAACTTTTCCTTTTTCATTGTGTGAGTTGCTTTTTCTAAAGCCTCAAAAAAATTCCTCCACTTCTACCTTCTTAGAACCTTCTGTGGGATCATAGGCACAAATAAGTCTCATTGTCCAGTTCCCCATTCTCATATTTGCCCACATTACTCTACTTGAGACTGACTGCCATTCAAGAAGATTAGCCTCGTATTTTGTGTTGAATACTATGGCTACTCCTTCTTTTCCTTGATTGTCATTGCCTGAATATAACATTTTGTATTTATTGCTCAGAAAGATCTCACCAGTTTTGGTCTTTTTTGTTTCAGTCATCCCTATTATGTCGATCTGGTACTTATCTAATTCCTCAGCTAGCTCCATTTCTTTGCCATTCAGGCTTCTTACGTTGATAGTACCGATCTTTAACTCTGGTGATGTTGAGTTGGGGTTTGTTTTCAGATTTGTTCCAGTAGCTGACTTTTCGCTGTTTGCCCTGGTTCCCTGGTGAAAACAACGGGGGCCTTGTTTAACCGGGCGATGCCCCAGCCAGCATGAAATTTTGTCATGTTGTACCATCATTTTTTATTTTGGTTTAACCAATAAGAATACAATTTGGTCGGCTAAATCCCAAATTGCCAGCCCATCCTCGTTCGTTCGGTATCAAAGTAGATACCCATCAGGGTGCACCACGAGAAGGTGAGGATTAAACGTTAGGTCAGAAGCCCTGGTCGGTTCTTCGCATTCCTTTAAAGGCTATGTGGAGGTCTCCTCTCAGTTATACAGCTTTGACCCTTAAGCACCCCTTTTTTTTTTTTTATTGTATGTTTTATTGTATATTTTGTATGTCTCACAATCATTTCCTACTCTGCTATTTAGATCCCCAACTAGGACCAACTTTTCCTTTTTCATTGTGTGAGTTGCTTTTTCTAAAGCCTCAAAAAAATTCCTCCACTTCTAACTTAGTAGAACCTTCTCTGAGACCATAGGCACAAAGAAGTCTCATTGTCCAGTTTTTTATTGTTTTATTTATTTATTTTTAAACTAAAACAGTATCTTTCTTATGATGTTAGTGTAATAACTTGAAGATGTCGGTTAGATTGCATAGTTAAATGTAGAAATGTCTTATTTTTCCATTTTATAAGTTCTTCAGTATCTAAGTTATTTCATTGTTAATATGTAAATTTTAAACTAAAAAGTTGTAATGTTTTCATTTTACAAAAGGTAATATTTTATGAACATTCTGATAATAATGGTTAAGTATTGCAATTACATCTTGTGTCCTACTAAATTTCTAGGTTTTTGAAACTGAACGATAAATTTACAGATTTTATTACTTTTTCCCTTTCTCATCTTTAGTGTGGAAGTGATTCGATTCTGTCATAGCTTGTGGATTAATTGGGATGAGAAAATGTATTATATGCCAAAGGATGCTCCAGCTAGAGCTCGGACAACTACTCTTAATGAGGAATTGGGCCAGATAGAGTACATTTTTTCTGATAAAACAGGTACCTTAACACAGAATATCATGGCTTTTAGTAAGTGCTCTATAGGTGGTCATCTCTTTGGTGAAGTTATTGATGAAGTAACAAAGGAACCAATTGAAATTACTGAGGTAAATTTGCAGTTTTTTATTATTTTTTTTTAAGATAATGACACAAGTAAATAATCCAGAGTCAAAATGCATATCATTACAATAATTTAGAATATCTTGAGCATAATTTTATGCAGCTCCTTTTAAGATAATATTTGGTTATTAATCATATATTGGGTTTTATCCTTTATCCAAGTGCTAGCAAACAAAGTTGTGCCTGAAGCACTTTCAGGACTAGGGCAACTCGTGGTAAAGGTGGTATAAGTTCTCATCATAGCATTATACTTTGCATTATGAGAGATATTAAGGCAAGTGATGAGAACTTATACCATCTTTACCAATAGTTGCCCCAGTCCTGAAAGTATTTCAGACACAAACTTTGTTTGCTAACACTTGTATAAAGGATAAAACTCAATATATAATTAGTAGCATACCCATGTGAAAAAATTTTCATAAACTTATCTCTAATCCAGAGAATTTTAATAATAGGGTGTGACACCCTTTGGCAATTCATATAGATAAATATGACTTCTCCTATACTTCCACCTTAATAACACCACCTCTGGGTCTGGCTCCCACTGATGACACCTCAATAAAGGTTGAAACTTGAAACCGGTCTGGGTAGTGGCCCTTCCCATAATGCATAGCATTATACATGTCTACAAGGAGATGTGGTTTGCATTATGGGAGATACTAAGGCAAGTGATGAGAACTTATACCACCTTTACAATGAGTTGCCCCAGTCCTGAAAGTACTTCAGGCGTGAACTTTGTTTGCTAACACTTGGATAAAGGATAAAACCTAATATAAAATTAGTAGCATAGCCAAGTGAAAAAAACTTCCATAATATTTGGTTAGTAGCACTTATTGGATATAGAGCTACCCAAATCAAATCATTATAATGTTTTCTACTCTACAATTTTTATTTTTCAACTTTTACTATAGTTTGTATGCTAAAAGGGTATTTTTGTATTTATATGAAAGTTATGCAGATTATTAAAAATCATATTTGTATATCTTTCTGTAACACATCATCATCCTTTCAGGGATTTAGGCTCAATGGCCTGTTCCAGTTTAATTCCAATCTTTTCCTTGGTCATCCCTGACTTTTATATCCTCCAGCTGGGTGCTATTGCATTTTTTGGGTAGCTTGAACTGTCCATTCTTTTGATATGTTAAATCCACTTTTTTTATATATATATATTTGATATTTTCATATTTCAAGTATATGAATACTTTGTCAAATACTGAGTCTATTTTTAGTTCTTCTTTATGTATTTCTATGCTTTTTTTTTTTTTTTTTTTGGTCCAAAGAGTGTAGCCTGCGGTTCTTCACAGGAATTTCATTTCTCCATTTTCTTATTCTTTCTACTGCAGATTTTATGGTTCATAATTTACTTCCAAGTAGAGATCTTGCCAAAACTTAATAAAATCGTTTTCTTATATACTTTTGAACTTGGTTAGGTTTGAAGATTTTAATCATTTCTGTTATCTTTAGAAAGTTTGAAATTTTGATATCAATGTTGGCTTCTTTTGTATATGATACAGCACATTCAAGGTATTTAAAGCAGTTAATTTTGTTCTACAAGTTTATTTTTCATAATTTTACTTCTGACTGGAGATGGTCCTTTAAAAACCATGATTTTTTTAAAATTGATATTTGCATTCCAAATTCTTCAGCAATGATGTTTAAGGAGTATCTTCACTTTTTGATATGATGGCTTAGTCATCTACAAACAAAAAGATATTAAGTATAGTTCCACGATCCAGTTTAAATGCTGGTTTTATATTTTTCTTCCATTTCTTTACTGTTTTATCTATATACTATAGAGAAGGAAAGGATTTTGTCTATATAGATATTAAATGAGTTGTGACATTGGACATCCTTGACACCCCTCTGTTTATTGATTTCCATTTTGTAACTTTTCATTGATTCTTAGTTATATGGTTGTTCTGATACATGTTAGTTACTGCAGTAAATAGCTGATTTGGAATATTTAGATTCTTGAGTAATCCACAGTTGTTCCTTAAGAACAGGCACATTTAAGCTCAAAGGCTTAAAGAACAAACTGGACCGTAATCTACAAATGCTATGTGTTTGCATGTTGAATTTGCAACTTTTTTTCCATTAATATTTTTTAATGTAAAAGCTGGGTCAGTGCATGATCGTCCTTTTCGGAAGACATTTTCTTCTACATGTAGTTTAAGTTTTGAAGTTAATATTCGTGCATGTAACTTATAACAGTAGAGGCAGCCCTTGATTTACGCCTCACTTCCGTTTCTGAAAAAAACAGGCGTAAACTAAATTGGCATAAAACAAACCCAATTTTAATGGGAGGTACAAAGTTATGTTCCGCGCAGTCAAAAAATATGCACATTTTTTTGACTGTGTCATATAATGTTATATAAAAATATATAACATTATTATATTTAAAGCTTTGATAATACATACATATATATTTGTTAAAATAAAATTATTAATAACAAAACAAAATTATATACAAAAAATATGAAACTTAGAAAAGATGCTATGTATTTCTATGTTGAAGTTCCTGGTTTCGGATCACCTGCATTTTTTTTGGAAAAAGTATCCAGTGTTAATTGCCTATATTTTCTTTCTTTAAGGAGTTCAGTGTATGGTCGAGAAGATGAGATTACACTCCTTTTTACATTCGCACTTCGTTCCCAATCATGGTCCATTTCGCAGAGTACATCAGTCAATGTCTTTATGCTTGCAAGGATATGCTGTAAATCAGCCGTTTTTATATCTCTCAGAGGACCTTCTTCATTTTCTTTCTCCTCCTTTGGATGTTGACTTAATTGTTCAGCTAATTCTTTTTAGTCTTCATTGGAAAATGGTTTATCATGGCTCTCTAAGCCTTCTGTCACATCTTAAGCTGTAATATCATCCAATCCCACCTCTCGCACAAGCTTGGTAACTTCTTCAATAACATTCTCCTCTTGCTCTAATTCCTTGAAGTCGTGCATAAATGCTGGAAGAAGTATTCGCCATGCTCCTTTTAAACACTTTGCTGACACTTCATTCCAAGCTGCCTTGATGTTGTTAATACCCTTCAAAATATCAAATGACCGCCAATAGTCTTTAATATTTTTTTCTGAAGTGTCCAAGACTCTTACCATTTCCATAAATATTATACGGAGGTAATAGGCTTTGAAGATTGATATAATCCCCTGATCCATCGGTTGCAAAAGCGATGTTGTGTTTGGGGGACATGTAAACAATCTTGACATCCAGTAGTGTTCTTATTTCGGCAAGGTTTTGAGGATGTCCAGAGGCATTATCCAAGAGAAGCAATGCCTTGGCTGGCAAATCATTTTCTTTACAGAAGCAAAGCATGGTAGGACAAAAATAATTTGTGTACCAATCTATAAAAATGTCTTGTGTAAGCCAAGCTTTCTTGTTCCATTTCCAATAGACTGGCAGCATGGCTTTTAGACCCTTGAAGGCACGTGGTGTCTGTGAATGGTACACCAACATCGGTTTAAGCTTCAAAGTTACGGAGACATTTGCACCCAACAAAAGCGCGTCTATCTTATGCAGCTTTAAAACCTGGAGCAGAACTTTCTTCACAGGAAATGAAGGTGCATGATGACAATTTTTTCCAGTAGAGCCCAGTCTCATCAACATTAAAAATGAGATCAGGAGGATAACTTCCTTGTTCTACACAGTCTTGAAATTCTTTAGGAAAAGCAGCCGCTGCCGCAACATCTGCACTTGCTGCCGCACCACATAATTTGACACTGTGGCACTTACTTCGAGACTTAAATCTCATGAACCAACCTTTGCTTCCTAAAAATGTTTCTTCGCCTCCACTTGTTTTTTTAAGATCCTCAAAAATTGTTTTTGCTTTCTCAGTTATAACAGCCTGTGTCAGAGGAATGTTTTTCTGATTCAAGTCATCCACCCATAATGATAATAATTTTTCCATTTTTTTCATGAAGTTTACTCCTGCTATAACGTTCATGTTTTGCATTTAGTGCTGCCATAGATTGTTGCACAGACTGTTTTATTCTATCTGCATTTTTCATAATTGTAGTAACAGTCCATGGAGGTAAGCTCATACTTTTACAGACATTAGCACGTGTCTGCCCATCTTCCATTCTTTGAATCACTCCATCTTCTTTTCAAGTGTGATTGATTTCCACGCCTTCTTAACACCAAGTTCTGCTAACTTTTCTGCACTTATTTTATCAGGCATGGTATATAATTACATACTTTATCAATTTAATATGTATGTATGTAAAAAAAAATTAAATAGAACAATTAGGTAGATTCAACAGTAAAACTAAGTGTGATACATATGTCGCTCGGTAAACACTTGAGTGCCTGCTAGCGTCGTTTCTCAGTCAGACCATACTACAGTAAGAAAGCATGCGCAGGCATCTGGCATTATTGTGAACCGTCGTAAACTGAGGGCTGCCTGTATTTAGGAAACTTATTCATGTGTAGTTTTCACATTTCCACTTATCTTCTTTTAGCTCTACAATCCTTTATAGGTTCTGGCTTGCTTCACAATATTTTTCCATTCTACTCTATTCAGTGCAATACTTTTCCAATTCTTTACTCTAAGAATTCCACGGTCTTTCTTAACCTCATCTAATCATCTCTTTTCAGGTTGCATTTTACCAGCCTGTAATAGTGTCCTGACATCCCATTTTCCAAATTTCATGTTGTTAACCTTTTCCTTTGCATATGTCATTTCCGTAAAGTCATTCCAGTTTCATATTGTTTAACCTTTTCAACAAAATATTTTTTCTAGGAATGGGTTATTAGCTCATTGCCAAACCCTCCTCCTTTATCCAGGCTTGGGATTGACAACAGTATCGGTGAGCTACTCAATCCACCCATCAAATACTGCAGGTGGAGTTAGTTGCACTTATCACCTTTATTATATGTTGGAATGATAATCCTTATTCTAACTTTCTAAGATTTTTCCTTGCTGCCAATTATTGTTAAATTTTAAGTTATTTGATGAATATGATGTCTGCATATTTAACAAGTTTATTATTCCCCTGGAGAAGATTTCCATCTTCTCCACGGGATTTTCCTGATTTGCTTTGCTGTATTCCTTGTTGGATTTCTTGTAAAGTTATTTCTTCCACTGTATAGTTGGTAGTTAGTAATATATCTAGAACTGATAACTAATATTTAAGGAATTGACAACGTATACTAGAAATATAGATTAAATAAACTTTAATATATACTTTCCGATATTTCGGCGAACGTCACGTTGCCATCTTCTTGGGAACTTACTACAAAGACACGTGCACACAAGTACTAATAACAGCAAATGAGACTGAAGCTGGGAAGCTAGCGTTTTCCTAAAGTCCTGATGGTGCCCCCTGGCAGGCTATATTGGTAGTTCTTGGCCTTTGGGCTGAAGTTCTTCTGATAAAAGTTTCCCAAATTTGAGGCAGTCTCATGCATCCAAATTTGTTGAGGTTTGGCATGTTCCTAAGGGACGAGGCTGATTCCATAAATAGTCTTTCATACTTGAACTTGCTGCGGTGTATTACTGTGGCTTTCTTCCATCTTATTCTGTGGTGAGTATCCAGAGCGTGGTCTGCAAGCCCAGAGTGGCTGTACTGGTGAAATCGGATGTAATCCTTGTGTTCTGAGATTCTGATATTTACTGTCCTGCCTGTTTGGCCAAAGTAGGACAGTTTACAGCTGCAAGGGACCTGGTATACACCAGGTAGGTCTAGGGGAAGTGGTCGCTCTTTAGTGGAGCAGATAAGGGATGCCACTTTTCTATGTGGTCTGTAACAAGTGGTCAAGTCATGTTTTTTTAAGATTTTATTGATTTTTTCCGAGGTGCCTCGGATGTAGGGAATGGTGATGGATTTAGAGTAATCTTTTTTGTGAAGGGGAGGGGGTGGTGGATTGTGGATAACTGGGTTAAGTATTTTTTGGAGGGGGTAGCCGTTGGCCGAGAAAGTGTCACGGATGTGATTTAGTTCAGTGGTTAGGGCTTGATCATTAGAACAGATTATTTTTGCCCTGTTGAATAATGTTTTAATAACTGCATATTGTTGTGAGGGGGGTGGTGGGTTTGTTGGTGAATGTATCTGCCTGTATGGGTGGGTTTTCTATAAACTGAGAAAACCAAGGTTCCATCAGGTTGGCGGGTGACTAGTGTGTCTAGGAAGAGGAGGTTATTGTTTTCCTCTTTTTCCAGGGTGAATTTGATTCTAGGGTGTTGGTTGTTTAAGTGTGTTAGGAAGGAGAGGAGTGAATCCGGGCCATGTGGCCAAATAGCAAAAACATCATCAATGTAGCGAAGCCATATGGTAGGTTTTTGTGGGGCTGAGTTTAAGGCTTTCTCTTCAAACGTCTCCATGAAGAAGTTGGCCAAGGGTGGGAAAAGTGGTGAACCCATGGCTGTCCCCTCTATCTGTTTGTAGAATTTTTCCTGCCAAACGAAATAGGCTGAGATATCGGGAGGAAATTTAGCTTGGATTAGCTCTAAGGTTTCTTTGAGGGGGGACATTCGTGAATAGGGAGGAGACATCAAAACTGACCATTATGTCATTATGTTGGAGTGTAAGGTTTTCTATACTTGCTTTGAAGTGGGCTGAGTTTTTTTATGTGTGATGGTGTATTGCCAGTATAGTGTGAGAGCGCTTTGGCTAAATGCTTGGCTAGTTTGTAAGTGGGGGAATCAATGCCATCCACTATGGGACGTAATGGCACATTTTCTTTGTGTATTTTTGGGAGCCCATATATGCGGGGGGGTCTAGAGTTATAGGGTTTTAGTCTGTTGGTAATCTCCACAGGCCAAGAAGTGACCCTCTTAAGGAGCCTATAGAGTTTTCTAATTTGTGAGTTGGTGGGACTGTAATCAATGGGGAGGTAAGTGGAACGATCTAATAATAAAGCCTTGAGCTTACCTGTGTAGTCATTAAGATTGAGTACCACAGTGGCGTTCCCCTTATCCGCTTTGGTGATCACTATTTTTTTGTTTCTCTTCAATTCTTGTAGTGCTTTGTATTCACTAATGGATATGTTGGATTTTGGAGGTTTTGCTTTATTGAGAACACAGGCTACATCCAATCTAATATCGTTGGCGATGTGGTTTGGAAGTTGGCGAATCCCGCGTTCAATTTGGATCATTAATTCCTCGGCCGGTAATTTCTTAGGAGCAATGGCGAAGTTGTGACCACGTGACAGAGCGTGGAGTGCTTCGGGCTTTAATGTAGCTGACGAAAGGTTAACAACAGTGTTGGTTTGTAGTTTAGGTTTGGACGCAGAGTTCTTTATTGATTTATCAAACTTGTTGATATGTCGGCTCCGTACTCGTTCAAATTCTTTTTTTAGCTGCCATACACGAGACGTCATGTGGGACTGACCAAAGCTCGTGATTCAGCGTAAGTGAAAGCTCATTTTCTAGCATTGAAATAGCTCTGTTTATGTCGGCTAGGGAACCGTGTGTTACGGTAAGTTGCTCCCGAAGTAATGCCTGGCTAGCACGGTTGTAAATATGGAGAGCTTTCTGTGAGATGAAGCGGTGTTTAAATTTAACACAGTTCGGGATCACTTGATTATCCCGGCAGCGTTTTAGGAATGCCAGACGGTTAAGTTGTCTGGATAACTTCAGCTTCACTTTGCCATAATGGTGGGCCTTGCGTGCAAAGAGATCTCCGTGGATGATCATTATTCTTGTTGAGAGGCTTATACGCTGGTTAAACATGATAACTAATATTTAAGGAATTGACAGCGTATACTAGAAATATAGATTAAATAAACTTTAATATATACTTTCCGATATTTCGGCGAACGTCACGTTGCCATCTTCTTGGGAACTTACTACAAAGACACGTGCACACAAGTACTAATAACAGCAAATGAGACTGAAGCTAGGAAGCTAGCGTTTTCCTAAAGTCCTGATGGTGCCCCCTGGCGGGCTATATTGGTAGTTCTTGGCCTTTGGGCTGAAGTTCTTCTGATAAAAGTTTCCCAAATTTGGGGCAGTCTCATGCATCCAAATTTGTTGAGGTTTGGCATGTTCCTAAGGGCCGAGGCTGATTCCATGAATAGTCTTTCATACTTGAACTTGCTGCGGTGTATTACTGTGGCTTTCTTCCATCTTATTCTGTGGCGAGTATCCAGAGCATGGTCTGCAATCTCAGAGTGGCTGTACTGGTGAAATCGGATGTAATCCTTGTGTTCTGAGATTCTGATATTTGCTGTCCTGCCTGTTTGGCCAAAGTAGGACAATTTACAGCTGCAAGGGACTTGGTATACACCAGGTAGGTCTAGGGGAAGTGGTCGCTCTTTAGTGGAGCAGATAAGGGATGCCAATTTTCTATGTGGTCTGTAACAAGTGGTCAAATCATGTTTTTTTAAGATTTTGTTGATTTTTTCCGGGGTGCCTCGGATGTAGGGAATGGTGATGGATTTAGAGTTATCTTTTGTGAAGGGGAGGGGGTTGTGGGTAATTGGGTTAAGTATTTTTTGGATTTTTTGGGGGGAGTAGCCATTGGCTGAGAAAGTGTCACGGATGTGATTTAGTTCAGTGGTTAGGGCTTGATCATTTGAACAGATTATTTTTGCCCTAGACCTACCTGGTGTATACCAGGTCCCCTGCAGCTGTAAATTGTCCTACTTTGGCCAAACAGGCAGGACAGCAAATATCAGTATCACAGAACACAAGGATTACATCCGATTTCACCAGTACAGCCACTCTGGGCTTGCAGACCATGCTCTGGATACTCGCCACAGAATAAGATGGAAGAAAGCCACAGTAATACACCGCAGCAAGTTCAAGTATGAAAGACTATTTATGGAATCAGCCTCGTCCCTTAGGAACATGCCAAACCTCAACAAATTTGGATGTATGAGACTGCCCCAAATTTGGGAAACTTTTATCAGAAGAACTTCAGCCCAAAGGCCAAGAACTACCAATATAGCCCGCCAGGGGGCACCATCAGGACTTTAGGAAAACGCTAGCTTCCCAGCTTCAATCTCATTTGCTGTTATTAGTACTTGTGTGCACGTGTCTTTGTAGTAAGTTCCCAAGAAGATGGCAACGTGACGTTCGCCGAAATATCGGAAAGTATATATTAAAGTTTATTTAATCTATATTTCTAGTATACGCTGTCAATTCCTTAAATATTAGTTATCATGTTTAACCAGCGTATAAGCCTCTCAACAAGAATAATATCTAGAACTGATATAATGCTATCTTACCATATGTTTTGGAAGAAGTCCAGCCAGATTTTCTCTATAGAAGTGTATCACATCTATATGAAATAATCTTTTTGGTATGATGTAATGTCATCAAGGTTATTTTCTTATGTATATACTACCTGCAATGGGCAGTATACCACAAGATTTCATGACTGGTTGTCAAACAAAAATTATATTTGAAATGGGTTAGCTACATATACCGGCCACTGAATTAGAAACTTTATTTAATCATCATTGTTTATTTATAATTTTTTTTTTAAATTATAAATAGGGAAATGAATCAAAACAAATGAATCTGTGTACGCTGAGATTAGATTCGGAGGTTGTTATGACGTGAAGGAAAGCCAGGCTTCTCTGTCGTATGTTAATTGACAGATCTCTGGTGTGGAGAGTTGGGAGGAAACAGGGAGATTGTTGCAGATGCATTTCCAATATTGAGTTTGCAGTCTGCCTCTTTTTTTTTTTTTCTTTTCCCATCTGTAGGGATATAAAGGACCAGAGCATCAACAGGTGTAGAGGGTGGGTGTCTGAGTTAGTGACCGAGCCATTTTATTTGGTTGCTTTGAATAGTATTGACTAGAGGATCTTGCTGGGTTTCTTCTAATATAGTAGAGTTGTGGTCGTGCGGGGAGTAGTCCAGGATATTTCTTAAACAAGTAGTTCCGAAGCTGTTTATAATATTGGTTGCTGCTTCTGTTGAGATGTTCCAGGTCTGGGAGCCATATAGAAAGATAGACTGGCTGGTGAACTTATAAAGACAAATTTTCATCTCCTTCGAGATGAGGCTTGACTTCCAGTATTGTTTAAGTCTTTTCTATGGAACTGGAGTGCTTTTTGTTTTCTTGTCTTAATGTCTGTTAAAGAATCTAAAATGTGTGATCCTAGGTACGCAAAGTCCTCTACTTCGTCAAAGTAATCATTTTGATTTATATAGATGTGCCCATATCTTTGTTTTTTTTTTTTTTTTTTTGAGAGTTTATTTTTAGTCCAAATATTTCTGCAGTTAGACTGTTAAAGTGGTTTGGTGCATCTATGATGTTAGTCAATGAGGACTATATCATCTGCAAAACTCAGGTCTGCAAGGTGCATCTGTGTATATGGGTCTTGGATGAGAATTCCAGATTTAACTTGGATCAATTTAAAAATATAGTAATATAGTTAATCACTATGATAAATAGATATGGAACCAGAGTATCTCCCTGTAGGACTCCTGTGGTAATGGGAAAACTATCTGTTTCGTCTCCATTAACTGATACTGTAGCTTGATAATCCTGGTAGGGTGCCTTGACTGCCCTGATTTTCGATATCATGTAATGTCAAGATAATTTTCTTATGTATATACCTGCAATAGGCATACCAAATATAGCAGTTTACCACAAGATTTCATGTCTGGTTGTCAAACAAAAAATATAATTGAAATGGGTCAGTAGCTACATATACTGGCCATTGAATTAGAAACTTTTATTTAATACAGTGTTTCAATACAGGCCATGAAAGTGTGTAGGTGATCAGCCAGCACATTCTGGTAGCTTGCAGTGTTTAAGGACCTCTCCAGACACACTAAGGGACCTAATGTTTCTCATGAGGAGGCTACCCAAACCATCAGTGCTACTACAACCTTCTTGAATAGAACCACCCTGGCATGATGGGGCCATGACCTCATTGTTGATGCCATACCTACACTCTCCCATCAGCTTGATAATAGGATTCATCAGACCATAATTCTGGTCCAGTTTGATGGTTCTGACACTAGGCAAGGGGCAGTGCTTGATGACGAGCTGTCAACAATGGTACACAATTAGGATATTGGCTCTTGTAGCCCATGGTATGCAGGGTATGCTGTATTGTTCGCTTGCTGATGCCGCTTGGACCTCTGATATTGAAACTGAATGTAATTTATGCCACTGCTGCCCTGCAGTTGATCTGTATGAGTCTGGACATTCTATGTCAATTCCATCAATGGCATGTGGTCAGCCACCACTTACTCGCTGGGTACTGATATGTTCATTGATAGTATACTCATGATAGGCTCTTGATACAACTGCCCTCAAGAATCCCCAGGGTTCTTACCTCCTCTCCTCTTCCTCTTAAGTATATTAGGCCTAGTGGCCTATTATGATTTGAAACCATTACCACCTCAAGCATAAGGTGATTAGCCCTATGCCTCTCGCTGTCTCCTATGTCTGTAGATGCGTGTGTTCACGGGGCCAGTTTGACAAGTCTCCAGGTGAAAAAAAACTCCTACCTCTGTATGAGACTGGCTAACTCACCTTTAGTTGAAAGAGACCAGATAAAGGTTCTTCACATCTTAGGTGGGAATCAAACCCAGGTCTTTCCTACCAAAGGGCTTAGTCTATACCGACTGAGCTATGGAGGCTCCAGGATTCTTACCACTTGGGTGATATAATGACCCATCTGTCTTGCACCAATAATACGTCCATAATTGAAGTTGCTAAGATCGCCACATTTACCCATATTCATTGATTGCGATACACTGTGAAGCCCCAATGTTTGCCATTTTACTGCCTCATTCAGTTTGGGTATGTTTCACTTAGTGTGGAGAATGCCAGTGTCAACTTCCCATCACCTTTATCTGTAATGTTTTGTCTATCCAGTGTATTTATAGTGGTTCCTTATGAAGGTTGCAAGTAAGTGACATTAATTTTAGCTAAATGGAACCTTCCACAATTTAAACCTTAATTCTAGGTTTTTATAGTTTCATGCTCTTCTGGTTCTTTTTTTTGTCTACTATTATTATTTGCATTTATATTTATATTGTCATTTTGTGTGCTTTATGTATGATTCCTGCGAATTCTTTGTGTTCTGTCTTCAATGTATAATTTCCCTCTTTCCTTTGTTATGTTCCTGCAGTTTTCTTTTGTTTAGTTTCCCATGATTTTTTTTTTATTTGCCCTGATTGTTCTGTTTTATTATTATTTTGTACTCCCCAAGAAGTTCACAAGACTCATTGCAGAAAGTCCATCATAGACAACACAGTCTACCATACCAATTCTTTAAACTAATTCACTTTCTGTAGATTCATCACCTTATCAGGTAATGAATGTTCAAAGAGAACCTTCATGCTAAAAAACCACTTCTCATCATTTTACTCATCACCTCCTTTTGAAACTTCCAGGGATTGTGAAAAAAAATCTCCCGTGTTAATCCTGTATATGATGCCATCCCTTCATTTTCTATCCATTGTGCTGCAATTTGCCTGCACTCAGTTTATCCTCATAACTAACATTATGAAGTCTGATATAAATTTTGTTATCTGCCTCTCTACCATCTCTAAGGTTAATTTATCCTCTTTCAAATCCTGGTAACTAGATGTAATCACAATAATCTAGAGTGGCCTGATCAGGGTTTATACAATAAAATCACTCTAATTTTATCTCTGCTGGTCAAAGTCCTTAGTATTGCAGCAGTCCTCTGGGTTGCCTTCACCACATTTTACAATTTGTGTCCCCTCAACTTTGTTTTTTTCAACTGTCACTACAATATCATTTGCCTCCACTTTCTCTAGTATAGTTCCACCAATAGGGTAGGTAACTTCCCATCAGTGGATCCCAAATTTCAAGACCTTACATTTAGTTGCATTAAACTGATATCCCCATTCAATTATCAATCTATCCAACTTATTTAAATTCCACCTGAAGTGCTACCACATCAGCACTATTCTTTAATAATCCACAGGATTATTAAAGAATAAGCCTGTAGTTAGAAATACTAACTACAGGCTAGTTAGTATTTCTTCTGTAATTGTGAAGATTTGTGAGAAATTAGTGAGAGATCATATAAAGAATTGGACAGATGAGGTAATATGTCAGTATGGATTAAGATTTGTTAAGGGGTGCTCTTGTTTTAGCAATTTGCTTGCCTAAAGTGACAAGATCCGTGGATGAGGGAAAGGAATATACTGTTTTTTAATTATTTTACAAAGGTATTTGATAGAGTGCAGTACGATAAGTGGATATTAAAGTTTCAATTTAAGGTATCAGGTCCCAGTACTGATTTGTACAATTCCACTTGTGATTTTCTTTTCCTTGATACTGTTTTCCCTGTACACAGCTGTGATGTTTATCAGACAGCCAGTTTCAAATCCAGTTCGCTAATACCTTATACCTTACTGATACCTTAAATTGATGATCTCTCACTAATTTCTCACAAATCTTCACAATTACAGAAGAAATACTAACTAGCCTGTAGTCTGACACCTGCATTTTCTCCCACTACCATTCTTATGCAGTCTTACCTTTCTTCGTCTCCTTGGGCAGTCTAGAATTATAGAATAAATGAAAGTCTACCTACTTTCTCAGTAGGTAGACTTTCATTGAACAGCCAGATATCTATGGAGCTGTCATCAGTTCCTTAGAATATTCTCTTAAAACATGTAGAAAAATTCCATCTAGTCTTATTGACTTCTAGAGTAGTTAGTGCTTGAAACTCGTTCTTGAAACACTTCTAAACTGTCGATCCTTTCCATCCTTCCACGACCCTTCTGTTTGGGGGTCATGGAGTGGATTGTCCAGTGATCATACTGGCCTTTTTCATTCTTCCTCTTTTTCTTTGATTTTCTTCCTATATCTTTCAATCTACCTCTAAAAAAAGACTCTGCCTCTATAAGGCTGAGTCTTTTTTTACTCTCCTTTCTTTCAGACCACCTTTCTTCTTATGAATGTCTTCTGCAATATCAGGGTTATCAGTTCCTCCTTCTAATGAGTTTCAGCTTCACAACTACACTTGCATTTGAAACTTATTCTTAACTAATCCTTTACCTAGTTTGTTTTTCACACGCTCTCCTTAAAGTTTGTGGTTACTACACTATCCAGTTCTGTCAGACTTCTTGCATGATATATATATATATATATATATATATATATACTGTTTGCTTAAATTCTGCAGTTACCGTGTATGTACTGCTTACAGTTCACCAAGAACCCCTCTTGTTCATTCTGTTTCTTTGGAATAGTTGTCTATTTTTTTTTATCATCTCATATTTACAATAATTCAAATCAAAATTCCAGTTCTAAGTTATTTAACTTACTTATATATAATTCTAAAATTAACATTGCTGAACAGTTCATGAAAAATCTTAGTTTTCAACTTAAAGATGAGTAAGCCCTTCCCACATGGAGGTGGCAGAGTTTTTAATTCTGCCTGCACACTGGCCACAGAACAAATGCATTTAAATGGAAAATGCACTGCAAGCAACAACAAATGAACATCCAAAAAATAATAGTTAATAATTCAAAATTATAAAGGAGGGGGGGGATTCTTTTGATGATGGAACTCTATCAACCTGCAAACTTGCATGTTGTCATCTAATATGCCCTAGAATGCAACTAATAGAAGAAATTCTAAAATTAATTCAATTGTTTTTTTCAGTCTATATACAATAGGGTACCCAAAAATAACTGAAATTATTAAAATTTATAATACCATATTCTAGTCTCTTTCAAAATACTCTACATGTGAGTCACCCTATGGTTTTTCCACTGCTGGGAACAGATCTGGAACTGTTCAAATGGAATACTGTTTTGTGGCCTCCAGCAACTTTTTTTTCATCCACATCAAGTTGCTGCCCTTTTGTGATTTTCTTTATCTGTGAGGATAAAGAAAAAAAAATCACATGGAGATCAAGAGAGATCAGGTGTGTGTGTGTAAGGAGGGAGGGGAACAACTGCCATGTTGTTTTTCATCAAGAACTGTTGGACAGACAAGGCTGTGTGGGCTGGGCATTGTTGTGGTACATCAACCAATCTCTGCTACTCCACATTTCTGGCCGTTTTCGTTGCACACTGTCACGCAGTCTTCTCAAAACATTGAGATAAAAGTATTGTTTCACTGTCTGTTCAGGAGGAACAAATTGTTTGTGTACAATTCCATTCACTTAATTTGGATTATGGAATGTTAGTGTGGATAAGAGGATCGCTGACTGACAGATATCAAAAAGTGGTCTCCAGGAATTGCGAGTCTGCAAGATTTAAGGTAACCAGTGGTGTACCACAAGGACCAGTGCTTGGTCCACTGTTATTCATTCTGTACATTAATGATATTGGGAAGGATATGACAAGCAACATACAGCTGTTTGCTGATGAATGTAAACATAGGTAGG
Source organism: Typopeltis vanoorti (assembly GCF_054136105.1). Classification (NCBI taxonomy): domain Eukaryota; kingdom Metazoa; phylum Arthropoda; class Arachnida; order Uropygi; family Thelyphonidae; genus Typopeltis; species Typopeltis vanoorti. The sequence continues at coordinate 114,780,382 of NC_143554.1, forward strand.
GTAATCAGGAATGTCGCTGATATGCAGTACTTGCAGAATAATTTGAATAGGCTAGAATTGTAGGTATGGGAAAATGGATGTCAGTAAATGTAAAGTCATTCACTTTGGCGTGATTAATTATCCAATGTCATATTATATTGGTGGGATTATGCTAGAAGAAACTGATGAGGCTAGGGATCTTGGAATGTTAGCAGATAGGAAGTTGTAGTTCAGGGGCCATATAGCAAAGATTGTAAATATAACTCAAAAGATAATTGCAATGCTGAAACAAACATTCACATGTAAAGATAAGGATATCATTTTGCCTCTTTTACAAGGCCTTGACAAGACCTCACTTGGACTATTGTGCACAGTTTTGGTCTCCTGGTTTCCATTGTGATTCTGATATATTGGAGAGAATGCAAAGGAGCGTTAAAAATGATATCAGGATTGTGGAATACTGATTATGAAGACAGATTGAGAATTTGTAGACTGCAGACACTAGCAAACAGTAGAAAGAGGGGGTGATGTGATTGAGATTTATCATCTTCTGAAAGGGTCATACAGGATTTCAGTTCATGGAATTTTTCAATATATGGAGGGTGGAGAAAGGACAACAGGGCATCTTTGGAAGCTGAGAATGAATGCCACTAAGAAGGGGAGGGGGGAGCTAGATTTTTATCTCGTAGGATGGTGCATGATTGGAATGGATTGCCATTGGATGTTGTTAGTGCAAGCAGTGTTAATGAATTCAAGAATAAGTATGATAGCTGGTGCATGTAGTGTGTCACCTCCCTTGATGAGTCCCTGACTCCCTGGAGATATCTCTTAATAATAATAATATCAAAAAAATGAACAAATCATCGCTGTCTTGATGTTTGATCGAACTTGACTTCTTTGGTCTCAGTGAATTTGCGTGTTTCCATTGGCTTGATGCTTGTTTTGTTTCTGGATCATAACTGTGGTGCCAAGATTCATCAAAACTTTGAAAGAAAGCTCTGGTCATTAAGAACTTTCTAGCAACCACACCCATGCTTATCATACTAACTAAAAAATTCATACATATGTTATTCAAATAAGCAATTTACACAGATATAGATTAAACAAGAATATTTAATATTCTTATTTATATTCCAATCACTGTAATGAAGATAATTTGAGTTTTCTTATTCCTGAATAAAAATAATTCACAGATTTAGAGTGGTAGAGGAGAACTTAGAGAGGAAATATAAACTGGTTAGCACATCTTATATAATGATTAGGTACTAAGGCCAATCACAACTGTTAAAGGAGAATGTGTGGAAAGAGGGTAAGGTGATAAATATAATCCTAAACCTTTGTTTAAGAAAGAAACAGAAATAAGAGTTTACTGAGGGCTTTCTGGCCCACTTCAAATTCTGGTATAAGTGGTCACAAGGACACACACATGCACATGACTGCTTTACTTATGCAAACTACATCTCGCTTCCAATTCTTACTCCATCACATCTGTATATAATCTTCTGTATGTGAAGATTAGCTGCAACATTTTGGAAGCAAATTTGTTAAAGCCAAAAGGCAATGCAGAGAAATAAAACTAGTTTCATTCCCAACAAATATAAATACTTAACAGAATACTAGGGACATGGAGAATGTTAAACACAGGAGGATAAAAGTCTACATCTTGAAAGGTCATCAATTTCCTGATATGTACCCACCAAGGGGTGTTCAGATTGCTGTGACAGCATTACATGATTAAGTTTGCATAATTATTAATCTCCTATCAGCAATTTCCTCCAAGTCAATCTATAGCTTGTGAGGACTCCAATATTGTTATATTGGACTGAACCCAGCTTGTTCTTCTCCAAGTTTCTCTTCAACAATCTTTTGTGAAAAAGTGGAGCATTTTGAGTCATTGTTCAAGTCATTGCTAATTTGAGAACAATCAGCTGACAAAGAAAATGGAAAAAATGGTCCTTGTTGGAGTGGAGGAAAATTTAATGTGAGAATTACTGAGAAATTCCTCTAATTCTCACATTCAGTTTTATTCCCTTTTTTATACAGATGGGTACTATGAGAACTCTACTCCAATCATTAGGAATTCGACCTTCTGACCAGGTCCCCCCCCTGAATTAAGCAGTGTAGCCACTGCAAAACTTTTATATCTCCATTCTTCAGCATTTCTGGTCAAATATCATTTACTTCAGCTGCCTGTCCACATGTCAAGTTTTTGACAGCTTTTTTCTACCTTGAGTGTTTATGTACTCCTCTTTTGCATTCCTCTTGAAAATTTTCTAGTATGGTTGTCACTGCTTGCTTGCTTGTTCATTTAACAGTCTTTCAAAGTAATTACTATAGACATCTAGGATATCCTTATCTTCAGTTTTCATGCTACCTTTATCAACTCTGATTCCTTTTACAGTACTCTTTCCTCCATTTCTAAGCTTCTTTAATGCCCTCAGAACATTTTTCCACCTCTGATATTTATTTTCTATATTCTTACCAAAGTTCCCCCCCCCCCCATGATTTTTTAAAGCTACTTTTACACACAGCTTACCTCGCTTACATTTTTCTCTATATTCTTTTAGGTCATCTGTCAACTTATTTGCTAGGAACTTTTGGTATGCTTTCTTCCAGAACTGCTTCTTTAGCTTATGGTGTTCTTATTTTTCTATCTTTACAGACAACTTCACCACATACCTCCCTAGTTGAACCAATCAGTCTTCTTTACAGTTTGCCACTGAGACTCCAAGGTTTGGTTCTTGGTTTCAGTTTGTTTCATTTTTTCTTCAATGTTTGTATAGAGTCAAGTCTACAATTTACCTGTAAAAGCTGCTCAACTTTAATTCTCTTTAAACTTTTACATGCTTTTCAACATGATATCCATTTTTATCCTGCTTAGTACTAAGTAATGGTCACTTTCAATTTCAAATTCTCTGGACACTCTTGTATCCTGAATGAGTATGATGATATTGCTATCAACAGTGACGTAGTCAATGAGGCTTTTCTTATTTCTTGTCTTCTCCCCATATGAACTTGTGCACATCTTTATGTTGAATCATGATGTTAGTAATGACCAGTCTGTATCCTGAGCAGAAGTCCTGTAAATACTTACCATTATTATTAGCTTTGCACTTTCTCCAAATTTTCCGAAATTTTCCTATATGCCTGTTGGGATTCATTTCCTACTCTGCTGTTCAGATCTCCAACAAGGACCACTTTTTCCATTTTCTTTGTCAGCTGCTTGTTCTCATGACTAATGACTAAAAATCCCTCCACTTCTTTCTTGTGAGAACCTTTTATAAGGACCATAAGCACAAATAAGTTTCATTGTCCATGTCCCCATTTTGAAATTTGCCTACACAACTATACTTGAAACTGCCTTCCAATCAAGAAGTTTATCTTTGTGTTTGGTGTTGAATATTATTGCTACTCTTTCCTTTCCTTGATCGTTATTGCCTGAAAATAGCATTCCATAGCTTTATTTTTTAATAAGATCTTACCTGTTTTTTTTTTTTTTGTTTTCTTTGTCTCAGTAATGCCAATTATGTCTACGTGGTACTTTTCCAATTGTTATGCAAGTTCGATTTCCTTTCCATTAATACTCTTTATATATTGATGGTTCTTATCTTCAGTTCTTCTGATGTTGGATTTATTCTTCTTCTGGATGTTGAGTTGGAGCTTGTTCCAGTAGCTGACTTTTCATTGTTCATCCTGGTTCCCTGACAAAAACAGTAGGGGCCTTGTTTAGGTGGGCAATGCCCTAGCTGGCATGAAATTTGTACCATCATGTGAATTTGTTTTTTAAGTCAATAGAGAATACAGTTTGTTCAGCTAAGTTTCAAATTGCCAGCCCATCCTAGTTTGTTCAGTACCAAGTAGATACCTACTAACACAGCACACCATGTGAAAGTAAGGATCAGACATTAGTTCAGAAGCTCCAGTCAATTCTCCACATTCTTGAAAGCTTTGACCCTTAAAAATTCTTGAAGGGTGTTTGTTTTTTTTTTTATATAACAAAAATGCTTTTCTTCTATGTATTACCATTTGAAACCAGAGTACATTTAGCAAGATAATTCAGCTCATTTATAATTATACTCTAGCCATTTGTTCTCAATAATTGGTATAAATAATCTATAGCTGATTATCACCAATAAACCTTTTGTTGGTTTATTTAGTAAAAAAGACAATATTAAAAAAAAAAATTGCCAATCTTGTTTAACTGGTTTTTGGAATACATAAATGAGAAATCAATTTTAATCAATTTTTTTTTTCTTGCTTTCAGATCCTTATCAAAATGCTTAGAATATATAAAAAAAAATTAGTTTTGATGTCGTCCACAGAAACTAAAAGTTAAATATAGAACAATTTTTTTTTTTAATTCATAGATTTGTCTGAAGTGGATTACATATTTTTCTGGGGAAGGGGGGGAGGATAATTTTTGTGTTTATTTGAATTCTCAGAATAAATTCCTGATGTATGAAAATTTAATAAAGCCAATGGGATATAACCGATGTAATCTTATATTTTGTTAAATCTTTTGTTAAAAATAATATTTTCCTTATGACATTTCTTTTTATCTATTTCAGGATTCTAAACCTATAGATTTTTCATCAAATCCAGTATACGAACCAAGTTTTAAGTTTTATGATAAAACCCTTCTTGATCACATTGCTAATGGAGACTATAATGTTCATGAATTCTTTAGATTACTGGCACTGTGCCATACTGTAATGTGTGAAGAAAAAGATGGTAGGTATATAAATTGATATATTTTTAACAGTAATATTCAAGCAATCTTAAATGGTGTAAGTAGGATCCTCAGTAAAGACTTTTTTCAAAATCATGTGACAGGTATATGTATAAATGTCTTTAGTATCATCTACAAATACCATATATCCATATTCAGCTTTCATAGTTGTTGAAATCACTCATTTTGTGATTTTCCTGATTGCTGGCATTAGTGAAACTTGGCTTTCAAGTTTCACTAATGTCTTTGCACTCATCTGGAATTATAGCATTTTCAGGAAGAAGTAGGAAATGAGATGGTATTACTAATGATATTAGATGATTTGAGTACAGTCTCCATGTAGGGTAAAAACCCATGGAAGGAACAATAATAATATGCAGCAGTGAGTTTAAGGCTCTGATGCAAAGTGGAGCACTGACAGGATGAAATATATGTTTGGCGAATGTTAGATTTGATTGCATTCAAATGTAACACTCAGTGATCAATTTCTTTGATCATTAAGGATGTGACTGTTTTGCCACCAGTTGGTGAGAGTAACCATGCCACACTGACCTGACAAGTAGCTAAGTATGTGGATGTTCTAATTAGGAAAGGATACATACTGAATTACAGAGCCGGAAATTATGATAACCTTAGAATTCTGTGTTCATTTATTTATCAATAATGTGGAGAAAGTGGTGAAAAGATGCTGCAGTATCTGAAGATCTTTCTAGAGTTCAAAGACATATAGGGTGGGAGTGAAATGGTGTTGCAGTGGCTAAACTGTAATTCAGAAGGTTGAATTCCAAATGATTGGAGTAGAGCTATAATAGATCTCATCTCTGAAAAGGAGAATGAAGTTGATTGTAAGAATTGCAGAGGAATTTCTCTACTAAGTGTCCTAGGTAAGATTTATGCCAGCATACTTGAAAAGAGGTTGAGAAAAATTGTAGAGGAGAAACTTGGAGAAGGACAATGTTGGTTTAAGCCAAATAAAGATTGTCAAGATCAGATTTTTATTTTCGACAAATAGTTGAGTAATTATAGGAATGTTACAAACATATCTCTACTTAAGAGAGTACTTTCTTGTATTAGTATAATACAAGAAAATGGAAATAAAAGGAAGAATTAACAAAGGAAAATATGTGTTTTATAGCAAGAAAAATTTGTTTATTAATAAAAGAATAAAAATTTAAAGAAAAGGCTTAAGTGTTATATTTGGAGTATGACCTTATATGGGTCAGAAACATGGACAATTGGGAAGAAAGAAGCTAAAATGTTGGCGACATTTGAAATGTGGTTATGGAGAAGAATGGAGAAAAATAAAGTGGACTGAACAAATTAAATAATGCGTTAGGCATTACATTAGTTACAACAGAACAGTTTTTTGCAGTACCTCACCTGTCAAGCTGTGGGAAGAGAACTGATTTTTATAATTAATGAATTAAAATGCCATTTATGGAAAGTTAAGGGGAAAAAAACATGAATTTGAAAACCAGCAATATGACATACAAATGTTTTAAATATTGTATTATGGAAATTTTATTGTTCAGTCAGATGATTTTTGTATTCAGAAAGATGCATTCTAGAAGATGCCAAATTTCATATCCTTATTATTCCCACCATTTTGCACTTCATCACTCTGCCCATAATCACTTCCTCACTTTTGTATCCTTCTTCTTGTCCTTCCACAACTTGCTTCTCAATCTCTCTGATCCTTATTAATACTAATTTCATATGAATCCTGTTTACTCTTAGCAAACAACACCAAACCTATTCAAATTCATTCCACACATTTGCTAATTGAACACTCTTTGGCTGACGCAATTCAGCCATCTTGTCATTCAGTATCATTACTTCCTTCTAAGTTCACTATTGTCATATATGGGCGACAAACTGACTTCTTCTTGTCCTTCCACAACTTGCTTCTCAATCTCTCTGATCCTTATTAATACTAATTTCATATGAATCCTGTTTACTCTTAGCAAACAACACCAAACCTATTCAAATTCATTCCATACATTTGCTAATTGAACACTCTTTGGCTGACACAATTCAGCCATCTTGTCATTCAGTATCATTACTTCCTTCTAAGTTCACTATTGTCATATATGGGCAACAAACTGACTACTTTCCCAATGACACTTATCTTTCACCTCCTGCAACAACTTCTTCAAATCCTTTCCATATTTTTTGTCACTATTCAAGTAATTTGTGCCTACCACTAATTCTGATGCCCGTTCCTTTTATGTAAAGCATCTGATATTCATTTTACAAAGAGTGTCCTAGTTTCGATTCCCATCTACGACGTGAGGAGCTTAGGGATCTTTCTCAGCCATAGCTAAGTTAGCCGGTCTTGGGTGTGGACAGCAGGGTTCCCACTCCCAGTTTATCTGGGGTTTTTCATCCCGCAAGCAGGAAAACTAGCCCCGTGAACACACGAGGCCAGTTTGCCTGCCCTGTGCACACGCTGCTACAGTAAAAAAAAAAAATACCCCCTCCCTCCTCCAGTGGCAGGCTCGGCGACAGGCTGGTTGAGGGTTGTACTAACAAAACGTTGCATCAAAATGTAAACATGCGGACCTGGATAAATGCATAGAGGAAGGAAGGATCTGATATTCATTTTATTGTACCACTTGTAAAAACATGTCTTCTGTACTTTTTTACCACCTCTTTAATGATTGCATCACCATATAAAGCCACTCTATCATCTTTAGATACTTGCTTCCTGTTAGCATCTTCATTTACATCAGTTAATCTTTACTGTAAATGTCCAATTTCTTCCTCCATACATTTAACCTGATTCTTTATTTTCATTTGCTCTTGCCTAAGCTCTTCCATGTCACTTCTATTATTATCATCACAAGTGCTTCCATTCATTTCCTGATTATTCCTGGTAACACTATTCTCATTTTTGGAATGTCCTAATCTTTCATCCCACTTCTCACACACTATAATATGTTCCTTCTTATCATTTAATTTAGCGCTCCATAAATCTTTATTGCTTTTGGGTGCAGACAATTGTTGCATTGTATCCACTGCAAAAAAATTCAGTCTCTGCATTAACCTTCATGTTGCTGGCATATACTTCTTTACCATCACAATTTTTGTAACATTAACTAGCACCTCCACATTAATAAAAATAACTGAAGCGAACACTTTTAGAACCAGATTACCACAGTACAATGATTATATCCAATTCATCGCATAAAAGCACTTTTGTAAAAATCTACATGATATAATTAAGAAAAAAAAACTTTTTGTAACACTATTCAAATACACATTTCTAGTTCTCATGATAATAGCGACAGACTGCATTTAGGGGTTGCTGTGTATTTATTTCTCTTAAAAAAAAAATAAGAAGATTTTCCTCTGTGATATTTTTATTCTTTTCATTAAGGAACTCTTGATTATCAAGCCCAGTCTCCTGATGAATCTGCCTTAACATCTGCAGCAAGAAATTTTGGATTTGTATTTAGGGTGAGTATAGTCAGTCTTTTTCTTTCCCCTGTAAATGTTTAAAAGCTAGGACTTGCTTTCAGTTATCAACTTGAATTGTCAGCTTAGAGTTATCATTTTTTTTTCTTCTTAGTTCTGACATCTTCACTGTTACAGTCCTATTAAACAGTGAATGATGTGAACTTAGCATATGCAGAGAAGGTATAGATTTTTCCTGTTCTTTTTTTATGCACATGATTTGTGCCAAATATCAAAGAATAGTAGCATATGGAGAGATAGATTGGGTATAGACCTCGTAGACATCTGATGGTACATTGCCATATCAGTAAGTTAGTGTTGCAGGTATTAACAGGATTGCATGGGTTCACTGTTCAAGTTAGGAGGAAGAGGTATTCATGTCCTTAGTTTTTGATAGTTGTAGCTCATATTTTGCATATAAAAATGTTACTCTCTTGAGTGAAAAAAAAGGCATCTTCATAGTTCAGTAGTGAAGCATTCCTATCCTCATTCCCTGAAAAAAAATATTATTCAGATCATGAGTATGCCTTAACATTTGAGGATAGGGGGTGTATCAGATGTATAAAGAAAATCAGATGTACACTAATTTTCTTTATATTCTGTAAATATTCGGATGCTATTGAAATCACAAGCATAATTAATGTTGACTTTATGGTAAATCATAAAGTTGATATTATCATAAATAGAATGGACTGTTAATAAACAAACCAACAAGCAAGGAAACTATGTTAAGCACAATAAGCTCCATGCTTAGATTTCTTGCGCTTGCTTAAAACAATTCAGAAATTCCTACATTTACTAGAATAGAAGAGAATTCAGCCACTGAAATATTTATGTTCATGTAAACCATGCATTGGTGTTAACCACCAAATTGTCCATGATTGATGAAACATATAACTATCTTATTCTAATCCATGTTTTTCTCATGGATATGCATATCATAGCCAAGGGAGGTTAAACAGTTACAATCTACAGAACAAGAACTGGCATGCAACATTTAATAAGAGCCAGAAGTAGTTAGTTTGGAAACACTAAACTTGGTTATTAAAAATTGTGATTAGAAGTTCTAAACAATTATGTACTTTCTCTTTAAAAAAAACCATAAGAAAAAATTAAATATCACAAGCTTAGTTTTCTGATATGTAAACAGAAATCAACTTTTGATTCTATACCTTCATAAAAATCATTGATAAATTTATCAAGATGAGTATCCACATCTAGTGAAATAAGATTTCTTTTCTAGAACTTGAGATTTGTTTCATGTATAACATAGAATACAACATTTTGGGTCACGTGGACAATTGACATTTATGTCTTTAGGGGCGAAGCAATATGCTTCTCATATTCCCCGCTATCTGTTATGGTTACAGTGAGAGTAAAATTTATGAGCAGTTTGCTCGCCCTGAATGGGCATAGAGATTATGCATCGCTATGGGATGCTAATATAGCTTTTGGTCTTCTATATTTGAATATGTCCGTTGCTTCGTATGCTGCAGCTTGCTGAACCAAATCGTTGGAGTGTGTGGACATCTTTAGGAAAAACTTGGATGCTAAGGATTGTAGAAAAAAGAAAATATAGGGAATATTTGCATCTCTGAAGCTGATTGTTTCTAACATACCACGGAGCGTTCAGAATCATTCTCAAGCACTTGTTCTGCACTCTTTGTATCTTGATAATGTTAGTATTAGAGGTGTGGCTCCTCAGGCTGGAGAGGCATAGATGATTATAGAACGAATCATTATCTGGTATAGTTGCAATTTGATTCTGTTGCTGAGCTTGCTATTTCTATTAATTAGCGGATAGATCTGAGCTATGGCTTTAGATGCCTTTGTGCACGCAGACTTGGTGTGTGATTGAAAGATAGCTTTTTGTCGAGAATTATACCCAGGTAATTTGTTTCTGTCTGCCAAGGAATTTTAGTATTGAATAATAACACATCTCCTACAGGAGACATTGGCCTTTTTGAGAAAAGAACAGCTGAGCTTTTCTCGGGGTTGACTTCCAATCTCCACTTAGAGAACCAGCCCTCCAGCTTCAGAATATTTTCTGGTAATGAAATGGGGTCTAAATACGGTTAGATCTGAGAGATCTAACCATATTTAGACCCCATCTAACCAGATCTGAGAGATCTGGTTAGAAATACGGCATTTCTAACCAGATCTGAGAGATCTGGTTAGAATTGCCGTATCATCTGCATACAGGGCTAAAATGGAAGTCATTGGATTGTGCAGGATTTCTGACATGTATATAGAGAACAGCAATGGAGCCAGTAGAGATCCCTATGGCACTCCAGCAAAGATGTGATGCTGGGAGGATGTAGAACCATTGATTTTTACTTGCATCGATCTATTCTGAAGATATGAATGGATTAAATGAACCATTTTTAGTGAGATACTGGCTGAGATAAGTTTGTGCAGGAGTCCAAAATGCCAGATTTTGTCAAATGCTTTGGATAAGTCTAGGAAAACAGGTCCTTTGTACTGGCGCCATGTTGTAGCTGGTGGTGATGTATTCGACAATTCTGTGGATTTGCTGGGTAGTACTATGGTGTTGCCTAAAACCAAACTGTTCTTTAGGGAGGATGTTTAGGTTATTTACTGAGGTTTGGAGTCATGAGAGGATGACATTCTCTGCAACCTTACCCAGATTGGAGATGAGACTGATTGGACGATAATTTTACGGTAGGTGTGGGTCTTTGCCTGCTTATGTATAGGAATTATGTCAGCCAGTCTCCAAGTGGAAGGAAAATGGTGAAATCTTAAAATTGCATTTATTATACTGGTCAGGTGCACTACTGCTTTTCGGGGCAGAAGTTTGATCATCCGATTAGTAATGCCATCTGGCCCAGGAGCTTTTTTGTTCTTTAATTTTTTAATAATGTCATATTTCTCGGCAGGTGATATTGGTGCAATATGGTCAGTGCTGGTGATAGAAAGTTTGAGTGAGTGTCTGACCTTGCTGTGAATCTTATATATGTGGTCAAAGTCAAGATTTCCATACGAAGGCCTGCATTGCTCCTCTAAATTGTATGCTATAACTTCTGCTTTGTCTACATCTGTGTGAGCAAGGCCCTGGTCAGAGAATATTGGGGGGATCAGTAGGTGAAATGGAGGATAACTTTTCATCCCATACTTGGTTTCTATGAGCTTTGAGTGCATCTCTTACTGCCCCATTTTATCTGTTTAGATTTGTTTTATCTTGTGGTGCACACGTGTTACGGAATCTTTTCCTAGATCTGTTTTTGTCTCTGATCAAGTTCATGATGTCATCAGACAAATGATCTGGCTTTCTACTTTTATGCGTATGTGAGGAGCAGATCCAATATGATCCTTCAGTGCTGTTGACAGTCTTTTCCATGCTCTGTAGGAGTGAGAAGGAGGAGACAGGTATTCTTGTTTTCCTAGCTGTAGTAGAATTGGGTTGTGATCAGATGATAGTTCATCTGATCACAACCCAATTCTGTGTAATGCTGTATTGAAGTTTGATATCCTGCAGGATAGCTATATCCAGGATGTCAGTAGTGCCAAATGTACTGAGATGAGTTGGTTCGGTGGGGCCTGCCACAACAGCATTGCTTGATCCTAAGTAATTGGAAAGTATGCAACCATTCTTGTTGGTGGTTGTGCAATTCCATGCAGGGTGCTTGGAGTCTATAATGGTCGGCTCTCTGACGTATAAAATGGCATTTAGGTCAGAGTGTAGTAGAGATTTTTGGGGAGGGTTGTAAGCCGAGTAGATTTTAAGTTTGCCAGTGGAGCTGGTGACTACTTCCACGCCAGTGATCTCAAGGTTAGTTGTTGAAGGGTTGCTCACAGAGTGGTGCTTAATGTAGTTTTTAATGAAGATGGCTGTGCCGCCACCTCTGTAGAGTAGTCTGTCATTTCTGTATAGGTGATAACCCCTTATTTTAGGATTGTCTGAGTGTCTTAAATCAGTTTCACTGATTAATATAACATCTGGTTGATATCTATATGTGAAATCTCGGAGTTCCAGAATTTTGTTTTTGAGGCAATTTGCATTTCAAGCAACTATCTGAAGAGATGCTGGAGTGAGTTTGTTGCTATTCATTTATGAGAGCTGTGAGGATGACCTGCGTTTCACGAAGAAATCTTTTAATGGAGGTTTCAGTAGGGTTAGATAGGCTGAAATTTTGTAGCATGTTTGTTAGTGAGGCCGTAATAACAGCTGTTGGTTGATTTTGTTCTGGAATTGGTCTAATTGTATGGGTTACATCGGCATAACTTCTTGTTTGCTTTCGGGTGTCTCTATTATTGGAGGTCTCCGACTGTGGCCATCGAGTCTCTGGTTTTGATGCCTGGGCCTCTGGTGTTCTTGTACTGTAGGAGGAGGGCTGATTGACTGCCTCCATCCGTCTGTTCTTTGGGTGCTGAGTACATCCTTTGTAGTTGGCAGGATGAGGGCCACTGCAGTTGGCACATTTGGCTGAGGTGGTCCTCGGCTTTGTGCAGGTATTGGTTGGGTGGATGTCTCCACATTTTACACATCTATATTCTGCTCTGCATAGATTCTGGGTATGGCCAAACTTCTGGCACCTGTGGCACTGCCCAGAAAATGATCTTTTCCGGAGTGGTTCTGGTGTGATGATGAGACCACAGACTGTTTTTAAGTTGTAGATATCCTTGTATATTTTATGAATCTCAACAAGGACTAATGGCATGGGAGTCTTATCTGCTTTGTACATTCTGCTGACCTTGACTGGAGGCAGATCCTGAGAATTTAGGTGAGCAGCTATTTCTGCTGAGTCAATGTCTTCACAGACACCACGAAGGACCACTTAAGTTTTTTTCGGAGCTGAGCGCAAAGGTATGATACTGAATGCCTCTGTCGTCCGGTTCTTTGTTCAACCTTCTGTAGTCTGTCACTGTTGCTGGCTGGATCTTTATGCCTTCATCCATGTTTTTGGCCTTAATGAAGCCAATATGCAGATTGGACATTGTGGATCTTAAAGCTGGCCACTTCTGCTTTTCTCTAAGAATGATCGGAGGCACCTTTTCTTTGGGAGAAATAGCGGCGTCAGAACCCTGAGAATCCTGTTCCATTTCAGTATTGTCATTGGGCAGTTCTTCTGTTGTTCTTAGCTTTTTTGCATGTGCACGCTTCTACAAAGTCTGAAGGAGTAGAAGGCATAGATTCTAAATGATCTTCAGCGACGTCCGAGACACATTCGGGGAGAAATGTGTCATACAATTTCACTTTTCCTGGCTAATTATCACTCAGCAGCTTTCCTAGTCTGAGGAATTCCATGTATACTTCCTCGAATTTGGTCTCATTCAGAAGTTTTGCCATTACAATAATACTGCTGGTAGACACTCTTAGGTGTCTACCAGCAGTAAAATGTCACTATAAGAAACAATGGCGATACTAGTGGCAGTAGGCCTAGCGTATCGCCCTTGTAATTACAAATGACTTACCTGGATAAAGCACTATGGAAAATAAAGTGACTGTTTATGGTTACAAGCAATTAACTACTATTACTAATGAATAAGCATAAATAAATCATTAAAACATATCAATCAAATTCACAATTCATCATCAAGCAATTTTAAACCTGGTTTTACTCCATTTTTCCAAGTAAGCAAACAGACAAAATGTCAAGTTTGCGCCTGCAATATATGCAAGACTAGCTGATCCCACAGGTAGTGCAAGACCAAGGCAACTCGTGGTAGATGTGCTTTGGAATTAAGGGTAAATATTAAGATTAGTGATCAGAGCTTGCTCCACTTCTACCACGAGTTGCCTTGGTCTTGCACTACCTGTGGGATCAACTAGTCTTGCATATATTGCAGGTGCAAACTTGACATTTTGTCTGTTTGCTTACTTGGAAAAATGGAGTAAAACCAGGTTTAAAATTGCTTGGTATCTTTAACATAACTATACCCAAGTTAAAAATACTTTCTACATCTATATCTCCTCCTGAGATTTTTATTTAATAAGGTTATAACACCTTATGGTAACTCGTTTTGGTAAAATACTTACAAGCTCTGCATTACTAAATCTTGGTATTTCTAGCCTGGCTCCCACTGATGAGACCTCAATAAAGGTCGAAACCGGTCTGGGTAGTGGCCCCTTGCCTTTAATACAAAACATCATACATTCCCTTCTTGGAGATTTGTTTTGGAATTAAGGGTAAATATTAAGATTAGTGATCAGAGCTTGCTCCACTTCTACCACGAGTTGCCTTGGTCTTGCACTACCTGTGGGATCAGCTAGTCTTGCATATATTGCAGGCGCAAACTTGACATTTTGTCTGTTTGCTTACTTGGGAAAAATGGAGTAAAACCAGGTTTAAAATTGCTTGGTATCTTTAACATAACTATACCCAAGTTAAAAATACTTTCTACAATTCATCATCATTAATACACAACACGAAACACTAACACATGGGCCGCCATCTTTTTTCCCCTCGTCGTCACAATTCGGGTCATGTGGAGAACTTGTAATGCAGAAGTCATATTTCCATATATGAGTTACCTAAAGGTGTCACACCTTATTATTAAAATATTACATGTTTTGGTTCTTATTAAACATTTCAACTGTTTCACTGTAACAAACTAATCCTTTTGGTTTCTCTTTGTCCCTGTTAGGTCATTATATAGTGAAAGTTGACTGTGATATGATTTATACTGATTATAATCCAGAAAAAAAAAAATTAATGTATGGTCCCAAATCTTGATTTCACTTTAAAGTACTTACCTATATTTCCTTTAATTCTAACTACGAGGGTGTCCTGAAAGGTTCTTGGCCTCAACCATAGATGGCAACACTATTGGCAAGATTTTTGTTTCTAAGATGGTACATCTGTCATAAGCATCCATGTGAAATTGCAAGTCATTCTATCAGGTAGTTTATTTTATAGAGCTTTCTGAAGCAAAAGTGTTGTCTGTATCACTTGAAATGGATAAAATTGAGTATCGTGCAGTTATAAAATTCTTTGTAAAAGAAGGTTTAACGCCAAATGAAATCCATTCAAAGTTCATAAAAGTTTATGGGCACTGTTCTCCTTCGTTTTCGACAATTAAGAAATGGGCTGCTGAGTTTAACTTGGCCTTACCAGACTTGAAGGTGATCCACATGAAGAACATCCAAAAAGTGTAATAACACCAGAAATCATAGATCAAGTGCACAATATGGTATTGGATGACCAGCGAGTCAGAGTGCGTGAAATTGCTGAGACTATAGGCATTTCAAAAGAACGTGTAGGATATATTTTGCATGAAGAATTGCAAATGAAAAAGCTTTGTGCAAGTTGGGTGCTGCACTTGCTCACAGCAGATCAAAAACACACTTGCATAAAAGTCTTTGAACAGTGCTTGGAGTGTTTTAACAAGAATAAAACTGATTTTGTGTGTCAATTTATTACTATGGGTGAGACTTAGATTCACCATTACATACCAGAATCCAAACAGCAGTCAAAAACAGTGGACAGAAGCTGGTTATTCAGTGCCAAAGAATACAAAGTCGGTTCCATCAGCAGGAAAGGTCATGGCATCGGTGTTTTGGGATGCTAAAGGCCTTTTTTTTTTTTTTTTTTTTTTATTAATTATCTTGAAAAGGGTAAAACAGTAACTGGGGAATATTATTCCATTCTTTTAACCAGACCAGACAAAAAAATTCATGAGAAAAGACCCGGTTTGCAGATGAAAAAAAAATATTTCATCAGGATAATGCATCTCCCCACAAAGATGTTTTGGCAATGGGAAAATTAAGGGATCTGCACTTTGAATTGTTGGAACATCCACCCTATTCCCCAGATTTGGCTCCCTCTGACTTCTGTCTCTTCTCAAAACTAAAACTCTTCATCGCTGGTCAGCATTTTTCTTGGAATCAAGAAACTATTGCAGCTCAGCTGTAGAGGGGTATTTTGCAGATCTTACTGAGAACCACTATGGGGTTCTCAGTAATATGGGATAATTGCACTGGAGCATCACTGGAATAAATATATTAGTTTTAAGGGAGATTATGTTGAAAATTAAAAATTATTTTGAAATTATAAATTTGTTTTTTCATTGTTAGGCCGAAAACTTTTCAGACCACCCTCGTACTTGCATTCAACTCTAATATAAGCTCTATACTATTGTAATGTTGCAT
Source organism: Typopeltis vanoorti (assembly GCF_054136105.1). Classification (NCBI taxonomy): domain Eukaryota; kingdom Metazoa; phylum Arthropoda; class Arachnida; order Uropygi; family Thelyphonidae; genus Typopeltis; species Typopeltis vanoorti. The sequence continues at coordinate 114,796,656 of NC_143554.1, forward strand.
TCAGCATTATTACATTCAGTCAATCCTCGCTATAGCAAGCTTCTAGGGACTAAAGTTTGTTATATTGTAGTAGAATTTCCATTATATTTCAACCTAAAATAGCATTCATTTTTTTGGGCTTCAGTTGATCATTTCCAGTAGTTTATTCTATTAAGTATAACAGCATTTTCTGTTATGAGAATTGACAGTATAAGTCCATTCAGTCTTTAGACCTTTTCAGACAATGTGCAGCTGGACACAAAATGGGCTTTTTTGGGAGGAGAGGGGTGAAGAACAGTGGAAATTTGAAATTTTTGAAGTTAAAAGCATTATGCAGAATAAACAATGGACTATATTTATACAAAATTAAACAAATAAATACAAATATATAATTGCAATTAAATTTCTTAGTTCTGTCATCATCTCACTCTTTGACTTTGATAGTTTAATTGATGATTTTGTTTCTTTAACAACTGTAATTCATGTCAAAATTTGTATTCAATGGAATGTAGCAGTGTGCCTTAGCTTGAACTGAGAGCTTCCAGCCATGGCATACTTCACAGTGTGACTTGGAATGTTGAGAGCATGTGTGTGTGTGTGGGGGGGGGGGGTTGCTTACATTTACACAATACAGTTTGATGTTTTAACCCACTGAAGTCGATGGGTTATTTTCTTAGTATTATATGTAATATATTTCCTTTCTTATTCGTTTGGTATGCTGATACTAGTTATCACATCTCTCCAAGATAAGTTTTTCTGCTGAATACCATTAGCATACAGTGAGGGTATTTCATTGGCCATCCTGTGGTAAGGTAACATTATTAAAAATCATTAAATTTATATAAAAAAAAACTTGCTTTATTAAATGAATAATATGCCATTTATACATCACTTTAGTCCTTAGTTTCCAAGATGTAAAGGCATGTAAATTTGCAAAATGCTGTTTTTTTTTTTTTTTTTCACCTTCATCTGTTTTGTCTAAGGCACCATTGTTTCAAGTTGTTGAGAATGATAAAAATAAATATCAATTTTAAAAAATATAATAATTTCAGTTGTCTAACAGGAAACCACAAGGAAATACAATTTTATTAATACAGACCAGTATTTTACAATAAAAACATTTATTCAAACCTACCAGTTTCGCCAGCAGACTGTCTGGCTTTTTCAAGGCATTACGGAGATATGAAAGTTAGTAAATGCAAATTAAAAGGAACATAATAAACGTTGTAAACCAAACTAGTATCTATGGTTACACGTTTCGCGTGACAGAGATGACTTATTGTTCTTATTCATTATCACGCATGCATGTTTGTTGTAGACTTGTAATGTGATTACTGGCTAGCTGTAGTTCAGATTGATTGAGAGAGAGGATCAAGTTTTTCCACGAACTGTTTAGAATTACACCCTGATTTCTGTTGAGGTTTCCGCCGGTTATTAGTACTATTGTGGCTTCCTTAAATACACGATGCCTGTAGTCGTCATAGATGTGGCATGGAGCTGTTTTGCCAATCTATCGTGTGGTTAGACGTGCAGAAATGATGTGCTAAGCCGGAAGAGATGCTTCTGTTGTGGTTTACATCACCAACATGTTCTTTTTGTCTAATTTCTAAACTTCGTGAAGTTTGTCCGATGTAGGCAAGACCACAGGAGCAGGGAATGTAATATACTCCTGGATATTTGTAGAATGGAACTTTATCTTTTGGAGATCCTAAAACTTGTCTGATGTTGGTGGTTGGTTTGAAGATCACGACATGTTGGTGATGTAAACCATAACAGAAGCATCTCTTCCGGCTTAGCACATCATTTCTGCACGTCTAACCACACGATAGATTGGCAAAACAGCTCCATGCCATATCTCGATGACAACTACAGGCATTGTGTATTTAAGGAAGCCACAATAGTACTAATAACCGGCGGAAACCTCAACAGAAATCAGGGTGTAATTCTAAACAGTTCGTGGAAAAACTTGATCCTCTCTCTCAATCAATCTGAACTACAGCTAGCCAGTAATCACATTACAAGTCTACAACAAACACGCATGCATGATAATGAATAAGAACAATAAGTCATCTCTGTCACGCGAAACGTGTAACCATAGATACTAGTTTGGTTTACAACGTTTTTTATGTTCCTTTTAATTTGCATTTACTAACTTTCATATCTCCGTAATACCTTGAAAAAGCCAGACAGTTTGCAGGCGAAACTGGTAGGTTTGAATATATGTTTTTTATTGTAAAATACTGGTCTGTGTTAATAAAATTGTATTTCTATTATAAAACGACCAAAAATGTATACTTTAAATAGGAAACCACAAGGTTAACTGCACTACCCTTTTTGGCTGCAAATAATCTGAGTAAAAGTAGTGCTGTGCTGTTGAGAGCCTGTACAGCTTTAATTCTTGCACAAGTTTTAGCTAGTTTGAATGTGCCAGTGAGTGTGTGCTGCTTAGTCTCTACTCACCTCCATCTGTTAAAAATGCACTCAAATTCTTTGTTTCAGGCACCACATAGAAAATCACATTACTCTCTCTCTCTCTCTCTTTCGTGTGACTAATCAATGCATGCCCTGACAGCAACACTTGCCCTATCTGATTTACATTCACTGCGAATTTCTTGATATTTCTAACAGTTCCTGACTATTTCAAATAAACTGCCAAAAAATTATTTTAAAAAATTCATGGGTGTGACATTATAATCGAATCTAACAAATTTACAGGGAATATAATTCCCTGTAAATATTGTAAATTTCAGAGGACATTTTTGTTAAAGATGTAACTATTCTGCCTCTAGCAGGTGACAGTGATCATGCAGTACTCACTTGGAAAGTAACTAAGATTATGAATGTTCACTTATGACCAATTGATGAGTATACTAGGTTCAGTGGAATAAGATCAGTTGCTGGTTGGGAAGATTATCAACAGTGCATGGGAAGCATTTAAACAGTACTTAAATGATGCGATATGAGAATGTGTCCTGAGAATTCAAAGAATAAATAGGGTAGGAGTCAAATGGGTGTGTAATCTTATTAAGCATGAGATTCATAAGAAAAGGATGATGTGGAAGGAATACTGTATGCATAAGGATGATATCTGTTATGAAAACACTATAAGCAGCAGGCTAGAATAGTCACAACTGTTGTATGGAAAGCAAAGTCTGAGTATAAAAAGAAACTGGCTCTGCATGCTAAACACAACCTACAAGAATTGTATTGATATGCTGCAAGTAAGAGAAAGAATGAATATGAAAGAATAACTCTTCTAAATGCAGATGTCATGAAGGTTACAGATACAAAAGAGGTTGTTCAACTAATGAGTGCCCATTTTGTTAAAAGCTATCAACCTGGTATATGCAACATTGAACTCACTGCTACCTCCTCACTGAATGAAGAAACTCAGGTGTATGAGGATTAGATATTAAAGCTATTGCACAAACTAAATAAGAATTCAACAATAGGGACTGATGGGATATCCGCACATGTACTAAAAGAGTGTTCAGCTGAACTGGCTATTCCTTTGACTAGGCTGTTTAATGAGTCTCAGAACAGGAAAGATTCTGCAAGAATGTAAAGAGTATATGGTAATTCCATTGCACATGCATGGATAAGTGGATAGCTGACTGACAGATATCGAAAAGTGGTCTATGGGGAAATGTAAGTCTGCAAGATTTTTTCTCTATTTCCTTTTGCCCCTCTGGTCATGACAAGAAGCTTAAGGTTGAGACTATAGAGTTTTCCCTGCATGGGAGGCCATTGCATGCTTTGACCATCCTGGAAGAGTGGAGATACCTCGGTATCATGTTCACCTCCAAAGGGAAGGTCTTCTGTCCCTTCTATCCTAGAAGCTGGGATTGCTTCTTTGAAGAAAGCTTTTCTCAAGCCCCAGCAAAGACTGTTTCTCCTTTCCCACTATCTCCTACCTTGCTTTTATCACAAGTTGGTGCTTGGTAGGACATATATCTCAGTACTGTCCCAAATGGATAAGGCTATCCATTAAGCCATGAGATCATGGCTCAGACTGCTGCCTGACACCCCTACTGCATATTTCCATTCGAGGGTGAAGGATGGCGTGCTCAGGGTTACATCACTTAGATGGCTGATCCCACGCCTGCAGCTGTCCAGAATTGTGAAATTAGAACTATCTTCTTCCCCTATCTGCAGAGAGACTTTCTATAGCCCATTAATACAAGAAGATTAGGTGGGCTAAAGTCCTGACCTTATCAGGACGAGGATCAATGCCCTGCTCACTCGAGCCTGCACAGCTCAATGGGGTAGTGACAACTCAAACTGTAGGGCTGGATACCACTACAGTGAGACATTGTTTCATATAGCCCAGTGTTGCTTCTGCACCCATGGGGTCCGTATGCGGAGGCATGACGTCGTGGTCTCCATTCTGAACAACCGCTTTAAGAACAAGGTTGGGAGACCACGGTGAAACCACATTATAGGACCTCTGCAGGTTTGCGTAAGCCAGACTTAGTGATTAAAAGAGATATGATGTTTGGGCAATTGATGCCCAGGTGATGGGAACAGGGGCACCCACTAGCCTATAGCCATAATAATAAGGTAAACTATTATAAGAATAACCAAGATCTAGTTAGTGAGATACGGAAGAAGCATGGGACAACTCCGAGGTTTACCCAGCGCCACCAACTCTTTACATGGCATATGGAAGGCAGATAGTTATAAAGACTTAAAACGGCTTGGGCTTACACAGAAGGTATAAAAGTTCTTTCCTTGAGGGGCCCTACAGGGCACACTGGTGGCATGGCATTGCCACCAAAGAATGACTACAATGATAACTAGAATAGACATATTGTAAACACTTGTAAAGGCTTATGCCTATATCAAGTCTGGACGAGATATAAGGGCAGCACTGCCCATAACTGGTACAAAGATTAATGAAATTAACCAGTGGTGTACCACAAGGATCAGTGATTGGTCCACTGTTATTCAATCTGTACATTAATGATATTGGAAAGGATTTGACACGCAACATACAGCTATTTGCTGATGATGCAAAGATAGGTAGGGTAATAAGGAATGCTGCTGATATGCAGTGCTTGCAGAATGATTTGAATAGGCTTTGTATTTCCCATGCCCACTATTCAAATATTTGAATAGTGGGCATGGGAAAATGGATGTCAGTAAATGTGAAGTCATTCACTTTGGCGTGATTAGATATCCAATGTCATATTATATTGGTAGGATTATGCTAGAAAAAACTGATGAGGCTGAAGATCTCACCGATAGGAAGTTGTAGTTCAGAGGCCATGTAGCAAAGATTGCAAATACAACTCAAAAGATAATTGCAATGCTGAAATGAACGTTCACATGTAAAGATAAGGATGGCATTTTGCCTCTTTATAAGGCCTTGATAACACCTTACTTGGACTATTGGTCATACGCAGGTCTGGTTTCCGTTGTAATTGTGATATAGTGAAGAGAGTGCAAAGGAGAGTGATTAAAATTATATCAGGATTGTAGAATGCTGATTATGAAGACAGAGTGAGAATTTGTAGACTGCTGATACTAGAAAACAGGAGAAAGAGGGGTGATTTGATTTAGACTTACAAACTTCTGAAAGGGTCATACAGGATTTCAGTTGATGGAATTTTTCAATTTATGGAGGGTGGGGAAAGGACAAGAGAGCATCATTGGAACCTGAGAATGAATGTCGCTAAGAAAGGGGGTGATGGCTAGATTTTTCTCTCATGGGGTAGTTCGTGATTAGAATGGATTGCCATTGAATGTTGAGTGCAAGCAGTGTGAATGAATTCAAGAATAAGTATGATAGCTGGTGCATGTAATATGTAGCCTCCCCCGATGAGTCCCTGACTCCCTGGAGGTCTCTTAATAATAATAAAATAGTGTATTTCGGTCCTCCACCAAAATGGTAGTAATTTTCTATGGTGAAGTGGGAATCTATGCTGGCTAGACAAATTTTTGCAGTTTTGTTTTTTATTATTATTATACAGGCACCTCCATGGAGTCTGAAGACTCGTCGCAGCAGACCCATTCTGTCATACCTCACCTTGAACCCATTAACAGACAAAGCACTCACAACTGACTCTGGCAACCACTTCCATTCATTCATAACTCTCCAAGCAAAAATCTAGTCCTTGCACCCTCTACTAACCACATCTTTATTCAACTTCCATGGAACATCTTGTTGTGGCCCCTCTAGCCAATTACTGAAACATTTCACCTACATCAATCCTATAAAACCCTTTAAGCAACTTAAATGTTTCTATTATATCCACTGTTTTTCTTCTATCAACCAACTTCTGCAATCCACACACCTTCAGTCTATCCTCATAGGGAACGCTCCACAGACCACTCATCATCTTGGTTACTTGACTCTGAATCCACTTCCTCATTCCCAAGAAACCCAGGACACCAGACCTGATCATAATCATCCAGATGTGTGTATCAAGGCATTATAAAGAGGAATAACAACATAATCTATAATTGTTAAGCGGATAAAAATCCCTTATTGTTTTTCAGCCAGTAAGTGAAACTAAGATCGAAAACTACGATCTGAACGTTTCATGCCGACGAACTGTCGGCGGATCCAGGCGCAAGTTTAAAAATCCCTTATTTTCAGCCAGTAAGTTCGTCGGCATGAAACGTTCAGATCGTAGTTTTCGATCTTAGTTTCGCTTACTGGCTGAAAAACAATAAGGGATTTTTATCCCCTTAACATATCAACCTCGCCAGAAAAAAACAGCCGTTTGGCTTTTCATCATAATCTATAATTGTTAGTGTGTTCTTCAACAGCGAAGTAACCTTAGCTACTTTAGCAATATGTCCTCTAAACTTTAATTCTGTCTACCACCACCACCCTAAATCTCTAGCTTCACCTATATCCTGGAATACATTTCCATCAATTTTGGGATAAATAGATTGCACAGCTTGTAATCTATTTATCCCAAAATGCATAGCTTTATATTTCTTCACATTAGACTGACACCTATTATCTTTTGCCCATATTGACGTCCTATTTAAATCATCCTGCAAGCTGTCCACATTGCTTTAATTAACTATTTCTCTACCGAATTTTGCATCATCAGCAAACAACTGAACATTTCCTTTCAGGTTATTTCCTATATCATTTATGTACAAAACTTAGAACCTCCTTTGTGCAAAGGTATTATTTTGCCATCTTTCCACTTCTTTGAAACTTGGCCAGAACTGACACTTAAATTAAATAGCCAGTTCCACCGCTCGGTCTCATAAAATGCAAGCTGATATCCAGTCTAATCCCACTGCTGTGTTTACATTGAGATTCTGCAATATCCTAAGAACCTCCAATTCATTCACTTCTTAACCACATCAGTCTGTCACTGCAGTTACCTCACTTGGATGATATACCTTTGCTAAGTGGTCACTCAGTAACTCAACTATTTTATGTACTTGTCACCTTGTCACCATCAGCACTCATTAAGGTTAATCTTCCATAGTCATTCTTCCTCTTACTCACCACATAGTGAAAGAACTCTTTGGGATTTCCTTTGACCCCTTTTTGGCTATGTTCTTCTGGTAATCTGATTTTGCCTTCCTTACCATGCTGGTCACCTTTCTCCTTATATACCCCCTACAGCATTTTCTCCTTACCTTAGATATACATTTTGATATTGCTTCCTGTAGATGCCTTTTTACTATCTCCCATGTACTACTAACATCCTTCCCTTGCAGGGTTTTATGCCATGGCACAGATTCAAGCTTCCTCCTAAGCTGGTCATAATCACCTACCTTATAGTTCCACATATATACTCTTCTCTGATAGAATATTCCTCATGTTGTACAATTTCCTAAGTTAAGACTGCTTGGTGACTTTTTCCATAGAGCCAATGTGGTTGACTTGTGTAGGACACCTCCTATCACATCCTGAGTCCTTTTCATCACATGCTGCTTCAAGTAATTATCTATTAGGTGTATAAATTCAGTTTCCTTCCATGTGATATTTTTTCCTTCCAGTTTATATATCCATAGTTGAAGTCTTCCATAATGATCAATCAGCCTGCACTTAATGTACCAGTTTGCCTTTGCATGTTTTCCAGAACAGAACATCCCTGGAATCCCCCAGGCCTATAGCAGCAACCAACTGTATATTTTGTCTTACTGGTTTTGATCTCACACCAAACTGTTTCAAATGAACAGCCACCCCTTTCCCCATCTTATCTTCCTTAAAAATAATAAATCTTTTACATTTTATTCCTATAACTAGATCATCTGCAGTTAGTCAAGAGTCCCACTACTGCCTATAACTTTTGGCAAGGTCGCACTAACCAGTGACAAACTCCTCCCTCTTGTTCCTGATACTTCTGACATTAGTATATATAGAAGCTGCAGCATCGCTTTAGGACCCAAAACCACTCTTACTTCCTGAATTGACTACCCTATTCAATATTTTTGTTTGAGAGACTAGATTCCACACTTGGTCATTCTCACACTCGTTCACCTAATGGGTGCTCACACACAAACTGCTTCCAACCTAATTGCTTAAGTTTTCTTGATTTGTGCTTCACCATGCTCTGTGAACAAAGGCCTCTCTCTCTCTAGATATCTAACACCAAAACCATTTAGATGCAGTCTGTCAACATTATATAAATCCCACATCATTCTTTCCACAACCTGCATATGGATTCATTGGCTATCAATGTGCTCCTTCTCAATCATAGTATGGCAAGAGACTTATAATCTTCACCTGCTCGCTCTTCATTTTTGCTCTATCTAACAACTCCTTTACATACTTCTTGCCTCTCAGATCATTAGTGCCAACCAAGACAATCTTTGTAGACATTTGTAAAATTTGTATGCAATTTCTATAAACCATGTCACCGCAGCAGTGGCAGCTTGTACATAAGCACTGCGACACTACAGTATCCCAAAGGAAAAAAAATTTTTTTAAATTTTGTTTGTGTTTATAAATAATAACAATGCTTACAACATTATATAAATGCAATACAACATGTTAAAGGTTACAGCTTATGTTTCTACATTGATTGAATAGTTAATAATTGGAACTGTTCAATTAACGCTTTAGATTACGAATCAAATGCACTGCGATCTAACGCAGTGTTGGAATTATCATGTTTGATCAGTTTCCGGCTAGATTCGCCGATATTCGTTTTCCCTTGTCACTGCACGTAACAAGTGAATCCAACACTGCTCTCTGAGTCGCTACAGATAAATTGTATGCATGCGTGTATTATTTCTGTGAGATACAAAACTTTTATTATTGGTGCGTGCTCGTGGTGAGGGTGAAATATATTTGGTAAATCTTACTTTATTCTGTTAAAATAACATATAATTATTTATTTATTATATATACAAGACTGAATTATGACGAGTGTCACTGTTGAAACTATCAAAAGAATTTTATTTTTTCAATTATCGATACACGAAACAAATGCAGTGTGATCTAACGCACTGTCAGAATTATTGCGTTCGGCCAATTGCAGCTATACTTGCCGATATTAGTTTGTGCTTGTCACTGTACTAACAAGTGAATTGAACACTGCTCATTGAGCAGTGTTGCTACAGATAAATTGTGTTATTTCTGTGAGATATGAAACTTTTATTATTGGTGTGTGTTCGTGGTGAGGGCGAAATATTTTTAATAATAAAAAAAAATTTTTATATGTAAATTTATTTATTAATAAATTGGTTACTGATTAGGAAAAAATAATGTTTTTTTTTTATTTTGTATATGCAGCACCCCCCACTTAAAATTTTCACTGGCCGTCGCTGCACCACTCTAGTGCATTATCATACTGATACTTACCGAGTCATTGCCATAGACTAAAACATAAGCAACAAAGCATGCTCAGAATGTTAGATTATAAACCACTTGGCATTAATTTTTCTTGTTATTACTACAATAATAAACTAGAATTAAGAATATACTCTTCATTCTTCTGGCAGCCATCAAACACATCCATTTTGAATTATGATTCATCATGTTATGACAGTTTTCCATCTCTTCTGTCATAGTCCATCATGTAAGGTGAATGAAAGTGTTTCATAGGATGTTTGGGATATAGCAGCTGAGGTTATGGAAAGTAAAAACTCCACAACCATTGCATTACAGAAAAAATAAAACTCATTACTGCACCCTTTTATCCATTTCCATTCTTTTATGATCTACCTATTTGTAAGTTTATTTTCACCATACATTTCTCTCTTTTAATGACATTAGCCATAGTTGATCCCATTTCCAGTATTATACATAAATAGTCATTTAGCATGGATTTTCTACTCTTATACTATGCTGCTATGTGGTTTGTTACTGGTATGTAACATTATTAGGGGATTCATATATTTTGTGCAGTCTGATTATATATCAGTCCTGAAAATACTTCAGGTGCAAACTTTGTTTGCTTACACTTGGATAAAGGATTAAACCAAATACACTCTGTTCTCTTTTTATGCATATCTTTTTTTTATGTGGTTTGAAGTTATGTGGTGCATATTTCATGCAAATTCGGGGTTTCCCCGTTGTACATAATGAACAGCACGTAGCAGCACATTCTGGCATAACGTGAGTAACGTGTAAGCAGTGAGTGTCCGTGAAGTTTAATTTTGCATGTGAGTAAGTGTTTGTCTTTTCATTATCGTAAGTCTAAATTTTGCTAATTTTTATTTTAAAGATTTAATTTGGCCCAACGGAGAAACAAAAGCACCAAATAAATTGCTTTTTTTCGTAAATGAAAATTGCAATTTCACATCACTTAGCAAAAGGAGAGGGATCTACGGCGATTAGTAAACATTTTAATTTAGGTGAATCTACTATAAGACCAATTAAAAAGATTGAAGTCGCAATAAGAAAATCTGTCATTTCTGGCACAAAACTAAGTGCCAAATTATCATCATACTCAAGAGAAGCTTTACTAGAAAAAACGGAATGAGCACTCGTAATTTGGATTGAAGAATTAACTCAAAGAATTCCTATAAGTGGTTATTTAATTAAACAAAAAGCTCTTCGGTTTTATGAACAGATAAAGCAGTTGGAGCCATCTGCTTCCGCTTCCTAGACTGATAAAGAATTTTCGGCTAGCAAAGGATAGCTACCCGATTTTTAAAAAGGAATGCATTTCATAACGTGAAGATTACAGGCGAGGTTTCAACAGCAGACGAAGAAGCAGCCAAACATTTTCAAGAGAAGTTAGCCAAAATTATTGGCTAACTCATGATTGAAGATGGTGGATATTGTCCCGATCAAGTGTTTAACACTGACAAAACAGGATTGTTTTGGAAGAAAATACCTAGTCGAACTTACATCGCAAAGTCTGAGAAAAAAAACAAGTGGGTTTAAAGCAAGCATAGATCGAATAATGTTGTTACTTTGTAGCAATGCATCAGGGGGATCGAATGTTGAAACCCCTCCTAGTAAATCGAAGGCAAAGATCTAAAATAGCTGCCAGTACATTGGATGGCTAATACAAAGGCCTGGGTAACAAGTGCTGTATTTACTGAATGGTTCAATAATTGCTTTGTACCAGAAGTGGAAAGATAAATGAAAAAAGCTCTTGATTTTAAAGTTTTATTAATTGTTGACAATGCACCAAGTCATCCGCATTTAGAACATCTAAATGTGCAGGTAATGTTTTTTCCACCCAATACAGCAAGCATTATTTAGACATAGATCAAGGCATAATTGCTACTTTTCAAAAATATTACGTTAAACACACTTTTAAATTTATATTGGATAAACTAGAAAATGAATCATTAACAGTAACTGAATTTTGAAAAAAAAATTCTATTTTGGACTGTTTTAATCATGTTGCACCTACTATCGCTAAGATAAGACCCCAAAATTTAAGCCTGCTGGAAAGTAACTTGGTCTAGATGTATTGCAAACTGTGCAACCATTCAAACATCTACGTTATCAGCTGAAATCATTACTTTGGCACATGAAATTGGTGAAGGTTTTGATCTTATTGTGGATAATGCCTTAAGTGATGATGATATTATTGGATATCGATTAACTTTAGATATCTTCGAAGATGCAAAAAACAATAGTGAAGCAGAATAAAAACCTGTGCCCCTCACTGCAAATATAATTTGAGAAGGTCTTGAACTGTGCAAAAAAATATAAAATCATTTTCTTGTTAATGACACAAATTCTGAACGAGCCTTTAAATTCCAGTGTGAGCTGAACTGTATTTCTGGATATCGTGAGCTGTATAAAAAATTAGTAAAATCATCATCGCAAAGTTAAATCACTGATTACATTGTCAGAAGAAAAAAATCAGCACAAACAAGGGTGAAACTAATATTATTTGTGATGAACCATTGCCTTTACCATACAGGTCTGATGTGCTGACTATCTCTTCTGGTGATGAAAGTGATTTCGCATCAGTTCGCAAACACTGCCGAATATTGTCTAATAGCAACGATAATTCTGATGAAGAAATGTAAAAAAAAGTTACTTTCCAATAAAATTAAATGAATAAAGCGTTAAAACAAACTTAAGCATTCTTATTTTCCTGAATTTTTATAAACTTTTTATGCGATTTTAGGTTTATATTAATTCGTTGCTTCGGTTTTATGTGGTTTTAGAAAAGTATGGAATGTTTTCTTAATTTTTGAACATAAGTTAGGTCTTTTTTGTGCGATTTTTATATGCGGTTTCTGTGGAATGTATCTACCGCATAAAAAGAGACCTGACTGTATATAATTTATAGTCTAATCAAGTGAAAAAACTTCCAACATCTTTCTCTAATCCAGAGTAATTTAATAATAAGGGATGACACCTTTTGGCAGCTTGTATAGGTAAATATGACTTCTCCATTACTTCCACCTTGATATCACCACCACTGGGTCTGACTCCCACTGATGAGACCTCAATAAAGGTTGAAACCGGTATGGCCCTTCCCTTAATACATAGCATTATACATGTCCGCAAGGAGATGCACTTTGCATTATGGGAGATACTAAGCAAGTGATGAGAACTTATACCACTTTTACCACGAGTTGCCCCAGTGCTAAAGATACTTCAGGCACAAACTTTATTTGCTTACATTTGGATAAAGGATTAAAGTAAATATATAATTTATAGTCTAACCAAGTGAAAAAAACTTCCAACATTATATGTATTACAAAAAAATTTCACAGTGTAAATTTTTTTCAAAAGATCTGTATACTGCAAATTAAAAACCATTTGCAACTTTCTACCTTTTTCATAAGTATGAAGAAGTCATGGTGAGGTTCCGACATATTTTCCACATATATGAAGTTCACACATATATATTTATTGAAATGTTAGTGCCAGGAGATAGTCGAATTGACAAAAAGAAACTGAAAAAATACAAAGTACCGTGAGTTGCAAGTCTAAGTTGAACGAATTTGGCAAAAGAAAACGAAAGTTGTTCCTGTAATAAAAGGTGCTTTAGATGCCATCCCCAAAACATTGAAAAAACATCTAGAAGCACTTGAGTTAGATGGATTAAAAACTGGGCAGGTGCAAAAGGCCGCTTTGTTCAGCACAGCATTCATATTCAGAAGGTATTTCCACAACTCATAGGCTTTTGGGTAGGGCTTGAATTAGTGGAATAAAATTAGCCTTTTACTTAAGGCTAAGGAAGCAAATCAAGCTTGGATGAATATTATATATACACACACATGCACACATAGAGGAGAAAGAGCTCCCATGCCATAAGTTTCTTTTGTTTCACATCAAGACAATCAGGATGCTCTCGCATCCTCCACCTTAATCCAGTCTGACAGGATTTGTAAAAGCACTGTGCCCCATGGCAGTTCCAACCTTGCATATCGGCAGATGCACCACATATCATAACGGTTCTTTGATTGCAACCAAATATGCATTGGGAGATTGGGGGGGGGGGGGACTAATATGATTGTTTTAGGATATATTAGTAAATATTAATTTACTAATATATCCTAAAATTAGTAAAATTTTAGGATATATTAGTAAATCCTAAAATTCTACTTTAGGATTTAAGTAATAAATCCTAAATAATTGTCTAAGAAAGGAATGCAGCTGTTTTTTAACTCTTCCAGGGTGAATTTGATTCTCGGATGTTGGTTGTTTAAGTGTGTTAAGAAGGAGAGGAGTGCATCAGAGCCATGTGGCCAAATAGCGAATACATCATCTACATAGCGAAGCCAAATGGTTGGTTTTTGTGGGGCAGAGTTTAAGGCTTTCTATTCCATATAAAAGTTGGCCAAGGGTGGGGAGAGTGGAGAACCCATGGCTGTCCCCTCTATTTCCTTTCTTAGACACACTAGTCACCCGCCAACCTGATGGAACCTTGGTTTTCTCAGTATATAGAAAACCCACCCATACAGGCAGATACATTCACCAACAATTCCCCCCCCCTCACAACAATATGGAGTCATTAAGACACTACACAACAGGGCTAAACTTATCTGCTCGAATGACAATGCCCTAACCACAGAACTAAACCACATTCTCAACACTTTCTCAGCCAATGGCTACCCCCCCCCAAAAAAAAATCCAAAAAATATTGAAACCAGTAACCCCCCCCCCTCACAAGGATTACTCTAAATCCATCACCATACCCTATATTTGGCTGCATGAGACTTTTTTGGGAAAACAACCCAGAGGAAGACCAAGATATAGATGGACTGATATGGTACAAAGTGCCTTAGACGATAAATATAAAATCTGTTAATGTTGGAGTCTTGACAAGTAACAGACTGATTTGTAGGAAAATTGTAGAGAGGAAGTTATTAATGATGTAAATTTTTCATGTAGTACTATCATATCCTGTACACCCCTTGTGGGTACATGGCAGGAATTTGATGATGATGCATTTTTGTCAAATAAAAATCAAAAGAATATTATTTCTTGTACATATTCTTTGCCTGAAGTACGAAACGTTTGTGCTTTTAAAAAATGAATTTAAGTTTTAGAAACTTTGATAAGGATGGTGAGCCTGTGTAGCTCAGTGGAAGTGGTCTTTGCATTCTATGGTGCTTGATTGCACGATGAAAGACTTTGGTTCGAATCTAGTTGCTAACCAGAGGAGCATTTTCTAAGCCTATTCTCGACCGGTTCCTGAGTTAGTCAATCTCTGGCATGGGCAAGCTGGTTTTTTCTCCTGGAAAACTTTGGTTTTTCATCCTGAAAACTCGAGAAAATCGGCCATCGAACCTGCACTATTTTCAGACATTAAAAATATTTTGTTAGGATAAGGGACCATGAGATGGCGGCACGTGCTAGCTGCCTTCTTCACTGTGTACTGATTAATTAGTGATAGCCAGCTATCTCTGATTGGCTACCAGTGGAGATTGAACTGTCCACTCAGTCTGGAAAAGTTAGATAGGGCTAAAATGGCCTCGCCTACTCCCTATGCGGGAACAAAAAGGTGTTAGCTGATTTTTTTTTTGATAAGGATGGCAAAAGTTGTTTCATCCTTCCCTCTTCAGATTTTTTTTATAGATCTGATCCTGGCAAAGAGATACCAGACACAATGACAAAATATACCATCATTCCCAACTTAGCTTTATGCTTTCATAAACATCAGTGATTACATCTGTAATCATTAATTGCATCATTGATTACAGTTAAGATGCAAGTAGTGACAGTAATGAACCATAGTATATCTGTAAATGAAACTCAAATGACTGTTAATATATCAAATGATCTTGTATGATAATTTGTTTTGTATTTATGTATGAATTATCCATGTGAAGAAAAGTCTAACTTTCAATGGACTGATAAGGGCTAGGTTTAAATAAATTATAATTAATGTTACCTACATACATAAGTCATAAAAATAACAGAATTTTTGTATGTGTGTGTGTATGTATATATATATATATAATTTTTTTCCCCTACAGCATCGTACTCCTTCTAGCATAACAATAGAAGTCATGGGAGTAAGAGAAACATTTGACCTTCTAGCAATCCTTGATTTCAACAATGTTCGCAAGCGCATGTCTGTAAGTAAACATAATTTGTGTCTATGGCAGAAGAGTTGTGATAGATTTCATTTTATTATATACAAAATAGCATTCTTGTTTTCTTGTATATTATATTCAAACTAAAGGAGACAGTTGTTGCACACAAATATTTTCATTGTAGTCTGCTTTATACTCAGTGCACTGTAAGCATGATTTATAATCATGCTCAGTGACTTGAGCATGATTACTCTAAATGATAATTGCAATATGTTCTCTCCCTTTCCCTTGAAAAAATATATTGATTTTTATTATGCTGTATTTAAGTATTAATATTGAAGAAAAACCACATTTTCTTACTCCTGTAAACTTAGTAAGGGAATCTCCATGGATCTGAAGACTCAAGACTCATTACAGGAAGATTACACTAACCATTATTCATGTGATGCCCGTTATACCTCACTTGAGTAAGACAACTCAAACTGACAAAGCAGTATTACCAACCTTTTTGATCCACATGGATATAAAGTTTGAATACAAAGTCGCATGGAGAGAGGATGTAAAAAATAAGAAAAGTCTCATTGACTCTGTTATTATTGATGTGATGTTTTCCTATTACTTGTCACAAGTGTGTACAGAGGATTTTAAATTTCATAATGGAAAGATTAAGAAAGTTTGAAAATGAATCAAAGTTGATCATTTTCAAATTAGAGGTGAATGTAGACTAAAGTACACAAACATTATTTTTGAAAAAAGGAAAGAGTTTGAAAACAAGAACTAAACCTTCGAGATTCATTGGCAAGCCCTGAAGAAAACATTGATTCTGCCAGAGAGGCATGTGATAAGGTTGTGGGCAATTATTTAAAAAAAAAAAAAAAAAAAAAAAATCAAGACTACATAATGGACTCAGGAAGTTAGAGGCAGTGAAAGGAAAAGAAGAAAACATATTGATGGAGAGAACTAATTCTTGGAGAGAACTAGCTAAACAAAAGTCATGGGAAGACTGGTAAGAACACAGAAAATAAATATCAGAAAGGTAGCAAAATATTCTAGAGGCTATTGAAAAAGCTTAGAAATGGAGAAAAGAGAGCTGTAAAAGAAATCGGATATGATAAAGTAACACTGAAGATGAAGATATTCTACATGTCTGGAGTAATTTTTTATTCTTATGTTGTGACTCTCACTCATGAAAGTTTATATGGAAAGCTATAGTACATTTGTACCATTGGTAGGCTAAGGATTTATTTTGTTTATTTTTATCAATTTTATATTTTTATAATTTTTTTTTTTTTACATGAAATTACTATAATTGCATTGAAAGATTGCTAAATGAAACAAACAGCGACAGTAATGTGGTAGAAAACACTTAGCAGGAACGAAATCATATTATATCATATCAGTGCTTGAAGCAGAAAAAGCAATCAAAAACCTGACACATGGAAAGGCAGTTGAAGTAGATAAATCAGGGACTCACTGAGTGAGGCCACATATTGCCCAAACCAGCTATCACACCTGTTCTTGAATTCATTTACACTACTTGCACTCACTACTTCTAATGGCAGCTCATTCCAATCTGCAATTTAGCCCTCACCTCTTTCTTGACAGCATTCACTCTCAGCTTCCAAGAATGCCTTTGTATCTTTTCCACACCATCCATAAAATGAAAAATTCTATTGGTATCCTGCCTGACACTTTCACAAGTTTGTCTCAATCATATCATCCCTCTTTCTCCTGTTTGTTAGTGTCTGCAGTCTAAAAATTCTCAGTCTCTCTTCGTAATCGGTATTCTGCAATGCAGATATTATTTCTAATACTCCACCGTATCAGAATCACCATGAAAAGCAGGAGACCAGACCTGCATTCAGTAGTCTGAGTGAGGTCTTAGCAAAGCCTTATAGAGACAAAATGACTTCCTTATCTTTACACTTTAGTTTGCTTGAGCATTGTAATTATCGTCTGAGTTGTATTTTCAATCTGTGTTATATGGCCCTTGGGCTTCAACTTCCTGTCTACTAAAACTCCAAGATCCCTACCCTGATCAGTTTCTTCTGGCATGATTCCATCAATATAATACAACATTTGAATAGTAGATCATACCAAAGTGCATGACTTTACATATACAATATTAACATTGAACTGACATCCATTTTCCATGCTCACAATTCCAGCCTATTAAAATCATTCTGCAAGTACTGTATATCAGCAGCATTCCTGATTACTCTATCTTTGCATCATCAGCAAATAGCTGCATGTCGCCTGTCAAATCCTGACAATATCATTAATGTACAGATTGAATAACAGTGGACTTGTTACCTTAAATCTTGCTGACTCACATCTCCCATATACCACTTTTTGATATCTGTCAGTCAGCCATCTGACTCACTGACAGATATCAAAAAGCCATCCTCTTATCCATGCTAATATTTTATAATTTAAACTCATATTCTCCAATTTATGCAAAAGTCTTTGATGCTGTATTCTGTCAAAACCCTTAACAAAATCCAAAAGTATCAAGGTGTATCCATTCCCTTTGTCTAACTCAGTGGTAACATTATCCAGTTGCTAAAACATGACCTTTCCTTAGTAAACCCATGCAGTTCATTGCAAAGTAGAGATTCTCTTTCAACCCTTTTCTGAATGCAAACCTTAGCCAACTTTTCCAAAATCTTCACTTATTTCAGAGATACTGATATGTCAATAAATGGATACATCAATAGATTGAAACAATATATTATCATACATTGTTTCTTCTCCTGTGGACTCTTTGCATCATCATTGCATCCTGTCCTGAGACTCAAATTATGTAGCTTAGTCATAAAGAAATGGCCACTTCAGCTGCTCTTTTAGCATCCATCCTGGTATCCTGTCAGTTCCTATTACAAATTCTTATTCAGATTGTGTAACAACTCTAGTACAACTGAAGAGGTAGCAGTGAGCTTAATGTTGCATACATTTCTTTTACTTGCAGCATATCGATAGAATTCTTGTGGGTTGTCTTTAGCTTGCAGAACCGGTTTCTTTTCATACTCAGGCTTAGCTTTCTGTACAACAGTTGCGACTCTTCTGGCCTATTGCTTATAATTTTCATAATGGACATCATCCTTATGCACACAGTATTCCTTCCACATCGTCTTTTTCTTATAAATCTCTTGCTTAATTAGATTACTCATCCATTTCATTTCTGCCGTATTTATTCTTCAAACTCTAGAGCCGACTTGTCCAACCCGCGGGCCGCATGTGGCCCAACAAAAAAATCGTAAATTTACAAACTTGTGAGATTGCAACTAAAAATAGATGTATAGATTTCTCTCTATATGCGCAATGGGTATGCTGGTACGGCGTTCAATGTGCACTTGTAAACAGTTGAGTTGACACCGAAGAAAGGTGCAGACGTTACATGTGTTTGTGGCGATTTGGCGAGTAATTTTTTTAGTAGTAAAAATTTGGCGATTTGGTGGTTATTAAACCTTGCTTTCTAATTTTCAATCTTTTTTTTTTTTTTTTTAATTCCAGCATGACTTCCACAGCGTCTCCAAAGAAAACTGAACCAAAAAAAAAAGAAAAATTATAGAATGAAGATTGTTCAACGAAAAGTGGACAGATGACTACTTTTTTGTCGAGGCAAATACTAAGGAATTTGTGCCAGTTTTCAAAGACTACAATTTGAAAAGGCATTACATGCAAATGCGAAATTTAGTGCGTATCAAGTAATGTGTCGTAAAGACAAAATAGCAGAGCTGAAAAAAAGTCTATCATCTCAACAAATTTTTTTAAAAAAAAATAACAACTGAAACAGATTCTATTGTAAAAGCTAGTTATGTGGTTGCAAACCACATAACTAGCTTTTACAACAGAATTGTAAACAACATTGTTACAACCTGGTGTTGTACCTGGGGTACAACACCAGGTTGTACCACCTTACCCCAGTCCTGAAGATACTTTCAAGTGCAAACTTTGTTTGCTCACACTTGGATAAAGGATTAAACTAAATTTATTATCCTCTAACCAAGTGAAAAATAAACTTTCAACATCTTTCTCTAAATCCAGAGTAATTTATTAAAAAAGGGTGGCACACCATTTGGCAACTCCTATAGGTAGAGATGACCTGTGAATGCTTCTGCCTGGTATCTCAGCTTGGGCCTGGCTCCCACTGAAGAGACCTCAATAAAGGTCGAAACTAGTCTGGGTAGTGGCCCTTCCCTTAATGCATAACATTAGACATATCCGCAAGGAGATGTTTTGCATTATAGGAGATACTGAGACAGGAGTGTTGGTAGCTTGCTCCACCATTGCAACGAGTTGCCCTGGTGTTGTACCACCTTACCCCAGTCCTGAAGATACTTTCAAGCGCAAACTTTGTTTGCTCACACTTGGATAAAGGATTAAACTAAATTTATTATATTAAGCAATACTCAGTCAGTATTTGAGTTTTAATTTGGCAGTTAGAATTAAAGGACATACAGGAAGATGATTTGATGTTAAATCATGGGTGAGACAAGGGTAAATATTATGTTCAATGTTATTCATCATCTGAATAGATTACATTACGAAGGTAAATCTAATATCAAAATTGGAGATGTCAATCTCAGCTCTCTTTACCTTATGCAGATGTTATACTTCAGATGCTATATTTGGTGTGAAAATCAGCACTATAAGGTAAAGAGCTAAGATTAACATATCCGATTTTGATATCAGGATTATTTTTGTTCTCCATTCAAGACAAAACAAAAATTCGCAGAAATATTGAAAACGTCAACTGCATTCTGAATGGAGAACCTGTAGAACAAGAAAACATTTCAGCTATTTAGGTACAGTTTTTAGTGAGAATGATGAATTAAATATGAAATTAGATAACAGAATTAGCAAAGCTGGTATGGTAAGAATTTAACTGAATAAATTTATATGGAATAAGAAGGAAATTAGTCAAAATATTGAACTAGCTGTATACAAGACCATGTTCAAAACAATTTTAACTTAGGGATCTGAGAACTGGGTTTGAAATAAAACTCTTGATCAAAGACTGGAGACCATATACGAGAGTCTTGAGAAAGATTATGGGACTGAACATATGGCATCAATGGCAGTATCATATTAGAAATGAGGATATTAGGAAAGAACTTGACACTTAGCATTCAGGAATGTGTAAGCAGGACTAATCTCAGGTGGTATGGACACTTTAACTGAATGGGAGAAAGAAGATTAGCAAAGCAAGTATTCTTTGATAGGATGGCAGGAAGAATACCTACAGGAAGATCTTGATGAATTAATACAGTAAAAAGTGTCTTAGAAAACAGAAAATATATAACCTGAATGAGAATACATGTTAGGAATTTCATGATGATATAAAAACACTTATTCTCTGAGGAGATAATTTTGTGTTTAGAATGACAGGCTACAGTTAACCCATTATATGAAACATGAGTGAAAATTACAAGAAAATTACAAAGTTCAATCTTTATGTTCACTGGCTTCAGACCAGTGAAAATAAAGTAGCAATTTAGAGATAGCCAATAAGCAAAGAAGTACAGAAGCATTCATCAAATTTCGAATAATAGTTAGACACTTGTCTGTTTATTGCTAACATGCATTCACATTCCTGTGAATGCATGTTAGCAATAAACATTCTTCATGATTCCATGCAGCATTGATCTGAAAAACTTGAAGTTTCCAAGAATTCGTTCATGTGTCATTTTTGAAAATTTTTCCAGATTAGAATTATAATATGTTAAAGATAACATGATAATCACTAGTTATATTCCAGACAATGTTTTTTTTTTTAATATTGATCCCATACATGAAAGAAGAACTTTCAGGACATATAAGACCCGTATGCAGTGCAGGTAAGGATTGAGAAAGAAGTTTGACATTTTTCTTTAAGAGAGAGCTGGCGGTTGTAGTTATGTAAGATTGCTTCATGAAGAATGCTGTTCTAGAAGACAGAGGAGAAGCAGCTTCAGTGTGTTTGTAGCTGTGCTTAAAAAGGAAGTTGGGCAGCTGCTACTCTTGTTTTAACAGGCCCATCAGAAAGTGGATATTTGGAGATGGTTTCCAGTTTAATGGAGCAGTGACCATGGAAATATCTATAGAAAAGACACATATCTAAGATAGTGCTTCTGTGAGGGAAGTTAATACTTGCTTGAATCTGAGACAAGCAGATCTGTGAGCAGAACTGCTTCCCCTTTGAGCAGCATCAAAAATTTTCAGACAGGTTTTAGGTGCACCATCACAAATGTGAACATTATTCCAAGGATGGTGGATTTGGAATTTGTATAGAGTTAGTAGCTGTGTGTGTGAAAAATAACATCTTGAGTGGACAAGAATGGCTAGTTCTTTTAGAGGCTGAATTATCAGTGTGATGTGTTTATGCTGCAAGAGGTAAATACCAGTCCAAGAAAAGAAATCTCATCTTGTCTGGTAATTTGTCTGTTACTAAGAAAGTGAACTGAGATTCCCTTTTGTGACATAAAAGAGAGATTCCCTTTTGTGATATAAAAGACAAGGCTGCATCATTCTCACCCCCATTGAAAGGATGTTTATTGGAGATCATTGTTTAAGACGCTGGCTGTAAATGATCTTAATGCTTGGGATGCCAGAACATGGCAGGATTTATGAAATTAATAGGATGGAGTCCACTATCATCAACAAAGCTATAGATAGAATTAGTGGTGATTGGGAGAGTCGTTTATATATAAGATTTCTGAAAGAAGGTAAGTGACAGGACAAACCTCTGAGGTGCTTCTGCATTGGTAGTGAAGCCAGAAGGGATGGAGTCATGATGTGCAGTGAATAATCAGAGAGAAAGCTGGCAACTCAGTTACAGAGGGTAACAGGTGGATTGAGAGTTAGCAGTTTGCTTAGCAGGCCTCATTAAAACTCGATTAAAAGTTCTGGAAATGTCTAGTCACAGCATGTTTCTCTAAACCTCTTTTGTGGCACATGGCTAGTGTTGTCTAATGTAGACTAAGAGGTCAGCTGCAGATCTAGATTGGTGAAATGCATGCTGGTGGTTGCTGGTTATTGAGGTTGTGAGTAACGAGACTGCCAAGATATGTAAATTGCTTTACTTAAAGTATATGATTTTTTCTAAGTGTATCGACATTTTTAGCTCATCTCTTCCTATTTTCATTCTTTTAGTTTTGCTTAAATTGATTCATTCCAAAAGTGTTGCATTCTTCCAGTGCCGTAACGAGGGCGTAGTTTGGGGTGCAAAGCGTAAAAAAAAAAAAAATGTTAAAAATAAATAAATAGATATAAAAGTCTACTATTTTATATTGTATTTTTAAATTTCGAATTTCGGCAATACACTGCTTTAGACACACAAACGGACATACTGCAATTCATTTTGACGGTGTTAATAGTAAGTATTTAACATATTGCGTTTAGTAAAATTTAACTTGTTACAAAAATTTTGAAAAATTTAAATATAATTTTTAGGTTGGGGGGGGGGATGCAAGTTAGACACTTGCCACAAATGCTTAATAACCTTGTTACTGTACTGCATTCTTCATTTAAAATTTTTATTGTTTTTTCCAAATGTTCTTTGGATTCTGAAAGAATAATAATATATTTAGATTAATGATAATTTTAAAATAATCATGTATAAAGGCTAAATATTATCTTTACAGTAGTGATTATAAATGCTTTCAGCTGCAGGTAAATTATTTTAGCTAGTCTCATATAGAGGTAGGAGATCTTCTACTCTCCTCTTCACCCAAAAAAAAATATTGACTTTTTTAACTGAAGGAAGTAAGTTGGTCCATCTAGTCTTATATAGAGGTGGTAGACCTCTTTCTCCCCCTTGTTCCCTTCCATGCTAGTTTGGCTTTCTCAAGTTTTTCATCTTACAAACTGAACCCAAAAATTCACCATAAGGATAGTTGTGAATGTTGCATGACTAAAATGAACTCATCTGAAATAAAATGAAGTAGCTGCAGTGAATGAACTAATTGCAGTCTTAAGAACTGGAGGCTTAATTTTTTTTTTTTAATAATCCCACCCACAAAAAAAATTGGAAACTTATTTTACATTAAAATTATGGATTGGTAATTAGATAAGAATCTATTTTAGAGATCAAATTTTTTTTTGTTCACTTTTAGGCATCCATTAAATAATGTAGTGGTCTCGAGGTGGGTTTCCTTTCATTAAAATTACAGCTAAAGAAGCAATTCAAGTTATGAGGGCAGTATATTGTCATGTGTTTTCTAAGCAGTTTGTCTGTTTTGCAAAAGGTAGGAATAACTAGCTAGTTATCAGTGTAACCACCTTATTTGAAAAGCCCTTATAAACTCACGCTTGGCTCTGAAACTCATTTACTGCATGAAAACTTTCACAAAGAATCCATGCTGCTATAGGATTTGAACCCATGGTCTTTCATTGCTAAATAAAGTTATCCATTTGGCTATTCAGACTGAGATCTGCGTGGGTGAGGATACTTGTTAAATGATAGAACCTTAGAGATTTGGGAAGAGCCTGATTATTGTGCACAATAATTGAACCAGCACTCCTTTTTTTCTTGTAAAATACCAACAGAGAAAACAACTTATTTTGCTCACATGTACATGTCCTTTAATTTGGAAATGGAAACAGATATAACTGTTTACGATTCACAACAAAAAAAATACTTAAATTTTGAAAACTTTAAGTCACTTTACTGTATTATGAAATATAAATTAGCTAATGCCTTTTATTCCCTCATAGAGAGTAGGCAGGGCCTTTTTTAACCCTATGTAGCTTTTGGAGACCAAGTGGGCAGTTCAGTCTCCACCAGTAGCCAATCAGAGATAGCTGGCCAAGACTGTTACTAATTATAAGTAGCAATCGATGAGGGACTGGCAAACAAGTGCTGCCATCTCTTGGTGCCTAATCCTAACAGGATATTTTCTTGTCTGAAAAATAGTGTGGATTCTACGGTTGATTTTCTTGAGTTTAGGGGACAAAAAATCCACTTGCCCATGCCAGAGATCACCAGCTCGGGAACCAGTCGAAGAAAGGCTTCAAACCATAACGTTAGAAAAAGTTTTTCCATTCAGCAACTAGATTTGAACTTAAGAAGTTCATCTTTGGACAGCCTAGTGCAGAGGATGCAAGTGTCACTTCCACTGAGCTGCGCAGACATTGAGCCTATTGTATTAGAGTGCTTATTTTGCAACAGTTTTTCGATTTGGTATGACTTTTTTTTATAAATGCATTTTCAAATTGATATAATTGGAATGTTATGTGTTATTTTAACACTGGTAATCCTTTGATTTTTATTTTTCATTTTTCATTATTGTGTTCTATATTTTCAGGTGATAATTAGGAAAAATGGTAAAATAAAACTATATTGCAAAGGTGCTGACTCTGTGATATTTGAGCATCTAAATCCAGCTCGCTCTGAAATTAAACTAAAAACAATTGAACACCTTAATGTAAGTTAATTTAGTTATTTAAATTTATTTGTAAATATTTAGGTTTCTTTAAGGATTATGATAGTGTGCTTTTTGATATTGAATTGCTCGACACACATACAAACTCAAATCCACATTTCCTATTTCCTTCTGTATTTTCCCCAGTTATTGTAATTGCAGATCTGCACATGCAAGGATTTCGAATGTCTTGTACTGACATAATTTTCATTTCTTATTGCAAGATTATCATTAAAGCTGGATTGTAAAATTACTGTGATTTTGATGCAAATTTTTTTATGGAACAGTTCAGAAATGTTAAGTGATAGGCCTTATCATGGCTAATTAACTTGGTTTCTTATAAACCTGATTATTATTTATTATTAACAGCCCTCCATGGAGTCAAGAGACTCATTGCAGGCAGTCCTGCTCTCACATGCACAACTCATCATACCTTGACTTAATCGCATTCATTGTCTCTACAACCACCACTCTCCATGCAGAAAATGTACTTCTCATCACCCCCCCCCCTCCCATCGCCAGATATTCTATAAAAAATCTCATCCACATTAATCTGCTACCCCTTACCAACTTCATATGTCTCGATCATGTCTTCCCTTGATCAAAGCCTTGTACAATGGAATCGTAACATCCTTACTTCTATATGTTGGTGTTTTCTGCATCATTCCCATAATGCTGAAGGAATACATTGGAATTTTTCGGCCATATTAATACACATAAATGAAACTGACTAGGTTCACTGCATATATTTGTGGCTTCTTCTGGGTCAGAATTAGGATCAACAAAAAATACAAGGCTAACATGAACCATAACATTACTAAAAGACAGAAACATGTAGGAACCATTACAAGTGGAAAAACAGATAAAAAGGTAATTCAACTAGAACAGGTAACAAGGCTAGATTATTGAACCAACTCACATTCCTAAAGAGGTAGGAACAATGACATAATCCCAAATTTTTTTTTTTATTTCAAAGACACATTTCTATTCTAGAAAAGCTAACCAAATCTATCAAAAAAAAACCCCATCATTTGACCTGTAACACTGTAGGATAAAATCCACAAGGTATGCTAACCAAGTTTGATTCTTCATGCCTTCAGTTGTTTTCTAGAAGACTGCATAGATACTAGCCTGTGATCATTTTTTAGATAAAATGATCAGCTCATCTTACAACAGCATTTTTTTGATCATCCAAATACAGAGAAATCAAAAAATGTAATGCTCTTTGCAAAAAAAAAAAAAAAAAAAAAAAAAAAAAAAAAAAAAAAAAAAAAAGTTCATCCCAAAAGTTACTCTAGCTGATTGAAAAAAATGTTAGTAAACATCCCAAATTATAACTTGAACAGTGGAAGCTAGTATTTTTAAAGAAAGGTTCAACTTTGCTGCCATGCTAGAACACATTCCTAAATGGATTTTATTGGCAATGTGAAAAAGGCCCTTTACTTTCTCTCACAACCTGTTGCAATTGACATCAGATTGAATACCACAATCCTTCTTTATTCTTCTCACCCTCCAAAAACATCAACTCCTCAGGAAAAGTGCTCTTTCTGATTTAAAAAAAAAAAAAAAAAGACCAAGGATATTTTAATACTAAAAGTTAACAAAAGCAATTCAACTGTCATCATGAATACAACTGATTACATGTGTAAGATTTCCCTCTTACTCCCAAATTCCTCCATTTATACTCCATTAGATTATGACCCTACTTGGACAAATCATAGTGACTAAACAATCTCTTATGCTACATGCTCACATGGCCTATAGATCTAAAGAAAAAAATTGTAATCTATGCACCCCCCCCTTAACTTCACATCTGTATGGAGCACCCAAGTTACACAAGACTAGCATTCCTCTTCAGCCGATCATAGATAGCGTTAGTTCACTTACTCTCTGTTATCAAAACATCTTGCTAATCTTCTAAAGTACTACATAAGACATATGGCCTCCATCAAAAACTCAGAACACTTTGCACAAAAACTATGGGAAATTTCCATCACAGCATCAGATATTCTAGCATGTCTAGATATTGTATCTTTGTTCAGCAGTGTTCCAGTGGACGAAGTTATTATTATTATTACAGGCGACTCCAGGGAGTCCTTAGACTCATCGAGGGAGGTCCTAAACATCATGTCCACACAACTATACAACATTCTCACAGTATCTTATCATAACTTGCCTTGAACTCACTCACTTTCATAACACCCACAACAGACTCTAGCAGCTTATTCCACTCATTTACCACTCTAAAAGTAAAGAACCCAGCTCTAACACCCTTACTAAACATCTTACCACACTCTTGCCCAGCTTCCATAGGTGTCCCCTAGTTCTCCCAACACCAGTCCTGATCTCAAAAATATCCTCTGAATTAATCCTATAAAAACCCTTTAGCAATTTGAATGTCTCAATCATATCTCCCCTTTTCTGCCTATCAACTAATTTCTGCAACCCACAAATCTTCAACCTGTTCTCATAAGGTTCATTCCATAGACCTGCTATCATCTTGGTCACTCACCTCTGGATCCTCTCCGCATCAAGAAGAAACCTAGGTGACCAAATCTGGGCACAGTAGTCGAGATGAGGTCTTATCAAAGCTCGGTACAGAGGTACAATAACTTGCTTGTCTCTGCTCATCAAAGTATTTTTCAACAACCAAGTGAGTTGATTAGCTGATTTAGCTACTTTTGCAATGTGCCCCCCTAAACTTCATCTCCCTATCCACCAACACTCCCAAGTCCCTGGCCTCATCAATCTCCTGGAGTACAGTTCCATCAATGTGGTATACTGCTGCTAATCTTTTCACCCCAAAATGCATAACCTTACATTTTGTCACATTAAATTGGCATCCATTCTCCTTAGCCAGAACTCCAATCTATCCAAGTCATCCCGCAAGATTTTGACATCTTCTGCATTCACTATTGCCCTACCCAACTTTGCATCATCAGCGAACAAATGAACTGTTCCTCTCAGATCCGTCCCTATATCATTAATGAACAAATTAAACAACAGTGGTCCAAGAACAGAACCCTGTGGCACACGACTAGTCACAGGCTGTCATTTGGACTCTACTCCTGAATAAACTACTCTCTGATATCTCTCCATCAACCACCCACCTATCCATCTCACCAATCCTATATCCATTCCCATATGTTGTAGTTTACGGATTAGAATTCCATGTGGTATTCTGTCAAATGCCTTAGCCAGGTCCAGCAGTATTACTTTAAACCCATTACCCTTATCCAGTTCAGCCGTCACTGTGTTATAAAACTTGAGCAAGTTACTGAGGCATGATCTACCCTTCACAAAGCCATGCTGTCCTCTGCACAGTATCTCATTTTCATCAATCCATTCTTGTATTTTTCCCTTGACTACTTTCTCCAAGACCTTGACAATGAATCCTGATGTGCTGATTGGTCGTTAATTTGTAACAGTAGTCTTGGATCTTCCTTTATGTAGTGGAACTATTTTCCCCTCTTTCCACACCTTTGGGACTAAACAAGACCCGAGACTCAGATTAAACAACATGGTCAAGGGCACTGATAATTCTTTAGCTGCTTCACGTAAGACCCGTGCTGGTATACCATCCAATCCCACAGATGTATTGATATTAAGGTTCTGTAATAGACTATTCACCTCCACTTCATTCATCACAATTCCCATATAAACTAATGGTTCCTTCATTTTTTCAATGTCACCACCTGGATGATATACTCTTGCAAAGTGCTCGCTCAGTAATTCCACTATACCGACTAATTCAGTGACCTCCTTACCATCGTTATTCCTTAAAATCATTTTGCCTTGCACAGTTTTTTTTTTTTGCTTGCAGCATATTGAAAGAACTGTTTGGGATTCTCTTGAGCTTGCATAGCTAGTTTTCTTTCATAATCCGCTTTTGTTTTTTTTTTACCACACTCGTTACCCTTCTGGCCGGTGCTTTATACTGCTCGTGTGCTTGCAGGTCATCTTTTTCTTTAAATTCCTTCCACAGTTGTTTCTTTTTTTGTAGCTCAAGCTTAATGGTGTTATTCATCCATTTAACCCCTACTTGTTTTACTATTCGGACCCTAGGTATAACCTCCTGTAAATGCTCCTTGACCACTTTCCATGCTCTATTGACATCCAGCCCTTGCAGTTTTACATGCCATTGCACTAATCCAAGCAATCTCCTAAGCTTGTCATACTTGCCAGCACGGTAATTCCACATATACCCCGTCTTAATCGAAAATTCCACACCTTTAGTCACCTCCCAGGTGGCTAAAGGTGTGGAATTTACCTTATGATCACTCTCACCAATAGGTGGCAACATGTTCATAGTCATTATGGAACTTAAGACAATCTATTCCTTATTTTTACTAAATAGCTTAAGGAAATTACAACGTATACTAGGATACACATTAAAAAATTATATACGATATAAAATTAAAAAAAGCTGTCCTACTTTGGCTAAACAGGCAGGACATCTAATATCAGAATTTCAGAACACAAGGACTACCTCCGGTTTCACCAATACAGCCACTCTGGTCTTGCAGACCATGTGCTGGATACCCGCCATAGAATACAGTGGAAGAAAGCCACGATAATACACTGTAGTAAATTCAAATACCAAAGGCTTTTCATGGAATCGGCCTCAGCCCTAAGAAACAATCCAAACCTCAACAAATTTGGGTGCATGAGACTGCTCCAAATTTGGGAAACCTACATCAGAAGCTTCAGCCCAGTCGCCCAAAATTTGGTACATTGCCCACTAGGGGGCACCATCAGGACTTTTAGGAGAAAGAATAGCTTCCTGCTTCGTTCTCATTTACTGTTTGTTATGCTTGCATGCACGTGTCTTGTTTTTAAGTTCCTGTGAAAATGGCAATGTGACGTTGCCGAAATATTGGAAGTATATTAAAATTTATTTTAATGTATATCCTAGTATACGTTGTAATTTCCTTAAGTTATTTAGTAAAAATGCATAACCAACATCTAAGCCTTTCCACGAGAATTACTATAATCCACGGAGATGCCATCGCATGTAAGGCCTGCCATTACGGTAAAATGAAGTTAAAGTTATCAAGACAACTGAATCGTCTCACCTTCCTAAAACGCTGCTGAGATAACCAGGTAATCCCAAACTATGTCAAATTTAAGCACCGTTTCTCTTTGCAAAAGGCTCTTCGTATTTATAACCCTGCCAGCCAAACTTTGCTCAGGGAACAAATTGCTACGACTCGCCGTTTTCGGAATGATGCTTACTTAGCTATCCAGGCACTTGAAGATGACCTTTCAAGCACCATAAACCATGAAATTTGGTCTATTTTATACGACATCTTATGCACCGCTGTGGAGAAAGAATTTAAAAAAGTACGAGATCGACACATCAAAAAATTTGAAAATTTAAGAAAGAACTGAAACTCGAAACTACAACTTCCTACCGAAACGGTAGTCAACCTTTCATCAGTTAGTATGAAACCTGAAGCACTTGACGCTCTCTCACATGGTCATAACTTCACCATTGCGCCTAGAAGAATACCTGCTGAAGACATTATGATACAAATTGAACACAGGACACAACACCATTCAAACCACGTTGCCAACGATATTAGACTGGATGTGGCTTGTGTTCTGACCAAAGCAAAACCACCAAAAACTAACATGCTCAGTAAGGAAATTAAATCTCTACTAGAATTAAAGAAAAACAAGAAAATAATAATCACCAAAGGGGATAAAGGGAACGCCACAGTATTGCTTAACCAAAAGGATTACACAGGTAAGCTGAATGCTCTATTATTGTTAGATTGGGCTACTTACCTCCCTATCAAATAGAATCCCACCAACTCACAAATTGGAAAACTCCACAGGCTCCTTAAGAAGGTCACTTCTTGGCCTGTAGAAGTCACTAACAAATTAAAACCATTTAACTCCATACCCCCCCCCCCCCCATTAGTTCTTGGGAGTCCATAAATATCCCAGTATTTATGGACTCCCAAAAATATATAAAGAAAATGTGCCATTACGTCCCATAGTGGATGGCATTGATTTCCCCACATACAAACTAGCTAAACATTTGACCAAAGCTCTCACACACTATACTGGCAACACACCTTCACACATAAAAAGCTCAGCCCACTTCAAAGCCAGCATAGAAAACCTTACACTCGAACACACTGATGTAATGGTCAGTTTTGATGTCTCCTCCTTATTCACAAATGTCCCACTCAAAGAATCCATAGAGCTAATCCAAGCTAAATTTCCTCCTGATATTACAGCCCTATTTCAGTTCACAATGAACTCGGGCTATTTTGTTTGGCAAGGAAAATTCTACAAACAGAGGAAACAGCCATGGGTTCTCTACTCTCCCCACCCTTTGCCAACTTTTATATGGAGACTTTTGAAGAGAAAGCCTTAAACTCTGTCCCACATAAACCAACCATATTGCTTTGCTATGTTGATGATGTGTTCGCTAATTTGCCAAATGGCTCCGATGCACTCCTCTCCTTCCTAACACACTTAAACAATAATAAATTTAGTTTAATCCTTTATCCAAGTGTGAGCAAACAAAGTTTGCGCTTGAAAGTATCTTCAGGACTGGGTTAAGGTGGTACAACGCCTGGGCAACTCGTTGCAAAGGTGGAGCAAGCTATCAACTCTCCTATCTCAGTATCTCCTATAATGCAAAACACATCTCCTTGCGGATATGTATAATGTTATGCATTAAGGGAAGGGCCACTACCCAGACTAGTTTCGACCTTTATTGAGGTCTCTTCAGTGGGAGCCAGGCCCAAGTGGAGATATCAGGCAGAAGCATTAGCAGGTCATCTCTACCTATAGGAATTGCCAATTGGTGTGCCACCCTTTTTTTAATAATTTACTCTGGATTTAGAGACGTTAAACTTTCAACACTTAAACAACCAACACCCCAGAATCAAATTCACCCCGGAAGAAGAAAAAAACAACTGCCTTCCTTTCTTAGACATGCTAGTCACCCACCAGCCTGATGGAACCTAGGTTTTCTCAGTCTATAGAAAACCCACCCATACAGGCAGATACATTCACCAACAATCCCACCACCCACCCTCACAACAATATGGAGTCATTAAAACACTACACAACAGGACTAAACTTATCTGTTCAAATGACAATACCTTAACCACAGAACTAAACCACATTCTCAACACTTTCTCAGCGAATGGCTATCCATCCCCACAAAAAAATCTACAACATATTGAAACCAACATCCCCCCCCCCTCACAACAAGGATTACTCTACATCCATCACCATACCCTATATCCTAGGCACCTCGGAAAAAATTACAAAAATTCTAAAAAAACATGACTTCTTGTTACAGACCATATAAAAAATTGGCATCCCTTATCTGCTCTACTAAAGACCAACCTCCCCCCCCACCCAGACCTACCTATTGTCAGTACCCTTGACCATTTTGTTTAATTTGAGTGTCGGTCTGGGTTAGTTCCGAGGGGGTGGAAAGAGGGGAAAATAGTTCCACTGCATAAAGGAGGTTCCAAGACTGCTGTTGTAAATTACCGGCCGATTAGCATATCAGGAATCGTTGTCAAGGTCTTGGAGAAATTAGTCAAGAGAAGAATACAGGACTGGATAGATGAAAATAGGATACTGTATGGGGGACAACATGGTTTTGTGAAGGGTAAATCATGCCTCAGTAACTTGCTCATGTTTTATAATACGGTGACGGCTGAACTGGATAAGGGTAATGGGTTTACAGTGATTCTACTGGATCTTGCCTAGGCCTTTGACAGGATACCACATATTACTGTAATCAGTAAAGTGGAGCAGATGGGGATGGATATAGGGTTGGTGAGATGGATAGGAGGGTGGTTGATGGAGAGATACCAGAGTGGTTTATTCAGGAGTGGAGTCCAAAAGATGGCTTGTGACTAGTGGTGTGCCGCAGGGTTCTGTTCTTGGACCACTACTTTTCAATTTGTTCATTAATAATATAGGAAAGGATCTGAGAGAAACTGTTCACTTGTTTGCTGATGATGTAAAGTTGGGTAGAGCAATTGTGAGTGTGATGTCAAAATTTTGCAGGAGGATTTGGATAGTTTGGAGGCCTGTGCTAGGGAAAATGAATGTCAATTTAATGTGGCAAAGGCAAAGTGTAAGGTTATGCATTTTGGAGTGAAAAGATTAGCAGCAGTATATCACATTGGTGGAACCATACTCCAGGAGATTGATGAGGCCAGGGATTTGGGAGTGTTGATGGATAGGGAGTTGAAGTTTAGGGGGCATATTACAAAAGTGGCCAAAACAGCTCATCAAATCACTTGGTTGCTGAAAAATACTTTAACAAGCAGAGACAAACAAGTTATTGTTCCTCTATATCGAGCCTTGATAAGACCCCATCTAGACTACTGTGCCCAGATATGTGAGCCAGGGTTTCTTGTTGATGGGGAGGAGGTGGAGAGGATACAGAGACGAGTGACCAAGATGATAGCAGGTGTGTGGAATGAACCTTATGAGAACAGGTTGAAGATTTGTGGGTTGCAAAAATTGGTGGATAGGTGGAAAAGGAGTAATATGGTTGAGACATTCAAATTACTGAAGGGTTTCTATAGGATTAATCCAGAAGATATTTTTGAGAATAGGATTGGTGGTGGGAGGACTAGGGGCCATACATGGAAGCTGGGAAAGAGTGTGGTTAGCAAGGGTGTAAGAATTAGGTTTTTTAATTGGAGAGTGGTGAATGAGTGGAATAAGATGCCAGAGTCTGTTGTGGGTGCTATGACTGTGAATGAGTTCAAGGCGAGGTATGATAGATACTGTGTGAATGTCGAATAGTTGCTCTTGACAAGATGTTAGGGCCTCCCTCGATGAGTCTGTTGACTCCTTGGAGTTGCCCAAGATAATAATAATAATTATGTACTTAAAGAGGTATAACATGCATACAATAGCAAATTTACCATTTGTATTCTGGTTTATCAATTATATATTACAGTTGTGAAATTATCCAAAACATCTAATTATGTGTAATTGATTGTTAATAGGATTTTATTGTGTAAAACTTATGAACCAGTACTCCTGTGTCTATGAAATTTTGTTTTTAATTGCTTATTTTTATTAAACTCTTTAATTACATAATAATGTAGTCTCAATAAAACATCCTACAGAACCACAGCTTACGTTTGCATCAAGACAGTACACTATTCCCAATGTTATTTATAATCAGTGTGGACCATGTGGTAACAGAAAGTGATAGTAAATCTGATGTCATCATATGAGATATTGAGCTCAATTATTTAATGCAGGTGATATTAACCTTGAAATATACTGAAAGTCTTGAAGATTCCATAACCAAAATAAATTTAACAGCTTTGAGAGTCAGCACTGAAAAGACAATCGCATCTTCAGTAAACAGATAATTATAATTACAGATAGCACATTTTAACTATTTAGGTAGAGTTTTTAGCAAAAATAACAGTTAAATATAAAAAGAAATAATAGAATAAGTACAGTTGGTATAATGGAAAGCCAGGTAAATAAATTTATATTCATCTTGCCTCCCATTATCATCATCATATGTCCACAGATGCCGTATGGTCACTGATGCTTGGTGATGTGCTACACCAGGCTTTGTCATCTAGTCCTGTTGTATGTTTTTCTGGAAGCCTCAACTCTCTGAAGATCAGCCCCTCCACACACACACACACACACACCATCCATCTCATTGATGGTCTACCCCTTACTCTTCCAGGAACTTTGCCTTCTATTACTGTTCTGGAAAGTCCTCCTTTCATCCTTTCAATGCATCCAAAATAATTCTTTTTTCTGTCAATATCCTTAGGCGCCTTAAAGTTCTGGTGTTTTCTAACACCCATTCATTTGTATGCCTTTCAGTATATGATATCCTCAACAACCTTCTGTAACACCACATTTCAAAAGCAGCTATCATTTTCTGATCTGACTTCTGTGGGTTCTGTGTCACATCCATAAGTAGCTGTTGGAAACAGCTGTATCCAAAATCCTCAACTTTGTTCCTATTGAGATAGATCCATCCTTCCAGATTTTAGACAAGTCTGACTGTTGTTTTAACCATTCCTAATCTTCTTCTGATCAGCAATTCTTCGCATTAATAATGGATCCCAATTTTAATACGTGAATCGGAAAGCTGGGTTATAAATAAAAAAAAAATAATAAAACACTCATGAAAGACTTGATACCACATTTAGAAGAAGTGAACTTCAGCAATTATTGCATCAACATTTTACATAGGATAGCGTAATCAGTCACTTGTTTTTTGTAAAATTGTCACTGCATTCACCAGACCTTAACTCCTGTGACTTTTGATTTTGGAATTACTTCAAAAGCATGTGTATTTGAGCAAAGTTCTTCATCTGGCAGATTTGAAAGACAAAATTGCACATGATGTGCAAAACCTTTCAAGAGATCAGTTGCATTTTACTGTAAACAATCTTGTATAAAGGCCAACACACTCAACATTACCTCCATTGATCATCAGGATATCCATAATGGCTCTTTGCAGTATTTTAGCTGTATGTGATTAGTTTTTTTGTATTATATTATTTTATGAAATGAGCAAAATAAATTTCACATAACTTCGTCACTGACTGAATCATTTTGCAATCACTTTTCATCCAGTTCGTGTTAATGTAGTTTTCTCCTCCTCACAGCACCATATTTCCCCTATCAATTATTTTTTGAACTGAAAATCTCTTCTCCATGATCTGGTAAGGGTACCCACCAAGTTTGAAGGTATTTCAGCTACTAGTTCTCTCTACAGTAAATTGCTCTGTAATTTGAAGCACACCCTCTCTCTCTCTCTCTCTCTGTGTGTGTGTGTGTGTGTGTAGACAAATCCTAGAAGCTCAAGAAGCTATTCAAGCTTGTCCAGAACAGTCTTTTACAAACGTCCATGCCTGCAGTGGAATTCTAATCCACAACCTGTTAGAAAGAAGACATGCAATCCACTCTGCCAACCAGCTATTAAAATGAAAATAACATAAAAAAACTTGATATTGTTAATATGCTAGAATGTATAAACAGAACTAATCTAAGATAACTTATAGAGAATAGGATCCTTTCTTTTATGCTTACACGGTGATCAAAATACATTATCAAAAATTATGGAGACAACTACCGTGTTAGAGCAAAACTTTAGTTTAATATAAACCAAAATGAACACTCGACGTTTTGACCTTCATATCAAGGTCATCATCTGGAGCATACACATATATACAAAGAAACAAGCTGCACTATAATCTACATGGTTTGCTAAAGTTACTGGCCAACCATTACAACAATTATTGGCCTGACCTCTGGTGAGGAAAAAAAAAAAACCTTTACTACATCAAAGCTAGAGTCCTATTATTATCTATTAGGTTACAAATTACATTGGGCTGGAAAGCAACATGTTTATATATATATATATATATATATATAAAGCTGAAAATTGCTTAAAGTCCTAAAGTATGCTGGAAACTAAGTAGGCTGAATATGTACCCTCCATCTTGGAATTTTTATGCCACCATTATTGTTGAGATTAGGGTGGTTAATCAGAATTTTAAAGGCTTCTTTAAATTTTCTTTCATACCAGGTTTTTGTATGATGTAAAGAGCAGATACTTTTCCACTCAATTTGGTGTAGGATGTTGAGAACATGATCTACAAGGCTTGCTTTACCAAAATTGTTATATTTAATGTCTTTTGTGTTCTTTTTTACATATAGAGATTGTACGTCCAGTTTCACCAATATACGGTAAGTTCGGGTGCAGTAGATGCAATAAACTCCAGTATGTGCCAATGGGAGGAGTGGATCCTTAGAGGAGTTGAGTATGTTTTTTTAATTTTATAGGTGGTTTAAAAGTGGCATTGAGATTATAATGGTCTAGGATTTTATTGATTTTTTTCTGATAACCTTTTAATGTATGGGCATGGCTATGGTTTTCTGTAATCTATATTCTTTTTTGATGAAGTTTTATGAAGAACTTTATTAATAGTATTTTTGTTATAGCAATTATTTATAAATGTGTTGCTAATAATTTTTAATTCTTGTTTAAGAGCTTGTTCATTAGAGCAAATTGTTATAGCACTGTTTTTAAGGGCGTTAATGACTCCAAATTTTTGCAATGGGTAGTGATATGAGTTAGCATGTATATACAAGTTTTAAAAAACTCAAGTTTTGAAACAACTAACATGGTAGTTGTTTCTATAATTTTTGATAATGTATAGAGAATAGGAGTTCAGGATTAACAGAACAGGTACTTAACAGAAATGGCAGAAAGGTGACTGAGGTTTTTACATTTTTGAAAAACTAAGCAAATCTTGCCTGTGAACACATAATTAACACACTTAATATAATGCTATCATAGCCTGAATTGTATCTGCTGTAATTTCAAGCAACCAATCACACACGCAAATGCATAACCTCATACCATCTGTCAGTTGGTATTGGATTGTTCACCTTCAAATGTAGTTGGTATGATTTTGTATTTTCCAGTTTTCCTCCACAACATAATATTCAAGCATAAACATATTGACTTCATAGTTAATTATTTCAACAAACCCAGTTTCATCATATTCATTAGCAGCTTACTGAGGATGCTTTCATAGTGTCTTCCATATAATATTCAGTAAAAAAAAAAATGCATTTGTCACATTCACTTTTATTTCTGATTTTTGAATTGGTACAGTGTAAAAGATTCCATTTAGCTACGGTTCAGTGGCTGACCAAAAAACTTGAATTGTTCAGTGATTGTAAAATTTAACTGCTTAAAATATTTGAGCAGTAAATTAAATTTCTTATCTGTTAAATTACCTGTATTTTTTGCATTCTAGAATTGAAGCATAATATTTTCTAGATTTCTTATAAAACTGTCTTAATACTACTTAAAGTTTTATTAGAATAATTTCATTTCAGAAATTTGCTGGAGAAGGTCTACGGACACTCTGTTTAGCAGTAAAAGATGTAGATCAGAACTATTATGATAGCTGGAGTGTTAGACTTCATGAAGCTGCGTATGTATATATATGTATGAAATTTGTTAAAATATAATTTTAAGATTTTGTCAGTTGATTTTTGGCACAGATGAGTAAGGTTCTTACCTCCAAAAAATCTTGGATTTTGAACCCTACAATTCAATAAAATCAGTTGTAGGACTCACTATTTCACAATATATAGTGTTAGGACTCTGAGATTCTGGTGGTTGTTGCCTATTGAAATTATTAATAGCCTTAAGCCAGCCATCAGTAACAGTTAAGGTTGGCTGACAACTGATTTTTAAAAAGTTAGTTATAGCTAAATGGCCTTGCCTATTTTCTTAGGAAAATAAAAGGTGTTAGAGAATTAATTTTTATTTATCAAGTAAAATTTTGATTTTGCGTTGAATTAAATATTGAAATGCATTTGGGAGATTCTAAAAACTTGTTCAAAATGGGTAAAGATTTATTGAAAATTAGTTACAGATATATCTTGCTAACAAACTGTACATCATCAGTTTGGAACAAACAAGCAATTTAAATACAAGAATCACATGACCAGAAAACAGCAGTGTCACAATTTGGAAGGATAATATTAAAGAAATGATTGATCATTTATGTTCTTTACTAAAGATGAGAATCTCCCAAACTTTTCTGGCTCAAGAGTCCAGTTATTCCAGTTGAAATTTGAACAGTGCAATAAAGTAATCCAGTATGAATTTTGCCACTCCAAATCCACAGGAAATCTCCTACGTCACTCACATTTATTAATACCTATTACATGGAAAAGTTTGGAGAAACCTGTGCTGTTGGTCTTGACATCTCCAAGGTTTTTGATAGGGTCTGGCATTGAGGGCTTCTCAACAAGTTATCATTATTTGGACTGCCTTCATCTTTGTGTAAATGGATTGCCAGCTTTCTCTCAGATCAATCCCTGCATGTAATGGTGAATGGTGTTCTCTCTTTCTGATATATAAATGACTTGTTCTCATTGACTGCATTCCCTAATCATAATTTTGCTGATGATAGTGCACTCCATTCATCCTACTCATATGACAGGCTTTGCCAGTGCTCAATTATCTCATGTTTCAAGATTATGAATAAGTGTCCTGAACACTGATCTTCCAAGTATCCATGATTGGGAGGTGAAAGTAACCTAGTCAACTTCAGTGTTGACTGAAGTTGACTAGGTTGAAAAAAAAAAAAAAAAAAAAAATCTCCACTTACTTTTGATAATAATGAGCTCAACAGTAAAGACCAAATCTCTCTTCTTGGACACGTGTATGCCAAACCTTTCCTGCCACAATCCTATTTATCAGCTTCCAATTAATAAGCAATTAATCAGCTTCCAAAAAACTTGGCATTCTTTTCTGGTCAAGACTTCACTTCCTGTTACTCTGTACAAATCCCAAATCTGACCAACATTAGAATACTGCTCTCATGAATGGAGTGATGCACTCACTAAACATTCTTGATGCTGTTCAAAAAAGGCAGTTCAGTTGATAAATGACACTTCTCTTTCAGACTTTTGTCAACCACTATTCCATAAATTTCTGCATTGTGTCTCTTCTATAGATATTTCCATTGCCATTGTTCAGCAGAACTAGCATTTTTTATGCCTCGTATTTCTGCTAGATTGCCAGGAATTCATGCCACAGTTGCTTATCATCCTTTTACAATCTAACTGCATACTCACCAAACCTACTACTCCCAGTCATCTTTCATTCAGACTACCTCAATTCTGTGGAACAGTCACCCTCATGAAGCATTTCTAAAGGACTACAATCTTCAACAATTCAAGAATAATATCAACAGATTACTGTATTCTTGACCCTGCCCTCACATGACATCTGTTTGCTATAAGCAAACAGTCTTTGATGTTCTGCCTTTCATGTATGGGATAAATATAAAAAGCCTCTGAACTTTCCTTGTATAAGCATTTGCATTTAAAACTGCTATGAATTAAATGGGTATCATTCCAGTGAATGCAGTGCTTAGGTTTCACACAGCATGATGTTGAGACTGACTTAAGGTACCACATGGAGTACTGATGTTCACTAAATCTTATTTCCACTGAGTGGCCAGTCTGTCCAAATTATGCTGAATTATGATCAGATCACCAGGAATTCTATTTGACTTTCATGCTTGGCAAACAATTAGAAACTTTGTCGATGAGGAATGTTGGTACCAGATGAATTTCAAGATCCTATCAATACATTCCAAGATGCTCAAAATATATTGGATGGGAATTCTGCATTTTGTTGTTATCTTTGGATGTAGGATTGTAAGAGTCCAAATATCTCAGAAGTTATAGCCATTTGATTGAGAGAAGGTCTTGTCAAAGATGAACATGGTGAACAAATGTTATGTGTTCTTTAACCAATGTTTTAACAATGCCAACTTCCGAGAGGGATAATGAACCGAACTTATATATCTGCCAGTGAGGGTAGCTTTACGATGAACAGTCGGGAACAAGTTACCGACTGTTCATCTGCATGACTGGGAAAAGTAGGCTCTCAGAACTTTCCTTTTTTATACTGAATTGAATCTGTAGCTGTGATAAGATGGTTCATTCGTTCGTTCTGAGAATGATGCCAATAGTAAATATATCCTCTGTGTAGCACACAAATGAGGATTGAGGATGGATGGCAGAAAACAAAGTATCCTCCAGATGGTTAACAGTAATTAGCCAATTGAGAACTGGAATCATCCCTGGCCACATCAAGATGAAGCCATGAAAACAAAACATGAGCTCCTATGGTATTTATGGGAATAGGGTGTTTTCCAACTTCTAAACTTCAGATAACTCACTGTGTTAAATTATGATTTCATTTTGCAAACTTATTTTATATTTAATGATTTGGAAGTTTTTCCCCAGTTGGTTAAACTATAATAAATTTAGTTTAATCCTTTATCCAAGTGTAAGCAAACAAAGTTTGCACCTGAAGTATCTTCAGGACTAAGGCAACTCGTAGTAAAGGTGGACCAAACTCTCATCATTACTTGTCTTAGTATCTCCCATAATGCAAAGCACATCCTTGTGGACATGTATAACGCTGGCAAAGGTTGGTCAATTGGTAGAGCCTCTGCTACTAATGGCTCAGTTAAGTAAGTTTGAGCGCGGTTAGTAGTTGGTAGGGGGACAATCGTTCGATGCTGTCGGCACACTCTCCCTCGATGAGTCTTTGGACTCCCTGGAGGTGTCAAAATAATAATAATAATAATAATAATAATAATAATGCTATGCATTAAGGGACGGGCTACTACCCAGACCGGTTTCGACCTTTATTGAATGTTCAAGTACAGGTCAAACTCCAAAAACTCAATGTTGTTCCCCTCAGTAACAGGCTCACCTTGCCACTGAGAAGAACTCTCAGCATTGGCTCTACCCCATGACAGGCTCACCTCACCACCGAGCAAAGCCACTCATTTGTCATCCGAGGGGGTAAAGCACAGCTGTGCCTCAGTTAACTTCATGGGTTACAGCATTGCCATTCATTACCCCCGAAGACCTGGGTGACAGCAACAGCTGAACCTCAATTAAAACTTGATGGGCTACACCATTGTCATTCATCACCAAAGCTCCCAGCTGGTTTCAACCTTTATTGAGGTCTCATCAGTGGAAGCCAGACCCAGAGGTGGTGATACTAAGGTGGAAACAATGCAGAGGTCATATTTACCTATATGAGTTACCAAGAGGTGTGTCTCACCTTATTATTAAATTACTCTGGATTTAGAGAAAGATGTTGGAAATTTTTTTCCCACTTGGTTAGACTATAATAAATTTAGTTTAATCCTTTATCCAAGTGAAAGCAAACAAACTTTGCACCTGAAGTATCTTCAGGACTAAGGCAACTCGTGGTAAAGATGGACCAAGCTCTCTCATCACTACTTGTCTTAGTATCTCCCATAATGCAAAGCACATCTCCTTGTGGACATGTATAATGCTATGCATTAAAGGAAGAGCCACTACCCGGACCGGTTTTGACCTTTATTGAGGTCTCGCCAGTGGGAGCCAGACTGATGAGACCTCAATAAAGGTTGTGAAACCTTTAATGCATAGCATTATACATGTCTGCAAGGAGATGTGCTTTGCATTATGGGAAATACTAAGACAAGTAGTGCTGAGAGCTTTGTCCACCTTTATCACAAGTTGCCTCAGTCCTGAAGATACTTCAGGCACAAACTTTGTTTGCTTACACTTGAATAAAGGATTAAACTAAATTTATTATATTATATATTTAATGTTGTTCACTAAGTGGAGAATAAAAGAGGCTATCTGTTATTCCAAGATGAGATTTCATGCCAACTGGAATGTCACCTAGTTAAATAAGACCCCCATTATTTTTGTCAGGAAATCAGGGTGAGCATTGAAAAGTCATTAGTCCATTTTTTCCAGTAGCTGGCTGGAACTAGAAAAAGAAAAAATTGAAGATAGGAAACAACAGTATTGATGGAAAGGAAATTGAACTTGCAGAAGAACTGGAAATATACCACATGGACATAATTGGCATCATGAAAACAAAGACAAAAACAGGTGGCATCTTAATATGTACAGGATGTTATATCTAGGCAATAATAATCGAGGAAAGTAAGGAGTAGCAATAGCATTCGACACCAAAACATGAGTGTAAGATTCTTGATTGGAAAGTTATATTCATAGAAAAAATTTTCTGTCATCAGAGTAGGCAGCTCACATTTAAAAAAAAAAAAAAAAAAATTAAAAAGTGATCCTTGTTGGAGATCTAAACAGCAGAATAGAAAATGAATACCAACAGGCATATGGAAACGTTTAGAGAAAAGGGCAATACTATAATAATGGCAACATCAAACATGTACCAACATAAAAATCAAAAATTCACCTGGAGGGAAGACAAGAAATAAAACAAGTCTCATTTGATTGACTGTCATTGTTGATAATATATTCATGCTGGTTCAGGATACAAGAGTGTAGAGAGGATTTGAAACTGAAGTAACCATAATTTAATTTTAAGTAAAATAAAAATTAATATTACATTGAAAAGAGAACAGTATGCAAAAAATTTTTAAAATAATTAAAATTGAGCAGCTTTTAAAGGTAAACTTGTAGACTCAACTATACAGTTATTGAAGAAAGAATAAAACAAATTTAAAGATGCCAAGAAATTATATTCTTGGCTTCATCCTTTATTCAAGTGTAAGCAAACAGTTTGCATGTGAATAAAGGATGCTTTGTAACATTAAACTGACATCTCCACACTTACCCATTCAGACAGTCTATTTAGGTCCTCTTGCAAAGCGCTACAGCAATTGCTGTACTTAAGGCATCTCTCATAACTCTTGCCAACTTTGCATAATCTGCAAACAACTGTATATCACCTATCAGACAACCAATCCAATGCACAAATCTGCTATCCAAGCCCATTTGTTCCAATTTAACTACTAGTTTGTCATGTGGTAATCTATTGAAACCTTTTGAAAAATCTAAATATACTACTGTATTTGCATCACCCCTTGTCCAATGTATTCATCACCTTGTTATAATAAGGAAGCAGATTGCTAAAACACAATTTTCCTCTAGCAAACCCATGCTATCCATTAAAGAGAATTCTACTGCTGTCCACTCAGTCCTGAATCC
Source organism: Typopeltis vanoorti (assembly GCF_054136105.1). NCBI lineage: Eukaryota > Metazoa > Arthropoda > Arachnida > Uropygi > Thelyphonidae > Typopeltis > Typopeltis vanoorti. The sequence goes on from NC_143554.1 coordinate 114,840,497, forward strand.
TTGTCTTTATTAGCTTCTCCAACACCTTGGCCACAACTACAGGCAAGCTGATTGGCCTATAATTCAAAGCCTTAGTCTTATTATTATTATTATTATTATTTGACAGCTCCAGGGAGTCCATAGACTCATCAAAGGAGGGCACCTACTCTACAGCTCTCTCCACCACTCAATCCACCAACTACGCCAACGTCATCTACCACCGACCACTACCACTATTATTTACAGAGACAATCACAAACTTCCATGCCCACGGCGGGATTCGAACCCACAGCCTTTTGGCTGGAGAGCGGATATGCTAACCACTCGGCCAGCCAGGCCGGCAGCACCTCCTTTATGAAGCAGAACAATTTTGCTATCTTTCCATTCCTTTAGAGCCTGGGTAATCTAAGACTCATGTTGAAAATGTACATTAAAAGGTTTTAATTCCCAGGAACATTCCCTCAAGACACGTGGTGATATGCCATCAAGTCCCATGGCCTTGATATTAAGTTTACTCAATTCCTCATATACCTCTTGCTCACTAACCATTACTGGTTCCTACCCATAACCACTGCTCTTAAGTTCTGCATTCTGTTACAATCATAAGGATGAAATACTTGAATGAACTGCTCATTTAACACCTCTACAATATCCTCAGAGTTTATCATTCTCCCATCATCGCTGACCAACACCATCCTCCTATAATCATTCTTCCTTCTACTGGCCAGATATTGGGGGGGGGGGGACTTCCTAGGATTTCTTTTAGGTTCATTTGCTAACTATTGCTCCTGCTGCACTTTTTCTACCTTACTAAGTCACCTTCCTTGCTTGCTCTTTGTACTTCTCATGTAACTGATTATCTCCACAATGCCTTTTTCTTCCTGACTGCATGCTTCACCTCCTCAGTCACCCCTTTTACACATACCTAATTTAATCTCCTGAACTTTGGAATATACTTTGTCATTGCCTCTACCAGATAATTCCTGAGTAGAGAACAAGCAGCATTGATTTTCTTCATGCAATTCCTCACTCCATGATATTGCTGCAAACTGCCTCCTGAGTTTGCCATAATTATCTCACAAAAGTTCAAATATGGCTCACTACCACCAAACTATCACTTCGTGGTCACTTTCACCAACTGGAGGGTAATGTGACGCTTCATTTACAACACTATCTTCTAATAAGATAATCAAATCCAAGACCCTCGATCCACATGTGGCCTCTGTTACTGCTTAAGGTAGTTATCCCTTAAAAAAAAATAACTCAAGAAATCCATTCTCTTTGGTCTGATTGTTTATATGACCATATAGAAACTTTTTTTTTCTCATTGTCTTCCACATTACCAGGTCTATAACAACACCCTACTAAACATTTCATCCCGTCTACCTACACTTCACACCATACTGCTTTAAAACCACTGTCAGTATTTGCTTCTGGCATCTCTGCCCTAGAAGAATGTTACCATCATAACATTCTTCACCCCTTTTTGCTTTGTCTTTGCGAAAGACCACATATCCCTCCATCTCTAGTCCTGTCAGAATGTCATCCTCGTTTAACCATGTGTCACTTACACCAACAATTTTTGGGTGAATGAACTCTACCAACACTGCAATTTCATTCATCTTGTTTCGAATACTTCTAGCATTTGTAAACATACACACTAGCTCATTTTTGTTTTTGTAACAAGTCCCACTAACCTGACTTCTCAGACATGACTCCTCTACGCTCTTCCCTATCCATTCCTATCGTCACTGATAGTACACACCTCCTCAAACCTAAATATCACCCCCCACATCATGACTGTCTTAATCCCCTGTTTCTCTGTCCACTCTGTTTTTCCTTTTCTCTTATTCTCTTCGCTCATGTCACTCACCCCTCCATTCACAAATTGCCCTTATTCTCCTGCTCTCCCACAACACGTCTTGCTTCCTCATGTCTTACATTCAATTCAGCCATTCTCTCTTGTAGCAACAATTTCTTCAAGACTTAAATCAAATCCATTCAAATATAGCCTATCTCTTTTATACAGTTCTATCCACCCCTCAAATTCATCCCACACATTCACAAAATGAATTCTTTCCCCTCACACAACTGCTAGTATACTATTCAAAATCTTTGCTCGCCTTCTCAACTCATCATTATCATACCTGGACAACATGCTGACTACCTTATCTACCACACTGTTATCTTTCACTCTCCTTACATTCTGTTTGTTACAAAAACAAAAATGAGCTAGTGTGTATGTTTACAAATGCTAGAAGTATTTGTAAACATACAAACAAACAAACGCTACCAACTCTTTTTCTCACATACTCCTCTTATCTGTTTCTTCAACCACCCTTCTCATTCTACCTCCTGGAAAACAGACCTTGTGCACCTTTCCTCTTATCATCAAATCTTTGTACGTTACCACTCTCAAATCATTTGATATTTCTTTCAAATCTTTCATCTCATTCTTCCTCACATTCCCATGAAAATCCATTATTCACCTCAGTTCATTCCTTGTGCATTTAATGTTTTGCCTCATCTTTGCCAACTCTGCTTTCATATCTTTAATTAGTTTTCAGTACCAAGTACACAAATCGCATTTTCACTATGTTGCACATCTACAGTCTTACCACTCACCATATAATCCAGTCGTGAAGTTACTTCATGTGCAAACTTTGTTTGCTTACACTTGGATGATTGATGAAGCCAATAATATGATTTCTTGGCATCTTTAACTTACAGTATTTTTGATAGCCACAACATGAATTCTTCACCACTTATTTATAGAAATTAAATAAGGGACTAATATGAATTTCAGCAAAATGTTTTATGTATTTTAGCACTTCATTAGATAATCGTGAAGAAAAAGTTGATGCTGTCTATGAAGAAATTGAGCAAAACTTGACATTAATTGGGGCCACAGCTATTGAAGACAAGCTTCAAGATGGTGTTCCTGATACTATTGCCAATCTTGCTTTAGCTGGAATTAAGATTTGGGTATTAACTGGTGATAAACAAGGTAAATCTACCTATAATAAGAATTATTATATAGAAGTACAGAATTGATGCACCTTAGAGAAATATTTATATTAAAGTAAATTATTAGTTTAGTGTATACATTTTGAACCCAGAATTTATTCTACTGATTTTGGTTAAATTAATGATAATTTAATCCTTTGACCTCACAACCTCGTGAAACTAACCATGGAGGTTACAGATCTTCAGTTTTAACTCATAAAACTGAAGCCATATGAATATTGAATTCTCTCTCTCTCTCTGCTTCCATATGGACAGATATATATTGTTTGAAAGACCATAGATTCAGAAAAAAATTGCTTTGTTGATGTTATTATCTTTATTTACATTTCAAATATATAGAAAAAAATGCATTGATATAATATTTTAATTTGTCCTAACCACTAGAATCTGTGGCAATAAATGAAAATACTTTCAAATATTTGACAGTCTTTTTTTTTACTCAAAGTTGACATACATATATCTACTGTTATATTCCCTACAGTATTCATTTGAGGTGAATACTGTAGGGAGAATTTTATATCAATAAACTAATACAGTAAATATTTTCTAAAATATATATTTTAAAAATGCACAGTTAGCCTAGTGGCTATGCGCTTCACAACCATATACCTGTGGAAGGAGTGTCCTAGGATCGATTCCCATCGGTGATGTGAGGAGCTGAAGGATCTTCCTCAGCCATAGCCGGTCTTGGGGGGTGGACAGTAGGGTTTTTTCGCCAGCTTATCCTGGGATTTTTTCATTCCGTAAAGCAGGCAAACCGGCCTTGAGAACTCAACACTAATGGACATAGGATACACGCCGTAGGGCTTGACCACCTTATCCTGTGAACGGTTTTGAGGTCTGCTGATTAATAAACCCTCGACACCACAAGGTGTCAAAGAGGGAAAAGGAAGATGAGATGAGATATTTTAAAAACAACCTTGTGAAAGAAGGCAACCATTTCAGGCCATGTTAGTTGTATACTGTTCTCACTTACTGGTTGCAAAGCAGCTAACACGTGTATAGTACAGACATTAAAAAGACTAATGTCATGGATATGATTTGTCAGTCTTGGTTGAATGGATAACACTTCACTTTCCTACCAATAGGATGAGGATTGGAATACTGCTGTGGGAAACATTTATAAATATTTTTGGTTGTATGTGATTTTTCATTACCTAGTGGTAAATTGCTAATTAAGTGGAGGCCCAAAGTGACTGGATAGAAAAACAGTTCCATGTTTTATCCCTAAAATGATGTTTGAACATTATTTAATCCTTAGCCATGAAAGGTTGTACACCTCTTATATATTAGTATCAATGGTACTAATGTACAATAGATGTACAGCCTTTCATCAGTGGAATTTACAATTTTAAAAAAATTATATGTACTGCTTATGCATTCATCCCTCTGTGGCATGGATGTTTGTAAATATCTTTAATAATAATCTTCCTGTTCAAATTAGACCAAAAAAGTCACCTGATGCTGACTACATTCCTACATTGTCCTGAAGATTTGTGATCCTGAGTTGACTCCTGTTCTATGTTGCCTCTTTATGTTCTCTTACTCCACTGACATCTACCCTACATGGAAATTAGCCCATATCCAATCTATTCCAGTCAAACTACTGCCCCATTGTCACTCACCTCACTCCCTTCCGAGTAATAGAAAGAACCAAGAAATACCTAACTAATAACCAACTAATAAACGACCACCAGTATGGATTCCACCAATGTCGTTCAACATGGAATCTGCTCACCTGTGTCACCCACCTCTGAATAAGTACCATGGGAAAGTTTGGCAGATCCCACGTGGTATCACTTGATATCTCCAAGGCTTTCAACCAGGTCTGGCACAAGGGCCTGTTAAGTAAGCTCCCATCATTCAGGTCTGTCCCATAATTTCTGCAGCTGGGTTGCCAGTTTTGAACATGCATTGTGTTGATGGTAGATATTTCTCTATATTCTAACTATGCAACTAATGCTGGCCTCCCACAAAGTTCTGTCCTCTCACCAACCCTCCCTCTTCCTTCTTTACATCAATGACATGCTCCAGTTAACCATCAGTCCAATACACTGTTTCACTGATGACAGTACACTACATTATACCATGTATACCACCACAACCCAACAACCTCTGCAATCTTAAATTCTGATTCCCAAACTATTCAATGGGGCTCAAATAATGTTGTTTATTTCAATTCCCCCAAAACACAGTTCTGCCTTATTTCCCACAAAAAAAACCATGTTCTTTCAGCCTTACATTTGACAACACACCCAAATCTCAAGGCAAGATGAGATTTTACTCCTTGAGATCACTTTGACATCAAGACTTTCTTGGTATAAACATTTCAACCATTGCTTCCTCAGCATCCAAAAAATTAGGATTAATCTTTTGCTCAAAGCATTAGCTCTGAATAGCTGTTAATCCTGTACAAATCGCATATCCATCCATGGAGTACTGCTCGCACATTTAGGATGATGTCCCCTAAGAGCACCGTAAAAATACTTGCTGCAATACAAAAGAGAGCAATCAGACTGATTGACTCATCCCTTACACACTTACTCCAACTACTTTTGCACAGGTGCTTAGTATCTACTGCATGCATCTTCTATAAATATTTCCATGGTAAATGTTCATCAGAACTAGCCTCAATAATTCACTCCCATCTACCAAATCCAGTGAACGCATGCATCTGCCACCCAATACCCTTCACAGTCCAATTCCACACTTGCAAAACAATTTTGCAAGTGTACAGAACAAGTTTTTCATCTTCTGTTGTACACTGGAACAGCCTCCCTTCCCATGTGTTTCCTAAGGAATACAATGCACAGGCATTCAAATCTAATATGAACAAGTTCTTCCTTTTGCAAATCTCTTTCCATTCACAGTACTAACATACTATTGGTTGACCAACCAGCCTCTTATACTTTTGAAAGAGTAACCTCTTTCAAAAGGTTACCATTTGAAAGATGTATTATTAAGGTATCTAGAATGGCTAGACTATTGCTAATCTATTTCTCCATAGTAAAATGGATTTGTGGATGCTGGCTGTTGATGTAGAGCAAATAGATCCCATGTTTAGGCCACGAGGCCAACTTGAAAACATATTATCAACATTTCTTAACCAAATAGAAGGCTGTGTCAAGAAGATTCTTTTTCAGAATTGCCCATATTGCAAAAGGGGGTGAGAGGGGAAATATTATTACAGTACACCCTAACTGATATTTTGCTCTTCTATAGGAATTAACCTTCTCCATGGATGGCAAAGGAGTAGAGATCTGTGCTATTAGAAAGAAAAATATTTTTTACAAGTGATAAGGTGTCATTCAAGGTAAAAAGTGTAAGGTCGAAGAGTGACATATAAGTTGACCATAATTTAAAAATTATTTAGATAGACTTTTATTTATCTAAGAATAGGTATGTTTTTATGTGACTCCAATCCATGAAAGATAGTAAATCTATAGTATATTAGTACCATGAATAGGATAAGGTTTTTGTTTATTTTTTACACATTTTGGAAACTATTCTAGACATCAAATAAAGGAATTTTGTCAAGCCATTTCAGGCTTCCAATAAGCAAGACAGGTCTCATAGTAGATGATGAAATTCATCCCCCATCTAAAGATCACAAACATCTATACCCATGGCAGCATTCAAACTTGTAGCTTGTTAGTGGGTTGGAGGATAGATACACAAAGCACTCTGTCAGCCAGGCTGGTAGTGGCATGACCACTGAGTGAAGTAATAGATTTTAATAATTGTTTGGATAATCTATAGAAGGAGAGTGTCAGTACATCTGTTGTGGGGGTCTGAGAGGATGATTACATTTCTAGATTTTTGGTAATCCATACAGCAGGAGTCTCTTATAACTTTGATTTTTTGACAAGCATGTCAAAGGTAGCCTGAGAAAAACATTCAGAACATTAGAGATGTCTTAAGATAGCCCCATCTTCATTTGCAGAGTCTTCACTGAAATTTGCAACAACTTTGACATTGCAATCAGCAGTAAATCTTAATTAGGATTGAATATTAGTAAGTCTTACTTGCAAAGGGCCAAATGCGAAGAATTTAAATCAGAGAGATGTTTCTTATACAAATTGGGAAGGCTGATGCATGCAACTCTTTTTTGGTAATCCCTCCCATAAAAAGTTCATATCATACAATAGTAATGTGAGTAGGCTAAAGGTTAGATAATCTTGAAACCTTGTTCTGGTTGCCAAACATGTCACTTTTTTTAAGCCTCCATAGAGCAGGGTGAGGGTTTCAAACTTTGATAAAGTCATCTAACTCCTCAAGACATTAACGAACAACATCCATACCATGTATACCACATCCATATACATATCTGTATATATGTACATATATAAATATCTGGACATGATATGGATGTCATATACAATCCAAACGGCATCACCACACTACTAAAGACAGTTCTATCATTATTCATCTTCTGTAACTCTTTAGAAACTAAGACAAATCACTGTTACCGTACCTGAACCATCTCGCTGCATGCCTCCTGATCTTTTTCTAGAATGAAATTTTGAAGGAGAATCCTGAATAACATAGATATCAAAAAAAGTCTTCTGTATGAGTGATATTCTTTAAATTGTACTCAGAAGTTGAACTAACAGAACTAGCATTGATCTTTATTTAAAGCTAATTGACCATATGTATATAAGTTTGAGTTGAAATCCTACTGCAACATGGATATCTGTTGAATGCCTTTAGATGGAATATGATTTAAATTGCTTGGTATGAGATCATTTTCATTTCTTATTAGTGATGCCTGAAGTGGCTTTAAAAAGCACAATATTTGGATTCTGGAGAAAGGGTCCTTGTATTAACTAACAAACAGCTCGCCCATGCCATTAATGTACTATAGGTTTCCAACCTTTTGTGGATGGGTTTGTCATAAAATAAATAAAATTTCATATTTAGCTAAAATATATTCCACAGTATGGAAGAAAGTTTACATCCAGTCCTTCTTGAAAATAAATAAAACATACACTTATCAACTCATTGCCCTCACCTCACCAGGTCACTCTAATAGCTTATAATGATATAGATTATAAGTTCTTCACTTCTTGAGGCTCACCAGTTAATTAACCTTATGGATTCTCCACTCTAGATTCATACATCTTCTCTCCTACACCATCCTCATCTAGACCTGTCATTCAGGGATTTTTAAAGATCTGGTTGTTGTTGATATTTCCAGAACACTTGATCATAATAGGCATAGTCCCTTTCTCAGCAAACTGCTATCTCCTGTAGTCTGCCTTCCACTGAATTTCGCTACCAGCACATTAATATTTCAGGACTCTATTCTACCCTCTCTCTCTCTCTTTCTCAATCACTCACCTCAAACCTTATCCATAGGTTTTTAGACATAATACTTTATTCTGTCTACCCTTTTGACAAATTGTATAGTGCCCAAACATCCCAGGTGTCAAGATCTTCTAACTGTCTTGCACTCTGATTTCAATGCCATTTTTCAATGGTAACTAAGCAGACAGCTTAGTTACCTTAAATACTATCAAATTACAGTCCTCCCTCCCATTCTTAAAAAAAAAAAAAAAAAAAAAAAAAACGAAGATTACCTTCTCTTATCTTCAGTAATTCTCAGGCTCTTAAGTAAGCTCTTGGCTGACCTTGACCTGTAATTTTACCTTTCATTGAACAAATACATCATATTCGTAGCTCGTAGCTTCCTGCACACCTCTAAAAAAACTTTGATAGCCTTTTCCGCTCAAGTTTCTCACCTCTCCACCTACTAACTCTGTACAAATTCCAAATCCATCCAACCTTAGAATATTGCTCTTGTATCTGAGGAAATGTGCCAAAACCTCCTTAAAAATTCTTGATTTCAGAAGATAGTGCATGTCCAGAAGAGGACACTGTCACAGGTACTGTTCTACTGAATTAGTATATCTGTCATCAGCCCAATTCTGTGTTAAGCTTATAATAACATGAGTAGCAGCTGCTCAACATCCATTACAGAACAGCCTGCAAACTCACTAAATCAAATTCTCCTCTTTTCATTCCTCTATCTTTATTTTTTAGAACATTCTTTCTCGTGAACTGTTCAAAAGAATAAGAACTCTGTACACCTGCTGACACATGACACTGATATTTTAAAATAAAAAAAATTAAAAATAGAAGTACTTTATAATTTAATGTAGATCCTATTCTTTATCTGATAATCATATACGAGGTTGCTACTACTTCTGGAAATCAGGTATGAGTAATTTTAATTCGGATATAAAATTCTGTCCTCTTAGCCATTTATTCTTCTGATGAATTCAATAATAACAATTGTATGAATCTTTCAAAAATATAGGAAATTACCTTGAACTCTGAGCTTTAGTCCATGTGATACAGTATAAAATTATTCAGCAACAAGCCTGGGAAGATATTGTCATTATGTACTAAAACACTTGAACAAATAAAAAAAAATAATAATAAAATCACATTTGCTGTCTGTAGATGTCGTATGGTCACTCCTGTACCTCACCAGGTTTTGGGAGTGAAGTCTTCTGCTAGAATGTGGTAGGGTCGCAGATTCCCTTTCCACAGAGTTTGTAGGGCAATCACAAACATCCATGCCCATGGCGGGATTTGAACCCACAGCCTCTTGGCTGGATAGTGGACATGCTAACCACTAGGCCAACCAGGCCAGCTGAATAAGAAAGCTTACTTTAAATATGATTCTGTTTTAATACTCAGTGAAACAGCACCCATAGATAGAATATAATATATAAATGGATTCTACATATAAAATTAATAGGCCATATCAACAACCACAACATCCTAAGATAGTTATTGCTTGTAAACTAGAGGCTTATGATTTATTTACTGGATTTAAAACTAACTAAAAGGCCTGGAAATTAAGAATTTCCATCTTTAGAAACCAACCCCATACTAATACCTTCATGACTCTTTGCACCATTACAAAACTCAAAAATTAGGCATTAGCTCAATACACATACCAGAACAGGAGCTTGCTCCCCTTATGTAGTAATAAGGAAGATTTAGCCCAAGAACTCCATTTGCTAACTAATACTTTCCTATAAAATAACTAATAAATGCACCAGCTTTAAACTCCTTGCCAACCAACAAACTGATGAGGAAGCCAAACATTATATTATTTTTCTTCTCTATATTGGCTCTATTTTTGTAATAATCATCATAATCAAATTCCTGACATGTATCCTTGGGTGTGTATAGGATATTATGATAGTACTTCATGAAAAAGTTATATAATTTGTAACTTTCTGTCAACAATAGTCCTCCAAACTAACTGATTTCTGTAAGACTAAACAAAATCCTTAGAGTGCAAAATTAAAACAGGGTTTACTCCTTTCATCAGAATCTGATACTACTTCAATCCATTAAACCCCTCCACAGCCTTTGGAAATATCCAGAAGTTTACTGTAAATGCAAGACTCCATATTACATACAGCAGAAGAAATCTATTGAATGGTGCATCAAGGAGCATGCTAAAGACATTGAATACAAGAAGTGAGCCACATTACTTACATTGTCACCTAATTCCATGATGCCTCAACAGAGAAGGCCTGAGTTCTGTGGAATGATTTGGAAATCTTGGGGGGGGGGAATATCTGGGAGTCTACTGGAGATGTTGTTAGACCCTGTATGACTGAATATAAACCCCAGCATTAATCTCTGAATGTTTTCCTAGCCTGATCAGCTAAATGTGCAAACAAGCATGCCAGCATGCTCATTAAATAATTTGAATTATCAGAATCCATAATAATGTATTAATATTAGTTGTCACCATGTTAATCTTTATTGTATTTAAATAAGTTTGCTTCTAGTTATTTCTTTCACATACCTGAACCCCTATGTAATTAGGATAAAACTGGTAGTAGTTTTAATTAATAACTGGAAGTTATTTTGTGTACACACACACATGACTCAATGAATGCCCTTGCCCATGGTGAGTGGATTTTGCCAGCTGCCAAGAAGCTGCAGACTAGACAAAATAGAATACTTCTTATTTAAAAGAAAAAAAAAGCTTTCTAAATATTTTAACTTTAAGATAACACACAGAATAATATGTGTAATATAAAGAGACATTCTAGTAACAGAAATTAATTCAACAATTAATGGTTCTCATACAAAAGAAATGTTCTCCAAACAACAACACCAGCTCATCACTTTATGCAACTCCTATTGACTGAGTATATTTCTTTTTTTCATGGTAAGTAGGATTTTGCATAATTTGTCAACACACACACAGCATTATATATGGTAAAAGTCAACGACCCAAGATCTTCCATACAGGGAACTTGATGTTGATTTCTTCTCCCATGGAACATGCCAGCATACATAATTTCAGTTTTGCTTTGCATCAGGCACTATGAGAATGCCTGGTGGTCGTAATTTCTATCATCTGACATAACATGCAAAGTAGATAGAGGAACACATGCATTTAATGAAAAATACACTTACCTTAATACCTTTTAGTTACTTTGGTGTAATCTAAGCATCCAGCCTTTGCTGGCTTATTTGGCTAAATGGATAGTGTCTCCACTCTTTAACCAATTGGTTTCACATTCACTATCATGAATGTTTGTGAATGCCTTTTAAATGGTAGATGATTTTCATTGCTTGCTGTGATACCACTTTGCTTATTGGAAGCTTTAAGGCAGCTTGAAAAAGTACTATATTTGGTATTTACTGTTTTATTGAAAAGTGGATGATAAATATAAAAGCGACATATAAAGTATATTTTTTTAAGTGAATACAAGATTTGCTGTAATGATCTCAAAGTACTTTAACCAGATTACATTGTAATCATGTTGAAGAGATTAACTTTAAAATCTAAGTAATTTAAAGCAGATTCTTATATTATGTTGGTAATTTTGTACATGTTTTCAGAAACTGCTATGAATATTGGATACTCCTGCCAGTTGCTTACAGATGAAATGACAGATCTTTTTATTATTGATGGAACACAGTATGAAGAAGTGCAGAATCAGCTTACAAAACATAGAGACAGTTTTCATCTAAATAAGCATTTGCCTCAGTGTATTGTGGAAAATTCTCACACTTTTGTCGAAAGTGATGAGTCTTCAGGATATGCACTTATTATCAATGGCCACAGCTTGGTGAGACTTATGTTATTAAAAACAAATGTTATTAAATGAAATATTCTATTCCATTTCTATATAATCCTGAATCATCTTGCTCAAATTTCAATTAAATTTTAGAATAATCAAAGAACTGACCTGAACTGTATATGCTTCACACACTAGAAATAATTTCAGCTTTTACTTATCAGTGTCTTTATTTAGTTGCTGGAACTGTTTCCTCAGGTTTTCATATGTGAATTACAACCACTACCACCATTACTATCAGCATCTCACTACTTGGCTGGTTGACAGTTTTTTTTATATCCCACATAATACACTTGCCTCATAGCCTTTGCATTTAATCTAAGTAACTAACATCCATTATAAAGTATACTTTATAATGGTCAACATCCTCAGTACCTTTTGAACCCCCCACATCTGCTTTGAGTTTGTATAACTCTAGTTTCAGTGCAAGTTTATGTAATTTCTTGTATCCTGTCAGTGACTTTTTTAAATATGATTCTTACTTATGAAAGATTGTAAGCCTATAGTACATTAAAGTTGAGTAGGCTAAGAATTTTTTCTATTTTTGTTAATTTGATAATTTGTTTTTATATTTTTTTTCTTGCAAGCCAGGTTAGCAAGATTTCCCTACTGTATTTGAAAAACTTTCTCTAAATTGATCTTAAACGCTACTTGATCATCAGTTTGCTATTATTACCAATCCTATGATATTGCTGTTTTAGGCAGTTTATCATATTAGGATTTGTTGGTTGAACAAAGGGTGAGACATATAAAAATATTTTGGGAAAATTTGGAGAAAAGAGCAAAGCTAATAATAATGGCAAATATCGGTTGAATTTCTGCTCAGGACATGGACTGGTTATTACTAACACCATGTTCCAACATAAAAATGTGCACAAATTCACATGGAGAGAAGAGGCTAGGAATAAGAAAAGTCTCATTGACTATGTTATTGTTGATAGTGATGTTTTCTCCCTGGTGCAGGACACCAGAGTGTACAGAGGATTTGAAATTGGAAGCGATCACTATTTAGTCTTGAGCAGGATAAAATTGAATTTCATATTGAAAAGAATAACATGTAAGAAAGTTTTAAAGCGAATAAAAGTTGAGCAGCTCTCAGATGTGAACTGTAGACTAAAATACAGAAAGATTATTGAAAAGAAAATGAAAGAGTTTGAGAACAGGAATCAAACTATGGAGATTCATTGGCAAACTCTGAAGAAAACATTGATTGATTCTGCCAGAGAGGCATGTGGTGAGGTTGTGTGCAAGGATAAAAAAAATCAGAACTCCCTGGTGGACACAGGAAGTTAAAGAGGCAGTGAAGGAAAAGAAGAAAGCATATCAAAAGTTCCTGACAAATAAGTCAGCTTTTACTCTTACAGAATACAGAGACAAATGTAAGAAAGCTAAACAGTGTGTAAAACTAGCTAAACAAAAGTCATGGGAGGACTTTGGCAAGAATATAGAAAATAAATATCAAGAAGGTGGCAAAATATTCTGGAGGTTGTTGAAGAAGCTTAGGAATGGAGGAAAGAGTGCTGTAAAAGGAGTTAGAGATGATAAAGGTGACATGAAAACAGGAGAAAAAGATATCCTTGAAGTATGGAGTAATTACTTTGAAAAACTGCTAAATGAAACAAGCAGTGATGACAGCACAGTGATAAAAAAAAAACACTGACCAGGCATGCAGTCAGGAATACATATCCATACTTGAAGTAGAAAAAGCCATCAAAGGCTTGAAATGTGGAAAGGCAGCAGGAGTAGATGATATTCGACCAGAAATGCTGAAGTATGGTGGTATAAAAGTCTTACAGTGGCTGCACTGCATAGTTCAGAAAGCCTGGACTGAGGGACGAATTCCCAATGATTGGAGTATAGCTATTATAGTACCCATATATAAAAAGGGAAATAAAACTGAATGTGAGAATTACAGAGGTATTTCCCTACCGAGTGTTCCTGGCAAGATCTATGCAAGTATACTTGAGAAACGGTTGAGAAGAATTGTGGAAGAAAAGCTTGGTGAAGAACAAGCTGGATTCAGGCCAAATAGAGGCTGTCAGGATCAGATCTTCACTTTACGACAAATAGTCGAGAAAGCATGGGAATATAACAAAGATCTGTATTTAAGTTTTGTCGATTTGGAAAAGGCATATGACAAGGTGCCAAGAGAGAAGCTATTCAATATGCTGCAGTTATATGGTGTCAATGGGGCATTATATCAAGCAATACTTAGTCTTTATTTGAGTTGTAAGTCAGCAGTTAGAATTGAAGGAAGTACAGGAAGATGGTTTAATGTTAAATCTGGTGTGAGACAAGGATGTACATTATCCCCTCTGTTATTCATTATCTATATGGATCACATTATGATGGAAAGTGGTACTAAACCTGATATCAAAATTGGAGATGTTAATGTCAGCTCTTTGCTTTATGCAGAGGATGTTATACTTCTAAATAAATCCGCTACAAGTCTGCAAGATTCTCTGACTAAATTGAATAGCTGTTGTAATAGATATGGTATGAAGGTCAGCAATAAAAAGACAAAGACAATGAAAATAGGCAGAATCATTGAAAATTTCAACTGTGTTGTGAATGGAGAACCTGTGGAACAAGTAAAACATTTCAGTTACTTAGGCACGATTTTTAGTGAAGATGGTAAATTTAATATAGAAATAGACAACAGAATCAGCAAAGCTGGTATGGTGGGAAGTCAATTGAATAAATTCATATGGAATAAGAGAGAAATTAGTCGGAACACTAAATTAGCTGTATACAAGACAGTGTTCAAACCAGTTTTAACTTATGGATCTGAGAGCTGGGTCAGAAGTAAAGCACTTGACCAATGACTAGAGACTTCAGATATGAGAGTCCTGAGAAAGATTATAGGCATGAACAGATGGCATCAATGGCAATATCGTATTAAAAATGAGGATATTAGGAAAGAACTTGACATTGTCAGCATCCAGGAATGCGTTAGCAGAGCTAATCTCAGGTGGTATGGTCACTTAAATAGAATGGGAGAGGAAAGATTAGCAAAACAAGTGTTCTCTGCCAGGTTGGCAGGAAAACGACCCAGAGGAAGACCAAGATATAGGTGGATTGATACGGTACAAAGTGCCTTAGATGATAGAAATATAAGATCTGATAATGTTGGAGTCTTGACAAGTAACAGACTGATTTGGAGGAAAATTGTAGATAGGAAGTTAGTAATGATGTAAATTTTTCATGTAGTACTGTCATATCCTGTACACCTCTTGAGGGTACATGGCAGGAATTTGATGATGATGATGACAAAGGGTGTAATGTTGGGCATCAGTTGTTAGCCTTTCTTCACTGAGATGAAGCATTGTCAGTATAGCTCATTCTGATGGTCTGTTGTTATGTGCCATCCAGTCATTTTCGACTTTTGGTGATCCTGTGAACAAAGGCTCTTCATCCCACTTGGCCTCTTGTCCTTTAATTGTAAGTTCAAGTTCATAAGTTCTTTTGTGTTGTCCATCCAACTCTTTTGTGGTCTTTCTCTTCTCCTTCTCATTCTCTCACTCTTCCCCAACGTGATACCCTTTTCCAATGATTCATCAGTTTGCATAATATCTCCAAAGTACTTCAACTTCTGTTAGTGATCATTGCCTCCAAGGAGCATTCTTCTTTATATTCTCTAAAACCTTCTTATTGGTCATTCTTAGTCCTGAGATTCTTAATGGTCTCCTCCACACCCTTAATTCAAGTGAATCAATTCACTTTCTGTCTTTCTTCTTAATAATCCAGCTTTCACATCTATATATTACTATTGGAAATACCATTGCTTTGACGATTGTAACTTTTATGGCCTTACTCACACCTCTGTCTTTCATAATTTTTTGTCAGGTATAACATCACTTTTTTTTCCCCATGCTGATGGCCTACATATCCTCAAACAAATTTCAATTAGCAACACAAATTTAGTTTTTGAAAATTGCATGAACCATTTACTCATCGTTCTGGTTTAAAGCAGTCAGCAGGCAAATTAAAGTTTTGAGAATACCTGAATGAGCAAGGCGTCTTCACAAAGAATAAGTTGACATATTTAAATTATCAACTTTTATTATTGATGGAACACATATGAAGAAGTGCAGAATTAGCTTATAGAACAGTTTTTCTATCTAAATAAGCATTTGTGCAGTGTATTATGGAAAACACTCACACTTTTGTAGAAACTGATGAGTTTTCAATATATCACTTATTCATCATCATGCATATCAAAGATTTAGGCCTAGCATGGCCTGTTCCGGCCTTAGAAGTCATTGTTTAAGAGGACGTCCTGACTTTCTTTTTCCTAATGGCTTGTACTTTAAGGCTTGTTTTGGTAATCTTTCTGTTTTCATTCTTTGAACATGTTCCATCCATTTATGTTTATATTTTTTAATTTTTTCTATTACTGGTTCTTGGTTTAATTCTTTCATAATTTCTTCATTCTTTTGTGATCAAATAGGGTATACTTTGCAGTTTTTCTCATAAACTTCATTTCTGCTGTTGTTAATCTTTTTTTGTTTTATTGTCCAGATTTCGCTTCCATATGTTAAGACCGGTAGGGATAATGTATTGTATACTTTTAGTCTGGTTTGTTTTTTAACTAGGTTTGGTTTAAATATAGAATTAATTACACCTGTTATTTTTAAATATTTTGCAAATTTTACGTTTATATCTTTTTCATTTTCACGTGTGATCATACATCCTAGGTGGTTAAATGAATTCACCTGTTCTAAGATCTTGTTATCTATTACTATTTTAGTTCTTGCTGGATCTTGTCCTTTAAAGGCCATAGTTTTTGATTTTTCTGTTGATATTATCATACCATAATCTTTGGATATCTCATTTAGATCTAAAATAGCTTTCTGTAGTTTATCTTCAGAATCTGTAATTATTTGGTCGTCGGCAAAGAGGAGAGTGTTTAAGTTTACTGTAGGAGAAAGTTTAATTTCTTGATGTAAATTTTTATTCCATTTTATTGTTATTTCATTTAAGTAGATATTAAAAAGAGTTGCTGAGAGGGGACATCCCTGTCGGATCCCTTGATTTATCTCTCTCGTGATTTAATCTTATTTGTATTGGATTATTTTCATATATGCTTATGATAGCTTTTAGGATATTATTTGGTATTTGTCTTTCTTTTAATATGTTAAATAATGTTTCTTTTAACTTTGTCAAATGCTTTTTCAAAGTCAATAAATGCAATATGTGTTTCTAAATTGTATTCTCTTCTTTTCTTTATTATTAATTTTAGGCAAAAGGCTGGGTCTATACATGATTGTCCTTTTCTAAATCCATTCTGTACTTCTAAAATAAAGTTTTCAGAATATTTCATTAGTTTGCTATTTAAGATTCTGATATATATTTTGTAACAGGAATTTAGTATACTGATACCTCTATAGTTTTTAGGGTCATCTCTATTACCTTTTTTTTTTTAAAAAAATAGGAATCATGATTGCTTTTTTCCATTCTATTGGGAAAATGAATGGAACTGCTATAGAATGGAATGGAATATTCTATTCCATTCCATTCTATAGCAGTTGAATAAATTCTATTTAAAAATAATAAGAGTCTTTCTTTGAATCTTATTCCTGCTTATTTATATAGTTCTGAACTAGCTTATCTTCTCCAGGTGATTTTCTGTTTCTTGTTTCTTTCAGGCCGATTTCTAATTCTTCTTTAGTTTTTTCATTTTCGTTAATTGTTTGCCAGTTGTCTTTTTTCAAATATTTGTCTGTCCACAATTCTGTGTAGTAATTTAGAAATTCTTCTAATTTCAATTCAGTGTTTAATTTTATGTTTTCTTTGGTATCTGCCTTTGAGTGTTTCAAAATTTTATATACATTGGGTCTTATTTTATATAAATCATGTTCTAACTTAGAAACAAATTTGTTCCATGATTCTGTCTTTTTCTGACTTCTCTTTTAGCTATGGCTGTTATTCTTTTATATTCTATTTCATCTTCTAATCTTTTACTGCTTAACCATTTGTGATAGGCTTTGTTTTTCTTTTTGATTATTTCTTTCATAATATCACTTATTAAGAATGTTAATTTTTGCCTTATGATTAGGACTACATTGTTTAAGATATGAATGGGTTGGTTGAATGTTGTGAATTTTAAGCAGAGACATGTTAACATACAGTCCATTCCCATGAATCTTGCCAAGGTGAACCACTGACTATTAGTATACATAAATCCATAATATATTGCATTCTTTATTTCATGAACTATAGCTTTCTAGAAGTTCCAAAATTATAAATCTGAAAAATTTGCACAGATAATCTGTAGCTAGATAATCAAGTTTACTGTGATTTTAAATTTAAACTTGTCAGTGCTAATACTGTATTATATGAATAAAAAAAAATATTAAAAAAAAAAAAAAAACTTGCATATAGTTGTATTGTCGCATGCGTAGACAAGGGTTGGAGTCCATTTATGAAGGAACTTTATCAGTAATTTTTCATGCAAGGTTAATAAGTTGCAGTCTAGTTTTAGGTAGAAATAAGTGGTTTTTCTTCCTGCAATAAACTAGCATGTGAGTCGTAGCATATTATGGAGAGATAGCAACAAACACTCACTGGATCAAACTCATTTCATTTAGCATTAAATGCTATGAGGCTTTAGTTGAGACTTTTTGGTAGCTAATTATATTTGTAAGTTCACTTAAATCAACAATATTTGCAAAAATATTGGAAGCATTAATTAAATTTGAGTTAATATTGGTGTTTGTTGTAATTTCCTTAAAAAATGCAATTATAATATTTGCTGTAGTGAGAGTTGACCATAGGTGAATAAATAATGACAAAGATAAAATGACTTTGTGATTGTGTCTGATGTTTCTGATACAATAAGTACAGAATTACACATTGAGAATAAAATAAAATGTTTCACAGTGGTCAGCTAGCTGTTCAAATCATAACATAGCTGATAATGCATGTTCTAATGAAACATTCATTACAAATATTGTTAGCAACTTTATTACTTTGAAGTTATACTAGGATTGCTCAAAGGTTAAAGTTAAATAGTGAGAGTTGACCAGAGTTGAATAAATGATGGCAAAGATAAGTGACTTTGTGTCTGATCTTTCTGATGCATAAGTACAGAATGGATTTGCCACAAGAGGGCAGAAGATAATCAAGTGGTGAACTTCAGTGCATAAAGATAAGTTTTGTTTTGAAAATCTTAAGTGTTAATTAAGTCATTCTTTTTGCATCACTATATTTCAGAGTGTTTGTGTGATTAATTGTAAGGGTAAAGCGTTTAATTTTCTGATTTTTAAAGGTTTAATATTAGTTTTCTTTTGCATTGTATTGTGTGGCATGCTGATGCACAAAACAATGGCAGGTGATTTTAATGTTCATGATTACATTCACTGCATCATGTGCAAAGTGTATAGCCCTCACAGAATGAGAAATTTTTGGAAGGAGAATGAAACTGGAGAATATGTTTGTTGAAAGTGTTTCATGTGTGAATGCCAGAAGTGTGAAGAAAGTAGGAAGAGTGTTACTGGCGAGTTGAAAGACAAAATACATGATAATGTGATTGGTGTAGTTAGTATTGCAAGTGCTATGAGTAACTGTATGATTAACATGGTGGAAAATGAAGAGATTGACCAGAAGATAATGTAAAAGAGAGTGCACTTATGTGGAATTCTTTACAGAACAAAATGTGAGATTGGGTGGTTGGAGAAACATCTGATGGAGATAGTCTGACCATGTGAAATAAAGGGAAGAGAAACCAGAGCATGAAAATAAGGATTGGATTTTTTGATTTATTGAGGATAGTCCTTGAGGAGAATGTGATGAAATCATGTTTTCCTGGAGCTAAGATAAGAATGTCAGTTATGCTGTAAGTATGCAGAGAGAGATAAGGTGAAGGAGTTGTTTATTTTGGCTAGCACAAAATGATTTAGCATGTGACAAATGTGGTATGTGAGAAGACATACAAGAGTTGCTAGTGCACGTGAAAAAAAAGAGTGAGAAAGTAAAAGTTGAGTCTCTTGCTACAGTATGATAGAAGTAAGCTGATGCAGATAGCTATGATTGCAAATCCGTCAGTGATCATATTGTGCAACAAGAATGGTGTAGAGATTGTGGACTTGTGGAGTGAGTTTGATGGAAGGAAGGATTTATATAAGGTGGATGGCATAGATTTGGTGTCAAGAGTCTTGAGAAAGTGTTGTTCAGTGAAAGTTTGGAAGAACAAAGTCAGGGAAACTGGAATGTTTAGGAGGATGTGGCCAGGCAACCTTTACAGAACAAAATGTGAGATTGGGTGGTTAGAGAAACATCTGATGGAGATAGTCTGACACATGCAAAATAAAGGGAAGAGAAACCAGAGCATGAAAAAGCAAAAGCATGAAAATAAGGATTGGATTTTGTGATTTGGTGATTTATTGACATGGGAGAGTGATCACATGATGCAAAATGTAGCACCCCAGGTTAATTTTAGTGGGTTTTAATAACACAGGGTACAAGAGAGGGTGTGGGATGAAGGGGGGGGGGTATTACAGTTTATGTATACTAATGCCAGAAGTATTCAAAATAATGTTGAGGAATTTTTGGCATTGGTTATGAGAACTTGTCCAAAGTTATAGGCACTTGTGTCATATGGTGAAATACAATGCAAAAGATGTAGTTGCATTCATAAGTACTATAAAAGAAGAAATATGTGTTCAGAAAGGATAGAAGGAACAGGATGGGGGGGATGCTAATAATAGCAGAAGAGTTAAAAAATATAAAAAAAAAAAAAAAGAGTACAGCATCATCACAAAAACAGGGAAGAGGGCATTCATTTGAAGCTATCTGGTGTATGAGTTAGAGACCAACAGGACTAAACATGTAATTGGTTATTGCTATAATTCAGGAGATATAAGGGAGAATATTATTATTATTATTACGGGCAACTCCAGGGAGTCATTAGACTCATCGAGGGAGGCCCCAAATCATTTTCATCACAACTATTCGACATTCATACAGTATCTATCATACCTCGCCTTAAACTCATTCACTGTCACAGCATCCACCACAGACTCAGGGAGCGCATTCCACTCATTCACTACTCTAAAAGTAAAGAACCCAGCTCTAACACCTTTACTAACCACACTTTTGCCCAGTTTCAATGGATGTCCCCTAGTCCTCCCACAACCAGCCCTGTTCTCAAAAATATCTTCTGAATTAATTTTATAGAAACCCTTCAGTAATTTGAATGTCTCAATCATATCTCCCCTCCTCCGCCTATCAACCAATTTTTGCAACCCACAAATCCTCAACCTGATCTCATACGGTTCATTCCACAGACCTGCTATCATCTTGGTCACTCGCCTCTGGATCCTCTCCACCTCCTCCCCATCAAGAAGAAACCTAGGTGACCAAATCTGAGCACAGTAGTCGAGATGAGGTCTTATCAAGGCTCGATACAGAGGAACAATAACCTGCTTGTCTCTGCTTGTCAACGTATTCTTCAGCAACCAAGTGATTTGATGAGCTGATTTGGCCACTTTTGCAATGTGTCCCCTAAATTTCAATTCCTTATCCACCAACACTCCTAAATCTCGTGCCTCATCAATTTCCTGGAGCATGGTTCCACCAATGCAGTAAACTGCCTCCCATCTTTTCACCCCAAAATGCATAACCTTACATTTTGCCACATTAAATTGACATCCATTCTCCCTAGCCCAGACCTCCAATCTATCCAAATCATCCTGCAAAATTTTGACGTCATCTGCATTCACTATTGCCCTACCCAACTTCGCATCATCCGCAAACAAATGAACTGTTCCTCTCAGATCCTTTCCTATATCATTTATGAACAAATTAAACAGCAGTGGTCCAAGAACAGATCCTTGTGGTACACCACTAGTCACAGGCCGTCTTGTGGACTCTACTCCTGAGTAAACCACTCTCTGATATCTCTCCATCAACCACCCTCCTATCCATCTCACCAACCCTATGTCCATTCCCATATGCTGCAATTTACTGATTAGAATTCCATGTGGTATCCTGTCAAAGGCCTTAGCAAGGTCCAGCAGAATCACTGTAAACCCATTACCCTTATCCAGTTCAGCCGTCACTGTGTTATAATACGTGAGCAAGTTACTGAGGCATGACCTACCCTTCACAAAACCATGCTGTCCCCGATACAGTATCCCATTTTCTTCTATCCAATCTTGTATTTTCCTCTTGACTATTTTCTCTAAGACCTTGATAATGATTCCTGTTATGCTGATTGGCTGGTAATTTTCAACAGCAGCCTTGGAACCACCTTTGTGCAGTGGAACTATTTTCCCCTCTTTCCACCCCCTTGGGACTGACCCAGTCCTGAGGCTCAAATTAAACATAATGGTCAAGGGCACTGACAATTCTTTGGCCGCTTCACGTACGACATGAGCTGGTATACCATCCAATCCCACAGATGTATTGACATTGAGGTTCTGTAATAGACTAGTTACCTCTACCTCATTCATCACAATTCCAGTATAAGCTGTTGGTTCCTCCATTTCCGCAAAGCCACCACCTGGATGATATACTCTTGCAAAGTGCTCGCTCAGTAATTCCACAACATCGACTGATTCAGTTACCTCCCTACCCTCAGCATTTTTTAAGATCATTCTACCATGAGCATTTTTCCTTTTACTTGCAACATATTGAAAAAACTGTTTGGGATTCTCTTTAGCCTGCATGGCCAATTTCCTTTCGTAATCTGCTTTTGCTTTTCTTACCACCCTTGTTACCATCCTGGCCTGAGCGTTATACTGTTCATGCACCTGATGGTCACCCTTCTCCTTAAATTCCCTCCACAATTGTTTCTTTTTTTGCAGCTCAAGCTTAATAGTGTTATTCATCCATTTAACCCCTACCTGATTTATTATTCGGACTCTTGGTATACAGTCAACCATTGCCTCCTGCAAACAGTTCTTGACCACCTCCCATGCACCATCAACATCCAGCCCTTGCAGTTTTACATGCCATGGCATTGAGCCAAGCACACACCTAAGCTTGTCATACTTACCAGCCCGGTAATTCCACATATACCCTGTCTTAATTGTAAATTCGACTCCTTTAGCCACCTCCCAAGTCATGACCTTATGGTCACTCTCACCAATTGGTGGCAACAAGGTCATGTTCGTTACAGCCACATTCTCAGTTGCAGTTACTAGGTCCAGCACTCTCTGCCCCCTGGTATTTTCCAATACATGTTGCCGTAGATAGTTGTCCCTTAATAACTGCATAAAATCCAATTCCTTCCTCCCATGTGCCCTCTCCTATTTCCAGTCAATATTACCATAATTGAAATCACCCATAATA
This sequence comes from Typopeltis vanoorti, assembly GCF_054136105.1. Taxonomy (NCBI): domain Eukaryota; kingdom Metazoa; phylum Arthropoda; class Arachnida; order Uropygi; family Thelyphonidae; genus Typopeltis; species Typopeltis vanoorti. The sequence continues at coordinate 114,863,920 of NC_143554.1, forward strand.
ATTACCCTCCTTCCATTCATTTCTTCTATTTGCTTATGCATACTATTCCCACCATCCACTCCATCACCCGGTCTATAGCAGCACCCAATTGTATATTTTGTTCTGCTAGATTGACATACTCTCAAATTAGCATGATGAGTACAGGTCGAGTAATTATTATGGAGGATTTCAGCTATGGAAACATAGATTGGGAGGAAGAATGGTCATAGGCAGAGAAGGAAATGTAATTTATATAGTTGCTGAGAGATGATTTCCTGAAGCAACATGTAATGGAAGGGACATGAGATTCACAAGTTCTGGATCTGATCATTGCATCCAAGAACTTAACACAAACAAATCTAGCTACACTGGAGAAAGTGATCCATATCGTGGAGAAAGTGATCATGTAATCTTGACCCGGGAGATTGCCAGACATGCAGAATTTGCTATTAAGAATGGATATGTGGAATCACAAAGCAGATGATAATGACAAGCTAAGGAGTCAGCTTTCAGCAGGGCCATGATAGGAATTTGAAGAAGAGAGATATTGGTGTATGGAAGGTGGTCAAGGGATAGCTTCATTAAGCAGGAGTTGCACATAAAGAAAAGGTTGTGGAAGGATTATAAAGAAAAAGGTGATTGGCATTCCCATGAGCAAATTTTTTTTTTTGACATTTGGAAGAACTGGTATATGATAAGTTATGAAAACTTCCTATGTGTACTGTCTTTTGGAAAGCTAAAATTTCTTACTTGAGACAGTAAACTCTCAACAAGAGTGTTTCTGGATCAGCAAAAAAAGTGCATTCAGGTTTTTTCCTCTTGTTTTTCTTGAAATTCAGAATACTTACTTGACATGGATGTAGGCGAATTCATGTTCTGCTCCATCAGTGATGGATCTGGGAGTGATGATGGATACAAATGTGAAGTTTAGAGATTACATTGCTAAATTGTAAGAACATCACAACAGATTATTAAAGTTATGGTTCCTGTTCCCTTGTATAATGCTTTGATCAGGCCACATATGGACTACTGTGCTCAGATTTAGTTGTCTAGTTTTCAGGAGGATGAGAATATATTGGAGAGGGTTCAGAGAAGGTTTACTAAGTCAATGTTAGGTCTATGGAATATCAGATATGAGGAGAGATTGAAGGAATATAAGTTGCAAAGCCTTGCAAACAGAAGGAGAGGGGTCATAATTGAGAGACATAAGTTGGTGAGAGGCTGTTACCAGATTAATGTCCTGGAAATTTTAATAGAGTAGGGGTAGAACTAGGAGCTATCCCTGGAAGTTGTATAAGGAGGGTGTGAGAAGGGGAGTATGAAGCAAGTTCTTTGCATAGAAAGTGATTGGTGAGTGGAATGCATTGCTTGAGAGCATGTGAGTGCAGAAACTGTGAATGGGTTTAAGGCATAGTTCAATGATATGTTTGCATGAGAGAGAATGGACCTCCTACAGTGAGTCCATAGATGCCATGGAAATTTCATATGTTAATAATAATCATCTGTACATTCTTCTGAAAATAGTACCTTTTGAAGTCTTTTCCTTTTATTCTGGCATTGTGCTTTTTTGCCCCAAAAATTTATTCAACAATCTATGTAATGTTCTTCCATTTTTTTCCCTAAGAGATTTCTGTTTTGTGATCCCAGTGATCTTTTTTTTTTTTCTTTCCATCATCTGGAGAGAATTAATATAATAGCTAAGTATTTTATCTTAGAATCTGTAACATTTTTAAATATGTATGCAACAACAATCCACTATTTTTAGTGGATTGTTGAATGTACTTTTTTGCAATTAATTCTTGTACTGACAAAATTTCCATAACGAATAACAATTGCTGTAATATAATTATCAGTTCATTCCATAGTAATCTCTAATTTATGTCTACGTATTCTCTTACTGTAACTGAATGTTAGTTATTACACAGTGATGCATGTTATAATCAAAAGTATATGTACATATTTAAATTAGGAACTCAGCAGTTCAAAGCAATATGTTGTTTCCCCTATAAATATAAATTATTTTTTTAAAAAACAAAATTGCAACAAAACATTATATAGCAATTAGTGCCTATATACATATTAAAAATAAATGTTACCAATTTTAAAAATTTTCTATCTATACATTTTTTATGGCTATTTTAAAAAAATCACTCACCAGGATGAAATAATATAGCTACCGATTTAAAACATTTTACAAAGTTATTTTTTAATGGCATACTACATTATTTCTATCTACACTATGTTCCAAATTTAATGCTTAAATTAATGTCGTCTGCTAATTACGTAGCATTTTGATGATCATATCTCGTGCCTCCTTTGCAATTGTTTTCCTTACTTTTTTTTTTATTTTAAAGTATTTTCCCAATCTTTCATCATGAGTAAAAGAATTAGTGAGCAAAAATGTAGGAGTGTGAAAATGATTCAAAAAGTAATCTCATTGGAAGAAAAACTTGAAATAATAAAGAAAATGAATAAGGCGAGTCCAGAGCAAAGATAGGACAAGAACACAAAAATGGGTGAATCAACTATAAGAGCAATTTTAAGCAAAACTTCTAAATACATAAAGGAAAGGTAAGGTTGCTTCAAGTTCATGATGCATGCACTCGAAATCAAAGTATTATAATCATTGAATTAGAGAGACGTCTTTCTACATGGATCGAAGATTGTAACCAAAAACGGATCCACTGACCTTATTAAATTAAAAGCATTAAGTCTCTTTGCATCCTTGAAAGAAAGGGCTATCAATAATGGAAAAGAAGAATTCTATGCTAGTGCTGGGTGGTTTGAACGTTTCATAAAGAGAAATAGCCTATGTAGTGTTCTAATCACAGGTGAAGCTACAAGTGCAGATAAGGAAGTGGCTGCAAATTATCCAGAGATTTTGAAGAAAATTGTGGACGAAGGGGGCTATTTTGACCAATAAATATTTAATGTCGATGAAACCGGCCTTTCTGGAAGTGAACGCCTTCCAAGACTTTTCTGGCCAAATCAGAGAAATCTCAGCCTGGTTATAAAATCGCAAAGTCGAATGAAATTACTGCAAGCAACATCCGAGCCGTTTGGAAGCACATTCTTCCGTATTGTGCAAATGATTTTAGAGGCTTTTCAAATGAATCTAATCAGTTAAATCTCATTCTGAGAAACTGAGTGATTCCAACCTGCTAGATTTAGATGCACAGCAGGAAGATCCCAAAGAATATGAAGAAAATTTAATCACTGATAAGCCCAAAGAGATTTCACAGAAACAAATTGAAATATTTTTCATGCAACCGAAGTTCTTAAGCAGCAATGCTTAGAGGCTGACCTTGATAAAGAGAAAAGCAGTAAAATTTGCAGAAGAGGCAATAGAGCCATACCGTTGGTTGTATGAAAAAAAGAAACAGAATCCCCACCAAGCTACATTAGCTGAATTCTTTAAGAAGCAGAATAATAAATTTATATTCTGAATATGTTTTCTCGTCTTTCAGCTTCATGGTTTTCCTTTAATTAGGCCCTGAGACATACCCTAATTCGTTTATAAAAATATTAAGGGTCAAAAAAGAAATTTGAGGAACGAATTATACTTTTTCCCATAGGTTATTATATTCGATTAATGCGCCTGTTTTAAAGAATGCATTACACACATTAATCGAGGGATTGCTCTATTAATATTTTAATAGTAATAATAAAATAAATTTTATTCTTATATAATTTCTTACATTTCCAAATGTGAAAGAATCTGCTTAAACTTCTATTTCAATTGCCAGGGATGTAGTATTAAAAAAAGTATCAAAAACACCACTATTATGAAATGCACAGAAATACACGTGTGAACCTCGAACTTGATACACAAAAAGAACAGTCAGTTACACGAAGGAGGATGGAATGACAATAGACATTATAAAGTGCTTTCTTTCTCTCTCTTTCCAGCCAATCTCATGGTACTACAAGAACCCATGGGAAACCATAAACATGGTGATTAACAAAGGAGCACATAGCTCCTTTGAAAAAGAAAAAAAGTTTAAAAAGTAAAAATTTAGTAAATCATTCATGTAAAGTGAATATGAAAAGTGTATGTGAAAATGAAATGAATAACTAAATCAACCTATGAATACATGTGTATACATGTAAATTGTGTATGTGACACACAATTTTTTTTTCTTTGCTAAGCTGAGAAATCAGGTCTTTTACATGGAGTTTCTGCTTGCCACTACCAAATCCAATGAGACAAAACAAAAATTCTTAACAAAAGCCCTTTTGAATTTGAGGGACACTTCAAAGAATGATTTGAAGCGCTTCACAAGTAACCTAATCTGAATCACAGTGGTGGTCAAAAAAAAAGTTTCAAAATTGTGGGAAATAGCAAATTTGAACTCTCGCTAACAAAAATATTATATATATAGATATATACCCCCTCTGTCCAAAAAGAAACCGAACTTTTCGAAAATAGAAGAAACTAGTGGTGCTACCTGTTGTATCTTTTTTTTGTTGTTGTCGAAAGCGGCAACCTTCATTAGTGTTGTGTCAACTGTTTATGACGAACGGTCGTCATGATATTCATGCCGTATGCAACGGATTCTCACCATTGACCTTTTGGCCAGACGGAACGAATCCTTTGTGGATAATGCCCTTGGAATCGTAGAAACAAATCAGCATTGTCTTTACTTTTGACTTCTCCAAGTGACTTTTTTTTTTTTTTTCAGATGCCCCTATTCTGGTGGTCTCCGCTCAGCACTCTGGCACTTTGTTTTGGGCTCATACTCAAAACACCACGTTTCATCACCAGTAACAATTGTTTCAAGGAAGTTTGAGTCCTTATGAGCGGTTTTAATGAGGTCCTTGCAGTGTTTAATTTGATACATTTTTTGCTCGTCGGTCAACTTGTGGGGAACAAATTGCGAATTCAATTTATAAAGGCCCAAACTCTCAGTCAAAATGTTGTGCACAGTTGATTTTGGAATCCCCAATTCATCTTCAATCAATCTCACAGACGATTTCATGTTTTCTTTGAAATCACACACTTTTTTGGAACAGTCATTTATGCAACAGTCTATCATGCTGTATTCTATCAAAAAGCCTTAGCAAAATCCAAAAGTATCATGGTGTATCCATTCCCCCTTGTCTAACTGAATGGTAACATTATTACAGAATGTGAGTGCAAGTTGCTAAAACATAGCCTTTCCTTAGTAAACCCATACTGTTTATTGCAAAATAGAGATCTCTGTCAACCCATTTCTGAATGCAAGCCCTAACCAACTTGTCAAAATCTTCACCACTCCAGAGATACTAATAGGTCAATAATTGGATACATCAGTCTTGCATCATACTAGTGTAATGGGATTACCATACATTCTTTCCACTCCTGTAGAATCGTCCCTGTTCTGTGACTCAAATTATATAGCCTGGTCAAAGGAATAACCAGTTCAGTTGAGCACTCTTTTTGCATCTGTGCTGATATCCCATCAGTCCCTATTGCCAAATTCTTATGCAGTTTGTACAACAGTTCTAATACCTCCTCCTTGCACACCTGAGTTTCTTCATCAACTAAAGAGGTAGCAGTAAGTGCAGTGTTGCATATACCTGGTATATGAACATATACCAGGTTCATAGCCTTTTCGAAAAATGGGCACTCGTGTTGAGCAATATCTTCTGTCACCTGCACACCATCTGCATTCAGTAGAGTTATTCTTTCATATTCTTTCTTTCTTTTACTTGCAGCATAACAATAGAATTTTTGTGGGTTGTCTTTAGCTTGCAGAGCCAGTTTTTCATGCTAACAATTTTTTGCATAATAATTGACTCTTCTGGCTTGCTCCTTATAATTTTTGTAGCTTACATCATCCTTATGCATATGGTATTCCTTCCACATCATCTTTTTTCTTATGAATCTCTTGCTTAATAAGATTATACATCCATTTCACTTCTACCCTATTTATTATTCAAACTCTAGAGATACTGAAGTATTTTTTAAATACTTCCCATGCATTTTCCAATATCTTTCCCAGTCATAATTTCCTGCTTTGTAGTTCAGCATGTAACCTTTCTTGAATGGAACATTCATATAAACTTACTCACTTATCAAGTGCATACTACATGATTACTTCACCAACTGGAGTCAAAATAGTTAAGTCTTTAACTGAAACCCCCCCCCTCTCTCTCTCTCTCTCTCTGACACTATAACCAGATCCAACACTCTTTGACTTCAAGTTCCTTCAATCACATGCTGCTTGCTGCAGCTCAATACAGTTTCATTCTTCTGATGAGATTTTATTGCTACCCAGTCTGTTTGAGATACTTTTTTTGTATACCTTTTCTGTAGTTTCTGTGACACAGTTGGAAATCTTACAGATCTCTGTTCTTATCTAGTTTCTTACTTATGCAGATGCTTGATAGGTCCAAATCGGCAAACACAAAATCGTTCTCTCCTCATAATGATTTCCGTGATAATGCCCATTCCCATCATTAGCACAGTTACATAACATTGTTGCTCTTACATACAGATTCTTATCATTCCTTCCATCATAATTTATTTTGCCTGACTCTCTATGTTGGGTTTCATACTAATTAATCAGTTTTCCAGACTCCTGTCCCTCTTATAATAATCTATTATTTTCTCCAATTCACTTTACGTGAAAGAATGGATGCAAAAACTTGCATCCATTCCTTCAACACAGCCTACATGTTAATCTTTTGCCATCATAGCCCTTCTTAATTTCTATTATATCTAGGTAATATACTTATGAATTTCTCTTTCTCACTTTTCACATAATTCTCTTGCTTTTTCCAATAACTCATTCATATCCTCTCTCATACTGAACTTATCACTATTTAAGTCCTTTGTACCTACTAGAATATATGGTGCGAAATATATTGTCATAAACAACTGTTGAACAAATAAACAAGGCCTAATCATGAAAATATTTCACACACAACATTGTTTGCTTACACTTGGATAAATGATTAAACATCATCAAATTTCTGACATGAACCCTCATGTCAGGAATGAGGGTACATGTCTTTCCTGTCAACAAAAAACAAAGGATTAAATAAGAATATAATTTATTGGCAAATTTAATTAAATACGAGAGTGGTATGAAAAGTTCCCAGCCTCGACAAGATTTTTTTTTTCTAAATTGGTACATCATATGAGCATCCATATGAAATTGCAAGTCATTCTATCAAGTAGTTTGTTTTATACAGCTGTCTGAAGCAAAAGTGTCGTTGTCTATCCCTTGAAATGGATAAAATTGAGTATCGTGTGATAATAAAATTCTTTGTAAAAGAAGGTTTAACGGCAAAAGAAATTCATTCGAGGTTCATAAACGTTTACGGGCACTCTTCTCTTTCGTTTTCAACAATTAAGAAATGGGCTGCCAGGTTTAAACGTGGCCGTACCAGCCTTGAAGATGATCCACGTGAAGGATGTCCAAAAAAGTGTAACACCAGAAATCATTGATCAAGTGCACGATATGGTATTGGATGACCAGCGAGTCAAAGTATGTGAAATTGCTGAGACTATAGGCATTTCAAAAGAACATGTAGGATATATTTTGCATGAAGCAAATGAAAAAGCTTTGCGCAAGATGGGTGCTTACAGCAGAATAAAAATGCACTCATGTGAAAATCTCTGAACAGTGCTTGGAGCGTTTTTAACAAGAATAAAACTGATTTTGTGCGTAGATTTATTACTATGGATGAGACTTGGATTCACCATTACATACCAGAATCCAAACAGCAGTCAAAACAGTGGACAGAAGCCTGTTGTTCAGCACCAAAGAAACCCGTCAGTTCCATCAGCAGGGAACATCATGGCATCTGTGTTTTGGGATGCTAAAGGCATTTTGTTTATTAATTATCTTGAAAAGGGTAAAACAATAACCAGGGAATATTATTCTGATCTTTTAACCAGACTAGACGAAAAAATTCATGAGGAAAGACCCGGTTTGCAGAAGAAAAAAAAATCATCTTTCATCAGGACAATACACCTCCCGACAAAGGTGTTTTGTCAATGGGAAAATTAAGGGATCTACACTATGAATTGTTGGAACATCCACCCTATTCCCCAGATTTGGCTCCCTCTGACTTCTTTCTCTTCTCAAAACTAAAACTCTTCCTTGCTGGTCAGCATTTTTCTTTGAATCAAGAGGTGATTGCAGCTGTAGAGGGGTATTTTGCAGATCTTACTGAGAATCACTACAGGGAATGGGATAATGGTGCTGGAGCATTGCTGAAATAAATGTATTCGTCTTAAGGGAGATTATGTTGAAAAAAAATAATTTTGAAATTATAAATTCGTTTTTACATTGTTAGGCTGAGAACTTTTCAGACCACCCTCATATAGATATGTACTGCTCTGTATAATGTTCTATTTACTGCATATAACTGTTGCAGCTTTCCTCTTGGCACCTTGTCGTATGCATTTTCCAGAATGTGGAAAGAAAGCTAAATATTTGACCAGAATGCTCAAATATTGGGGCATGAAAGTTTTACAGTGGCTACACCACAATTCAAAAGGTCTGGTCAGAAGATCGTACTACAGATGATTAGGGGTAGGACTCAGTTTCTATCACGCACACAAAAAAATTGAATGTGAGAATTACAGGAATTTCTGGCGAGATTTATGCAAGCATACTTGAGAAGAAACTAAGAAAAATTATGGAACAGAAACAAAACTTAAATACAGATCCTTGCTATATTCCCAAGATCTCGCAAAGATTTGTCTTAAAGTAAAAATCTGATTTTGACAAATCTCTATTTGATCTGAATCCATCTTATTTTTCTTTGTTTCTGTTCCACAGTTTTTCTTAGTTTTTTCTCAAGTATGCTTGCATAAATCTCACCAGAAATTCCTGTAATTCTGACATTCAGTTTTTTTGTGTGTGATAGAAATCGAGTCGTACCCTAATCGTTTGTAGTACAATCTTCTGACCAGATCTTTTGAATTGTGGTGTAGTCACTGTAAAACTTTCATGCCCCAATATTTGAGCATTCTGGTCAAATATTTAGCTTTCTTTCCACATTCAATTTTTTCTAATGGATTTTTCTACCTGAATTATTTATGTACTTTTAATAGCATTCTTGTGAATATTTTCTGTCACTGCCATTCCTTCAAAATCATTACACCAGGCCTGCAGAAAATATTCACAAGAATGCAATTAAGAGTACATAAATAATTTTAATATCCCCCTTTAGCATTGATTCCTTCTCCAGTACTCCTTACTCCATGTCTAAACTGTTTCAGTAACTGTCAGAATATATTGCTACCTTTATGCTAATCTTCTGTATTATTCTTATAAGTGTTCTCATGACTTTGAAATAAAAATTATGAAAATATAACACTTTCAGAATTTTAATTGCATCACACTTTTGCCCAAGTAAACGAATTTCATTTCTTCCACTCTCCTCCATTTACTATATTGTGATGCAGTTTTTTTTAATACCCTTTTGTGAAGTTTAATTTTTAATTTATCTCTATAATTAAATTCACTTGTCTGTTTCCACAGAGAATATAAAATTTTGTTATTAAAACGGTCTGTAACTTTGTTACAAAATGTCTTTAAATTGTGTGTTCTCATGGTTGAATTTGCCTACATGTGGTATGAGAAACCTGAGTTTCTAGGAGAAAAATCCCCTGCTACTTTCATTTGACAGTTTACAAGTTCAAGGACTGCACTTAATTTTGTCTAACACATATCAAGAAATTTTCATTCTGCTCATACAAGGAGAGTACTGTGAGTTTAACCATCAGTTTTGAAGGAAGTGTGTATGGGCAGGCATTGAAGGCCCGCACTAATCATCATTGACCCAATGCCTATTATATCATCATCATCATCAAATTCCTGAGATGTACCCTCAAGAGGTGTACAGGATATGATAGTACTACATGAAAAATTTACATCATTACTAATTTCCTATCTACAAACCAAAATAAAAAAATGCCTATTATATATTTCTTTAAAGTAGTTTATTTACAAAACCACTCATGACTGCATCTGATCTACTTATTTACCACTCTCCTAACAAACATTAAATTTTTACACAGCTTCCTGGGCTAACACCTTGTTCTTTCCCTGTTCATTGTATATTGTTACACCCTGATATCTTAAGAATGTAGAATTCCAAGCTATCATGGTGTAACATGAAGAGCAAATAAAATAAAACTCCTGTATAAAAGCTAATAGATGAATTATTTAAAAGAAAGAAAAATATTCTTGCATCCAAGTAAAATATATGTCAAAAAAAAAAAAAAAGTGTTTGTTGAACTAAATAATAAAAGAAGGAATGTATTACAGTTGTGATATAAAAAAAAAAAAAAATGTTTGCTAAGTAAGACAGAAAAGGATTAGTCATAAGAAATTGTATGTGAGAGGCTAGAGATTAAAATAGTAAGACAGAAAAGGATTAGCCATAAGAAATTGTATGTGAGAGGCTAGAGATTAAAATATTAAGTAAATTCATAGAAAAATTTTGGAAGGGGGATTAAATCAGAGGCTAGCAAAAGAAAAACAACAGACTATCGCTCAGGGTCAATTCCCGGATTTAGACATCGTCACGGGCTTGCCGACCAAAGGATGTTTGGCAGAAAAACGCCACCCTAATTGGTCGGTGAAGTCAAATCAAGTAAGGGGCGGAGAAAAGAAATTAAAGAAGATGCCGTTAGGAGATAAGGTATAAAAGGGTTAGAACCCCCCCCCCCCCCAAGGCTTTTTTCCCGGAGAGTTTCTTCACGAGCTCCTTCGTATAGGTTTCACGTGGTTTTCCTGAGTGGCGGGATTGGAGTTATCTCCATCGTCACAACAAGGAAACAAAAGTGAGCTGGATTTCGATTCCGTATTTCCTATAGTAAGAAACGAGGAATGCCAAAGGAAAGAAGGTATATTCTATGTGTTTTATCGTCAAGTGACAACTACGAAAAAAAGGAAATCTGTAAAGAAGTCGGTATCCACGTGAAGAGTTTCACAGCCATTATATAGATGATTCAAAGTGTGTCCTTAATTACAAAAAGTTAAGATCGCGTAAGCACAGTTCAATGCCAAAAGAACTTAGGAGTAACAGATTATAAGAGAGATCATACCAGGATAGTACAATCGGAAAAAGGTAGAGGCCAATATAGAAAACTCAAGACAAAAAGGTACTGTAAAAATCTCGTGTTAACTGAAAATCGTCTGTAATTGTTATCATTATTCTATTACTGACCTGTTGAAGAGACTAAGGAAAATTATACTACGACTTTAGTACATGACTGATTATAATGAAAGTATGCTTGTTTAATATTAATTATATAGGTATTCATGTGTCCTGAGAATTATGCATGTGTATTGTAACGTATAGGAAAGTGGTAAATGTCAAAATTATGTGTTAGTACAGCGAAAGGATAATTTATGGTTGTATGAGTTGAATTTGTTATGGCGACATGATCGTAATATCCATATAGGATCATCATAGCCAAATACTTGTGATTAGATAATGTTATTTTGTAAATGTTTTCTGTAGTATTGAATTATATTAGAAATTGAATTGTACCATACTAATGAGTTTAATAAACCTTTGTTCATTGATAAAACAGTTGTCTGAAATTGTAAAATAAAACAGTTGTCTGCCCAATGCACTACTTGAAAAATACGAACCTAATCATGCGGGAAATTAATATGTTAAGAAACGAGATAAAGTGTCACGACTGCAATATTGTTTCACAATCAGACATATTTTAGTACTTTCTCCTTGTTTTTGTATTTAATATCTCAAACTAAATATCCCAAAAGGTGCAGTATAATATAAATATTAGGGACACTAAGGGGAGAAATAGCTAAAATATTTGAATTTTGGGGTGGGGTGATATTTCATACATAGATAAAAGTTGAATATAGATGAGCAGAATTTTACTGGATAGAATAATAATCATAAATTGGGACACAACAATATAAGTTAAACATAGACACAGTTGAAAAATATTTTTCAACTGTATCTATGTTTAACTTATATAATTAAGATAGATTAATTACAGATATTTTGATTCATGTATTGGGAATCATCATCATTGCAATACATTTGGTAATTTAAAAAATAAACAACAATGAAGGTATGTGGAGAATAGAATCTCTCCTTATTATACAGTCATGAGACAGCCAGGTAAAAAATTATACTATTGGAATCAGTTGAAATGTGCATGTGTGATTAAAAAAAAAAAAAAAAAAAAAAAAAAAAAAAAAATTAAAGCTTATGCATGCATCTAATAAAAACTTATATGATTAAGCAGTTTAGTGCTTAATAATAATCTCCCAGATTTTTGGCATGGAGAGTATCATTAAAGTTGAGATTTGAGCAATGCTGAAATACTTCAGAACATTCTTTAAAGAGACTATTCATATTTATGGAAACATCTATAATAGTAATTTAGTGTCATTACAAAGGATCCTGTGGCTAGTATTAGTAATCCCGTGTTCTGTTAGACATGCCTTCATTCTGTGGAAGGAATATAGAATTATTCAGAAAATAAAAACAGATCAGCCTGTTTGTTCAAAGTATAATAACTCGCAGATGCGTGGGACTGAGTAGACTCCAATTAGAGATGGAATTTTATCTTTTGGAGATGGTATTAATGAGCTAAATTGAATTTATAGGCTTGAAAGTTGTGGATATATTAAATCTCTTTAAAATGTGAAAAATATGCTCTGAAATGCCTTTAATGTATGGGATGGTGTTATGTGTAAATATTCTCTTCTAATAGAGATAGAGAAAAATGGTTGATAATCCTCTCTGTTTTGAAGTTTTAACCATACCAATGAGAATTGCAGTTCATTTAATTGTAAAAATTTCTTTTTGAAGTGGATTAGATGAAGAACAGATAGAGTTCTGTAAAGAAGGAATTTAATAACACCATATTTTTGTGAGGGATGGTGAGCTGAAGTCTGATGGATATATCAACTCAAAAAGGAGGATTTGTGAAAAAAAAACAGATGTTGATAAGGAACCATCTGATTCTCTTTTTATAAGAACATTTAGGAAAGATATAATTTCATTTAATTAAAGTTCTATAGTGATACTGATTCTCTGATGAAGGTTATTGATTTTTTGTAAGAAGACGTGTAGTTGTCCACTTGAATTATTCCAAACAGCGAAAACATCAGTAAATGTATTTCTTGTTCATTATTATTACTACATGACACCTCCAAGAACTCATGGAAGAGCACTCTACTACACACTTCACTGTTGCCTCTACTTAATCAATGACATTACTACCATCAACACACAATGCTATCTACCAATCATTGACAGCAGTACTTTTTTTTATTCTATAAATAGTGTGTTCTCATGGCTAATTTTGCCTGCATGTGAGATGAAAAACCAGAGTTTCTAGGAGAAAAACTCCTGTTACCTCCATATGAAATTGGCTAACTCACCTTCAGTTGAAAAAGCCCATATAAATATTCTTTTCATGATGATGAAAGTCAAACTCAGGTCTTTCCCATTCAAAAGGGTCATTGTTCTTCCAGTCACGCTGCAAATTAGGTTCAGTTATGTATTGTTAAATTTCTCTATAACCTGTTCCAAAAACCTTGTTAGTAACAAGCTTTAATCATACCTCCTCTGTTTTGCTTATTAGCTAAACATAAGATAGGTACCACAGAATCAGACTTTATAGACATCAAATGCCAACATACAGTTTTTCTCTGCCCTCTGGCATGTTTCCTAAATCATCTTTGAATCCATCCTTCTTTAAAACTGATGCATTAATCATCACTTCCCCTTCCCTACCTTAGTTCTCCTGTCTTTTCCTATCACCACTACATTTTATTTTGGATGCATTCCAGATGTCTTTAGAACTTATGTATAAACTACACTGAAAATCTCTCCCCAAAGTGGATTTCCTTACTTCATTTGGAAGTACTCACAACATGAAAGTAGTAAACACATGACCATTCTTCCTTTCTTCCAGTTCCTTATTACAAAATACCTTATAAAATCCCTCCCCCCTTTTCTCTCTCTTTAAAAATCAACATTTTCTTCCACTGCCAATAACACTCCCTAACAACTAATTAGTCCCCATCTTCCTCTTATTGAAGATTTCAGTATAATGTTTATGCAAGCTGCTCTGACTATTCTTGAGTAATAATTATGTTGCTTTTTGTATTCAAGTAGTAATAATATCTGTAGGCTTTTGTACATTTTATATTGACTTTTACTGCTATATTTATTTTTCTCCTCCTCTTTATCCCTTCTGTTATTGAATTTAGGTGCATGCCTTGCAACCTTCAATAGAAACTCTGTTTTTAGAAGTGGCCTCCCAATGTAAAGCTGTGATATGCTGTCGAGTTACACCTCTTCAGAAAGCCCTAGTTGTAGATTTGGTCAAGAGGCATAAAAAAGCAGTTACACTGGCAATTGGTGATGGAGCCAATGATGTCAGTATGATCAAAAGTAAGCACATAATTCCTATTTTTATGTAATGATTTGTAGGTTTAATTTATTTGAAAAAAAAAAAAAAAACTAAATTGCTAAACAGACCTCTCCCAGAATTTTTGTTCTTGTACACACATGCATATGTTACAAAGTTTAAAAAAACAATTTTAAGTATTTTAATGAACCTTTTAAATACATTTTTTTAATAAATTTATTAGTTAGTGTGGTTTACAATTGCAAACCTTTTTATATTTATGCAGTATTTTTTCATTTTCAGCTGCACATATTGGAGTTGGTATTAGTGGACAAGAAGGTATGCAAGCCGTCCTTGCCAGTGACTATTCTTTAGCACAATTTTCTTTCTTAGAACGTCTTCTTCTTGTCCATGGACGCTGGTCATATTTTAGAATGAGTAAATTTCTTCGTTACTTCTTTTACAAGAATTTTGCTTTCACTTTATGCCATTTTTGGTTTGCCTTCTTTTGTGGTTTTTCAGCACAGGTATGTATATCTATATATTTAAGATATTTAAAAATAACTTTTGCTGAATTTTACATTAGCTTACTTTTCTTAAGAAAAAGTAAACTTATCATATAACTGATCTCCATATGAATACCACCACAGCAAAAGCCATCTTAACACTATCTCAGAACTCTTAACAGTCACATAGTGGAGTTGAATGACTTTTGATTCTATGAACCTGGTCTTCATGAAACTTTATGAACATCTTACCACCACAGGCCATTTCAGAAAATTATTTCCCCCTGAAGTGTGGTCCTCAAGTTAGTACACAGCTTGTGATCATTTAAAAAAGAAAAAAAAAGTGAAATGGTGGTACAGAATGGGTATCTCTTACTGTTCTTTAGGTATTCTTAATTGGAATTGTAGTTTGAAATGTAGTACATGGATAAAAGGCA
The DNA here is from genome assembly GCF_054136105.1 of Typopeltis vanoorti. Classification (NCBI taxonomy): domain Eukaryota; kingdom Metazoa; phylum Arthropoda; class Arachnida; order Uropygi; family Thelyphonidae; genus Typopeltis; species Typopeltis vanoorti. The sequence goes on from NC_143554.1 coordinate 114,879,195, forward strand.
GTGAGGTAGTTTTATATAATACAGTAGATTCCGGTCAATTGGGGCATCGGTTAATCTGGGCAGCCATTTATTTGGGACAAATAGTGAAGAATGGAAACAAATCGAGGATATAACTCAAAGTTTTGCTTATTTAGATCACCTGGCTTCTTTATCAGGATTTTTATAGTGCATCATCTACAGTGGCTGTAGAAGGCGCACATATAGTGCATTGCATATAGCGTTACTGTCAGTCAGTGCTAGGATGCAGAGTAGAGTGGATGCATGTATTTTGACAGTGACACTGACTGCTTGGTAGCATGCTTTCAATTAAAACAGGTGTTTGCTAATTTTTTTAGTAAAAAGTGTAACAAACAGTGTAGCAATTTAAATTATTTTTTATAAGATCCCTGTCAAGATGCCAAGAAAAGATCTAACATATCAGATAAAATTGCCTTACTTGACACAATAAAAAGCCAGCAGTCTAACACCAGTCACTGTCAGCTAGCAGAGATAACTGGCATTCCAAAATCTACAATCGCACATTCGTTAGGGACAGATTGCAAGAAGAATGACCATTGTGCGATGGACAACAGAGAAAATCCCAAAAACGGAAGAGAGAAGGCAAGGATGCAGATGCAGAGGATGCTCTACGTCAGCGATTCTCTATGATAACTGGATGAGACGTGTGTTAATAGTCAAATGTTAAAAAAACAAATCAGAAGAGTTAGCTAGAAATCTGGGCCATGTGAGCTTTAAAGCTATAGATGGTTGGTTACCTTGATGGAAAACCAGACATGAAATAAAATTTTTAAGAAGGCACACAGTAAGAAAAACAGTGCTGAATCAACTAAACTACTGAAATTGCTGCATATGTTTAGTCCTGTTGAAATCTGTGATGCTGATGGAACATGTCCTGTTTTACTGTGCCACACCAGACAGTTCCCTGAGCTTGCAGCGCTGTCAGATTCAAAAAAGCAATGGATCATGTTACTGTGTTGTGCTGTCTAACATGTCAGGAAGTGACAAATGGAAGCTGTTGGTTATTGGAAAAAGCACCAAGCCTCAATGCTTTAAAGGGCTTAGAATGTATAATTTGCCACTCCTGTATTATGCCAACAAGAATGCATGAATTACTTCTGTTGATTTTCAGAAATGGCTAATGAGTTGGGATTCAGAATTGAACAAAATTCAAGAAAAATTCTTTTGGACAACTGTGCAGCACACCTTCAATTAGATTGTTTGAAAAAGCATTCAAACTTGAATTTCTTCCTACTAACCACTAAGACCACATCCCTGTTACAGTCATTCGATGTAGGAATCAAAAAAATTTGAAGTTATTGTATTACAGAAGGCTGGTAGACTACATCCTTGAAACAATTGAAAAAAATCTATTGATGTCATCTTCAGCAGCCAAAGAAATCAGTGCAAAGGTTACCATTTTAAAGTCGGTACCATTTGTTGCAGATAGTTGCTGAGAAATAAGCAGCTCGTTGTGGTTTTAAGAACTCAGATCAGGAAATGCCATATATGACTGATAATGAAAATGAAATCATTTTGGAAATACAACATGTTCAGAAACTACAAAGAGTTTTATGCACTGACAATAGCTTTCAGTGTTATAATGAAAATGAAGATTGTGAGGATGCAATTGTTGAACAAATTGCAACAAAACACCTAAAGACCCTGGAAGACAAGGAAAGTAATGAGGATGACACTCCTGAACATGACCACTGACTAGCCAGGAAATTTATTGCTGAATTATGAAGCTACTTTATGCAAGAAGGCAGTGAAGGGAGTCTTTTTTCTGAATTAGATAAGTGTGTTAATTTTGTTCAGTTGCTGTCTAGAAAAGGAAACATATATACCCTTTATTCACAGAAGTTCCCACACTGCTGGCAACCACTTGGATAATCACTTCATGGTCACTCTCACCAACTGAAGAATGATTTGACATCTCATTTATAATAACATTCTCTGATATGGTCAAATCCAAATTCTCAATACTTATGTGCCCTCTGTTATATACTGCCTGAGGTACACTTGATAAATTTCTCCAAAATACTTGTTAGGGAAAATATGCTTCTTTAATAGATACCTTTGACACATGTTTATTTATTTTTATAAAAACATGGTTAGCAAAGGTATACTGAAAGTTTGTCTATTTTAAAACATTTTTAACTTTTTGTGATATTTTAACTTTTACCATAAAATTTCGCATAATTGGAACAGCTGCTTAATTGAGACAGTGTTCTAGTCCTGATGTCTCAATTAACCAGAATCCACTGTATAATTTTTATAATAATAATAATGTGTGTGTGTGTGTGGGGGGGTCATGGTAGCATGAAAGTATGTTTTATTTTTTTATTACTCAAATATACGACTATTTAGATGAAAAAAAATTTCCAAAGAACGTTGTTTTCACATATTTCATCATCAAACATATATCTGTTAAAAGTAAGACTAAAAAAAAACACTAAGAATAGAAGTAATGAACCTTGTCTGGATTTCAGTTATCTAAAGAATGACTCAATTAAAAATAAGAATGCAACAAAAATTAAAGGTTGTGTTTGATTCATTTACAACATGAAACGGAAACTGAATATGATTTCCCTAAATGTTTACTTATCTCTTTGCACTAATGCATCATTCATATATACAAGGGATTACCCAAAAATAATCAGAATCTGAACTTGACGCACATGCACATTTTCTAGTTACACATGATGCCTCTAGGCATCGTGAGTATGCAGATTTCCGCACCAGTCTGGCAAGTATTGTCATCCTGTGTGAACTGTTTGTCGTTCGGGCTGCTTTTTTTGTTAGTGCTTACAAGCAAGCTTGTGATTTTGTGATGGCTGACCACAAGGAACAGAGTATTTCATGTTAATGTGCATGAAATTTTGTTTTCTTTTGGATAAAACTGCAGCTCAAACTATTGTTATGCTTAAGGTAAAATGCAGGTCTACAAGTGGTTTTCCCGTTTCAAAAATGGAGACATCATTTTGAAGACCAACCACGATCTGGCAGACCTTCAACAAGCAGAAATGATGAAAACATCAAAAAGGTTTGCCAGACAATCAATGAAGATTGTTGAACGACCACTGAGCAAGTTTCTGAAGAAATTGATCTGTCATGGAGTTCATGCCAGCCAATTTTAACAGAAGATTTGCAAGTAAAGCATGTGAATGCTTGCTGCGATATTTGAGAGAGCAAGTTCTTAATGACCAGTACTTTCAAAGGTTGTGACCAGGGGATCAGTCTTGGTGCTAAGGTTATGATCCAGAAACAAAACAAGCATCAATCTTTTCATTCATCCATTTCAAAGGTAGTTTAATTAACCTTCTGACCCTTAGAATACATTTAGACATTGCTTCTACTAACTAGTTTTTGAATATCATCCAAGAGCATTGATCTCCTTTCCACCCAACTCCTCATTCCATGCTACCTGCAAGCTGTCTCTTGAGCATCTCATAATCACCATCCTTGTAGCTCCACATATACCCTTTATTCACAGAAGTTCCCGCACTGCTGGCAACCACTTGGGTAATCACTTCATGGTCACTCTCACCAACTGAAGAATGATTTGACATCTCATTTATAATAACATCCTCTGATAGGATCAAATCCAAACTCTCAATACTTATGTGCCCTCTGTTATATACTGCCTGAAGTAGTTGTTCCACAAAAACTTGAGAAGCTAATTTTCTTTACTTCTGGTTGCTATCTCATCATACCAGTCTATATTACTATAATTAAAATCACCTTTTTCTTATTGCTTGGCTAATTTGATTATACATTTCATGGTCACTACTATCTACATCATCAGGTCTATAATAACATCTTACTAAGCATTTCATTCTATTCACCTCTATCTCACAAGCACACCATACTAAGGCAGTATGGTGTGAGATAGAGGTGATCATCAGTAGCACTCCACCTCCCTTTTTACCCTTTCTATATTCACGAAATATATCATACCTTTCCATCTCTATTCTTGTGATGATGTCATCCTCATTCAACTATGTCTCATTTATTCCAACAATTTTTGGATGAACAAAATGAATCAATGCAATCATTTCATTTGCCTTGTTTCTTATACGTCTAGTATTTGTATACAAACATAACAGCTCATTCCTTGATCTATAACAACTTTCACTGATACCACTTAGTGAATGTGACTTCTCCATACTTTTCTTGAGCCTTTTTTTTAATCTCAGAACCTTAAATCCAACTGTTTTTCTTTAGATCCCACGTCATCCCCTTCTCTTTTTGTCTACACACATGCATTCATATCCTCTTGGAGCATCATCCTTTCTCATGTTGTGTTCCCCTGTCCACCCTGAGTCTTACCATTTTTCCTGTTTGTCTTGCACATTTGTTCTCTCATTCTCTACACTCATGCTGCCCACTTCTTCATTCATAAGCACCACTTCAGTCTCTTTTTCGTTACTCTCTTCTGCTCTTTCATGTCACTTCTTACTTAATCAGATTCATGTTGAAGGCTTAATGGAATATGTACAGCACTCAGAAAGGATTAACATAGGTTTAATACTTCCTATATTTCGTCCTGGTCACTAGGACATCTTCAGGGATTACAAAAACAACTAATGTAACATGAACACAAATATTATACAATACTAAGCCCAACCATGTGGGTGACACTAAAGTCCTATCTAGGTGGAGCGCCCTCTAAGGGTGGTTGTAGGTGGTCTGGAATGTAAGGTGGGACCTCTACCTCTGGTGATGAGTGTTTCCCAAATCTTCGGAAGCTTAATGCAACCGTATTTATTGAGATTTGGTTGATTTCTGAGAGCTGCTGCTTCTGAGAATAGTCTCTCTTTCTTGAATTTGCTGTGGTGGAGCATGGTGGTTTTCTTCCAAGAGACCCTGTGGGTGGTGTCCAAGACATGGTCAGCCAAGCCTGACTGACCATAGTTGTGTTTACAGATGTAAGACTTGTGTTCCTCCAGGCAGATGGATGATCTGCCTGTCTGTCCAAAGTATGCCAGCTTACAGGAACAGGGTACTTTGTAAACTCCAGGCAGAGAGAGAGAGAGAGAGGAGGGAGCTGATCTTTAGTAGAACGGACAAGGGTAGCAAGTCTGCAGTGGGGCTTATATGCTGTGTGTAGGTTGTACTTTTTTTAGAATCTTTTTGGTAAACCGCATATTTGGGACAGGAATGGAAAGGTTTAAGTTTTTTTCTACCTACATCCCGCTAGAACACGACCCCACAAAAACACAAGTTAAGAAATTAAAAAATCTTACTTAAAAAAGTATCTTCCTGGCCCCCTGACAACATGAAGAAACTTAAACCTTTCCGTTCCCATCGCACCCGAATATACGGGTTTACCAAAAATCCACAAACCCAATTCCCCACTTAGACCTATAGTAGATGCCACAACGCACCTTGCTACAGACTGTCTAAACAGCTAGCTGGCCAACTCTCTGATCCCCCCCCTCCCTCATTGGAAGGTCCACATCTTATATAAAAACTCTACCCACTTTAAAGCCCTCATAGAAAATTTAACCTTGAATAACGCAGACATATTGTTTTTCCTTCTGACATCTTAGATCTCTTTTCCTTTGCCATTAACTCTGGGTATTTATCTTGGAAGAACAACATCTACAAGCAGATAGAGGGAACCGCCATGGGTTCCCCCCCTCTCACCCCCCTCTTGCCAATTTTTATATGGAATATTTCGAAAAATGAGCCATAGACTCAGCCCCACTCAAACCTTCTATCTGGCTTAGATATGCAGATGATGTGTTCTCTATTTGGCCTAATGGCCCAGACACGTTAGACTCCTTCCTCGGTCATCTCAACAGCCTACATCCAAGAATCCAATTTACTATGGAAAAGGAAAAGAACAATTGTTTACCTTTCCTAGACACCTTGGTTACACACCTACCTAATGGTACACTTGCCTTCACTGTATACAGAAAACCCACACACACAGGCAAATACATTCACAAACTCTCCCACCACCATCTCTCTCAACAATATTGCATTATTAAAACTCTTACCAAGAGAGCCCACAATCTTTGTTCCAGTGGAACTGCCCTCACTACTGAGCTTAACCACATACACAGCACTTTCATCTCCAATGGCTACAGTGATCACAGTATCAAAAAAAAAATCAGTTCCTACCCCATTTCCCATCCTTCTTGTCAACAAGAGTTTAAAAATTCCATCACCATACCCTACATCCATGGCACATCCGAAAAAGTAGCCAAGATTCTAAAAAAGTACAACCCACACACAGCATATAAGCCCCACTGCAAACTTGCTATCCTTGTCCGTTCTACTAAAGATCAGCTCCCTCCTCTCTCTCGCTGCCTGGAGTTTACAAAGTACCCTGTTCCTGTAAGCTGGCGTACTTTGGACAGACAGGCAGATCAGCATCCATCCGCCTGGAGGAACACAAGTCTTACATCTGTAAACACAACTATGGTCAGTCAGGCTTGGCTGACCATGTCTTGGACACCACCCACAGGGTCTCTTGGAAGAAAACCACCATGCTCCACCACTGCAAATTCAAGAAAGAGAGACTGTTCTTAGAAGCAGCAGCAGCAGCAGCTCTCAGAAATCAACCAAATCTCAATAAATATGGTTGCATTAAGCTTCCGAAGATTTGGGAAACACTCATCACCAGAGGTCCCACCTTACATTCCAGGCCACCTACAACCGCCCTTAGAGGGTGCTCCACCTAGATAGGACTTTAGTGTCACCCATATGGTTGGGCTTAGTATTGTATAATATTTGTGCTCATGTTACATTAGTTGTTTTTGTAATCCCTGAAGATGTCCTAGTGACTAGGACGAAATATAGGAAGTATTAAACCTATGTTAATCCTTTCTGAGTGCTGTATACATTCCATTAAGCCTTCAATATGATGTCCTCACAGCACTTAAGCCTCTACACACAAATTTTAATCAGATTCATTCTCTGCACCATAGAGTAACACTCCAAGCATTAAATTTCATATTAGCTATTCTGTGTCCAAAATCAGATACACATTCATCTGAATATGAGAATAAATTATCTCCTTGCTATAAAGTTATTTAACGTTTTAAATGTGAAATTTGTATAATGGTTTCAGTAATTGTACAAGTATTACTTATCACAATGAAATTAGTAATTTTTACATCTAACACAAGATTGCTTTTAAACTTTTTAATATTTCTGATTTTTTTCTTAGTACATAAATCTTTGTTTCTAAAATTTTTCTGAAAGATCTTTAAATTCATTTCCATTATTTTTTCTAGAACTTTGCTTCTTCAATAAGATTGTTGTATGACACCTCCAAGGAATCATGAACGAACAACACAGAAACTGGCGAAAAAAAGGCTTAGAAAAAGTTTATTAGCAAATACAATCTAACTTAAAATGTTGGACCTAGAAAACCTTTTAAGTCATTCAAGATGGATACTTTTTTTAAAAAAGAAATGCTGGAAAATATGTAGAAATATAAAAATCAGAAATGGAAATCAAAGAAACATAAATGTTTGAGGAAAATTTCAGAGTAAAAATTTGTGTCAATCCAGGGTGGAGATGCCAGGAGATACTGACAGTGGTTTTGAAGCAGTATGGTGTGAAGTGGAGGTGGATATGATGAAATGTTTAGTAGGATGTTGCTATAGGCCTGGTAATGTGGAAGGCAGTGAGAAGGAAATGTTTAGACAAATTGGTCTGGCTAATATGAAAAGGGTGATCGTTATGGGCAATTTCAATTATGGTAATATAAACTGGAATGAAGAGATGGCATTACAAACCAAAGAGAATGAATTTCTTGAGTTTTTACAGGATAACTAACTACCTTAAGCAGTATATAACAGAGGCCACACGTAGATCAGCAGGGTTCTTGGATTTGATTATCTCATCAGAAGATATTGTTGTAAATGAAGTATCACATTACCCTCCAGTTGGTGAAAGTGACCATGAAATTATCACTTGGATGGTGGTCAACCATATCCGGACTTTTGGGAGAAATTTATTTATCCCAAAATGACTCTTGCTTTTCTAGCATTTTTAGCACACTCTGCCACCATGGTCACATTCCAACTAAAATCCATTCGCTTTAGGTTTGTGTCTACATCCCCCCCCCCCCCCCCAGCATTGAAATATTTGCCACATCTAGTGACTCCCCAGCCAGATACAACAACATTTCATCTTGTTGTATCATCCTGGTCTTTTCAATTAAGCCAGTATAGAATACAATTGGGTCAGCTAAATCCCAAATTGCAGCTAATCCTTCTTCATTCAGTATCCAGGTAGATATCTACTAGTGAATTGAACCATGATAACATAAGCATTGGACACTAGGTCTGAAGCCCTTATCAGTTGTGTGCATTCTTTAAAATGCTGTTGTTCTCTGTTATCTTGCTGTGACACATAAGTGATCGTTCCTAAGAATTTCATTCCTAGAGATTAATTTAAGATACAACTTTGCCTCTGATTACTTTATCCACTAAAAATTTCTTCAGTTACTGTGGTCTAAATGTTTTCAAGATTTTTTATTTATTTATCATATTTTATTAACTTTTAAGTGAAAAGAAATGTAACAAAGCTGTACTTTGATGTCATAATCTTTCCATCTCCCCCTTCAGCCTGGATAATATTTTTAAGAAAAACTTAGTAAAGAAGTTTTTATTTGTATTTTCTCTCCTTGTGAAAGATTTGTAATTTTCAATTCACTTTTTTGCAGATTCTGTATGATCCAGTATTTATTTCTTTTTACAATGTTTTTTATACATCCTTGCCAGTTCTGGCACTTGGCATTTTCGATCAGGTAAGTTATATTTAGATTGTAAATGTTTAGAATATTCTCATTTATTCTCATGATAACTAAGAAATAAAAACCCCATGGTAATTTAGGCTTTTATTTAATGTGCCTTAGTTAAACAAAAGTCATGGAAGACTTTGGTAAGAATACAGAAGATAAATATCATGAAGGTAAGAATACAGAAGATAAATATCATGAAGGTAAGAATACAGAAGATAAATATCATGAAGGTAAGAATATAGAAGATAAATATCATGAAGGTAGCAAGATGTTCTGGAGACAATTGAAAAGACTTAAAAATGAAGGAAAGAATACTGCAATAGGAATAAGATGAATATAAAGATATTTTGGCTATCTTGTATTGATGATCAGCCTGTATTTTCACCCACTACAAGTGAAAGCTTCTTACATTGCGAGAGATTCATTTGAAAAATTATTAAATGAGATAAGCAGTGACAGAACAGTAGTAGAAAATATTTAAGAGGAATACAATCAGGAGTATATATCAATACTTGAAATAGGGAAAAAGTCATCAAAAATATGAAAAAAGCAGCTGGAGTAGATACTTGACTAGAAATACCCAAACGTGGAGTTATAAAATTTTTATACCTCCATTTTCTATACTGCATAATTCACAAGCCCTAGTAAGAAGATCAAATTCCCAATGATCAAAATACAACTTCCCATTTGGAAAAAGAGAAATAAACATGAATGTGAGAATTACAGAGGAATCCCCTGCTGAGTTGCATGTACATATAATCGCTTTCACATATGAAAGAGAGAGAGATTGCAGAACCTATAGTAAATTGATGCTCATGTGTGGGCAAGGATTACGAGAGAATGAACCTCTTCTTTTTGAAGAGCTAAAGGTTTAGTCTTTGAGAATACCTCATGGGGGGAAGCTATTTTAAAGACCACATGTAGATGGAATGACATGTGACTGGAAGCAGCAGATTAAGTGGTTTAGCAGCGGAACTGTAAATGGATGTTGAGCAGCCACTGCTTGTTTTATTGTGGGTGTAGCAGAATAGACAGGAATGTCAGTTCTTCTGAACAACAATCATGTTAATATCCACAGGAAAGAGAATACTGAAATTAACCATCAGTGAGACTGTGACCACAGAGAAACTATGAGAAATAGATCGTAAATTTCCCAAACTGGCCTCTTTTAGACAGCATCAATAATTTTTAAAGAGGCATTTGGTACACTTTTCCAAATGTGAGAGCAATATTCTAAGGCTGGATGAATTTGGGATTCATTGAGTTAGTAGATGAACAAATGAAAAGCAACAGCTTGACACTATAAAAGTGTCCTTCCAAGAAAAGAGAGATCTGATCTTGACTGTTGTAAAAGGAAAAAGAAGTACTGTCTTTTTTGCGAGAAAAAAAAAAAAAAAAGTGTTCTGGAAGCATTGAAGTTGAATAGGTTGTCATCACCTCATGGAGATAGGTGATCTCAAACCATATTATAGTTTTAATCTGCCTTTATAATTGAGTCATTATTTCTCTCTGGTCATTTGCTCTGTGTAATGGTGTTCTCTCTTCAGATTGCTCTACTACTAATGCTGACATTACTCAAGGCCTTTGTTATATATTCACACTCTTCCTCATACACATAAATGACCTTCTCTCACTGATCTCAAACCCTATATATAGTTTTTTCTATTATCATCAAGTAGTCAGTGAGAGAAGGCCATTTATGTGTATGAGGAAGAGGTGAATATATAAAAAAAAAAAAGCCCTGAATAATGCCTGCATTAGTAGTAGAGAAATCTGAAGAGAGAACACCACCCACTATTACACACAGCAAACAACCAAGGGAAAATGATGACTCATTTATAAAGATGGATCATAAAAAGGCAATTTTCTGGGCAGCCCTATATGCCAGACCCTATTTGTGAAGTCCTTAGAGATATCAAATGCGGCAGTATGTGATGAAAGCATGACCTGCTGTAGATCTTTTATGGGGAAATAGATATATTTTGGTAACTGATTTTCTGGCTATTCTCCAGGTGATGAAAAGCTTGACTGTGATGGCTTTCTCCTTTACTTTAGAAAGTACTGAATTAAAACAGCAATAGGTCAATAGTTTATTTCCTCTTTCTTAAAATGGCCTAAATATTAGCTTTGTTCCATGACTGAGTATAAATAGTGTAGAGATGACAAACAACAGATGGCATCAGAACTAGAAGCTTTTTTTGGTAACTAGGTTCAAGATTCTTCAGATATCCTTCTCACAGACGATCACAAGTAACATACAGTGCATCTTTCCTGAAATAGTTGAAATTTGTCATGGTCATCTGTGCAGAAGTTAGAAAAGAAGAATGATACCAGGAGATCAGCCTTGTTGTTGTTGCATATTGTTTAAATAGTGCCATTTGGATTGGAGAGAGAGAGATAGGCACAGATGGATAGACATCACTTAATGGTCTTTGTATAGATATCACCTAATGTCTTAGAAGGCATGATTTTCATTTGTGGAAGAAGTATGAGGAGGGGCCTGAAAAGTTTTGATAAACGTCTAGAACAAAATTGATATTAAAGCAATTGATATAACCACAAGAAAGAACATATCTTAAAACCTATTAAGCCTTAATCGAGAGGTTTCGACGTATACCAGGAGTGTTCTGCCAATATGCAAAGGGCATTCAGGGATACAAACTGTTAACACAAATCAGAATCACAGATGTGTACTGGAGCAAATATTAGTCTCTGAAATGCAGTCAACGCTGCACAGCAGTAAAACTTGGGATACTGAAGCAGTCACTACAGAGAGTCCTTAAGGAGCTGGGTGCCTTTTCGTACATCATCCAGGTGGGTCAGTTTAACAGCAATGGATTATGCTGCATTGCTGTGTGCAAGTATGCTGGCCAATGTCTACGAAAATCCATCCTTTATAATGTCTGGTTTTTGGATGAAGTGCATTTCCATCCAAGTGGTCGTGTAAGCAGATGAACCTACAGGTTTCTTGGTTTCTCGAGACCTGAATTTGTCCAAGAGAAACCTCTTCACAGCAAGAAAGTCGCTGCACTATGTGCAGTTTCTGGCCATGGCATAATTGGGGCCTACTTCATTGAAGAGGGTGGTGTAACTGTGACCTTGAATAGCAAACGCTACATTGTGAATGTGCTGGTTCCATTCACCCAGGATTTGCATAGGATGTGTCGTGCAAAAAACATTTCATTTTGTACACAGGTATTCTATCTGGACGGAGCAACCCATCACATGGTTCTAGAATCTATTTATCAGAATGCTTCCCCCCAGGAGGCTCATTTTGAGGTTCATAGCATTCCAATACCATTCACCTTCTCCCATTTGAAATGGGTATTCCACAATGACCCATCTTCAAACCTTAATGAACTAAGAGATAAAAATCACACGATATGTCCAGTAGATGTCCCAACTCTTGTTTTCCAGATGACAGAGAACCTTCGCATGCTCTACAAATCTTGAAAGACCAGGTGCCCATTTCTTTGCACGTAATCTACCATTGTTAATGCTTTATTCGACAAGATTCCACCAGTAGTTGTGGATGTACATATCATCAGGTGTAAACATATATTTCTTTGTTAATAAACCTGTTTATCCATAACATATATTGTTATAGTTATTCAGTTGTTTTTTTCACCATACTGTATTATATTCACTGGCATAAAGAATAACATTAGCACTCCCCCCCTTATCAACTCCAGTGATGAATATACTGCTATCTTGACATAGCTTCTTGAGGGCAAGATAGATTTCTTTTAGGAGGTAAAGATCGAGAAAGAATGCTAGTGATGTCAAGTCTAATGTCGTTGGCTATTTCCAGTGCTAAATTACGGATATCCCATTCAATGTTGAACATTAGTGCTGGTGCTTGTTTCAGAGCAGTAGCAAAATTATGGCCAAGCCTAGGGATGCTAATGGCAACATCACTAATCCTTTTATGATGTCATCTTCACTGCTGTATGAAGAGGTTGAACTAGAAGTATGAGTTTAGAATGCAGAAGACTGTTGTACTTTCTAATTTATTTTTTTAAGAATTCTTTCTGAGTTTAGGTTTCTGAAATATCAAAAAGAGTTCAGTGTTCAGAATAGCTGAGAGCTTTGATTGCTCATTACAAATGGCTGCATTGATAGCATCGAAGATGGCATGTGTAGCAGCAATCTGTTCCTGTAGTAGAGCAAAACTGTCATACTTGTAGATATGGAGGGTCTTTTTAGATTTGAACTTGAAAGGCTCTCTGTAAAATTTCCCAAAATATGGGAAACACTAATACTTCAAGATCCCAGTTTACATCCTGGGCTACGAACAGAGGGCACCTCCACCTATTTAAAAAATGTTTTAATCCTTTCTCAGTGTTGTTTCACTCCATCAAGCTTTTAACATGAGTCTCTGACCTCATGCATCAATGAGTGTTTCTGTCCACAGGACTTAACATTACACTACTCCTGGTATACTCAAACACTTTGTGAAAAGTCCAGAAAAATAGACAGTTTGTAAGATACTGTCACAAATAATCATGCATGCTCTGTCACTTAAGTGACATGACACCTTTTACCCATTCTAATGCATTAAAAATAAAAAACAATCAGATTCATGTCTGATTTTGCTGATTATATAACAAAACTAATCACATGACTCAGTGGTCTGTTTACTTGAATGGGGAGGTGTTCCTAATAAAGTGGCTGCTCAGTGTAAATACGTATATGTATTTGAATCATCTCTCTATATTACAGATTTTTTGCATTCATGAAAATATATTTCTCTAATATGCGATTAAATTATTTTTGCATCAAGCCTGATCAAATAATTTCTGGAATTTAGACATAGGTTTCTGTGGTTAAGCAGTTCTGTAGTTTTCGATATTGAGACTATATATTAATATAAAAAAGTTTTATTAAAAATAAACAATTAAAAAACACGACAAGCTTCGTTCATTGTAAGACTTACATCAGCAGGGGTAATGGCATATAAAAGTTTAATACAATAAAAACTTACTGACAATTAATTACACCTATTAGATGTTTTTCATAACTTCACAATTGTTACATATAATTGATAAACCAGATTACAAATGATATATTTGTTACTGTATGCGTGTTGGAACATTGCTTGTTGTTGCAATGTTCTCTGGCTCGCGTGTACTATATCCGAGGCAATTAAATTTTTGATGAAGGCAGACCACACTTGATGTAAAATCAAGCATGATTTTACATCAAGTGTGTACACTAATTCAGTACTGGGAAAGTTAATAGAATTCTGTATAAGTTACATGCGCAATTGAAAAATTGTTTAATTAATATAGATTAACTACACATATATTTTGCTTCGTGTATCTGGATCATCGGCAGTGTAATACAGTTGGAAATTAAAAAATTAAAAACAAATATATGAAGAAAGGAATCTCTTAATATTCAGTGGCAAAATAGCTAGGCTTTAGAATATTTTAGAAAAAATGGATAAGTATAGTATTATATGATAATTAAATATTATCTGATGCCAAAGTTGATAAAAGTTGTACAAAATTGAAAATTAAAATTGTAACCAGTTGCAGGAAAACAAAACGAACTTTTCATTGTTGAAATTTAGGTATACTTCATGATCATGGTAATCATTCTTATAAACTTTTTTTTTATGTTTAAGGAAATGTTCAGCCATGTGTAGCCATATAAAAATAGCATTTGATCTGTAATGATAGGCCATGTGAAGAAGTGTGTTCTAATTTGATTTTAGTTGCTGACTAGAACTTTTTTCTGAAACTTTCTTCAACCTGTTCCCAAGTTAGTAGATCTCTGTGGCATGGACAAGTAGGGTTTTCTCTCCTGGCAACTTAGGTTTTTAATCCTACAACTCAAGAAAATCAACTGTAGAACCAACTATTTCAGACAGTACCATATTATATTTTACATTGTGGTTAGGGACCACAAGACAGTGGCAGGTGTCTGCCATAGTCTCTTCACCAGATGCCATTTAATATCATTGACAGCTTGGATGTGTCATCTCTGATTTTATGAAGGATAGATTGATTTCCCATCAACCTCCAAAAGTTAGCTAAAACAGCCCTTATCTACTCCCTTTGGGGAATAAAAGGTGTTAGCTTCAGAAGTATATTTCAAAAAAATTGATAAGTATTATTATATGATAAATCAATATTATTTGATGCCATGCAGACAAATAATGTTGGAAATTATCTCTTTTCTGCATGTTTAGTAGGAAATTAATAATGTTAATCATTTCTGGATGTTGTTGCTTTTCTGTTTTTCATGTTTTTTTAAATTCTATCTCACATCAGTAGGCATAGTTCTGTTAATAAGAATAATTAATGTATACAGAAAAATGAAATAATTGACAGGAAAAAGGAAAAGAAAAAAAAGCATTATGTGTCTAAAACACTGTAGTTTTGTTTGGAAATATTATTTGTGAAATATTAGTTTCTTAAAATTAATATAGAACATTAGCAACATGCAAAATTATAATGCAACATTAGCATAAATATGCACATGCAAAGGAGATAACTGTCATTTGTGCACTGTGAGGAAAACTTCACATTTCTTAGTGCAAACTTTAGCTTGCTATTACTTTACAAAATGCAAAAAAGATGGAAGCAATGTTTTTTGCACCTTAGTTTCCTTATGTGCATTTTTTTAATACATGTGATTGGTCAGTGAATTTAGTGCTTGTGTAAAATTGGTGACTAATCTGTTTTATTGTGTTTTTCCATTAGAACATTAATGTTTTATAGTATATTAGTATAGATTTTCAGGTTTTTAGTGTTTAACATATTTTTGTTAAGGTATTGCAATATTAAATATAATTTAAAATGCTGCCAAAAATGCACAAGAAACATAATGCTAAAAAGAGCAGTGAAGTCAAGAACAAGAAGGCTTGCCCTGCTAAGGTAGTTATTGAAAATGAATTAACCTCCAAAATATGAAGTTAAAGCAGATTATCAGAGAGATAACATGGGAATTACAAAAAGTTGAGAGACATTTCAATGAACATAGAGAGAGAATAAGAAAATTAAGCAGAAAAATAAGAAACAAAGCATCGAATCAAGTAAGTATGTTGTTTGATGTTGGTTGACGTATCAACCAATGTCAAAGGTCATATTTTAGCAACTTGCTTACATTCTATAATGTTACCATTGAAGTAGACGAGGGAAATGGATATACAGTGATACTTTTGGATTTTGCTAAGGCTTTTGACAGAATACAGCATGGAAGACTGTTGCATAAATTGGAGAATATGGGTTTGGATTATAAAATATTAGTTGATAAGAGGATGGATGATTGGCTGACAGCTGTCAAAAAGTAGTGTACAGGGGATGTGAGTCTACAAGATTTTATTTTAAAGATTTTATGGCTTTCCTGCATCTAGACTTCGGAAGGTGCCGTTGAAGATTCTTCAAGACTTATTGAACATTCTCCTTTCCAGTTGCTTCAAGAACTATCTTCATTCCTAAGAAAGAAACTTCAAGCTGTGCATCAGACTTTAGACCTATTACCATCTCCCCTGTGATACTTAGACTCTATCATAAAATTTTAGTTAAACGACTTCAGCAACATGTACAGCATGATTATAGACAGAGGGCTTTTGTCCCTTCAGGTGGCTGTGCTGAGAAAATATATCTTCTTTCTTCTCTTCTCTCTGATTCCTGCCACCACCTTAAGCCTCTATATATGGCGTCGCTGGACCTCCAAAAGGCCTTTGATAGTGTCTCCCTTCCTGCTCTCCTTCGAGCGCTGTCTATTGCTGAATGTCCAGAACCCATTCTTTCCTATGTTATGGAGCTATACTTGGGTAGCTCCATCACTATCACTACAGGGTCATGTGCGACTTCTATTCCCGCAGTGTGGGGTGTTCGCCAGGGTGATCCTCTATCTCCCCTTTTCTTTAACTGCATCATAGATGAGTTTCTTCACTCTCTTCCTAGCCATATAGGCTACTCTCTAAGCGCTTCTCCCTTTAATGCTATGGCCTTTGCGGATGATCTTATTCTCGTAGCCTCTACTGCTAAGGTAGGCTTGCAGGAACTCCTTAACCAGGCAGTTGACTTTTTCTCTACTCGAGGCCTTTCTATTAATATAGAGAAGTCCTGCATTTTAGCTGTTGTCACCCTCTGGTCGTGACAAGAAGTTTAAGGTTGAGATATAGAGTTTTCCCTGCACAGGAGGCCATTGCATGCTTTGACCATCCTGGAAGAGTGGAGATATCTCAGTATCATTTTCACCCCAAAGGGAAGGTCTGTCCCTTCTATCCTAGAAGCTGGGATCGCTTCTTTGAGGAAAGCTCCTCTCAAGTTCCAGCAAAGACTGTTTCTCCTTTCCCACTATCTCCTACCTCGCTTTTACCACACGTTGGTGCTAAGTAGAACATATATCTTGGTACTGTCCCGAATGGACGGCTATCCTTTCAGCCGTGAGATCATGGCTCCGCCTGCCATCTGATATGTGGAAATATGCTTACTGCATATTTCCACGTGAGGGTGAAGGAAGGATTCGCGATTCTGGACAGCCGCAGGCTGTCCAGAATCGCGAATTTAGAACTATCTTCTTCCCTTATCTGCAGAGAGGCTTTCTATAGCCCATTGATACAAGAAGACTTTAGGTGGGCTAAAGGCTGGTCCCATTATCAGGGTACCTTAATTGAGTCAGCACCCACAGAACACAAGAGGTGGGCATCTCTGCTGCACTGTTCTGTAGATGGTGCTTCTTTAAAAGAGTTATATCATTTAAAAGAGCATGATTGGGTAAGGGATGGCACCAGACTCCTCCCTGGATTCGAGTAAATTGACTTTTAAAGAAGCACGAGGATCAATGCCCTGCCCACTCGAGCTCGCACAGCTTGATCTAGTAGTGACGACTCAAACTGTAGGGCTGGCTACCACTACAATGAGATATTCTCATATAACCCAGTGTTGCTTCTGCACCCATGGGTGTCCGTGTGTGAAGGCATGATGCCGTGGTCTCCATTTTGAACAACCACTTTAAGAACAAAGGTTGGGTGACCGCGGTGGAACCACATTATAGGACCTCTGCAGGTTTGCGTAAGCCAGACTTAGTGATTAAAAGAGATGGTGACGTTTGGGTTGTTGATGCCCAGGTGGTGGGAACAGGGTGCCCACTATAGCCATAATAATAAAGTAAGTTATTATAAAAATAACCAAGATCTAGTTAGTAAGATATGGGAAGAATATGGGGCAACCCCGAGGTTTACCAGCACCACCATCTCTTTACATGGCGTATGGAGCGCAGATAGTTATATGGACTTAAAACAGCTTGGGCTTATGCAGAAGGATATAAAAATTCTTTCCTTGAGGGCCCTACAGGGCACACTGGTGATTGGGTAAGGGGTAAGCAAATGACTACAATGATAACTAGAACAGGCATAGGGTAAAACACTTGTAAAGGCTTACGCCTATATATTAAGTCTAGACGAGATGTCTGGATGTGATGTAAGGGTAGTACTGCCCATAACCAGTACAAAGATTAAAAAAAAAAAAAAAAAAAACGGTGGTGTACCACAAGGATCAGTCCTTGGTCCACTGCTGTTCAATCTGTCCATTAATGATATTGGGAAGGGTTTGACAGGCGACATACAGCTATTTGCTGATGATGCACAGATAAGTAATCAGGAATGCAGCTGATATGCAGTATGGTGGAACCTTGGTTGTCGAACTTAATTCATCCCCGAAGGCTGTTCGGAAACCAAATCATTCGAAAACAGAAACCATTTTCCCATAAGAATTAATGTAAAATCGATTAATCCGTTCCCGAACCCCAGATGATTGTTTATTTAAACCTTGACAACAGTACTTCATGCATAAGATCGTATACAAACATAATGAAAATGCATAAAATATTACATAAAAAGAATAACCACAATAAATAGATAAAATATAGACGAAAATTGATTGCCTCTTTATTTTTCAGTATTGTACAGATCGTTGATTTTGCCATACTGAACTGCATAGCAAGATCCGAGACATGAACGCCATTTTCATGTTTGGATATGATTTCTTTTTTCATCTCTATCGTAGTTCTAACAGCTTTTATTTTCGCTTTGCTGCTAACACTATTATTCTGCGGCCCCATGGTGGCTTAATTAATAATAATTTATGGAAAAAAAAACAACAAAACACAAAGAAAATCAAGAAAACTCGCTGCAAATTTGAGCAAGTGTCTGTACTGAATGAAGCCTGCCGTGTAACTGACACTTTCCCACCTTACAGCTCAGGATGCAGTTGCTGCTTGCCTGTTCGGAAACCTGGGCGTTTTTTGTTCGGAAAATGTATTCAGGAACTGAATTGTTCGAGAACAGAGGCGTTCAACAGCCGAGATTCCACTGTACTTGCAAAATGATTTGAATAAGCTGGAATTGTGGGCATGGGAAAATGGGTGTCAGTTCAATAAATGTAAAATCATGCATTTTTGTGTGATTAGATATCCAATGTCATATTATATTGGTGAGACGATGCTAGCAGAAACTTATCAGGCTAGGAATCTTGGTATGTTAGTAGATAGGAAGTTGAAGTTCAGGGACCATGTAGCTAAGATAGCAAATACAACTCAAAAGATAATTACAGTGCTGAAACAGACTCAGACATTATAAAGATTAGGATGTTATTGTGCCTCTTTTCAAGGCCTTGATAAGACCTCACTTGAACTACTATGTGCAGGTCTAGTCTCCTGGTTTCTGTTGTGATTCTGATATAGTGAGAGCACAAAAGATATAGTGAGATATATCTTTTGCAGAATATATAGTGTTATAGTGAGCGCAAAAGAGTTAAAAATTGATATCAGGATTGTGGAATACTGATTATGAAGACATACTGAAAATTTGTAGACTGCAGACACTAGCAAAAAAGGAGAAAGAGGGGTGATATGATTGAGATTTACAAACTTCTGAAGGGGTCATACAGGATTTCTGTATGAACCTTGGAAGCTGGGAATGGCACTAAGAAGGGGATGGGGACTAGATTTTTTCTTTCATAGAGTGGTGCATAATTGCCAGTGGATGTTGTGTTTGCAAGCAGTGTGAATGAATTCAAGAACAAGTATGATAGTTTGTGTGTGTGTAGTATGTGGTCTCCCTCGATGAGTCCCTGGAGGTCTCTCTTAAGAATAATGTAAGCATTCTGTATTGGGGTGTTTAAGGGTCAAAGCCGTATAACTGAGAGGAGACCTCCACATAGCCTTTAAAGGAATACGGAGAACCGACCAGGGCTTCTGACCTAATGTCCAATCCTCACCTTCTCGTGGTGCACCCTGTTGGGTATCTACTTTGATACTGAACGAACGAGGATGGGCTGGCAATTTGGGATTTAGCCGACCAAATTGTATTCTTATTGGTTAAACCAAAATAAAAAATGATGGTAAAACATGACAAAATTTCATGCCGGCTGGGGCGTCGCCGGGTTAAACAAGGCCCCCGTTGTTTTCGCCAGGGAACCAGGGCGAACAGCGAAAAGTCAGCTACTGGAACAAATCTGAAAACAAATCCCAACTCAACATCACCAGAGTTAAAGATCGGTACTATCAACATAAGAAGCCTGAATGGAAAAGAAATGGAGCTAGCTGAGGAATTAGATAAGTACCAAATCGACATAATAGGGGTGACTGAAACAAAAAAGACCAAAACTGGTGAGATCTTTCTGAGCAATAAATACAAAATGTTATATTCAGGCAATGACAATTAAGGAAAAGAAGGAGTAGCCATAGTATTCAACACAAAATACGAGGCTAATCTTCTTGAATGGCAGTCAGTCTCAAGTAGAGTAATGTGGACAAATATGAGAATAGGGAACTGGACAATGAAACTTATTTGTGCCTATGGTCCCACAGAAGGTTCTAATAAGGTAGAAGTGGAGGAATTTTTTGATGCTTTAGAAAAAGCAACTGACACAATGAAAAAGGAAAAGTTGGTCCTTGTTGGGACTCTAAATAGCAGAGCAGGAAATGATTGTGAGACATACAAAAATATTTTGGGAAAATTTGGAGAAAAGAGCAAAGCTAATAATAATGGCAAATATCTGTTGGATTTCTGCTCAGGACATGGACTGGTTATTACTAACACCATGTTCCAACATAAAAATGTGCACAAATTCACATGGAGAGAAGAGGCAAGGAATAAGAAAAGTCTCATTGACTATGTTATTGTTGATAGTGATGTTTTCTCCCTAGTGCAGGACACCAGAGTGTATAGAGGATTTGAAATGGGAAGTGATCACTATTTAGTCTTGAGCAGGATAAAATTAAATTTCATATTGAAAAAGAATAACATTTAAGAAAGTTTTAAATCAAATAAAAGTTCAGCAGCTCTCAGATGTGAACTGTATACACAAAGATTATTGAAGAAAAATTGAAAGAGTTGGAGAACAGGAATCAAACCTTGGAGATTCAGTGGCAAACTCTGAAGAAAACATTGATTGATTCTGCCAGAGAGGCATGTGGTGAGGTTGTCTGCAAGGATAAAAAAATCAGAACTCCCTGGTGGACACAGGAAGTTAAAGATGCAGTGAAGGAAAAGAAGAAAGCATATCAAAAGTTCCTGTCACATAAGTTAGCTTGTGCTCTTAGAGAATACAGAGACAAATGTAAGAAAGCTAAACAGTGTGTAAAACTAGCTAAACAAAAGTCATGGGAGGACTTTGGCAAGAATATAGAAAATAAATATCAAGAAGGTGGCAAAATATTCTGGAGGTTGTTGAAGAAGCTTAGAAATGGAGGAAAGTGTGCTGTAAAAGAAGTTAGAGATGATAAAGGTGACATGAAAACGGAAGAAAAAGATATCCTTGAAGTATGGAGTAATTACTTTGAAAAACTGCTAAATGAAAGAAGCAGTGATGACAGCACAGTGGTAAAAAACACTGACCAGGCATGCAGTCAGGAATACATATCCATACTTGAAGTAGTAAATGCCATCAAAGGCTTAAAATGTGGAAAGGCAGCAGGAGTGGATGATATTCGACCAGAAATGCTGAAGTATGGTGGTATAAAAGTCTTATAGTGGCTGCACTGCATAGTTCAGAAAGCCTGGACAGAGGGATGAATTCCCAATGATTGGAGTACAGCTCTCATAGTACCCATATATAAAAAGGGAAATAAAACAATGTGAGAATTACAGAGGTATTTCCCTACTGAGTGTTCCTGGCAAGATCTATGCAAGTATACTTGAAAAACAGTTGAGAAGAATTGTGGAAGAAAAGCTTGGTGAAGAACAAGCTGGATTCAGACCAAATAGAGGCTGTCAGGATCAGATCTTCATTTTACGACAAATAGTCGAGAAAGCATGGGAATATAACAAAGATCTGTATTTAAGTTTTGTCGATTTGGAAAAGGCATATGACAAGGTGCCAAGAGAGAAGCTATTCAGTATGCTACAGTTATATGGTGTCAATGGGGCATTACATCAAGCAATATTTAGTCTTTATTTGAGTTGTAGTTCAGCAGTTAGAATTGAAGTACAGGAAGATGGTTTAATGTTAAATCTGGTGTGAGACAAGGATGTACATTATCCCCTCTGTTATTCATTATCTATATGGATCACATTATGAAGGAAAGTGGTATTAAACCTGATATCAAAATTGGAGATGTTAATGTCAGCTCTTTGCTTTATGCGAATGATGTTATACTTCTAAATAAATCTGCTACAGGTCTGCAAGATTCTCTGACTAAATTGAATAACTGTTGTAATAGATATGTTACGAAGGTCAGCAATAAAAAGACAAAGACAATGAAAATAGGCAGAATCATTGAAAATTTCGACTGTGTTGTGAACAGGGAACCTGTGGAACAAGTAAAACATTTCAGCTACTTAGGCACGATTTTTAGTGAAGATGATAAATTGAATATAGAAATAGACAACAGAATCAGCAAAGCTGGTATGGTAGCAGGTCAATTGAATAAATTCATATGGAATAAGAGAGAAATTAGTCAGAACACTAAATTAGCTGTATAGAAGACAGTGTTCAAACCAGTTTTAACTTATGGATCTGAGAGCTGGGTCAGAAGTAAAACACTTGACCAAAGACTAGAGACCGCAGATATGAGAGTCCTGAGAAAGATTATAGGCGTGAACAGATGGCATCAATGGCAATATCATATTAAAAATGAGGATATTAGGAAAGAACTTGACATTGTCAGCATCCAGGAATGCGTTAGCAGAGCTAATCTCAGGTGATATGGTCACTTAAATAGAATGGGAGAGAAAAGATTAACAAAACAAGTGTTTTCTGCGTGGCTGGCTGGAAAACGACCCAGACGAAGACCAAGATATAGATGGATTGATATGGTACAAAGTGACTTAGACGATAGAAATGTAAGATCTGATAATGTTGGAGTCTTGACAAGTAACAGACTGATTTGGAGGAAAATTGTAGATAGGAAGTTAGTAATGATGTAATTTTTTCACGTAGTACTATCATATCCTGTATACACCCGTTGAGGGTACATGGCAGGAATTTGATGATGATGATGCATTCTCTATTGATTTTTAGGAAATTAACATTTCATATTCCAGGCAAAAATACAGTTCTGGCATTGTTTAATTTCTTTTCATTTTTCTTTATGCATTACAAATTGATAGTTGCATCAAGAATTTCACAAAAAAAACTAAGAGTGCTAATGTTATGATAACAAAATTTGTATATCTGATATATTAGAGTCCCCTAAAATGATGCTTTCCTGTAATGCATGATCATGTGCTAAAGGGTTTAGCAAATGTTCCAAATAGCTTAGACTTCACTATCCAAAGATGCCATTTTCCAAGCTATTCAGATAATTCAGAGTTCATTGTACTGTATATAGTCTAGTATGCAGCAAAACTTTTATTAATCATTAAAATTAATTTTAGCTCATTATTTCAGATGCAAGTTTCTATTCATAAGTAATCAAGTAAAGTTTGCTAAAATTAACTTTTAAAGATAATTTCTTAATTTCTCTTTTTTCAATAAAATTTCAGATTACAGACACATAAGTTTTGAAAAGAGGTTTTATTCTTTCTAAAAAGTTTTCTGTTGAACAAGTTATTAAAATTTCAGTTTATTTATCAATATTTATTATTTTCATAGGATGTCAGTGATGACAATTCTGTTCGTTATCCTAAGCTATACACCCCAGGTCACATAAATTTACTTTTCAACAAAGTAGTATTCTTGAAGAGTGTTGCTCATGGTCTTGTTACCTCTTTCATCTTGTTTTTCATTCCTTATGGATCATTCAGCTATGCAGTTGATCCCAGTGGCTTAAATCTGGATGATCACCAGTTATTTGGAACAACAGTGTCAACCATACTCGTCCTTGTTGTAACTGCCCAGGTAAAGATGTTTTAATATTTTATTCATCTCAGTTTTTAATTTTTATTGATAAAACTAAACCTTAAATTTTGTCAATTTTAGTTGCATTTTGCAAAATTCATAATCACCTAATTAGATTTTTGTGAATCCACATCCATCTGTATACCAGGGGTGAATATTCCGGGTGTGCAGTGCTCATCCACAAAAATCAGTATCCCCCATATTATATTTTTGCATTTATTCCCATTAAAGACCTCCCCCCCCCCCCAGTTGTTTGCAGACTTTGCACGATTCCTAAAATCGAACATAATATATAGTAGTCCTCTTCACGAGAGTAATAAAGCATTAGTGCTTCATGAAGAAGGCACTTTTCGCTGCATAAACATTACGTTACATTCGCGTTAATAGCCCAGGTGCGCTTTCGAAATGCATACACCTTTGCGCCCTTTGAAAAGATGTAAAGAGGTGCAGTGAGTCAAATTCTTAGCTTTCTAATATTTTTAAACTGCTGAGGAGGCGGTAACCAATCATGGCTGCTAAGTGCTGGATGAGCTCAAAATTTTAGCTCACACAGCCCCCACCTCCTCAGCAGTTTTAAAAATATTAGAAAGCTGAGAATTTGACTGCTGGCTGGGTGAGCTAAAATTTTGAGCTCACCCAGCACTTAGCAGCCATGATTTGTTATTATGTCAACCAATCCAATTCATGACATTTGGTTGACACAATTGGTTATTGTGTCAACCAAACTCAACTCATGACAATTGTCACTTGTCATGAGTTGAGTGATTACTATATCCGATGGCTTTATAACAAACAGCTGTTACATATGTTTTCTGGAACTGAAAATTTGAAAGTGGATGTTAGGAGAAAAAAAAAACTAAGTGTTTCTCTTGCTATGCAGTATAGCAGCTGTTGAGGTTGCAAAGTTTTTTAATGGTATAGAGACAATTTTATTCTAGTCTTCGGAAACAACAGACCACATAAAAAAAATCTATTCTTGAATAAAAATGAATATTCTGTGTATTATAAGACATTGTTGATCTACAACAAAATACCAGCATGTGGGAGATTGATAAGACAGAAGAACCACTGATACTAAAAAAAACAAACAAAAAAAACTGATGAATGTAGGAATTCTCGAAAGCATGGATAATTCCGATAATGATCGGATGTTTTGTATACTGAGTCTCAGTAAACAAAAGAAATTTCTTGGAAAACAGCGAAATAAACACAAACCAGAAAAATACATAACACGGGCAACAAATTTTATGAGATGATTTGCTGCTTCATCAAACGATATTTATTCCTGCTATTCTCTGTCTCGTAAGTTTTTTTTAATTATGTCATCATAAATGCACTTCTTCATGTCTAGACTTTATAGGATCATGCTGTTTGCTCTACCCCGAAACTTATAAGACACACATCACAATTATTAATAATTCGTTTACCATTAGTGAAAGTATTTCTACTCACACTTATTATTTCTTTTCATTTCCTATTCTAACATGTCTTATAAATGATGGTTCACATATTTTCATCTTTGAGTATTTCAGATATGCCAACCAACTACAGCATTCTCCTTCATTGTTGTTTTCTAATAAATTTTAAAACAAACAGATTGTTCCCTCACTCTATGCAGAAGCATTCACAGTTATGTGCTATGCATTATCAAAACTTTCATACATCGATAAAAATGCAATCATTCGGTCATGGGCGTCTGCATAGGGAGTGGGGCAAATGGGAACTCCCCAGGGCTTGAGTAAAAAATTCCACAAATTATAATCGTAAAAGTGATAGAGATATGTAACCTTATGTCTTATAACCCTATGTATAAACTTTATCTGTCTTAAAATTTTATTATGAGTTGGCCTGTTTCGGCCAATGGCGAGGTAGCCATAAAATAAGTGTTCCTGTTTTTGGTTCATCTTTTTCTGATTCGTGAACAGTAAGACCAGTTCGTTTTCCCCCCTGTGTCTAGTGAGTCACTGAGTTGAAGTGTAAATTGTAAATTTATAGCGAGACAAATTTAAGCAGAAAAATACATTTTTAAAAGGTAAGGGTATGTAATTTAATATTATTTTACTTGTTAGTTTTATGATTTTTTTTTGATTTCAGGATTTTGGGAATAATTAATTAGCTGATTTTCAATAAAATATGCGGGTCAATTTTTTTATATATGAAATTGTGCTAAAACTGTCTTAATTCTGAATACTTCTTTTTCTCCAAGAATTAAAGATTAAGATCAGTAAAATGAAAAAAATAATGTACTGTATTTATAGTTGACATCGATAAATAATTACATCAAAAAATTTATTGATATAATTATTTGTCTCCAAGCTTTGCCTCCCCCCCTCCCTCTGGAAAATTTTCTGTGAAATTTCACAGAAAATTGACGTGAAATTTGTAACATGTTGTATAACCTACATGACAGCACACCTAACCGAAATGGGTATGCAGCGCCACTGCTGTATACATATAACTTCTCTCTGACTAGGGAGATTTTTAATAAAATTTAGTAATTAGGATATTTCTAAAATTGATCAAGAAATTTCATGGTTTTAAATTAGACCACTTGCATTCAATAAAAAAAATAACCACTTTGAATGAATGAAATTTTTAATAAAATTTGGTATTGTAAAATTCTATATATGGTTGTTGTATCATTTATATCTTTGATCCTTTTGCTTTAATTTACTTATAGTTCTTCTATATGATGTTTTGTAACTATTAATTAATTTCTTTCTCACTCGTGCAATCAATTCTTGGCCGCCACTTCATTTACTGATAGTGTGCAAAGCTTAGCTTACAAAGGGATTGCCACTGGCAAGAGCCAATTCCTTTGTTTCAATTCTGGTGCTAATCTTTCTTCGAATTTTGGAAAAATTTATTTGATTATGCTGCGCCATCCAAAATTCTAGACAAGAAGAAATTTCATTGTCAAGGATCTAGCCATCAGAAATGTACACTATTCCTTAAATCGATATTTTCTGTTCTAAACTTTGATATCATACAAATCTTAAATTTCTCTGCAGTCGTAGCTATCTCTAAACGTTAATTCCGCACAGATTCAAATTTTCATGAGCGGTGCATTGAGACCAAGACCAAGCAGACTATTGACAAATGATTGACAAAAAAGGATTTATTCATTGAACTAAGTAAAATACAAATAACAACAATTATTTGGTTAAAAACTAAAGCAATCATAAGTTTTAAAAGAGGTAAACCGTGAGTAGACATATTGGTACACAATAAATAACGGAAAAAACTCACGTAGAAAGATTATTTATTAGTATAATTTTCGCCTGTGTGTCACAGGCATCCTCAGTACATTAAGCTCAAAATTAAACACTAACTGACAATTCCAAAAAGTGCCACCTAAGTAGCTGGTGTAAGATAACTAAAAAGGTCAATAACTTTCCTTTTTTAGGATTTTAGGAAAGTTATTGACGTTTTTAGTTATCTTACACCAGCTACTTAGGTGGCGCTTTTTGGAATTGTCAGTGTTTAATTTTGAGCTTAATGTACTGAGGATGCCTGTGACACACAGGCGAAAATTATACTAATAAATAATCTTTCTACGTGAGTTTTTTCCGTTATTTATTGTGTACCTAAAGCAATCATACAGGCTAACGTTAGTTAACAAAACATCTCCAGATCATTTTTAACATCTCATTACACAACTCTATATCTCATATTAAGCTAAGTTAAGATCCTTCTAATTGCTTAAAATTTCCAGCTAATCATTCAACAATTCTCAGAACAAGGAACTAACAGGCTAAAGGCTAAACATGCTATAATTCATTTAACACAATATCATACAATTCTCAATCCAAGAACTTTATGGTTCCTCATTAAGATTCTGGTTTTCTAAAGTCCTATCACGCAATGTAAATCTAATAACTAATCGGTTCTTTTCTTAGACGCCTATTACTCCTCTCAGTATACAAGTAAATTGAACAAGATTCTACTTGATCGGGGATTCTGGAATTCCTTTGTTTTCTCCTTGATCGTCTGTAGGATGTCTGGGTCTCGCTGATCCTATGTCTGCATAACCTTTCTGATAAGACAGACTTGTGGGTTCACTCACGACTCAGTTCCATCGGTGTAGACAAATCTGGTCTGCCGTGATCGATCAAGTGGTTCCGCATAACTTCTCAGTCTACGCTGCATTCTCCGCAGAACCGAGGTTTGTACTCGAACTGGATTTCTGCTTGATTGCTGGGCTGCTAACCGACATCATCCACTTCGATCTTACTCCTACCACCATCCTCAGGAACTCCGGAACTAGATGACTAGCAGACTAGAAAAAAGCCTCAAGTTCGTGTTGCTCAGCTCTATATATCTTTGTCGTGATGCTCTTACGTCGCGTTTTTTCTCCCAACACCTAAATCTTCTTGCACTCAGTGCCATCACTCCTCCTAGCATGTTTAAGGGTAACTTCCGTGCGCAATTCAGTCCTTGTGTACGTGACTGCCTCAGGCTTTCATTCTTAATCTGCTTATTCCGCTAGTACTATGACTCAGATTTTTGCACATTAATATAATCCTTACAAAGTTCTGATAACTTCACAAGAACTAATAACAGTGTAAGGCATAAGGAAAATATTTAAGTTATGGACTTTATCGATAATTCACAATCAACTTTAATTTTACTAATGCAAATATTGCTCTTGGAATTTTGTTACATATTAAATCTGAATGAAATAATTTAGAATAAATTCTCTTGCATTCAGGATTTAACAGTATTTACGGCTTCTACTTGAATTCAGTAAGTGATTTCAATTTAAATCTTATTTGCAGGGAAAATTAGCATTTTGAATTGATATAAATTGTATTGCTCTGGGTAGATGGAATTAACTGATATTTGTATACTTTAGGATTTCCAACAACCTTTGTTGCATCATCTCAATTTTGGTTTAAATCAAGTACAAAATCATGTTATCAACAAAAAATTAATAGGCCGGTGATGCATGATTATATATAGCTTCTGCCAGCCAACTCGAGTCAACCTTCCTGTGGTATGACTTGTAGCCACAAACAGTGCTATAGCAACACGAATGTTGCTGCCTTAAAAGTATGTCTTCACTAGTTGAGGAAATGCAAACTAGAGGGTCAGCTAACATTAGGTGATAGATGACTTTGTTTGCCCACTGAAACACTGTCACTTTGCTTATTGGAGAAATGAAATGGCTGCTATGTTTCATATCTAGAGCAGGATCTTTGGTTTCTGTACCTACATGCAGTGGAGGTGGTGGCCTTCAATAATTATTGTGTGGAAGGAATGCCCAGCATACTCTCCACACCATAATGTGTGCTCTGATATCAGATAATCCACATGACTGAACCTGTTTGTAACAGTACAGGAGGCTATCCAATCAGCTGGCAAATAATCCTGCTGCTGCTTATTCTGTCAGGTTGTGTCTGGAGTGAGTGAATATAGCAGCTTGGTGGGGAGGAGATACTGTTGAGCTGCACTTGGAATGGAGATATGGGCACTCTGTGTGGAAGCCAAATCCAACAAACTAGACATAAAAAAAGAAAAAAAATTCCGCACAGACTTTACCAACATCAATGATGTACCAGTTAGACATCCAAACCTGATCTGTTATTCATCACTGAATCTTAATTGGCATTCTCTACAACTGCGACTCACATAAACTTTCACACTGCATTATGCTTTACTTAAGCATAATTGCTGGAAGATTGGTGTTTAAGGCATTGGCCATAGAAGATCTTGAAACTTGAGATCATCTGAGCATTATAAGGTTTTGTGTGAAATGTGATTTTGGTCAGATCTGATGTCCCATCATGCCAAATGTTTCAGATCCGGAATATGCTTTGTGATCTGCTTTGGCTAGATTTGGCATAATGGGACATCAGATCTGACAAAAGCGCACTTCACACAAAAACTTATAATACTCAGATGATCTCAAGTTTCATGATCTTCTATGGCCAGTGCCTTAAACACAAATCTTCCAGCCATTCTCAAAGTGGAGTAAAGATGATTTAGCAAATTTTAATGCTACCAAAATAAAATACTGCTTTATTTTCTGAAAGACTTGGAAATATCCCTAAATCAGAATCAAGGGCCTTTAAAACTATGATGCAACAAAAACAGTTATTGGTTGAGTAGATAAAGACAATGTGACATTGCTTGTGAACTCAGAAGTATACATAACAGAAATGAACAGCTTACTAAAAGATACCAACACCTGCATAGCTTTATACTAGAATCCCATGTGACACACATAACGAAACCAATAATTTAGTTTAAAAGTTAGACGAGAAGAACTGAAGAAATTTCTAATATCTTAACAAATGAAAGTTATTGATAGGATGCTTGTCATGAATTAAAATGATTGTTCTGGGACTATCATATCTAGTACATTCTTGGGGGTTATCATGATGTTAATTCTGAAAACTTCTTAATGGCATTTTTTTTTTCTTTTACTTCTAAAATATTGTCATCATAACAAAACATTGGGGATGGGTTAGACAAAAGAAGGTAAAATATAAATAGTATTAAGAAAGTAGAAAGCATATATGAACTCTAATAATCAGATATGCATACATATCTGATTATGCAGCAGCTTTTTTCATCTGAGTCTCTTTTATGACACTGAAATGGAATATGTTTTTCATGACACCATTTGCACAACTAAATCAGTTTGGAATGCTTTCATATTATTAGCATAATGATTTCCAATGAACAATATAGGATTAATTTTACTATAGTATAGTATTAATTGATTTTATTAATTTAAGTCTGTGTAATTTTGAATTCAAGTTTTTCTGTTAAATGCCATTTAAATAAAAATATGTAACAATATATTTCTCTTTTTCAGATTGCATTAGACACTGCATACTGGACATATTTTAACCACATTGTGATTTGGGGAAGTGCAGCTTTCTATTTTGGTATGACCTTCTTTATAAATAGTAACTTTGTTGGCAATCGTTATGTAGGAACCTTTCGAATGACTCTAAGCACAGCCCACTTTTGGTTCACAACATTTTTAACACTAGTTATCTTGCTTGTTCCAATTGTTGCAATCCGGTTTTACTATGTGGACACACATCCAAGCCTTTCGGATCGTGTAAGACTTAAGCAGCGCCGTGCTAGGTTACGTTCACGTCCATCAGAGCCTCAGTTGCGCATATCAAGTGTACGCCGTAGTAGCAGACGATCAGTTCGCTCTGGATATGCTTTTGCGCATCAAGAGGGATTTGGAAGATTAATAACCAGTGGGAAAATTATGAAAAAAAGCAAATCTGGTAATTTTGGAAACAGTTTGCATCCTCTGTCAAAACCAGTGCAGTCATGGGGTCCTAGGTTAAACTCTATTGATTCTCGTGAAAAAAGAAGTACCCCATCAACTGTTGAAGTATAATAAATCCTGTCTGCCTTGTGTAAATTGTTACATCAGTATGATAAAAACACACATACACACACAACACACAACTGTGCCTCACATAAGTTACCTTGCTAATTTCAAGATTAGCTTATATTTAGTGTTCCTGCCATTGTGAGCCTGGATTTTAAGACACATATCACCTTAGCAATGTAGCTGTTTGCATTATACTGATGAAACATACTGTAAACATTTTTTGTGCATATTTTGAGATTTTTTTATATTGTACTGAGGACTGATAATGCTACCTCCTAAATAATTCAAGAGAAAAAAAAAAATGCAAATCAAGAGGTGTTTGCGATATGTTTTTATACTGTTCATTGATAACTCTGTTGAGGAATCCTTAAAGCCAGAACAAGCACAAAACTTATTTTAGTAGTTTTGTCACTTGATGTAAATAAATTACAATATTTAATTGCACATTTTTGCCAAGTTTTAGAGTACTTGATATTTGAGAGAGAAAAAAATTGTATTAGTTCTTAGATAGTTATTTATAAAAAAAAATATATAAAACATAAAATTTTTTATTATGTATTGTGAGAAAATACATCCATTCAAAATAAAATCATGTACAAATTATCTGGGGAGTAATAAATCAGTTGCAGTTATCTTGTGGTCTGGGAAATTTTATGAAATAGTGGATGCAATTAAATACCATTTTAAATGTTTGAATGCATTGTACAGTAGTGTGTTTGTATAAATATGTTAATAATATATAAATTATCTGTGCTTAATATTCAATAGTTTATCCTTTGGCAATGCAATTAATCAAATGTTGATTTAATAATTAAGTGTGCATTTTATATTTTTGTTTCATTTTCAAAATTCTTTTCATTTACAATTTCCGAAAATGAAGTTTATTTACATTCTACAAAATTTTTATAAAAGCAAATAAATACTTTTTAAAATAGCCAGTTTGACTCCATATTCTTTAAATTACTATACATCTGCATTTTTGTCAGTTAAAAAAAAAAAAAATTAGTCATTTATTTATTCTTCAATCTGTTACAGAAGTAATGGAAGTAAATCTTGTTGCCTGTAATGACAGGTCTGCTTAAGTTGTTGCATGTTAAACTTTTTCTTCAAAATGTAAGACAGCTTACATTATGGAAACTGCAGTGATAAGCAGCAAGTTGACCGTAGAAATATAAAGAATATTCACTTTCTAGGGAAATATCTTCAGTTGTTTCTGTTACCTGACAGTTTAAAATTACTTTTAACAGCACTTACTGCTTTTTCACTAATCACTTTTTTATTATTTGAGACTCCTTAACTATTCATATTGTTAAAATTTACAATCAATAATTTACATTCCTTTGTTTTTTCTCTTTAAAAAATGATTTCCTACTAATTAACCAACAATTTAAAAGCTACAACAGATAAGTATTGAAAATTTATTAAAACACCCAAGTTGAACTAATTTACTGCACATAAAAATACCTTGTCTACTGACCATACTGTCATAGTTTAAAAAACTCAAAATATATTAGTTTCTCTGACATGCACTGTATGTAAAAAGGTTAGAAATGTTTAATGTACAGGTTGTTCACATTGGACTTCCCTAATTTCAAAGAACAGTAAAAAATTGAAATACAAAAATATGTAAGATTTGGATTGTTCAAACATTCCAGAGACTACAAGTTTGATCCAGAATTTTTTCCTGTGATGCACTGCTGCTGCTGGACAAAGCTGTTGTAGTTTTAAACATGGCATCAGGGATGGAGAAAGCACCAGTGTGGTGGCTAGCTGAGCTGAAATCAAAGCAGTGCAGCATAAGTTCTGTCAGGTGTACAAAAAAAGGCAGCACACAAGACCCCAAGAGTATCTGTTTATGGAAAGAAAATTTCCTAAGAAATGTTTCGAAGCATATCAGAAAAGAAGGTAGAGAGAATTTGCGAGACCCTTGCGTGAAGCTGGAAAATTTTGTCTTTCCACAACTCAAAAAGACTTGTGGCCACACATCTTCTTTCAACAGGATGGTGCCCCACTACATTGATGTTTGGAGGTCCATGCAACTCTTGACAGGATCTTCCCTCAGCAGTGGATCGGATGTGAGGGACCAATTCCCTTGTCACCACGATCACCAGATCTTACCCCACTTGAATTTTTTCTTGTGGGGGTAGGTGAAGGACACAGTCTATGCAACTAAAGCGGACAGCCTAGAGAACTTGAAACTGCATTTCTGCTGCTGTCCTCCATCAACCCTGACATGCTTCAGAGAACCTGATCAGAGATAACTATCAATTTGACGTGCGTGATACTAAAGGAGCACGTGTGGAAGTGTACTGGGTTTTTTTTACAAAAACTTGGCGAGTATTCCTTCTCATTTGTACAATTTTGACACCATGGTCCATACTACTACTTAAGTAGTAACACATTGAAACTAGGGAGGACACCCTGTATTATAATAGGAACAAAAATTAAACCAAACAAATGCAATTAAGCAAAATTTGTGGGAGGTTGTATGCATTGTACATTACCTTGCTCAATGCATATCCCCTTCCACACAGAAATTGCTAATGTTATATAGAGTCACAGTTCAAGTAGAACTGGATTGGCCATAGTTTTGATGAAAGATGACAGCCCTTAAGTTTAGATTCAAAGGAAGGGTGGAGAAATGAAATCACATGAATAATAGAAACAACAGAAAAGAGAAAACAAGTGAACAGAAAGCAAAAAAAGTGCAGAAAATTTGAGATCTTTGCCCAGCAATGTAACACTTTATTTTCATAGTTAAGTTTTGTTGCTATATTTCATGATTAAGAGGGCATGCATAGCTCAGTGGAAGTGGTTATTGCATGCAGTGCTAGGCTGCCTGAAGAAAGACATAGAAACACGAAGGATTGAAGTCTTCATTTCTGGTCTGACTACACGAACTTAAAAAACCTTCTGCTTTTTCCATCAAATGGATTCTTTCTCCCAGTAATTCATGTTTTTTTTTATCCCATAAACTCAAGAAAATCACCTGTAAAAGATAACTCCCTTATCTTTGCTTACTGGTGTATTCTTCACTAACCAAGTAATCCTGTGAGCTATCCTTGGCTGCTTTAGCAATATGCTCTCTATCTACTACTATTATCCCCAAATCCCTGACTTCATCGATTTCAGTTTCCTCAATGTGCTATGCAGCTTGTAACCTTCATATCTCAAAATGCATAACTTTACACTTTTTTACATTAAATTGATATCCATAATGTTTTGCCCATACTGTCAGCCTATTTAAATCATCCTGCAAGCTGTCTCATCATCTTGATTAATTATTACTCTAACTCAACTTTGCACCATCAGCAAACAACTGAATAGCTCTCTTCAAATTATTTCCTATATCATTTATGTACAAATTAAATAGCAGTAGTCCAAGCACAGATCCCTGTGGCAGACTGCTAGTCACCTGCCTTCTCCTGAATTCTGCTTCACCATATACACCTTTTTTGGTATCTGTCCATGAGCCACCCTTTTATCCATATCACCAGTTTCCTATCCATCCCCATTAGTTGCAGTTTCCGTAACAGAGTTCCATGAGGTACCCTGTCAAACGGCTTTGCAAAATCCACAAGTATTGTGTAGCCATTCCCTTTATCCAATTCAGCTGTCAATTATAAAAAATTTACTAAGGCATGACCGACCCTTCACAACGGCATGTACTGCCCCTCATAGGGTACCATATTCTTATCTATCCATTCTTCTCTTTTTGACCAATTTTTAGAGTACTTTTACCACCACCAGATTCTGTAATATATATCTCCAATTCTTCAACCCCATTTGAATTTTTCTCACATAAGTCATGTCACCTCTGTCCCTTGCAAAATGACTACTCAATAACACAATTTTGTCACTCTCAGTTACCTCTCCACGATCTGCACTCATTAAAAGTACCGTTCCATATTCTCCCTTCTACTTGCCACATAATGAAAAAATTCTTGGATTTTGCCTTCCTTAACATGCTGGTCACATTTCTTTCCTGATCCTTGTATTGTTCATGAGTTAGTTGGTTAATGTCACCTTTCTCCATATATATACCCTCTATAAATTATGTTTGCAGCTCATGCTTAATTATACTCATCTGTCTTACTCCTACCTGATTATTTACCCTCCTGACCTTGGCTATACAGAGTAATATTGCCTTCCTTTGACTATCCCATCTGCAAAGGAAGGATGTTTACAGTGCATGTGGGATAGTCAAGGGTAACTACCTCCAAGGTAGCAAAACATGTGAAAACCACACTTAAGGGGATATATATATATATATATATATATATGACGGTAGTCTGAAAAATTCTCGGCCTAACAATGAAAAAACAAATTTATAATTTCAAAATTATTTGTTTTTCAATATAATCTCCCTTAAGACTAATAAATTTATTTCAGCGATGCTCCAGTGCCATTATCCGTCCCTGTAGTGGTTCACAGTAAAATCTGCAAAATACCCCTCTACAGCTGCAATCGCCTCTTGATTCAAAGAAAAAGTGAGGAAGAGTTTTAGTTTTGGGAGGAGATAGAAGTCAGAGGGAGCCAAATCTAGGGAATAGGGTGGACGTTCCAACAATTCATAGTGCATATCCCTTGATTTTCCTATTGCCAAAACACCTTTGTGGGCAGGTGCATTGTCCTGATGAAAGATAATTTTATTTCTTTTCTCACAAATTGTTTCGTCTAGTCTGATTAAAAGATCGGAATAATATTCCCCGGTTATTGTTTTACCCTTTTCAAGATAATTAATAAACAAAATGCTTTTAGCATCCCCAAAACACTGATGGAACAGACTTTGTTTTCTTTGGCGCTGAACCACCAGCTTCTATCCACTGTTTTGACTGCTGTTTGGATTCTGGTGTGTAATGGTGAATCCAAGTCTCATCTATAGTAATAAATTGATATACAAATAGTTTTATTCTTGTTAAAATGCTCCAAGCACTATTCAGAGATTTTCATGTGAGTGCGTTTTTGATCTGCTGTGAGCAAGCACGGCACCCATCTTGTGTAAAGCTTTTTCATTTGCAATTCTTCATGCAATATATATCCTACAAGTTCTTTTGAAATGCCTATAGTCTCAGCAGTTTAACGCACTTTGAGTCATCAGTCATCCAATACCATATCGTGCACTTGATCAATGATTTCTGGTGTTGTTACACTTTTTAGACGTACTTCACGTGGATTATCTTCAAGGCTGGTTACGGCCACGTTTAAATTCGGCAGCTTATTTCTTAATTATTGAAAACGAAGGAGAAGAGTGCCCATAACTTTTATAAACTTTGAATGAATTTCTTTTGCCGTTAAGCCTTCTTTTACAAAAAATTTTATAACCGCACGATACTCAATTTTATTACTATTATTATGGGCAACTCCAGGGAGTCATTAGACTCATCGAGCGAGGCCCCAAATCATGTTCATCACAACTATTCGACATTCATACAGTATCTAGCATATCTCGCCTTAAACTCATTCACTGTCACAGCATCCACCACAGACTCAGGGAGCGCATTCCACTCATCCACTACTCTAAAAGTAAAGAACCCAGCTCTAACACCTTTACTAACCACACTTTTGCCCAGTTTCCATGGATGTTCCCTAGTCCTCCCACAACCAGCCCTGTTCTCAAAAATATCCTCTGAATTAATTTTATAGAAACCCTTCAGTAATTTGAATGTCTCAATCATATCTCCCCTCCTTCGCCTATCAACCAATTTTTGCAACCCACAAATCCTCAACCTGTTCTCATAAGGTTCATTCCACAGACCTGCTATCATCTTGGTCACTCGCCTCTGGATCTTCTCCACCTCCTCCCGATCAAGAAGAAACGTAGGTGACCAAATCTGAGCACAGTAGTCGAGATGGGGTCTTATCAAGCCTCGATACAGAGGAACAACCTGCTTGTCTCTGCATGTCAATGTATTCTTCAACAACCAAGTGATTTGATGAGCTGATTTGGCCACTTTTGCAATGTGTCTCCTAAATTTCAATTCCTTATCCACCAACACTCCTAAATCTCGTGCCTCATCAATTTCCTGGAGCACGGTTCCACCAATGCAGTAAACTGCCGCCAATCTTTTCACCCCAAAATGCATAACCTTACATTTTGCCACATTAAATTGACATCCATTCTCCTTAGCCCAGACCTCCAATCTATCCAAATCATCCTGCAAAATTTTGACGTCATCTGCATTCACTATTGCCCTACCCAACTTTGCATCATCCGCAAACAAATGAACTGTTCCTCTCAGATCCTTTCCTATATCATTTATGAACAAATTAAACAGCAGTGGTCCAAGAACAGATCCTTATGGCACACCACTAGTCACAGGCCGTCTTGTGGACTCTACTCCTGAGTAAACCACTCTCTGATATCTCTCCTTCAACCACCCTCCTATCCATCTCACCAACCTTATGTCCATCCCCATATGCTGCAATTTACTGATTAGAATTCCATGTGGTATCCTGTCAAAAGGCCTTAGCAAGGTCCAGTAGAATCACTGTAAACCCATCACCCTTATCCAGTTCAGCTGTCACTGTGTTATAATACGTGAGCAAGTTACTGAGGCATGACCTACCCTTCACAAAACCATGCTGTCCCCGATACAGTATCCCATTTTCTTCTATCCAATCTTGTATTTTCCTCTTGACTATTTTCTCTAAGACCTCGATAATGATTCCTGTTATGCTGATTGGCCGGTAATTTTCAACAGCAGCCTTGGAACCACCTTTGTGCAGCGGAACTAATTTCCCCTCTTTCCACCCCCTTGGGACTGACCCAGTCCTGAGGCTTAAATTAAACAGAATGGTCCAGGGCACTGACAATTCTTTAGCCACTTCACGTACAACACGAGCTGGTATACCATCCAATCCCACAGATGTATTGACTTTGAGGTTCTGTAATAGACTAGTTACCTCTACTTCATTCATCACAATTCCAGTATAAGCTGTTGGTTCTTCCATTCCTGTAAAGTCACCACCTGGATGATATACTCTTGCAATGTGTTCATTATTTCTGCACATTTTTAACTCCACTATGGATTCAATGAAAAGGCCATTCTGTGACTTTTATATGTGTTCATATATATAAAAGTGTGTGTATATACACACACATACACACTTTTGGAGAGAACTTCAAAAAAAAAAAAAATTGCATAAAATGTGTTATTTCTGTTCACTAAAATGTATATCGTGCTGTCTATAACAAATGAACATTTGACATCCAAATTTATAATCTGCCAGTGGCATACTCTATAGCTCTTTCAACTGTAAGATACTTCAGACATTAGTACTTAATAAATAAAACCTAATTCTAGCAGGAACAGAAGTCATCATCAGATGAATTCATTTATGATTTGCCAATGAACAGAAGAAAATATTATTTAAATTTATCCAAACAATCCAAATTTGTTGGATCCTCTTCAACAATGAAACATTAGCTCCAGGAACAAACATTTCTGTTTCAAAAAGAAGAGAGAAAACATAAACCCCTCATTGATCAACTCCAAGGAAAAGATTTTTTTCATATTAAAGTGGGTCTCACAAAAAATGTATTGGCATTCTTCTGTAAGATTTCCAAAAATTTCTGAAGCTGTAACTTAAGGAAAATATGCTGTTGGCTTATCTTTAATTTAAAGAAACTATATTTGTTACACTTCAAGTAAAATTCAAGAAGAGTTATTACTAAAACAGAGCTAAAAACCTTGGAACTGTTCAGAGATATTGATGAAGATTTTTTGGGCAGCAATGAAGCTGAAAATTATAAGAAGTGTTATAAGTTATTAAATCATAAGATGCAGTAAGAGTCTGTAAAATGGGAGAAGGATGTCACTACAGATTTACTTCTCACCTGAACTTCTTTCCTAAAAATCTTGATGTAGTGAGCACAAACATGGTAATCATGATCTCAACATCATGGTAAATAATTGTTATTTTTTATGTCCTTGCTTACTACTATACATACAATAAAATATGCAAATATTTGAATCTTGGGTTTTTTTTTTTTATTTATTTTGCAAAATACAAGTTTTGTGAGTCAGACTTCTATTTTGCATACTTCAAACAAGGAATCCTCACATGCTATATAAAAAAAAAAAAATTCATCTTATATTCTGTGTTCTTAAAGTTGAACATCCTAATTACAAAAGTCATGTCAAAATAGCTTAAGGACTGTGGGTTTACCTGTATTTAGTTGCAATTACAGATCTCATTTACAACTGCATTATAAAATTATATTGCTTTATTGACCATTATATGATAATACACTGCTTGTATTCAAACACTCCTTACTTAATGTTTTTGGCACTGGATAATTACTTTGATGGCACCTCCTGCTCCAGATTTTGATACTTTAAAAGCTTCTATACTATCTTCTAGTTTGAATCGATGAGTAATTAATGGTTTTAGGTTGACAGAACCATTAGCAACCAGTCCTAGAGCTGCAGGATAGCTAAATGAAAAGTTATTTGATTTTTATTTTTGACTGTAATTTATTTGGTAATACAAGTAATATTAACAGTATAAGTAACTTTGAGATAGAATGTTAATGGAATACATGAGATTTAAAACCCAGAAGTAGAACTAGAAGTATTCTTAATAACCACATTTTAACATTTGGAATTCTTGTACTTTTGAAGAGATAAGAGGATTCCACACTAAACAAAAAATTATTTCTATGAAATTAAAAGCAATAAATAAAGATGTTGTAATACATCTATTAAATTTAATACTTTTATTTATTACACCAGGAAATGTCTTTAAACTTGAAATTACTACTTAAAGCTACTCATCAAAGTACCTTGTGGAAATGTTTGCTTTCATAGTACTGGATTGCTTTAAAAAAAATTACAGGTTCAGTTCTAATTACTGACTTTCCTAAGCTAGTTCCGAAGTTCGTCTATCTTTAGCACACATTTAGCAGGATCCCTCCTCCCAGAAACTCAGGTTTTTAACCCCACATTTAAGA
The DNA here is from genome assembly GCF_054136105.1 of Typopeltis vanoorti. NCBI lineage: Eukaryota > Metazoa > Arthropoda > Arachnida > Uropygi > Thelyphonidae > Typopeltis > Typopeltis vanoorti. The sequence continues at coordinate 114,919,583 of NC_143554.1, forward strand.
AAACTAACCACAGAACTCTTATTTCATACAATAATATAATCACTGGTGGCGTTTTGAATCGGGAGATGGAGGTAGTTGTCTACTACCATATCTCCCCTGGTGCTTATCAAATTAATGACAGCTAAGGACTGGCTACTTATCTCCCAAAAGTTAGCTAAGGCTAAAGGTAGTCCACCTTGCAATGGGAATAAAAGGTGTTAAAAGAAAATGAAGGGCTACTTATGTTTTCTTCCAAATGCATTTGTGATTTGTCAGATTTTGCATTTGGTGTTTCATATTTGTAATGCCTTAAAAAAAATAGAATATGCTTTAAACATCAAATTCCTGTTATACTATCACCCTTTCCATTAAATTCTGTTTCAGTGACTAATCACCTTAGATTAATTCTGCTCACATATTTTGAACTTAACATTACTAACAATGTTAAGTTTGTTTCTAATATCTTCACTTTTAATATGATTTGGCCATTGATGTCATCTATTTTGTTTCCCTTTCCTCAGGACTCGTGTCTGTCATTCCTAATATTTGATCAGTCATCATCCAGTGCTGGATGAAGCCTTTCCTAGATGACTCCAAGACTGTCTTGTCAATGGCTTTTCTTCCTGCAAAAGTCTGATTTCATCAATCCATTGCAATTTTGGTCAATATTGTGAGTGTTTTTCCTCCTGCAGAATTCAATCCAGTACTTCTTTTGTCCATCATTTGGTTTGTCTTTGAGGAATATGCTCAGCCTATTGCCACTTAAATGATTTGCAAAGACTGATTTGATTTCTTATCCAAGCACATTTCATGTTAAATTGTGTTGTTCTTAGTGTTTTTTTGCATTTAATGTCTATGTTTCACAGTCATGTTAATATAGGGAGAATGCAATGGGTAAGAACTTTCCTGAAAAGGAAAGTTCTTACCCATTGCATTCTCCCTAAATGTCAATATTCAAAAGCCAAATAGCGATATTTGGCTTTTGAATATAGACTGTAATTTTTAAATACTCTCCACCCAAGCATTGTTCATCTTTTGACTTCTTCCATGATAGTTTGATCCATTGTCCTAAAAGTACAAGTAACAATTCACTTGTTCGATTTCGTTATTGATTTTTATTCCTTCTATTTATACATAAGAAGAGGAAAGCAATTTCAAGTTTGTGGGGGAGGGTTCTAGTGGTATATTATATAACTGACTGTGAAATATATTGTTCTTCATCTGCAATGATATAAAGTTATTTGAAACAAGCACATTTCCATTACTTATTCAGTATTTCATCCTTGTGATATATTTCCTTCAATAAACTTTAAACACGGCCTTGGACTGATGGTTTGGCTAATTTCTCTATCATCAAATATCTTGTGTACCATCAGCGGTACACAAGATATGATAGTATTACATGAAAAAGTTACATCATCACTGACTTCCTATCAACAATTCTCCAAATTAGTCTGTCAAGAATCCAATGTTATGAGATCTTATATTTCTGTTCTCTAAGGCATATTTTACTTTATCAATCCACTAGATATTGGTCTTCCTCTGGATCTTTTTCCTATCATCCAGGAAAACAATACTTGTTTTGGTAACCTCTCCTCTCCTGTGTAAGTGGCCAAAACCATCCTAACATTCTCATTTTTAATGTGCTATTGCCATTGATGCCACCTGTTCGCACCTCAGATCTCTTAACTCATATTGTGATCTCAAATCTTTGATCAAGTGTTTTATTTCTAACTCAGCTCTCAGAGCCATAGGTTAAAATTGGTGTGAACACTATCTTATATACAGCTAATTTAGCATGTTGAATAATTCCTCTCTTATTCCATATAAATTTATTCAGTTGACTTCCTACTATATCAACTTTGATAATTTTGCTGTAAGTTGTCATATTTAATTGCTATCTTCACTGAAAATTGTGCCTTAAAGCTGAAATGTTTTACATGTTCTGTGGGTTCCCCATTCAGGATGCAGTTAATGTTTTCAAGGTTTCTGACTATTTTCATTGTCTTTGGCTTGTTATTGCTGACCTTCATACCAAATCTATTACAACAGTTATTCAATTTAGTCAGGGAGTCTTGCAGACGTGTGGAATTTAGAAGTATAACATCATCTGCATAAAGTAAAGATCTCCAATTTTGATATCAGTTTTAATACCACTTTCCTTCATAATTAACCCATATAGATGATGAATAACAGTGGAGATAATGAACACTCTTTTCTTATGTCTGATTTAACATCAAATCATCTTCTAGTCCAACTGTGCGACTCAAATATAGACTATGCATTGCCCAACATAATGTCCCATTTACAACATATATATGGTGCAGTTATAACTAGCATTTTGAAACTATTATCTTAGCACCTTGTCACACTTGCCTTTTCTAGATCTACAAAATTTAAATACAGATCTTTGTTATATTCCCATGATTTCTCAATTATTTGTCTTAATGTGAATCTGATCCTAACAACCTTTAATGGGTCTGAATCCAAACTTATTCTCCAAGCTTCCCTACCACAATTTTTCTTAGCTGTTAAGTATACTTGCATAAATCTTACCAGGAGCACTTACTGTGGTAGTCTGATTAAAAAGGAAAAAAAAAAAGTGTTTGCTTTAATTAAAAAAAAAAAATTATTGATCATTATATTACCCATGGAAAATATTCAATAATTATTGAATAAATTATCAAGTTATTAACTTGTCAACTGCCAATGACCTAATATATAAACCTGCCACTGGTGTATGTAGGTTGTTAGTATTTTCTCTTCAAACATACATAACTGTCGATACATTTTTTCACTTTCTCAATGTAATTACAAACTTTTTAGTAAAGTTTTCATAGCTTGTGTGATTTTATATTTATATGCCTGTGCAGGTGGGAAGTGGCCACCTCTTAGAAGCAAGTGACAACAGTGTTGTACTGACATCCCCTATACAACTGCTACCATAAACCAGTTGTCAATTTACTACCACTATCAAAATGGTCTTAGTATTATCTCTTCAATAACATATAATTCCCAATATTTTTTCACTGCAGCTAAAAACTAGTAAAGAAACAAGAATCAAATTATCACGAAGTTAGCGTATGGGTAAATACTTTATACTGGGTGTCCCAAAAGTTGAAATACATAGGAAAAATTAACAAACTCATTTTATATTTTGTAAATAAAGGTACATTTAGCTACAATTTCCCAATGTATGGCAACTTTTAAAACATCCTGTGTATATATATATATATATATATGTGTGTAATTAATTTTTTTAACTTGGGGATACTGTATATTAGGGTTACCAAGTAATTTTATTAGCTTGGTTATTTAACTCCTAATCCCAAGTAAGCAGACAGTTAAGTTTGCACCTGAAACATAGTTCAAGTCTAAAGATGGTACAACAGCAGGGCAATCCATTGTAAAGGTGGGTAAAGATCTGATCACTATTCTTAGTATTTCCCATAATGTAAAGCACATCTCACTAGAAGATGCATACTGCAATACATTATGGGTGGGGTCACTACCCAGACCGGTTTCAACCTTTTTTTTTTTTTAGTAATACAGAGCCTTATCAACTTTACCTATACAAGTTGTTTTATTTTTACATATATACAAAGTGTTTTTATTTTTAATAAGAATCTCTGGAGGAGATATAGATGTAATTAATTTTTTAACTTGGGAATACTGTTTAGTAGGGTTACCAAGTAATTTTATAAGCTTGGTTATTTAACTCCTAATCCCAAGTAAGCAAACAGTTAAGTTTGCACCTGAAACATAGTTCAAGTCTAAAGATGGTACAACAGCAGGGCAACCCATTGTAAAGGTGGGTAAACCTCTGATCACTATTCTTAGTATTTCCCATAATGTAAAGCACATCTCACTAGAAGATGTATACTGCAATACATTATGGGTGGGGTTGAAACTGGTCTGGGTAGTGACCCCACCCATAATGTATTGCATATATCCCAAAAACACATTCCACCCTTCTTACGTAAGGAATCATGCAGAACGTAGTTAGGTCAGTTAAAGTAAAATCAAGTTGTAGAGATTGCTAGCTGAGGTTTGGAAATAAGATCAGATTTCAGTGCATTTGTGTGATGTGCACTCAAATCATTGTTTGTCGAAGTTTTGGATGGTGGTAAAATATATGTGGAAGTATTTTTAACATGGAATATTTTTGCAATTTTTATTATATTTTTGATATTTTTTTTTTACTTCTTGAATTCTGGGTAGTTTCTTGTTTAATTTTAGAATTGCTATTATTTAATGGTTGGTTAGAAACTTAAAGAGCAGAGACATGCATTAAGAGTAAAAGGCTCCTAGACGACTCCCACACAGGCAGTGGTGCCCAGTCTCCAGTCCAAGCATGACTTAGACCAGGGTTTCCCAAATGGTGTTCTGCAGAGGGTGAATAAGTGTTCCATGAGAAGTTCTCCTGGAATTTGTCATTTTAGTTTACTAAGCATTTTTCATGAATAAATATTTTATAGTGGAAATATTCTGTGGAGAATAACATTCGTGAATATGTCGAAAAGCTCGGACCCAAAACACCTAATAACATCTGTGTAGCAAATGTTAGTGACCAAGCCGTGTATTTTTAAACATGGAAGTATTCATGAATCATTGTTAATTTTCACACATCGAAACCTTTCAACATTTGGGAAAAGGAATACTGCTGTTTATGACCAGTCATAAAAATTGCCTGCAAGCCGATTATAACAATGGGTGCCGTATTCTCTGTTCTCAAAACTGAAGGAAATGACAACTGTGTAGCAAATGTCAGTGACCAATCAGCAAGTAAGTATAAAGAAAATTTTTCCACTGAAATCGAAGAAGATAGTCTGTATCCGTTTCTCAAATCTAGTAATACTGAATACTTTATTCGCAAGTTTGTATTATAGGGTGAAAGTGCTAGCTTCGTAACCGTACTGCCGTGATTTTTTTAAAGTAATAGGCCTACAGATTTAAATTTTAATATGAATAAGAGACAAGGGGCTTTGTTTAATTTTGGTGTTAAGAAATCTCTTATTGAAGGTGTTTGTGACACAACAGATTGCGATTCATCCACCTACAGAGCGATCTCCGGATGTACAAAAGGAGGGGAAAACTACCACATAGGAGAAAAAGTCTGCATTCGCTCATAAGTACTTATAATAATGTTATAAATTTTTGGTGATCCTAAATAATAATTAATTAATCATTAATACATTACATAACTTTGACATCATCAGAAGAAGAAGACATTGAGGAGTTCTATATAGATTTGCAAAAAGCAGCACAGCAGACATCAAGTCAAGATCTCCTAATTGTAGTGGGGACTTAAACGCAAAAGTAGGCAAAGACTGGGATACCTGGCCAAGAGTAATCGGAAAGTTTGGGTATGGAGAAAGCAATGAACGTGGCAAAAGACTGCTAAACTTCTGCTCAAATAATAGACTAACAATAACCAACGCTCTCTTTAAACAACCAAAACCCCAAAGAAAATGGACATGGATATCACCAGACAGACAAACCAAGAATATGATAGACTATATTATTGTAAACCAAAGATGGAAATCAAGTATCCTAAATTGCAGATTGTGGATCAGACCATAAGCTAGTATTAGCAAATCTAAGAATAAAGTTAAAATCTGAAAGCACTTTTAGAGTCAAAAGGAGACTGAATGTAAATAAACTACAAGAACAATATTCTAAGAAAATATCAACTCGAACTAGATAAAAACCTGAAGGAACTACCAAAACAGAATATAAGCATTGAAGAACATTGGAAAATATCAAATTAAAGGAAATAATATTAAAATCAGCAGAAAATGCAATAAGTTACACAGAAAGTAAAAAGGATTGGATCTTGAATGAAGTAAAAAGGTTAAGCGATCAAAGGAAAAGCATGAAACTATAACAGAAATGAATATAATAGATTAACCAGAGAAATTAAAAAACTAGTTAAGAGACAAGAATAACTGGTTAGAAGAAAAATGCAAAATGGCAGAGAAGCTATCAAAAGAAAATAACCTTCATGGATTATATAAACAAATAGACCAAATTAGTAAGACACAGACAACAAAAATGATAATGATCAAACAAAAAGAATGGCCAGATGGGAAGAATACTTTAGAGATTTATATAATAAAAACAGCTCCCAGGATATTACTATTCCAGCCACTGAAATGGAAGAGGAAACAAATATCTTTACTAAAGAAATAATAGCATACAGCATAGAAAAACTCAAAACTAGGAAAGCACCTGGCATTGATCAAATACATGCAGAATTCTTAAAAGCAGGAAAGGAACAACTTTTGGAACCATTAAAAACATTATTTGAAAGGATCTACAAAAATGAAGCAGTGCCTACTGATTGGACCAAATCAGTTATAACTCCTATCTACAAAAAAAGGAGATAAAACAGAATGTGATAATTATAGAGACATTAGCCTTCTCAGTATTCCAAGTAAGGTTTTTATGAAAGTACTCCAAAAACAAATTAAGTCATATATAGAACTAGCACTAGGAGAAGAACAAGCAGGTTTCAGACCAGGATGAAGCACAATTGATCAACTATTCACCTTAAGACATCTAATAGAAAAGACACTAGAGTACAACCAAAGTTGCTACATAAATTTCATAGATTTTCGTCAGGCATTTGCTTCAATCCATAGAAGAGAACTATGGAAGAATTTGGAATTCCCAACAAAACAATAAGAATAATAAAGAATCTGTACGAGAAATCTGAAAGTGCAGTACGAATGGAGGACACAGAGCAAAGTAAGACAGGGATGCAATCTGTCACCAGACCTGTTCAATCTTACACTGGAAGAAGCAACCAGTAAGGCCTTAAACAATGAAGTCTGGAATCAAAATATATGGCAAAAATGTAACAAATTTAAAATTTGCAGATGACATTGCATTACTTGCACACACAGAAGAAAATCTATATGGCAAAAATGTAACAAATTTAAAATTTGCAGATGACATTGCATTACTTGCACACACAAAAGAAAATCTACAGTGAATTTCTGACAAAATAAGGGAGGAGTGTATAAAATTTGGATTAAACATAAATATAGACAAAACAAAAATTATGCAAATAGGAAAAAGAAGCACCCATCTGAAAATTAAAATTGATGGTAAGAATCTAGAGCAGGTAGAAAACTTCACCTACCTTGAAGGAGTTATTGAGTACAATGGTGAAATTACAAAAGATATACAGACAAATCAGTCAAGCATCCCAAACTTTTGGACGACTTAATAAAATATGGAAGTCAAGAGACATCAAACAAGTAACAAAAGTAAGAATCTATGAAACAATGGTCCTCCCAATACTCCTCTATGGACGTGAATGCTGGAATCTCAAAAAGGCTGAAGCGAAAAAATTATCTACTGAAATGGGTTGGCTAAGACGATTACTTGGAGTATCTCTGCTGGATAGACTAAGAAACAAAGACATAAGGAAAGGACTAAAACAAGAAATAACAATAATAGACAAAATCCAAGAAAGAAGACTGCGATGGTTTGGCCATGGGAACAGAAAGACTACCATCTAAAGCCCTGAATACAATGATGGAAAGTAAAAGATCCAAAGGACGGCCCAGAATTAGATGGATAGACAAAATAAAAGAGGACCTGAATCGCAACAAGTGACACCAAACTGGATAGAATTGTTTGGACTCTCCCGGGACAGACAGAAGTGGAAAGAGTTCATTCGGCCTCATCATCATCATCCACATAGATGATGGAAGAGAGAAGAAGAAGAATCCATTACAAAATAACCAAGGTGTTCTGTGAAAATTTCAAGATTTGTGAAGTATTCTGTCGTAGGAAAAACCTGGGAAACACTGACTCAGACAATGTACCTGCATACTGCTATGCAGGTCCATGGTCAAGGTCTAACTCCCTCCAGACATGATCTGCTACTTGGAAGATTATTTGTCAACTGATCAGAAAATTTTCTGTAGTGGTTGAGCATGATTATCAAGGCTGTCACCTGCACTGCATGTGTGTGTGTGGGGGGGACAAGCTAAAGCCTTACTCTACTCTGGAGAACAAGATAATAGTGACTCGACAGAAGACTTTCCCCTTTGATATAAATAAATCTTCAGTGTAATGATAAATAATTTTTATTTTTAAATGAAAAAAGGTATATAACATATGCATGTGTTTTATGAAAGTATATAAGATTTTCCATACCAGTTAGCATATCGAAAAACACCTCTTATGTCAACTTCTCTTATAGCACCATTTAGTATCGGAAGTTTTAATTCTGGCAGCCCTAAACCAACAAGAATCAAACATCCACCTGATTTAGTAGCCTGAAATAATAAACAAAATATATTTCAGCAAATAATACTGATTTCTTTAAATTTTAGAAAGTTGCTATCTTGTCTAACAAAGGCACAAATAGAGAACTGGATTTATTCATCCAAAAGCTAGTTATTTTGTATATCTGAATATACATATTATGTTTGAACTTTTTATGAAGGAAGAAACTTCAAAACCAGGCCTGAATCTGGATTAATGTCAACATTTGGCATTTTCCAAGCAAAATGGTATATTACGTATTTTCAAGACTGCTTACCATAATTTTTCATTTTTATATTGAGTATAACTGATGCTTTATTAAAATAAACCCCAAATTGGAAAGAATAAAATGGCTAAACAGCAAAAAATTAAGAAGTTTTGATTTAAAATCTATTGAAAACAAAAAAGATTATGAAGAAAAACTTAACAAGTAGACTTAATAAACATATCTGAAGAAGAAAATGAGCAAAAACCTAACAGAAGCAATAATCTCAGCAGCCAGCAAATTTAAAAGCAACACGCATAGAGACCAAAAACTTTCAGAGGAAACCTTACAACTACTGAAAAAAGAAGCAAAAGATGAAAGACAAGAAGATTAAGACAAGAACTTAACTTCTAAAATAGAATATGCAGAACTCTGCAAAATAAGGAAAAAGATGAGAAATGAAATAAGATCTTATAACACTATAAAAATAAATGAAAGAATTGAAAACAAAAAAAATATGTATCAGCTGGTAATGGTCAAATAACTGCAATAAACAATAAGAATGGAATCAAGAAGAAATCTTAAAAAGACTAGAAGAATTTTATAGAGGATTCTAATAGTGATCCTTCAATAGATAAATATAAATAAAATTAACAGATGAAATAAAACAAGCATTAAAACAAATGGAAAATGTCCTGGTGAAGATCTAATACACAGAATTAATTAAATGGGAAAGAAACAACATAATTCACCATGTCAAACTTACTAAAATTTATGTTTAGAAGAAGAGAAGATACCAGATAACTGGAAAAATGCTACTCTGATACTGTTATTTTAAAAAGGAGACAGAAGTAAAGAACTATAGACCAATTAGTATTCTCTCTAATCTGTATAAAATTCTCACAAAAGTAGTAACAAACAGGTTAACTCCCCTGAAAATGGCTGAAAAGAAAAAGAGAACTGATGCACCAGATTGAAGATTCCATGGAACTACTATAGCACAGGGAACATAGAATTGTCCAGAATGTATAAGGTTCGGCGTGTTCATCTGGGCAGGCTTTGAAGGTGGTAAACCTCTTGTAAAATTGAATTATCTAAACTTAGTCCATCCATAGTACGTAAATGTATGATAGATTCACAAAAAAAACGCCAGAAAAGCACTCCCCATACCATAACAATACTGCCACCACACTAGACAGATGGAACAATACACTCTCATAAATATTCTTCCGATACCACCATACCCAAACACTCATTTAAAAGAGCATGTAGCATGATTTTTAAATATCTCAGGTTTACAATAATCTATTCTCCCTTGTTCTGCCAAACAAGAAGAACCTGAGTGTTCTTTGAAAGGTGATGATTTGTTTATTTATCTGTTTACAGTCCGTCCTTGTAAACTGAGGCTATGTAACTCAGTGTTCTGAAACAAATACAATCCCATAAAACTTGATTTTTTTCACCATCACATTTCCATTTTTAATGCCATTTACCACTAGTTATCTCAAATTATGCTAGTCACATGAAGTAGTTAGATGGTTAATATGGAAGCCCAAGATACCAAAATAACTGAAAGTTTGGTCAACTTTAATCTATTCTACATTTCCAGAATCGTAGACGATTACTGTCATTTAGCATAATTTCCCTTGCATATGCTAAAATGTATATTTATTTGATAAAAATTGGGTGTCCATATAATTTTTGTGACAGAGTGGAAGCTAATACAAGAAATAATGTACCATTTTGAGTTATATAAATTTTGTTATATGTTTTATAGCTCTCACCTTCATGTTGTCAGATCATATTGAGAATTACTAAATCTCTTAAGGAATTGACAACGTAGATACGAATATAAATTAAATTACACTTTAATAAATATTTCCGATATTTCGGCAACGTCATGTTGCCATCTTCAAAAGGAACTTATAAAAAAAAAAGGGCACGTGCATGTAGGCACTACAACACAGTAACTGAGAATGAAGTTATGAAGCCATTGTTCTCATCAAAGTGATGATGGTGCCCTCTAGTGGGATAAGTAGGTGTTCTTGGCCGTTGGGCTGAAGGTCTGCTGATGTAAGCCTCCCAAATTTGGGGCAGTCTCATACAACCAAATTTGTTGAGGTTTGGAGAGTTTCTTAGGGTTGAGGCTGATTCCATAAATAGTCTTTCGAATTTGTATTTGCTACGGTGTATTACTGTAGCTTTCTTCCACCGTATCTGTGGCATGTATCCACGCATGGTCTGCAAGACCAGAATGGTTGTATTTGTGAAAACGGATGTAGTCCTTGTGTTCCGAAATTCTGATATTCGCTGTCCTGCCTGTTTGGCCAAAGTAAGACAATTTACAGCTGCAAGGAACCTGGTATACACCAGGTAGGTCTAGGGGAAGTGGTTGGTCTTTAGTAGAGTGGATAAGGGATGCCAATTTTTTGTATGGTCTGTAACAGGAGGTCAAGTCATGTTTTTTTAAGATTCTGGTAATCTTTTCCGAGGTGCCTCGGATGTAGGGAATGGTGATATTTAGAGTAATCCTTGTTGTGGAGGGGAGTTGTGGTTTGTAGGTTTCAATATATATATATATATATATATATATATATATATATTTTTTTTTTTTAGAAGAAGAAAAAAAAAATTGATCCTAAATATCTACTTGTTCTAGCATTTTATACCAAAGCTTAATTACACGTATTCTTTCCTCTCATGCTATAATTATAATTTTTGTCTTACTTTGGCTAATCCTCATATACCCTTTCAGCATTTCTTCATTTCGCATATTTAAATTATACTGAAAGCCTTTCTCTAATTTTGCTAATATATTACTACATCATTGGCAAAAACTAATTCTAAGATTCCATAGGTTTTCATCAAAGAGTTTCCTGTGTTTAAATGGCTTGGTTTTTACCCAGCAGGTCTTGATGATATCATCCATCAGTACAGTAATGAGCAGAGAATGCATCCCTGTCTCACCGCTGCTGTGTCATGAATTCCTCTGATTTGATATTGCCAGTTCTTATATAGTTTTGACAAGCTTTAAATCCTTTCAGTCAAACTTTCTTTCACTTTTCTTTCCTATATATTTTCCACAGAATGCTCTTCAATATCTAAAACACAAAATAGAGGTTACTTTCCAATATCCCACTAGTTTATCTTCCCGAGAGTGAAAATTTGATGTGAAAGCACCTCTGTTTAGTTGGAAGCACACTGACTCTCTTGCAGCTACTTTTCAATTCTAGTCCTTAATCTAGCTTCTAGTATTTATTTAGGCATACATTTTTCCTGGTCTAAGAAGCAATATGTTTTGGCATAATCTGTTATCCTCTTTTTTTTTTTTTTCTTTTAGAAATGGTGACATTGTTTGAAATATTGAAATCTTTTTTATTTCCAAGCAAGCCTTAACACACTTACTCGTGTACTTTAGCATGCCATATCCTAGTGATTTCTGAATGGTCATTTTATAGTTATGTCTATTTCCTGCTCCTTGATTACATCTTCTTCTCCATGGCAATGAATAACTTATATCTGAAACTGAAGCAAAAGGATTTTCCCAGTGCTTCACAAACAGCATGGAAATTATACATAAATAATGCCTCAAACGGGATTGCTTCTTGGCTTATATTTTCATGATTGTCATTTTGTTCCCTGACATGATTTATTTATTATCTTATTTTTTGTAGCATGTAATAACATGTTGATGGTATATTCTAAATATTCAACTGGTTCTGATGGACTAGTAAAATCCTACTTCTGCTACATTAATTATCTCTAACTCCAACTCATCTTTTAAATTAGTTAAAATGGCAATTAAGTGAAAACAGCTATCTGCGAACTTCTGTACAAATGCTATTAAGCATAAGTTGTTAGTATTCTTAATTACTGACAGTATCTATACAATAACTATTAAGAAAATAATATGTAACATAGCAATTCTCAAACTGGGTTCATTGCAAACTCTCTTCACGGGTTCTGCAAGAATTATATAGGAACAAAAATTGCAATAATATATTTTATATTGTATCAAGTACAAACAAACTTGGTACAAAATCAATGAGCTTATTTTGAAAAAATTTGTTATTCTAATTCTTGATTTATGGGAAAAGCTTGATTATGATTTATGGGAAAAGCTTAATTATCATTTCATTACCACTTCTTTGTGAAACAAATCACAGTGTGACAGCCACACCAACCAATATCACATGAGCATCTTTTAATTTTTTATTTTTTTATTTTTTATTTTATTATTATTTTTTTTTTAACTGAGAGTGTGGGTTGATTTTTTCAATGAAAAAATCAACCCACACTTGCATTTTTTCAATGAAAAACAAATATCTACCATTATGTTCTTGGCATTATTTGAAGGATCAGTGTGAACAAAAGTGAAAAAATTGTGCTTTTAAGAAAAGCATTTTTATTTTCTTCTTCTGTGGTAAAATAGCCATTTATTAATGATCCATGGAGAAGTTTTTGAAAAGAAAGCGTGTCAGAACCATATCAACAACTGTGCAAGGAGAGAGAGAGAGGGGCTCATCTGTTGCACAGTTGACTTTCATATTGATATTCATACTTTCATTATGAATACTCCTTTATTTTGAATTTTAAATTTTTTGTCAAAAAAGATTTTGAATTTTTTTGTAATCTTTTTAAAAAGAATAACATGCAAGAAAATTTTAAAGTGAATAAAAGTTGAGCAGCTCTTAGATGTGAACTGTGGACTAAAATACACAAAGATTATTGAAGAAAAAATGAAAGAGTTTGAGAACAGCAACCAAACCTTGGAATTCAGTGGCAAGCCTTGAAGAAAACCCTGACTGATTCAGCCAGAGAGACATGTGGTGAGGTTGTTGTCTGCAAGGATAGAAAAATCAAAACTCCATGATGGACAGAGGAAGTTAAAGAGACAGTGAAGGAAAAGAAGAATGCATATGAAAAGTTCCTGGCAAATAAGTCAGCTTGTGCTCTTAGAGGATACAGAGACAAATGTAAGAAAGCTAAACACTGTGTAAAACTGGCTAAACAAAAGTCATGGGAGGACTTTGGCAAGAACATAGAAAATAAATATCAAGAAGGTGGCAAAATATTCTGGAGGTTCATAAGGCATATTCTGGTAATTGGACCACTTTTTTTTTTAAGCTAAAAGCACAATAAAGAAATAAAACCTGACAAGTTTCGTAAGTCGTTTGACTTACATCTTCAGGGGTAAAAGGCAACTGAAAGTTAAAACAACAAAAAAGAGAAATTAATAGTTCATGCTATACGGTTGTAGCCATCTGACTGTTTATAAAATTATAAAATCAGAATGCAGAGTCAAAGCAGTGCTGAATTTAAACAATGCTGGATGATGCCACTTTCTGTTGTTCACGATCATAATGTCCGAGGTCTGACTGAGGTATATTTTTTTTATCAAAGCTGACCAAACTTGGTGTAGAATTAAGCCTTGGTTTTTATTGCATTGTGTTGGAATTCTGAGCATGTTTGCAATAAAAACACAATGCAATAAAAACCAAGGCTTAATTCTACACCAATTTTGGTGTAGAATTAAGCCTTGATTTTTATTTTAAATTCATAAAAAATATACCTCAGTCAGACCTTGGACATTATGATCGTGAACAACAGAATGTGACATCATCCAGCATTGTTTAAACTTAGCAGTGCTTTGAATCTGCATTCTGATTTTTTAATTTTATAAACAGTCAGACATCTACAACTGTATAGTATGAACTATTAATTTCACTTTTTTGTTGTTTTAACTTTCAGTTACCTTTTACCCCTGAAGATGTAAGTCAAACGACTTACGAAACGTGTCGGGTTTTATTTCTTTATTGTGCTTTTAGCTTAAAAAAAAAAAATGGTGTCCAATTATCGGAATATGCCTTATGAACTTCTAAACCACAGAAACCTCCACTTACAATTCTGGAGGTTTGTTGAAGAAGCTTAGAAATTGAGGAAAGAGTGCTGTAAAAAGACTTAGAGATAATAAAGGTGACATGAAAACAGGAGAAAAAGATATCCTTGAAATATGGAGTAATTACTTCGAAAAATTGCTAAATAAAATAAGCAGTGATAGCATAATGGTAAAAAACACTCAACAGACATACAGTCAGGAATACATATCCATACTTGAATTAGCAAAAGCTATCAAAGGCTTGAAATGTGGAAAGGCAGCAGGAGTAGATGATATTCGACCAGAAATGCTGAAGTATGGTGGTATAAAAGTCTTGCAGTGGCTGCATAGTTCAGAAGTCCTGGACAGAGGGACGAATTTCCAATGATTGGAGTAGAGCTCTCATAGTACTCATATATAAAAGGGGAAATAACATTGAATGTAAGAATTACAGAGGTATTTCCCTACTGAGTGTTCCTGGTAAGATTTATGCAAGTATACTTGAGAAACAGTTGATAAAAATTGTGAAAGAAAAGCTTGGTGAAGAACAAGCTGGATTCAGGCCAAATAGTGGCTGTCAGGATCAGATCTTCACTTTATGACAAATAGTTAAAAATCATGGGAATATAATAAAGATCTGTATTTAAGTTTTATCGACCTGGAAAAGGCACATGACAAGGTGCTAAGAGAGAAGCTATTCAATACGCTACGGTTATATGGTGTCAATGGGGCATTATATCAAGCAATACTTAGTCTTTATTTGAGTTGTAAGTCAGCAGTTAGAATTGAAGGAAGTACAGGAAGATGGTTTAATGTTAAATCTGGTGTGAGACAAGGATGTACATTATCCATATGGATCACATTATGAAGGAAAGTGGTATTAAACATATCAAAATTGGAGATGTTAAGGTCAGCTCTTTGCTTTATGCAGACGATGTTATACTTCTAAATAAATCCGCTACAAGTCTGCAAGATTCCCTCACTAAATTGAATAACTATTGTAATCGATATGGTATGTAGGTCAGCAATAAAAAGACAAAGACAATGAAAATAGGCAGAATCATTGAAAATGTCAACTGCATTGTGAATGGAGAACCTGTGGAACAAGTAAAACATTTCAACTACTTAGGCACGATTTTTAGTGAAGATGGTAAAATAAATATGGAAATAGACAATAGAATCAACAAAGCTGGTATGATAGGAAGTCAATTGAATAAATTCATATGGAATAAGAGAGAAATTAGTCAGAAAACTAAATTAGCTGTATACAAGACAGTGTTCAAACAAGTTTTAACTTATGGATCTGAGAGCTGGATCAAAAGTAAAACACTTGACCAAAGACTAGAGACTGCAGATATGAGATCCCTGAGAAAGATTAGAGGTGTGAACAGATGGCATCAATGGCAATATAATATTAAAAATGAGGATATTAGGAAAGAACTTGAACATTGTCAGCATCCAGGAATGCGTTAGCAGAGCTAATCTCAGGTGGTATAGTCACTTAAATAGAATGGGCGAGGAAAAATTAGCAAAACAAGTGTCCTCTTTTATATGCAGGTTGGCAGGAAATCGGCCCAGAGGAAGACCAAGATATAGGTGGATTGATACAGAACAAAGTGCCTTAGACGATAGAAATATAAGATCTGATAATGTTGTAGTCTTGACAAGTAACAGGCTGATTTGGAGGAAAATTGTAGATAGTAAGTTAGTAATGATGTAAATTTTTAATGTAGTACTATCATTCCTGTACACCCCTTGAGGGTACATGGCAGGAATTTGATGATGATGATGATGATGATGATGATGTAATCTTTTTGGAAAAAATAGTAATAACATTACTTAGATTGACATTTACAGTTGACTTAGAATTAGACTGTGGAATCTGTTTGAATGAGCATATATGTGTTTACATAAATTGGGGGTTCCTCAGTCTATGAAAAAAACATATTTGACTATAAAATGACAAAATATTTGTCATTTTATAAGAATGTCTATTTCCTGCTCCTTGATTATATTTTATACAAGTTCTCATTATAAAAAATTCAGTGCAGGTATAGTGTCTTATGTTGAAATGGGTTAAAGTAATATTGGGGGGCAGACATTGGAGAAGTTACTAAATAAAATAAGTGACAAGTATGATTTATCATATATTGGGAACATTCCACAGGCCACTGTGTAGTGGAGAGGATTCAGAAGCGAGTGACCATCTTGGTCACTCACCTCTGAATTATCTCCATTGCTTCCTCATCCCCAAGAAACACAGGAGACCAGACTTGAGCACAGTAATCCAGATGTGGGCATATCAAGGACTTATAAAGAGGAATAACAAACTTCCTTATCTCTACTTGTTAATGTGTTCTTCAACAGCCAAGTAATCTTATGGACTATCTTAGCAATATGTCCTCTAAACTTTGCTAAGGATGCTATATTTGTATCTACCACCACCCCCAAATCTCTAGTGGGGAACAGTGCCATCCATGTGATACACGCTTGTAATATATTTATTCCAAAATGCATAACTTTACAATTCTCACCATTAAACTGATACCCTTTAACTTTTGCCCATACTGACAGCCTATTCAAATCATCCTGCAAGCACTCACACTGCTTTGATTAACTACTCTATCTAATTTTGCATCATCAGCAAACAACTGAATATTTCCTATATCATTTATGTAAAAATTAAACAGCAATGGTCCCAGTACTGAACCTTGTGGAAGACCACTAGTCACCTGTTTTCACCTTGATTCTACTCCTCCATATACCACTTTTTGATATCTGTCCAGCAGTCACCCTCTTATCCAGTGTCATATCCTTCTCCATTTGTTCTAATTTGCATAACAGAGTAATATTGTGTCAAATGCCTTTGTGTAGCTATTTCCTTTATCCAACTCAGCTGTTACTCTACTATAAAAAGTTAGTAAATTACTAGGACATGACCAACCCTTCACAAAGCAATGTTGACCCACATACATTCTTCCATATACCATTTTTGATATCTGTCCAGCAGCCACCCTCTTATCCACTTAACTAGTGTCATATCTATCCCCATTTGTTCTAATTTACTTAACAGAGTTCCATGTGGTATTCTGTCAAATGCCTTTGTGAAATACAGCAAAATCATCATGTAGTCATTTCCTTTGTACAACTCAGCTGTTACTCTAATATAAAAAATTAGTAAATTACTAAGGCATAACTACCTACATTGACCCTCAAGTAGCATATTTTTATCTATCCTTCACTTCTCTTCTTTAACAATTTTTCTAGTACTTTTACCACCGCACCTGAGATACTAATTGGTTTATAATTTGCTACTGCAGTTCTTAGAACATCCATTATGTAAGAGGCTATTTTGCCCTCTTTCCACTCCCTTGGAACTTTACACCAGAGCTGAGACTTAAAGAGCCTAGTCAAAGGCATTGCCAGTTCCCTTGCATATTCTCGCAAAATCCTAGCTGAGATTCCATCTAATCCCACAGCTGTATGAGAGTAGTCTGAAAAGTTCTCAGCCTCGACCATAGATCGCAATACTATCAGTACGATTTTTTTTCTAAGTAGGTACATCTGTCATAAGCATCCATGTGAAATTGCAAGTCATTCTATCAAGTAGTTTGTTTTATACGGCTGTCTGAAGCAAAAGTGTTGCCCGTATCCCTTGAAATGAATAAAATTGAGAGTATTGTGCGGTTATAAAATTCTTTGTAAAACAAGGTTTAACGCCAAACTAAATTCATTCAAAGTTCAAAAAAGTTTATGGGGCACTCTTCTCTCTTCGTGTTTGACAATTAGGAAATGGGCTGCCGAGTTTAAATGTGGCCGTACCAGCCTTGAAGATGATCCACGCGAAGGATGTCCAAAAAGTGTAACACCACCAGAAATCATTGCTCGCGTGCACGATATGGTACTGGATGACCGGCGAGTCAAAGTGTGTGAAATTGCTGAGAATATAGGCATTTCAAAAGAATGTGTAGGATATATATATATTGCATGAAGAATTGCAAATGAAAAAGCTTTGCACAAGATGGGTGCTGCGCTTGCTCACAGCAGATCAAAAACGCACTCGCCTGAAAACCTTTGAACAGTGCTCGGAGCGTTTTAACAAAAATAAAACTGATTTTGTGCATAGATTTATTACTATGGATGAGACTCGGATTCACCATTACACACCAGAATCCAAACAGCAGTCAAAACAGTGGACAGAAGCCAGTTATTTAGTGCCAAAGAAGACAAAGTTGGTTCCATCAGCAGGAAAGGTCATGGCATTGGTGTTTTGAGATGCTAAAGGCAGTTTGTTTATTAATTATCTTGAAAGGGTAAAACAATAATTACTGGGGAATATTATTCCGATCTTTTAACCAGACTAGACGAAAAAATTCGTGAGAAAAGACCTGGTTTGCAGACGAAAAAAAGGATCTTTCTTCAGGACAATGCACCTGCCCACAAAGGTATTTTGGCAATGGGAAAATTAAGGGATTTGCACTATGAATTGTTGGAACATCCACCCTATTCCCCAGATTTGGCTTCCTCTGACTTCTATCTCTTCCCAAAATTAAAAATCTTCCTCGCTGGTCAGCGTTTATCTTTGAAAAACGCTGAAGAGAACACGACAGGGATGGGATAATGGCACTTGAGCATCGCTGAAATAAATGTATTAGGGAGATTATTGAAAAATAAAAATAATTTTGAAATTATAAATTTGTTTTTTTCATTGTTAGGCCGAAAACTTTTCAGACCACCCTTGTATTTACATTGAGATTCTTCGATGCCTTAAGAACCTCCATTTCATCCACCTCTGTTCCCACATTAGTGTTTGTCGCATGGGTTAAAGCAGTAACCTCACTAGGATGATACACCCTTGCAAACTGGTCACTCAGTAACTCAACTATTTTATCTGCTTCTGTCTCCTGGTGACTATCATCATTCATTAAGGTTAATCTTCCATAGCCATTCTTCCTCTTACTTGCCACATAGTGACAGAACTCTGGGATTTCTTTTGGCCTGCCTGGCTACATTCTTCTCATAATCTGATTTTGCCTTCCTCACCATTCTTGCCTGAGCTTTGTACTGTTCAGGAGTTTGCTGGTAATCTTTCTATACAGTATTTCTCACAGCATTTTCTTCATCTACAGCTCGTACTTAATGATATTACTCAACCATCTAACTCCTACATGATTTACCCTCCTTACCCTAGGTATACAACCTAATATTGCTTCCTATAGATGACCCTTAACTATATCCTATGCACTACTAACATCTTTACCCTGCAGTGTTTTATGCCATGGTACAGATTTAAGCTTCTTCCCAAGCATGTCATAATCACCTGCCTTGTGGTTCCACGAATACCCCTTTCTTGATAGAATATTGCTCACGTTTACAATCTTCCAAGTCAAGACCACATGGTCACTTTCACCAATTGGAGGCAATGTTGTCAAATTGGTTATGGATAGCTCTTCTATTCTTATGATCAGGTCCAATACTCTCCCACCCCTAGTCCCCTCCAAGTGCTGCCTTAAGTAATTATCTCTTAGCAGGTGTATAAATTCTATTTTCTTTCTGCCATGTGATCTTTCTTCTTTCCATAGTTGAAGTCTTCCGTAATAATCACTTGACCTGTACTTATTATACTAATTTGGTGATGCATATCTTCCAGATCATCTGTGGAACTCCCTGGCCTATAACAACAACGAACTGTATATTTTGTCTTAATGGTCTTAATCTCACACCAAATTGCTTCAAATGAACAGCCACCCTTCCACGTGTCTCCTATTCTTTTTTGGTTGCAATTCATCTGCTATCATCAGTATTACTCCTCCCCCATCCCATCTTCTCTGAAAATAATAAACCCTTCACATTCAATCCTTTAACTACATCATCTGCTGTTAGCCAAGTCTCACTAATGCCTATAACTTTTGACAAGGCTGCACTAATCAATGCCAAAAACTCCTCCCTCTTGTTCCTGATATCTCTGACATTAGTATATAGAAACTACAGCATCCCTTTAGTATCCCACCCACCTTTATTTTATGAATTGACTACCCTATTTAATATTTTTGCTTGAGAGAGACTAGATTCCTCACCTGGTCATTCTCACACTCACTCACTTCATGGATGCCTTCACATAAACTCACTTGTTTCCATCCTAATTGCTTATGTTTCCCTGAATCTGCACTTCAATATGCTCAGTGAGCAAGCCTCTCTCCAGACACCTAAAACCAAAACCATTTAGATCCAGTCCATCAGCATTGTTCGAATACTTCTTTCTGTCGAACAGTGACCATAGAGCCACAAATTCTACATCATTCCTTTTGCACAATCTACATATAGAATCATTGGTATACATGTCCTCCTCCTCAGTTCGCCTCCATAATCATCACCTTCTCACTCTTATTGATTATGGACTTAAGATAAATTCAGTATAAACAAAAATAATGGTGGCAGGTTCAAAGTAACAAACTAGGATAGATAAAATATTGATTGAAAAATAGAATCAGTAGGAAAGGAGTAACAATTAACAGAATGTTCATTCATACATTACACATAACTGATACTCTCAATTAGTAAAATAATCTTTTCAACACGTGTGTTTTTGTGTTCCTAAATCTATAAATATGAATGCTGATCACCGTGTAACCTTAAAAGAAAGAATATAACTGATACTGTTAACAAGATTTTTTAGGAAATGGAAACAAAAATAAACATACTGAAATTCCCAAAGCAGTACACATCTCTGCACCACTACATTCTATTGTAACATCAGGAGCATCACCCATAACAGTATGAACTTTCTTCACCAGAGAATCATATCCTTCATTTTGCTGTACCAGTATTGTATGATGAGCACCAAGTTGTTTAGCAGTGTCTAATCTTTGCTGTGAAATATCTAGGAAATGGTTATAAGAAAACACATAAATGAGAAAAAGATTGGTTACTAACAACTTAGAATCAATTACTATCAAAATATTATTTTCCTAGCATTTTCATTTACTCTAAGGATATTAGATAAAATGAAAAATTGTAGCTACATTTTTCTTTGCTGAACTTATAGAATGCGTGGAGCTTTTCATACACCATAGTCCAATTTCTTGAATGAAAAAATAAGGATACAAAAGTTAACAAATATTTCAAAAAAAAAAAAAAAAAAAACTTGATATTTATAAACTTAAAATTAAAAATAATTTTTATACCATTGGGGACAAATTAAAAATATTTACCTTTAAAAAATCAAAATGAACATCTACAATTCCTGAAATAATGTGCTGTCTAGCTATCTTGGCTTATCTGGCTTACCATGTATATAACAGGTTTTTATTCCTTTTCTTTATTCTCATTTCATTTTTCAATATATTTTTTTTTTATCATTGGTTTTACATTTTTCATTTACTTGAATGTATTTCTGCACTCAATTGTTGGTATCTTGTAGTCATAACTTAATTGTATACCATCTTGGTTCTGATCAACTGTTATGTCAAGTTTATATCATCCTTACCTTTAAAATTTTACACATATATGTAAATTAATATCCTTTAATTAAAATCTCATTTAATTTTAACCTTTTTCTTTCCAACTTTTAACTATTTGATGCTTCAACCTTTATATGCCGGCCTGTTTGGCCGAGCAGTTAGTGTATCCACTCTCCAGCCAAAAGGCTGTGGGCTTAAATCCTGCCGTGGGCATGGATGTTTGTGATTGTCTCTGAAAATACTAGTGGTGGTGGGCAGTGGAGACATAGAGCTGTGGAGTAGGTATCCTCACTCAATGAGTGTTTGGACTCCCTGGAGGTGTTACATAATAATTAATAATAATAATATTAAGGCATCATCAGGAATAGATATATATATATACACACACACACACACACACACACACACACACACACACACACACACTCATTCACTACAGTGTACTACAGCATTATTGCCTTGGTCAACTGATGACCCTAGCCAGACCTATGGCAAGAGAGAGAGGAATAAATACAATTTGTATAAACATGAAACTACATCATAGCTACTAGCTAGGGCTTATTTTTCTCCAAAGAACACAAATTAAGTATTGACCTATACTTTTTTTTTTCTAACTGGTTCAAACCATCAAGAATATAACCATAGGCTGGTGTTCAAAATATTCCACTGGCATTTCTTTGGATAAAAACAAGACAACAGGATTTTAAAGAAATAAGCCCTAGTGATGTAGTTCCGCATTATATTATTATCATGTGACACCTCCAGAGAGTCCAAGGATTCATCGAGGGAGAGCATCTACTCTACAACTCTGTCTACACCAACTACAAAAAACCGCAACTACACCAATGCCATCTACTGCCCACCACCGCTATTATTTTCACAAACAATCCCAATTATCCATGCCCACAGCAGGGCATGGATGTTTATGCCTTTTGGTTGGAGAGCAGATACACTAACCACTCAGCTGACAATATATATATATATATATATATATATATATATACACAAGTTATTTTTATTTACCGATTTAATTTTTTCCTCTATCTCTTGCCTGAGGTCAGGCTGGGGGTCAGTGGTTGATCAGGGTAGGGTAGTAATGGTGTAGTCCACTGTAGTGAATGATTATGTAGCTTGTGTCTCTTGTGTGTATATATGTATTCCTAATGAATGCCTTAACATACGAGTCAAAATGTAAAGTAATTATTTTAATTCAAGGCAAAATTATTACTCCAACATGGTAGAGTCTGCATAATTTTTTATAATGAATGCTAAGGCTATGACGGTGTATTATGTCTCTTTCAGTGTTACATGGTAACCAGCCATAATTGAAACAATAACAACAGGCTAGAAGACATCCACAATATTCTTAGAAGAATCAATAGTGAGGAACAGCAGTCTAGAATGTTTTGAAAGTGGTTTGGGTTATCAGGTAGGAATATAAACAATTTGGATAAAATCACTGGTGAGACAAATGACTCAGCATTTCTAGCTGCCTGGACTATGCAAATGGAAAAGAAAAGCCAGACTGAAAAAAATAATAATAATAATAGCAACAACATTTAATGAACAAAAATCAAAAAGTTCAGAATGGCTGGTGGCATTAGGAAAGCAAAAGAGATAAGCAAATGAATTTGAACAGAAATTTTTAGGACAGGACAAAGATTTTTAGCTAAAGATTAAAAGCAAGACAATTCAAGTTGGAAAACTGAGGTGAGTACTACTTAAAAAAATTTAAAATTGACTTTCTGTCAGGAAAAGATGTATGTGATTTAGCAGAATGGAGGTGAAAATGAATACCCTGGAGTTTGGAACTAACCTCACATATACTTGTAAAGTGAATCCTAGAAGACATTGGGAGGTTTTCTTTATTCCCATGTAATCTGCTTCTCTTTACTAGACTTTTTATGGGTATTGTTTGAGAGTTAAATCTGAGAGGGACATGGATTATATAGTAATGGAGTATATAATTTATGACTTAGTACGAGGGTGGTCTGAAAAGTTCTCAGCCTAACAGTGAAAAAACGAATTTATGCCAACCAGGTCATTAATATCTTCACCATTAATAATATAGCAGAAAAATATTGGGAATACAACCTGCCCATATGCTGTTGTTTTATAGATTTTAAGCAAGCATTTGATTCAGTTAATATAAACAAATTGTTCACTATCCTAAAAAACGTAAAAATGGATTCTGATATTTTAACATTTATTACAAATTATTATGGAGACACCAAAGCTTTTGTTAAAATGAACAACATTAAAACATAGGATTTCAGATATTTCTATAAATTCTTTCTCGAGATTTATAGAAATATAAATCTCGAGAAAGGTGCAATGCAGGGATGCCCTCTCTCACCTCAACTCTTTATCATTTTCCTAGAAGAAGTCTGTAAAATCATAGCTGATGAACCAGGTGTAAAAATCAATGGTACCAACATTAATGACATAAAATACGTGGATGATATCATTATTTTAGCAGATTCTAAACCACAGCTAGAAAAAACTATTAATAATTTTAAATGACTCTTGTAAAACTTATGGTATGAAAATAAATCATCATAAAACAAAAATAATGAAGATAGGTAGAGAAGAAAATATTCCTATAAATCTCAAAAATCACCTGCTGGAACAAGTTAATAAATATGTTTATCTTGGTAGTTTTATATCTAGTAACCTCAACAATATGGAAACAGTAAAACACATGCTAAACCTAGGTTGGACCAACATGAATAAACTAAACAAAATATGGAAAAATAAAAAAATCCCAACGAGTCTAAAATTAAAATTTTATAAAACAATTATTATCCCAACGGCTACTTATGCTTCAGAAGCCTGGAGATTAACTCAACAACAATCAAGAAACTTCAAGCATTTGAAATGAAATGCCTCAGAAAAATTAATAACACCCACTGGATGCAACACAAGACTAATGATCAAGTCAGATAATTTAAACTTCCCAGATAATATAATAGACACAATCATTAACATTCTTATTATATAAGAATTCAGAAAAAAATGCATATAATTAGATACTGAATCCAACTTGCAAATTATAGAAGTAGCTATGTGGCTGAGATTGATGCATTTCAAGACTTGGAATTACAGAAATATTTGTTTGTGGTGGTACCGCATTCTGAGAAAAATGGTGAAATGATTATTTCCTTATTTATATTTAAATGGTTGTTGAAATAAACTTCTGTTTGTTCTGTTTTTTGATTGCATTGTCTATCACTGAACCTCAGAAGTCTGAAATGCTGATGGAACTAAAGTTCTGAGTACCACAGTGTTCTGAATGCTGAATTTTTAAGTCCAGTCAGTCCAGCAACTAAATCTTCTACCTATACCTTCATCTTGGTGGACCCCTATTAGCCCTTGGATATATATCTCCTGGACAACTGGAATTTGATCATCAGACTAGATGGAACTTTCTAGAAGTGAACTAGTGTAGGCAAGGGTCAAGTTTTAGTGCCCACACCCCTCAGAGGAAAGATTAATTCTCTATGGTACTGGACCTCACTAATAGTAGATGAGTCTCACTGTCTTATTGTAATTATTAGAAGATGGGAGTAGCCAAAACTATGTTTAGATTTCAAAATAGTGACTGGTTTACTATTCCCCAATCTTCCAACATGTAATACGAATGATGTTTTCAGAATTACATGAGACATCACAGAAACCCAACATTTCTTCTTTTTGAGGGTACTACTTTAAAACAGTTATTCTGTATACTGGGCCAAGTAAGGAGTGCTTTAGGTTGCTTTCAGATCAGCTAGTCAGTAATCTTGGTATTACTACTCTGTAAGGGATGCCTGAAGGGAATAAAGAATAGTGGTATGTGGAGAATACTGTCAAGCCAACAATTTGCAGAGGAACTGGATGAAGTTATTCATGTTTATGACTTATACTAAGTCATAAACATGGATAACTTCATCCAGCTCCTCTGCAAATCATTGGTTTGATAGTATCCCCACATACCACCACTATTTATTGTGTTGGTGCATATGTGTATAACTTGCACATTTCTTCTCCTATCAGATTCTGATTCTTTAACAAATTCATGTTATCTTACATCTTGATGAAATATACAATATTTTTGCATTGAATTTTCCCTTACAGAGTAGTAATACCAAGATATGGTTTTACTGTGCTTTGTCAATTATCGTTTGGCAAAATGCCTACTTTACATTAATAAACATTTATTAAACAATTATTTTCTTTATACTGGAGCTAGAAAACCATTACAGGAGAAATTCAGACATAAGATGGTGGAGAAGAAACTAGGAGGAGGAAGAGAATATTACTAAATCTTATAAGTCTTAAGGAAGGCTTGGTTCTATTAATTTTTTTTTTTTTCAAAACAAAATTCTGGAAAATATTTCATACCTGTTATACAGATCTGAGATGCTCCCATTGCCTTAGCTGTCATCAAGTTCACCAATCCTATAGGACCTAAAGAAAGAAACTAATTTCATTTTTGCTCTACAAATGACTGGCATAAAATAAACTGGATAAAACGTTAAGTATCTATAAGTAAAGATTCATTCTGACAACATTAGAAATCTAAGAACATAATGTGGTACTAAAATAATTTTTAAATAAGCCTGATCAGCAGATCCCTGAAGATATATAAATCATATCATTCCTAAAATCTAAGAAAAGTAAAAAGTTTCAAGTATAACTTTCTTATGTAAAACTAAATTTTATTAAAAAGGATGATTATAATTATCCTTTTTAATAAACAGGCAAACAGTATATGCAAAGGTGATCAAGAACAAGAACTTATGAATTACAATCCTGCTGTATGTGTTTTGTCTTGCATTATAGTACTTCAAATCATCAACCTTGTCCAAGCCATTTCAAACTGCTGGTTCTCATCTTTGACTGCATACTGAAACTTCAATCGAAGTTTCAATATGCAACTGAAGTTTCAATTTGCAATGCTGTTCAATTACTTGGTATAAAATAATAATGAATATTTACTATCCTCCTTTTAAATAAGTTTTGATTCCAACTTGGAATCTGTTAGGTTCTTTTCTTCATTAGCTAAATTTAATCTCATTTTAAACATGAAAAATCTATATCTCTCTAATAATAAAATTGCATTTGTTGCTACCAAATGCCTTCATACCAAAAAAGTGCTGAAGCATGGCAGAAGGGGAAATGGGTGACAAAAAAAAAACATTAAAGTGTCACCTACAGTGAAACTTCAGATTAATCTGGTCAATATTTATCAGACATAAATGCAATAGTTACTTGGCCTTGACAAGCCATTGAGCCTAACATGCAAGGAATGCTGCAATAGCATTCCTTGCAGCATTATGAAAGTAATTGCAAGCTTTGGTTGTACACAAAAACACCTAGTGTTCAATAACTAATTTAATTTAAATCTAAATTTAAAATTTTATATATTATAGAATATCTAAATATTTAAATTATTTTATATTTTAGCTACTAAATTTGCCTGATTTAAATTGAAATTAAAATCGCTGTTAAAAATTTTAGAAAATATTCCAAATACCATATTTAACTAAAAAATATCTCGGAAGAGCAGCACTGTTACATTTATCAGTGAACTGATAAACAACCATTTCTTACAGATGCTTTCTCACTGTTGCATTGTTACTAGAAAGAAACTTAGAAATGTTTTTTTTTTTTTTTTTAATTCAAATATTAATTTAAACATCAATAGACTAGGATCTACAAACGTTTTTAAACTAACATTAGGATGTGCATGTATGTGAATATTGAAATTCTGCACGGTCTTGAGACTTGTGTCACATGCATTTTTTTGTTGTTGTTAAGTTGGTTTTTCTGAAAGTGTAAAGCTTATACCTAAAATAAATAGTTTTTTTATTTTTTATTTTGTGGAAATGTTCCAGATAATACCAGTGGATCTTCAAGTTAATAAAGTTTGAAAAATACATTATAGAAAATTATGGAGACAACTACCATGTTAAAGCAAAACTTTAGTTTAATATAATATAAACCAAAATGAACACTCAGCATTTCTACCTTCATATCAAGGTCATCATCTGGAGCATACACATATACACAGAGAAACAAGCTGCACTACACAATCTACATGGTTTGCTAAAGTTTCTGACCAACCGTTGCAACAATTATTAATCTGACCTCTGGTGGAAAAAAAAAAAAAAAAAAACACCTTTACTACATCAAAGCTAGAGTCCTATTAGGTTACAAAATTAAATTGGGCTGGAGAGCAACATGTTTATATATAAATATATATATATTAAAAATATTAAAAAAATAAATAAAGTATGTGATTATACATATAAATTTCAACCAATTGGTATGGAAGTTTCCAATAAAAAAATGAAAATTGCTTAAAGTCCTAAAGTATGCTAGATATTAAGTAGGCTGAATATGTGCGATCCAAATTCTTGGAATTTTTATGCCATTATTGTTGAGATTAGGGTGATTAATCAGAATTTCATAGGCTTCTTTAAATTTTCTTTCATACCAGGTTTTTGTATGATGTAAAGAGCAGGTACTTTTCCAATCAATTTGGTGTAGGAATGTTGAGAGCATAATCTGAGAGGCCTGCTTCACCAAAATTGTTATATTTAATGTGTCTTTTTTTTTTTTTTTATATATATATATATATATATATATATATATATATATATATATATATATATATATATATATATATATATATATATATATATTGGTGAAACGGGACGTACAATCCCTATATATATATATATATATATATATATATATATATATATATATATAGGGATTGTACGTCCCGTTTCACCAATATACAGTAAGTTATAGGTGCAGTAAACTCCAGGATGTGCCAATGGGAGGAGAGGATCCTTAGAGGAGTTGAATATGTTTTTTAATTTTATAGGTGGTTTAAAAGTGACATTGAGATTATAATGGTGTAGGATTTCATTGATTTTTTCTGATAACTCTTTAATGTATGGAATTTAATGTATGGCTTCACCAAAAAAGAATATATAATCTATATTCTTTTTTGATGAAGTTTTATGAAAAACTTTATTAATAGTATTTTTGTTATAGCCATTATTTATAAATGTGTTGCTAATAATTTTAAATTTTTGTTTAAGAGCATATTGTTATAGCTCTGTTTTTAAGGTTGTTAATGACTCCAAATTTTTGTGATGGATGGTGATATGAGTTAGCATGTATATATTGGCCAATATGCATCGATTTGTGGTATACCCTGAAGGATAGACTGCCTGAGAGAAGACCAGGGTATTCAGGAATGGGAGCTAGTTCTGATTTTCAATTTCGATAGTAAATTGTATGCATTCATGTTGTTTGTTCAGGTGGTTAAGGAATGTGTTTAATGTTTGTCAACCATGTGGCCAAATAATGAAAACATCGTCAACATATCTAAGCCACACTGTAGGTTTTAGAGTAAAGGAATTAAGAGCGCTTCTCAAATGCTTCCATATAAAAGTTAGCAATTAGAGGGATAGTGGTGAGCCCATGGCCGTGCCTTCTTTTTGTAGGTAGCAGGAGTAGATGATATTCGACCAGAAATGCTGAAGTATGTTGGTATAAAAGTCTTACAGTGGCTGCACTGCATACTTCAGAAGTCCTGGACAGAGGGACGAATTCACAATGATTGGAGTAGAGCTCTCACAGCACCCATATATATATAAAAAGGGAAATAAAACTGAATGTGAGAATTACAAAGGTATTTCCCTACTGAGCGTTCCTGGTAGGATTTATGCAAGTATACTTCAGAAACAGTTGAGAAGAATTGTGGAAGAAAAGCTTGGTGAAGAACAAGCTGAATGCAGGCCAAATAGAGGCTGTCAGGATCAGATCTTCACTTTACGACAAATAGTTGAGAAATCATGGGAATATAACAAAGATCTGTATTTAAGTTTTGTCGATCTGGAAAGGGCATATGACAAGGTGCCAAGAGAAAAGCTATTCAATACCTACAGTTATATTGTGTTAATGGTGTATTATGTCAAGCAATACTTAGTCTTTATTTGAGTTGAAAGTCAGCAGTTAGAATTGAAGATAGTACACGAAGATGGTTTAATGTTAAATCTGGTGTCAGATAAGGATGTACATTATCTATAATGGATCACATTATGAAGGAAAGTGGTATTAAACCTGATATCAAAATTGGGGATGTTAATGTCAGCCCTTTTTAATGTGGATGATGTTATACTTCTAAATAAACCCACTACAAGTCTGCAAGATTCCCTGACTAAATTGAATAACTGTTGTAATAGTTATGGTATGAAGGTCAGCAATAAAAAGACAAAGACAATGAAAATAGGGAGAATCGTTGAAAATGTCAACTGCATTGTGAATGGAGAACCTGTGGGTCAAGTAAATCATTTCAGCTTCTTAGGCATGATTTTTAGTGAAGATGGTAAATTAAATATGGAAATAGATAACAGAATCAACAAAGCTGATCAAATGAATAAATTCATATGGAATAAGAGAGAAATTAGTCAGAACACTAAATTAGCTGTATACAGGACAGTGTTCAAACTAGTTTTAACTTATGGATCTGAGAGCTGGGTCAGAAGTAAAACACTTGACTAAAGTCTACAGACGCAGATATGAGAGTCCTGAGAAAGATTACAGGCATGAACAGATGGCATCAATGGCAATATCATATTAAAAACAAGGATATCACGAAAGAACTTGACATTGTCAGCATCCAGGAATGCGTTAGCAGAGCTAATCTCAGGTAGTATGGTAACTTAAACAGAATGGGCAAGGAAAGATTGGCAAAACAAGTGTTCTCTGCCAGGTTGGCAGGAAAACGACCCAGAGGAAGACCAAGATATAGGTGGACTGATACAGTACAAAGTGCCTTAGATGATAGAAATATAAGATCTGATAATGTTGGGGTCTTGACAAGTAACAGACTAATTTGGAGGAAAATTGTAGATAGTAAGTTAATAATGATGTAAATTTTTCATGTAGTACTATCATATCCTGTATACCTCCCTTGAGAGTACATGGCAGGAATTTGATGAGGATGATGACTATTAGATAACTCATTAAGCATGTTCACTACACAAACCTATATGAGACTAATTCTGCATTCCAGCTATCAGTATCACCAGAATGGTGGTGAAGATTTTGGAAAGTTGGTTAGGGTTTGCATTACAAAAATGGGTTGACAGAGAATCTATACTTTGCAATGAACAGCATGGGTTCAACAAGGAAAGATCAAGTTTGAGCAACTTTTTTACATTCTTTATTAATTAAAGATACCGAGAACATACTTCATTTAATCCTTTATTCAAAGTGTAAGCAAACAAAGTTTGCACCTGAAATATAATCAGGACTAATTCAACTCATATATAGAAGCTTATGACTTCACATCACTTGCCTTAGACGTCATAAGCTTCTATATACGAGTTGCCCTAGTCCTGATTATATTTCAGGCACAAACTTTGTTAGCATACACTTGGATAAAGGATTAAACCAAGTATATAATTTCATGGTATCTTTTAATTTATAGTATAACCAAGTGGAAAAACTTCCAAAAATTATCTCTTGTTACATTCTACAATAAAGTTATCCCACATTCTCCAAATTGGAGAATGTGGAATTGAATTATAAAATATTGGCATGGATAAGAGAATGGATGACTGACATATCAAAAAGTGGTATATGAGGGGAGATATGAGTCTAAGATTTAAGGTTACAACAAGGATCAGTCCTTAGTCTATTGTTATTTAATATATACATTAATGACACTGGGAAGGATTTGACAAGAGACATAATAGCTATTTGCTAACAATGCAAAGATAGGTAGGATAATTAGGAATGTGGCTGATATGCAGTACAGGTATCTCTCGATTAATGCAGTTAATTAATCCCTCGATGTTACCGCATATATCAAAATCGCGTTAATCAAATATAACAATCAATGCTAAAAAGTACAATTCGTCAATGATCGATTACTGTATTAATAATTCATTTTATATGGTACTCTTTTAGGAAAGATAAAAATTAATGCAAAGTAAATTTTTAATAAATACTTGTACCTACATTATTTACTGGAATTTTTTTATCGAAACAAGTTATCAAGATTCGTTTGAACAGTTTTTGTTTTTTTCTTATCGGCATAATGACTCTCCAGACCTCGGCAAACAAGCAATAAAACATAAAGAAGAAACACTGCAAATATAATACATGATAGTACAAATTAAGTGGATGTTGAATCCAACATTATTTTATAGCCGAATATAGAAACCACAAGAGTTTTGTGCCGAATATATAGAAACTAAAAGTTTCGGAGGATGCAAGCATAAGCAACCTTATGGGCAACTCGCAGTAAAGGTGGAGAAAGCTCCAGATCACTTTCCTTAGTATTTTCCATAATACTAAGGAAAGTGATCTTATCTATCATACATCTCCTAGAGGACATGTATGATAAATAAGCCTTTGGCTCTCTATTTCAGTAATACATGATGGTTTATTTATTTTCAGTTACAATCTAAAAATTATTGATCAAAGAATTAAAAATAAATAAATAAACCATACTATACTAACATCGGAGGTCACAGTATCTCTCAGATACAATTTACTGTCAAATATCACTAACCTTTACATAACATGTGTTAAACCAAATGGACAGCAAAAAAATAGTGTGGAATATCACTCGTAACATATAAATGCACAGCTACTCATGACCTCCAAGTTATACACTGAATTGTGTAAGAAAATTTATATTAAACATTTTGCATGTATCTGTCAAATCAGCGGCGAGCTCCACAGGGTTAAAGGCACGTTAATCAAACTCTTGCCGCATATATCAAGGGATTGCCGCAATTAATTTCGCCACGTTAATCAAATCCCATGTTAAGCAAGGGATACCTGTACTTGCAAAATGATTTGAATAGGCTGAAATTGTGGACATATGAAAATGGCTATCAGTTCAATATCAGTAAAATGTAAAGTCTTACACTTTAGTGTGATGAGATATCCAATGTCATATTGTATTATGGGATTATGCTATAATAAATTGATTAGGCTAGAGATGTTGAAGTTTTAGTATGCAGGAAGTTGAAGTTCAAGAACCATATAGCAAAAATTGCAAATACAACTCAGAGGATAATTGGAATGCTGAAACGAACCTTGACATGCAAAGATAAGGATATCACTGTGCCTCTTTACAAGGCCTTGATAAGACTTCACTCGGACTATTGTACACGGGTCTGGTCTCCTGATATCTGTGGGGATTCTGATACAGTGGAGAGAGAGTGCAAAGGAGAGTGTTAAAAGTGATATCAGGATTGTGGAATACAGATTATGTAGGCAGATTGAGAATTTGTAGACTGCAGTCACTAGCAAACAGGAGAAAGAAGAGTGATATGAATGGGAATTACAAACTTCTAAAAGGATATCAGTAGATGAAATTTTTCATTTTATGGAAGGTTGGAAAAGGAAGTTATCCTTGAAAGTTGAGAACGAAATGTCATCAAGACAGGATTGAGAGCTAGACTTTTCTCTCAGAGTGGTGCATGATTGGAATGGATTGACATTAGGGTGGTTGTTGCAGGTAATGTAAATGAATTCAAGAACAGGCATGACAACTTGTGTGGGTAATATGTGACCTCCCCTCAATGAGTCACTGACTCCCTAGAGGTTTTTCTTAATAATAATAATAATCATTAGATTCCTTCTTGTCTAGGAATAGCTTGCAAATGAAATAACAGACTCCTCCGGCAGATTTTATTGAAATTTGGCATTTTGAATCCTTGAAAATACAAGGATAGAAATTCAGTGCACTTGTAAAATCTTGTATAGACAGAAATTTTACATTAAATTCTTTCTATACTGATTTTACTTAGGAATATAAATTTGATTGATTTGCTTGAAATTTTTATAAATATCTAACTGCTGAATTACTGTGCTGCAACAAAGAAGAAAGAAAAACGTGTATAAAAGAATTGTATTAATAGAATGTTTAAGACAAAGAAATATCCCAGATTACGAAGATCAATAATGTACAGGGGGGGGGGGTCCCGCCTTAACACAGCGACGAAAAAAGGTGATGAGTGCAGACCCATGTGAATACCCAAGGGACCGAAAGGGTAGCAAAATCCAAGGTCAACAGAGCAGCTTAAAGGGGGGGTGACATCAAGGGCAAAGAGGTCATCACAGAGCAGGTCACACAGTACGTTTTTGTCGGAGAAGGTTGGTTACAGATAGCTAGAGGACCGCTAAAAGAATAGAGGCTGTTATCGATGGCTGTCGCTGGATAAGCAGGCTTTCGCCCAGCTCCCGGTTCGTGTATGTCCCATCGATTCTAGGTCGAGGGACCCATTCCAGCCAACAGATACCTGAAGAAGTTAGATGGGTTGATTAAGCAGTGCAAGAAGTGAGTTCAGGACTTTCAGTCACCAAGGTGCCTGTTGATTGCTGCCAGTAGAAGTGACCTGCTGATGTCGGAAAAAGCTGTCCGTGTGTGAAAAGAAATATCGGAATGAAATAGATGGTAATGATCTCAAGGATCTACCGACGTAGACTAGATAATTCAATACCAAGTAAGGTCTTCTATATATGATTAACTAAAGGCAGGAATTGTAGCAAAGATTGCTCTAGTGAATTTGTTTGTTAATAATACTTCAAGACTGAAGGCTATTAGCTAAATATTGAGAATTTACCTGCTTAGTTGTGAGATAAGATAGTGAATTGTTACCTAATGTTTAACCTTGCCTATTGTATAGCATTGTAGATCATTTCTAATATATGTTTTAAGTAGGCACAATTATTACCAAAATCTGTGTACGTAGTGAAAGATTGTTGAACTAGGTTGAATAAGTTAAGATCCAAGCTAAAGTTAATGAGAAGTATAGAGTCAGAATTATTTTGAGTGCTTAGTATTAACCTTTACTGTAGCTTGATTAGTATGAATAAATTGTTTTCTTTGTCAAATAATTTGCCTGATTCCTGCATACCAATGCACTGCTCATAAAAATCGAACCTATATGATCTAAGGGAATAGTTTGCCACAACTGTAGAATAGAGTTTTACGTTGCTTGATAGAGTGTTGAGAGTTAGAAGTATTTCCGCGCTTAGCGAAGTGCTTTTTCTTTTGGAAGAATATTTAAATTTTATCTGCGATTTCTGATGGCGCAGTCTAAATAAAAATAAATTTTCAGAAATCAATATTGAGAAAATACGCTTGCTGTTATAACAAAGGAATTTGGCTATAGCCTGAGGCAAATTCCCAAGTTATAAAATTACGTGCACGTGAATAACTTAGTTCCAACCTTGAGAAAAGGGGCGGGGATTAAAACTGAATGAAAGGATTAAATATAGGAGACTAAATCAAGCACCGGATTATATACTCGGAGTTACGACTATATAATAAGCAGAGTATTTAAGTTAAAGTAAAATAGGAGAAGAGATAGAATATTGAAAACATGTTTTGAATAAAGTACAACAATAATAAAATTAAATATAATTT
Organism: Typopeltis vanoorti; assembly: GCF_054136105.1. Lineage (NCBI taxonomy): Eukaryota > Metazoa > Arthropoda > Arachnida > Uropygi > Thelyphonidae > Typopeltis > Typopeltis vanoorti. The sequence continues at coordinate 114,954,844 of NC_143554.1, forward strand.
TACAATGCTGCAAGCAACACAATTTTTACACTGATACAGATGAAGCAGTTTCTCAATGCTACTAAAAGTTCCATACAACAAGGCAACACTGTACATTTGGTGGAATTCTTAGGATGCAGTCCATTTTAAGTTGATTCCAGAAGGGCATACCATCAACACGATATGGCCCTTTGAAAAGACATATTTGTTCTGTTCTTCAATCGAATGAGTGCATGTTGTTCAGCATGAGCTCACAATACTGGTCAATCAAAAGCCTCTAACAGAAGGATGCTAGCTATATTTAAGCAGTTTGGAAGAAAAAAAGCTGAAGATGGAACTTCACCTTTTTTTTTTTTTTCAATCTCTCTCTTTTTCTTGTACACATTCAGACCTGGTGTCAGTGATCACTTATTCCAATTCACCTGCTTGCTCAATTCTTATGTTTATGGCACTTTGCCAATGCTAAGAGAATCTAAAGCTTTCATTTCCTTGCACTAAGCCAGGTACCATGAAGATATTAAACTGCTCATGAAGAGGCAGAGCAAAATCACAGAACATTAAAAGGTCAAAATTAGTATTATTATTACTAGATCTCCATGGAGTCAATGACTCACGGAGATTCTCCATCTCTCTCTCTCTCACACACACACACACATAGCTCATGATACCATGACTTGTATGCATACTCTCCACACTCATCACACTTCCAGGCAAATGCATTCCAATCACCCACAACTCTCCATACAAAAAAACTTACTTCACACCCCTTTGCTCACACTCTCCTTATACAGATTCCTTCTAGAATGTATCCACCCATTCTATGAAAAATCTGATCCACATTAATCTGGTAATAATTCCTTACAAACTTAGATGTCTCAATCATGAACCCTCCCCCCATCCTTCTATCCACTATTTGCATTCCCTCAAATCTACCTTCATACCTTACATTACAGAGACTAGAAACCAGCTTAGTCAATTGCCTCTGAATTTTCATTCTAACATCTCTTCATCCTTTCAAAAACTCAGTGACCAAATGCTGTCTGATCAAAGCCTTATTCAACAGAATCATAACATCCTTACTCCTACCTGTCAGCATTCTCTGCATCATTTCCATAATGCACTGTGCTATCCTCCCAATTTAGCAAAATGTTCCTAAAATTTCAGGTCCTCATCCACCAAACTCCTCAGATCTCTCATCTCCTCTGGTCCTCCTCCAAGATATCCCCACAATCTAATACTCTGCATCCTATCTGCACTTCTCAAACTTCAAAATCCTCGCACTTTGAAATATTAAACTGACCCCCCCCACACACACACACACTCACCCATTCAGACAGTCTATTTAAGTCCTCTTGAAAGGCTACAATCTCTGCTCTACTTTTCATAGCTCTTTCCAACTTTACATCATCTGCAAACAACTGTATCTATATATTGCCATTCAAGTTCTTCTCTGTATCATTTGCATACAAATTAAACAGCAACAGACCATTTGGGCATACCACTGGTGACTTTTCTCCTGCAGGATATTGCTCCCTCATACACAATTTACTGATACCAATCCAGTGCACCAGTCTACTATCTGACCCCATTTGCTCCAATTTAATTACTAGCTTGTCATGTGGCAATCTATCATTTTAGATTTTATGTATTTTAGAGACAAATATATGTAGCATAGCAGAAGAAAATTTGCACATACCTTTTCTTGGATATTGTTGCCTGTCTTCTTTCTGCAGTGTACATACTTCTGCTGTTTTGGTGTTGAAAGTGTGTGTGTGGGGGGAGGGGGCGGCTTAGGCAATGTGGGAGAATTAATTTGAAAAAACTCAAGGTTTTTTTTATATAATATATACATATATTATTTTTAAGGGTAAGCAGAGGCTTTTTTTTGTAAGGTGGGAAAAAGATGAAAAAGGGGGCTGGGGAGAGGGTTGACGGGGTGCAAGCTATTTCGACCGTGTGGGTTGTTGTCTATTTTTTAGCATTTCATATCTTTTACTCAATTCTTAGGGCAATGAAAATGTATTTTCCCATATTGCCTAAGGCCCCCCCCCCACTTTCAACACCAAAAGTATGCACACTGCAGAAAGAAGACAGGCAACAATATCCAACAAAAGGTATGTGCGAATTTTCTTCTACTATGCTAATATATTTGTCTCTAAAATACATCTGCAATGCCCTAAGAATTCTTGAGTAAAAAGCCAATGACATTAAAAAAAAAGGGGCGCTCCTAAACAAAAGCAGGCAAAATAGCTGTAAAAATAATAGTTTTTAAGAGTAACATGGGAGTTTTCCCAGAAATAATACCTATATCCAAACAAAGATTTATGAAGTGGAACAATTTTGCCTTCTTTCCACTCCCTCTTTCACTCCTGAAACATTCCCTCAAGACACACACACACACACACAGTGATATATACCATCAAATCCTATGGCTTTATTGACATCAAGTTTACTCATTCCTCATATACACCCTGCTCACTCACCATCAGTGGCTTCTCTTCTTCCCTTTCCAGTGTTCTCAAGTTCTGCATGATGTTAATTTCATGAGGGTGAAATACCTTTATGAACTGCTCATGTAACATCTTTATTATATTCTCCTCAATGGTTATCATTCCACCATTCTCTCCAACCAGTATCATCCTTCCATAATTATTCTTTCTTCTACTGCCACATATCAAAAAACCTTCCTAGGATTCCTTTTTGCTTTATTGGCTAACTGTTGCTCATACTGCACTTTTGCTATCCTTACCAAATGAGTTACCTGTCTTGCTTGCTCTTTGTACTGCTCATTTGCAACCAGCTATTACCACTGCTCATCTTATGCTGCCTCTATAATGCCTTCTTATTCCAAATTGCATGCTTCCTTTCTTTATTCACTCATTTCACACTGCCCTTATTTAACTATTTCACCTTTGGAATGCATTCAAAAATAGCCTCTACCATATAGTTCCTGAACAGGTCCAAAGCAGCATTAATCTCCTTTTTATATGTTCTCAGTGTGGCCAGTTTAGTTTTGAAAGCTATTGTTGGCCAATTCTATTTATAAAACATGGAAAGAACTGAGACAGCAGATGTATTGGTAAAGAGAGAATAAAAGATCAGAATTGAAGAAATACAGTCAGACTGAAATGATAAAAGAAAAGTGGATCTGGAACATGAGGAATCAGGACAGAGAGCCTAGGGAAGTAGTGACAGTGGGAAATTTATTTTCTGAGTGAAGCAGCACTAAAAAGAGGAAAGTGCTCACTTTCATTCCTCTCTCCCACACCTTTTCCATGCCTTAACAACACTAACTCATCATAAAAATCTCCAAAACATTATAGATATGGTAGGATTTTTCATATTTAAAATCAGAAATTGCAATAATACTGGAAGTATAGCATACAAGGATAAAGTGTAAGTGTTGCAAGCTACAGACAAAACAGTTTTAAGATTTTAAAAGATTTTAACTGTGGGAATTCATTCTAGTAAAATTCAAAAAAGTACAAATTCTTCTAGCCAGAAGAATTTGTATTGTTATATTTCATTCTCTGACTTTTTTGCTTATACTATACACAGGACTATTTTTTAGCATTATATCATTAATATAATACATAAGAATCGATAACATAATCTGGTTGCTCAAATGTTATCTATAACAGTGTAAAGCTCAGAGGTATTACAACCTTGCAATGGAATGGGTGAAAATGATGTCTGAAACAACGTAAAAAACAAGGCACTGATGATATTTAGCAAATTAGGGTGCAAAATTATTAATCCATGTACTTGTGAATTCAAAATGATACAAAAATCAGCAACAGTGTTATCTACATACAGTCTATATCACAAACACACAATTCCTAAAAGCACAAAAATTTCATTTCAAATGGTTGGCCAATCATTCATACTATCTCAAATTTGTACTCTCCCAAAAACTTTGCTGAATTAGTTGCCTAGTTAGGCTAGTTTGTAATAAGCAATAAACAATCCACTAAAAGGCATCAACCTTCATACTATTATATAATTACTTTCAGACTTTGTGTCAAACTCAAGGTTGTGGTTACTGCAACACTACTGCTTGGGTGGTTTGTAAATACTTCATTTTACCAGTTTTCAATAATATTCAGTTTTTAATTTAATTTCAAGTCTTAAGTTCTTACTTAGGTTCTAGACCACTGTCATATAGCGAATTGCTACTTTTTTCTTTTTCTTTTTTTTTTTTCACTTGTTAATGGTTTAACAACATATTCAAGCAGTCATATGTGTGTGTAAATGATGAAAATAAAGCATTTATTTATGTCAGATATGCAAACAAAATGTTTAGAATAATTTTTGCAAACAAAAAAGTTTGGAATAGCTGTTCTGAATTGTTTGGCTTAAGCAAACATACCAACTAGTTTGGTCATCAGACTACACCATTTTCCATTGCGGATAATGATATTCTTGAGAATGATATTCACTTCATTTAGAAATTTTTTCTTCATTGTTAATAAATGTAACAAGCAGTGTGAGGTAACTTTGGCCTGAAGCCTCTCTCAGTGTTTGATACAACATTGTTACCAAATTTAATAAGTTTAATCTCAGCATATAATGCAATAGGTTTTACATGCCTTCTTTTCACCAGCGCAACAGAACTCTTACTTTGAATTTTATGTGGCATTATTAACAATAAAATAAAAGTTATAAATAAAATATAAAAAAATCAACATAAAAGTTATGTTGTGAATTATAAACAGTTTATAATTCACAGCAAACACTAAAATATTGAAAGATATAGCAAATAACAATGCCATAAAAAAATGGTTCACAAAAACTGTGCATCAATTGATTATTCACAGGAGCATCATGCCTGTAAAACCGTCGTATGAGCAAATGCACCGTCACATAAATGGGCATTGATCATAACTTAAAAGCATCGTATGAGCAGATCATCATAAAGCAATCTTTATGATGTTCTGCTCTTCTTCCCCCTCCCTTTGATATCATAACTTTACAATACAGTAAGGTCCCATCTTACGACATTTCACTTTATAACGACCTGCTCATATGATGCTTTTCAATTATGACCAATGCTCATTTATGCAATACTGTGTTCACTCATACAATGGTTTTAGTGACATGATGCTGCCGTGAATCCAGCAATGTTCAGTTTTTGTGGATTCAGTTTGTTTAAAGTATTACTCTATCTCTCATTCTGGTGTTTAATTGTGAATTATAAACTGGTTATAACTATTATATTATTGTTGGTAATAATGGCTAATAAAAATCAAAGGGTACTGTTACTTCCAGTGAAAAGAAAAATGTGTGAAAATCTATTACCTTAGATATTAAGACTAAAATTATTAAATTTAGTGATGTATCAAACACCGAGATGGCTTCAAGCTGAGCTTACATCACACTTCTTTTTACAGTTGTTACAAACAACAATAAAGTTCTTAGTGAAGTGAAATGTGCTACACTATTTAATACTAGAGTTGTCTATAAATGTAAGAATCTTATTTCTGAAATGGAAACTCTTCCACTTTGACAAAACTTTTTTGTTTGAAAACATTATTCATTTGCATAATTGATGTAAAGGATTTATTTATATCAGTTAAGCACAATACAACATAAATATGATGCTTAAAAATGATATTAAATCATTACACGCATCTTGTGCCATCCAGTTGCTTTCAACTGGATAGCACAAGATGGTGATCTTGTGAACAAAGGCTCTTCATTCCACTCAGCCTCTTGTTCTTTCTTTTAGTAATTGTAAGTTCTTTTATGTTGTCCATCCAACTCTTTTGCAGTCTTCCTCTCCTTATGCCTCCAATCTTCCCCAACATAACTGCCCTTTCCAATGATCCATCTGCACGTATAATATGTCCAAAGTACATCAACTTCTGTCTAGCAATCATTGCCTGCAAGGAGAATTCTGTCATTCCTTCTCTTCCATCCCTTCGGACAGGTAGAGTTCTCTAACAAGGGATTTGCAATGAATTAATGGAGCAGGCTGGTCACACCGCTGCTGCATCCCCTAAGGGGATGTTTATGTTTGTTCACAGGGCTGGTTTGCCTGTTCTGAGGGACAAAAAACCTGAGTTTTCAGGTGAAAAAAACCTTCTACCTCCCTATGAGACTGGCTAACTTGTCTTTGGTTGAAAGAGACCAGATACCAGGTCGAACCCAGGTCTTTCCAAACCAAAAGGCTTCATTCTATACCAACTGAGCTACAGAGGCTAATTCTGTCTTTATACTCTCTAAAACCTTATTGATCATTCTTGCAGGCCACGGGATTCTAAACAGTCTCCTCCACAACCATAATTCAAATGAATCCATTCACTTTCTGTCTTTCTCCTTAATAATCCAGCTTTTACATTCATACATCATACTGAAAATACCATTGCTTTGATAATTCTAACTTTTGTGGCCTTACTCACACCTCTACCTTGCATTATTTTTGTCAGGTTTAAACTATTTTCCCCATTACTATCCTTCTGGACCCCTGGTAAATCATAACTTTCGACTATCTCTATTCTATCTCCATCTATTATAAATTTAAGCCATTACTTTTGTTTTGCTGATTTTTAAATTAAGCCTAGCATTGTTATTTTTCATCTTAACCAATAGAATCAATTGCTTCAGATCTTCCTTAGTTTCTGCTATGAGGGTTGTATCATCAGCATATCTTAAATTATTTATTTTTCTGCCACCAATCTTAACTCCAGCTGGGTCTCAGATGCTTCTACAAGTGAAAATAAAAGGCAATGATTCACTATACCAGTGTTTCTCAAAGTGTGGTACACGTACCCCCGGGGGTACACAAAAGGTCTTCAGGGTGTACTTGGCAATTTTTGGCTATGCATCATTAACGTAAGGAATCATTATTAAGAAAAAAATAATTATTTTAAATGTATATATTTCTCAATAAATTATATATTATGTATGAATTATCCTACTCAAATTGCAAGTTACTATCGCCACAACGTTCACATCCCGGTGATAGTAACTCACTCCCTGGGTAAACAACATGTCCTCCCCAACAGCATCACTATACTGAAGACGCAAGAAAAACAAGTAGTTTTATTGTATCACTGAATAAGGTACAGAGACATCTGCAGTCTGTGTAATATATTTCTCAACAAATAATGCAATTAGAGATAAGTGGGATAAAAATGGCACTAACTAATGAATTATATGTCCCCTCCCACAGACACTATGCTGTATAGACTCAAGAAAAACCATATGTTGCCGGTGCAACATATGGTTTTGCTTGATACCACCTCATCGTGAACATGCTAAAAATAAGAAATATATAGTGAATATTTTTCAGATATGGAATTCGTTTGAAGAAAATTAGCATTTCAACTCAATTGTGTGCTTGTCTTTGGTTCGCACGATCTTTTGTTAATAAGGCACAATCATATGCACTTCTTCATAGCTGCTCTATCTCTACTGGCCTACCATTGCTGTCTGTTTCATGCTCTGCTTTTACTTCTTATTAGTCATTTGTGAAGGATTGTCCATTATGTATCTCAAGTCTTGTAAATTACTGGTAATTTTTGCTTGAAATAATGGGAAAGAAGATGAAGCCATTTGGGTAGATGACTTTGACAAATGCACACAAGGAAACTGTTCTTGATGTCAAAAGTAGCGATAGCAAATAGGAGCTTCTTGGTAAGTCACGCCATTTTCGTTTTTTTTTCTGAAAACTTTAGTTTCTGAAAATTACCGCATATATCTCGCACCACAATTTTTTAGCTTTAATTCTGGGAAAAAAGTGCAAGTTATATTTGAGTAAATATGGTAATTTTTTTTAGCTTTCAAATTCTGAAGTATGGATCATTTGGTTAAATACTAGATTTATAAAACACACAAAAGAGAGAAATATAGCAAATACAAGTAGCTGTAAGCAAAAAGAAAATGTTGATATTGTATCTGGATCAAATGAAATTGATAAGGGTGTGTCGTCTGACATCTCTAGAGAACCAACTAGGAAGAAGATGAAAAATCCTCGTAAGTATGATATGAATTACTTAAAATGTGGATTTTCGTGAACGGGAAATGAAGAGCAACCTATTCCAAATTTTATTCTATTAAAAATAAACCATATTTTTGTTTGCATGAACATATAAATTCAAATAAAATAGACATTTACAATGAAATATACTTTATTTATTATTATTTTGATAAGGGGGTACTTGGTAATAATGAAAATTTAAGAAGGGGTATGCGGATATCTGAAGTTTGAGAAACACTGCACTATACAATGGTAGTCTGGGATACTCATGGTAGTCTATACATACACTTATGTTTTTAATATAAATTCAAAGAATAAATAAAGATTCAGTACAAGAAGTAGTTTTACAAATTTTTGGAAATGAAAAAAGTATTATTAGAAATGTATTGCTAACTTACTGAATATGGGACAACACTAGTATCCCATATTCAGTAATACAATATTAGGCTTAAACATCAATACACACCACAAGGAGAATTGTAACAAGAACTCCCACATAGAAGTAGCAGATTCTCCAATGTAATATTGCCAGAAACTTTTTGTCCAACTTGATACCTGCTTTGAATTAATGCACTTTATTGCAAGATGGTATGCTTGTGCTCTCCCCCCTGCTCTTCCTCCCACCATTAGGCAATACAGATTAAAAAATGTTGAGAAAATAAGTTTTCTCAACAACAGATCAGATGCAGTGACCAGTCCAAGTTTACAGTTTAATCATCAAATCTTAAACCTCTGCATATTGTTTTTTTCTTTGGAAGTTTTCCAAACACCTTTTAATTAAAATGATCTCAAGCAAAAAAATCTGTGATTCTTGTGCTCCTGCTATATTCTGAATATGGAATTTTGGTATCAATGGTAATTGATACCAAAATCTCAATGTAAAATATCATATCAATAGTGAGCACTTAGCAAACAAGTTGTTGCTAGTAACTAAAACATTTTTTTTTTTAATGAAAAACTCAGTACTTAGTAGTTTATTTTTTCACTTGGTTAGAGTATAATAAAATTAGTTTAATCCTTTATCCAAGTGTGAGCAAACAAAGTTTGCGCCTGAAGTATCTTCAGGACTAGGGTAAAGTGATACAACACCAGGGCAACTCATTGCAAAGGTGGAGAAAGCTACCAACACTCCTAACTCAGTATCTCCTATAATGCAAAACACATCTCCTTGCGGATATGTCTAATGTTATGCATTAAAGGAAGGGCCACTACCCAGACTAGTTTCGACCTTTATTGAGGTCTCTTCAGTGGGAGCCAGGCCCTAGTGGAAATACCAGGCAGAAGCATTAGCAGGTCATCTCTACCTATAGGAGTTGCCAAATGGTGTGCCACCCTTTTTTAAATAAATTACTCTGGATTTAGAGAAAGATGTTGAAAGTTTATTTTTTCACTTGGTTAGAGTATAATAAAATTAGTTTAATCCTTTATCCAAGTGTGAGCAAACAAAGTTTGCGCCTGAAGTATCTTCAGGACTAGGGTAAAGTGATACAACACCAGGGCAACTCATTGCAAAGGTGGAGAAAGCTACCAACACTCCTAACTCAGTATCTCCTATAATGCAAAACACATCTCCTTGCGGATATGTCTAATGTTATGCATTAAAGGAAGGGCCACTACCCAGACTAGTTTCGACCTTTATTGAGGTCTCTTCAGTGGGAGCCAGGCCCTAGTGGAAATACCAGGCAGAAGCATTAGCAGGTCATCTCTACCTATAGGAGTTGCCAAATGGTGTGCCACCCTTTTTTAAATAAATTACTCTGGATTTAGAGAAAGATGTTGAAAGTTTATTTTTTCACTTGGTTAGAGTATAATAAAATTAGTTTAATCCTTTATCCAAGTGTGAGCAAACAAAGTTTGCGCCTGAAGTATCTTCAGGACTAGGGTAAAGTGATACAACACCAGGGCAACTCATTGCAAAGGTGGAGAAAGCTACCAACACTCCTAACTCAGTATCTCCTATAATGCAAAACACATCTCCTTGCGGATATGTTTATACTGCGGATATTATTATACTCTAACCAAGTGAAAAAATAAACTTTCAACATCTTTCTCTAAATCCAGAGTAATTTATTTAAAAAAGGGTGGCACACCATTTGGCAACTCCTATAGGCAGAGATGACCTGCTAATGCTTCTGCCTGGTATTTCCACTAGGGCCTGACTCCCACTGAAGAGACCTCAATAAAGGTCGAAACTAGTCTGGGTAGTGGCCCTTCCTTTAATGCATAACATTAGACATATCCGCAAGGAGATGTGTTTTGCATTATAGGAGATACTGAGTTAGGAGTGTTGGTAGCTTTCTCCACCTTTGCAATGAGTTGCCCTGGTGTTGTATCACTTTACCCTAGTCCTGAAGATACTTCAGGCGCAAACTTTGTTTGCTCACACTTGGATAAAGGATTAAACTAATTTTATTATACTCTAACCAAGTGAAAAAATAAACTTTCAACATCTTTCTCTAAATCCAGAGTAATTTATTTAAAAAAGGGTGGCACACCATTTGGCAACTCCTATAGGTAGAGATGACCTGCTAATGCTTCTGCCTGGTATTTCCACTAGGGCCTGGCTCCCACTGAAGAGACCTCAATAAAGGTCGAAACTAGTCTGGGTAGTGGCCCTTCCTTTAATGCATAACATTAGACATATCCGCAAGGAGATGTGTTTTGCATTATGGAGATACTGAGTTAGGAGTGTTGGTAGCTTTCTCCACCTTTGCAATGAGTTGCCCTGGTGTTGTATCACTTTACCCTAGTCCTGAAGATACTTCAGGCGCAAACTTTGTTTGCTCACACTTGGATAAAGGATTAAACTAATTTTATCAGTACTTAGTATAGCATTTGTATTATCAATAGCTCAACTGCATTACTATTTGAAGAATTGTAGTGAATAACTTTGAAATTCCACTTCAGGGCAAATGTGACTGTGAAGTCAATATTCCATCTTCCATATAATAACCTTAAGAAATATATACACAGTCTTGCCATAAATATTGTTACAACTTGCACAGTGCATAAACCTTTAATCTATCAATAAATTGTGTACAGCTTTCAACACATACAAACCACGTGTATAATGTGCACATGGCAGGCACTCAATATTCGCAACATCTCCCTTTTGCCTTCATGCATGCCCGAAGTCTGTGAGGACACATATCAATGGCGGCACGCACACAACATTCAATAGAAACACCTCCGTTGCTTGTTACAAATCCACCTTCAGGCTGGCTGCTGGGGTGTTGTTTCTTGAATGGTATTCTCTCTCCAGCTCTGACCACAATTTGAAATCCAATGGATTCAGATAGGGACTTTCAGATGATATGTTGTCAGGCACATTCCCCTCCAACCACTGTTGTGTGGTCCTCGCCTTGTGTGCAGCAACTGAGTTCTATTGGAAGGTCCACTGTCTGCTGAAACAAGGTTCAGGGGCCATTCCACAGGCTCCAGCACAGTGTCTTGGTACACTTTAGCAGGTGTTTTATCCTTTCTTGCAGAAATGTAGCTTGGAAACCCCCCCCCCCAATGATCCATGGCATGAACCGGGTCATTTTGGCAGTTAAATGAGTCTTCATTGGTGAAAATCTTCTCATCTGTGAAGAGAATATCTCTATATTTGTTGTTCGTGTACTGCTAGAGAAGTACCTTTTGATTTTATTACCCTCAGCCACATAAGTTGTGGTGTTAGGAAGTGTCCAGTAGAACGACGATTGGTTCTCACTCCCCAGGTCATTAGTTAGTATACATGACATCATTCTCTGCAAAATGTTCATCTCTTGCATCACTTTATGCGTTCCCACAGAATTATGGTAGAGGCATGCTGTCACAGCCCTTACAAGCTATTACATTCTAATGCAGCATAGTTAATCTGTTCTTTGGTGGTCAGATACATCTTCTGTATTGTTATAATGGTTAATAGTCTGATACACAAACATTTTACTGATTCTGAGTGTTTTTAGTGTGTTGAAGGTAACAGGTGACTGCATTCCAACCTTGTGAAGTTGCTATTACAGCTACATGGTTTTCATAATCTCCCCACTGCATGTTAACATGTTCGCTGCCACGCTACTTCAGCATTGTCTGTTCCCGTACACCGAGCAATTTCACTTCTTCAAGGTCAGTACAATAATCTCATTGCCGGCGGTCAGCGTCATACGAGTATACTCGTAGTTGGCTTGTGCAGAGCATATACTATCAATGAGAATACACAGTTTTGATGCTAGCTCCACAAGCCAAGCATTTTCACTTCTTCAAGATCAGTACGGTAATCTTGTTGCCGGTGGTAAGCATCATACGAGTATACTCGTAGCTGGCTTGTGTAACTGGTTTACCAACTACGAGTATACACGTAGTTGGCAGCGAACGTGTTAACCCATACAGCTAGACACCCCTCTCTCTCTACTGATAAACACGTGAATATTGGCTGTACACAGTGCCACTAATGGAACCAGTTTTGTGCAATTCTGTGGGCAGCACAGGAGTGTGCAGAAGTTGTAACAATATTTATGGCAAGACTGTGTATTTTCTAAAAATTTAGAAAAGCTATTGTCAAATGATTTTGTAATCTAAAATATGAAAAATAAATTAATACCTGCTCCACACACCAAAACCTTTTTATCTGGGGATACAGCAGCTCGCCGACATGCATGAACTGCAACTGAAAGAGGTTCTAAGAGTGCTCCTTCTTCTAAACTCACATGGTCTGGCAATCTAATATAAAGAGTACAATGTTGTGATTTTTTAATAAATTTAATAATCTCCACATACACATACACAGTGCAGGAAGAAAAAAAAACAATGAAACTGAATTTAAATAAAATGTTATCTAAAACAAGTATTGCTCCAGAAAAGAATGCTAATAAAGCAGAGAATGGTGACACTGACAGTCAGGTAGATCCACACTATTTGGCCTTTTTCAGTCTAACATCACTGTCAGAAACCAAAGAATGAATAACATATCAATATGTTTTATGTAAAGCTGAGTAAAAGTCTTGCTAAAACCTCAAGTTCTAAGCATAAACATTTTGATGGTTTCAGAGTTATAAAGGGAGCAGAGAGGATGTAGCAAACAATCTTTGAAGTGGACAACCAAAAACAACCTGCAAGCCTAAAATGGTGAACAATATTCACAATTTAATAGCAAGTGACTGTCAGTTAACGCTCAGAACATTAGCAAATGAGCTAAATGTAAATAAGAAATGGATTAGGTCCATAACTCACAAAAATTGCAAGAAAAAAAAAAATTGGAAATTTGTTCCACACTGTTTGTATCATGAGAAAAAGATTAAACAAGTGAATACTTAAAAAATTTTGTTCCAACAGCTGATAGTGAATTTGCTTTCCTAAAAACATGAAAATGAAAAATTAACGGCTGTGTAATTAGGCTTAAGTACTGGTTGAAGCTCATACAATTTGTGTGCATTATTACAATTCTTATATTGATTCTTGTCTCTGTCACAATGACAAAATATTTAATGGTTTTAATATTTTTAATTCATTCCTTAAGCTGTTTTCATTCTATTACACCATATTATGAACAGGGGATAAGAGCTGATGCTTCCATTATAATTCTGAGACAGAGTACAGAATGATGATCAAGCCAGTTTAAATGTTAACCTTTTGAATCATAACATTATAACTAACTCGTTTTTTTGCTTTAATGAAAAACACTATAAAAATAAACAAACATTTAATGCCTCTTGGCCCTCTCCCTCTTCAACATAAACCCTGATATTTCATCTCTGTTACAGGTCTGTCATTATGGATATAACATAAAACTGCATGTGCACACATTCATTTATATTGATGAGATTAAATTGAAAGCCAAAGGGGACATCCTCTGTTGGAGTATGCATGTGGTAAGTAAATGTGGCTGATTAGGTAAGAGATCTAGGAATGACAGTTTCCTATATCATGTGGAGTTTCACACAATCATATTTATCAAAGCTAGGTTTGTTTTTAAGATCCACTGCTGATTCCAAAAGAAGTCTTTCATGATTGTATACTTAGCCATGAACAGCATTTCCCAATCTGATTTTGCACAGGGTGTCAAAGTATGGTCTACTAGACTTTGCTGACCGTTAAGTGTGGAGGAAGTTGTATTTCTTAAATTTTTTTCCAACAAATGTTGTCAGATCTAGTTTGTCCACATCAATGTCAATCAAGAATTAAGCCACATATGTGGCTGGTGTGTCCAACATGGCCAATTGGAGATAGCAGGGTTTTTTTTTTTTTTTTTTTTGAGGGGATGAATGAATTAAATGTTTGAATAAAAATTTGTGCCAGGTGGCGAAAAGCTCAAGGCCTGCTTCCACAATATAATTCTTGGAACAGCATTTTATAAGATGAATAGCAAATTCTTAACAAGTAGTGAATGGTATAAAATTACCCTTGTCTCCTTGCCAACAATAAAAAGAACTGTTTACCAGAGTTATAAAAATTAGTAGATAAAGAAAATATGGCCTGAAAGTATTTGACTGATTGGACATGAGTTGTGGAAGAATGATCTCATTCTTCGATGCACAAGTCAATTTTTGAATATTGAAGGTAAATATCATACAAAACTTAATGCTTCATCAACTGAAATGTAAGACAACATACCTCTGAGTCTCAGACACACAGAAGCTGCTTGTTTTCATTTACTACTCTTCACAAACTAAACACCACACAATACATAACTCCATAATAGTTATACACAATTTGTTATTCAAAACTTTACAAGACCAAAGAATTAACTTGGGGATTATAGGAATGTTTATCATTTACTTACAAAGTTATGACACTTAACACTGCAAGTATACAATGCATTATTTTATAACAATTTTCTTTCTTCTTTTTTTTTTTTTTTAAGTTCTTGTTGTCAATTCTTCTTCACACATATTTGGCCCAGTATGTTATGGCCAACAGGGCAGTTGATCACATATCCAATCTCCATGGCTTGCTTACTGTATTTAAGCTGAATATAACTCGCACCCCTGATTTTACTTGATGGAAAAAGAAATTAAAAAGTTTTGCATATACCTTGCGCACAAGAAGTTTAAAACTTTGAGAAATAGACAGTGAATGTTGTTATGGCAGGTTCAAATATTTTGGAATATGGTTGAAGAAAATCAACATATATGCATACATATATATATTGCTCAACAATCGTTAGCTTGCCTTTGTCATTGAGTCGCGCGATCTTTTGTTAATACCGCACTAATCATACGGATATCAGAAACTATCTCATGTAGGATAGTTTCTGCAGATACTTAGGACCTGAAATAGGAGAACAACTTTTGGATGCCAAGACTGATATGGCCATTATTCCTGGTGATCTTTCATCTTGTCTACAGCCCTTGGATGTATTGATCAACAAACGATTGAAGTTTGTTGACCGATCTTTAGCCAGCTGCCATACACTCCATGTATGTGAGCCAGCAGCTATGACCTGACTTCAGAAGGGAAGATTAAGAGACCATCATTAGAACTGTTGTGCAACTGGATTTTCAGAGCTTGGGACATGATTTCACCAGAAATAACTGCCAGCATTTCTAATGCCCTGGATTAAAGCTGCTTAATTTACAGAAGCATTGTCGCTAAAGATTCAAATATATTGCGTGATGAAGATTCAAATATATTGCGTGATGAAGATTCAAATATATTGCATATATAAAGTTGATAATTAAATTTAAATGCATTCATTTTATAAATAATGAGAGCAATTATAAATTATAATTAATACTGAGGATTTAATTATAAATGTCAATTTATAATTAAATGACAACACAGAATGAAAATAATATTTATAAACTTATTTGCTGATATTGTGTTGGTATTATATCCAGCATCTTCAGAGCACAAAAATCGTTTGTCACAGTTTGCGAAACCACACCAATTTGGTATAGCAGTGGGACTAGTTTAAAAAAATTGTAACAAACAACACAAAGAACTAAAGTCCTAATTAGGTGCCATCTACATTGAAAAAAGAGAAATAAATATTAATTAGATCTTAAAATGACTGTCTCCCAGATTTTTTGGTAAATTTATACAGCCATACTTGTTGAGGTTTGGAGTATATTTTTAAAGCCTTCTGTTGATTTCAAAAACAGTCTCTCTGACTTATGACCTCTGTGTAGCACTTTTGTTTTCTTTCATTTGAAATGTCATGGCATGGTCTGCTAGACCAGTCTTGCCATAATGATAGTGCTGGATGTATTTTTTTACGTTCGACAAGGCAGATGTCAAGAGTTCTTCCTACCTGTCCTGTTCTAAATTAATATCAGCAAATAAGTTAATAAATATTATTCTCTTATCATTCTGTGTTGTCAAACCTTTCCACACGTTTTAGTTTCCGAAAATTCCCACATATATCTCGCACCACAATTTTTTTAAGTTTAATTTTTGGAAAAAAAAAAAGTGCGAGTTATATTTGAGTAAAAATGGCATGTATGTCAGAGTATATATATTCTCTGACGGTTTGCTTTGCACATGGAAAATCTCTGTCATCTACCTTGCTTGGCCATAACAAGCAAGATGAGTGTAAGGCATTTTAAGGGCTTGTCAACCAAAAGGTATTCAACCTTTTGATTGAGTATCTTTTGGTTGAAAAGACAGAGTGCATCTGACCAGATACAAAAATATCTAGGTATGGCTCTTACACTAATAAAAGTGTAAATAATTTAATACCTCTAGATGTCCCTTAACTATCTAACTATCTCCCATGCACTACTAATATCCTTCCCTTGCAGGGTTTTATGCCATGGCACAGATTCAAGCATCCTCCAAGCTGGTAATAATCATGTGCCTTGTAGTTCCACATATAACCCTTCTTGACAGAATATTCCTCATGTTTTACAATCTTCCAAGTCAAGACTGCATGGTCACTTTTGCCAATCAGAAGCAATGTGGGCACCTTGGTTATGGTCAGGTCCAATGCTCTCACACACCTAGTCCCCTCCATCACATGCTACATCAAGTAATTATCTGTCAGTAGATGTATAAATTCATTTCCTTCCTGACATATAATCTTTCTTCCTTCCAGTCTGTATCTTCATAGTCGAAGTCCCACATAGTAATCACTCAACCTGCACTCGTACCAATTTGCCAATGCATGTCTTCCAGATAATCCATAGAATTTCCCAATGTTTTGACCTTCATATTAAGGTCATCATCTGGAATATATACACACAGTGTATATACAGAGACAAGCTACATTACATTTCAAACAGTATGCCAAATTTTGTGCAGCAAAATACTTTTTACCTGAAAAAAGAAGGTACAGGCATGGGCTTACAGTTATCCCCCCCCCTCCCATTTGCTAACTTTTATATGAGAGCATCTGAGCAACATGCTCTAGATTCCTTTACTTTAAAACCCAAAGTAGGGCTTAGGTATGTTGATGATGTTTTCGTTATCTGGCCCCATGACTGCCAGACTTTAGACACCTAAACTCAGGTTTTTCAATCCATTAAACAAACTGGCCAGAAGTTTTGTTTAGTGGATTGAAATTCACTTCATTTACAGACCTACCTATATTATATGCTGCTCCCTTAAAGTTTTTATAGCCTGAGTGGTCAATCTCCTCTCATAGTGACTGTCTTCACCATGCTTGTCACTTTTATATCCTGTATCCTATATTCCACATACATCTGATCAATATCTTATCAGACTCCATAACAATTTTTCCCACAGTATGTGAGAAAAATTGTCATGTTATGAAAAATATGATTTTTCTCACACTACTAGCATATTTTTACTGTTCATTCATTTCACTCATATTCAATATGAGTGAAATGAATGGCTTAATGGATTGTATACAGCACTCATAAAGGATTAAAACAGAATTTAATTCTTCCTATATTTCGTCTCAGCCAATGAGACATCTTCAGGGATTACAAAAAAACTAATGTAACATAAATACAAATAACAAACAATACTAAGCCCAACCACATGGGTGACACTAAAGTCCTATCTAGGTGGAGCGCCCTCTACGGGCAGTTGTAGGTGGCCTGGAATGTAAAGCGGGACATTTGGTGATAAGCATTTCCCAAATCTTAGGAAGCTTAATGCAACCATATTTGTTAAGATTTGGTTGATTCCTGAGAGCTGCTGCTGATTCTAAGAATAGTCTCTCTCTTTTGAATTTGCTGTGGTTGGTGGAGCATGGTGGTTTTTTCCCATGAGATCCTGTGGGTTGTATCTAAGACATGGTCAGCCAGGCCTGACTGACCATAGTCGTGGTTGCAGATGTATGACTTATGTTCCTCCAGGTGGATAGTAGCTGATCTTTGGACAGACAGGCAGATCAGCTACTATCCACCTGTTATGAAAAATATGATTTTTCTCACACTACTAGCATATTTTTACTGTTCATTCATTTCACTCATATTTACAGGAACAGGTTACTTTACAGACTCCAGGCACTGAGAGAGGAGGTAGCTGATCTTCTAGTCTCTGGAATGTGGAGTATGAGGACAGATTGCCTGGTTTTCCCTTTCAGTCGTTTCCGATCGTAGATGACTATGTAGTCATCTACGATCCAGGAATATTTCACCAGGAATACACTGTGGGCGTATTCCTGGTGAAATTTTTACAGGATAGTTCACCATTGCTTTCCCCCAACCCCCCAATTTTATCTGGGCTCAGGACAAGCATATAGTTGGTCCTGAGCCTGGATAAAATTGTGGACACAATCCATGTCACTCACTGGAACTGAATCCAAATCTTCCCAACCACAGGGCTTCGTCTATACTGACTGAGCTACGGAGGTTCAGGACAGATTGAGAGAATGCAAACTGCAGATCCTAGTGGACAGAAGGAAGTGTGTGTGTGTGGGGGGGGGGGAAACATGATCGAGACATATAAGTTGGTAAGGAAACATCCCAGGTTAATATGGATGAGATTTTTCATAGAATGTCTGGAGAGAAGGAGAATAAGAGGCTATCCCTGAAAGCCATATATGGAGGTGGGGGGGGGGGGGTAGATTTTTACATCAAGAGTGATGGGTGATTGGAATGCATTGCCTGAAAGTGTGGTGAGTGCAGAGACAGTGAATGCATTTAAGTCAAGGTGTGATGAAAAGTTACATGTGACAGAGGGACATCCCACAATCTCGACACCATGGAGGTCTGATGATGATAATAATAATATATCCCCCTCTTGACAGGAACAATGTATCTCATGATTGCAATCACTAACTGGTAGCAGTCTCAATACCTCATTCACAACCTGTGAGGATATCCAATTCTGAACTTTATGTTGCTGCCATCACATGCTACCTTAGATACTCGTCCCTCAGAAATTCTCTCATACCAATCCCCATTGGTCTTGAGTCCAGATGACATGGAGCCTGGCACATTTCAAACATTTTCTCCTGTGAGATGGGGAAAGAGGCACTCAGACTACCAGCTGCTTAACATACAGGCCAACTTCATGAAACCTGCACACAGTGCAAGCAGATACCAGTGTTTCAGCTACTAGCTGACACAAGGTTAGATCATTGCTGATTTGGGTTATCATTCCTGTTTCAGCAAGATAACTGGAGATATCAGTCATCTACTGCATCCACTGCCTATGGCCTTCACTCTATTTCCAGAATGCTGTTTGCGATTGTTGGCTCTGAGTACCAAGGAACAGCTCACATGCAACCATCTGGTTACATCCACCTGACTTTGGCCAACCTCTGGTCTGATAATGGCTCACCACCTGAATTTATTAGTTAAATGATGTCTTGCAGTCATATCCAAAAAAATTTGCTATTACAAATGTCTTGTTCTCACTCTAGACAAAAAATGGAAAAGTACACCAAAATGCCTGCTTTTATACTGTGGCTGATTTGCATATACTGCTGACAGTGCCACTCATTTATATTCAATAACTCAGCATCACTTTTTTACATAATGTACTTTTCATGTCCCCCCCCCAAGTTATTGCAATTTTTGTCTTTGTTCCCTAATTTATGGAAACCAGTATACATTTCCTGATCTATAACAACATGCTATCAGATGTACTATTCTATTTATTTCAATCTCATACCAAACAGTCTCAAAGTCTTCATGGTGCTATTTTCTACCTCTACTCTCTCAGCAGGAACAATTCCTCTGTACATATTAACTGTACTTCGCTGCTGCTCTTTTCTGGTCTTCCAAAAGATTCTATACCTCAATTTTTATTCCTGCCTATATATCATTCTCATTTAACTTTACTTATGTCAATTATCACTGATACTAACACAATACCACCCAAATCCAACTCTCTTAAGTCTGCTACTCCATGCAATAACATATAAACATAATAATTCCACTCTCTTTGAAACCATACCACCAACACTCATCTCTTCTCCCTCTGGTTGTTATGTTATCTCTCTCTTCCCCCCCCCCCCCCCACTTTGACTTCTCTCATTTCTCTGTTCTTGCTCTCATTGACTTCTTTACTCTTATGCATTCTATTACTTTGCCCTACCATAATTATGCACTCATCCATGTATCCACCTTTCACAACCTGCTTTTCAGGGTTTTTCAATTTCTCTTTCATCCTTAGTCCCATTCACTTTATCTTGACTCTATGCACCCTCTTTTTCATCATACAGCAGTCAGTGCAAATGTCTAACATCAAACCCATTCAAATGCACCCCTTCATATTCACTCCATATGTGCATAAACTACACACCTTTACTTCACACAGCTCAGCCATCATACTATTTATCTTCTCTGTTTTCCTATCAACAATATTGTCATACCTGGACAATGTGTAAACTATTTTTCCAATTAACTACACTATTATCCTTCACCTCTCAAGTTAACTTCTTCAAATCCATTTCAACCTTAATTTTTTCACCTTTACAACCACCAATAATTGATACCAGTTCATTTCTTCCATGCAAGGCTCAGTTATTTGTTATGTGCCATCTGAAAAAACATGGTTTATGCACTCTGTTATTCAACATACCCATAACGATTGCATCCTCATTATGGGTATGTAAATCTATGCAGCCATCCTTTGATACTTTCTTTATTTGGATAACATGTTTCCTCGTATCCATATGTGCAATTTCATAGCATAAAAATGTATTATAACTGATATAACCACAAGAAAGAACATATCTTAAACTTTTTAATCTCCATGTTTCATCAAATTGTAATAATTTGTTCTTTTTCTTTTAGGATACATAAGAAGTTTTGAAGTCAGAGGTTTTGAAGAAATTCAAAGCCATAGGGGTGCAGGCAGTCATCAAGTTTTTCATACAGCAAGAAAAGTCTGCAACTGACATCCACCAAACTTTGTGTGAGAGGGGACTTTAGGGGACTGTGTCCCAGCATATCCAACAGTTGCCAGATGGATGGCCAAGTTTAAAATTGGACATCCAGAGACAACAAATGCCCAAAGATCAGTAAGATCTTCCACATCAATCACACCTGAAAATATCAATGCAGTGCATGCCATGATCCTTGATGATAGAATACCAGCCAAAAACATTGCAAAGCCTCTGGGGATATCCAGGAAATGAGTTGGAGTCATTATACACCAATATCTGGACATGTAGAAGCTCTCAGCAAAGTAGGTCCCAAAATGTTTGAATGCCGACCAAAAGAGTCATCTCAAGGGATTTGGGGTCATTTTGAGAAATCAAGTCCAAATATTTTTGACTCTTATTTTCCCACGGCATTTTTTCTTCAAAAAATGCCATGGGGGAACTGAGCAGAGGCATGTTGCTTTTGCAGAACAATGCACCTGCTCACACTGCTCATGAAACTCGACAGACAATACACTTCTTTGGCTTTCAATGTCAGCCTCACCTGACCTAGTCCCCATCTGACTATTTCCTTTCCCAAATTTAAAGAAACACTTCAAAGGAATCATATTTACAATAAATGATGAAGTCATATCTGCAGCTGAGGACTAGTTTGTGCAACAAGACTTTTTTTCTCAGATGAATGTAAATGATGCAGCAGCATTGTTACAAGTGTATAACTTTGTAAGCAATATGTAGAATAATGAGTGCACTACTATAGAGAAAATATTAATAATAATGTTTAAACTCTATTTCTTGGCACTATTCAAAACACTAGATCAAAATACCTTTGATTTATCTGACAGAGGTAGGTAATATTATTGATAATAATAACGTAAATGTGCTAAGGGTCAAAGCTGTATAACTGGAAGTGGACCTCCATGTAGCCTTTAAAGAAATGCGGAGAACCAACCAGGGCTTCTGACCTAATGTCCAATTCTCACCTTCTCGTGGTGCACCTGTTGGGTATCTACCTAAATACTGAACGAACGAGAATGGGCTGGCAATTTGGGATTTAGCTGACAATTGTATTCTTATTCGTTTAAGCCACAATATAATATGATGGTAAAGCATGACAGAACTTCATGTCAACTGGGTGTCGACCAGTTAAACAAGGCCTCTGTTGTTTTTGCCAGGGAATCAGAGCGAACAGTGAAAAGTCAGCTACTGGAACAAATCCAAAACACACCCCAACTCAACATCAGTGTTCAAGATTGGTACTATCAACATAAGAGGCTTGAATGGCAAAGAAATGGAGCTAGCTGAGGAATTAGATAAGTACCAGATCGACATAATAGGGGTGACCGAAACAAAAAAGACAAAAACTGGTGAGACCTTTCTAAGCAATAAATACAAAATGTTATATTCAACCAATGATAATTAAGGAAAAGAAGGAGTAGCTATAGTATTCAACACTAAATACAACGCTAATCTTCTTGAATGGCAAGCAATATCAAGTAGAATGATGTGGGTAAATATCAAAATGGGGAACTCTACAATGAGACTTATTTGTGCCTATTGTCCCACAGAAGGTACTGTTAGAAGTGAAGGAATTTTTTGAGGCTGTAGAGAAAACAACTGACACGATGAAAAGTTGGTCCTTGTTGTGGATCTAAATAGCAGAGTAGGAAATGATTGTGAGACATACAAAAATATTTTGGGAAAATTTGGAGAAAAGAGCAAAGCTAATAATAATGACAAATACCTGTTTTCTAGTCAGGAGATGGACTGGTTATTACTGACACAATGTTGACATAGACTCATTGTTATGTTGACAGTAATGTTTTCTCCTTGGACACCATTCAGTCTTGAGCAGCATAAAACTGAATTTCATATTGAATATAAGAACATGTAAGAAAGTTTTAAAGTGAATAAAAGTTGAGCAGCTCTCAGATGTGAACCGTAAACTAAAATACAGAAACACTATTCAAGAAAAAATGAAAGAGTTTGAGAACAGGAAATAAACCATGGAGGTTCAGTGGCAAATCCCCTGAAGAAAACACTGATTGATTCCACCAGAAAGGCATGTGGTGAGGTTGTCAGCAAGGATAGAAAAATTAGAACTCCATGGTGAACACAGAAATTTAAAGAGGCAGTGAAGGAAAAGAAGAAAGCACATCAAAAGTTCCTGGCAAATATATCAGCTTGTGCTCTTAGAGAATACAGACACAAATGTGTGTAACACTGTGTAAAACTAGCTAAACAAAAATCATGGGAAGACCTTGGAAGAACATAGAAAATAACAAGAAGGTGGCAAGATATTCTGGAGGTTGTTGAAAAAGCTCAGAAATGGAGGAAAAGGTGCTGTAAAAGGAATTAGAGATGAGAAAGGTGACATGAAACTGCAGAAAAATATATCCTTCATGTATGAATTACTTCAAAAAATTGCTAAATGAAACAGTCAGTAACAGCACAGTGGCAAAAAACACTCAACAGGCATGCAATCAGGAATAATATCCATACCTCAAGTAGAAAAAGACATTAAAAACCTGAAATGTGGAAAGGCAGCTGGAGGAGATTCGACCAGAGATGCTCAAGTATGGAGGTATAAAAGTCTTACAGTGGCTGCACTGCATAGTTCAGAAGGCCTGTAACAAGGGATGAATTCCAGATGAGTGGAGCAGAGCTCTCATAGTACCCATATACAGGGTGTTCGGGATAAATTTGACATATTTATAATTAATTATATTTTTCCGTAAGTTACATGTATTAACACACACTTCTCTTCATTTAAAAGTTTGGACCCTTCTTCATTCACATACAAGATGTCAGAAAGGATGGATAGCTGGAACCCACCTGAATCATGGAAGAGAATAACTTGTATCATGATGATTCGTGCCCGCCATCAAAATAAGGATATTACGACTGCTGCCCAATGCTCCCTGAATACAGTAAAAACAATCAGGCATGAACTAGAGACTTGCAATGGTGACTACGAGGATGTAGCAAGAAGAAAGATCCCTAGCAGATGATCTGATTGCGTTCGTACAGCAGAATTCCTCCAAATCTGCAGGAACAGGTGTTGAAGAACCCTGGCATTGGAATTCGGGCTTTGTTCGTGGAGTTGCTAACTGTAGTCAAGCCCTGGATAACAAGGGTAGGCAATGGTAGGCCGTATGTATGGCAGCAGGATTCGGCCCCTTGCCACACCTCTGGGAAAAGTCAAAAATGGTTGTCTGAAAATTTCTACGACTTCACCAGTCCAAATGTTTGGCCTCCAAACTCCCCAGACCTTAACCCCATGGATTATTTTGTATGGGGCGCAGTTGAAAAAGACACCAATCGCACTTCCAGTAATACAAAAGCCCAGTTAATGGATAAAATTAAAACAGTTTTTGCGGCCCTTCCCAGGGAGACTGTAGCATCAGCTTGTTCGAGGTTCCGAAGCAGAATTGAAGCTGTGATCGATGCTAATGGTGGTTATTTTGAGTAAATCTTGTTGATAGTATTGTAATTAACTCTGCCTGTAATGTTTTTTTGTCAATTCATTAAATTTAATAGATACAAAGAAGATTTTCTTTTTCCTTACGAAACTGTCAAATTTATCCCGAACACCCTGTATATACAAAAGGAAAATAAAACTGATTGTGAGAATCAGAGAGGTATTTCTCTACTGAGTGGTCCAGGTAAAAGTTATGCAAGTATACTTGAGAAAAGGTTGAGAAGGATTGTGGAAGGAAAGCTTTGTGAAAAACAAGCTGGATTCAGGCCAAATAGAGGCTGTCAGGATCACATTTTCACTTTACAACAAATAGTTGGAATATAACAAAGATCTATATTTAAGTTTTGTAAATCTGGAAAAGGCATATGACAAGGTGCCAAGAGAAAAGCTATTCAAAAATGATACAGTTATATGGTCTCTTATATGGGGAATTACATCAAGCAATACTTAGTCTTTATTTGAGTTGTAAGTCAGCAGTTAGAATTGAAGGAAGTACAGGAAGATGGTTTAATGTTGAATCTGGTGTCAGACAAGGATGTACATTATCCCCTCTGTTATTCATTATCTATATGGATCACATTATGAAGGAAAACAGCATTAAACCTGATATCAAAATTAGAGATGTTAATCTCAGCTCTTTACTTTATGCAGATGATGTTATACTTCTAAATAAATCTGCTGCAAGATTCCCTGACTAAATTGAATAATTGTTGTAATAGATATGGTATGAAGATCAGCAATAACAAGACAAAGACAATGAAAGTAAGCAGAAGCATTGAAAATATCAACTGAATGGAGAACCTATAGAAAAAGTAAAACATTTCAGCTATTTAAGCATGATTTTTAGTGAAGATAGTATATCAAATATGGAAATAGACAACAGAATTAACAAAGCTGGTATGGTAGGAAGTCAACTGAATAAATTTATATGAAATAAGAGAGAAATTAGTCAAAACACTAAATTAGCTGTATATAAGACAGTGTTCAAGCCAATTTTTTTAACTTATCGATCTGAGAGCTGGGTTAGAAATGAAACACTTGAGCAAAGTCTAAAGACTGCAGATACGAGAGTCCTGAGAAAGATTGGGGCATGAACAGATGGCATCAATGGCAATATCATATTAAAAATGAGGATATTAAGAAAGACATTGTTAGCATCCAGGAATGTGTTAGTAGAGCTAATCTCAGGTGGTATGGTCACTTAAACAGAAGGGGAGAGGAAAGATTAGCAAAACATGTGTTCTTTGACAGGTTGGCAGAAAAAAGACCCAGAGGAAGACCAAGATATAGGCAGATTGATACAGTAAAATGTTCTTTAGAAGACAGAAATATAAGATCTGATAATGTTGGAGTCTGGACAAGTAACAGATTTATTTGGAGAAAAATTGTAGATAGGAAGTTCGTGGTGATGTAAGTTTTTTATCCATATCTATTTATAACATATCATATCCTGTACACCCTTTGAGGGTATGTCAGGAATTTGATGATGTGTTGTCTTCACTAGTGAGAGCAAGAAATTACTAGAAACTAATACTAATGTCTATAGCCTGTATAAATTTGTGTAACGTATATCTTTAAGGTTGCAGTAATAACAACATATTTATAACAGTCCATATTTTTAACATAATATTACAGCTCTCTCTTTCTTCACTCCAATCAACAGGCCATTACTCCAAAGACATTTTGGCGTATGTTTATGACCTCATTAAACAGTGCCGAGACTTGTTGTTGTTGTTGTTATGTTCCATCGAGTTGTTTTTAACTCCTGGTGATTCTATGAACATACATCTCCATTCAGATCTGTCCCTGACCTTTATCTTTCAGAATTTCCAAGCACATTCCATTTGCTTCTTTAACTCCATCCACCCATCTAATTCTTGGTCTTCCTCTTCTCCTGCTTCCATCAACTTTAGCAAGCATCATCATCTTCTCCAGATTGTTATTTGCTCGCATAATATGTCCGAAGTATGACAATTTTTGCTCGATGATCTTAGCTTCAAGGGAGCAATCTGGCTTTATTTTGTCTATCACTGATTTATTGGTTTACTTTGCAGTCTATGGTATTCTTAGTATGCAAGCATCTCCAAACCCATCTATCTTCCTTCTTTCACTCTTTCACAGGGTTCAACTTCAAATCCATACAGTACCAAGGAATACCATTGCTTTCGCGATTCTGATTTTTGTTGTGAGGCTAATATCTTTAAAATCTCATCTCATCTTTTTTATATCCTTTAAAAATCTTGCTTAAATTTGTCATTGCTTTCTTTCCGAGTAATAATCTTGTACTGAAGAAGTTAGAAGAAGATTATTACTCGGAAAGAAAGCAATGACAAATTTAAGCAAGATCTTTAAAGATATTAACCATCTTTATCAATTCGAGATCCTAGGAGCACAAAATTGTTAACTGCTCCCATTTTCTCCCCCATCTACTTCAAAAATCATTAAGTTCATATGTTGCCATAACTTTTAGAGGTTAAGTTTAAGACCATATTTAGCACTTTCTTCTTTAACTTTCATAATAAGTTCCTCCAAATCTTCTTTGCATTCTGCTAGCAAGGTGGTATCATCTGCATACCTCAAATTATTAATATTTCTTCCATCAGTTTTAATTCCAACTGAACACTCTTTCTTCCAGCCCTGCACATTCTTAAAATGTATTTGCTGTACACAGGTACAGAGATAAAATACATCCTTGTCGCACCCCTTTACTTATAGTGAAATACTCAGTTTCTCCAAGATCTGTTCAGACAGTAGCTTCTTGTTCATAATAAAGATTCCTCAGAAGGATAATGAAATGCTCAGGTACTCCCATTGTTCTTAACACATTCCACAATTTCACATGATCTACAGTCAAAAGCCTTGCTATAGTCAAGGAAACAAGGTAGACATTCTTTTGATATTCCTGTGCTCTTTCTATTATACATCTCACATTGGCGATTTGATCTCTTGTTCCTCTGCTTTTCAAAATCCTACCTGTTCATCTGGCATTTCTCTCTTCATGAATGGTTCCAGTCTTTTCTAAATGATCTTAAGTAAGACTTTATTTGCATGAGAAATTAGTGCTATAGTTCTGTAATTTTCGCATTCTCTTGCATCGCCTTTCTTCAATTCTTCTTCTTCTTCTGCAGCTTCTCCCACTTAAGTGGGGTCACTGTTTCTTATGAGTCTCCTCCACACCTTCCTGTCTTGGGCTGTCACCACATCCAAGTTCTTCATCTTCAAGTCCTCTTCTACCAGCTCCCTCCATCTCTTCTTTGGCCGCCCACGCTTCCGCCTTCCTTGCACATCCATCTGCATGACCCTTCTTCCCACCTTTCTTCAATAAAGGTATATAAACTGATTTTTTCCATTCCCTAGGCCATGTAGTTGTGATCCAAATTTGCTGACATAGAGCTGTTAAAATTTTAACTGCCTCTTCTCCCAGGGCTCTGAGCAGCTCAATAGGTATTCCATCTCCTCCTGGTGCTTTCTTACTGGATAGGTGTTGAAGTGCCCACCTCACTTCACTCTCCAGTGATAATTTCTCAGTAATTTTGGAGTCCTTTCTGTAAAGGGCTTCTGTATACTCTTTCAATCTTTCTTTTATGTCTGCAGCTTCTGTAAGATATCCTTTGTGTTTACTTTTCAATATTGTCACCTTGGAACTAAACTTCCCTGTTAGTTCTTTGATCTTTTTTTGAAAAGATCTCTTGTTTTTCCTTTCTTGTTTTGGTCTTCTATTTGTTGGTATTCCTGGTTAAAGTATTTTTCCTTGTCTTTTCTGGCTTGTCACTGAAACTCTGCATTCAAATGCGGTACGTTCTGCAAATTTCCTGTGGCCTTCATTTTCCTCCTTTCCTGAGCAGTTTTGATGGCATCTTCTGACAGCCAGTGTTGAGACTACATACTGCTTATAGAAACCCTACTCTAGAGACTCTGTATTTGCTAGAGGAGGTATGCAGGTTTCCTAACCCTTAGCCCACTGACATATGAAAAGTTTATGATAAGATATGAAAGGTTTATATGAAAGTTTAAAGGTTTGGGATTATCATAAAAAAACAAATTTCTCAATCTGATCTTCACTTAAAAATGTGAACCTTAACATTTTCATCAAATGAAATCTGTCATCTCTATGACTAGATTTCTCTATTGTTCCAATATTTTGCAACTAAGTGTATTAGTCATCCAAACAGATAAATCATATGAAGAAGCATGACTTATCCACTAGAATAAATAATAATCATTTATGCTAAAAATAAAAAAAAAAAGGTAGAAATACATTGAACAAATGAAGGAAGCAATCCTTATGATGTGTGTGAAAGAAGAACAACAAAATCCTTCAAAAATAGCTTTATTAATTAATCTTAATATTTATCTATCTCTGGAAGAAATCAATGTGTGCAGTAAGGAAAGTGGAACTGCTGCTTCAGCATAGGAAAATGATGCTAAAGAAGTAAAATCTTCAACAACCTACTACTTATTCTAAACATGATTTGTTGATATGAAAACCATATGAGCTGTTGAGATCAAGATGGGAATCCAAGCATTATCAAAGGACTACTAAAAGAATCTCCCAGAAGATATCTTAAAAAATTTAGCAATAAAACTATTGGGCATACATAATTTTTAATTTATGTCTATAAAATATATTGTATTTCATTAAAATATATTTTTTTCCTTTGTTCTTTTATAAGAATATGGTAGTGGTCACATGAACATTGTGACATTTGTTCTTACCCAAGTCCAAATTCCAAGTAGAATGCAAAGAACCTTTTATAAGGGTTTTCAACCAAAGCCAATCTCATGAAATGGCAGTATTTTTCTTCCAATATATTATGGCTGTTTATTATGTTTTCCAAATGGAAAACATAATAAACAGCCATAATATATTGGATTCACAGTCATGATTGCTTTAGCTGCAATTCCAACATATCAGACTCATCAACATCCCAGATAATTGTGGATACACTACTTTCAAAATATAAAGGATTTCAAAATCGAAAACAGGACAAATCCTGTTTAATGACAACAGTCTTTTTCAGCATTTTTCATATAATAATGAATGGAAAATAGCTCATCACCTAATAAGAACTTACTTGAAACAGAAATCAGCAGGATGAATAAAATATCTGGTTAATGTTCCATCAACAGGAGGAGTTGCACAAAATTTCATATCAGGACAAAGATTATAGTGGCCACGTTTGCAGAATTCACAAACACGGCAAGGAACTCCAGGCTCTATAGCAACTCTATCACCTGAGGAGGGAGATAATAATAATTTAGTCATTATAACAGATAAGATTGCAGACAATATTTGCATCACTAAAATTCAAGAAAAAATTATATGATTTGGACATGCTATTAATGTGCAGAATTAAATTTATGCATGTAAATAGTCTTAACTGCTAGATAGATATTTTAACAGATCTCAATTCGATACAGAAAAGCATAATCAATTAAAATGCTACTTTCTGACAGTGTAGCTGCATTTCATGATTCACATACATTAGTGCTAACCTTGATATAAATCAACTGCTGAAGTTATAAACATTTCATTAATGAGCTACAACTATAGAAGATCTGAATATCACTCATATCATTAGACAGATCATTATTATTCATGAAAGGTCCCTCTATCTCTCTCTCACACACACACACACAGTTCATAATACTGTGCATTAAATACATTCACACTTTCTGCAGGACACCACACTCTCAAGCAATGCATTCCAATCATTCAATACTCTCTATGAGGGGGAAAAAACTTTCTATACCCTCCTTATATGGCTTCCAGGAACAACCTTCTGCTCTTACCCTCATTCCATGAAACACCTCTTCAATGGTAATCTAATAAGAACCCCTTATCAACTTATAAGTCTATCATATCCTCCCCCCCTCCTATCCTAACTACATCTTATCAACCTTTCTTCATATTCAATATTCCAAAGACCAGAAACCACATTAGCCAATTATCTCTGAACCCTTTCCAGTCCAGTATCTCTTCATCCTTTTGAAAACCAAGTGACCAAATCTCTGCACAGTAGTCTATATGTGACCTAATTAAGGCTTTATACAATGGAACCATAATCTTCTTACTCCTATAGGTCAGAATCCTCCACATCATTGTCAGAATTCATTGTGCTATCCTCACAATTTTAGCAATGTGCCCTCATCAACCCTAGATGTCTTATTTCCTCCACCTCCTACCATATATCCCTACCAATTGTATACTCTACACCCCATCTTTATTTTCCATTTCATCATAATCAGGCCCAACCTCCATAGATCTACAGACTCAACATGAGAAGTTATCACTATGAAATCATTCTCATTAAAATAACCTGAAAAACTGATTTACTGCTTCAACACTCACACACACACACACACAGTAGATTCCATTCATTCAATTCTCACTCCCTTGCTCACATCCTTCTTATGTGAGAGCAAATGGCGCAGGAGAAAGAGAAGAAATTTAAGAATAAACTTGTAAATATGGTCTTCTGTTCCATCCATTTCCCTCCATTCTGCTAAAAATATCTTTTGCATTTATCTATACAAATCTTTTTTTTTTTATATAATTCTTAATCACATCACTTGCTCCCGCTTCCTGTACTCATACCCATTAATTTAGAGCAATATTCCCTCTAAGCTGTGCACATACACACCAGCCAAAAAGGGAGCACACATGCCTAGTAACCGCATGCAAAAAATTTATGCTTTCGGAATTCTAATTTACTATGAAAACAAATTATATGATAAATCATACTCATCACTTATTTTATTTAGTAATTTCTCCAATGTCCCAATCCAATATTACTCTAAACCATTCTAAATTAACACACTCTAATTAGTTACTTTTAGCTTTGCTGATGCTGACATCAGCAAGGCTAGAGGCATATTTGTTTAGAGTGTCTACTGCCTAGATGCTACAGTCACCTGAACTCATGGAAACAGCGATAGATTTTTGTAGCTATGCAGATTTAAGAAAATTAACTTTGTGAATGCAATTTTACACATGTATAGAGTCTGAAACTGGAAACTTGGGCACAAAACGTTTTTCATGCACAACATGGGCCAGCAAAAATTAGAGAGAACATTGATTCAGAGATATGACACTATCATAATCACTCTTCTCTAGACTTTTCCAAAATCTGAGCACAATAGTATAATGCAGCCTGAATAAGTTCTTGTATAATTGAACTATAACCTCTCTATTTCTACTGCTATGATCTATTGTACTATTATCTCAGAATGGCCATTAAATTTCAGGTACTTCTACTTTGTCCAGCATTATCCCAGATCTCATCTTCACCTATTCCAATTTCAAAATCATACACTTCGAGATATTAAACTGTCAGCTCCATTCATATGTCCACACATACAGTTCTAATCCAATCCTCCTAGAGAGCAACAACATCAGTTTTGCATTTTAGCTTATCTCAATTTTGTATCATCTGCAAACAACTGCATATTCTCACTTAAATCAGTTCCAATGTCATTATCATATAAGTTAACAATAACAGTGCCCTAAAACAGATATCATTAGCAACATTCTTTTTTTTTCTGAATATTGCTTGCCTATACAATATATATTGACAGCAATGTGCCCTCATCTTTGACTTTATAGGGCAAGTTACTCTAGATCTTATAGTGCAATGCAAACATTCTGGATAACATATATTACCTTATATTATGGAAATAATCAAAATATTCATATTTAGATTTGGATTTGATACTATACGCTGGAAGCGGATGTTGTAGAAAACTTTTCCACTCGATAGGATAATATATTAATACTGTATTGCGGGATACCCCAAGGAAGGACAACCTTGTAGCAAAGTCAACTACTCTTATTATGCAAGTAGCTATTGTGAAGGTAATTCATGTGATTTTTGTGCACTTATACTAGGGTAAAATATAAACATAAACCAGAATATCATTTCTTGTCAATTATAATGTACCATCCCACCCCCATGGAAAAACTTGTTACAACCTCAAATCCAGAAGTTACCAGTTGCCGAAAACCGTGATACTAGAAATTCAGTTATCGCCTATGATGAGAGGTCATTAACCATGACATGAAGTAGTGAATTGACTAAAGTTCCACATTAGTGAAACATAGGAGAGAGGGCTACAGAATTAAAAAATATCTATGCATGATGAAAAAATATCAAACTTTATGTCGTCATTTTATTTTATTTTTTTTTTAACCAAGCATAAGTTTCACAGCCAGCAACAGTCAAGTAACCTGACTTCTTATAAACTAAATTTAATAATAAATTTAGTTTAATCCTTTATCCAAGTGTGAGCAAACAAAGTTTGCGCCTGAAAATATCTTCAGGACTGGGGTAAGGTAGTACAATACTGGACAACTCGCAGCAAAGGTGGATCAAGCTCTCAGTATCTATTATTTCCTTGTCTCAGTATCTCCCATAATGCACAACACATCTCCTTGCGGACATGTATACTGCTATGCATTAAGAGAAGGGCCACTACCCACACCGGTTTCAACCTTTATCAAGGTCTCGTCAGTGGCAGCCAGGCCTAGAGTGGAGATACTAAGGCAGAAGCAATAGGAGATCCTTACTTATAGGAGTTGTCAAAAGATGTGCCACCCTTATTATTAAATTACTCTGGATTTAGAGACGAGACCTCAATAAAGTTCGAAACCGGTATGGGTAGTGGCCCTTCCCTTAATGCATAGCAGTATACGTGTCCGCAAGGAGATGTGCTGTGCATTATGGGAGATACTGAGACAAGGAGCTGAGAGAGCTTGATCTACCTTTGCTGCGAGTTGCCCGGTATTGTACTACCCTGCCCCAGTCCTGAAGATATTTTCAGGCACAAACTTTGTTTGCTCACACTTGGATAAAGGATTAAACTAAATTTATTATAGTCTAACCAAGTGAAAAATAAACTTTCAAATAAATTTAATAATGATAACAGAATATAGGGATAAGACTGATTGCTATCTGTCAATGCACATGTTCTCTGGCCAGTAGTAGGAGTGGGACTATTGCTTCTTCCCCACCATCTCTAAATTAGACTAGCTAAAACCCTTACAGATGTTACTCACATCCAAGATGAGGTTCAAACTAATAAATGGATGTTATTGCTACCAACTGCACTATTAAAGTGCACTCATTTTCTCTGGAAATATAAATTAATTAAAAGTAATAGACATTCCAATATTTTGACATCAAATGGCATCCTTTTCTGAGATTATGTTGCAACAAGATAGCATATATGCATTATAAAAATTCTGCAAAACAAACATCTTACTAACCTACGAGTTTAAGTAAGGTTTTGCAGTATATATATATATATATATATATATATTTTTTAAAAATTGTTAGTTTTCCCCCCCTTTTCCTAGAATTCTGTGCTATTTGAATAGCATGATGAAAATTTTAATCTTATGATAATGGATAGGAACAGTTGTAATCCACTTTATTAAACTGAAATTTTACTAACTGGGCCAAATTTTTTGGTCTTGTAGATAGAATTCTATCCTGCAACCAAGAGCCATATTGCAAGAACAGTCAGGTACTGATGAAAGGAAGAGTGGCATGTAAAAATAAAAAAAAATAATTAATTATATGAAGAGCCAAAGACTTCGATTCGGCGACATAACCTTAATTAAGTTAAGGGCTATGAAACAATATGGGATGTAATATCCCTTAACTTAATTTAAAAAAATAAGTTATTATAGCACTATAGAAGGTCTAGATCAGGCCACATCTGAACTACTATCTATAAATTTTATAATGGTTTTCAAGGGATGAAGAGATTTTTGTAACAGTTCAAAGAAAACTAAACTAAGGTAACTGTGGATACAAGGAGAATGCTAGGTTTGATACAATGATAGCCTGTGGAGTTGTGGAGGAGACTCACCACAAACAGTGACCCTACTTAAGTGTGAAAAGCTGCAGAAGAAGAAGTGTGAAACCAATGTGTGGGCTGACATCTACATAAGCAGAAATTCTTCTGCTCAGCTTTATACGAATCATGGTATATTAATTTGGTATTTAATAATATGGAAAAAAAAAAAAAAAAAAAACTAATATTTCAACATCAAGGAAAATCCCACATTGCATATTTACATAAATTGGATGTTGAGTTTCTTTACTGGAAGTTAAGAAATACTACCAACGACATCTTCGTCAATAACTATATTTAAGTTAATAGTCACTGTAACAGAAGAATTATACAGCATGCAATACAACTTATTTGTTTTCACCAGGATAATGATAACTTTTTCAACTTTATTTTTATGTTTTTATTAATAGAATTTGCATAATGTAAACAAAGTTAAGCATAGGTAGAAATAAACATGGACTGCTTTTAATTTTTTTGCTAAAAGAAAAAAATAGACTAATATCATATAATTATTCAAAGTTAGTGAATAATTGATCATTGTTTGAAGAAGGAAAAGAAAGATGGGAATAATATATAACATTTATTATATTTTGGGCAAAACTAACATTTCATAGATTACAAATATTGAAGTGGAACTGTCATAAGCAAAAAAAGTCGTAGGTTAGTTTCATTGAGATGTTTGTAGTAATTGTGCTATAGAAAATTATACATCTTTTTATACATCTACCAGGGATGGTAGATGTATAAAAAGAATATGAGTGGGAATGCGAGTTTTTTTTTTTTTTTTTTTTTTTTTTTTTGCATGGTGGCATGTCAGTTGTCCTGCAATGTCACTTCCAATGACATTGGAATAATACTTCCCACTATGTCAGAAAGAGAGAGAGAGATAATGCATTCCATTTACTTATTATTCTTCGAGAGAGAGAGAGGGAGAGAGAAAGAAAGAAATACAAAACCCACATTTATTACTATTTATATAAAATCTATTTTGTGTTAATAAACCATATTAAACAATAATAGGGAAAAAAAGTATTTGATACTAACCAGGTTTTAAAGTATCTACACCTTCTCCAACCTCCACAACAGTCCCACTTGATTCATGTCCTAAAACCATTGGTGCTTTTACAATATAATCTCCAATACGACCATTTAACCAGTAGTGCACATCAGATCCACAAATTCCTACAGTATGGATAGCTATCAAAACCTCTAAAAAATAGAAATTAAATTTTTTTATCTTTATTCCGTGTCTCAAATATCAAGTATAATAAATTATTACGGACTCAAACCTTTGGAAGAATGGAAGATTAGAAGTTCGGGAGGGGAGGGAGGGAGGGAGGGAGAGGGAGTATTCACTGATATAATTTATCTTCTTAGTAAAGATAAATTACACAATGCCTTTATATGGAGGAACATCAATTTCTTTTGTGATTGTATGCTAAAGGTTGATTATAATGGAGAGAGTGCCAAGGAGAGTGTTAAAAAATGATATCAAGATTGTGGTATACAGATTATTATTATTATTATTATGCGACACCTCCAAGAAGTCCAAAGACTCATCGAGAGAGAGAGAGGCATCTACTCGATAACTCTTCATCTCCACCACTCAATTCACCAGCTACACCAAACCACAACTATCATCATCATCTACACCAATACCATTTACTGGCCACCACTAGTATTTTCACAGACAATCAAGCATCTGTGCCCACAGTGGGATTCAAACCCACAGCCTTCTGACTAGAGAGCAGATACACTAACCACTTGGCCAACAGGCCGGCTAAACAATTCCTTTTCGGAATCCACTATTAATATATATATATATATATATATATATATATTCCTACTGTCAAGTTTACTTAAAAACTTCCTAAAACAAAATTCTCTGATCTGCGTTCTTAAACTTCCATGCTTTTTCTCTACTTATTTTCCTCATTCCTCAGATACCGAACTTGCAGACTGCAGCCACTAGCAAGCAGGAAAAACAGAGGCTGATATCATTAGGCCTAACTTCTGAAAGAGTCACATAAGATATCAGCAGATGAAAGTTTTCATATTTTGTAGAAGGTGGGAAAAGGATGAGAAAGTACCCTTAAGGTTTAGAATGACATGACATCAAGAAGGAGTTGAGAGCTAGATTTTTTTTTTCTATCACAGAGTGGTGTATGATTGGAATGGACTGTCAGAGGTGGTGAGTATGTGGCCTCCCTCAATGAGTCTCCGACTCCCTGAAGGTCCCTCTTAATAACTATATATATATATATATATATATATATATATATATATAACTATATATAGTTTTATGAAAAAAATTGAATGACTAGAACCGAGATTTAATTAAAAAAGGTTTTAATATAAACACACTACTAGTTTCGGCCTGTAACAGCCTTCTTCAGGTGACATTATAAAAGAAAAAACACTAAACATTGAGGGTTAAAAGACTATGAACATCATAGACAGTCATTATACATAATTAGCATTAAAACGTCGTAGTTGAAGCTGTTCTTTCATTTGTTGCATTGTTGGGAGAGTGCGTGCTTGCTGCATCACGTGAACGCCAGTACATGATTACAGCTGAATGACTATCCGGGAGGTTGTAGCTTAAGTTGTTATTTAGATGAACAGGATTGAAGATGATTTCTCTCGATTCCACAATTTTTCTCTCTATTTCGTCACTGCAACGGAAGATGTTTGTAGATTTTTCCCAGCAGATTTTGTGACTTTGGTTATCATCATTAGGATTAGCTGAGAAGAGGATATGACTTGATAATGCACTTGCTCGCTGTCTCTTGTAAGTAATGTCTCTCATGTGTTCTTCCATACGCATTTCGACAGATTTGTCTGTCTGCCCGAAATAAGGAATATCGCAGTCACATAATATTTTACATACGCCAGGGTATTTGAGTTGATGATGACAAGGTTTTGGGTGGCTAATTAAGGAACGGATCTTTGGAAGTGGAGTGAACAAGGTTCTGATATTGTATTTTTTTAGAACTTTTGCTAATTTATGTGAAACAGTACTTATGTAAGGAATAGATATATTGCTTCTGAGTGATGTCTGGGAGGATTAAGAAGGAATTTGTTAATGATTTTCTTGGAATATCCATTAACTTTGAAAGAAGTTTTCAGATGGTTTATTTCTGTAAGCAGTTCATTTGGATCATCAAGAAGAGAACGGGCTCTATGTCCCAAGGTGGAAATTATTCCAAGCTTATGAGGAGGGAAATGATGGGATTGACTGTGCAGATATCTGTTGGTATGTGCGGGTTTTCTATATATCGATATTTTTAGTTTACCAGCAGAAGAGCGAGTCAGTTTGACATCAAGAAAAGGCAAGGAATTATCCATTTCAAGCTCAGCAGTAAACTTAATACTTTGATGTCGGCTATTGAGATGTTCGAGGAAAACCATAAGGGATTCATGTCCATGGCTCCAAACAATGAAGACATCATCCACATAACGTTTCCAAACTTTAGGTGTTAAAATAAAGGAAGAGATAGCCTTGGTTTCAAAATCTTCTAAGTAAATATTTGCAAGAACAGGAGATAAAGGATTACCCATAGCCAGTCCATGATTTTGTTTGTAAATATTATCTTGAAATTTGAAGTAACCGGACCTGATGCAATGTGTAAGCAAGGCTAACATTTTTTTGGATAACTTGTCCTTGAGTAATGTTAGGACTTCATCTGTTGGGACATTAGTGAACAAAGAAGTTATGTCCAAGCTAGCCATGATGTCATTTTCATCAACTGTTATATATCAACCATACATCAAGGAAGGGAAATCACCTTCCTTGATGTATGTAACAAATTCTGTAGTGTTCTTGATAAAGGAAGGTGATTTCCCTGAAAAACTTTTGAGGTATTTGGCAAGGTATTTTGAAAGATTGTATGTAGGAGAATCGATACCTTCTACAATTGGGCGTAATGGGGTGTTCTCTTTATGGATTTTAGGAACACCGTATATGCGAGGAATTAACGGATGGAGAGAGCGAAGGGATAAACGGACGTTTCGGGATAATTCAGTTGTTGTTTTTAATAAGTTGTTTGTACGATTTTGAAGTTCACGAGTTGGATCTCTCTCAAGTATTGAGTAGGTATCATTATGTAGTAAATCAATCATTTTCATTCAAATTTTTTCATTCAAACAACTTATTAAAAACAACAACTGAATTATCCCGAAACGTCCGTTTATCCCTTCGCTCTCTCCATCCGTTAATTCCTCGCATATACGATGTTCCTAAAATCCATAAAGAGAACACCCCATTACGCCCAATTGTAGAAGGTATCGATTCTCCTACATACAATCTTTCAAAATACCTTGCCAAATACCTCAAAAGTTTTTATAATACCTCAACGATAAAACAATTGTCTGAAATTGCTGTCCAATGCACCACTTGAAAAATTACGAACCTAATCACGCGGGAAATTAATGTGTTAAGAAACAAGATAAAGTGTCACGACTGCAACATAGTTACACTTTCTGACATATTTTAGTTCTTTCTCCTTGTTTTTGCATATAATATCTTAAACTAAATATCCCAAAAAGGCGCAGCATAATACAAATATTAGGGATACTAAGGGGAGAAATAACTTAAGTATTAGTAAAATTTTTGGTGATATCCTGAGCATAGATAATAGTAGAACATAGATGAGAGAAAATTACTAGTTAGAATAAAAATCACAAATTGGGACACAACAAGAGGAAACCCCACAGAGCCTATAAGGAATATGAACCAGGGGCTTCTGACTCAACAACCAATCCTTGCCTTCTAGTGGTCCATCCCATCATTATGTATTCACCTGAATACTGAATGAATAAGGTTAGATTATTACATTATGTACAGCATGACTAAATGCTCTCTGATTTCATAAAGGAACCAGGTGAACCGTGAAAATTCTATAAGAAGTCACATCCAGAAAACAGTGATCACAGAAAGCTTGGAGTAGCTTTAATATACAGTATATAAATCCAAAGACCATTCAAATGGTAGACAATTTTAGGTAGTGATCTAGACAAATTTCAAACTGGAAATTATACGATGAAACTATTTTTTTTTGTGCCTGTAGTTCCACAAAAGTTTTGCTAGAGGAATTTTTCAAGTCACTAGGGAAGAGCATTGACAAAAATAATTATTATTATTACGGGTATCTCCATGGAGTCAGTAGACTCATCGCGGGAGACCCAAACTAGCAAAACAATATCTGTCATATCTCTTCTTGAATTCATTTACAGACAAAGAGCTCACAACTAAGTCAGGCAATGAATTCCACTCATTCACCACCCTCCAGGCAAAAAACCTTGTTCTGACACCTTTGTTAACCACACTCTTCTTTAATTTCCAGAGATGGCCTCTTGTTCTTCCATCACTATCACACAGCTGAAACATTTCCCCTGCATCAATCTTATAAAAACCTTTTAGTAATTTGAATGTTTCTATCATATCCCCTCTTCTTCGCCTATCAACCAATCTCTGCAATCCACAAGCTCTCAATCTATCAATGTAGGGAGCATTTTTTATATCACTCACCAACTTGGTCACTCTTCTCTGAACCCTCTCCACAGCCTCCTCATCTCCAAGGAATCCAGGTGACCAGACCTGAGCACAGTAATCCAAATGTGGAAGTATCAATGCTTTATAAAGGGGAATAATAACCTCTTTATCTCTGGATGTCAGTGTGTTCCTCAACAACCAAGTAATCCTATGTGCAATCTTGGACACCTTAGCAATGTGTCCTCTGAACTTCATCTCCCTATCTACCAATACCCCTAAGTCCCTAGCCTCATCAATCTCTTGGAGTACCTTTCCATCGATGTAGTACACAGCTGGTAATCTTTTAATCCCAAAATGCATGACTTTACACTTTTCCACATTGAACTGACATCCATTTTCTTTTGCCCATTTTACCAGCTTATTTAAATCCTCCTGCAAACTTTCAACATCAGCTTGATTTTTTATTGCACTACACAACTTTGCATCATCAGCAAACAACTGAATATCTCCCTTTAAGCCATTTCCTATATCATTTATATACAAATTAAACAAC
Organism: Typopeltis vanoorti; assembly: GCF_054136105.1. NCBI lineage: Eukaryota > Metazoa > Arthropoda > Arachnida > Uropygi > Thelyphonidae > Typopeltis > Typopeltis vanoorti. Next base: position 114,995,412 of record NC_143554.1, read on the forward strand.
ATTGGCCCAAGCACAGAGCCCTGAGGCACACCACTGGTCACCTGCCTCATTCTGGACTCGGCTCCTCTATACACCACCTTATGGTATCTCTCCCTGAGCCATTCTCCTATCCATATCACCAATTTAATATCCATTCCCATCTGCTCCAATTTGCGTAACAGTGTTCTATGGGGTATCCTGTCAAAAGCCTTAGCAAAATCCAGAAGTACCACTGTGCAGCCAGTTCCTTTGTCCAACTCAGATGTTATTCTATTATGAATAGTTAATAGATTGCTAAGGCAGGATCTACCTTTAACAAAACCATGTTGGCCTCTATAGAGTATCATATCCTGATCCACCCATTCTTGAATTTTGTCTTTAACCAACTTTTCCAATACTTTTACCACTACTCCTGAGATGGTGATTGGTCTGTAATTCAATACCGCAGTTTTAGAGCCACCCTTATGCAAAGGAACCACTTTGCCTAACTTCCACTCCCTAGGGACCATACCAGAGTTCAAACTTAAATTAAATATCCAGGTAAGAGGGGTTGACAATTCATTTGCACATTCACGCAACACCCGAGCTGATATTCCATCTAAGCCTACCGCAGTGTTTGCATTTAAGTTTTGCAATATATTTAATACCTATGATTCTTTAGCTTCAATTCTCACATTTGGTATTGCTATAGGTGTAGAGATGTCCTCACTTGGGTGATAGACTTTTGAGAAGTGATCACTCAGTAACTCGACTATTACATCTGATTTTGTCACTTCAATACCATCAGCACCCACTAAGGTTATCCTTCCGAAGTCATTCTTCCTCTTACTTGCCACATAGCGGAAGAACTCTTTGGGATTACCCTTGATCTCTTTGGCTAAGGTCTTCTCATAATCTGATTTAGCTTTTCTTACTATGCTGGTAACCTTCCTAGCTTGAGCCTTGTACTGCTCATGGGTGTCCTGATCGCCCTTCTCCTTGTAAATTCTCCATAACATTTTCTTTTTTTGCAGTTCAAGCTTGATACTACTGCTCATCCATCTAATGCCTGCCTTGTTTGACCTCCTGACCATGGGGACACAATCTGATATTGCTTTCCTCAGATACCCGCTGATTTTATCCCAAGCACTGCTAACATCTTTCCCTTGCAATATGTTCTGCCATGGGATGGCTGCAAGCTCACTCCGAAGCTTGTTATAATTGCCTAACCTGTAGTTCCGTACATACCCCTTCTTAATAGAAAAATCCACAGATTTTGCAACCTCCCAAGTCAATACCACATGATCGCTTTCACCAACTGGAGGTAACAAGAACACCTTACTTATGCATATAACCTCTGAACCAATAACCAGGTCCAACACTCTCACACCACGTGTCCCTTCAGTTACGTGCTGTTTCAAGTAATTATCTCGTAGAAGATGTATGAACTCCATTTCCTTTTTGCTACGTGATATTTCCTCCTTCCAATTGATATCACCATAATTAAAATCCCCCATAATAATCACTAAGCCTTCACTCATTGCACTAAGTTGCTGATGCATGAATTCAATATCTCCCCCCGTACTCCCTGGCCTATAGCAGCATCCAACTGTATATTTGGTTGCGTTGGTCACTATTTCGCACCAGACTGCCTCAAATGAACTCTCATTCACATGTCTATCATCATGATATACTACTTTCTTTGGCTGCAACACATCAGCTATCATCAACAGTACTCCTCCTCCTGTTCTATCTTCTCTATCCTCCCTGAAAATACTGTACCCATCACATTCAATTCCAGTGACCACATCTTCTGCTGACAGCCAAGTTTCACTAATGCCTACAACTTTTGGTGAGATTTCACTGACTAATGCCAAAAATTCTTCTCTCTTATTTCGAATGCTTCTAGCATTGGTATACAAAAATTGCAGATTCCCTCTAGATCTTGTACCGGCTTTAGAACTGATATATAAGTCACTAACTACCGTAGTCCTATGTCGATTTTTATCCCCTCTCTTCTGCAATTTATTCTGCCTATAAGGATCAATAAATACACAATCAGTGCTAAAGTTTCTCTCTCTTACACTCAACCTTTTCAATATTAGTTTCCCTGCCCAATAACTTCAACCTGTTCAGAAAACAATAACTTCTTCAATCGCTTATGTCCTTCCATGTTAAGATGCAGTCCATCTCTAGCATACAACTGCCTTTTTCCTTCAAACACACTCCAAACATCAACAAACTCCAGACCTCTTTTTCTGCACATTCTTGCAATCATATCATTCATTATCATTGCTCGTCTACTTAACTCGTAATTGTCAAAACGAGGCAGCACACACACTATTCTCCCATTGACACTTTTCCTCTTCACAATATCTAATAATGTTCTTAAATCTTTTCCTACCCGATTTATACTACCTCTCAGGTCGTTCGTACCCACCATAACTATCATCTTGTCTGTTTCATGCCCTCTCTTTATTGCTAAAGCCACTCTTTCTATTGTCCCATCAGCCAAGCACTCCTCATGCATACCACTCTCCATACCCTTAATCATAGAATCACCATATATTTTACCACTCATAACTTCATTCAAGTCCACACTCATGGACTCATTCTCTACACTATTCAGCATGACTCTCCCAGCTTCATTACTCAACTCTCTATTACTTACCCCCCCACTCTCACTACATCTCATTTCTTCTAGGCCACTTGTGGTTTTATTATGTTGACTCCCAATCACTCCCATACTATTTATTACTGAATCATTCACCAAAGACTCACCCATATGTAATCCTGTTCTAGTTACTTCAGCTAAAGTAATCTCTATAGTCCTAATTTCTCTGTTTAACACATTAAACTCAGCTTTAACTTCCAGTATCTCCTTACCGATCACTTCCACTTCCTCATGAAGAAGATGAAGGTCATTTTTCATTTTCATAAACTCCCGCCGAAGTTCTTCCGCTACGGTCCCGATGTCAGCTTCCATTCCTAAACGCTCCAGCCTATAATCTTGTTGGATATCTTAATAGCAGAGAAGGAAATGAATACCAGACATATAGAAGGTTATAACATGTGCCAACGTAAAGATGTGTATAAATTCACATAGAGAATTTATACACATCTTTATGTTGTACACAAGAAATAATAATAATAATAATAATAATAATAATAATAATAAAAAGTCTTATTGACTATATCGTACTTAATAGTGATATCTTTAGATTGGTGGATAAATGAATACATGGGGAGGATTTGAAATGGGAAATGATCAGTGCCGGATTAAACCTGTGGAGACCACTAGGCAGCCTAAATCTCGGGTCCCCCTTGCAAATTATCTCCTAATAGATTTTTAATTTTACCAACTAACAATTTTAATAAACCAATTTTATTACACAAACAAACATTAACAATTACTAATGTTATTAAACAAATAAACTAAGTAGTGTGCACGTCAGCCACTAGATGGAAATGACCATCACTGCACATTACACCTACGTAGGTTGCACCGAATGCAACACGATAATAAGAACTAATTATTTATAATTTAAAATTTTTTAAACAGAAAATTTAAAAAAAAAACGCAATTAAAACAACTTACCATTTCTTTTAGGCTTCTGTATAGTTCTTTGTTCCTGAGATGAAATATAAATTGGATATTAATTAACAATTTACAAACCCTGTTCATATATGAAAGTGCATCAGTCTAAATATTTGTTAAAAACTTTATGCTCAGAAGTTTTGTCAATGTAAGTTTACACACACACACACACACACACACACACACACACAAAAGGCTAAGCAATCCAAACCAAAGAGATTTCATCAGCATCTCTAAAGCTAAGATGGAGAGTACAGAAAAATCTCCCTCTCAGCATACAGATTTATAATTATGCATAAAGCAATAAAAAACCTTCCCCTGACATTTATTATATACATTGTACTTCTGCCATCTCTGCTACAATGTATACACTTAAAAAATGTATAGTACGTGGAATGGAGTGGGGGAGAAGGAAGGAATGATAAGTACAGCAATTCTCTTCCAGAAGATGCCACAGTTTAAAATACAGATATTTATAACTGCCATCAAGAATCACTACTCACAGGTAAAATGCACAAGGCAGCAATCTTTCATATGGGTGTTTAATAAAAAGTCTCTTGGAGCTGAAATAACTCTAGGAATCAGAGAAAAATTATATCTTTTCAAAAGGGCATGTCAAACTAACATCCAAACTATGGACTAATTTGTAATGTCAAATGCAGTAATCTTATTTACATGTTCAAATTTCCAAAGCTGCTCATGATTTGTGTCAAAGTTTCTAGACAAAAAAACTACATGAAATTCAAATGCAAATAAATAATGTATGACAAAAATTATTGATTTACAAGCTGATGGATCATTAAAGTGTTTCTGATAATGCCAGCTTGAGCTGGCAAAAACTCTGAATGAAACAACCTCCAGAACAAGGACAGTCACATGTATGGAAGATCATAGTGGTGCTCTTCATGGTAATTTCTGTTATTAATTCTGATGAAGAAAGAGTGGTGCATCAAAATAATATCCCACCGTCAGCTCTGCTGCAGTTAACCGGGTTATGCAGAACTTATGCCACTTCCAGGAACAGATTCTCTGATTTAAACTGGGATTTGTGAAATAAACTGGCTTTCTTCCAGCTGATGAAATGGTCTTCCTCCAAGGCATGTTGTCCACTTTTTGGTTGTCTGTACCAGATGTATTTTTACATTCTTTTTTTTCTGTTCGAAATAGTCTAATCCATCCAGTGACAGAGGATGCTGTAGACACTTGGGGAAAGAAAGGGGGATCCTAGTGATCCTTGATTTGTCTCAGGAAGATGGAAATTTTGTTCAGAGGTTTGCATACTGTTCTGATTCCATGTTATTTCAGGATGGAACCCAGTTTATCTATTGTACCTTTGATGCAAGGTAAAGATATGGTGTATGTATAGTCTGTTGTGGGGGAGGGGTCTTTTTAAGGCATTTGGTGAGAGTTTTTTGTTGGAATGATGCAAGTAGAGCTTGCTGTTCCAGGTGCAGTGCTAGTCCTGAGGACAAAATTCATTTTTCTTCCAGAAACTTCAACGTGAATAGTGATAATTGTAGCTATGGAGAAAATAGTGAAAGGAGAAAATAAACTTAATCAGTCAATGCTGAGAGATTGCTTAATGAATCTGTTAAAGGGACATCTTGTTTTATCAATCTCTTAATTTAGAAGAAGTCAATAAATCACTAACAAATAACAGATAAGATTATAATAAATTATTAAAACTTTCATTAATGCTAATATTGGACCATACAGTATCTTCAAGCATCATAAAGATCCTATAGAATAATATCAAATGACAAACACCTAAAGACATCTTGCAGTTCTCATGTACAGACCAAACTCAACCTAGGAAAAGTCCTAGGATGTTTGGTCATCCAAAATACATAGAAGCTCAAGAAATTTAATTACTATATATCCTTCTTTATCAGTGAAACATGACAACAAGGATGTATTAGACAAAAACTTTATCTGGAGTTGCTCCAAGCTGTATACAAAATTTCTTGCTGGCACTACCAAAACTATTACAGATAAGGAAAATCAACAGAAAGAAGATGTGAAAAGCAAATGGAATCTTCCCTATCATGAGGAAAGCAGATCTAGTTGATCATTATCTTGCCAACAGATTACATAATCAAGTGACTATTACATTTAGTTCTGATAAGTTTTGAACGGTTGCTCAAAGAATCTTGAAACACACCCTTAAACTAACCTAATGTTAATAATATTTTTTAAAAAATGACTATTTATTTTCCATGTAAGAGGAGAATGGAATAGGAATTTAAGGACCTCCCCCTTTCAATAACATCACTTTAGTATTCTGATTTATAGGAATTTATAGATAAATTTATAAAGTAAATATAAATTATTGATAACTAATTTATAAATTTAACTTATAATTTTATAACATTAATAACATTCAAACTTAATTTATGTATACTTCATAAGGGGCAATACGGTTTTGTGAAAGATGGGGGCTTGCTTTAATAATCTGCTTACTTTTTTTCTATAATAAAGTGAGTTGGATTGCTACTCAGTGATACTTCTGGACTGGCATTTAGAACTCTGTTGCATAAATTGGAGCAAAATTGGATGGATATGAAACTGCTGGATAGATATCAAAGAGTGCTATATATAGAGGGGGTTGAATCTCGGAGAAGAAGACAGGTGACTAGTAATATACCTGGGCTCGGTACTTGGTCCTCTGTTTAATTTGCACATCAATGATATTGGAAATGATTGAAGATGAAATATTCAGTTGTTTGTTGATGATGCAAAACTGAGAAGATTGGTGGTCAATGAAGATGATGTTGAGATTCTAAAGGATGATTTAAATAGACTAGCAGTTTGAGCAAAAGTAAATAGCTGCCAGCTTAATGTGAAAAAGTGTAAGGCCATGCACTTTGGGATGAAGAGATCATGGGCTCATACTGATGAAAATTAACTGCAGGAATTCTGATCGACTCAGTGTCTGTCAAAAGCAGGCACCTCCAAAAAACAATGCCAGACCCTACCCACCCACAAGAGAATCAAGCACTTTTCCATCTCATCCAGCATACAGTCCAGATCTGGTTGCTATCCAATTATGAATGGTCTAATTAATGGCTCCATTCTTAAATGAATGGCACTTCATTATTAACATCAGACCTTCAAGAAGTCAAAAGACTCATTGTGAGAGATCCACACTCTCAACTGCTTGCAGAGAAATAGATCAAGACCAAATTTTGGATATATACCTAGATATATTTTGGTTTATATTGAGTGTTAAAATAAAACTGCCAAGTGCACAATCAGCTGTTGATTGAGCATTGGTGGAAAATCGGCTTCATTTATTTTATTAGTGTGGGGTCCCCCCCATTCCTCGACTGCTCCTTAGGGCAGGTTTAGCTCTCCTAATGAGAGATTAAGTTTTGACTGTAGCAGCATGTGTTCATGGTTCTGAGGGATGAAAAATCCGAGTTTCCGGGTGAAACCTCCCTCCCCTACCTCCATATGAGACCGGCTAACTCACCTTTCATTGAAAGAGACCAGATAAAGGTTCCTCACGTCATGGATGGAAATCGAACCCAGGTCTTTCTGACCAAAGGGTCTATACCAACTGAGCTATGGAGACTCAGGAAAATCAACTAACTGTGCATCACCAGCCTGGATAGCTGAGTGGTTAGCATATTAGCTCCAACCAACAGGTTGTGGGCTCCAGGACTGCATTCCATGAAGCATGGGAGTTTGCTGATTCCATGGAAGGTGTAATAGTAATAATAATAATAATAATAATAATAAGGATAATAATAAATAATATAACTAGTTTCTGGGAGGGGTGAAATCGTTATATGCTGTGTTATATAGATTTTTCCCTTTTTGTGTGTATGTGTGCCTAGTTGCGTTATAATTCCAACTCTGACACATTCACCCTGAAATTAAGAATAAAACTCAGAACACAATCTTTAAATAATTATATAATGCTTTAAAATTGTTACTAAAAGTCATCATAAAATTCAGTGACATTAAATACGATCTTCGATCTCCTTCCCACAAGATTTCGTGAACATGAGCTTTTCGTAAGAAGAAGTCAATGGACCAATAGTACTTTCGGACTCCACCCACTGCAAGTATCTGAGATACTTCGCATTTACCCCGTTGATAATTATGCTACATATCGAGAGTGCCAATGTAAAGTAGAAAATCTATACACTTCTTAAATCATTAGAAGTAGTAAAATACTCACTAATTTCATTTCTCCTTGCCTCAGTAAAACAACACTTAAGTTATCTTTCTCCATCTTGCAGCTTTTTTTTTTTTTTTTTTTTTTTTTTGAGTCAAGAAAGGACAAACTGTAATCAGGAAACTTAACTACAACCAGGAAGCTCTCGGTGTCAACTAACAATTTCACCCAAATGCACAACGCTCATACGCTGTTGGCTTTTTTACTGCGAGAGAGATTTACTTTAGACCAATGATAACGTGTATACGAATTCCACATGGCGAACATACCTGCATTCATCCACACGTGTTTGTTTACCACCATGTTTTCTAAAACCAGTGTTTTTTGAACTTGGTGCATCGGCTCCGCTTCCAAATGTGAGTTCTGATTGTGTCCTATTTCAGTTTTCAATGGTTGTCGCACATAATCGTAACATGGTATTTAATCATTGTGGGTTTTGAAAACCTTGGTGCGGTTTCACAGGCTCAGTTAATTAATATATCAATATATGGCAAAACGTATACTTAATTCGTATTAAGTATATATAACTAGCGATTCAATATGTAACTAGCGTTGTGCATTTTCATTACGCCTTACTTTTCAATCGTATTACTTTTTACTCGTTACAACTATAAAAAATAACGTAATAAATTTAGTTTAATCCTTTATCCAAGTGTAAGCAAACAAAGTTTGCCCCTGAAGTATCTTCAGAACTGAGGCAACTCGTGGTAAAGGTGGACCATGCAGACATGTATAATGTCCGCAAGGCGATGTGCTTTGCATTATGGGAGATACTGAGAAAAGAAGTGATGAGAGCTCGGGCCTTCTTTACCACTAGTTGCGTCAGTCCTGAAGATACTTCAGGCGCATACTTTGTTTGCTTACACTTGGATAAAGGATTACACGAAATTTATTATAGTCTAACCAAATGGAAAAAAAACTTCCAATAAAAAATAACGTGTTCTCCTTGCTGAAATTGATAATGCTTGAAGCAATTAATACAGAGCGAATTCAATTATTTATAATCTGAGGATGTCTCCTAACACTGCCGTAACTAGAGCCGAGCCAGTGGAGAACTCTTTATCCCCACATGTACATCAGATTCAGGGGCAAAACAATTTATATAAAAATCATAACATATCCCCTACATCTCATGAGGATACATCAGGAAGTTAATGATGGTGATGATTAGTGAAATAAGCGTGTTTCTTTTTATTTAATAATCAGCTAACGCCTTTTTATTCCCGTATATGGGGAGTAGGCGAGGCCATTTAGCCCTATCTAACTTTTGGAGACTGAGTGGGCAGTTCAATCTCCACTGGTACCAGTGGGCAGTTCAATCTCCACTGGTACCAATCAAAGATAGATGGCCCAAGGCTATCACTAATTAAGCGGTACTCAGTGAAGAGAGACGGCTCAAATGTGCCGCCATCTCGTGGTCCCTAACCCTAACACAATATAATTAATGTCTGAAATAATGTGGGTTCTACGGTCGATTTTCTTGAGTTTACAGGACGAAAAACCCGAGTTTCCGAGAGGAAAAACCTGCTTGCCCGTGCCAGAGATCGACTAACTCGGGAACCGGTCGAAAAAAGGCTTAGAAAAATTTCCTCTAGTCGCCGACTAGACTCGAAACCAAGTCTTCCTTCGTGCGGCCAAGCGCCGTGGTTGGCAAACGCCACATCCACTGAGCTACACTTTTGGCTTAGATCAAGTGTGTAGTAAATGTTCTTTTTATTTTACTTATTTCATTAACCGAATGCGTTTAAGTAAATAAAATAAAATGCGTATGGATATATTCGCATGGCTCTGATGGTGTATAGTGTGAATTAAATTTTGGCAGAATCCGATATATACAGCAGCGAACAAAATGAATCACTTTGTAAAGGGAAAAAGTATAATTTCTCAAGGAAATAAGTACAAAAAATTAAATTCCAACTTTATTAATAATTTATGGGCTTTTCTGTTCCTAATAATTTCATGGACTCTACCAACATAGAACATATTTTTCTTATTTATGCATCTCGAAACCAAAAGTTTATAATGGATTGTATGAAGTTATCATTCATATCACAATTTAATTTACCAAGTCTCTATTTCACTATAACCCACAAATTTTCTATTGGGTTAATGTCAAAGTTACCCAGCCACTGAAGCAATTGGATGTTGTAATTTTTGAGGAACTTTTTCACTTTTTTTTGAAGTGTGGCATGGAGCGAGATCCTGTTGGGAGATGAGTTCTTTGTCTTTGGATTTATGGGACCACTCCTTCCTCCAATATTTTTATGTATTGTTCTCTTTTCATCATATTGTCAATAGGCACAAACAATCCTGGACCGCGATGCGTATAACAGCCCAGAACATCTTTTTTAGGTGATTTTTACGAGCTTGTTGGAGGGAGGTGGGAGGTCTCAGCGGCTGATTTGCGAACATAGGGGGATACTCGTTCTCCTTAGACAAAGAAGTGGCTCTCATATGAGAATATCAACTTTTTCCTTCTCAACAGTCCAATTTTTATACACTTTTTTCCACTGGAGCCTCTTTTTCTGCATAACCTTCTTTTTCGCCCATATTTTCCTTTTCTGTCAGGAGATAAGGTGCCTGTCTCCCTAAACCTTTTTAAAATCTCATTAACAGTACACAAACAAAACCGTACTCATTGGCAATTTGCCTTTGAGTCATGGATGTGTGCTGAGAAAGAGTATACAGATTTTTGAACGCTTTCTTGGAGATGTATCCATTTTATAGCTACACAAAATGAATAAAGCACTATAAATTTCAACTTGTTTACGTTAATAAAAACGCACGCCACTATTTAATAAACATCGCGGAGACAGTTAAAACACACAGCACTCGATCAAAATAGGGAACTAAAACCAAAACCGAAAATAGTTAACCAAAACCAAATTACTGTGAAATGAAACAAAAACCAAACCAAAACCAAAAAACATGACGAAAATTCGCCTTGTTTGGATTAAGTTGTTAACTACTGTAGTTCAATATTGCTATAGCCAAGAAAGGTACAGGGGGAATGAATAGAAAATGTTCTAACAAAATGACTTGGTGTGTGGAAAGCGGGTGATCATTACAAGTGATTTCAATTATGGAAATATGGATTGGACAATGAAGTAGCCAGCGGTATTAAGAAAACTAATTTTGGAATTCTTCAGTGACAAATGTCTTAAACAGTGTGTTGGAGAGAATGCGAGGATTAAGAGTTTTTGATTTGATTTGAGGATGGGATGGAGACTAAAACATCATTTTCGCCTCCGCTTGGTGAAAGTGCCCATGTGGTATTGGGAGTTTACAGGCATACGAAAGTCTTAAAGAGAACGGAAATAATCTGGAATTATAAGGCAGGTGATTTTAATAGTCTTAGAAATTAACTTGAGGCAGTGCTATGGATGGAGGAATTAGTGGATAAAGAGATTAGTGGTGAATGAAAACTAGTTAAGAACTATTTGTTAACAGCAGCAAAAAACTGTATACCACGCATGAAAACAATTAAAAAAATTTGTGTTAAAGACATGACCACTGAGATTAAGAAAGAATTTCAGATAAAATGAAGTTATATGGAAAAGTATAGAATGAGAGGAAGCGAACAGTTGCATGAGGAACACAAAGTTCAAGCAAGAAAGGTGATTAGTATAGTCAGGAAGGGAAAACTAGGACATGAGAGGAGGCTAACACTACATTCAGGGGACAACCCTTAGGAACTTTTGCGTTATGTGGCTAGCAAAAGAATGAATGACCATGCACCAATGGTCCTGCTAGATGGGAAAAAGTAGTCTAATGATCAATGGATGATATTGTAAAGCTGTTTACTTCAATGGTTACTTTATTAGAGTGTTTCATTCTGGGGATGTGAGTCTTATGCCAAAGAGGATGGAGAGGATTGACGAATTAGAAGTAAGTGAAATGAATGTATTGACAATCATAAGGACTCTGGATGTTAGCAAGACTGTGGGACTTGATGAAATTTCGCTATGAGTCGTAAGGTAGTGCTAAAGAATTAACTCCCTTGACTTGGCAATTTAATGAAAGCCTTGCAACTAGAAAATTCCCTGTGGAGTGGAATGAGGATAAGATAGTGCCATGGCATATAGGTGGTGGGAGAATGGAGGCATCATCAAATTATAAACCAGTTTGTGTTAAGGTATTGGAAAAATTAGTAAGAGCTTATATACAAAACTGGGCAGTTGAAAATAATATCATGTGTGGTCAGCACGGATTAGTTAGGTGATATTCTTGTTTCAATAATTTGTTAACTTTTATGATAAACAAGATTGGTTTATGATGGAAATGCATACACTGTATTTTTTTTTTAAGATTTTGCAAAGGCATTTGATAGGGTACCACACGATTAACTGATATTTAAGCTGCGACATATGGGTTTGAAAATTAAGTTGGTTGTCTGATTGATATCAAAGAGTTGTATATGGAGGGGCAATATCGGAGAAAAGGAAAGCTACTTGGAGTTCCACAGGTTTCTGTGTTGAGTCCACCATTTTTCAACCTTTTGAAATTAAAGGATATATTCAGTTGTTTGCGGATGGATGAAGCTCGAGAAAGTTGTTGAGAGCAGTGCTGATGTAATGGCTCTTTAGGAGAATCTGAATAAGATATACATGTGGGAGGATGGATGGCGATACCAATTTAATATTGCTAAAGGTTTGGTTTTTGAATTTTGATAACTGTAAATGAGATAGTGCATACTCTTTATGTGGAAGTATGCTGAAGGAAATTGAGAATGTACAGGATCTTGGAATTATGATGGGTCAAAACTTAAGTGGCATGTTGCAAAGGTGATTAAGACAACTCAGAGAATTACTGCGATATTAAGACGAACATTAACCAACAGAGATAAAATGCTAGTCATTCCACTGTATAAGGCCTGATCAGGCCATATCTGGACCGTTGTGCTGAAATCTGGTCGCCGGGTTTTGTGGGGATGAAGATACTTTGGAGAGGGGTGCAGAAGCAGTTGGAAAAAAAATGATTTCATGACAGTTTCAGGATTGAATTCATGCAATCTGTGTAGTTTAGCTGATAAAAGGTGAAGGGGTGATATGATTGAGACATTTTTAAGCTCTTGAGAGGTATTTACCAGATGGATATGAGAGATATTTTTCAGATTGTGAAAAATAAAGAAGGGGCGAGAACTAGAGACAGACAGGAGAGATTTAAAGTAAGTCTCTGGCTTATTTTACATTTTAATTTGAAAGAATTATATTTCATATATAATTATAATAAGTGTATTTCTTATAATAATTAATATTCTTATAATTAAGAATATTAATTATATTATCCCCATGATAATTATTTTTCTCATATAATTTTACATAATTGTAAAATTATATAAGAAAAAATGGTATAAACCTCTCTCCTTTGATGAGTCTTTGATCCCAGGAGTGTTGATGTAATAATGATAATAATAATAATTGTTTTAAATTTATATTACATTTATATTACAATGGTTACACCGTAACCATTCAAATGCAAGCCATCCATCATATATAGATCCTTTCGCCCATCGAACTCACTCCACACATCCACAAATTCCACACCACTCGTCATACATAACCCACGCATAAAGTCATTCGCAATTATGGCCCGCCTTTTAAACATTTCACTGTCATACCGTTGCAAAAGACTAATCATTCTAACTCTCTCACTCTTTTCTTTTGCTACCTCAAACAATTTATTCAGGTCTTCTATCATTGCCATTTTATCTCCTTTCAAATCATTCGTACCTGCCACAACAATCATTTCTTTCACAATTTCCTTTTGCTCTCTAATAGACTCAGTTACATCGTTTATGGTCGCATCAGGTTGGTACGATTTTGTGAAATCCTCTACTAACACACCTCCTACTAACGAGTCTCCATACAGCACTCTATCATTCATTTTGTTCATGTTCACATTCATACGCCTATTTTTCCTGTCATTCTTTTTATTATTGGCTGGTTCAATCAGTCGACTTTTGCTCATACGCTGTAGCTGCTGTTTTGCCCTTTGTATCGCACCATCCAACAACGCGATCTCGCTAATTGCATCTATCTCATCTTTTTTATTCTCTATAAAACCATTAATACTATCATTCACACTTTCTACATTCACACTCTCACAATTCTCTGGTACAACCTCGCCGTTTCTTGTCATATCCCTATTTTCTTCATTCTGAAGTTTGACAAAAATATCACACTGACGATCCGAAATACACTTCAATTCCTCATTCTACCTACATTTTCTATACACATTCACTCCTTTATTATCATCTAACCACACTCCGCAAAGCGTACATTTCGCAGACAGTACACTGAATCATCTCCTTTACATTACCGTTCTTGAAAGAAGATGGCGAACTCATTACTGGCCGCCATTTTCCTTCGTACTGGAGCCATATTACTAGTAACGTATTTTATCAAATTATAAATTATAAACACCAAAAACACACAAAGAGACGCACTAAGATACGCAAGGCAAACAAAACTACGCAATATTAAAGTAAATTTATCAACGATAACTGAAAATAACGCTTATCTTATCAGGAGCTATCACGAACACTACACACTACGAATCCCTCTAGCGGCGACTTCCCGACATAGATTATGTTATAAAACACTTCAGCACACTAACTACACGAATAAAACTAAAATAATATACTAAAATTACACAATTAAATCTTACAAAATATTTAATAAATCAACAAAAATCACAAATCTTTCAGGAGCTCTCCGACAGTACGTCTCTTCACCAGCTAGCCTCGATACCAATCCCCATTTTTCGGGACAATGATTGCAATTATATACGATTTCAATTACTGCAAGATTTTACAGTACCTTTCTGGGACGAACCCTGGTTTTCGCGATCTATACCTTTTGTGCTTGAATTAAGGGCACATGTAGGTTCTTCTATTCTATCACTATGGAACTCATCACGTGGGCACGGATTTCTGCATGGATTTTCTTTCCCTCGTTACGAGTACGGAATAATGAGATACATAGACAATTTCTTCATTCTTGTGACTATACGGCGTTCCTCGTCTCTTGCAGTAGGAATACGGAAATGAATTCCCGCACACTTTGTTTCCTTGTTTTGTCGGACGGAGATAACTCCTACGCCGTCACTCAGGAAAACCCGCGTGTTACCTGTACGAAGATTTCGTGAAGAAACTCTCAAAAAAAAAGCCTTCTGGGGGCTTCCTAACCCTTTTATCTGCATGGGTCCTATCGGCACCTTCTTCAATTTCTTTCTTCCCCCTTCTACTGGAGTCGATCTCATTCACCAATTAAAGTGGCGTTTTTCTGCCCAAAACATGCTACGGTTCCTTGCATGCGACTCCCACGTGACGACGTCTCACTTAGGGAATTGACCTTCAGCGATCGTCATTTGTTTTAATCTAGCCTCTATACTAAATTAATCCCTTTATTAGAATTTACTTGAATATTTTAATCTCCTTTCTTCAAGAGTTAAACTAGCCTCTCAATTGCAATTTCTTATCACTAATCTTCTTTGTCTTACCTATCCTATTTTTTTTGTAATAAGATTCCCCTTTTTATTATTTAGTTAAACAAACAATTTCTGCTATAATTATTTTTCTTGGATGCAAGCATATTTTCTGTCTTTAAATATTTTGTATTAGCTACTTACATAGGATTTTATATTTTTATTTTCATGTTACACCATGATAACGTTTACATTCTTGGTTATCAGGGTGTAATAATGGCTATTACCACTCATTTCCTGGTGCCTCCCTAATGGCACCCTCTTCCAATTAATATTCTTGACTTGTTGATTCAATTATGTCACCTTATTCGCCCTTCATACCATGAAAATACAGTCAGACATTGCTTCTGCCAAACAGTTCCAGAATACGTCCCAATCAGCATTGGTCAGCTTTCAAATCCAATTTTTCATTGCATCATATAGCTGCAAGCTGTTTCCGGAGCTTGTCTTAATCTCAAGCCTCATTCCCTTCTCACAGAAGTTTTCGTATGATTGGCCAAAATCATGATGAGCTGGATGTGATAAAAAACAAAACAAAACAATAACACTGAAAACCAAACTTTTCATAAATATAAACAATTTTTATATGGTGAAGGTACAATATAACACGAAATGTGCTTGTAAAACCCACAATAATTTCAGCAAACGACTAAACTGATGGAAAAGAAGGCAGATGGAATAATCAAATTGAAAGAAAAATCTCTGGTTTTAAACTCACCTACTGCAGTAGGCATTGCAGTATTATTGACTAATTGGTTGGTTTTCTCGTAACAGTAAAATGGAGTACTAGATTTTTAATACTCCAGTGCAATACTTCATGTGCAAACTTTTAAACCAGTAGAAAATTAAACAAAATTTTGTTTGTTATTTTGGAGCAGAGCTGGAGGATGCAATTTCAATTCTTAAAGGTGAACATAAATTTTGGCCTACGATATGTTTGACATTTTCACCATCTACAGTTAAGCATTGGATATTATTAATGAAATGAGCAGCCTACATTTTTTAATCATATGTTGCAACTTTAAGCTAAAGGTGAAAATGACTGAATTTTTACTGCTATATTACTGGATATAATTTTTTGCTATAAAAAAGTCACAATCCGAAAGCGAGTAAAGAAATCTTAACATCATACGTTGCTCATAGAAACGAAACAAATCTTATTTAAAACGTAAGTCATGATAATCCATATAATGGAATTTTGGAAGAAAGAAAACTTCCCCTCAGATACTTATATATCTGAGTGGAAGTGTCATATGCGTCCATAGCGCTAGGCTGTCCAAAGAAATGCATCAAAGTTCGATTCTAATTGCTGACTAGAGGAACTTATTCTAAGCATTTCTTCAACTGGCTCCTGAGTATAGTGGATCTCTGGCATGACAAGCAGGCTTTTTCTCTTGGAAACTCGGATTTTTCGAGTACTGAACTCAAGAAAATCGACCGTAGAATCCGCACTATATCAGACAATAAATGTAGTGTTAAGATTAGGGACCACGAGATTGCGACACTTGACAGCTTCTTCACCGGATGCCATATAATCGGTGATAGTCTTGGGCTGGCTACCAGAGCAGATTGAACTTCCCTCCTTAGTCTCCAAAAGTTAGATAGGGCTAAAACGGCCTTGTCTATTACCTATAGGGGAATAAAAACACATTAGTGTATTTATTTTATATTTTTATAACAAAAAAAAAATCAAATTATATTTATTTAAATAACTGCTATTTGAAAAATATGTTATTTCCACATAACATATTTTCTAAAATACAGTAGTTGAAAACAGCGCGAAAATAATTTCTGTCATAAAAAATCAAATCATCTAAGGCCTTTTTTGTTCCCGTATATGAGGGGGAGTAGGCGAGGTGGTTTTTTAGTCTATCTAACTTTTGGAGACTGAGTGGACGTTTCAATTTCCACTGGTAGTCAATCAGATATAGTTGGCCCAAGGCTATCGCTAATTAATCGGCACGCAGTGACGAAGCAGCTAATAAGTGCCGCCATCTGGTGGTCCTTAACCCTAACAAAATATTTTTAATGTCTGAAAATAGTGTGGGTTCGACGGCCGATTTTCTTGAGTTTACAGGACGAAAATCCTAAGTTTCCATGAGGAAAAACCCGCTAGCCAGTGCCAGAGATCGACTAACTCTGGAACTTGTCGAGAAAAGGCTTACAAAAAGTTTCTCTAGTCGGCGACTAGATTCGAAACGCCTTTTGTCGTGTTGTCAAGCGGTGTAGAGTGCAAACGCCACTTCTACTGAGCTGTACAGGCTCTAATTTCTGAAATAATGAAAATAAAATGAAATAACTTAAATAAATAAATAAAGATGTTTTATTATAGATAGAGCCTGTGTAGCTCAGTGGATGTGGCGTTTGCCAACCACGGCGCTTGGCCGCACGAAGGAAGACTTGGTTTCGAGTCTAGTCGGCGACTAGAGGAAATTTTTCTAAGCTTGCCCGTGATCGACTAACCGGTTCCCGAGTTAGTCGATCACGGGCAAGCAGGTTTTTCCTCCCGGAAACTCGGGTTTTTCGTCCTGTAAACTCAAGAAAATCGACCGTAGAACCCACATTATTTCAGACATTAAATATATTGTGTTAGGGTTAGGGACCACGAGATGGCAGCACATTTGAGCCATCTCTCTTCACTGTGTACCGCTTAATTAGTGATAGCCTTGGGCCATCTATCTCTGATTGGTACCAGTGAAGATTGAACTGCCCACTCAGTCTCCAAAAGTTAGATAGGACTAAATGGCCTCGCCTACTCCCCGTATACGGGAATAAAAAGGCGTTAGCTGATTTTTTTTTTGATTATTATAATGATACGAAAAATAAAATATGGAATATTTACCATTCATAAATCAATTCTTTGTCAAAACGGATTTCTTGTTATTTCAAAAGAAATAATTTATCTATTTTATTTTATTTTCACACATCTGAAATTCATTTTTATCTCTTGTGAATAAACACTGCAGGACAATTTCTGATAAAAGCAATTGCAAGTATACTTTAAATCACTGTAACTCAAAGATCACTCTGTTAGAGTTAGAGTTAATCCGTTAATTGCTCCATAATCGCCGTTAAGGGATTAATGGTAGAGTAGGCAATTACATGATAAAAAGCAGACGTTGATTCACTCCGGTCGGTAGGGAGGTTAAGCCAACTATGACTAGTGGTCAATGACCACACAGAAAACTGCAAATTGCAAAACTTAACCTGCCTCTGTGATTTAATGGTGGGCCTTCACAGGTGAAGAATTTGTCTGTTGATGACTTTCTCTACTGGTTTCAGGAACTAGTTTGATGATTGCCTATTGAGTCCTGTCCTCTCCCGCCGGTTATTATTATTATTATTAGAAAATTGCTTCCGTTCTGTAACGTAAATGAAGACGAGCATGAAACTTGTAAAGAGAAAAAAAAAATCAGCTAATGCCTTTTTATTCCCGTATATGGGGAGTAGGCGAGGCCATTTAGCCCTATCTAACTTTTGGTGACTGAGTGGGCAGTTCAATCTCCACTGGTACCAATCAGAGATAGATCTCCCAAGTCTATCACTAATTAAGCGGTACTCAGTGAAGAGAGGCGGCTCAAATGTGCCGCCATTTCGTGGTCCCTAACCCTAACACAATATATTTAATGTCTGAAATAATGTGGGTTCTACGGTCGATTTTCTTGAGTTTACAGGACGAAAAACCCGAGTTTCCGAGAGGAAAAACCTGCTTGCCCGTGCCAGAGATCGACTAACTCGGGAACCGGTCGAAAAAAGGCTTAGAAAAATTTCCTCTAGTCGTCGACTAGACTCGAAACTAAGTGTTCCTACGTGCGGCCAAGCGCCATGGTTGGAAAACGCCACATCCACTGAGCTAAAGAGATATATTTTAATTATGTAAAATGACTTTTAAGCATGATCGCACAATTCAGGACTGAAAGTCGTGTTGATATCCTAGCTATACAAGATTTTTATCGTGTTTCTTCCGGAAGACTAGCAGCAGAATGCAATACGCTGTTCTAACTAATCATAGATACTTTGCCTTGGTTAATTTTTCTTTGGGCAATGTTACACAGTTCCATCCAGATGTAAGAAAGGTGGAAGCATGGAAAGACAAAAGTAGCACTCATTGGTCTTCGGAAAGTAAAAGAAAGCTGGAGTGTCGTTTGAGCAGAGACAAGTTTTCTACATTTGTCCATTTCAAAGTAGGATTCGTTTTGTTGATGGTCTTTTTCCGTTTTTGGTGAGAAATAGAACAGCCAGAGTGCACAGCGGAAGTTTAGATATCTAACGACTTATGTTTGCCGAATTTTCTGTTGTGGCCCAGTAATATACTCTACTTCTTGAAAGTTAATAGGATCTTACAAACAGTATTCGGCTGTGTATTATTGAGTTAATTCTGTATAGCTGATGCTTTTACTTGAATACTGCAGGGTTGGCTCGTGCAATAAGCACTAGGGAACTGCAGCACCCTCAATTTTTCTCGATATATAAATATATTTATTTATTTATTTATATTTGCTTGTAATATTTAATTTTATCACCAACAATCCTATATGATTCTCTTATTTTGTATAAAATGTAATAAAAATCCATCTTGTAGCACTTAGGAGGGCAAACGATGCTAGCAGCACTGTGTTTGCCACCATGTCATGTCACAGTGTTATCACAGTATTGCTGCGCGCTCAAGCATATGCACGTCATAGTGTGATACGAGCTATTGGCGCAATGCGGCACTGTCCGTCTCGCAGTTCCACTGTTGTTTATATGCAGCTTTCACCAGTAATAGAGTGTTCGTAATGCTTATCATGCTTACTCCATCTCTTTAAATATTTGGACATTGTAGCTCAGTGGATGTGGCGTTTGCACACCACGGCGCTTGGCCACACGAAGGAAGACTTGGTTTCGAGTCTAGTCGGCGACTAGAGGAAATTTTTCTAAGCCTTTTTTCGACCGGTTCCCGAGTTAGTCGATCTCTGGCACGGGCAAGCGGGTTTTTCCTCCAGAAAACTCGAGTTTTTCGGCCTGTAAACTCAAGAAAATCGACCGTAGAACCCACGTAATTTCAGACAGTAAATATATTGTGTTAGGGTTAGGGACCACGAGATGGCGGCATATTTGAGCCGTCTCTCTTCACTGTGTACCGCTTAATTAGTGATAGCCTTGGGCCAGTTATCTCTGATTGCTACCAGTGGAGATTGAACTGCCCACTCAGTCTCCAAAAGTTAGATAGGGCTAAATGACCTCGCCTACTCCCGTATACGGGAATAAAAAGGCGTTAGCTGTTTTTTTTTTAATTAAAGACATAAAATTTGTTACAGTTTTTATTTTAGAACATTATTGAATATATATTTCTTATTTTTAATAACAGAATATATTTTATTTTTAAGTAAATTTGAATTATACCAAACTGTATAATTTTATCAATAATAAACAATATTTTTTCATGTTTAATTATTTTTAAAATTTTTACCATAATTTTGACATTCTATCTTGACATATAAGTGTATTTTGACATATAAGTGTTTCCGTTTTCCTCCCAATAGTAACCCAACCATGAGGTAATTTATTCCTACATGCTCCATTGCATACAATGCTTATATTACATGTATCTTTTAAGTACTAATTAACATTTATATTCTTGTATCAATTTTCATATTTACATTTAGATTTTTATATATACATCTATTAACACTATACAGTATAATTCACATAATAACAGCATTTATGTTAGATCACGAGGACTGGAAATTGATTTTATTAGCAAATTTAGTTAATTCTATGTAATCGTTTTCAATAAGTATCTATCTTGACACTGGCCACTTGTCTCCAGAAGTGGTGTGTGTGTGTGTGTGTGTGTGTGTGTGTGTGTGTGTGTGTGTGTGTGTGTGTGTGTGTGTGTGTGTGTGTGTGTGTGTGTGTGTGTGTGTGTGTGTGTGTGTGTGTGTGTGTGTGTGTGTGTGTGTGTGTCAATTTAAACTGACGTTAGCTATTATAATATGGTGGTGATAACGTTTTCCCTCCTGTACACTCCTGGGGGAGAGGGGGGGGAAGAGAAAGTCAGTTGGAAAGGAAGATCACATGCCATTAACAGGCATAATATATTAACGTTAGTTGTCTCGTTTCTAATTCCAAAGAACAATAACAACTGAACTGAGAGTTTAATACCTGATTTTATATATATATATATATTTATATATATATATATATATAATATAATCAGGTATTAAAAGATAATATATGAATAATATATTATCCTTTAATACCTGATTTATTTATAATGTGCTGAAATCTACTGCTCACTTGCTATAAAGTCCAAGGTTATTTGTCTCTTGCATACTGCAAGGATATTTGAACCCTATAAACCTTATTTATCTATATTGGGAAATGCTTTTTACTACAACTTTTCTAGCCGTAAGATTCCTGGTTCAGTGCTTTTTTTTTTTTTTTTTTTAAGCGCGAATATGCTTCCTCTGAGTACGAACCTCTTTTTACCCAATGATAAAGAATAAAAATTGCGATACTCGTACCAGTGCCGTAATGAGGGCGTGGCGAAAGAGGCGCCCGCCAAGGGCGCAAGTAGGTTTGGGGCGCAAAACGTAAAAAATGTGAAAAATAAAAATAAATAAATAGATAGTAAAAGTCCGCAATTTTATATTGTATTTTTAAATTTCAGCGATACGCCGCTTTAGACACACAAATTCTGCAACACACTGCAACTCATTTTGATGGGGGATTAATAGTAAGTATGAAAAAAATAATAATAAAAATAAAAATAAAATCAGCTAACGCCTTTTTGTTCCCGTATAGGGAGTAGGCGAGGCCATTTTTAAGCCCTATTGCATTTAGTAAAATTTAACTTGTTACATTTAAATTTTTCAAAATTTTTGTCATTTTTGGGTTAGGGGTGGGGGCGCAAGTGAGACACTTGCTACAGGCGCTTCATACCCTTTGTACTATACTGACTCGTACAACAGCAGGTAAAAAATTCAGGGCTAGTCAACTAATTCACTATTAAAAAAAATCAAGTCCTGTCATAACTGCTAGATTGCAATGAAGAAATTGGTCGTTTAGTAAAACGTTAGTTTACTTTTAAATAGAACATAAGTTACGGTATATTTCAGCTAGTCATCACTGCTAGATTGCAATGAAGAAATTGGTTGTTTAGTAAAACGTTAGTTTTAAATAGAACATAAGTTACGGTATATTTCAGCCAGTCATCACATGACGTCAACTAGTTATTTGTTTCGAAACTAATTACGTTCTTCTTCACAAGCGGTAAAAGGTAAAAATGCGGCTCTCTCTTTTGAAGTTGTTCTAGTAAGTATGCAAATATCAGAGAGAATAAACAAGATTCATGGGATTTGCTCCTGCATGACATCAACTAAAACAGCAGCAGGCGGTAATTCTAAGCACATGATAATTAGTTGTCTTTATATAGGGTGTCCCAAAATTCACGCAAGAAGTAATTTTGATAGAAAACACAGGTTTTCAATTAAAAATTGTAATTTCTTATTGATTCATAAAGTATACAGTATAGGGTTATGCATGGAATAGCATATCAGGTAAATGGTCTCTCTCCATGGCTTTGCTGGCACATACGCACTCTTTTGTCGAAATTTTCCATGACCGTTTTGTATAAATGTGGCTGAATTTCGTTGATACAGCGCTCAATTTTCTCCTTCAAGGCGTGGGTGGTCGTGGGCTTGTTGGCATAAACCTTAGATTTCAAAAACCCCAAAGAAAAAAGTCCAACGGCGTTAAGTCACATGATCTGGGCTGCCAATTCTGGTCACCAAAACCGGAAATTACACGACCAGGAAATGACTCATGCAGTAATTGAATTGTTTCCCGGGCTGTATGGCATGTGGCATCGTCTTGTTGAAACCACATGTCGTCCACATCCATATCTTGCAATTTAGGCACAAAAAACTGGACTATCATGTCGCGATAGCGAGCACCATTAACTGAAATTGCCTTACCAGCCGCATTTTCGAAGAAGAATGGACCGATGATGCCTCCAGCCCAAAATCCGCACCAAACAGTGACACGTTGTGGATGCATTTGTTTCTCAACAATCGCTCGTGGATTTTCTGAACCCCAAATGCGACCATTTTGTCTATTAACGAAGCCATCAAGATGAAAATGAGCCTCATGGCTGAAGATGTTTTGATTATTTTGTTCGAAAAATAAGCGTCCACTTGTTGTTGTTGCTCAACAATGAAAATGCGTTGTTCTTTCGTGTAGCGCTCCATTTTTAATAACCCTGAACTGTCAGCTGTCACGCTGGCTCGGCAACACTTTACCGCACAAATGGCGCTAAATTTAAATCTTGCGTGAATATATATATATATATATATATATATATATATAATACAAATAATTAATGAAACCATAAATTTGTAGCACGTTAGTACTAGGAGATTACGTAATTTTCAAACCAATCCTGTTCTATGATTTCCAATATGCAACTTTTTTAATGAGACTTCAGGTTTTCAATATGGAGGGTGGTCGCACATCACATGACATCATCCACCAGCTAAAGGGATTTACAAAAATTCATGGCACCGTGGAATTCGAATCCATAGCCTGCTCGTTGAAGATCGGAGACTATATCCATTCGGCGAACAAAATCGGAAATATAGGACAGTTGAGGGGAAAAAATAATGACAACAAGACTGTATTCTTTGTATTTATTTTTAAATTTTATTTATTTATTCATTTTTGTCTGGATAACCTTTTACTACAACTGTAGTAAACACGACATTCTCACAATCTCGGATTTTCAACATTAAGCTGAAGTGGACAGCATGGCGCCAGCAGAACATTTGGCTGATTGTCAAAGACATTTAATCACTTGTCTTATATTGCGTAAGGAAACTTAAGAGTTACAGACAAGATCTCATATGTTCATTCGCGCAACGTAAAGTTCAGATAGATCGACTTATCGTAAGACTAATAAAGAGACAGGTTGAGCAAACCTTTACTATTATTAGGCATGGCTGATAACGTCACTGTTGAAGGTCAGGCAGTCTACGTCTAATCAGACGAGCGAGCATGGACGTGTACAGCATTAGAACATTTATCTTTCCAAAAACGATAGTTTTTTTTTTGAAAAGATTGTTGTTATTAATGTGAAAATTAATTCTTGTGATTATTATATAATAACGTGGTGTTTTAAAGAACATGATAGTTTAGTGTTGATTCTGAAATATAATCCGATAACCGGAAATTTTAACTTTGGTTTTTCTAATAAACTCTATGATTTTTTATAAAATTATAATAATAAAAATAATAATAACAAAATAATAATAATAATAATAATAATAATAATAATAATAATAATAATAATAATAATTTTGATTTGAAGTTTATGTTTAAATACAAAACATTTTTCCGAGACCAATTCAGCAATTAAAAAAAAAAAAAAATGCAATACTCATTTGAAATTATACGTATTTTGGCAAGGAAAAAAAAAAATCTTTGAAGATGGCGAGATAGCATTTGTGCATGACAGCATTATTATCATTATTTTGGTAGTGAAGGATTATCTGATCAGGTGGAAGACTAAATGGTGGATTTAATGTTCCCAAGTTGCGAGTAGGAGTTCAAAGCAGCACTTCAGAAAATGCAATATAGCCAAATTTCAGCATTTTTCTGTAATGATAGTTTCTGACATGAAATTTGGTACTTTGCTATTTTTTTTTTTTTTTTTTTCACTTAACGTAACCATGACAGTAACGAGACCTCGATTACATCCTGGTAACTCTTTTTCTACGGCATTATTCACTGGACTACGTAAATACATATTGCAACCGCTTTCCAGGGTTTCCGTGTACACTCAAGTTTATGTTTCCTATGCTGAGTTGATGAGAACAGTTTTTATAAATGCAAAAATGATTAGTAAAATTCAAGATCCCATGGCATTATTACTTAAAATTTCCAAGAGAAAGAATTGGAATTATAGAAGTGTAGAAGAGACGTTCACATAAAACACAAAGTAGCACATATATAAATATACATATATAGGCTTATGGCTGTATTCGTGGTGGGCACCTAGTAAAATTTGAGTTCTCCAAGTTATCGACCTGCACACTATCCGTACTATTTCTGTATGTAACAGTCGGTACCAGTGGCGGCCGGTGAAAATTTTAAGTGGGGGTGCTGCATATACAGAAAAAAAAAAAAAAAAAAAAAAAAAACTTCTTTTTCCCTAATCAGTAACGGATTTATTAATAAATAAATTTACATATTAAAAATATTCCATCCCCACCACGAACAAACACCAACAATAAAATTTCGTATGAATAGCAATTTATTTATTTATTTATTCATATGGAGTTACCTCCCTTTTCTCCTCCCCCATCCCTATTGGGGAGAGTTGAGCCCCCTCATTGGGAGGTAAGTATTTATGGCTGTAGATCCATGTGTTCAGGGGGCCGGTTTGCCTGCTTGCGGGATGAGACCCCCCCCCCCCAAGATAAACTAGGGAAAAAACCCTGCTGTCCACGCCCAAGACCGGCTAACTTGGCTATGGCTGAGGAAGATCCTTAAGCTCCTCACGTCGGCGACGGAAATCGAACCCAGGACACTCCTTCCCCAAGAATATGATTGCGAAGCGCAAAGCCACTAGACTAACCGCGCGGACATCAATAGCACTGACAAGCACAAACGAATGTCGGCGTTAGATCGCAGTGCATTTGTTTCTTGTAACGATAATTGAAAAAATATAATTCTTTTCATATTTTCAACAGTTACACTCGTCATAATTCCGCCTTGTATCTATAATAAATAAATAATTATATGTTATTTTAACAAAATAAAATAAGATTGACAAAAAATAGTTCACCAGGCACACACACCAATAATAAACGTTTCATATCTCACAGAAATAACGTGCGTATGGATATTAAAAATACATTGCTGTTTGGGCAGTGTCAGAATGACGTAACGTGCAATGACCAGCGCCAACTAATATCGGAGTTAGATCGCAGTGCATTTGTTTCATGTAACGATCATCGAAAAAATATAATTCTTTTCATATTTTCAACAGTGACACTCGTCATAATTCCGCCTTGTATCTATAATAAATAAATAATTATATGTTATTTTAACAAAATAAAATAAAATGACAAAAACAAAATAGTTCACCAACACGCACCAATAATAAACGTTTCATATCTCACAGAAATAGCATGCGTATGTATACTAAAAATACACTGCTGTTTGGACAGTGTGGGAATGACGTAACGTGCAATGACAAGCGCAAACGAATATCGCCGTTAGATCGCAGTGCATTTGTTTCGTAATCTAAAGCGTTAATCGAACAATTCCAATTATTAACTATTCAATCAATGTCGAAACATAAGCTGTAACCTTTAACATGTTGTACTGCATTTATATAATGTTGTAAGCATTGTTATTATTTATAAACACAGACAAATTTTTTTTTTTTTCATTTTTTTCCTTGGGGGTGCTGCAGTGTCACAGTGCTTAGTACGGGCTGCCACTGGAAGAACTTGAAGCATGAATTACTCTGCTGTTTTTTTTACTTTCCATTTTGCATTTCCAAATAATTCATATGCTAGGTTAATGCCATTATATCAATATTCTTATTATCTCCTTTGCTATCACCATTACAAAATACAATATTATGTCTGATATGCTATTAAATGTATTTTAATTCAGTGTAAAAAATTTTAATCTAATATGTTAGCTGAAGTTTCTTTCCTTAGTTTCAGAAGACCTCTGTAACGTGTGCAGAAAGAAATATTAGGTCCCCATATTTACATACAGCCTAGTTAGTTGATTGCGGTATAATTTAAAGTTTGATTTAATTTAAAATGTACGTTAATTCTAAAACGATTCTGAATTGTTTCTTTAAGGCAATGAATTTATTTGTTATGAACCCATAGAATATAACCTTGCAAAATTTGACTATTGACTAAACTGATATGCTGGAGATCAAAGCCCTTGGTGTTTTTGCTCACCTTATCATGTATGTTAGTCAGATGGAGCAGTTATTGAACATATAGCTCGCCCTTTATGGACAGTAAGGCTAACAGTTAATTTTGGTTCAGTAGGATTGCTTTAGGACGTTTCTGTTTCATTTCAAAGGATAATGTTCATTATAGTTGACTGCGATTCTTCTTTAGTAATTTGGATGTGTAGCTGCTTGAGAAAAGTATTATTATTATTATTATTATGACACTTCCAGTGAGTTCAAAGACTCATCGAGGGTGGGCACTTACTCTACAACTCTGTCTCCACCAACTACAATGAACCGCAACTGCACCAACGCCATCTATCGCCCACCCCACCTCTAGTATTTTCACAGACAATCACAAACATCCATACCCATGGCGGGATTCGAACCAGCAGCCTTTTGGCTGGAAAGCGGATACGCTAACCATTCGCCGAACCAGGCGTGCCATTTTGAGGCAGGCCTGGTTGGCCGAGTGGTTAGCGTATGTTGAAGAAAAGTAAGGATGTCCGGCATATTGGCTTCACGATGAAGTTGTGAGTTCCGAACCAAGGAGCATCAAGTGACATTCTTAAGCATTTGTTTTTGATAGTTTGAAGTTTTTCTTGATGTTAGAAGGTGATGTATGACTCCAGGCCGATGATCCATATGTCGTTATTGGTCTGACTATTGATTTATAAATAAGTAATTTATTATCTGTGCTTAAGCTACTGTGTCTGTTGAATAATTGCTAAAGTTTGGCTATTGCTGTTGATTTTGAGTAAATGTAAGATATATGGGGTTCAGAGCGTTGTCTTTTATCAAGTTGAATTCCAAGATATTTGGTTGCTGTTTTTCCATGAGACGGTAGTGTCAAATATGCTTACTGAGCTGTGGAGTAATTTTTTTCTTCCTGTAAATAGGCTGTGGATATGATGTAATTAGTACGAGGGATATCAGCCACATAAATGGAGAAAATAAGGAGCATTGTGGAACGTCTGCTGTAATTTTACATTAAGAAGATCTGAGACCTTGTAATTTAACTCTGAATTTTCTGTCTTTTATGAAAGATCTGATAAGTAGAATCAAATGCATTGGAAATTTTGTTGTTATTAGCTTGCAAAGGAGGCCGTTGTGCTATATTTTATCGAATGCTTTGGCTATGTTAAGGAAAATGGCACCAGTTTGTTGCTGCGAGTTGAATCCGTGTGAGACATATTCCACGATTCTTTGGACCTGCTGTACCGTACAGTGATTTGGTCTGTTCTTCTGGAATGATATTGTTACTGGTGGATGTTTCTTGCAGTCTTGTTAGAATAATTCTTTCTGATAGCTTTCTGTTAGACAGGAGAGAAGGCTGATGGGTCGGTAATTTTGAGGAATTTTCAAATCTTTTACTGGTTTGGGAATTAAAATTATATCAGCTGTTATTCATCTAGTTGGAAAGTAGCTTAGTCTGAGCATTGCATTTGTGATAGCAACTATATGCATGATCGCTTTTTGTGGAAGACATTTAATAACTTTTCGTGATTCCATCTGGGCCTGGAGCTTTTTTTTTAAGTTTTTTTATTTTTCCGCGGATTTCAGCTGGGGAGGTTGGACTCACAATCAATTGATGGATACATTGATTCAAAGTGCGACATACCTGTCGATGCACTTTGGAAATGAATGATAAGTCTGCAAATGCATAATTGGCACTGAACGTAGTTCAAGACTGCCCGAGAATGTTTCCGCTTTTTCATCGTCAAGATATACAATACCACGCTCGCCGTGTATTGGTGGAACATGATTTGGTGTTTTGCGGAGGGATTTGAAAAATTTCCATAGAGATTGATCACCCGGTTTTAGGGATCGGAGGGTGCCAGTGTTGGTTGCGGGAGTCTTTGATAGCATGGCGAAATTAATCAGTGGTTCTATTAAATTCTTGACGGTCTTGAGAAGCTAGTTTAATGATATTGCCGACGCACTTTACTTTGGTGTGAATAAGATTTCGAATTTCCTCTTGATGCTGGTTGGGTTTTGTTACTGGTTGCAATAGAATTTACTTTTCTAGGTTTAGTACAGCAGCTTCTGTTTCTTCTTTCGATTAAATAGATGGTATTCGACTAATAAGATGTGTAATTTTTATAGGTAGTTAAGTCCAATTTGTGGTCGTATCTTAAAAGAATTGGCGATGGACTGAGTCCTTGACTCTTTATCCCGTCATCTGTGGGATAGGGTGTTAATGAGCTAAACGCTCTAGTCATAGCTGGGTAACGGATAGCCGAGCCTCAGTTAAAACTTCATTGGCTACAGCATTTTCATTTGTTACCCTGGAAATCCTAAAAAGGACTTTTTCTCGTCCATCTCCGTGGTCATATCTTATATCTTATAGTCCTTATAAGGACTGGCTTAAAGGGGCTAAGCAAGAATGCTTTTCATCTTCCCCGTTATCTGTACAGGACAGTGTAGGGATAAGGTGTTGTTGAGCAATTAAAGCTCTGATCATGGCAGGAGGTTAACAGCAATATGCCGAGCCTCAGTTAGAACTTCATTAGCTACAGCATTACCCTCCAAGGTTATTCTTTCCTCTTGGTCGTATCTTGAAAATTAACATTTATGTCTTTAAGGGTGAAGCAAAATGCTTTTCATATTTCCCGCTATCGGTTGTGCTTACAGTGAGGGTAAAATTTACGATCACTTTGCTCGCCCTGAATGGGCATGAAGATTATGCATCGTTAAAGGAGGCTAATATAGCTTTTGGTCTTCTATATTTGAATATGTCCTTTGGCTCGTATGCTGCAACTTGTTGAACCAAATCGTTGGGATGTGTGGACGTCTTTAGGAAAAACTTGGATGCTAAGGATTGTAGAAAAGAGAGAATATAGGGAATATTTGTGTCTCTGTGAAGTTGGTTGTTTCTAACATACCACGGGACGTTCAGAATCATTCTCAAGCACTTGTTCTGCACTCGCTGTATTTTGATAATGTTGGTATTAGAGGTGTGGCTCCAGGCCGGAGAGGCATAGGTGATTATAGGAAGAATCATTATCTGGTAGAGTTGCAATTTGATTCTGTTGCTGAGCTTGCTATTTCTATTAATGCTGAGCTATGGCTTTAGATGCTTTTGCGCACGCAGACTTGATGTGTTGGTTGAAGGATAGCTTTTTGTCGAGAATCACACCCAGGTAATTTGTTTCTGTCTGCCAGGGGATTTTAGTATTGAATAGTAACACATCTCCTGCAGGAGACATTGGCCTTTTTGAGAAAAGAACGGCTGAGCTTTTCAGGGGATTGACTTCCAATCTCCACTTGGAGAACCAATCCTCCAGCTTTAGAAGGTTTTCTTGAAGCTTTCTGGTAACGAAGTGATATCTGAGAGAGATCTGGTTAGTATTGCCGTAACGTCCGCATACAGGGCCAAAATGGAAGTCATCGGATTGTGTGGGATGTCTGACATGCATACAGAAAACAGCAATGGAGCCAGGAGAGATCCCTGCGGCACTCCAGCAAAGATATGGCGCTGGGACGATGTAGAACCGTTAATTTTAACTTGCATTGATCTATTCTGAAGATATGAACGGATTAGATGAACCATTTTTAGTGAGGTACGGCTGAGATAAGTTTGTGCAGGAGTCCAAAATGCCAGATTTTGTCAAAGGCTTTGGATAGGTCTAGGAAAACAGCTCCTATGCACTGGCACCAGTTGTAGCTGGTGGTGATGTATTCCACAATTCTGTGGATTTGCTGGGTAGTACTGTGGTGTTGTCGAAAACCAAACTGGTCTTTAGGGAGGATGTTTAAGTCATTTACTGAGGTTTGCAGTCGTGAGACGATGACCTTCTCTGCAACCTTACCTAGATTGGAGATGAGACTGATTGGACGATAATTCTGCGGTAAGTGTAGGTCTTTGCCTGGCTTATGTATAGGAATCACATCAGCCAGTTTCCAGGTGGAAGGAAAATAGTGAAGTCTTAAGATTGCATTTATTATACTGGTCAGGTGCACTATAGCTTTTCGAGGCAGCAGCTTGATCACCCTGTTTGAGATGCTGTCTGGTCCAGGAGCTTTATTGTTCTTAAGTTTTTTAATAATATCATATAATTCAACAGGCGATGTAGGTGCAATATGGTCAGCACTGGTATTTGGGAGGTTTAGTGCATGCCTGACCTGTCTGTGGATTTTGTACAGATGATTGAAATTTAAGTTGTTATAAGAAGGTTTGCGCTGATCCTCAAGATTTTTTAGTATGGCTTCTGCCTTATCTGCATCTCTGTGGACTAGGCCCTGCTTTGAGATTATAGGGAGGAGGGATCTGTTTTTATTTTTGATGTTTCTCAGCACTCCCCAGATAGATTGATCAATAGGTGAGATAGAGGCTAACGTTTTATCCCTTGGTTTCTATGTGTTTTAAGTGCATCTCTTACTGCTCCATTCAATCTGTTAAGCACTGTCTTGTCCTGAGGCCCGCGAGTGTTATGAAATTCTCTTCCTAGCTCTGCTCTTCTCTCTGACCAGGTCCATAATGTCCTCAGTCAAACGATCAGGCTTGGGAATAGGTTTCTGGAAGGTTGCAACCATTATAGCGGACTTAATCTGTTGGGTGAGGCTAGTCACTGCAGATTCCACATCTTCTGGTGTGCTTATGTGAGGGACGGGTCCAATTTGATCCGTAAGTGCTTTAGACAATCTCTCCCACGATATGCCTGAATGAGAAGGAGGAGACAGGCATTCTTGTTCTCCCAATTGCAGTAGAATTGTGTTGTGATCCGACGACAGCTCGTTTAGTAATATAAGGCTGTACTGTAGTTTAATGTCTTGCAGGATGGCTATATCCAGGATATCAGCAGTGCCAGACGTACTGAAATGAGTTGGTTCGGCAGGTCCAGCCACAGCAGCATAGTTTGATCCTGTGTAGCTAGAAAGGATGCGACTATTTTTATTGGTAGATTTACTGTTCCAAGCAGGATGTTTTGCATTGAAGTCTCCAGCAATGATGACGACCGGTCATTTTACGCCAAGGATGGCATCCAGATCTGAGGTCAATAATGTCTTTAATGGAGGTTGTACGCAGAAAAAATTTTAAGGTTTCCAATTGAGTTTGTGAGGACATTAATTCCTGTGAGTTCGAGGGTTGGTGGTCGTAGGGTTGGTTATTGAATGATGATTGATATAGTTTTTGATAAGGGTGGCTGTACCTCCACATCTATAACCAAGTCTGTCGTTTCTGTAAATCTGATACCCTTTGATTTTCAGGGTGTCAGCAGACCTCAGGTGCATTTCATTGATTAGCATTATATCTGGGTTGTATCTATTATTAAATTCCTGGATTTCTAACAGTTTAATTTTTATACCGTTGGCATTCCAACCGATAATCCTAAGAGAGTTTGGGGCGGTTTTTTCCTATGTATCAGAGAGTGCTGATAATATGGATTGGGTTTGCTGTAAGAATCTTTTTGTGACACTTAAGGATGGATTTGAGTTGCTGAAATCCGGCAGCATGTTTGCAAGAGAAGAGGTGATGACAGCTGATAGATTTGAATGTGAATTATTCAGGTTCTGGGTTTGTACTATCTGTTTGCAGCGGGCCACCTCAGCATATGTTCTCGCTTGATGTTGAAGATTCGTTTTCTTAAGGGTCTCAGTTAATGATAGGCGAACACCAGTTGTCATGATCTCACTCTTGGAGGACTGAGGAGCCTGAGCTTCAGGAACGCTCGAACTAGATGACGAGGTAGATTGATGATTTGGATCGTTCCATCTGTTTTGGGGGTGATGTATACACCCTCTATAATTAGCAAGGTGAGGACCCTCACAATTAGCGCACTTAGACGGGATGGATTTTGGCTTGGCGCAGGTGTTTGTGGGGAGATTCTTGCCACATTTTAGTCATCTGAACTGAGCTTTGCATAGCGTATGGGCATGGCCAAATTTTTGGCATCGGTGGCACTTCCCAGAAGATGCTTTCTTTCTCAATGGTTCTGGGGTGATTTTGAGTCCACAGATTTATTTTAGATTATAGATATCTTTGTAAATGTTATAAATCTCGACCAAGACCAAAGGCATAGGTGTCTTATTTGATCTAAACATTCTAGTGACCTTTATGGGAGGTAGATCCTGTAAGTTAAGGTCAGTAACTATTTCATCCGTGTCAATATCCTCGGAGACTTCTCGTAGGACCACTTTAAGATTTTTTTTCGTAGGCAAATAAAAATGTGTGATATTGTGTTCCTCTTACCAGCTGCTTTGTAAGATTTCTATAATCAGCCACCGTGGTGGGCTGAATTTGTATGCCTTCTTCTACATTTTTAGCAGATCTATAACTTATTTGTAAGTTAGCCATGATGGTGCTTAGTGTTGTCCATCTCTGCTTTTCCCTTAGGATAATCGGAAATGGGAACATCCTCGTCCATACCAACATCATTTGTTGGCTCAGCAGCGAGAGTTTTTCTCTTCTTAGGAGCGTGGATTTCTCCTTGATCAGAAGGATTAGAGGTAGAGACAACTAGATTGAGTATTTCCTCCATTTGAGGAGAGTCTTAATTTTCCTCAACGTCAACTTCAGGTGAAGAATATAAGTTTAAGTAGCCGGGCCAATCCCGTTCAAACGTTTTGATAAGCTTTTCAATAAAAGTGAGTGCTAGCCTTTTATCGAGTGACTCGATAATGATGTCGGGGTCAATCATGCTAGTAGGCCATGTTGTCAGCTTGAACTTCTTTTGGAGTTTATCAATAAGTACAAGAGCCGGCTGTTTATCGAGCAAATCATTGAATACATCTAGATCAGGTACGCTGATATCGTTTTAACTGCGTATGAGCGTTAATAAGAATCCCGCAGCCGCAAAGGACTGCTAGCAATGTCAAAGGTAGGCTAAAGAAAGCGATAGCAATTAAATTGCATCTAAACCAAAGTCTATATATATATATAGAGAGAGAGAGAGACTTTGGTTTAATATATATATATATATAGACTTTGGGTTAAAATAAATTTCCTTTATTTTAAAATTATCTGCAGAAGTTTGAAATTTTCAAAATTATATTTATATTTTTTAATTAAAGATTCGTTAATATTTTTCTTATTACTCTCTTTTTTGTTTTAATGAGAATTTTAACTTCTATAAGAACAACATGATTGTTGAGTAAGAATGTGAACGTATCAACACCCCATTGGTGCATGTCTTCTGTCAGTAAAATAATTTGGACGTTACAACTACTTAGCATGAGCGGAAATAAAATAATATAAAATGGTATATTTGTTACATAAATCAAATAAATTACAAATTCTAAATTTCACAATCTGATGATTCAATGTTGCAATCTTGGTATCATTCTTTCATTTAGGCAACAGCCTAAATTACGCAATATTTATCGTTTTTTTTTTCATTTATTTCTGATATTGACGATGGTACTTTGTTAGTCTTGGCATCTCTGTGGTCTTGTCTTGTTAGCTGGAAAGCAATAATGAATGAAAGATAAATGAAATAATAATCACAATAATAAATGAAATAATTTCTTTCCCAATTTTTCTACATTTATTTAACGCTTTTAGTAGACTTCCTTTCTATTACTATTCTCCACTTTTAATTGGTTTCGTCAAATCCATTATCATCACTTCTAACAATGCATTGTTTGTAACCAGCTAAGATCACTACATATCCTTGCTAACTAAATATTAAAATTTTACTCTTGAGAGACACTTGTGACATTAAAATTAAGAATTATAGACACGTTAACACAAGAATATTTTAATATTTGCCAAATATTTCAGCCTGAAATTAACAGACTATCCTTAGTGGCTTGATAGGAACAGTTTTTACAAGGTGGAATACAAACAATTGATCATTCAAAAGTAGAACGAGCTGCGTGATGTTACATTGCCAAGCATTAAAGAGAGGAAAATTTCATCAGAGTGATGAATAATTCACAATTTCATATAACAATCTTAATTTATAAATTCAATTAAAGATAACATTAGACTAATGTAAGAATTAAAGGTCTCAAAAATATATATATAATAATCTGTTATCCGGATTAAACTTCCCCATAATTTGACAAGGATAGGCAATCATTTCGATTCAGGTTAGGGCGTTGAAGTAAGGGCCTCAGCACTCTCTTTGAATATAATTGTTCGAATTTATAACGACATCTATGTACAAGGCGAGGATGTAGAAGGACCAGAGGATGTTGTGGCTTGTCTCTATCCCGTGCTGAGCCAATCCAGCTTATCGGATTTGTTGTGAAGAATGTATGATTGATGTTCTCGTATTCTTTTTTCTATAGAGCGTCCTATTTGTCCAAAGTACGAGGAACTAAAAGCTAGAACTAATTCTAGAATAAATTATTCCTTTGCATAAGGGAGGTTCTAAGACTACAGTAGCAAATTATAGACCAATCAGTATCTCAAGCGTGGTGGTAAAAGCGGTACTAGAAAAATTGATAAACAAAGAGAATTCAAGAATGGATAGATTAAAATATGATACTACTCGTATACGAGGATCAGCATGGCTTCGTGAAGGCTAGGTCATGCCTCAGTAATTTACTAACATTTTTATAGTAGAATGACAGTTGAGTTGGATAAAGGAAATGGCTACACGATGATTTTGCAAAGGCATTTGACAGAATACCACGTGGAACGCTATTATGCAAATTAGAACAAAGGGGGATGAATATGATACTGGTTAAGTGGATAGGAGGGTGGCTTCTGGACAGATATCAAAAAGTGGTATATGGATAGACAGAATCGAGACGAAAACAGGTGACTAGTGGTGTGTCGCAAGGTTCAGTGTTGGGACTAATGCTGTTTAATTTGTTCATTTATGATATAGGAAATAAAGCTGAAAGGAAATATTCAGTTGTTTGCAAAATTAGGTAGAATAATAGTAAGTCAAGGGCTTGCAGATCGTTGTGTATTACATTGATGACACTGTACTCCAGGAAATAGATGAAGCTAGAGATTTAGGGGTGGTGGTAGAGAAAGAGTTAAAGTATAGAGGACATATTGCTACGGTAGTCCATAAGATTACTTGGCTATCGAAGAACACCACTAACAAGTAGAGATAAGGAAGTTGTCATTCCTCTTTATAAGGCCTTGATACGTCCACATCTGGATTACTGTGCTCAAGTCTGTTCCTCGGGGTTTCTTGGTGATGTGGAAGCAGTGGAGAGGATTTAGAGGTGAGGGACCAAGATGGTGAGTAGCCTGTGGAATGTTCCCTATGAGGATGGAATGCAAAGTGCCGATTGCAAAGTTGGATTGATGGGAGAGAAAGAGCGGATATGATAGAAACATTTAAGGGTTTTTATAGGATAGATGCAGGGGAAATGCTTCAGCACTTGGCTAGAGGGACCAGGACAAGGGGGGTTATCCCTGGATGTTGAATAAAGGTGTGGTTAATAAGGGTGTGAGGAATAGATTTTATGCTTGGAGAGTGGCGAATGAGTGGAATGGATTGCAAGAGTCAGTTGTGTGTGCTTTGTCTGTTAATGGGTTTAAGGAGATGTATGATAAACTGTGTGGATAGATTGGATCTCCCGTGATGAGTCTTGACTCCATGGAAGTGCCAGTATAATAATAATAATAATAATAATAATAATAATAATAATAATAATAATAATAATTAGTGATTTCCTAGATGACAATTCTAAGTTGGTTCATTTATTAATATTTAGTGTTTATTCTTAAAAAAAATCAGCCAGTGAAATATATTTTCAAAGTAAATATTGTAAATAAAATAATTTTATGTAGAATAAAAATATGTTGCAAAGGTTATTTTTACATTGCAGTACATTTAGGCATTGCAATAATCGTTATTATTGAATTCTGTAGGTTTATCCTCAAAGAATACCATTGTGATTATATTTTATTTACGAACAATAACTGCATATAACACGATGCGTAACTGATATAAGTGCAATTCAGTTTAAAAAAGAAAAATAATTAAAATAAAAGATTAAATTCCTCATTTTTACGGAACGTCATATTTCAGTAAAGGTTTATCATTTACAAATAACGTAGTGCTTTGTTTAGGGAGGAGAAGTATTACAGTACTAACGACAAATGAGTCTCGAATAAAAAGAAGTCATAGAATGTAAAGCAATATATTGAAATATTAACGCATAACGGTACTGACTTGATGGGTGAAGCATAAATGCTTTTCATATTCCCCTCCATCTGAAAAGGTAAGTTCTTCGGGTGGAGAATTATTGAGCTTTAAGCTCGCCCTGAAAGGGCAGTGAGATTAACTGTGTTCAGCTGAGCATAGAATTGACTTGGGTCTTTTGTATTTGCAGAAATCTGCTTCATTATACTCTGAACCTTGTTTGATCAGTGGGTTCGGATGATTAATTGTCTTATTGAAGAACTTTTCAGCTAGGTCATGAAGAAGAGATGTGATGTAGGGAATGCTGGTGTCTCTGTGAATTTGGGAGTTTCTGATGAACCACGGAGCATCCAAACTCATTCTCAGACATTTGTTTTGTATTCTCTGCAGCTTTTGAATATTTGTTTTCGAAGTATGACTCCAAGCAGGAGATGCGTAAGTGATGATTGGGCGTATTACCATCTTGTATATGAGCAGTTTGTTCTGAGCATCTAATTTACTTTTTCTGTTGATCATGGGGTAGAGCTGCGCTATTACTTTGGATGTCTTTGAACTTGTGTTCTATATGGTTGGTGAATTGTAGTTGTTATCCAGAATTACTCCGAGATATTTGACTGTATTCTGCCATGGGATTTTAACACCTAGTAAATGTATATCTTCCTTGATTTGAGGCTTTTTTCTAGTGAATAGTATGTCTGAGCTCTTCTGTGGATTGGTTTGAATTCTCCAATCCATAAACCATCTTTCCAGCGTGTGAATGCTGATTTGGAGTCTCTTAATAGCCAGTTTTGGGCTGAGAGATCTAGCTAATAATGCAGTGTCATCAGCATATAATGCAGTGATTGTTGAGCTTGGGTTTTGAGGGATATCAGCTATATAGATAGAAAACAGCAAGGGCCAAGAGTGAGCCCTGCGGCACTCCCGCCAGAACCTTGCGTCTGGTTGATACAGTTTCGTTTATTTTGACTTGCATGTATCTGTCTTTGAGGTATGAGTGAATTATTTTAACTAGATTAATAGGCATATTGAATGTGATGATTTTGTAGAGAAGACTTACTTTGATGCCACACCTTATCAAAAGCTTTTGCGGCATCTAAAAAGACTGCAGCTGTATGAAAGTTCCGGTTGAAGCCTTCGGAAATGTATTGTGAATCTATTGTGAATCTGCTGAACGGTTACAACAATAGAATTTTGCATTGATTCATTATTTAGAATTCAACCTTTATCTTTGATTGAAATATCGAAAGCTCATTCAGAGGGCATTGCAAAGCATTCAAATAAAAAAATGGTGTTTGGGAAAACTATCTAAATTCTTCTTATTATTAAAGATAATTAAAGTTTTTTTTTATTATTTTCAATTATAATATATATGTATTTATATTTTAGGAAACTATTATACATTTTAATAAGCATTGTTAATTTGCTTTACTTAAAAATACTTGAAATGAAACGATTAATATATTCAGATATGTTGATGTGTTACTAAACTTCGAGTGTCCTTATAGTCCTTAAAAGGGCTGGTTTAAAGGGGCGAAGCAAGAATGCTTTTCATCTTCCCCGTTATCTGTAGAGGACAGTGTAGGGATAAGGTGTTATTGAGCTATTAAAGCTCTGATCATGGCAGGAGGGTAACAGCAATAGCCGAGCCTCAGTTAGAACTTCATTGGCTACAGCATTGCCATCCATTACCCTCCAAGGGTATTAATCCGACATTTCCCTCTTCGTGCGTCAAAATTTGTGAAACGTTTAATACCAAATTTTCGTAAAAAACAAAATGGGATATTATGAGTATTTTTAAACGCACTGCCCAAACTAAACGAATGTTTTACACAAATATGAAAATAATTTACATGGATGAAATCTTTTTTTTTTCTGAGTAACCTAATAACCTAATAATTTTTTGGATGGAAAAAACTGGAGTTGTGAGCATAAACGAACGTAATCCGTGAACTCTTCACTAGATATCACACATGAAACTTTTTGAAGTCACTTCATTCTCTAATAAAGTGGGTGGTGGTGGTTTCACGTCAGGTTTCACACCTAAAAACATCCACAAATATCCACGACCATCGTGAGATCTAAACCCACAGCAAATTAGCTACAAGAACGAAGATAGTATCCACTTAGCAATCGAAGAATGATGGGTCCATTGATCCAGTGTCATATGATATCATACCTTGGCACTGCCGCAATCATCGAACAACAGCCGAAATTTGTCAGATCAATCTTCTTTTTCTATTCTACAAAATGTTCAGTATTAGTATGAGCTGCTTGTTTTGTACTGTAACGTGTTAGAGCTCTATGAGGTCGTTTTTTTTTTTCCATAATCTCATCTGGTGAAGTCTGATGCACTGTTTGTTCCGATAAACTCCTTTTAGAGAATCACTGTTATAATCCACCATTTTGACCGACTGGTTTTCCTCTGTTAGGCTGCACTCTGTCGGATTATCACATTATCATAGCGCATCTAAGGCCATCAGGACATCGTATTATGTCTCGCATCGCATTGATTAACGGATCGGAATCTGAACAGAATTTGAGGCATTCTTCAAAAGTACTAAAAAATGAACAGTGTCAGAAAGTACCAAACTGAAGAAAGAAAATGAATTACATAAACTGCAGTTTGTTTTTTTCCCTCAACCAGGATACTGTGATAGTCCTACATGGTTAAGATTACATTAATATTAACTTTCGCTCGCCAACTGTCTCCCAAATCAGTCTGTCAATTCTCAGGACTTCAGTATTATCAGATTTATATTTCGGTCTCTTAGGGCACTTAGACAACCAAAATAGAACATTCGATCAAAAAGTACTTGTGTTTTCCTAACCCTTCGTTACCTTATTTAAGTAACCCTATTACTTTAATTACCTCAGTTCACACATTCTTGAATGCCTACAATCTTAAGTTCTTTCCTGATATCCTCGTTTTAATATGATGCTGTCAATGATGCCATCTGTTCTGATTTTACACCAATCCATCTTCCTCATTCAATTCTAACTGCAAACTTATAAGTGAAATATAGACTATACATATTCCTCCGCTGTGTCTCATTCGTACTATATAACTGTAGCGTTTTGAAACGTTTTCTCTTGATACCTAAACGTAGGCGTTTAACAAATATACAAAACTTAAAACAGATTTTTGTTATATTCCCAAGATTTTTCAACTATTCGTCTAAAAGTAAAAATCAAATCCTGATACTCCTCCCCCTCCCCCACCATTACCTGAATTCAATCTTATTCTTCTGCAAATATTTCTTCCACAAGTTTTGTTAACCTCTTCGTACTTCTCATGTATGTTTGTATTACACACACACACACACATACCAACTACTGAATTCGAAACTTTTATTGAATACCATGTTGGACCTTCTTCAGTCCTAATTACAGGATATATGCAGTGTGGCAGAGATTCCACAATTGGATTGCATCTACGTCTACAATATACCAGGTGTTAACCAGATAGTCCTTTAGCTGGCTCAGATTTCACGGAAGAAGACTTTGCTTCCGGATCTGGTTTTCTAACGCTTCCTATACATTCTTAATGGGGTTCATATCCGAGATTTGTGGGGCCAGGGAAGATGGTGGAAGTCGCTGTCGTGCTCGCTGAACCGCTGCTTAGCAATTCCTGTGCAATGGACAGTAACATTATCGTCCATGAAACAAACATCACCTGACGGATAAAAAGTCAACATTACAGGATGGACTTAATCGGCAACAATGTTCAGACATTTCGTGGAGGATATGCGACTTTCCAGCAATATCAGGGGACCCATTCGGCACCAACAGACCATGACATCATATCCAGAACCTTGAGTTATGTTATAAGGCAAGTTGTGTTCATTGTTTCATAGAGTTCATGCCAAACTTTCTGCGGGTACAGAACGCCGTGCGCCCTGATTCTTCGGACAACACGACTTTTTTTCCAGTCTTCTAGTATCCAATCACGATGTTCCTGACACCACTGTAGATGACCTTTCCGGTCTTTCACAGAAATCAGTGGTTTCCATGGGACTGTCAATACTAATCCTCTTCAATTCCCTGCGCATAGTTCGTTGAGATATTAGTCGGGAACAGCCTTCATTAAATGCTTCGGAAAATTCCTGCACACGGGTAGCTTTGTTCGTCCGTACAAGCCTTTGTTTTTTTCCATTACCGGCCTAGTTGGCCGAATAGTTACCGTATCCACTTTCCAGCCAAGTGGCTGCGGGTTCGAATCCCGCCATGGGCATGGACGTTTGTGATTGTCCTACTTACTCTGTGCGAAAGGGCATCTACAACTCTACCACTTCTTCTAGCAGAAGGCTTCACTCCCAAAACTCGGTGAGGTACAGAAGTGACCATCCTGACAGACTGTCTTCGGTGACCACAGTTACGCCCCTTAGACCAGCAGGGTGGGTTATTTTTCCACTGATTAAACAACTGGAATATCTCATCTGTTGAGAAACTAGTCATCTCTGCTGTTTTCGAAATCGTGGCTCCAGCCAGACGGGCACCGACTATAAGCCTTTTATCGAACTCCGAAAGATCCTTTGTTTTTCCTCATTGTGATCAACACTATTGACGAGTACGGACAGCAGTGGTGACCAAGTAGTTTGCATGTATTCTGCGTAAGTGACGTTTCCGTACATCCGCATAAAGGTTTCTAATTCAGTGACCGGTGTCTGCATTACCTGGGAAATTTCTCTGTAATTCTCACATTCAGTTTTATATCCCCTTTTGTAGATGAATACTAACTGCCTTCCTCCTGAATATTTTCTATCGTTGTTCTGTCACTTCTTGTTTCATTTAACAATCTTCGAAATAAATTACTTCAGACAACTAGAATATCTATCTTCAGTTTTCATGTCGCCTTTGTCATCTCTCATTTCTTTCACTGTACTCTTCCCTCCATTTCTATGCTTTTCTTTTTGAATAGCCTCGACAACATTTGTTACCTTCGTGACTAATCATAAATAGCACACACACACACACACGCACGCACGCACGCACGCACACACACACACACGCACGCGCGCACGCACGCACGCGCACGCACACACACACACACAACCAGAAAATTCGAATCGTTATCATCAAAATCATTTTCGTACGAAGGGCAACTAAGTACTTAGACTAACCGTGTGAATAAAACGTTGGCCTAATGGTATTATGTAGTTATAATTAAAATATGGTTCTTACCTGAAATCTTGCAAACAAAACGTGTCTCGCCAGCAACTCGCCGATGGTTTGTAAAAGCAGGACAGGAATCACTATGAAAAAATACGTAATACACTGTACGACCACTAGTTGAATGTAGAATGATGAAAAGTCTTCATTTCGGAGAACATTTCTCATGTTTTATAATCTGCTGGAAGCCAAATTAATAAAGTACATTAAAGTAAACAAGACTTCGGTCAAGATCGCACGAAAAAAGTTGTAGATGTTGAGTATTAGGATTTCATATTTGGTAGTGATGAAAAAGATAAACAGAGAAAACAATGTCATCATTATGTTAAAATAGACAAAACAATAGGCCATTAATTTATTGAAGAAATAACATTGGATGCGACCAATGGTTCTCAAGTAATATTCGAATCCATCTGACGACATGCAAACACTGGTTGAGTCCAAAGGGATGATGGATGGTTTCTGAAAGGTAACATCCAGAAAAGTTGGCTCCACGTTTGTTATTTCCTCTGAAAGAAAGAAAGAAAGAAAAAGTTGTAAGAAGAAGTTACCAGAAGATATGATGATATAAAGGTTTCTATATAAACTCCAACTTTGTCATGTAATGAATTAGTTCTGTAAATGTCATGTGATCATTGAAAACGAATAGGGAAAAAAATGTAGAAAACATTATTTAGATCATAAACTGTTTCTGCGGATTCAATAACCAATTTTTTATTATTAATTCTAATTCCAGTAAATATTTGCAATTCAAGTAACAATATATATATATATATATATATATAATATATACGTGCAGGGTCAGCTAGACTTGCAACAATTGCAGGCGCAAACTTGACTTGTTTGTCTGTTTGCTTAATTGGGAAATGGAGTAAAACCAGGTTTAAAATAGCTTGGTATCTTTAACATTTATTATACCCATGGTAAAATACTTTCTACATCGGTTTTTCTTCCAAAGATTTTCACTATTTTTTTTATTATTAAATATAATGAATTAAATAAAATAAAATTTTAGTTTAGTAATCAAATTAAATCCTAATAATGAATAATTATCTTAATCAAAATCAGTATCTTATATTCACACCCTTTTTTAATTCAATAAACATAATATAGATATTGTATCATCTAGGGAAAACATTGTTGCAAACTAATAGTACAAGATTCGGTTTTTCTTCCAAAGATTTTCACTATTTTTTTTATCTTATCATTAAATATAATGAATTAAATAAAATAAAATTTTAGTTAAGTAATCAAATTAAATACTAATAATGAATAATATTTTAATAAAAATCAGTATGTATATTCACACCTTTTTCTTAATTCAATAAACATAGTATAGATATTGTATCATCAAACAAAGAGCCGGCTGTTCGGGGCACCATTCAATCCAATACTCTTGGAGGGTAATGGATGGCAATGCTGTAGCCAGTGAAGTTCCAACTGAGGCTCGGCTATTGCTGTTACCCTCCTGCCATGATCAGAGCTTTAATACCACAATAACACCTTATCCCTACACTGTCCTCTACAGATAACGGGGAATATGAAAAGCATTCTTGCTTCGCCCCTTTAAGCCAGTCCTTATAAGGACTATATAAGAGCCTGCTCTCCAACCTGGGAAAGATTGCTGAAAAAATTCAGACCAAACAAGAATAATTCCAAACGAACAATTCGGCTTCCGCCGTATGCACAGCACAGTGCAACAAATACACAGACTAGTGGAGCATATCACTCAAGGATACAACTGGAACCTTCACACAGCTGCAGT
The DNA here is from genome assembly GCF_054136105.1 of Typopeltis vanoorti. Lineage (NCBI taxonomy): Eukaryota > Metazoa > Arthropoda > Arachnida > Uropygi > Thelyphonidae > Typopeltis > Typopeltis vanoorti. The sequence goes on from NC_143554.1 coordinate 115,039,593, forward strand.
TTTTCTGGATATTGCCAAGGCCTTTGATAAGGTATGGCATCAAGGATTACTCTATAAACTCATTCAGGCCAACATACCAACAAACCTTACCCGTCTAATAAAATCATACCTCACTGACAGATCCATGCAGATAAAAATAAATGGCACCATCTCAACTAGGCGCAAAATCCTGGCAGGAGTACCTCAGGGATCTCTTTTGGCTCCTTTACTTTTCACAATCTACGTGGCTGACATTCCACAGAATCTGAGGACTACCATCACAGCCCTATATGCAGACGCCACAGCCATTATGACAAGATCTCTCCGCCCACACCTGGCGATCAGTTGTCTCCAGGATACTATCACAAAGCTAGAGAAATGGTTCTCCTACTGGAGGATACAAGTAAACCCCGTCAAAAGCTCAGCTATACTCTTCACCAGACGCAAAGCCTTCATCCAAGATGATATTGAACTTCTCGGAAAAAAGATACCATGGCAGACAGAAGCCAAATACCTTGGAGTATAGCTAGACAAAAAGCTAAATTTCAACAGCCATATCAAGCTCATAGGCACAAAGACATCCAGAGCCATAGCCCAACTCTATCCCCTGATCAATCGCAACAGCAAATTGGATAAACGCAACAAGCTGTTATTATATAAGATGGTAATTCGACCAGTAATCACATATGCATCCCCGGCATGGAGTCACACATCCAAATCTAACATCCGGAAACTACAGAAGATACAAAACAAATGCCTGCGGATGATCTTAGATGCCCCATGGTTCATCAGAAACACGCAGATCCACACAGAAACCGGAACCCCTGACATCCGTTCTCTCCTTCATGACCATGCGGAAAAGTTCTTCAGCAAGGCACATTCTCATCCCAATCCACTAATCAGACAAGCTTCCAGTTATAGTGAACATGACTATCAAAAACACAAAAGACCCAAGGCAATCCTGCTTTCAGCAGAACAGAGCTAACTCCATAGTTCACAAAGTGCTAGCATAAGTCTCACAACCTCCCCCATCAAGCTCTTCTCCACACAGATAAAGGGGAAAATAAAAAGCATTTTATGCTTCACCCAGCAAGCCAGTAACGTTGTTGTTGTTGTTAAGAGCATTGTTAATTGATTATGAGAGTCAAAAAATCACCTGGGATCACCTGGGATAAAAAAAAATTGTTAATTGATTATGAGAGTCAAAAAAATCGCCTGGGATTTTGTCGGGTTGAGTCGGACAAAAATGGCCGATAGCAGTTGTCGCATGAGACATTGTGAATGAATGAATTCGAAGTGTTCTTCATTTTGTGAAATATCAAGGTAAGACTTTGATTAGATGCAATTTAATTGCTATTGCTTCCTTCCTTTAGCCTACGCTTGGTATTGCTGGCAGTCCTTTGCAGCTGCGGGATATTCTACAAAAATTTCTGCTGGCAGGTCTTTAGACCTGCGGGATTTTTATTAACGCTCATACACAGTTAAAACGATATGAGCGAAACTGGCCTAGACGTATTCACTGATTTGCTAGATAAAGAGCCGGCTCTTGTACTTATTGATAAACAAGTTCAAGCTGACATGGCCTACTAGCATGGTCGACCCCGACATCATTATCGAGTCACTCGATAAAAGGCTAGCACTCAATTTTATTAAAAAGCTTCTCAAAAAGTTTGAACGGGATTGGCCCGGCTACTTAAACTTATATTCTTCACCTGAAGTTGACGTTGAGGAAAATGAAGACTCTCCTCAAATGGAAGAAAAACTCAATCTAGTTGTCTCTACCTCTAATCCTTCTGATCAAGGAGAAATCCACGCTCGCAAGAAGAGAAAAACTCTCGCTGCTGAGCCAACAAATGATGTTTGTGTGAACGAAGATGTTCCCATTTCAGATCCCTCTGCCTCCCCCAATGAAAAGGTCCACCGATTATCCTAAGGGAAAAAGCAGAGATGGACAACACTAAGAACCATCATCGCTAACTTACAAATAAGTTATAGATCTGCTAAAAATGTAGAAGAAGGCATACAAATTCAGCCCACCACGGTGGCTGATTATAGAAATCTTACAAAGGAGCTGGTAAGAGGAACACAGTATCACACATTTTTATATGCCTACGAAAAAAAATCTGAAAGTGATCCTACGAGAAGTCTCCGAGGATATTGACACGGATGAAATAGTTACTGACCTTAACTTACAGAATCTACCTCCCATAAAGGTCACTAGAATGTTTAGATCAAATAAGACACCTATGCCTTTAGTCTTAATAGAAATTCATAACGTTTACAAAGACATCTATAATCTAAAATCAATCTGTGGACTCAAAATCACCCCAGAATCATTGAGAAAGAAAGCATCTTCTGGGCAGAGCCACAGATGCCAAAAATTTGGCCATGCCCAGACGCTATGCAAAGCTCAGTTCAGATGCCTAAAATATGGCGAGAATCTCCCCACAAACACCTGCGCCAAGCCAAAATCCATCCCGTCTAAGTGCGCTAATTGTGGGGGCCCTCACCTTGCTAATTATAGAGGGTGTATACATCACCGCAAAAAACAGATGGAACGATCCAAATCATCAATCATCTAGTGCGAGCGTTCCTGAAGCTCAGGCTCCTCAGTCCTCCAAGAGTGAGATCATGACAACTGGTGCTCGCCCATCATTAACTGAGCCCCTTAAGAAAATGAATTTCAACATCAAGCGAGAACATATGCTGATGTAGTCCGCTCCGAACAGACAGTACAAACCCAGAAGCTGAATAATCCACATTCAAATCTATCAGCTATTATCACCTCTTCTCTTGCAAACATGCTGCCGGATTTCAGCAACTCAAATCCATCCTTAAGTGTCACAAAAAGATTCTTACAGCAAACCCAATCCATATTATCTGCACTCTCTGATACATAGGGAAAAAATCGCCCTAAATTCTCTTAGGATTATTGCTTGGAATGCCAACTATATCAAAAATAAACTGTTAGAAATCAATGAATTCAATAATAGATACAACCCAGATATATTTCTAATCAATGAAACTCACCTGAGGTCTGCTGACACCCTAAAAATCAGAGGGTATCAGATTTACAGAAACGACAGACTTAAGTATAGAGGTGGAGGTACAGCCACCCTTATCAAAAACTATATCAACCATCATTCAATAACCAACCCTACAACCACCAACCTCGAAATCACAGGAATTCATATCCTCATAAACTCAATTGGAAACCTTGAAATTTTTTCTGCTTACAACCCTCCATTAAAGACTTTATTGACCTAAGATCTGGATGCCATCCTTGGGGTAAAAGGACCGGTCGTCATCGCTGGAGACTTCAATACAAAACATCTTGCTTGGAACAGTAAATCTACCAATAAAAATGGTCGCATCTTTTCTAGCTACACAGGATCAAACTATGCTGTTGCGGCTGCACGTACCGAACCAACTCATCTCAGTACGTCTGGCACTGCTGATATCCTGGATATAGCTATCCTGCAAGATATTAAACTACAATACAGCCTTAAATCACTAAACGAGCGGTCGTCGGATCACAACCCAATTCTACTGCAATTGGGAGAACAAGAATGCCTGTCTTCTCCCTCTCATTCAGGCATATCGTGAAGAGAGATTGTCTAAAGCACGTAGGGATCAAATTGTACCCGTCCCTCACATATGCACACCAGAAGATGTGGAATCTGCAGTGACTAGCCTCACCCAACAGATTAAGTCTGCTATAACGGTTGCAACTTTCCACAAACCTGTTCCCAAGCCTGATCGTTTGCCTGAGGATATTATGGACCTGATCAGAGAGAAGAACAGAGCTAGGAAGAGATTTCGTAACACTCGCGCTCCTCAGGAAAAGAGAGTGCTTAATAGATTGAATGGAGCAGTAAAAGATGCACTTAAAACTGATAGAAACTAAGTTTGGGATAAAAAGTTAGCTTCTATCTCACCTATTGATCACTCTATCTGGGGACTACTGAGAAACATCAAAAATAAAAACAGATCCCCCCATAATCTCAAACCAGGGCCTAGTCCACACAGATGCAGATAAGGCAGAAGCCATACTAAAGAATCTTGAGGATCAGTGCAAACCTTCTTATAACAACTTAGATTTCAATCACTTGTACAAAATGACAGGTCAGGCATGCATCAAATCTCCCAGATGCCAGTGCTGACCATATTCACCCGCATCACCTGTTGAATTATATGATATTATTAAAAACCTTAAGAACAATAAAGCTTCTGGACCAGACGGCATCTCAAATAGGGTGATCAAGCTGCTGTCTCGAAAGGCTGTAGTGCACCTGCCCAGTATAATAAGTGCAATCTTAAGATTTCACTATTTTCCTTCCACCTAGAAACTGGCTGATGTGATTCCTATACATAAGCAAGGGAAAGACCAACACTTACCGCAGAATTATCGTCCAATTAGTCTCATCTCCAATCTGGGTAAGGTTGCGGAGGAGGTCATCCTCTCACGACTCCAAACCTCAGTAAATGACCTAAACATCCTCCCTAAAGAACAGTTTGGTTTTCGACAACACCACAGTACTACCCAGCAAATCCACAGAATTGTCGAATACATCACCACCAGCACCAACTGGCGCCAGTGCATAGGAGCTGTTTCCATAGACCTATCCAAAGCCTTTGACAAAATCCGGCATTTTGGACTCCTGCACAAACTTATCTCAGCCGGTATCTCACTAAAAATGGTTCATCTAATCCATTCATATCTTCAGAATAGATCAATGCAAGTTAAAATCAATGATTCTACATCGTTTCAGCGCCATATCTTTGCTGGAGTGCCGTAGGAATCTCTACTGACTCCATTGCTGTTCTCTATATACATGTCAGAAATCCCGCACAATCCGATAACTTCCATTTTAGCCCTGTATGCGGACGATACGGCAATATACTAACCAGATCTCTCAGACCCCTTTTCATTACCAGAAAACTTCAAGAAAACATTCTAAAGCTGGAGGGTTGGTTTTCTAAGTGGAGATTGGAAGTCAACCCTTAGAAAAGCTCAGCCGTTCTTTTCTCAAAAAGGCCAATGTCTCCTGTAGGAGATTTGTTACTATTCAATACTAAAATTCCCTGGCAGACAGAAACAAATTACCTGGGTGTAATTCTCGACAAAAAGCTATCTTGCAACCAACACATCAAGTCTACGTGCGCAAAAGGCATCTAAAGCCATAGCTCAGATCTACCCGCTAATTAATAGAAATAGCAAGCTCAGAAACAGAATCAAATTGCAACTAAACCAGATCACGATTCGTCCTATAATCACCTATGCCTCTCCAGCCTGGAGCCAAACCTCTAATACTGATATTATCAAGATACAACGACTGCAGAATAAGTGCTTGAGAGTGATTCTGAACGCCCCGTGGTATGTTAGAAACAATCAACTTCATAGAGATACAAATATTCCCTATATTTTCTCTTTTCTACAATCGTTAGCATCCAAGTTTTTCCTAAAGACGTCCACAAACTTGCTGAACCAAATCGCTGGGTTCCTAAAGAACCCAGCGATTTGGTTCAGCAAGCTGCAGCATACGAGGCAACGGACATATTCAAATATGGAGGACCAAAAGCTATATTAGCCTCCTATAGCGATGCATAATCTTCATGCCATTCAGGGCGAGCAAACTACTCGTAAATTTTACTCGCACTGTAACCACAACAGATAGCGGGGAATATGAAAAAAGCATCTTGCTTCACCCCTAAAGACATAAATGTCAATTGTCAAAAACATTGTTGCAGATTGTTGCAAACTGAATAGTACAAGGTGGACTTTGAGGGTTTTGTCTGGTCAGGTCATCATTGACCTGCAGTGACAAATGTTTTCTGCTTTTTTTTAAGGTTTTCAAGGGGAAATTTGAGTCAACGGAATTGATATTTTCCGGCATGGACTGTGTCGATAAATGCTTTTTTTTTGGAATATGAGCGGTTCTGCTTTTGTGGTAAAGTGAACTTATCACTGAGTTGGACGATCCTTCGGTCACTCATAGGGAGTGGTCTGAGGGATCACCTAATTTTTAGAGCAGCTCTCTATTTATACAGAGGGTTTTTTTTTCCTCCGTCAGTAAATTAATAATATCAGCGAAAGGCACAAAAAAGGAGTTTCAAAATCATGAATCATGAATCAAAATCATGAATCTTGAGTAATGCAATGGCCTATGATGTTCAGTGTTAATTATTTATATATCTGATCATCTGTGAAATTCAGCACCATTTTCTTCACGATTTATAGCAGCTGCAACTACTATCGGTTTTTCTGAATATTATAGGTTGCTTCTATACATTGTTATCATTGAATTCAGTTATATATTCTCACATGTCTGAGCACTCTTCAAGAGGGATGATAAACATGTAATGATTTTTAAATAAATTTTAATAAATGTTTCATACTCGGAAAGGACTACGAGTGGAAATGACCTCCAGTCCAGTGTTTATTATTATTATTATTATTCGAAATTCCTTCTAAAAGAATTCCCCTTTTCATTCAAAACAACATATCCTTCGGAATTTTTTTTTTTTTTTTGCATATTTTTATGTATGGATTTTTTATGTATACTTTATATACTATTGATCTTCCTAAGAAATAAATAAGTCCACTAACGCCTTTTATTCCCTGTAGGAAGTAGGCTAGGTCGTTTTAGCCTTATCTAGCTTTTGGAGACGGAGGCGGGGGGGAGGGCATTCCAGCGGTAGCCAATCAGCAATAGTAGATCCAAGATTGCTAGTAATTATAAACGACATCAGGTGAAGAGAAGCACACAAGTGTTGCCATCTCGTAGTCTCTTAACGCAGGATATTAATGTCTGAATTAATGGGTTCTACAGCCGATATTCTTGAGTTAACGGGACAAAAAAACCCAGTTTCCTGAAGAAAAAACGACTTGCCTGTGCCCGAAATCGACTGACTTAGGAGGCGGTTGAAGAAAGGCCTAGAAAAAAGTTCCTCTAATCGTGATTAGAACCAAATCTATAAGCGTTCTTTATCAGGTGGTCTAGTGCTCCAGAAGTAAACGCAACTTTCTGTAGGCTACACAGGCCTCCTTGCATTATATTATTTAAGAATAAAATTATTAGTAATTATAAAAAAATCAGATACGCCTTTTATTCCCGTATAGGGAGTGGATGAGGCCGTTTTAGCAATTCAGTGTCTACCAATACCCAATCAAAGATAGCTGGCCCAAGGCTATCACTAATTTAAGCACCCCACAGTGAAGAGACTGCTAAACAAGTGCCGCCATCTCGTAGTCCCTAACCGTAACACAATATTTTTAATGTTTGAAATAGTGCGGGTCTACGGTCGATTTTCTTGAGTTTTCTTCCGGAAAAACCCTTGTTTCCTGGAAGGAAAAAACTCTGCTTGCTCATGCCAGAGATCGAGTGACTCAGGAACCGATCGAAAAAAGGTTTAAGATCAAGATTTAATAGACTTAAGTTCAAGTCTAGTCGGCGACTAGACTTGAACTTTCTCTCTCTCTCTCTCTCTCTGTTTGTGTGTGTGTGTGTATGAAGTATGTTACTTTTCACTTGCCAACTTACTACCTCTCCACAATCCCTTGCCAAACTTTGAATGCCGTCCTCACGTTTCAGATGGTGTAACAAAACATGTCATAAAAATTAATAATGTTCTCCAGAAGAGGACAGCTTGACTAATTGATTTCACCTTCTCTCTCTCTCTCTCTCTCTCTCTCTAATTAGTTCACTTACCTCTATCACACAGATGGTCTCTTTCTTCCTTCCTTTATCTTTTCTTCAGGTGCTACCTTGGTTCTGTCCCACTGTACTGGCATTCAACATTCCTTCAAGTTCCTCTAAGCTTATAAAAACACGAACATCAGCTGTTCAACATTCATGGCTCAGTTACAATTATACCTAACCTGCTTTTCCTCCCCCTTTCATTCTATTTGCCTTTATTCTCTGGAACGACCTGTTCCAACGAATACAAGAAAGAACAGTCACAGAATTCCTCTTCTCTTTACTATAACTACCGCCATTTTGTGTTTCTAAGCCTCACTATTATATTATTATGTACAATATCGTGTACTATCTACTATCAATGTTTCTAAGATATGAGGGTAAAGAACCTACTTATCCGTTTTGTTAATAATTGCAAATTTGTATCTTTTATTTCGTTATCAAACTTCAATTCCAATTTTTGTTTATTTTGTTCGTTACGTTGAGAAAAAAAAAAGGAGGCACGGAAAGTTCAAAACTTCAATTTAACCCTTATGACTACGAAAACATGGATGTAACGTTACATAATAATTAAACAATGGCAAATGACGTCATTGATGATTTTTTTTGGCATCATACCTATAGTCTTCCTGAGTTTACTTAGCGGCTGCAGTTCCTTTACCAGAAGGGAGGAGATGGGGACTTTTTCTAACGCTTTTTTCTTCATTTCTGACCTCGGGAATGAAAAAAAAAAAGACAATTATCAATTGTTGAAATTTGAATTACTTTAAATATTATAAGTCTTGTTCAAATTAAAAAAAATACGCATAAAATAATGAAAAGATAATATGAACGCAGCTGTTATCACTGATAGTTGAGTTCATGACTACTGATGATTCTGAAGACACTTCAGGGAAACGTATAGCAGACATCCCCCATAAATCATCATAAACCTCTATTTAGGTTTGTGACGGACTTTTTTTTTTTTTTCCAAACACAAAATTACGTTTTTAGAATAGTCTGCAGATCATGTATAATTTAAGAACTATACGTGGTGCTATATCCAGAAGTTCGTCGAACTTTACCCCAAGGGATACTCACGATTAGCTGTGCAACTTTTCTCTAGTTGTTATTATATTGTTTCAATTATGGTTCGTGTATTGTGTCTGCTCATTTCATTAATAACGGTTTAAATGTTCTATTATTCGTGCTTTTGCAGTTTTCGCAATGATGTTTTTTCCCTTTCGGTTTGAAGTACAGGCGGCAAAATTGTTCCAGAGATTTAGTCGAAGAAATATTAAGGCTAAATATCAAAGTGTTTTTTTTTTTTGTTTGTTTCTCAGTGAAACTCTTATATATATATATATATATATATATATATTTCAAAAAATAGATTTAATGACTCCAAGACCGAGATAACATATAAAGATTTTAATGATAAATACTACTAGTTTCGGCATATAGCAGCCTTCTTCAGGTATTTATAAAGGAAAGGAATAAATTACTAATAAACATTGAATTATTTAAATAAACAAACTGGAAATTACAGGTACAAATTGCCTCACATAATCGATACATAAAAACGTTGTATTTTTCAAGTTGTTCCAACTGGCGTGCCATTGTTTGTTGCAATTGTGCGTGCAAGTTCACGTGAACGCCAATATTGAATAACTGCAGCATGGCTATCTGGGATGTTATAACTTAAATTATTATTTAAGTGGACCGGGTTCAGTAGGATTTCCCGTGATTCTACGATTTTTCTTTCAAACTCATCTTCACAGCGAAAAATATTTTCTGATCTATTCCAGCATACAGAGTGGCTTTGTTGGTCATCATTAGGATTATTTGAAAAAAGAACATGACTGGATAAAGCAGTTGCATGAGATCTTTTGTATGAGATGTCTCTCTTATGCTCTTCTATGCGTTGTTCAATAGATTTGTTAGTTTGACCAAAGTATGGGATATTGCAATCACACCACAATTTATATACTCCAGGGTACTTAAGGTTGTGATGAGTAGGTTTTGGATGGCTGATTAGAGAGCGGATTTTTGGAAGTGTGGTGAAGAAGGTCCTGATATTATATTTTTTAAGGACTTTAGCTATTTTCTTAGAGACTGTGCTAATGTATGGAATAGAGATGCTACCTTTAAAATTAATAGTCTCTGTTGTGCACTGCTTAGGAGGGTTCAGAAGAAGTTTCTTAATTGTTTTTTCAGAGTATCCATTTTGTTTAAAAATAAGAGTGAGGTGATTCATTTCTTTTTATAACAACCGAGTAAAAACTAATCGCCACATATATATATATATATATATATATATATAAATATATATATATATATATATATATATATATATATATATATATATATATATATATATATATATATATATATATACACCAGGTATCACTGGTATATATATGAAAGCGCAGGGAGTCAACTGCAGTGGACAACTCATCACACTCACAGAACATGAACGTAGGGCGTTACGAAGGATGATATGTAAAAACCGCCATTCCTCGGTGACACATTGAATGCGGAGTTCTGGGCAGTTAATCCGTATTCCCTATAATAATCAAAAATTTATTATATAGGTAGGTGCACTTTAGTTGCATTGATTGATTACCACTAAAGTACATCTAAATTATACCAACAGTGAAACTCTTTCCTTTAATCATAAATAGACTTCTGAGTGATTAATTTTGTTCGCTTTTATAAATATTAAGCACAGAACAAGGCAGATCATGATCAAATGTACCGTACAGTGGCGCCATCTATCTTCCCATAATCCAACAAATTTGATTTCCGGAAGTAGATTAAAACGTTATTATTATTATTATTATTATTATTATTATTATTATTATTATTATTAAAGGTTGTATTAATCAGTAGAACTACAAAAAATAAAGCCTAAACCCTAATATAGAATTTTGAGTGCATAAAAAATTAATTGGCAATTCTAATTTATTATTACAAAACGAAATATGAATAAGATTTATAATATTAAATAATAGCACAGTTATTTTTAATATTATAACACTATTGTAATAAAAATATTATGACAATCTAAAGATCTTATGTATATTTATATATAATAAATATCATTTAGCGATTATTACTATACAAAATTTAAGTTTGTTTTCACACCGACAGTACATAAGCATAAGTGAAAAATGTGAGAAAAAAAAAAGGTTTTCAAGTGCCGTAGGGAATAGAGTCCTTTTTAGGACTTCCAGGTGGCGGATGGCAATGCTGTAGCCAATGAAGTTTTAACTGAGGCTCGGTTATTGCCGTTACCCAGCCATGACTAGAGCTTTTAGCTCAATAACACTCCATCCACACAGATTTTCTTCATTCAGATGACGGGATAAAGAGTCAAGGACTCAGTCCATCGTCCAGTTCTTTTAAGAACTTAAGCATATGAAAAAGAGAAGGGAATCGACCGTGAGATGCGGTGATTAATTTTATCCATTACCCTGAACAAGGCAGATTATACAGAACAAGGCAGATCATGATCAAATGTACCGTACAGTGGCGCCATCTATCTTCCTATAACCCAAATTACCCTTGGAGGGTAACGGATGGCAATGTTGTAGCCAATGAAGTTATAACTGAGGCTCGGCTATTGCTGTTACCCTCCTGCCCTGATCAGAGCTTTATATAACTCAAAAACACCTTATCCTTACACTGTCCTCTACAGATAACAGGAAATATGAAAAGCATCCTTGCTTCGCCCTTTAAGCCAGTCCTTTTAAGTACTTAAGGATAAAAAGCATATATATATATATATATATATATATATATATATATATATCAGCTCAGCTAACGCCTTTCAGGTGATACAAAAGTAACAGAAAAAGTAAAAATTCAATAATTCGAAAAGTATAGATAGCACAATGCGGTTTTCACAGAAATGCACAGAAAGACATGGGATTTTTTTAATAACAAAAATTTTTATTGCCAGAATAGTTATATTTTCCACCGACAGGTGGCGCTTCAGTTGTGTCAGTAGTTTGTACATTGGCGCAGCACAGTTCGAAACGCAGCTAGGATTACAAATGTTCAATGTGACGGCCGTCAGACGTGGCACAGCATCGAAGAGGGTTTCAGCTGTAATTCCTGTCACATGACGGCAAATAGCTTCTTTCAACATGGCCAATGACGTCAGCCGATCTCTGACCACCTGTGACTTCAAGTAGCCCCATAACCAAAAGTCACAAGGTGTAAAGTCTGGAGACCTTGGTGGCCATTCGTGCGGGAAAGAGCGACTGAGGACACGGTCATCACCAAATGTCAATGGCAGCAGGTGCTGGACAGGACCTGTGATGTGCAGAGGTGCTCCATCCTGCATGAATGTTACACTATGGAGCGCTTGCCTCTCTCTTGCAAGGAGGGAATGATGCTGTCTCATAACGCTCGCGTGTGACAGAAACAGTTCGAAAAATGTACCCGCTGTGGACTTCCTCAAAGAAAAAAGGGGCCTATAATGAATGACGCAGTGAACTCGCACCACGCTGTCACCGTTGGCTGATGCCAAGGGGTTTCCACAATTTCCGGATCTGTTTAAATAGCGACAAGCAGCAGCTCCAGGACCGCTACAGCGCCACCTGTCGGTGACAAATGTAACTATTCTGGCAATGAAATTTTTCGTTATTAAAAAAAAATCCCATGTCTTTCTGTGCATTTCTATGAAAACCGCGTTATTGTCTATACTTTTCGAATTATTAAATTTTTACTTTTTTTTTAACTTTTGGATCACTCGGTATATATTTAAGGACTTAAGAATAAAAAGCATATTAATATTTTTGTCATATTGTAAGAGGAATTCGTCAAATGACTATAAAAAATTGATTTAGTCTGGTTAAAAAAAAGATAAGGAACAAAATTAGATATAAGGAATCGTATAAAGATTAATATAGTACAATTTTGGGAAAGTAACAAAATATCTTCACAATATTCAAAAGTAATTATATATTCATTACAGAACTATGATGGCTTCACTTTTACTCACCTAGATAACGAATTCTTTGTTTTCTCGCTCTATACCAGGATTGAATCTTGATTGCTGCTTTCCATTGCCTATACATTTTAGCCCATTGCAGTAAACAACTGGCTTTTCTAAATCGACGGTACCGCTCTTGGATAATACGAGCAGCTATATCCCGATCGCTGCGAACATTTCGCATACAGGATTCATATTCTAGGCTTGCGAGCGTACAAGCAGCTATGAGAATTCCACTAAAGATACCAAAAACCAGCAGCTGTTTCAGTACAATCAAAATTTGCCACATGTTGATGACTTCGGGCTGTACACCATTTTATTCCTCCAATGTTCTACTGATATTTTCGAAAACTTCTAGGGAATCTATTGTCAGCATGTGTCCCATCACTGGCTGATGTTATAATATAATAATTAGCAATTCATCAATTGTGACGTCACCGCTTACAAAAATGGATGACGCAATTGACAACAATACGAGCTGAAGTTGTTTTCTTTTGTTTTATACTGCAATGATTTTAATTTAGAATTAACAAGATAAAGTAAAAAAAAGGAATTAGCACGTTCACAGAATGAAAAATTAAAAAAAAAAATCCGTCTTAAAGATTTATTTATTTATATGGTTCTTAATGTGCAAATATTTATGAACACCATTCTCCTATTGTTTTTTTTCCATTTGTATTTATTTATTTGTTTTATTTTGTTTATTTTATTTTTTTTTTTATTGGTTAATCAAAGCCCAGAGACGCCCACTATATGACTGGTGCTACACGATTCTTAAAACATCGCTTGGGAAAGCGAGTGCCAGTTGACACTAATCTCATATATGCATCAATTAGTAACCTAGAAACAAACAATGCAAAGAAGAGTCGTGACATTATAAGAGGTTACAATTTTCTTATTTTTTCTCGAAACACGATTCTGCTCAGCCTATATCATTTAAGCACTATTTAATTAGAGGTTTCCAACACTGAAATTAAAACTTCATTCTTTTCCTCTTTTTTTTTTTTTTTTTTTTTTAATCATGTATTGGAGGTATACATTCTTGGCTTTGATACACGAATACGTGGCAACATCCTGTTTAATTAAACAAGATTTTAGGTAAGTATAATCGATCGGGGTGCCTACGGGCAGTGATTTCTCCCCCCCCCCCCCCCCCCACACACACAACCAGGGTTTAAACTGACAGGGAAACATTCCAGAAAAAAATAAATAACGCTAAAAGCATTCCTGGAACCGAAATATCAAACTACTTTCCTCTTATTATACATAGCGAATTTAATGCAACTAATTTTTATTTTTTTTTAATTTTTTTTTATTTTTTTTAATTTTTTGTTGATTTCCATTTGTCACAACGCATGATTAAATATAGCACTTTTACACAACTAATTCCTTCTTCTTCTTTTTTTTTTCTTCTTCCTTTTCATGTGGTATAAAAAATACCCTACATACAAAAGATGCTTTAATTGACCGATAGATAATATGGTAACAATGAAACTAATTTTAAACAAAATTTGTTTAAAAACAAATTTAAATTTTTAAACAAATTTTTGTTTAAAAACAATTTTAAACAAAAATTCTAATCAAAACACTGCATAATCGAAATGTGATTTAATTTAAAATGTTGACAAATAACAGAAGTTTCATACTAAATGAGATTATTTAAAAACGACCATAAATTTTCTAACTCATTCAAGATATGTATGAATAAAATATGAATATTAAACACAACACGCATGCATAAGATTCTTGTAAACCTATTATCTAAAACTTATGGTCAGTTTCGAAATATTTTTTCTCTTAAGAAATTCAATTCTTTTATGATTTTATTCTAAAACAATAACGGATCTTAGTAATTCTTTTTTTTAATAATTAACATTTTGTTTCGTTTTATGTGATTTAGATAAGAAAGAGAGAAATATTTGATATAAGTTGTGGAATTTTCAATGAAATAATTCCATAATTATCAACATCTTAATAATTGTTAATAATAGGATCTTTTTTCCAATAATTCAAATGTTCAACATGATTTTTTAATATTATTAAAAAAACTGTAAAGAAATAGAATAAAACTTATTTTAAATAGTGTATTCTTCCTTTTTTTTGGATAAAAAAGTATTATTTTATTATTAAATTTGTAGTTTTAATTTAATACACCCTTTCATTATTACCATCCATAAATTATTTATATTTATTTTTATATTTCATCTCGACATCTCCTCCCTACATCTCCCCCCTATAATCACAAACTAGGACCTATTCCACACAGATGCAGATAAGGCAGAAGCCATACAAAAAAATCTTGAGGATCAGTGCAAACCTTCTTATCTTATAACAACTTAGATTTCAATTATCTGTACAAAATCCACGGACAGGTCAGACACACATTAAATCTCCCAGATACCAGTGCTGACCATATTGCACCCGCATCACCTGTTGAATTATATGATATTATTAAATTAAAAAACTTAAGAACAATAAAGCTCCAGGACCAGACAGCATCTCAAATACGGTGATCAAGCTGCTGCCTCGAAATCTATAGTGCACCTGACCAATATAATAAAAGAAATCTTAAGACTTCACTATTTTCCTTCCACCTGGAAACTGGCTGGTGTGATTTCTATACATAAGCCAGGCAAAGACCTACATTTACCGCAGAATTATCGTCCAATCAGTCTCATCTCCAATATGGGTAAGGTTTCAGCGAAGGTCATCCTCTCACGACTCCAAATCTCAGTAAATGACCTAAACATCCTCCCTAAAGAACAGTTTGGTTTTCGACAACACCACAGTACTACCCAGCAAATCCACAGAATTGTGGAATACATCACCACCAGCTACAACTGGCGCCAGTGCATAGGAGCTGTTTTCCTAGACCTATCCAAAGCATTTGACAAAATCTGGCATTTTGGACTCCTGCACAAACTTATCTCAGCCGGTACCTCACTAAAAATGGTTCATCTAATCCATTCATATCTTCAGAATAGATCAATGCAAGTTAAAACCAACGGTTCTACATCGTCCCAGCGCCATATCTTTGCTGGAGTGCCACAGGGATCCCTACTGGCTCCATTGCTGCTTTCTGTATACATGTCAGACATCCCACACAATCCGATGCCTTCCATTTTGGCCCTGTATACGGACAATACGGCAATACTAACCAGATCTCTCAGACCCCATTTCATTACCAGAACGCTTCAAGAAAACCTTCTAAAGCTGGAGGCTTGGTTCTCCAAGTGGAGATTGGAAGTCAACCCCCCTGAAAAGCTCAGCCGTTCTTTTCTCAAAAAGGCCAATGTCTCCTGTAGGAGATATGTTACTATTCAATACTAAAATTCCTGGCAGAATGAAACAAATTACCTGGGTGTGATTCTCGACAAAAAAGCTATCTTTCAACCAACACATCAAGTCTGCGTGCGCAAAACATCTGAAGCCATCGCTCAGATCTATTCGCTAATTAATAGAAATAGCAAGCTCAGCAACAGAATCAAATTGCGACTATACCAGATGACGATTCGTCCTATAATCACCAATGCCTCTCCAGCCTGGAGCCACACCTCTAATACTAACATCATCAAGATGCAACAAGTGCTTGAGAATGATTATGAATGCCCCGTGGTATGTTAGAAACAACCAACTCCACAGAGACACAAATATTCCCTATATTCTCTCTTATCTACAATCCTTAGCTTCTAAATTTTTTCTAAAGACGTCAACACATCCCAACGATTTGGTTCAACAAGCTGCAGCATACGAGCCAACGGACATATTCAAATATAGAAGACCAAAACCTATATTAGCCTCCTGTAGCGATGCATAATCTCCATGCCCATTCAGGGCGAATGCTATCTGTTGTGGTTACAGTGAGGGTAAATTTTACCATCACTGTAACCACAACAGATAGCGGAGAATATGAAAAGCATTTTGCTTCATCCTTAAAGCATAAATGTCAATTGTCATCTTGACATCTCTGCATGACAGACAGATCACTGCTGAAGTATATAAAAGTAGCCTCTAAAACAATGAAGGCAAGGAAAACTCCCTGCTTAGATAATTTACGGATCGAGTTCTATCGATCTAAATATTAAAGATACCAAGCTATTTTAAATCTGGTTTTACTCCATTTCCCAAGTAAGCAAATAGACAAACAAGTCGAGTTTGCGCTTGCAAGTGATTCAAGTCTAGCTGACACTCAAAGTAGTGCAAATCAAGGGAACTCTTGGTAAAGGTAGAATTTAAGCTCTGATCACTATTCTTAATATTTACCCTTAATGCACAGCCCATCTCCTTGAGGAGATGTATGATGCTATGTATTAAAGGCAAGGGCCACTATCCAGACCGGTTTCGACCTTATGAATAAGTAAAGCCGTCTCTAACAATTCGGACGGTCCCTAGGCTACTCAATTGTGGGCGAAGGACCCTCCATCTCAGCGTTGGCTCCACTCAGTGATGGCCTTCCACCCTCCACCACCACCGAGCAGAGCCGCTCAAATTCCGAAGAAAAGCATTCACCGACAAAACCCCTCACCGGGCCGTGCAGGAAAATACTTTCCGCGGAGACTCAAATTGCTCCCTTGAGGCAAAAACCTTAAGAGAGCGAACTCATAAAAGCCCCCACCGGTTTCGACCTTTATTGAGTTCTCATCAGTGGGAGCCAGGATAGAAATACCAAGATTTTATACCAATATACCAATATTTAAGTTCTTAAAAGAACTGAGCGATGCACTGAGTCCTTGACTCTTTATCCCGTCATCTGAATGAAGAGAATCTGTGTGGATGGGGTGCTATTGAGCTAAAAGCTCTAGTCATGGCTGGGTAACGGGAATAGCCCAGCCTCAGTGATAGCAGGTGATATCTGTTCTTAAAAGAACTGGGCGATGGACTGAGTCCTTGACTCTTTATCCCGTCATCTGAATGAAGAGAATCTGTGTGGATGGGGTGCTATTGAGCTAAAAGCTCCAGCCATGGCTGGGTAACGGGCAATAGCCGAACCTCGGTTAAAACTTCATTGGCTACAGCATTGCCATTCGTTACCCTGGAAGTCCTAAAAAGGACTTTTTATATATATTTTGTGAGTTCAACAAACTTCATCATTGGCCTGTAGAGTAAGATAGGCTGAGAGTCAGCAGATAGTAGGAGAGGAAATAAAGAAGATAGAGTGTATTTTGGTAGAGTATGTAAAAAGGGCCTCAGTTGACCTGTTTTAGCTGTATGCCCCCCCCCAGGGGCGTTTCTGAAACAGTCGTTGATTTTTCACTCTAAAAAAGGAAAAATCCTAAAAAGGAAACATCTAACAAAACAAAAAGAGAATAAATCTGGAGAAGGAATGGAAAGGTAAACTTAGAGGTGGAGGAAGGATCTGGCCCGAGTGATGCAGATCACAAGGAACTGCCTCGCTGTAAGCCTTCGCCGCTCGGGTTCTCAGGTCCTCCCCCACCTATGGGAGTACAGAAAGGCTGAATACAGAGAGATTGAATATTTAGTACAGAAAAACCCTCAATGTGGTTACTGTTCCTTTCTTTTGTTGTGGGCTGTTATGATTCTTTTGGCCACTTCACTTCCCTTGGCCATGTCTAGTTTGCAGAGAGCAATGTAGAACGCCGAAGCTGCCTCCTCGTCTATATTCAGGGCTACCTCTACTTGCTCGGGGTGATTTTGCTGATGCTATCAACAAAGAGGTCACCCCATTTTGCACTGACGATGTCGGATCCATATTTCCCTGTGAGGAGGGGTTCAGGTTCTCCTACTTTATTTATTGCTTCGTTGAACTTTTCTGCCACTCCCCTGCTTATTCATAAGGGACTTCTGGGTGTTCGTTTTCAGATACCTTTGCTGTTTTGAGATTTGTTAGCCGTTTGGAAGTGTTGGTGTTCGTCTCTATCTCTACTTCAGCTTCTTCTACGTTATCTGAGTTGGCAATGTCTATATTGGCAGTAGTAGCTCCGCTTTCGTCCGTGTGAGTTACCATGATGGTTTCTGCATTGTCAGTCTCTTCTGTCGGGATCGTATTGCTGGTTTCTGCAATTCTGGTAGGTTTCCCTCCCTTACGGGACCTTTTCGTTGTCTTAGACATGGCAGCACGATCAGGAGTGGCCTCAAGAGGCGGAAATTTTTCCTGTGTTGTGACCTTTTCATTACTTGGTTTTGTTGCGCGCCACCCATCCTCTCTGCAAGGGTTCTGGATGGGCAGTTGTCGACTTTGTGGTCGGTGACCCCACATTTCAGGCAAGCTGCCTCACATTTTTCCTAGTTGTGGCCTGTTTTTAGGCAATTTCTGCACTTTATTCGAGGGCAGTCTGCCCCAAGATGATTGAAGGCGCCACATCTAAAGCATAGCTTTTTGACGCCTGGGTAATTTACCATTACCCGGGCAGATCTTATGAGTACAAAGTTAGGAACTTCTGTTCTCATTTCAAGAGAGATGGTTAGCTCCCCCTGACTTCCACTCAGGATTGTCAACGTCATTATGGACTTGGATTTCCCTTACAACGCCCCACTTCGAGAATATGCTGCGGATGATGTCATCGTTCTCAGCGTATTCTAATGGGAATCTTGATATCTTCAGGGTTCTTAGTATGCTCCCAACTATGAAGGGAGATACTTTCGTTTTCCCACAGTCAAAGCCTTGGAGTAGCTTTTCTCTGGTCTACATGTTTTTGGTAACCACTTGGTATCTTCCTCCCCCGTAGGGGGTAAATCCAAAGATGTTTCCTGCACCCACGCAGTCTATTCCCATTGCTTTTCCCATCGCCCTTGCCGGTATTGTGGCGTCAACCTCAATTCCGAGGGTACTCGCACGTGGCAGAATGGAGAGCATGATCAGATGGGGGGGGGCTAACTATTTCCACCACCAAGTGTTTTTTATTGCCCCAGTCCTGGGTTAAGTCTATCTGTGCTGGTCAGTTAATATTGCGAACGCCGGTGGAGTCCGTATTCGATGTTACCATTGCAACACAGATACTACGTTTTGCTCTTAGCCTGATAAGGTTGTAAGAATAGAAACTACACAATTGATCTTAGCCAAAAGGCCGAGAAGATTCCTAGTAATTGTGTGCAATACAGAAAATGAGATCTTTTCCTTTAAGATACCAATTTTTTCTCTTTGATATCAAAATTTTAGTCCTTATAAGGACTGGCTTGAAGGGGCGAAGCAAGAATGCTTTTCATCTTCCCCGTTATCTGTAGAGGACAGTGTAGGGATAAGGTGTTATTGAGCTATTAAATTAAAGCTCTGATCATGGCAGGAGGGTAACAGCAATAGCCGAGCCTCAGTTAGAACTTCATTGGCTACAGCATTGCCATCCATTACCCTCCAAGGGTATTGGATTGAATGAATCAATCACCGCATCTCACGGTCGATTGATTCAACCCCAAACCGAATAGAAAAATAGAAAATCCAAAATTTTAGTAGTAATACAGAGCTTATAAGTAATTTACCAGAACAAATTACCATAAGGTGTTTTAAGCTTATTAAATAAAAATCTCTGGAAGAGATATAAATGTAGAAAATATTTTACCTTGAGTATAATAAATGTTAAAGATACCAAGCTATTTTAAAGAATAGTGATCACAGCTTATATTCCATCTTTACCACGAGTTGCCTTGACTTGCACTACTTTGAGGGTCAGCTAGACTTCCAATACGTGCAGGCGCAAACTTGACTTATTTGTCTGTTTGCTTACTTGGGAAATGGAGTAAAACCAGGTTTAAAATAGCTTGGCATCTTTAACATTTATTATACCCAAGTTAAAATACTTTCTACATTTATACCGTATATATATAAATAAATAAAAGTAGCGTCTAAAACAATGAAGTCAAGGAAAACTCCCGGCTTAGAATATATATATATATATATGTATATATATATATATATATATATATATATATATATATATATATATATATATATATATATATATATATATACTGTATATATATATATATATATGTATGGAGCTTTGTATATATATTTATATATGGAGCTTTGTATTACCAATTTTAGTTAAAATAAAATATTTATCGATTTCCTCACTTCGGGAAATATCCTCGAGGATATCGTTAAAAGCGACACAGTTTTTATTCCGAAGAAAGACCGATATCGTGCTTTAGCAAACAGCTGGTGACCAATCTCCCTAACAAACTCGGACTACAAAATATTTACCAAAATTATCTGCAACCGCATCAAATGCGGGATCGAAAACGTCATTACCAGTTCTGAGATTTATGGAATTCCAGGTAGATGGATGGAACTAAATCTATTTTTCCCAAGGCATCTAATCCGTTTTTCCAAAAATAAGGATTATCTTTTGGCCCTTCTCTCAACGGATCTGAAAAAAGCTTTCGACAGCATCAGGCACACATACTTACGTGACATCCTTCAAAAAATTGGGGCGGGATCTGGGCTAAGGCGAGTAATTAGAAATATTTACTCAGAGGCCTCC
The DNA here is from genome assembly GCF_054136105.1 of Typopeltis vanoorti. Classification (NCBI taxonomy): domain Eukaryota; kingdom Metazoa; phylum Arthropoda; class Arachnida; order Uropygi; family Thelyphonidae; genus Typopeltis; species Typopeltis vanoorti. Next base: position 115,060,691 of record NC_143554.1, read on the forward strand.
ACTCAAATAGCCATAAATGGGTTCCTCTCAGAACCCATTCTTATGAAAAAAAAAAGGGGGATAAGGCAGGGCTGCCTCTCCTTTTCTCTTTAGCGCTAGGACCTCCTCATCAGGAAAATTGATAACTCCCCATCAGTCAGAGGAATACCGTTACTCCTAGTGTCCAGACAGAGCAAACTTATAGCATAAGCCGTTGATGTAGTGGCTACACTCAGAGACTCTGGGTCCTCTACATTCATTTCGGGCATATTGCAAAAATTCAGCATGATCAATTGTCTACGTGTTAATGCACCAAAAATCCAAAATTAAAATTTTCGGAAATTTCCATAAAACGTGCCTTCCCTATGGTTTAACCCCGTAAATTCATCCTCTCACTGTACTGGGCGTTCCGTTTCTTGAGACTCCAGTATTGCCTGTGAGAAAACTACAGGAAGCTTGTACCGAAAAATTAAAACCTTTTAAAGTCAATTACTTTTCATTTTAGGGGAGAACAATACTAATTAAAACAGTAATCGCCCCGATGCTCATGCATACCATAAACGTAATGGACATAAAGGGAAAAAAACCAAGAAAATCAGCTCTATAAACCGCTAATAAACTTTTTCTGGAACAACAGGAAATACGGAATTAGGAAAGAATTTTTAAGTCTTAAAAGTAACCAAGGGGGATTTTCTTTACCTAAATTAAAATGCTTCTTCTATATTAATACATTTAAAACCATACGGAAGGCTTTAAGTTCAAAGCACGTTTCTGGCACGTTAGTTAAACACTTTCTAGGGCATTTTCTTCCCTATCTCAAGTCCAGGGATCATGCTGGTCCCTGCGCAGAGGTTGTGCCCGAGTGGTACTACCCACTATGCAAATACTATAAGGAGATATCCTAGGAGATAACAGATTCGTGAACAAATGGCGCAAACCCCCATCATGTGTTTCCTGACACAGAGGCAAATTAAACCTTGTCTCTTTCTATAGTATAATTTACTGGTTTTATAGTCGACAAACAGGAAGGGGTTGGCCTGTTAGAACCCGAGCTGCGAAGGCTTACGTCGAGGTGGTGCAGCTCCCTGTGAGCTGCATCACTCGAACCAGGTTCTTCCCCTCAATTCTCAGTCCACTTGATTCTTTCAATGGTCCTTACAGTTCGCGCTCTACCTTTCTATTTCTTCCCCTCTCACTACTTGCTGACCCTCAGCACTCTTTTGTACTCCAAAGGTCGATGATGAGAGATATGAACTCCCAAAATATCTTGAGTTTTATCTTCATTTCACTGTTTTGTTTCTGCATTTATTTTGAACTTAAATATTTTTCATACTCCGAAACATAGCCTCAAGTTTTCAGCCCATCCCTCTCTCTCTCTCTCTCTCTCTTGCAAATTATTTCTTTAAACATGAAAACAAAATTGATTTTCAACTCAAATAGCGAAAACAGTGCTGTCAATTTGGAATAAACAGATCCAAACAGAAATTAATAGATAATTTTTATATTCAGAAATGTCTCAATTAAGTTTCTTTAAGTAACCTATCGGTAAATCCTATTTAAATATGCGAAAAATAAAGTGAGCTATCATTTATTATCTGACTTGGGTTATTTCAATGTAAAAATACTAAACTGTTGTTCTCACTAAAAATGGATTTAGTTATTTCAAATAAAGATAAAAAATCAGTCTTCTCAAAGGTTAACACGAAAAACATTAAACTACTAAACTTATAAGTAATGTTTGTACAGCACCTAAAGAATATACATGGTTTTTACTTCCTATACTGACCACGTTATACGAGGGTGGGCTGAAAAGTTCTTGGCCTAACAATGAAGAAACGAATTTATAATTTCAAAATTATTTTTTATTTTTCAACATAATCTCCCTTAAGGGACTAATACATTTATTCCGGCGATGCTCCACCATTATCCTGTCTCCGTTCTCAGTATAATACCCCTCTACAGCTGCAATCACCTCTTGAGTGGAAGAAAAACGTTGACCAGCGAGGAACAGTTTTAGTTTTGGGAAGAGATAGAAGTCAGAGGGAGCCAAATCTGGGGAATAAGGTGGATGTTCCAACAATTCATAGTGCAGATCCCTTAATTTTCCCATTGCCAAAACACCTTTGTGGGCAAGCGCATTGCCCTGATGAAAGATGATTTTTTTCTTCTGCAAACCGGATCTTTTCTCACGAATTTTTTCGTCTCATCCATAGTAATAAATCGACGCACAAAATCAGCTTTATTCTTTGGAGCGTTTTATTGTTAAAACGCTCCAAGCACTGTTCTGAGATTTTCATGCGAGTCCGTTTTTGATCTGGGCGGCATCCATCTTGCGCAAAGCTTTTTCATTTGCAATTCTTCATGTAAAATATATCCTACACGTTCTTTTGAAGTGCCTATACTCTTAGCAAGTTCACGCACTTTGACTCGCCGGTCATCCAATACCATATCTTGCACTGATCAATGATTTTTGATGTTGTTACACTTTTTGGACGTCCTTCACGTGGATCATCTTCGAGGTTGGTACTGCCACGTTTAAACTCGGCAGCCGATTTCTTAATTGTCGAAAACGAAGGAAGAGTGCCAATAAACTTTTATGAACTTCGAATGAATTTCTTTTTGCATTAAGCCTTCTTTTAAAAAGAATTTAAAACCAAACGATACTCAATTTTATCCATTTCAAGGGATAAAGACTACACTTTGGCTTCAGACAGCTGTATAAAACAAACTACTTGATAGAATGACTTGCCATTTCCCAGCGATGCTTAGGACAGATGCACCAACTTAGAAAAAAAAATGTTCCGATAGTGTTGCCATCTATGGTCGATGCCGAGACCGTTTCAGACCACCTACGCATTATATCTTATTGCGGATATGACGTCAAATGTGTATCCCGATTTCTTGGGAATATGACAATCCAAACTCAGTGGTTAAATTCCGCTGGGCTCTTCTGGGCCTGGGCCCAGAACTTTTTAATGCACCGAACCCCGGAACATTTTTCTGCTTTTTTACTTTTCTCCATTTATGGTCGAAACAAACAGCAATGGTAGGTTATTAAGATGTACATATGATTGGTGCAATATTAACAAAAGATCGCGCGACCCAAAGATAAAAGCATAGCCTACAATAGAGTTGAAATGCTAATTCTCTTCAACCGAATTCCATATGTGAAACTGCCATAACAACATTCACTATATATATATCTTAGTTTTAACACGTTTACGAATTTTAACACGTTCGGTTGAATTTTATTGCTGCTTTGGGGCAGGCAAACTCACACACACACACACACACACACACACACACACACACACACACACACACACACACACACACACACACACACACACACACACACACACACACACACACACACACACACATATTTAATTTTTTATTTATTATTATTTTTATATTTATATTTATTTATATATTAATTATTGTTATTAATTTAATAATTAATAACAATAGTTTTTAGTTGGATACTGTGTTTGCCAGTAGAACCTATGACTTTGCTTGAGTCTATACAGCATAGTTTCTGTATGAGGGGACATGTGATTCATTAACTAGTGTTGTTTTTATCCCAGTTGTCTCTAATGGCACTATTTGTTGAGAAATATATTACACAGACTGCTCATACCTTATTCATTGACATAAAAGTACTTGTTTTTCTTGCCTCTGCAGTATAGTGGCTGTTGGGAAGGACGTGTTGTTTACTGCTGCAAGTGAGTTACTATCGCCTGACATAAACGCATTTAAGCTTTTTTCATGTGCGAGGTATATGCGAAACTTTCTAATTTTTTTTTTCGAAAAGTAAAATCAGTGGTTCGAATTATATGCGAGGGTGGGTTATATTTGAGTAAATATAGTATTTTAACTATGGATAAGTACATTGGTACCTTCTTTAAACGAAAAATAGCTCGGATGACAGTGATAATACAAAACGAGTTTGTAATGAACAGTTTGTGTGTAGTTTCTGAAGAGAAAGAGGTTTGTAACGAATCTACAGAAACACGGAATTCCCATCAGTTGCAAGGCGATAATATTAATACGCTGAACGAAAGGAAAGATTTGCTGACTTGCTGGACACTCGACCAGTGGATCGCATCCAAAGTTAAATCCAGTTGGTAATTTAGTAGGAACATTTTTCTGTTTTGTAACTTTTCTTTCTTTATGGTAATTATGCCCACATTATTTATTATTCAACAATTGTTTGCAATTTTGAATGTATATATAAAGTCAATATAAACAGTGGCTTGATTACGAACGCGTGATGAAAGGGACGGAGAGGTTTGGAGCTTCCCTGGGTAGCATTCAAAGGTAAATAATTGGTTATTTTGTATAGGGCCCCGGAACTTATTCATTTAGAATTTAACCACTGTTCAAACTGCAACCAAATTCTCTCTCTCTCTCTCTCTCTCTCTCTCTCTCTCTCTCTCTCTCTCTCTCTCTCTCTCTCTCTCTCTCTCTCTCTTGAACGCTCAAACAACTGTGCTACATAAGTTATTTTAAATGAATGACACTACTTAGAGAGAATTCATACCCATTACACAAAGTCATAAAGATTACGCCATTACCTACGCTTAACGGTATTGTTTCAGAGGGTGAAGCTTAATGCTTTTTATATTCCCCGTTGTCTGATACATAGGATACATCGGTAGGAAAAAAAATTACGAGCATATAGCTCGCCTTGAGAGAGCAGAGGGATTAAACGGCATTTGGGTATTAGAATGGCTTTTAAGTCTTTTTTGCTTGTAGAGATCCTTTCAGCTTATTGAACCAATTGATTAGGATGCATAGTCGCTTTCGTAAAGAACTTTACTGTTAAAGAGTGAGAAGGAATTAGATGTATGGGGTATTGGTATCCCGGTGAACATGATCATTTCTGACGAACCACGGAGCATTTAGTATCATTCACAACCATTTGTTTTGCACACGTTGCAATTTAAGTATGTTGACATTGGAGGTATGACTCCAAGTTGGAAAGTCATAGATAATTATAGGACGAATCACCATCTGATAGAGCAGTAGTTTGTTCCTTGTGTTTAATTTGCGGTGTCGATTAATCAATGGGTAAAGTTGAGCTATAATTTTAGATACTTTTGCACAGATGTTCCTAACATGGTTGTTGAAGCACAGTCTTTTGTCTAGTAGTATTCCGAGGTATTTGGCTTCTATTTGCCATGGAAGTTTGGTATTAAATAGAACGATGTGTCCTTTGGAAGATGCTAATCTTCTAGTGAAGCTAGTGAAGAGTATAGCTGCACTTTTCTAAGGATTCACTTGCAGTCTCTAGTCGGATGGAGAGATCTAGCTAATACTGCTGTGTCATCTGCATAAAGGGCTGTGATGGACGACATGGGGTTCTGTGGGATATCTACCATGCGGATTGCAAACAATATCAGGGCAGTAAGGATCCTTGTGGAATCCCAGCCAAAATACTACGCTGGGTTTAGATAGTTCGTTTATTTTGAGCTGCATCTTTCTGTTCATGAGATATGATTTAATTAAATGTATCGTCTTAGGAGATATGCCAGAAAGAATAAGTTATTAATCAAACCATAATGTGAAATTTTGTCAAAAGCCTTTGCGCTGTTAAGGAATACGGCACCTGTGTGCTGTTTCCAGTTGTATCACTACGGGATACAACTGGAAAAAAATCAAATTCATCGTTTAATTGATGTACTCAATTAAAAGACGAATTTGTTGGATGTACTGTGATTTCGACGAAAGTCAAATTGTTCATGCTGTGTGATAAATAATTTGTCAACTAATTCTTGAAATCTGAAGAGGATAATTTTTTCAGCAATTTTTCTTAGATTTGATAGCAGGAGGATGGAGCGATAATTTTCAGGGTCTTATCTGTAATAGATATCTCACATATGCTACTATTGTGTTGTAAATCAACCTTCTTATAGCACATGGAAGTATTCATTTATATTCAGGAATAGATACATTTTTACTTCATCTGCTTGTGAACTGGAAAATGTTGAGCAATTTTCCAAGAAGGTCGTGAATATTGCATTCTGAGGATTGCATTTATAATATTGACTAGATGCACTATAGCTTTGCGGGGTAATAATTTGATAATTTTTATCAAATTAGCTTTGCGGGGTAATAATTGTGATGCCATCAGGACCTGGAGCTTTATTATTCTTGAGATACTTGATGATATTAATTATTTCTGTTGGTGAAGTAGCAGCAATCAGATTTGAATTCTTGTCAGGTTATTTTAGTGGGCGTCTAACATGGCGATGAACGTTATAAATATGACTGATGTTTAAATTTCATATGTAGGACTGCACTGTTTTTCCATATTAATTGCTGCAGTTTCTGCTTTTTTAAGCATGCTAGATCCTGATCTGATTGAATAGAGGGAGAGAGATTTACGTTTGTTTCTGAGATTTTTTAAAGAATTTCCAGATGAAATGATCTCTTAGGTTTATAGATGATGACTTGTTTTCCCACTACTGGTTTCTGTGATTTTTGAGAGCTTCTCTAACTGAAATGTTCAGTTTGTTCAGGAGTTTTTTTTTTTTTGTTTTGTTTTTTAAATCTCGAGGAGCACGTGTATTATGATATCTTTTCCTTGCTTTATTTTTCTCTCTGATTTTATTAATGATATCTTCTGGAAGACGATTGGGATCAGAAATAGTTGTAGTTTAGATGAACTGCTGAAAGGGCTTAATTGATTTGATTGGTAAGATTTCCTATTGCTTTGCTGATTTCTTCCTTTGATTTTATGCTGAGCACAGGGCCAATGTATTCAGGGAGTACTTTTGTTAACTTTTCTCAGTCTATGAAGGAGTGAGAGGGAGATATTTGTTCTTGATTACCTAGAGTAAGTAAAATAGGGTTGTGATCAGAGAATAACTCATTCAATGATTGAATTTTGTACTGGTATTTAACATTCTGTAAAATTGCAATATCTAGGACATCAGATCTGCTAATAGGACTGTGATGAGTTGGCTCAGTAGGCCCAGCCACTACTGCAAAATTTGACCCTGTGTCATTGCAGAAGATGCGACCGTTTTTATTAATTGTTTTGCTGTTCCCCGATGTGTGTTTGGAGTTCAGATCCCTAGCGATGATGAAGAATTCCCTTATGCCAAGAATGGCGTCTAAATCAGCCGACAACAAAGTACTTTTTTTTTGGTAAGTTGTAGACAGCATAAATTTTGAGTTTACCAGCTGTGTTGGTGTATACTTCAATGCCTGTAATCTCTAAATCTGTAGTTGATGGGTTAGCTATTGAACTGTGCTTAATGTAGTTTTTGATAAAAATGGTAGCGCCACCAGCTCTGTAATCCAGTCTGTCATTTCTGTAGAGCAGGTATCCTCTCAACTTAGAATGATCTGCAGGTCCTTGGTGGGTTTCATTTATCAAAATGATGTCCGGGTTAAATCTTTGTGAGAATTCACGAAGCTCTATAATCTTGTTGGTTAAGCCGGTGGCATTCCAAGCGACAATGTGCAGCGAATTAGGAAGAAATTTATTTCTGATCATAAATGACTGCTGTAAGGAGTGAGTGAGTTTCTTGAAGGAATCTTTTTGTAGAGTGATGGGTTAGATGGGATTCATTGAAATCCTCCAGCAATCCTGTAGTAAGAGAAGCTGTAATGATCGCAGTCAGGTTAGGATGAGTTTGATCTTGGCGCGTTGTTTTTATGGGGGGAGCCACTTCAGTTAAGTTTTGCCCTTATAATGAGTATCCGCTTGTTTAGTAATTTGTGCATGAGATTGTGGAAATTCTGCCTCTTTTTGTTGTGTACGGTGAGTTTGGGGAACTGTGGTTCCTTTAGCTGTGTGCGAGGTTGAGAGGTGGACTGATTATTTTTTACTGTCAGCCGACTCTTAGGACAATAGCTACATCCTTTATAATTGGCCGGGTGTGGGCCACTGCAATTGGCACACTTGGCCGGAGTCTTTTAGGCTTAGTGAAGGTGTTAGTAGGGTAGTTTTGAGGCACATTCTAAGACCTATAATCAGCTTCTGCATAGTTTTTGAGTATGACCATATTTTTGGTCTGTAGCACTGACCTGATGAAGCTCTTTTTCTCAAAGGTTCAGGTGTTATTTTGAGCCCACAGATCGATGTTCGATCATATATATTCTTGAAGGAGTTTTATATCTCCACCAAAACTAGTGGCATCGGGCTCTTGTCAGCTCGGAACATTCTGCTGCTCTCATCCGTTGGTAGCCCATGACAGCAGAGATCTGTTGCTATCTCTTCTCGTAGCTGTCCAGGTTCACAATTATTTTAGTTAAATTGTTGTTAAGTTAATTTTGTTGTATGAAACACAGGAGTTTTTTATACAGGAAACTGTGAATTTTTCATATAGTTGTATGAAAAACAGGAGTTTTTCATACAACAAAAATCAAACGCAAACGGGCAAGAAAAACATGCATGCAGTTTTACAGATGGGATTATACATTTATATGTAATAAATAAAAGTAATTTCTTTTATGAAAATAATTAAATTACATATTTATATTCATATTCATTTATATAAAATTTATTTTATAAACGGAATTATATTGTTTAGCGCACATGTTATTCTATTGCAGAAATCTAAATTTAAAAATGATACAAACGTATTTTTATAAATAATTAAATTTGTGAAATATAATAATTTAATATAATATTTTAATATAATAAAAATGTAAGAAATATTTTATAATTTAATTTATTAATTTATCTCTAATTATATAGCAGTTTTTTCAATACACCTTTTTAAAAAAATATATAGTTATTTACATAAAGTGCACATGCTTGAATACTTTACGGAGAAATTAAACATTTTGGTTGTTCATTTAGATTTTGAAACTGGTAAAATTAGCCTACAGCTCGCGACCGTGCAACCCCTTCTGCGACGTCTGAGGCGCGGTAGAAACCGTAGGGCACTTCTTTCACTGCCTGCCAGTACAGCATGTTTGGCACAGACTGGCTGAGGTGCTTGCGATCCCAGCGCTCACGTTCGCCGAAATAGTCTTTCTACAGTTTCCTCCCCCAGCAACCAAAAACAAGAAACACCTGATTTTCCTAATAAATGTGATTAAACATCACATTTGGAAAATCAGGGAAAAATACCTTCTTAACGAGGGGGATCGCATCTATCTCCGTGTTAGGAACTGTCTCAGCCTACCTCCGCCGCTTCCTGGAGCAGGAAAGGTACTTACGGGGAGAAGAGCGGTTCCTGAGGAGATGGTGCGACCCACTAACCATCTGCCAGATCATACAGGGGGGAATCCGGTTGTGTCTGCACCTATAACACCTTCAAGTTGTAGGTGTTGACGCTATCTCGATCTTCCTTCCTGATCAGCGTTTAACCCACAGGTATGTCTAGTCCTTCGCAGTTGAAAGTTCTTCTGTCCCCCAGGTTGGGGTTGACCTGAACAAACCCGGACTGCGAAGGCCAACATCGAGGTGGTCCCAAGCCCTTTTCAGGGGAGGGTCTTCCGGGCCAGGTCATCTCCCTTCTTTTCCTGGTTATACTGTTTTGGGTTTGCTCGGAAAACTCATTCCTCTCTAGAATTGTCTTCCACATAGTCTTTAGATTTATTTACACTTGTTAAATTTGCTTAGTCTCCTTTTTTTCCTTTTCAGGATTTTTCCTTTTAAAAGTGAAAAATCAACGACCGTTTTAGAAGAACCCCTGGGGGGTCAACGTCAGCTGAGGCCTCTTTCATCTACTCTACTACTATGCACTCTATCTTTATTTCCTCTCCTACTATCTGCTGATTCTCAGCCTATCTTACTCTACAGGTCAATGATGAGATACGTTGAACTCACAAAATTTTATTTTTGATGAAGTTTGTTGAACTCACAAAATATATATTTTGATTAGAGTATAGCATGCTCAGTGGTCTTCACACTAATCCCTAAAAAACAAATATCAAAATTTATGTTTATGGGAAATTCGGCCCTTCCAGTCTTCCGTATGGTCTGAAACCCACAAACGGCCCATTAACAATACTAGGAATTCCCTTCCTAGCAACCCCAGTATTGCAAACACAAAACTTAATAGAAATTCGTCGCGAAAAACTCAAACCCTTTAATCCCAACTACTTATCATTCGAAGGTAGAGCGACAGTTATCAAAACAGTCCTAAAACCGATGTTACTGCACACCATTAACCTCACAAACATCACAGGCACACAAGACAACGCCATTCACAAACATCACAGGCACACAAGACAACGCCATTCACAAACATCACAGGCACACAAGACAACGCCATTCACAAACATATCACTAATTTTTTCTGGAACAACAGGAAACACGAGGTGCGCAGGGCCTTTTTCCACCTTCCCCCGACACAAGGGGGATTCGCCCTGCCAATCCTCAAATACTGCCACCTAACCAACACTGTTCAGACCATACGGAAAGCACTGGCATCAAATCACCCTTCCGGCAATCTGATTAAATACTTCTTAGGATTTTTCCTACCCTACTTCGGGACCACTGGCCACGCCGAACCAAGTGCGGAGACGGTGCCAGAGTAGTACTACACAATATGCAAACTTTTCAAAAAAATGGCAACGGATGGAGTTCGAGTGCTTCAGCTCAGCCCAAACAAGCTGTACTGGAAAATTTTTGACAACTTTGACTGGGAAAAGCCAGATCTGGGCACAAACGAAGAGGTGCTGTTCACCAACATAAAAAACAGCTGGGGACAACCATTTCACAGGGACTTAGTCTGGAGAATCGCCTACGGCAGACTCCCGGTGAAACTGGTAAAATCAGCCTACAGCTCGCGACCGTGCAACCCCTTCTGCGACGTCTGCGGCGCGGTAGAAACCATAGGGCACCTCTTCTTTCACTGCCCGCCAGTACAGCGTGTTTGGCACAGACTGGCTGAGGTACTTGCGATCCCAGCGCTCACATTCGCCGAAGTAGTCTTGCTACAGTTTCCTCCCCCAGTAACCAAAAACAAGAAACACCTGATTTTCCTAATAAATGTGATTAAACATCACATTTGGAAAATCAGGGAAAAAAATCACCTTCTTAACGAGGGGGATCGCATCTATCTCCGTGTTAGGAACTGTATCTCAGCCTACCTCCGCCGCTTCCTGGAGCAGGAAAGGTACTTACGGGGTGAAGAGCGGTTCTTGAGGAGATGGTGCGACCCACCAACCATCTGCCAGATCGTACAGGGGAGAATCCGGTTGTGTCTGCACCAATAACACCTTCAAGTTGTCGGTGTTGACGCTATCTCGATCTTTCTTCCTGATCAGCGTTTAACCCACAGGTATGTCTAGTCCTTTGACAGTTGAAAGTTTTTCTGTCCCCAGGTTGGGGTTGACCTGAACAAACCCGGACTGCGAAGGCCAACATCGAGGTGGTCCCAAGCCCTTTTCAGGGCGGGGTCTTCCGGGTCAGGTCATCTCCCTTCTTTTCCTGGTTATACTGTTCTGGGTTTGCTCGGCAAACTCATTCCTCTATAGAATTGTCTTCCACATAGTCTTTAGATTTATTTACACTTGTTAAATTTGCTTAGTCTCTCCTTTTTTTTCCTTTTCAGGATTTTTCCTTTTTAAAAGTGAAAAATCAACGACCGTTTTAGAAGCACCCCTGGGGGGTCAACAGCTAAAACAGGTCAGCTGAGGCCTCCTTTACCTACTCTACTACTATGCACTCTATCTTTATTTTCCTCTCCTACTATCTGCTGAATCTCAGCCTATTTTACTCCACAGGCCGATGATGAGATACGTTGAACTCACAAATTATTTATTTATTATTTATTTTGATGTGCAAACTGCCGTCCAGAACTTCGTCCTTATAGGATCGACCAGGGTAATGGTGAATTACCCTGACTTAAAGAGACAGTGTTTCAGGTGTGGCACCTTCACCCACCTTGGGGGCCGACTACCCGAAAGCTAAATGCAATAATTGCCTGTCAACAAGCCATGCACTAAACCAATGCCAAGTACCCTGCTTAAAATATGGTACCAAGCACCACAAAGTAGCCACCTGCCCATCCAGGAATCATGCAGAAAGGATGGGAGGTGCTATCACGCCAGTCACACTAACACCAGTAGGAAAGGGAAATGACAGAGAACGGGAAGATTTTCCAACCCTGAAGGCCGCACTTGACACAACAGCAACAGAAAGCCATGGCGCAACCTCTGAATCATCTAAAAGGAAAGAAAACCAAATTAGAAAAACCATAAGATGAAAGAAGCTGCTAAGACTGCAGAAATGAGCAGCAAAGATAGAACAGAGGAGGAAGAAACAGCCAAAAATCAAGCCGCCACCAAAGAAACTACAAAAGACGAAAAGGAAAACCACAATGACGAAGCTACTGCCGAAAATACAGAAGAGGAGGACGATGAAGCAGAAGAAATGGAGACAATCAACAACACATCCAAACGACCAATAAGCCCAGCGGAAGGGGAAAGAAAAAAGCCAAAATATTCTAACATCACACCAGAAGAATCGGAGATCGCTTACCAAGAAACCCCCCCCCCTACGCGAAAGCAAGTGAGACTTTAAGGCATCTCTTAAAAAAAAAAAAAAAACGTGCTATCGGAGAAATTCAAAAAAGCAATAGGAAAAATAGTAGAACCTCTATTCCTCCTCACGGGAAAAAAAGGTCATAAGGTAGTTAGCGCCAAATGGGGTGACCTATTCATAGAGGACATCAGTGAGATCACTCCCGAGCAGTGATCTTTACCCGAGCAGGTAAAGGGAGTTCTGGACATAGAAGAAGAGGTGGCAATGGCGTTTTTTAGAACTCTTTACATGATAGACATGGCCCGGGGAAGTAGGTTGGCTGAAGAAGTCTTGACAGCCCATAACAAACCGAAGTAGGAGTATTAAACCTTGCCCTACTTACTGAAAGGCACACTAATCACCTCATTGATTCTTTTGTATAGATTCACTAGTCTTTAGTTCACAGAGGAGGGGGGGGGGGGGGTGGACCTGAGAACCCAAGATGCGAAGGCTTACAGCGAGGCGGTGCAGCTCCTTGTGGGCTGCATCACTCGAGCCAGGTTCTTTCCCCCCCCCCCATTCTTTTTTAGTTCCAAATTTGCAATTCACTTGTCCTATTTTATTTATTTATTTATTTATTTTTTGTCTTTTCAAAGTGATTTCAGTTTTTCCCTCAGATCCACTTCAGAATAATAAGCCCAGTATCGTGTTGTTTGTCTACGTGAATTATCACGTAGATCTGGTCTGTCTAATAATTAACAGACATACAAATAGAGTTTTCATAGCTGTGCCAAAATGAATAGATTCTCTAGAGGTATTACGAGAATAATGATGATCACTACCTTTCCAGTACCTACTTGACTGTATTTACTTGAATATAACTCGCCTTCGCGAATATCTCCCACTTTTACGAAAAAAGAAATTAAAAATATTCGCATATAGTTGCGCATATAGTTGACACACGAAACAAGTTTAAAACTTGTTTCGTGTTTTCGTGTTAAAAAAAAAAAGTGAGCTAAATGGAAGTAAAAGGTTACTTGGGTGACATATTGTTTTAATTGCTGAAAATTCCGTAGTTCAGTGGGTTCCAACGATGCCCTTTGGTTAATCCGATTTGGGTTTGAATCCCGTTTAGAACGCGAAGACTGGTTATTGGGGCTTTTTACCTGAAAGTAAGTTAGTTAGTCTCATATGGAGGTGAACGGGTTTTTTTCTTTCCACAAAATATGCAAAACCGAATAAAAGAATACACGCAGTTTAAAGCCATAATGTATTATGCAGATAGTATTATAACCAGTGGCGAAGCTAGGCGGGGGGGGGGGGAGGAGGGGGAGGTCCGCCCCGGGCGACACTTTGAACCTTTTTGAACTTTTACAGTTAATTCTAAAATACAGTCTCGAGAACTCATTTCCTAATATTGTAATACTACTGCGAATTTTCCTCACAACTGCTGTAAGTGTTGTCAGTTGTGAGAGGAGTTTTTCTAAATAAAAGAGATTAAGAATTACCTACATTACTATGAAATAGACTTCGCCAATGTCATTGTTAATAGAAAAGCGAGAAAAATGACATTGTAAAATGTTGGAATTAAAGTTTTACTTCAAAAATAAACACAGTGTTTTCATTTATTTCCCTATACGTCATTTTGGCTTTTTGTGGTATTTTTGGTGTGTATTGAGAGGGGCGGCAAACTCAGGGATCGCCCGCCCGGGGAGGCAAAAGATCTAGCTACATCACTGCTATTAACTGCCCTATTAAACCATTAATCAGATTGAAAGAGGCCAAGTTACTTGTTCATGGTAGGCCATTAGGCCTGACCAGTGGCGCATTCAGGATTTAATCTTGGAGGGGGCCGAGCGCTCAGGATTTTAATCTGGGGGGGGGCAAGTTGAGTAGACCATTTGCGAATACACACTACGCATTGCATACGACCTATGACTGAGCATCTACAGTGATCGCCAATTCATAAATAGTATAGAAATAGAAGACACGACACAACATAAATAAAAAAATTGAATTTTAATTAGGAAAAGATTTTTGGAAAATTTTCTAGTGTTTTTTCCTTTTCTCTGGGGGGGGGGGGGTGCCCGGGTGCGCCACTGGGCCTGAACATTTCCTATTACATATTAGACCATTAGGCCTAACATGTAATAGGAAATGCTGGAAGATATTTCTCCAAAACTCCAGTCTTAACTAAGATGTCATAACAACAACAACAAGCATATGACTAATTATAAATAAACAGTACAAGAGTAGGTTCTTCTAAACTACAGACAGTCCTCTGCTTTTCGGATTTGCCCTCCCCCACTCCCTTTATTTATTTATTTAGATTCGAGTATTGATTTGTAAACCCTTCATTTATAAAAATACCCATTTGTAAACCCTTCATAAAATACCCACGAGTTATTTTACACTTGATCCCTGGTCGGATTCGTCCTAAGCCAACAGCCAGCCTGTAACATTATTATAATGATTCAATTAGACTAAATGTTATAGAAGATTCTGTAGTGAATTTTATGAGAATATTATACTGTACATATTAAAAACTATGAATTATACTATGCATATATCGAAACAAAAAGTGTTAATAAAATAATAAATATCACAGCAGTCTATAGATGCACAGTCCTGTAGAAGTTCTGTGACTAGTGGACTGCACTGCCACAGAACTGCGTAGTTGAGCCACTACTACTTAATTTCTTTATTAATGATCTCAAACGAAATATTCGATTGGTCGCCCAGGTAACGAAAAATTAGGTAGAACAATAGTCAAGAAAAATCACGTTGGTATTTTACAAGGATCGATGGGACTATACTCCAGGACTTGGTGAGGCCATGGATTTGGGGATGTTGGCAGATAGGGAATTCAAATTTAGAAGAAATATTGCAAAAGTGGCTAAAACAGCTCATAGGATTTCCTGGTTCTTGAAGAACATCCTGATATGCAGAAATATGAAAGTTATTATTCCACTTTATAATGCTTTGATAAGGCCTCACTGGATTATTTCACACTGATCTGGTCACCTGAGTTTCTTGGAGATGTGGATCGAATTCAGAGGAGAGTAACCAAGATGGTGGCAGGAGTGCGTGGTGTTCTATATGAGGAGAGATTGAAGATTTGTGGGTTACAGAAGTTGGCTGATTGGCAGATAAGGAGGATATGACAGAGACATATAAGTTGTTTATCGGGGTGTTGGGGGGGGGGAGAATTATAGGATTGGTGTGTATGAAATATTTCAGTACATGAATAATGTGAGGAAAACTAGAGGCCATATAGATATTGTACAGGATTAACACTTTTTTTTTTAATGGAACTCCAGCGACGAGTTAATAATAAATAAACGTTTATAATAATAAACTGACGTAACCAAGTCATTTTCATATACGGATCTTTGTAAGCAAAGTCGACAAGTTGTACTTCTTATAGGAGGTCACAGACTGAACGATTCACATCTGAACATGGAGTAGATATAACAAAATAATAAAAACCTCCGAGTTCGACAGTAAATGAAAAAGTTTCATCTTTTTAGCTTAATGGTGGGAAAAAATATCAGTAATTATAAGCACACCTTTTTTTGGCTTACGTATGAATCCATAAGTAGCAAGAACTGTAATGCGAAAGCAACAAGAATACCCTTGGAGGGTAATGGATAGCAATGCTGTAGCCAATGAAGCTCTAA
The DNA here is from genome assembly GCF_054136105.1 of Typopeltis vanoorti. Classification (NCBI taxonomy): domain Eukaryota; kingdom Metazoa; phylum Arthropoda; class Arachnida; order Uropygi; family Thelyphonidae; genus Typopeltis; species Typopeltis vanoorti. The sequence continues at coordinate 115,076,786 of NC_143554.1, forward strand.
CTGAGGCTCGTCTATTGCTGTTACCCTCCTGCCATGATCTAGAGCTTTAATAACTAAATAACACCTTATCCTTACACTATCCTCTACAGATAACGGGGAATATGAAAAGCATTCTTGCTTAGCCCCTTTAAGCCAGTCCATATATATATATACTGTATATAAGGCGAAAGCAACGACGAATATGGTAATACTCGTTTTCCCTTCAATAAAATGAAAGTGCCCGTAGAAGATAAAAGCCATTTCGTAAGACTCAGCTTGAGCGCCTTCGGCACTCATGACATTCAATCGCTTCTCGGCCTTTTGGCTAAGATCAGGTGTGTAGGTAATTAGCAAATTGTAGTATCTGTTAGCTCAGTTATTATCGATAAAGTGTCTCATAGAGGCACTTGATAATAAACTACAGCAGCAGATACAGAATAAACCCCGGACTGGGGCAAGAATAAAACACTCGGTGGTGGGAATAGCTTAGGCAACCCCCCCTCCCCCCTCACCAGCTATGGCTTTGCCGCGTACGCGAACCCTTGGAATCGATGTTTGGCTAAAGCCCTCATCGAAAGCGTCGGCGCTGACCAGATTTTTGGTTTTAATGGGTGGTGGCTTGGAAGCGGCCACCACCCTTTGGTGGTGGCCGCTTCCAAGTAGTAGTAAGGAGTGAACAAACAAGAGACAAACTACTTGGTGGATTCGAATGTAATGGAAAAACAATAGTCCCATTTTTGGTAGGGAGCATTACCAAACTACCTAGATTCCCTTTAGAATTTAGAATATATATATTAAAACCGATGTAAAGATTATCCACGAAATATTTGGGAAATGGGGCGTTGTACACGAAGTGGAAGTCCTAAATGAGGTAGAAAACCCCAAATGGAAGTCGGGCGAAGTCCACATCTCCTCGAGATGAAAACGCCCGTTCCCAACTTTATTATTATTGGATCTGCCAGAGTAATGATAAACTACCCTGGTGTAAAAAAACAATGTTTTAGATGTGGTGCCTTCACTCACCTTGGGGCAGACTGTCCTAGAGTGAAATATAAAAACTGCCTCAAAGCAGGCAACAACCAAGAAAAATGTGAGTCAGCTTGCCTGAAATGTGGGGTCATTGACCACAAAGTGGACACATGCCCATCCAGAACCCTTGCTGAGAGGATGGGTGGTGCAATCACGCCAGCAACTCCACCAAGCAATGGAAATGACCCAGCACAGGAAGTTTCTCCTCCTTTCGAGGCTGCTCTTGATATAACAGAAAACCATACCTCCACGTCTAAGAAAAACTGTAAGGGGAAAATAACTTCCACAAGCAGTAAAATCCCACAAGAAGAAACAGTCGTTATTGAAACCATCAATACCAATATAGATACTAATACAGATATAGATAGGGAAGAAGGAAAGATGGAGGTGAACACCAACACCTCCAAACGGCCATTAAGCCCACAGGAAGAAGAGTTCGTAATGCCCAAAACAGCAAAAGTATCTGAGACCGTCCACCCAGAAGTCCCTCACGCAAAAGCAGAGGAGACTCTAAGCCATCTCATTAGAGGTATCCCAGGGGTGGCGGAAAAATTCAAAGAAGCGGTGAAAAAAATAGGAGAACCTGAACTCCTCCTCACAAGGAAACATGGATCTGACATCGTCAGCGGAAAATGGGGTGACATCTTCGTTGATGACATCAGCAAAATCACCCCTGAGCAAGTAGAGGTAGCCAAGGGTTTAGACGAGGAGGCGGCTTCGGCGTTCTTCATAGCTCTCTGCAAACTAGACATGGCCAAGGGAAGTGAGGTGGCCAAAAGAATAATAACTGCCCACAACAAAAGAAAGACACAGTAACCACCTTGTGGGGTTTCTGTACACAGCTTCACCGGTTTCAGCTATCACAGGTGGGGGAGGACCTGAGAACCCGAGCGGCGAAGGCTTACAGCGAGGCGGTGCAGTTCTTTGCGAGCTGCATCACTCGGGCCAGATCCTTCCTCCACCTCTAAGTTTACCTTTCAATTTTTGCTTTTCTCTGTACTTTTTTTTTGTTTGTTTTGTTACATGTTTCCTTTTTAGGATTTTTCCTTTTTGTAAAGTGAAAAATCAACGACCGTTTTAGAAACGCCCCTGGGGAGCAAACAGCTAAAACAGGTCAACTGAGGCCTCTTTAACCTACTCTACCATTATGCACTCCATCTTTATTTCCTCTCCTACTATCTGCTGACTGTCAGCCTATCTTACTCTACAGGCCGATGATGAAGATTTGTTGAACTCACAAATTATTATTATGATTAACATAACGTAAAATCTGTATTTTTCAAAGTGGTTTAAAAATAGACAGCCTAAGAAGCTATACAAGCTCGTTCTGAGCAAGCTTTTACAAACAGCTGTGCCCACGGTTGGACTTAAACCTATGACTCGTTGGTTGGAAGGGGGGAGGGATGTACTGGCAGGTAATTCTTCAAATTAAATCAAAATTATTCCTTAATTAATAATAAGGTTCGCTTCAACCACGCTGATTTTAGTGGAGCTTTCAAACTTAAACGAGGAATTCCTTGTTCGATATGATTATATCGAACTTATATAATTGCACAGAATTTCTTCGATTATATACAGAATATTTAGATTATACTACAGAGGGGAACTATCAAATCATACCTTAGCATATTTTATTATTATTTCTTACTTCCATTCTGTCCCAGAATTCACCTCCTTTGCGGAAGTAAACCAGCAAAACATCTCTGTATCTAACTTGCCTTTAACCAAAGAAAAGAAAAAGAAAAAAAAAAGCGTAAAAGTTTCTCACGTCATGAGATTTGAACATGGATTTTTTTCACTCCAAAGGAAAGCATAGGTGTCAGTTTTCAGATTGAGCTAAAACATACACGCACGCGCCTTAAAAGTTTTAAGGCGCGTGCTCCTAGATTCCATTACAGATTTCAGTCAATATGAAATTGATAACACAATTTGACAGTAAAGTTTTTTTTTATAATTTGCGTGTTTTACTAACCTTTTATAAGACATTAGCAGAGTTTAAAAAATGATCCTGGTTTCCGTTCATATTTACATAACAAAAACCGTGCCATTTTTTTGTTGTAATTCCCTGAACACGAGCTGAGCGTTGCTACCGAGGTGCCATTTTAATTAAATAAAACGATTATTTCTTTACTGAAATATTAAAATAAGCTATACTACTTTAAAATAAAGTTTTAAATAATTATTCTATGCGTGCGTTATTTTCTTTCGAAAGTTACAATTTGTTATAACATGTGTCCTAAAATTGCAATAAATATTTATTATTACAATTTTAGTTTTTAAGTTTAGAGGATAAAAATCCTTTATTGTTTTTCAGCCAGTAAGCGGAACTAAGATCGAAAACTACGATCTGAACGTTTCATGCCGACGAAGTAAGTGACCACTTGGCACTACCGAGTGGTCACTTACTTGGATCCGCCGACAGTTCGTCGGCATGAAACGTTCAGATCGTAGTTTTCGATCTTAGTTTCGCTTACTGGCTGAAAAACAATAAGGGATTTTTATCCTCTAAACTTATCAACCTCGCCAGGAAAAATAGCCGTTTTGGCTTTTCTTCTTAGTTATAATTTTAGTTTTTATTACATTATTAGAATTTTAATATTTATATAAATAAAATGCTATGAAGTATTTTTTAAAATCATAAAAAATTAATTCCCTGATACCAATGAATCCGAAAAAAAAAGAGATATATAATTATATAAATTATAATAAATAAAAAACACTTTGAAAATTATTTTTAAAAAGACAAAAATTATATTTAAACATAAAGAGCCAATAGGCTTCACTTCAGCGATGTAACATTATTTAAATTAAGGGCAACTCGTAGCAAAGGTGGATAAAGCTATGATCACTATTCTTAGTATTTCCTGTAATGTAAAACCCATCTCCTAGGAGATGAATTTAAAAAATTATAAGTAATTTAAGTAATTAATTTATATTTAAATAATTTAATGGGTGCACCTTTTTGACAACTCATATAGCAAAGTATATAAGTTCTTTTTGCTATATAAAATCGCTATATAAAGTCACTACCCAGACTGTCGACCTCAATAAAGGTCGAAACCGGTCTGGGTAGTGACGTTCCACCATAATGTATAACATCATACATCTCCTAGGAGATGGGTTTTACATTATGGGAAATACTAAGAATAGTGATCAGAACTTTATCCACCTTTGCTACGAGTTGCTCTAGTTTGTACTACGTGCTTTAGCCTACGCTAGTAGTCGCCGATACTTTTATAGTTTACTATATTCGGCATGAAACTCTTTGATTTCGATCTTTGAGTTTCTTATTCGATTTTGAAACAATGTGGGAATTAATATCCCCTTAATTTAAATAAAAATTATAAATTAATACTAAAAAAATAATAAATATTACATAATTATATTAAACTTCCATTATTATTTTATAGACAAATAAAAGAAGTATAATGTTTTAGAAATTTACCAGACAGTTTATGATACCGGGATAAGAGTTTTCTAAGTTTGCACTACTTAAAAGAGATAGACTTTGTCTAGGAGCGCATTCAGTATTATTATTATTATTATTATTATTATTATTATTATTATTATTCGTGACACCTCCAAGGAGTCCGAAGACTTATCGCGGGAGGACACCTACTGTACAACTCTCCGTATCCAACCGAACCCCTATTACCATTCACCCACATCAACGGCATTCACTAACCACAGTTAGTATTTTTTTGTCTGTAAATTGCGTGTGTTTTGAAGGGCCGTTTTGTCTGTATGAGGGATGAAAAACCCGAGTTTCCGGGAGAAAAAAACCCTGTTACTACCGTATGAGATCGGCTAACTCACCTTCAATTGAAAAAGCCCGTATAAAAATCCTTCACGTCATGACGAGAATCGAACTTTGGCCTTTTCCAATCAAAGGGCGCAACGTACCGCCGTTTTTCCAAATGCGCTACAGAGGATAATATTACCCTTATATTCTTCGTGTGCAGTTAAATAATACCACGTTTGATAGACAATATAGCATCATTTAACGCTCAAATGGATATTAATTTTATTTCATTAACATTGGAATAACCAAAGCATCATCAAAAAAAAAAAAATAGTGGAGTTAAGTATGCTTGCGCAAGAAAATCAAAAAAAAAAAAAGTGGGGGGGGGATTAAGATTACTAGCTGTCTCTTTACTTTGAGTTCTTCCTTCTTGGGTGAAAGGTGAAGGTAAGTACGTACGTGTCTTAACGCTCCACACCTGCTCTTCAAGTACACAAATGTTGAATTCCGAGAGTCATAAACTGGGCCGACATAAATATTTCGTTGATGTGGGCAAAATTGAAGCGTGACACAATCAAGGCAACAATGGAGGCGTGGTCGCGTGGGAGTGTAGCAATTGGCGGGTTCTCATGACTCCCATCAAGTTTTTTTTTTTTTTTTTTTTTCTCCCTCGTATGCACCTTGTTTGGTCGACAACATTTCCATCTCTGAACAATTGTTATCTTTCTGTCCTTCTCTTATTTTTTGGCTATTGTTTCGTCTTTGACGAGGAGGTAAACATTTAGTATTCAAAACGAGAACGATTAAAACGCGTTACCTAGTCGGGCTTGCTTTTTTTTTTTTTAAATAATATCTTAAACGATGTACAATAGCTGTGCTTTATAGTTGAATGATAAATATATTAGCCAATAATACGCTATTGTCAAATATTTGTTCTTCGTGTATATTTTTATCAATAGGTGGCGCTAGTGGTCGGTTCGTTTTGAAATGGAGTATATTTTCAGTTTTTAAGCCAGTTGTAAGGTTAACGATCATCTATAGAGTTCAACAGAAATAATATTTCGTCTGTTGTGTTCGTTCTTCAGTATGCAACGCTGGCTGTTTTTATTATTTAATTTTTTTTTTTTTTTTTAATATGGCAACTACTTGGAAATTCTGATAGTTCTGGCAAAAATAACTGAAATATCTGCAATCAAAAATTCACCTCTGATCAGTATAATTCATTACCGAGATTAAACAGTTACTAGAAATATTGACCTGCCTGAATTTTTCCTTTTTATTTTTATTTTTATACTTTCGATTTTCTATTAGCAAAATTATTTGAAATGATAATAATATTATTATTCTTTCTTTTTTTTGTCTATAATTAGACCCTTTTAATGAAAAAAATTGGGGCAAATAAAATTGTGTCTTTAGTGCATACGGCAAAAAACGGCCCTATATTCAAATAGCTCAGGATAAATGATGTCACTATACAAGAATGAGATTACGAAACACGGCATTTTTTTACAATTGCTTGCTAACATTTCTTTCTTGTTCATATTTGTTTAGAATTATAAAAATAAATCTGGATACATTTTCTTTAAATAATGTCATACTTTGGAGAGAATGTTCGACATTTCGTAACCAGAGTGAAGAAAAGCATTTGTACAATGTATCGTAATAATAATAATAATAATAATAATAATAATAATAATAATAATAATAATAATAATCCAAAAGTATGCTAAATAAGATCCGAAAGACTCGATTTTTCTTGTAGTTTCTAAATATGATATTGTTTTACTGTATAATAAAGTAGTTTGGTTTTAGTTTATATTTCCATATAACCATGGTAACAATATGTCACGTGAAGAATGAAATGCAAGACATCCATAGCTTCGAGGTAACACGATCGCTACTACTTTCAGACGTTTCGCATCCGACCTCATGGAAGTATTCTTACGAGTGATTTTGGAAAAATAAAATTTGGAAAAAATTTTTTCATGATGTATCTCAAACTTTCAAAAAAAAAAGGGGGGGAGAGAAAAGAACAAATGACAAATCGTTAGCACACACATACAAACTCACACTTAATTTACGTGCTAAAAAACACCAGACAATTATCACACACTTGAAAGGATACTGCTTTGAACGACGTCAACGTTCATCCAATACCACAATTCAATTAATTTAAGTCAACAAACTTTCAAATAGTAAACAAACAAACAAATAAATGAAAAGAACATTTATTGATGCTCTTTCTAGAGACAGCAGATGCATGCACTAATTAATGTACGCAAGAACTTGTTGTCATGGAAACATGAAGAATGACGTCATATCCTCTTTAGTCGACAGCCAATGAACGAACTGCTCTGTTGGATTTTATATAAGTGGCTTTTTTTTTTTTTTTTTTTTTTTTTTTTTTGCGGAAAATATATTTTGCAGCCGTTTAATAATAAAGGAGAAATCTAATAAACAGTTTATTGACGTCACATACGAATAATTTGTAATTTTTAGTTTGTAATTTGTAATTTGTAATTTTTGGTAGTTTGTAATTTTTAGACGAAAAAATTACAAACTGTGACGTAAACTTAAAACTGATTCTTCGAAAATGGTCTTCAACAGTTTAACGATATTGTTGAAGATCATCTGAAGAATCAGTTTTAGTTTATTCATTTTTGAAACTTGGCAAAGAAACTGTTTCCAACAGAGACACTGAATACATTACTTCTCAGACATTAAATTTCGATTTGGCTTTCCAGAGACTTAGCAATAATTTCAGAATGAACAAGATGCATAGATGTATTTTTAATTTATTACGAAAATAAAGTTTAATGGCGTATTCTACAAAAAAGGAACATCATTAAGGATAAAATTTCAAAGAGCTACTGCAGCACGACACAAAGAAGTCTCGAAGTTAAATATAGACCATGCCCTTGCACCTCGCGAAGTTCTTTTCATATTACAAACCGTTTTCAAAAAAAAAAAAAAAAAAAAAAAAGGAATTTAGATTATTTCTTAAACCACAACTGCATGAGTGCTTATTTTTAGAAATAGATTTCCAACTAGGAGAATTTTTAACAGATTATGTATTGTGTATTATGGAGAATAATAATTATTATTATTGAAATGTCAATCTTGCATGTATTTAGTTTTTTGCTCTCTATAGCAAATAGGTAGCATAACATGATATTTTTTTGAAAGATGAAGAAGTAAAAACAGTTATGAAAAGTAAATAATTACATAATAGTAATAACTAGAAAGATAATGTGTTAATTTTTTAGAAAAGAAATTCTTACCAATGCCTAACCTTGTTCATTATCTACATAGGAAAATAAGGAATTTTAAAAAAATTCCTTGCATTTAGTTAGCAAAACATACTTATTACTGATATCTGACTCGTAAAAATAAATTTTACATTTATTTTAAAAGTGTTAATAATATAAAAATCCGATTAATTAACAAAAATAATCAAGGATTAAAAAAAAACTTGTACATAACGTAATATCTACTGCAATTTCTAATACAGTATGTTATATCAGTAACCAAACGAAAATGTATGTTGTTTTGCTTTGCCTTTTTATATGAATAATTTTATGCAATTTTGAAAAAAAAAGGAGCGCTGTGCATTGTGGTTGATTTTAGAAATAAGTATAGGTGGGCAGTAGGAGCGTACAATTCCAACCTCATATTATATTAAGTATTACTGTCATATTTTTATAAATAAATTTACAGGATTCGAGGACACATGATCCTTACAGGTTTATAAAGCAATATTAGCATATTCGATGTCGATTTTGGTAAGATTGTGAAAAATAAAGAAATAATAAAATAACATTTAACTTACTTATCTTAATTAAATATTTTATATAGAATATAAGTGAAATCTATATATTAAATGTTATTTCTTTAAAATATCTTGCTAATTATGTATACTTTAAAGGAATAATAAGTGTTAATCACAGACACCTTTCAAAAATTCCTTTCTTTCTTTTTAAATGACTTATGCCCATTAACTTGACTAAGTGATGGCTATCCGGAGGTTGGAATTCTGATCTCTCGTCAGTAATCCGGTTGTAGTTAGTTGAGTGTTCTGAGTGATCTCTTGAGTGATTTTTACTGTGATCTTGAGTGAGTACAGAGGTGTTTATCAGCGCTCCTTGTAGTATTACAGCAGTGAGTTAAGTTTTGTTTTTAATGCTTAATTCAGAGTTACTTTCAACATTAAAATTAAATAGTGATTATTTGATGCGTCAACAGCGTGCTCGATCATCAGAGCAGGTAAGACTTTTTATTTTCACCTTCAAAAACATTTTCCAGGTTCTCTCCTGTTCCCCGCCCAGTACAACACGCGGTGGTTGAAGGGACAAGGCAGGTCCTTCCCCCACTTCAAGTCTAGATTATGGATTCACCATATGAAGATCTCTCCTTCAAAGAATTTCTAGCTATCTTTCGGCAAATTGGTAACATCTTACACACAAAATGGCCAGGAAAGGTAGAAGTTCATCAGATTATGGAGGTCGAGAAAGAAAACCCTCAAACCTCCGAACTTTCTCCTCGCCCTACACATGACAGCGTCATTTCCTCCGCTACAACTGACATAGACTCTAATGATTACCAGGAAGTCAGCAGAAAGAAGAGAAAGAAAGAGTCTCTTGCTGCAGAACATGAATTTGCACCTCAAATGGACACATCAGCACAATCTAGTGCAAGCACTGAGACAAATATACCGATACAGCCCAAAGAGAGGATCCCACCAGTAGTCCTGCGATCTAAGGAAAAATGGTCGTTGCTTGCAGAGACGATGAAGAAAAGTAACATCAAGTTCTCGTCAGCCAAAAACACAGATGACGGAGTACGCATACAGCCTGAAGGAACAACGGACTACCGCCAGCTCACCAGACTTATGGACGATCATAAATTTCCATACCATACTTACCAACTTAAAAGTGAAAAGAACCTCAAGGTAGTGATCAGAGGATTGGTAGAAAACATAACAACAGAAGAAATAGCTACTGACCTCAGATTACAAGGCTTGGAGCCGATCAAGATTTCACGAATGTATCGAGCAGACAAGCGCCCCATGCCTCTGGTCTTGGTAGAGATCAGTAAAGACCAGAGAGAAATTTATGATCTTAAAATAGTCTGCAACTTGGTCATCAAGACCGAGCCACTACGAAGAAAAGCATCGGCTGGTCAATGCCATCGCTGCCAAAACTTTGGGCATGCGCAAATGCTATGCAGAGCAGACTACAAGTGTGTGAAGTGCAGTGGCAACCATCCCTCGCACACTTGCGTCAAGCCAAAGACCACACCTGCTAAATGTGCGAACTGCAGTGGCCCACACCCTGCAAACTACAAGGGTTGCTCTCTCCACCCATCCAACCTTCAAAAGCCTAGACAGGAATTAACCCAGCCCACTCAGAAAAATATTGTGAGATCTGTGCCTGAAATCAAAGCGCTAAAAGTTACACCAGATAAATCCTATGCTTCCGTGGTTTCCTCGAGTAACACTAAGGTACTCCCTGCAACTAGCAGTCAAAATTCTTCAGCAATACTCGCTGCCTCACTTGGGGAGATGCTAATGGCCTTCAGCAAAACAAATCCAAGCCAGGCCGACACCAACAAATTCCTTAGGAATACTCAAGTCATCTTCTCCATGATTAATAACTAATCCGGCTTTAACATCAAATTCTATGCAGATAATATTCTGGAACGCAAACGGTCTCAACAGCAAAATTTTGGAATTACAGGAGCCTACAGATCATTTACAAATTGATATTCTCCTCATTAACGAAACACACCTACGTCCCTGCGATAATCCCAAACTCAGAAACTACTCGTTACTTAGAAATGACAGACTTAATGCCAGAGGTGGAGGCACTGCCATCTTTGTCAGAAGAAACATTCGCTATAATGAGACTAAGAAGATTAATACATCTAACCTCGAGGAGACAGGCATAGAAATTCTTACCAACAATGCAGGCAGCTTAAAGATTTATTCTGTATACAACCCCCCTGGCAAACCTCTACTCCCCTCTGATCTCTCTCAGCTACTAGATACAAATGAAGCAGTAATTGTAGCAGGAGACCTCAATTCCAAGCATCCTTTATGGAACAGCAAAAGCTTTAACAACAACGGAATGATCCTCTACAACTTTGCCTTGAAGAGAAATATCGTTATTGCAGGCCCGATTGAGCCAACACATTACGGAGCGATCGGCAGACCTGATGTTTTGGATATTGCTATTTTTAACAATATTTCTCATCAATTCCGACTTCAAGTGGTTGACGAGCTAAGCTCAGATCACAATCCAGTACTCTTAAGTTTAGGGGAGGAGCCTGAGCTCATTCCCAGCCAATTCCACACAAACTTTGCAAAATTCAAGACTAAAATGAACACTATCATAGACTCAGTACCGACTATTTCAATTGACGCGGCAGTCAACAATCTTGAATGTAAAATACAGGCTGGCTTATCCGCAGCTTGCTCTACTTCTACCCCAGCTCAAGTTAACTTACTTCCTGCAGAAATCCTTGCTCTGATAAGGAACAAAAATAGGTTCAGACGCCGCTATCACAACACGCTATCTCCGCAAGACCGTCGAGAACTAAACAGAGCGTCCAACCTAGTCCGTTACGCTTTAAAAGATCACAGAAACCAGCAATGGGAAAGAAAACTCTGTTCTCTCAAAACTGAAGATAATTCTCTGTGGAAGTTGACTAAAGCTCTCCGTACAGATCGCTCGAACATCCAGCCCATTCACGGAGAAAGAGGTCTTGTTTACAGAGATAACGAAAAAGTGGAAGCTCTCGTTCAGGCCCTCCAACTTCAGTGCCGTCCTAATTATGCACAAGCGGATTTAGTCTTCATAGAAAAAATACATCGTAGGGTACGCTCTGTGCTTCGGCGACCTTGTAGCTGTGAAAATATCTGCCCCACCTCACCTAAAGAGGTCTATTCAATCATTAAGAAGCTTAAAAACAAAAAAGCCCCTGGTCCAGACGAAATTACCAACAAAACAATTAAAGCCCTCCCACACAAAGCTGTCATGCATTTAGTAGCCATTATTAATGCAATTCTGAGAATTAATTATTTCCCCTCAAGATGGAAACAAGCCGATATTTTCCTTATTCTCAAGCCTGGTAAAGCACCTCAGATGCCACAGAGCTATAGACCCATCAGTCTTCTATCATGCCTAGGAAAAATAGCAGAAAGAGTCATTCTCAACCGACTTAATGAGGAGGTGAATAAAAATAACATAATTCCGAAAGAACAATTTGGTTTCCGTACTGGACATAGCACTACACAGCAAATTCACAGACTGACTGAGTTCATCACTACAGGCTTTAACTGGAAACAGCACACAGGAGCTATCTTTCTAGATGTTGCAAAAGCTTTCGATACGGTCTGGCACAAAGGTCTCATCTACAAATTAATTGCAGCCAACATCTCTCTTTATCTTACCAAAATTATTAACTCCTTTCTACAGGGCCGTAAAATTCAGGTTAAGTTGCGTGGAATTAGATCCTCACTGAAAAAAATCACTGCTGGTGTCCCTCAAGGCTCGCTGCTCTCACCGCTGCTTTTTAACATCTTTGTTTCTGATGTTCCTAGCACATCACTAACCACTATAGCTAGTTATGCGGATGATATGGCTATTCTTAGCAGATCTCTCAGGCCTAATATAGCTACTCAGCGATTACAAACTGCAGCAACAAATTTAGAGGACTGGTTCAAAAAATGGAGAATATCTGTAAATGCCGATAAAAGCACTGCCATTCTATTCACAATGACAAGCATCTCACTTTGGAGAAGTTAAACTTTTTAACACAGCCATCCCATGGAGATCTTAGCACCAAATATCTAGGCATTCAACTTGATAACCGTTTAAACTTTAACTCCCACATAGTTTATGCATGCAAAAAAGCAAACTCTGCAATTGTACAACTCTATTCTCTCCTCAATAGAAGAAGTCAAGTCAGCACTGATAACAAACTACGGATCTACAAAACAATTATCAGACCATCGTTAACTTACGGATCGCCAGCCTGGGGTCACACTTCCGCCACTAACATCAAAAAGCTACAAGTTATACAAAACAAGTGCCTCCGTATGATCTCCAACGCTCCGTGGTTTGTCAGAAATACTCTCTTACATCGAGATGCCGATATTCCAGATATTCCCACTTTCCTCCATGACAGTGCTGCTGCTTATTTTGCCAAAGCAGCTGTTCATCCAAATCAACTCATTCAAGAGTCATCTAATTATGACGAACACGATAGGTGGAAACATAAGCGCCCGAAAGCTGCTTTGCTTATCGATTCTGGTACCTCCGTACAACCCTAAATAGGGTGAGCCAGGTGCTCGCTAACAATTAATATACGACTATTTCATACCGATTAAGGGATCGAAGTCCACGGGACTGTAATCCATCAAGCCATATCAGGTTATCTTGACTAAGTGTGAATTCATAAATATGTACACTTGATAACTCTTCGAATTTAGGTAAGTTTATTTTTAAGGTAATTGGTGACAAGTACATCTTTTAGACCTTTCTATTCAAGTGTATGGATGTATAGTGTCTGTTCTTAACCGTTAATATCGGTACGAGTGCCATCGGGGTTCACGATATTTAACCGGAAATTTACAGAACTTCCTAAACCCCGGACTGGGGAAATATCAAACACTTGGTGGTGGGAATAGTTAGGCTCCCCCCATTCTGCGGCGTGTGCGTACCCTCGGATTTGAGGTTGACGCCACAATACCGGCGATGGCGAAAGCCATCATAGACTGCGTCGGTGCAGAGGGGGAGGAAAAAATAAAAAACATGGAGACCAGAGAAAAGCTTCTCCAAGAGTTTGACTGTGGTAAAGTAAAAGTATCTCCCTTCATGGTTGGGAGCATCCTGAGAACCCTTAAGATACCACGATTTCCCCTAGAACATGCAAAGAACAACGATATGATCCATAGCGTATTCTCTAAGTGGGGAGTTGTACGGGAAATCCAGGTTCACAATGACGCAGACAATCCTGAGTGGAGGTCACGGGAGGTAACTATCTCTCTTGAAATGAGGACCGAAGTTCCTAACTTTGTCCTCATAGGATCTGCCCGGGTAATGGTAAATTGCCCAGGCGTCAAAAAGCAATGCTTTAGATGTGGCCTTCAATCATCTTGGGGCAGACTGCCCTCGCATAAAATGCAACAACTGCCTAAAAATTGGCCACAACCAAGAAAAATGTGAGGCAGCTTGTTTGAAATGTTGGGTCATTGACCACAAAGTCGACACCTGCCCATCCAGAACCCTTGCAGAGAGGATGGGTGGCGCAATCACATCAGCAACAAAACCAAGTAATGAAAAGGTCACAACACAGGAAGAGTTTCCGCATCTTGAGGCCACTCCTGATCATGCCGCCATGTCTAAGACAACGAAAAGGTCCCGTAAAGGAGGGAAACCTACCAGAATTACAGAGACCAACAATACGTTCCTAACAGAAGAGACTGACAATGCAGAAACCATCATAATAACTCCCACGGACGAAAGCGGAGCTACCACTGCCAATACAGCATCGCCAACTCAGATAACGTAGAAGAAGCTGAAGTAGAGATGGAGACGAACACCAAAACTTCCAAACGGCCATTAAGTCCACAGGAAGAAGAGCTGACAAATCTCAAAACAGCAAAAGTATCTGAAAACGAACACCCAGAAGTCTCTTATGCAAAACAGGGGAGACTCTAAGACATCTCCTTAGAGGTATGCCGGGGGTGGCAGAAAAGTTTAAAGAGGCAATAGATAAAGTAGGAGAACCTGAACTCCTCCTCACAGGGAAATATTGACCCGACATCGTCAGTGCAAAATGGGGTGACTTCTTTGTTGATGACATCAGCAAAATCACCCCCTGAGCAAGTAGAGGTAGTCCTGGATATAGACGAGGAGGCAGCTTCGGCGTTCTTCATAGCTCTCTGCAAAGTAGACATGGCCAAGGGAAGTGAGGTGGCCAAAAGAATCATAACAGCCCACAAGAAAAGAAAGGAACAGTAACCACCTTGTGGATTTCTGTACTCAGCTTCACTGGTTTTTAGTTCCCACAGGTGAGGAAGGACCTGAGAACCCGAGCGGCGAAGGCTTACAGCGAGGCAGTTCCTTGTGAGCTGCAACACTCGGGTCAGATCCTTCCTCCACCTCCGAAAAAAAAGTAGTATCAAAAGTCGCCGATAGGGGAAATTTTGGCGCTGGGGGAAGCCGAAAGCAGTCAAATATTTGCAGTAAACGCAGGTAAAAAGGATTATTATTATTATTATTATTATTATTATTATTATTATCATTATCTGAGAACTCCAGGGAGTCAAGGACTCATCGAGGGAGGCTGTAAATTAACCAACCAAGCTATCATACCTTTCCTTAAATTCATTTACACTAGATGCATTCACTACCCTTAAGGGAAAATTATTCCACTCACTCACTGCTCTCTGAGAGAAAAACCTAGCTCTTACCCCTTGATTGACTGAGAACAACCTTAACTTCCATGGATGCCCTCCTGATCTCAGCGCCTTCCATATAATGAAAAAGTTTAGCATTTGAAATGCTATAACACGCATTCAAAAGTTTATAGACCTCTATCATATCACCCCACTTTCTCCTGTTAACCAGAGTCTGTAATCCACATACTCGCAATCTCTCCTCATATTTAGATTCTACATTCTGCTTGTGTTTTGGAGGGTTTGCATGACGAATCATTAGACTTTTGCTACCCTTAATGCTTTTATCACAAAATTTTACAATAAGCAGTTTGTCCTTTACTTTTACCTGAATTGATCCATGATTTAAGAATAGAATCCTCCAACCAATCTTCTTTGAATTTTTGCTTGTATTATTTTTGTGATCTTTTTAGAATCCTATTCATAATTCCTCCTATACCGACAATGGAAATCATCGTAACTCCAAGGCGTCATTGAAAGCAGAAACTTTCAATGACACCCTGGAGTTACGATGCAACTCTAACTACACATCATACAGACTTACTATTCATTGAAAAAATTCACCGGCACGTTGGTTGCGCAGTTCGCCACTCCAGCAGCTGTGAAAATATATGTCATACTTCCCCTAAGGAAGTATATTCTGTTATCAAGAAACTTAATAACACAAAGGCCCAGGACCTGATGAGATTCCAACAAAGTAATAAAAGCGCTCCCTCATAAAGCTTTCATGCACGCAGTAACCATTGTTAATGCTAAGATTCAGTTACTTCCCCACTCGTTGGAAACTGGCAGACATAATCCTTGTTCACAAACCTGGGAAAGCACCTCAGCTCCCTCAGAACTACAGACCCATCAGTCTCCCATCATGCCTGGGGAAAATTGTCGGGAAAATAAACCTTAACCGTCTGCAAGAGGCGACAAACAAAATCAACCTTTTCCCTAAAAGCAATTGTGATTTCGTACAAGTCAAGGCACAATTCAACAGGTCCACAGATTAATAGAATGCATTACAACTGGGTTTAACTGGAAGTAATATACAGGAGCAGCAATCTTTCTTGATGTGGAAAAAGCCTTTGATAAGGTTTGGCACAAAGGCCTCATTTACAAATAACTTCCAATTTTCCATTATATCTCCCCAAGTTCATTGATTCCTACCTGAAAAATTGGAAATTCCAAATTAAATTGCGTGGGCTCCGATCCTATACGATTAGAATCACAGCAGGTTTCCTGCTATCTCGGCTACTTTTCAACATCTATATTGCGGATGTCCCAAGCACAGTATCAACCACAATGGCTTTCTATGCGGACGACATGGCAATTATGACCAGATCGCTCAGGCTGCACATAGCAACGCAGCGATTGCAAAACGCACCAACAAACCTTGAAAAATGGTTCAGGAAATGGAGAATAGACGTCATTGCTGATAAAAACTCTGCTATAGTTTTTACAAGAGAAACATCGCATTAAAGGGGTAATTAAAATTCAATGGGATACAACTAGACAGTCGCCTCTGCTTTAATCCCTCACATTTTATATGATTGCAATAAAACCAATTTAGCAATTGCCCAGCTCTATACTTCTCATAAACTAGAGAAGCCAAGTTAACACCGAGAACAAACTGTGCATCTATAAAACAATCATCAGAATCACTTTAACTTATGGATCACCTGCTTGCGGTCACAGTAGAATCAAAAAATTGCAAGTCCTACAAAACAAATGCCTCCGCATGATCTTTGATGCCCAGTGGTTTGTCAGAAATGTTCTCCTCCATCGAGATGCAGCCACACCAAATATCTCTACGTTACTTCATGATATTGCCTCCAAATACTTTGCACAGGCAGCTCTTCATCCAAACCAACTCTTTCAAGAGTCATCCAATTACATCAAAAACGACAGATGGAAACACAAGCTCCTGAAGGCAACTCTGCTCGTCGGTACACGCGCTCTCACACAGCCCTTGATAAACTGTCCTCTACATAATCAACTTCTAAGCGATGAAGGGATAAAAATCCAAGGGAATGTCATCTATCTTGTCATAACAGTTAATGGTGTTGTGTGCTAGATTTTAGACGTGGGGCAAAATGTTTACATAATGGGATTGAAATTACGTTGTGCATCAATAAAAGGTGGTTACTCATATTAAAATATTTAATTTTCCCACTTGTTTTCATTGTTGTAATGATCTTATACGTGCGAGAAGTGTTTGAATAGCGAAGAATATATTTTTAGTGGCTGCTACCAGTCATATTGCGTGAGTATGGGATCGGGGCCGTGGGGAAGAGAAGGCTAGCGAACAGTGAGAGGGGAAGTTTTTGTTATACTTTCTCGGGTTCTAGTCAGTTAAATTTATTTGTATAAATATATATACAATATATATATATATATATATATATGTAATAAATTTTTTAACTTGGGGATATTGTATATTAGGATAACCAAGTAATTTTATAAACTTGGTTATTTTAACTCCTAATCCCAAGTATGCAAACAATTAAGTTTGCGCCTGAAACAAAGTTCAAGTCTAAGGATGTTACAACACCAAGTCAACTCATTGTAAAGGTGGTAAAGCTCTGATCACTATTCTCAGTATTTTCCTCATAATGTAAAGCACATCTCACTAGAAGATGTATACTGCAATGCATTATGGGTGGGGTCACTACCCAGAGCGGTTTCAACCTTTTTTGAGGTCTAAAGACGAAGTGAAACAGATTTATCTGTCTGGCCAAAATAAGGTCGACCACAGTAGCACAAAACTTTATAAACACCAGGAAAATGCAGTTGGTTGTGTTTTGGTTTTGGTCGACTCAGAAAAGAACGACGTTTTGGCAAAGAAGTATAGTCGGTCTTCATGTTGAATTCATTCAAAATCTTAGATAGTTTTCGGGTAAGAGAGTTGATAAATGGTAACTTTATATGAGTGATAGGGTTGGAATCATCTTCTTGTCGAGGATGTTGGCGTGGTCTCAAACGTTTAGTGATGTTACGAGACGAATATCCATTATTTAAGAAGGTGTTTATTTTGGTCAGACAGATAAATCTGTTTCACTTCGTCTTGAGGAACATAGACGTGATATCTCTTACAGTAGAACACGAGCGAGCGCCCTTTCCAGTCATGTCCTCTTCTCGGCAAACTCTAACCTTGAAGAACAGCCACATCAAGTTGATTGGGAACGCACTACTAATTTATATATATGCAAGGATGAATTTGAAAGAAGAATTATCGAATATTAATATAAACTGACTAAAAACCCCAGAATTATAACAAATTGAGATTTACTTGAAAACGCAACATGTTTCGTCGAGATTGACTTCATCAGGCGTTAAGAACATAGAAAGATATTAAAAGACACTGAAAAAACATTGAGACACTCTAAAGCTATACAATTATAAAGTTATAATATTCGACTGTAAATTACAGTTATTATGAAATTGAGCTGTAGTCCGTGTTAAAGTTCTATTGTTTGTACACTTGTGCGTGTGTGGAACCACGCGATCTCCAGTATCTGATAGTAGAGCTGAAAGAGTCAGGCAAATTATAGCTGAGATTATTGTTCATATGAAGAGGGTCCAAGGTGATTTCTTTTGACTCTACAATGCGGCGTTCTACCTCATCATGGCAAATGTGTAGGTTTGAAGTTGTTGTCCAATTTACTTCATGTTGGCGGCTTTCGTTGTTCGTGTTTATTGAAACAGGACATTGCCTGATAGGGCAGTTGCTCTGGTTCTCTTATAAGCAATGTCTCTCTGGTGTTCCTCGAGACGTAGGAGGATAGATTTCTCCGTTTGGCCATAGTAAGGTTTTCCGCACTCACATGTGACTTTGTATACACGTGGAAATTATAGAAGGTTGTGAGATTGTTTATAGTTGCTGAAACTTGATCTTATTTTTGGAAGAGTCGAGAAGCACGTTTGTATGTTGAATTTCTTTAAGATTCCACTCAGTTTTTTGGATAGTGTCCTGATATATGGCAAGGAGATATAACCTTTGGAGTCGTTCTGTGTCTCTACGTTGACGGTGGGATAATTGTTTGTTGATACTTTTTTAAAAAGTAGCCACTGTTTTTAAAGGTCCATTTAAGATGTTGTAGTTCTTTTTTTCAGTTCTTCTTCATCTGACAGTACAGATCTTGCACGATTCGCAAGAGTTGATATAATACCCAACTTTTGCGCTGGATGGTGATGTGAGGACGCATGCAAATATCTGTCCGTGTGTGTTGGCTTTCTAAATATAGAGACTTTTATTGATTCAGGCGTCTTGGTGAGTTTAACATCAAGGAAACAGAGGGAACTATTTTCTTCAATCTCCATGGTCAATTTTATATCCTGATGGAGGTTGTTTAAGTGGTTTAGAAACCTGTGAAAATTCTCAATACCATGCGCCCATATGAGGAATATGTCGTCCACATATCTAAGCCAAATTCTTGGTTTTAAACTAAAAGAGGCGATTGCCTTTTGTTCAAAATCCTCGAAAAAAATGTTGGCTAATATAGGAGAGAGGGGGCTTTGACCTGTTTATATTTTAACTTCCAAATCCGAAATAGCCAGTGTTTACACAGTGAGATAGTAGAGAGAACATTTTATTTGAAATCTTGTTCTTTAAAATATGGAGAACTTCTTGTGTCGGAATGTTGGTAAAGAGTGCTACCACGTCAAAGCTCACCAAGATATCAAAAGATTTGAGTTTTAAGTCCTTGATTTTAGAGACAAAATCTGTTGAGTTTTTAATATAAGAAGAAGATTTTCCATTATAAGCTTTTAACGATGACACCAGATATTTAGATAATCTGTAGGTGGGAGAATCAATGCTGTCTACTATAGGTCTCAGTGGATAGTTTTCTTTATGAACCTTAGGGAGACCATATAGCCTTGGAATGAGTGGGTGTAAAGAACGGATGGAAAGCCGTGTATTTCGTGGAATTTCTGTGGTCTTTTGTAGGAGATTATTGGTTCTATTGTGTATTGGTGGATCTTGCTGGATCCTTCTCAATTTCCGAATAACTATCTCACTCTAACAATGTTAAGATTTTTTCTCGGTAGTCTATTTTATCTAGAACTACAGTTGCATTCCCCTTATCAGCTTTTAAGATGACAATGTCCTTGTTAATCCTTAGATTTTTAATTGCAAGTCTCTCACCAGGGGATATATTATCAGAAGGAGGTTTTGCGTTGTTGATTGCAAGAATTGCTTCTATGCGAAGTAAACTCGAGTCTGTGGTAAGAAGTAGGGAAGCTGCTTTCTCCATCTTAGTTAAAAGTAGTTCTTTAGGAATACATTTTGGTGCCAACACAAAATTTAGACCTTTTTCGAGAATTTTCTCTTCATCGGGACTTAGCACGTATGACGATTTGTTAAGCACCAAATTTTTAAGTCTGTTATGACAATTATTTAGAGTGGACCTTTTTTGTCTTGACTTGAGTAAGTTGAATTTTCCGATTAGTTTCTGTTTGTTTAAGTATTGATATCGTAATGCGCGGTGTGTACTTAATTCTTTAATGTAATTCAAAGAATCAAGGTCTAAGCAGGCTGCTAATTGGTTTTCTAATGATGTTTTTTCTGTGAAAAGCAAAGATAAATTGCGTTTTGTATCGCAAATCCTCTCCGTTAAAAGATCTAGTTTAGCTTTAGTGTAAATTCGGTGCGCTCTTTTTGTAGTAATGATTTCTTTAAATTGTAGGAACTTTGGAATAATTAAGGAAAACTTACATCTTTTCAAGAAGATAAGTCTGTTGATATTAATTCCAATGCTGCTGAGTGTCTTCTGATATGCTTTCGTAAGTACACAATTACCCTGGTCAGAAGGGAAATGATGACTACTACTATTAATTCGGGGTTGGGATATGTTCATTTTTAATATAAACTGACTAAAACCCACATGTTTCGTCGAGATTGACTTCATCAGGCGTTAAGAACATAGAAAGATATTAAAAGACACTGAAAAAAAACATTCAGACACTCTAAAGCTATACAATTATAAAGTTATATTTTTCAACCACTTAAGCAACCTCCATCAGGATATAAAATTGACCATGGAGATTGAAGAAAATAGTTCCCTCTGTTTCCTTGATGTTAAACTCACCAAGACGCCTGAATCAATAAAAGTCTCTATATTTAGAAAGCCAACACACACGGACAGATATTTGCATGCGTCCTCACATCACCATCCAGCGCAAAAGTTGGGTATTATATCAACTCTTGCGAATCGTGCAAGATCTGTACTGTCAGATGAAAAAGAACTACAACATCTTAAATGGACCTTTAAAAACAATGGCTACTCTTTAAAAAGTATCAATAAACAATTATCCCACCGTCAACGTAGCAACGTAGAGACACAGAACGACTCTTATATCTCCTTGCCATATATCAGGACACTATCCAAAAAACTGAGTGGAATCTTAAAGAAATTCAACATACAAACGTGCTTCTCTACTCTTCCAAAAATAAGATCAAGTTTCAGCAATTAGAAACAATCTCACAACCTTCTACAATTTCCAGGTGTATACAAAGTCACATGTGAGTGCGGAAAACCTTACTATGGCCAAACGGAGAAATCTATCCTCCTACGTCTCGAGGAACACCAGAGAGACAATGCTTATAAGAGAACCAGAGCAACTGCCCTATTAGGCCATGTCCTGTTTTCAATAAACATGAACAACGAAAGCCGCCAACATGAAGTAAATTGGACAACAACTTCAAACCTACACATTTGCGATGATGAGGTAGAACGCCGCATTGTAGAGTCAAAAGAAATCACCTTGGACCCTCTTCATATGAACAATAATCTCAGCTATAAGCTCTACTACCAGATACTGGAGATCGCGTGGTTCCACACACGCACAAGTGTACAACAATAGAACTACTGTATAACACGGACTATAGTTCAAGTTCATAATAACTGTAATTTACAGTCGAATATTATAACTTTATAATTGTATAGCTTTAGAGTGTCTCAATGTTTTTTCAGTGTCTTTAATATCTTTCTATGTTCTTAACGCCTGATGAAGTCAATCTCGAAGAAACATGTTGCGTTTTCAAATAAATCTCAATTTGTTATAATTCTCGGGTTTTTAGTCAGTTTATATTAAAAATGAACATATCCCAACCCCGAGTTAATAGTAGTAGTCATCATATATATATATATATATACACACTACTAGTTTCGGCTTGTAACAGCCTTCTTCAGGTGACATTATAAAAGAAAAAACACTAAACATTGTGGGTTAAAAGACTATGAAAAACACAGACAGTCTTTATACATAATTATACATCTGTGTTGTTCACAGTCTTTTAACCCTCAATGTTTAGTGTTTTTTCTTTCTTTTATAATGCCACCTGAAGAAGGCTGTTACAGGCCGAAACTAGTAGTGTGTGTTTATATTAAAGCCTTTTTACTTAAATCTCAGTTCTAGTCATTTAATTCTTCATAAAACTATGTATGTTAACCGATTCAATGATCATTCTGTGATATATATATATATATATATACTGTATATATATATATATATATATATATATATATAATCTCTCTCTCTCTCTATCTTTGAAATTCTAAAATACCATAACAACAAGAAACAACAACACTACTAATACAAATACAAATAACGACAGTAAAATTACCCTTGCTTTTCAGTACTCCACTAACTTTTTAATACCAGGTATCTTTTTATAAGATAACAATAACTCGTAAAAAAATTAAACTAGTACACTATGGATTTTCAACTGAATAATTGTTACACGTGTGATAAAACTCTAGTGACCTGGGTTGTGTTACATTTTATTTCTAAACTAGGTTACTGTTTACACTAATGATTATGTATTTCGTATTTTTCTATATAATTGATGATATTAAAATATCTAATGAGAGGGTTTTATATTCAAAGGAGAATGCTGAGTACGCTCATGTCAGGCTAATTGCCGATAAAAATGTCTTTTTATATATAAAAATTCAATATATATATATGTGTGTGTGTAAAGTAAGAATAAGCAGAAATAAGCAAACATCTTTTATTGTGTATAAACCACAGATAAAGTAACTATGGTGAAAACGAAACCATGAGGATGATTTGATTCTAGCATTGTTTGTTCATAGATGGCAGCACAAGTGTTGCCAATAAACCAAATCACCACTTTTTAATATGCTAAAGGTGTCATTTTCCAAACAATGAAACTCTTTTCTAAATAGATCAAAATTCAAACATTACTTATATAATTTCTTTCTTGGTTTATTTAATAAGGAAATAAAGCGAATAATTTTAAATTGCGCTAGAGGTAAAAGTTATAGTGGAAGCGATATGGTAGTATTATTATCATCATCAAATTCGTGACATGTACCCTCAAGAGGTATTCAGAATATTATGATAGTAATGAAACTTACACCATTACTAACTTCCTATCTACGATTTTCTCCAAATCGGTCTGTTACCTGTCAAGGCTTCAACATTATCAGATCTTATATTTATGTCTTCTAAGGCACTTTTTACTCTATCAATCCACCGATATATTATTATTATTATTATTATTATTATTATTATTATTATTATTATTATTATTATTATTATTATTATTATTACGGGCGACTCCAAGGAGTCCTTAGACTCATCGAGGGAGGCCCTAAACATCATGTCCATCACAACTATTCTACATTCACACAGTATCTATCATACTTTGCCTTGAACTCATTCACTCTCATTGCACCCACAACAGACTCTGGCAGCTTATTCCACTCATTTACCAATCTAAAAGTAAAAAAACCCAGTTCTAACCCCCTTACTGACCACACTCTTGTCCAGCTTCCATAGATGTCCGCTAGTCCTCCCACCACCAGTCCTGTTCTCAAAAATATCCTCTGAATTAATCCTATAGAACTCTTCAGCAATTTGAATGTCTCAATCATGTCTCCCCTTTTCCGGCCTATCAACCAATTTCTGCAACCCACAAATCTTCAACCTATTTTCATAAGGTTCATTCCATAGATCTGCTATCATCTTGGTCATTCGCATCTGGATCCTCTCAACCTCCTCCCCATCAAGAAGAAACCTAGGTGACCAGATCTGGGCACAGTAATCAAGATGGGGTCGTATCAAGGCTCGATACAGAGGAACAATAACTTGCTTATCTCTGCTCGTCAATGGGTCTTTTTCCTGCCAACCTGGCAGAGAACCCTTGTTTCACTAATCTTTCCTCTCCCATTCTGTTT
This sequence comes from Typopeltis vanoorti, assembly GCF_054136105.1. NCBI lineage: Eukaryota > Metazoa > Arthropoda > Arachnida > Uropygi > Thelyphonidae > Typopeltis > Typopeltis vanoorti. The sequence continues at coordinate 115,101,192 of NC_143554.1, forward strand.
AAGTGACCATACCACTTGATATTAGCTCTGCTAACACATTCCTGAATGCTACCGATGCCACGTTCTTTCCTAATATCCTCATTTTTAATATGATATTGCCTTTGATAGCATCTAGTCTTTGGTCAAGCATTTTACTTCTAACCCAGCTCTCAGATCCATAAGTTAAAATGGGTTTGAACCCTCTCTTGTATACTGCTAAATTAGTGTTTTGACTAATTTTTCCCTTATTCCATATGAATTTATTCAGTTGACTTCCTGCCATACCAGCTTTGTTGATTCTGTTGTCTATTTCCATATTTAATTTACCATCTTCATTAAAAATCGTGCCTAAGTAGTTGAAATGTTTTATTTGTTTTATAGGTTCTTCATTTACGATGCAGTGGATATTTTCAATGCTTCTGCCTATTTTCATTGTCTTTGTCTTGTTATTGCTGATCTTCATACCATATCTATTACAACAGTTATTCAATTTAGTCAGGGAATCTTGCAGACTTGTAGCGGTTTTTATTTAGAAGTATAACATCGTCCACATAAAGCAAAGAGCTGACATTAACATCTCCAATTCTGATATCATGTTTAATACCACTTTCCTTCATAATGTGATCCATATAGATAATGAATAACAGAGGGGATAAAGCACATCCTTCTCTGACACCAGATTTAACATTAAACCATCTTCCTGTACTTCCTTCAATTCTAACTTCTGACTTACAACCCAAATGAAGACTAAGTATTGCTTGATGTAATACCCTATTGACACCATACAACTGTAGCATTTTGAATAGCTTTTCTCTTAGCACCTTCTCATATGCCTTTTCCAGATCTACAAAACTTAAATACAGATCTTTGTTATATTCCTTGGATTTCTCTACTATTTGTCGTAAAGCCTTTATTTGGCCTGAATCCAGCTTGTTCTTCACCAAGATTCACTTCCACAATCCTTCTCAACCGTTTCTCAAGTACACTTGCATAACTCTTGCCAGGAGGGGAAATACCTCTGTAATTCTCACATTCAATTTTATGTCCCTCTTTATATATGGGTACTATGAGAGTTCTACTCCAATCATTTGGAATTCGTCTCTCTGTGCAGGCCTTCTGCACCATGTAGTGCATAGTTTAAAAGTGCATAGAGCACTCTACTGAGTGTTCCTGGTAAGTATTTGCCTGAAGTATCTTCACTACTGGGCTTTTTTGTATATAGAGGCTAATGCCTTCATATCAATTGCTTTAGTATCCATAATGCAAAGTGCACACGCTTTCGGATGTGTATAATGCTATGCATTATGGGAAGGGTCACTGCACAGACCGGTTGATTGGTAGTACTATGAAGGATAAAATTCTCCTATTCTAATTCAAAGGATATACAGTTAACATTAATCGTGTGATGTAAGTAAGAAGCTAGTGTATTATTGTATGTTAATTGCGTGTGTTCTGGTGGTCAGTTTGCCTGTTTTTCAGAATTTCTGGGAAGAAAAAACCTGCCATTTCTGTATGCACCAGTAACCCACCTTCGTAAAAGGAGAACAGAGCAAACGCATCCTAAAGGAAACCGCTGGAATGATCATTAATAATAGAACAATGTTAGACTTGGAGAAATCAAGAAAATATTTAATTTTAAATTAAAGATGCCAAGAAATTATATTCTTGGTTTAATCCTTTATCAAAGTGGAAGCAAACAGGGTTTGCGACTTCACTACTGGGTTTTTTGTATGTAGAGGCTAATGACTTCATATTAATTACCTTAGTGGTCATAATGCAAAGCGCACACTCTTTTGGATGCTTATAATGCTTTATGGGAAGGACCACTACATAGACCGATTTCTACCATTATTGAGGTATCATCCAGATACAGAAGATATACCAAAGTTCGAGTAATGTAGTAAAATAAATGATTAAATCAAATATATAATTTATTGGCATCTTTAATTTATAGTCTAATCAACTGAAAAAATATTTAATATCTTTTTAATTCTAAATTATTTTAATAGTAACATAATACGCCTTTTTATTATTTGTATATGAGAAATACACTATTTTCCAGAAGCTAAAGTTAATCTATCTAGGGTAGGATAATCGACCGTGAGATGCGGTGATGATTAAATCTTGGTATTTTGTCGTGACGTTCTATTTTCATGTTATGTTCTAAATCCGCCATCTTTGTTCAAGTCACTCTTATCAATATCTTATCAATATAACAACTAATTGCAAATTGATCACCAATCCAAAAGTAGAGAAATTTATAATTATACTGCGCCACCCTATTTTTAGATTAGTCTATATAAAATAGTAGGATCAATTCTTAATTAAGTTAGCAGTCTCCTCATTTATTTAGGCCGAATTATTTACTATTCCACATGGGGAACCCGCAAGATTCGAATTTTTTTATGAACGGTGCAATAAAATGGAGTTCAGGCAAACACAATATTTAGATTAACAAAATAAAACATTTAATATACGATATATAGCAAATACATGAATTCTACTTTTAAACGAAACAATACAAATAACTTAATACATCTTGCTAAGTCACTCATTCCAATTCAATGTTCTAAACTTTAACATACAATTCACTGCTTCAAAATTATAAATTTTCTTAATTCAAGTTAATAAAACAAAACTTCTCATTTGATCAGTATGCACACATCTATCAGCTTTACTTAATGTTTAAATTCACAGCAGGCACTAATCAAGGTAGACATTATTCCAAGCAATCTTATTTCGGACCTTGAACTTCGAAGATACGCTATAGTTAATGTTAGAATAAACAAACATGTATGACTACTCTTACCAGATACAATCTTCAATACATCAATTTATTGCGAGCACACTTATGAATTAACTTATTTGAGCTAGCGGAACACATTAAATAAAAATCTCCAACGCTTTAACTGAACTACTGTTAATCGCGCTTCACTACTTTAAAAAAAACAGCAATAAGGTACTGATATCCTTCCTTGTTTACTTTTCTACAACAAGTTAAGTTCATTATATTCTTCTCAGGGCAACACAGAATTAAGACGTAATCCAAGATTAACTGGAACTAATCAGAATTTCCAATTGAATGTCCAGTTCTTTATTTATCCGATTACGACATCAATTTTCCTCTATAACCACAGCTGATTTCACTTGTAGCTCAGTATAAGATTCACTACGTTTCTTGCTTACTTCTAAACACTATGCGCTTGAATTTCTGCCCTAAAGAATTTACAATTTTCTTTCACTTTCTTGCTTATATCCTACTTTCCTTCAGGCTCCGCAAAACTCTTTCCTTTTTCTTCTATAAAATTCTTATTTTTTTTTCTTTTCTCCTTTCTCATTCCAAGGTCACGCACTCTTCGACTCGTGCTTGTTTATTTCATGCGTCTCCATGACAACGCATGAACGCAAACATTTCGCTAATGTAATATAATGCTCTACTACTACATAAGTGGTTACATAACGTTAAATTTTTACAAATAAGAATAAACAGAATATTTGAGCTACTTAATCAGCTCTTTCATTGCGTATACAATTATTTATAATAACACTTTTCGTTACTTTACATATATATTTTAGTTATCATAAATTTCTACACATATTATTATTTAATGAATTAATAGTAGGTTAAGTTTAGGATAAATACTTAAATAGTAATTCTTAATTAAGGAACAATAAATAATCTTTATACAAATTATGATTAATATATAATAAACAATGTTAAATGTGAATGAAAAAAATAAATTACACAACAAAGTTTCATTCACAATTTAACCATTTCTAGCCTAGTTCCCACTGATGAGACCAGATCATACTTCACAGGATGATTTCTGTAGTATGGTTAGCTTCTCGGCCATTTGGCTTAGATAAAGTGTATAGTTTCTGTTCTTAACCGTACGAGTCCCATCCGGTTTCACGATATTTAACTAGAAATTTACAGAACTTCCTAAACCCCGGACTGGGGAAATATCAAACACTTGGTGGTGGGAATAGTTAGGCTCGACCCATCTGATCATGCCCTCCATTCTGCCGCGTGTGCGTACCCTCGGAATTGAGGTTGACGCCACAATAACGGCAAGGGCGATGGCGAAAGCTATCATAGACTGCGTCGGCGCAGAGAACATTTTTGGATTTACCCCTTATGGGGGAGGAAGATACCAGGTAGTGACCAAAAATATGGAGACCAGAGAAAAGCTTCTCCAAGAGTTTGACTGTGGTAAAGTAAACGTATCTCCCTTCATGGCTGGGAGCATCCTGAGAACCCTTAAGATACCACGATTTCCCCTAGAATATGCAGAGAACAACGATATAATCCATAGCGTATTCTCTAAGTGGGGAGTTGTATGGGATATCCAGGTTCACAATGACGTAGACAATCCTGAGTGGAAGTCAGGGGAAGTAACCATCTCTCTTGAAATGAGGACCGAAGTTCGTAACTTTGTCCTCATAGGATCTACCCGGGTAATGATAAATTACCCAGGCGTCAAAAAGCAATGCTTTAGATGTGACGCCTTCAATCATCTTGGGGCAGACTGCCCTCGCATAAAATGCAACAACTGCCTAAAAATTGGCCACAACCAAGAAAAGTGTGAGGCAGCTTGTTTGAAGTGTGGGGTCACTGACCACAAAGTCGACACCTGCCCATCCAGAACCCTTGCAGAGAGAATGGGTGGTGCAATCACATCAGCAACAAAACCAAGTAATGAAAAGGTCTCAACACAGGAAGAGTTTCTGCCTCTTGAAGCCACTCCTGATCATGCCGCCATGTCTAAGACAACGAAAAGGTCCCGTAAGGGAGGGAAACCTACCAGAATTGCAGAGACCAGCAATACGATCCCAACAGAAGAGACTGACAATGCAGAAACCATCATGGTAACTCCCACCGACGAAATCAGATACAGTTACATCGCCAATTCAGATACAGTAGAAGAAGTTGAAGTAGAGATGGAGACGAACACCAAAACTTCCAATCGGCCATTAAGTCCGCAGGAAGAAGAGCTGACAAATCTCAAAACAGCAAAAGTATCTGAAACCGAACACCCAGAAGTCCCTCATGCAAAACAGGGGAGACTCTAAAACATCTCCTTAGAGGTATGCCCGGGGTGGCAGAAAAGTTTAAAGAGGCAATAGATAAAGTAGGAGAACCTGAACTCCTCCTCACAGGGAAATATGGACCCGACATCGTCAGTGCAAAATGGGGTGATCTCTTTGTTGATGAAATCAGCAAAATCACCCCTGAGCAAGTAGAGGTAGCCCTGGATATAGACGAGGAGGCAGCTTCAGCGTTCTTCATAGCTCTCTGCAAACTAGACATGGCCAAGGGAAGTGAGGTGGCCCAAAGAATCATAACAGCCCACAACAAAAGAAAGGAACAGTAACCACCTTGTGGATTTCTCTACTCAGCTTCACTGGTTTTTAGCTCCCACAGGTGGGGGAGGACCTGAGAACCCGAGCGGCAAAGGCTTACAGCGAGGCGGTGCAGTTCCTTGTGAGCTGCATCACTCGGGCCAGATCCTTCCTGCACCACTAAGTTTACCTTTCCATTCCTTCTCCAGATTTATTCTCTCTTTGTTTTGTTACATGTTTCCTTTTTAGGATTTTTCTTTTTTTTTGTAAGTGAAAAATCAACGACCGTTTTAGAAGCGCCCCTGGGTGGCAAACAGCTAAAACAGGTCAGCTGAGGCCTCTTTAACCTACTCTACCACTATGCACTCTATCTTTATTTCCTCTCCTACTATCTGCTGACTCTCAGCCTATCTTACTCTACAGGCCGATGATGAAGTTTGTTGAACTCACAAAATATATATATATTACACTCCAAGGGTAATAATAATAATAATAATAATAATGTATGGCAATGCTGTACCAATGAAGTTTAACTGACATTCGGCTGTTGCTGTTATCCCCCCCCACCCTGGGGCGCTGCGATTCGAGAGTTTTGAGTTCGCTCTCTTAAGGTTCTTGCCTGAAGGGAGCAATTTGAGTCTCCGGGGAAATTGTTCTCCGGCACGGCCCACTGAGGGACTTTGTCAGTGAATGCTTTTCTTCCGAATGTCAATGAATGCTTTTCTTCGGAATATGAGCGGTTCTGCTCGGTGGTGGTGTGTGGGTGGAAGGCCATCACTAAGTGTCGTCTACGCTGAGATGGACGGTCTTTCGCCCACGATTCAGTGGCACATGGATCGTCCGAATTTTTAGAGACGGCTTTACCTTTAAATAAAAGTAAATATATGGCAATGCTGTAGCCAATGAAGTTCTAACTGAGGCTCGGCTATTGCTGGTACCCTCCTGCCATGATCAGAGCTTTAATAGCTCAATAACACCTTATCCCTACACTGTCCTCTATCTACAGATAACAGGGAAGATGAAAAGCATTCTTGCTTCGCCCCTTTAAGCCAGTCTTTATAAGGACTATATATAAGAGTCAAACTAGGTGGCTTCCAAATTTGTAGGAAACTGTATTGAAGGTTTTCAAGATGGCGGTATCCATCGAGTTTGGATTTTGATAGTTGATATAAAATGTGATTTAAGGAATTTTGACTAGTTAATTTACTAGTAGTAAATAGTTTTACTGCTATAATCAATCGGTTTATTTTTGAAAGTGGTCTTTTATATACACCAAAGAATCAGCTACGTAGGTAAGTCAACAAATTTCAAAACAAGGGCGATACGCTAGGCCTACTGCTATTAGTATCGCCATTGCTTCATTCACTTCATTAGAAACTATCTACTTCTTATTGTGGAAAGGGGAAGACATGTCCTGCTCTACAGAACAAGGCTTGGGTTCTACCCATGGATGCACCATACGAAGAACTTAATTTTAAACAGCTTCTGGCAGTAGGCTATCTGCTTCACACAAAAAGGCCAGGAAAAGTTGTAGTTCATGAAACAAAAGAAGTTGATACAGATGACTCTCAACTCTTAGAACTTCTTCAAGACAGCGCCAGCGAAATAGCAACAACTGCTGAGGATAATCCCCTTACAGACCACACCGATTATCGTGAGGTTCGCGCTCGCAAAAAACGCAAAACTGCAGCCTCTGAACCACTCAATGCGGATGGAATCGAATGGAAGAAGATGGCCCTGTGCCGGACTCTCCTACCTCCTCAAGGGAAAAGATACCCCCGATTATTCTGCGTGAAAAGAATAAATGGATGTCGCTAAGGACTACGATGTACAATTTACAGATCTCATACAGCCAAGCGAAGAATGTCACAGACGGTATTAAAATCCAACCCAGGACAGTGATGGATTATCGACGGTTAACCTCTGAATTGAATACCAGAGGTATTCAGTACCACACCTTTTCTCTAGGATCAGAAAGAAATCTCAAGGTAGTGATTAGAAGTGTATCTGAAGATGTTTCCACAGAAGAAATCACTGCAGATCTACACCAGCAAGATTTACCACTCGTAAAGGTCAGCAGAATGACCAGGAGAGACAGGACTCCAATGCCACTGGTGTTAGTAGAGATCAGTCAAACCTACAAGCACATATATGATCTGACGTATATCTGTGGACTGAAAATTACTATAGAACCATTAAGAAAAAAGGGCTTCAACAGGGCAATGACACAGATGTCAGAAGTTTGGTCACGCCCAGAAAATGTGCAAGGCTCAATTTAAATGCTTAAAATGTGGGGTCAGCCATCCAACATGCTCTAAGCCAAAATCCACTCCGGCTAAATGTACCAACTGTGGCGGTCCTCACACTGCCAACTACAGAGGATGCGCGCACAATCCAAGAAATAGAAAATCAGAAGAAGGAACATACTTTTCCTCTCTTAGCACACCTACGTCAGAGACTAATTCACAGCCTCCGAAAGATCAACATAAAGGATCAGAGGCCCCTAAAAGAACAACTCAGCAACAACAGTCTAGGACATATGCGGATGTAACTTGCTCTAAACAGACATACCCTGGAACAGTCAACATCACATCCAAATCTGACAGCTATCATTACCTCTTCCTTGGCAAATATGCTGTTGGATTTTAGCAGATCCAACCCTTCACCATGCTTTACAAATAGATTTCTAAAGGACACACAAGTCATTATCTCAGCGCTCACTCATGAACAGAAATAAAATAAAACCAAATTCTTTACAGATCATAGCATGGAATGCGAACGGATAAAGAGGTAGAATCCTGGAGCTCCGGAGTTCGCCGAAAGGCGTCAGCCGGATATACTTCCAATAAGTGAAACCCATCTCCGACCATCAGATAATCACAAAATAAATGGATACCATCTGTACAGAACTGACAGATTATCCTGTAAAGGAGGCGGCACTGCTATTTACATTAAAAATTACATCAATCATCACTCCATAAATATTCCATCCAACATTAATCTTGAGATTATAGGCATAGAAATTCCCACGTGCACGGTGGGCAAACTAAAGATTTTCGCAGCATATAATCCTCCGCAAAAAACGTTACTGTTTTCAGATCTGAACGCTGTACTGATCAACAGGGAGCCTGTCATCATGGCTGGCGACTAAAACGCCAAACATCCTATCTGGAATAGCCGTTCCACAAATAAAACTGGTCACATCCTCGCTAACTACGGCTTGCTATATAAAATGATAACATGAATACCATTGGAAGTGGTTCACCTGATCAGATCATACCTCTATGATAGGCGCATGAAAGTTAAGTTAAATGGCACACTCTCCATACAAAAACCCATCTTGGCTGGTGTCCCACAAGGATTACTACTGGCACCGACTCTTTTCTCCATTTATATGTGATATTCCGCACAACCCACTGTCATCTATCAAATCCTTATATCCAGCGATATTAGCCAGATGTTTAAAACCGCACCTAGCAATAAAAAAACTGCAGGAAAATCTAGTGAAAATTGAACAATATTTCACCAAATGGCGACTCAAAATAAATCCTCAGAAAAGCGTAGCCGTACTGTTCGCCAGAAGAATGCTTTCTACTGGAGACGTTTTCCTGTTTAACACAGCAATCCCTTGGCAGTCTGAGATCAAATATCTTGGTATATTGTTGGACAGAAAATTGACTTTCAGCTCCCATGTCAAGTCTCAATGTTTAAAGACATCAAAAATCATTGCACAGCTCTATCCTCTAATAAACAGAAACAGCAAATTGAGCACCAGAATCAAGGTACTTATATATAAATTGATGATTCGTCCTATACTCATCTACGCTTCTCCGGCTTGGAGTCATACTGCTAATACTAATATCCTCAAACTACAACGTGTGCAGAATAAATGTCTCAGAATAATCCTGAACGCACCATGGTTCGTACGCACTGTGCAACTTCACCGGAACACAGAAGTCCCCTATATTTATATCTTCATGCTGACTATAGCAACTAAGTTCTTTTCAATAGCATCTGTGCATCCTAATAATCTAATTCAACTAGCTGCAAATTACGACGCAACAGATTACACCAAGTACAAAAGATCAAGAGCTATTTTAAACTGCAACCTCAATGATTAATCCTCAGGCCCACTCAGGGCGAGCAACAGGCTCATTAATATTTTTCCCTCTCACAGTTTTCCTCATCAGATAGCGGGGAATATGAAAAGCATCTGCTTCACCCTTTAAGCCAATAAAGTTGAAAGTTGAAGTCAAACTACGTTTTTATCTGTATATGAAAAAAAATGCGAACCTGGATTTTTTACCAACATTGCACAAAAATGTGTTATAAATTCGGAACAAATGAAATTGCAATACGTTTTTGGCAAAAGTTACAAATTTCATGAGGACATATACTTAAGAAATTAATATTAATAATGTACAGTGCTTGCAGAAAGGCATTTCAGTATGGAATATGTCTACCCCGAACTGCGATGCAGCTCTCACAACGTCGTACCACGCTTAGCACCAAGTAATTCAGGAGTTCTTGAGGTAAACTAGACCACTCCTTCAGAGCAAGGATAAGGCTTTGTTTATTTTCTCTAGAAGAATTTCGAACAGCAATACATTTTCATACTGAGTCCAAAACGTATTCTATGTGGTTAAGATCTGATGAGCGTACTGGCAAGCAATTCGATTAATATCCTCGGTCTCCAGAAGTATCTCCACTCATGTAGGATGTGGCATTGTCGTCCATAAAAATGAATTCTTCGCGTACAACACCAACGAACAATCGAACATGAGTTTGAAGAACTTCGTTGCAATATTCACCAGTCATAGCCCCTTTTTTTCTAGCACTTGTAACTCGGTGCGTCCATTAAGCATAATTCCTCCCCATACCATGACTCTGCCACCTCTGTATCTATCCCTTTCAAAAACATTCTCCCGAAAGAACTTTCACGCCAGATCAAGCGTCGTCTAGAATCGGAGGAAAGATTAAAACGACTCTCATCTGTAAAATAGTACATTAGCTGATTGGTATATTGTTTAATTTTTATGGATACAACACCACGGAAAACGTGTTCTATAATGAGCTGTGGATAAAGGGATGCAGACTACAGGCCTATTTGTCGTCGATGTCTTGTACAGGTCCCGCGTTCCGTATATACAAAAAGGGTGTGTGCATTGCATTATGGGATACTTCACACGCACACGTTGTTTGCTTTTAATCCTTTATTCGCGCACACACATGAATAAAGGATTAAACTGAGAATTTAATTTCTTGGCATCTGCAATTTATAGTAGAACCAAGCGGAAAAATTTTCAACAAACGTTTGATTTGTCCGCTAGACCCCCCCCCCAAACATTCACAGTTTATAAAAATAAGTTAATTGCTGTCTAATTGTTTACAAAGAAAGTTAATTTAACAAACTTTGATTTTTTTTATTTAAAAAAAGTATATTGTTATTATTAAGAAATTTTTGTAAAAATATTGTTAATAATGATTATAACAGCATCTACGCAGTTAATTTCTTTTTATTACATATTATTATTATTATTATTATTATTATTATTATTATTATTATTATTATATCCTTCCTCCCAAGACGCCAAAGAACTTAATGTCAACCTCTGTGTTTCAAATTAAAAAATCCCATATTTAAGGGATTGAGGTCTTTTCTTCTTTGTTTTTTGATACTTATTCTTTATTATGTACAAGTTTAACGCGATAAATTCTTATCATCTCGAAAGTTGAATTGTTTTCAGGATATAAATTAATATTGTAGAACACGTACCATCTGAAAACAATATTCTTTAAATTTGTAGTGGGAAATGTTATGTTATTTCTTTCTCAAATATTGTCAATTCAACTCAAACTCAATTTTCTTAAAAATTGTAAGTCGGCAGTATTTTAGTTTTGCCAGAGTTATATACAACTACACTTTTGTAATAGCTAGCTTTGACAATGTAATGTTCTCACTATGGTGGCGCCCTCTTATTGGCACACCACTAAGTTTTTTCTGCACATATTATTTGTTTTGACCATCTCGATGTATATTGTCGTTTATTTCTTCAACAAGCTGTGTTTACAACTTAAAGGGGAAACCTGCTCTAATATAATTCTATAATTTGTTTTTTAACCAACGGATAGTAGAGAATTCTTTTTTTTTTTTTTTTAATGAACTAGAGGTGCGGCAGATATTAATTATACACCTCGTCAAGAATACGATTGCAAGAAAATCCATTACACCTGCTAAGTGCAAGTATTATAAAGAAATGAACGAATTGCGATATTTTTTATAAAAGTTACGAACTCAGTTTAGGTGTTTTCCTTTATTACCTCCTAATTGCATTTTATTTACTTTAATTTATTACGTTTTATTTATTATTAAATAAAATAAGATCTATAATATAAATATTCAATTATAATACATTTTCGTAAGTTATAATATATTCTTAAAAGTCCTTTAAAAATTTGTTTGAACATTCTTTTACAAATACACAATAAATTAATAAATATAATTTTGGTATTTTTAATATGAAGTGACTGATGATGTACTGGAACCCTTGGAGGGTAATGGATGGCAATGCTGTAGCCACTGAAGTTCTAACTGAGGCTCGGCTATTGCTGTTACCCTCCTGCCATGATATCAGCGCTTTAATAGCTCAATAAAACCTTATCCCTACACTGTCCTCTACACATAACGGGGAAGATGAAAAGCATTCTTGCTTCGCACCTTTAAGCCAGTCCTTATAAGGACTATAAGGAGATGATGTACTATTTCCCTTAGGACGCTCTCCACCCCAATCAACTCATTCAAGAGTCATCCAACTACGATGAGAACGACAGATGAAAACATAAGCGCCCGAAGGCAGCTCTGCTCATAGGTACAAGCGCTCGCACACGGCCCTAAAATGGGCGATCCAACGATAATCTTCAGTTAATCAACTCCTTAGCGATTAAGGGATAAAAATCCAAGGGATTGTCATCCATCTTGCCATAAAAGTTAACAGTTAACGGATGATGTACTGTCCCAGGTAACGGAGGACAATGCTGTAGCCAATGAAGTTTTAACTGAAGCTCGGCTATTTCCGTTACCCTGACAGCCAGTCATGACTAGACCTTATAGATAAATAACACCCCACCCACCCACCTACACATTTTCTTCAATCAGATAAAGGGATAAAGAGTAAAGGTCCATCTCCCTCCCAAAAAATGATGTACTGTATTTCTCATCGAGATTTTGTACAATCATCTGATATTTAGGGCAAATCATTTCCAGGAAAAATTTAATAATTTCACAGGAAAATTCTAATTGTAAATTCCAGCATTTTTTTTTCATTACTAATGTTTTTTTTTATTAATATTATTTACAGACTTTTTTAATTTTCAAACAGCGATATCTGACAACGTGCGCACACACACACACATATATATATATATGTTTACCTGATGAGATGTACATCCACAACTATCGGTGGAATCTTGGTCGAATAAAGCATTAACGACTGTAGATTACGTGCTCGAAATGGGCACCTTGTCTTTCAAGACAGGTCTCGTAGTGCATGCGAAAGTTCTCGGTCATTTGGAGAAGGGTTCAGACATCTGCTGAACATATCGTATAATTTTATCCCTTAGTTCATCAAGGTTTAAAGGCGGGTCATAGTGGAACACCCAATCTTTCAACCGTGTAAGCCGTGTAGCGTAATTCGCTGCTGTTAAATACTGACCCGCCTGAATAATGTACGAAAATGCACTCAGCTCCTTCAAGATTCGCTGTAGTGACTGCCTCGATATCCCAAGCTTTACCGCTGTTACAGTCTCAAAGGCAGTCAGCCTTTGAGACTGTAACACTTGCTCCGTGATTCTCGTTTGTGTTGACAGTTCGTGATTTCCCTAAATGCCCTTTGCATTGCGGCAGAACACTTCCGGAGCGTTGGAACCTCTCGATTAAGGCAATGATGACAATGTTACTTTGGGCACGATTCGGAAACGACAAACTAACTGCTCACAAACATGTCATAAGCTTGGACCATTTGCTCTACCAACTCCTAAAAATTTTGTTTCAATAATAATTGAAACTTTGTTTCAATTATTATTGAAACAAAATTTTTAATATAGAATTTTATAATATAATTACGCGATCATCATATAATTTTTAAATTATTAAATTTGTAAAAGTTATTCTCCAGTTATTATTTAATTAAATGGAAGAAGGTTTTTATTTGATACGACTAACCAAATATCAAGTGAAGAACACAAAAAATTTTAGATAGATATTTTAATTAAATTAAAACTGTAATTTTTATGTGAATCCCTTCCTATCGTTCATTTAATACTACTTCAGAAAATAAATTGTACTTTTTCAAGCTTTCAGTAAGTGAGGGGGTGTTTCGCATGACGTCATAAATCGCCTTCTGTCTAAAGCATTTCGTGAACATCAGTGCTGAAGGGAGTTTCGAACTCACAGCCTGTTAGTGGCAATTATCTCCGAGACCAAACCAGGCCAGCTAATTAAATAAAGAATTAAACGAACAAAGTTCATCTGAATACACTTATTTTACTTGATAAACTTATTTTACACAATAAAATACTAATTTAACTTCATACTTATTATTCATTTATTATTTTATTTATGTATTATTATTTTCTTATTTTTCTCTTTATATGCTGTACTTACCTAGTAGTTTGCTGTTTACAATTCTATTGCTTGCTCAATGAACCTACTCGCAATTTCCTTCGTGAACATCCTCCCCCCAATACATACCATTTTTTTTTCAGTATATAATTATCGTTTCATCTGCTAATAATTTTATTTTATGTGCCTGAAATATGTTTCAACATTTTTAATTTCATAGTATGGACCCACGTAATTCTTTTTTTTTTAAATACATAATCTGAAAAAATGTCCTTTATATCGTCAGGTAATTTATTATAGCTGTTAATGGCTATATGTCGAAAGGATTTGTTGAATATCTCTTTCTGCTGGCTTAGGGAACTACCTCATTCCTTCCATCGCGTAGATTATAATAATTGCATTATACAAGGGGAAGTTCCTGTCTAGATAGTAAGTATTTTTTTTTTTTTTTTTATCAGGGACAGAACGTTATTGTAATAATCTTCGCCCCAACAATTGATGCCGTACGGGAGTGAGGAAATTATCCATGAATAGTACAGACATCTCAGGAATTCCATAAATTCTACTGATAAATTTTCTAACATGAGAGATTCCTTTGATGATGTACTCGTATCTTATTTTTGCTTGCCAAACATGGGAATTCCACTTCAAGTTGTTGTCGATATATAGAATATATAGACTTAAGGATCTTATTGAGTTTGTATTTTTTTATCACCCACAAGGACACACTTACTTGCCATCGCAATTTAAGTCGTGCCATTTTATTGATAGATTGCGATTTAGCTTAGTCATTAAGCTGAACATATATTTTATCTTATCTACATATATTTTGAGGCCGTTAATATGAAAGTATTTGTTTAGTTTTGTCATATCATGTTTTATGTGGTCTTCTAATCAGCAAAGGATAGTATTTTGCGAAATAAGTTGCAGCCATACAGATCATTAACATAGATTGTTTTCTTTTAAATGCTCAATAAACTTCCCCTTTTCGATTATTTATTTATGATATTTGTTAGAGAAACATGTATTTGGTTATAATTTGTAGTTTTAGGACGTTAATTTGATCACTTTTTTTTTTTTTTTTGGCAAGTTTGATTTATTCCTTTCAAGTTTTTACAAAACTTTCATAGTCATTTAAAAGTTAAAATTAAAAATCTTAAAAGTAGTAGACCTTACTGATGATGAAAACTAGAAGCACAGGATGTCAAGAAGATGTTAATTTAAGGATCCTGGCTAGCTTTCGAGGAAAAAAAAATCTGAGTTTCCGGGAGAGGGACCTCCACTTCCGTATGAGACCGGTTAACTTATCTTTGATTACAAAACTCGTTCTTCATAACATAGATCGGATTCGAACTCAAATGTGTCCAGCCAAATGAATCTGTCGAATCGAAACCAACTTATTTTCCTTTTTCCCGAATAAAAGAGTAAACTATAATTTGATAGAAATTAGAAAACATTTACTTGATTCTACCTCAGCAGATATTAAACCAATGAAGTAAGTTTGCCTTCACACAAACTGAGTATAATCAATTCAAACTATTTTTACTCGACCTATTTCTTAGCACGGTTTAGATATCCGAGATAAAAACTGAGATTCCATTCCTTTGTGTAATATTCTGTAAATTTTGTTACTGTTATAGTCACATTTCATTCCAATATCGAAGATTTGTAACGTCATTTGTTCTGCTACTCAGAATAAGCTGGTTTTTGTTTGGTATTTAAATTGATTAGTTTGTTGTTCAATTCTCATTTTGAAGGATGTATTTATATCTTCAGTTTTTCCTTATGTATGTTTTTTTTTTTTTTTCTCAATGCATCATTTACTATCTTATTGGCAGTTTATCAAATCTGGTTGACTTAAATTGAAATATTCATTCTCTTTTCTTTATTGAATACTTCAACAGGTTGTTTTAACTTCTCTGGGAGTGATAAAATGTTCACTTTGCCCTACTGAAAAGTGTCAATTTTTCGCCTATTGCTATAACTAGGTCAAGATAATTGTCTTTCAAATAATTTAGCGATTTTATGGACTACTGCTTTAATGAATCTGTACGTGATTTATGTCAAAATATAATTCTGACATCGCAGATAATTGCTTGACTGAAATCTTGTTTTAACGAGCTGTGAATACGTACTTTTGTCTGTTTATTTCGAATTTCGATGACGGAATATTGGAAGTGAATAGACAAAAAAACGCCATATTATATTTGATATATGAGTGCCACTTTCGGGTGTTTAAGTTTTACTTTAAATAAATTTGAAATAGTGGGTTCAAATCTCTCATCAAAAATGATGTTGAGATTCGACAGACAGTCTGAAGAAGAAAGAGACAGAGTGGAATAGTAAAAGAGGAGAAAAAGAAGTCTCAATTGACCAGTTTTAGCTGTTCACCCTCTCCCGATATTTCTGAAACAAACTTTTCACTCTTTAAAGAAAAAGTGACAAAAAAGGTGAAAAAATACTAAAAAACACCTAAAGCGAGTGTGAACAGAATAAAAATATAAAACAATATTAAAGATTTTATGAAAATAATAATAATAATTATTATTATTATTATTATTATTATTATTTCGTTACACCTCCAAGGAGTCCAGTGACTCATCGAGAGAGGACACTTACTCAACAACTCTCCTTCTCCACCACTTAATCCACCAAACCACCACTACCATCATTATCTAGGCCAACGCCATCTACTGCCCACAACCATCACTAGTATTGTCCGTAAATTGCGTGTGTTTTGACGACCGGCTTGTCTGTATACGGGATGAAAAACCCAAGTTTCCAAAGGTTATAGCATCTATATACATTATGGGATTATTTATAAATATTTATATATTTCATATTATGGTATATTTAATTATTTCTATATATCAATTTTTATTTTAAAATTAATAATTATATATATAAGTAAAATAAATATTCAAAACTTATTATTTATTTTTATATAGATTTATATATAAAATTTTATATATTTATTGAGAATAAACTTATTCCTACATTGGCCGTTTACTTCTGTAAATATGCGTATGTACAATACTATAAATGAAGTACATAAAATAATAGAATAAATTCTATTATAGAATATTTCATTTTATAATAAAATTCGATTTCCGCTTCTGTCTTGCTCAATTAATTTCTTTGAATTATGAAACGAATGAAATAAAAACTGCTAAACAAAATTTAAATTAATGGTAAATTACACAAGCTGTTTAATTCGGTATAGATTTCTTTTTAAGTCATTTAATACATTTCTTTATTAATGTCAACTTCTAGATTATTTGCTTTTCTTTTGGCGTTGACATTTTGGAAGACAGAAGGGAAAAGAAATTTGAATTTAATACCATATGCAATTGTATAAAACAAAGTTTAATTTCTAAAATTGTTTTAGTTATGAAAAATCAATTCTAGTGAACACTGGATGTCAGTATTCTGCACATGTGCAGAATGCCATACTCACGTGAGCAAAATGTCATGAGTGTGACGTACTCATGTGCAGCTTATGCACATGCGCATATGACACGTAACGGAAGTGGTGCAAACTAGTTGGCTCAGCAACCAGATTTCCACGCCATCTTTTGATTATTATTATTGTCACGTGTAACAATGATAACAGTAAAAAAAAAACAAAAAAAACTAATCCAGTAAATAAAAATAAACAAATAGTATTCGGACATGAAATATGAAGGCTAAATTATAATGAATTAGTTTCTTGGTTAACAGACTTGACCCTCTATTTTCACGGTTGCTGATCTTTGACAGTTGAAATTTGCAGATACAAATCGAATATATATAAGGTAGCATTACGTTCCTAGAAAGGACATGGCGATTATAAAAATACACGGTGTAAACAGGAGATGGTTAATAATGCTATTTTCCTTACGTGACTCATCAATCATTGATAGTTCATAAAAGGGTAATACTGATGACGGATATCTCATTTGCATCTTATGCTCCTGTCCTGTAAGTATCATTTGCACTTGAATAGAACAATAATTAAAGCCAGTCACACGTGCTTAGACGATAATAGAATGTTTATTACTGATTTTCTCCCACTAAGATTCGGTTATTTACTGAATTTAAACCATTACCGAATATATCTAAACTGAAAAAATAATTTTCACTAAATTAATGAAAGAATGCAGTTTGGGGTCCTGCTACATGGTTTACAAATTTTCGTATTAGAATGAAATATTAAGTTAATGATAAGTTATCCTTAGACTTTTACTAAATAGGGATACCTTGGATAGGATAAAGGTTAAATAATCTAGAAACCTGTTACAAAAGACCAAACACAACTTTTTACAACTTCAATAAGCATCAAACTCTGCGATAAGCTGCTCCTGCCATCTTATTGTGTGTGTGTTAAATCAGTTCCTAGCTTCAAGAAAGATTTTTTTATTTTATTATAATTCCTTACTTCATTTCGAATAATATTATAGTTGTTAGTCTTTCTTCTAAAATATTAAAAAATAATGAAAGTTCTTTCTATGTTTCAAAAGAACTAGTAAAAAAAAAACATTTTAAAATCGACGTGAAATAAAATATATGCAGCGCCTTTACAAAGGACTTTTCTCTTCAGATCTTTGTGCCACCGATGATGAAAGGTAATTATGTTAATATAGTATGATAATTATGTTAATTTACAAATTAATTAATAAAAATGAATATTTTTATAATAAATTAATAATAATTATTATTAAAATTATTAAATAGTATGTAAATTATGTTAATAAGAATTATGTTAATATAATAGCCAAAATGTATTTCTTTCCTAGTTTGAATAAAGTGTCATGGAATTTAAGAATATAAAAATTGATATCGAATAAACAGTAGCGACGAATAAATTTAGAGAACACATGAATCTAGATATCAGGAAATGTTTCCATTTATTGTTTTAGTTAGTTATGTCCTGCTTAAAAAAAAAAAAAAAACGCTGTCTTTTCAAAAAGTACTAGATACGTAGATAATGCTGTGGTTTATTACAAAGATAACAAGCTTTTTTAAAATAATTCTATAAAAAATTAGGCAAAATAAAAATAGTTATTGAAATTTTAAGAAAATTTAAATTATTTAAAAAGAAGTTAACACCTAAATGCTACTAATATGCTATTTATTCTAATTATTATCCAAAGAAATAATAGCAGTTCAGAGTGTCAATTGTTATTGATTATAATTAGGTTGATGAGTGCGAACACTGAACAGTTTTTGTGCTGATTGAAATAATGGTGGTGAACTTAAAAGTGAATATCAGGTAAGCAAATTTAAATTTATCTAAGCATGACCAGTTTAAGTTCCGACGACTTTATTCAGTCTTTACATAGGAAGTTGGCGTTCGACCTCCTCAAAAAACTGTTGAAGAAATTTCAGGTTGAGTGACCACAGTTCCTAAACCTTTATTCAACGGCAGAAACACTACAGAAGGGGACGACACAACACCAGGGGATGAAGGGAAGATCGACCTGATAATCTTTGCTTCCACACCAACAGACCATACAGAAACCCAAGTTCGAAAAAAAAAGCGTAAAACACGGAGACACAGGCAAACAAGGGGATGGGACCACAACAATGACCCCCCCACACACACACACACCTCAACAACGAAAAAGTCCCACCAATTGTACTACGGGAAAAAGATAGATGGACGGCCTTCAGGCCTATTATGCAAAATCAACAAATAGCCTATTCATGTAGCCAAAGAATGTGGATGACGGAGTCAAAATTCAGCCTCCCACAATGGGGACTCCAGACACCTCACAAAAACCATGGACGACTTAAGCATTAAATATCATACTTTCTCGCTTAAATCAGAGAAAAACCTAAAAGTCGTGCTCAGGGGAGGAGTAACAGAAAACATCACCACAGAGGAAATAACTGAAGACATCCGCCCACACGATCTCCCACCTGTAAAGATCAGCAGAATGCTGTGGGCTGACAAGAGCCCAATGCCCCTAGTTCTCATGGAGATACACAACACTCACAAGAATATATACAACATAACAACGATCTGCGGTCTGAAAATTACACCCGAACCACTGAGGAAAAGAGCCTCGTCGGGCCAGTGTTACAGATGTCAAAAATACGGGCACGCACAGAAGTTCTGCAGGGCTGATTACAAATGCCTCAAATGTGTACAAAACCACTCCACAACCACCTGCTCAAAAGTGAGGACTTCACCAGCCAAATGCGTGAACTACGGGAGCACCCGCCAGTCAAACTACAGAGGCCTCAGTCACTACCCCCGAAAACAAAAGAGATAACAAAAGGAAACAGATCACTTCTCAACCCTGCCCACAGGCACCAGAGACGACGGCTCCGCAGTTGCCTGACACCCAACAAAAGACGACAAACCATCTTCCACAAACGGAAAACACCAAAAGTCCGGAAAGCCACCGTCGAAGCAGGACATACGCCGAAGTAGCCCGCCCATCAAAAGATATCCAACAGGAACAACCTCATCCAAACATGACGGCAATCATCGCATCTTCATTGACAAACATGCTCCAAGAATAAAACAAGTCAAACCCTTCACCAAACTACACAAAAAGGATTCCTACAAGAAACACACACCATCTTATCAGCGCTTGTTAATGAACAAAAGTAAACTACTCCCAGACTTACTACAGATCGTCGCTTGGAACGCCAACGGACTAAAAAACAAGACACTGGAGCTTCAGGAATTCTCTCACTGACACAACCCTGACATCATTCTAATCTAAACTCATCTAAGACCTGCAGACAAACCAAAACTGAGCGGCTACACACTGTACAGAAACGACCGACTGGACTACAGAGGTGGCGGAACAGCCATATTCATCAAAATCTACATCAGGCACAGCGGAATACCCATCCCTCCAACCACCGGCATCGAAGTCTACACAAACCCAACTGGAAGACTTAAAATCTTCGCTGCCTACAACCCCCCCCCCCCTTCAAAGACCCTGCTATTTTCTGACTTGGATGCCCACCTCGGCTTAAATGAATCCATCATCGTTGCTGGGGACTTAAACTGAAAACATCCCTCCTGGAACAGCAGAACCACAAACAAAAATGGCCGTATCCTCTTCAGTTACACAGGACTAAACAACTCCGTCGTAACAGGGTCCACCGAACCAATTCACCACAGTCCAACAGGCACAGCTGACATCCTAGACATCGCTATCCTACACAACATCAAATACCAGTACAGCTTCCAAGCACTGAATGAATTATTATCAGATCACAAGCCAATTCTACTTTATTTAGGAAACAAAGACCAACCTCCCCCCCCCCCCAATCTTCCACAGTCTGGGAAAAACTTAGGAAAGTGCTACCAGAACATATTGGTCTGGTTCCCCACATAAAAGTGAAGAAAGAAAAAATAGACATGGCAATAAAGAACCTCACCAACCAAATCAAGAAAGCCATAACAGCAGCCACAGTAACCATGACCACCCACAAACAAAATCGTTTTCCAGAAGAAATCATGACCTTTATAAGGGGAAAAAAACAGACAAAGGAAAAGATACCACAACACACGTGCTCCCCAAGACAAAACACTCTTCAACAAACTAAACAAATCACTCCGAGAAGCTCTCCAAAACGACAGAAATCAACAATGGGAAAACAAGTTCACCTCCATCTTCACAGCTGATCATTCCATCTGGAAATTCCTAAATAACCTCGGGAACAAGCGCAAATCCCTCCCTACGCTCTTCAAGCAGAACAACACCTAGTGTACACAGACGCCAACAAAGCAGACACAATAGCAAGAAACCTAGAAAAACAATGCAGCCCTGCATACGAGAACCTAAACATCAGCTACATATACAGGATTCATCGTAAAGTCAGGCTCAAAATAAATCGACCCGACGACAATCCAAACCCTATTACGCCTACCCTCACCCACCGAAATAATCGGCATCATCAACCACCTCAAGAACAGAAAAGCTGCCCCCCCCCCAGGACCCGACGGCATCACGAACAAAGGCATCAAGGCATTACCACTCAAAGCCATAGTACATCTGGCCAACATCATAAACTCCATCCTCAAATGCAGCACTTCCTCAGTCATGGAAAATAGCCGACATCATCCCACTTCACAAGCTGGGCAAAGACCCACACCTATCAGAAAATTACAGAAAATAACAGGCTGATGGGAAAATTCCCATCAGCCTGTTATCCAACCTGGGAAAAATAGCAGAGAAAATCAGACTTCTAGAACATGCAAACAAACTACAAATCTTCCACAAGAACAATTGGGTTTCCATCAAATTCATGGCACCACCCAACAGATCCACAGGCTGGTAGAATACATCACCACAGGATTCATTTGGAATCAGCTTTACAAACCCCTTGCTTTACAAATTTATCATCTCAAACTTTCCACTAAACACGATACATATGGTCAAATCATACCTCACAAACAGGAAGATGCGAGTTGAAATAAACGAAGCAGTCTCAACCCAACGAAAAATCCTGGCCGGAGTTCCTCAAGGATCACTGCTAGCCCCGATCCTGTTCAACATCTACATGGCAAATATCCTTCAAAATCCTCTCACATCCACCATCGTCCTTTATGCAAATGACACGGCAATGCTGGCCAGATCCCGTCAACTGCATCTCGTAACCAAAAAACCACAAGACACCATCCAGAATATAAAAAAAATGGTTTGTAGACTGGCGACTACAAGTAAACCCCCAGAAAAGCATGGGGGGATGCTCGCCTTCTTGTGAAGAGTATCGTTGTGTGTTCTTTAATTGTTCAACTCAAAAATTTCCTGGAAAATCGAAACTAAATATCTCGGAATACTCCTCATCAAAAGATTAAGCTTCAACAGCCATATCAAGAATACATGTACCAAAGCATCCAAAGTTATCTCCCAGATTTACCCTTTGATCAACAGAGACAGCAAACTAAACGCAAGAAACAAAATTCTACTCTATAAGACAGTGATCCGTCCCACAGTTATATATGCCTCCCCAACCTGGAGCCATACCTCCAAGACAAATATCCTCAAGCTACAAAGACTACAAAACAATTGCCTACGGATGATCCTGGACGCTGCGTGGTTCGTCAGGAACGACAAGATCCACCGGGACATAAATATCCCTCACATCTCTTCACTGCTACGCTCCCTAGCAGAAAAATTCTTTATGAAGACATCTACGCATCCAAATCAACTAATACAACAAGCCGGAAACTATGACGGTAATGACCACTGGAAACATAAAAGACCGAAAGCCATCCTAACGCCCATTCACGACACATATCCACCTCTGCCCTCCTCAGGGCGAGCTAAAATAGCTCACAAATCTCTCCCATCACTGCTTCCGAAACAGACAACAGGGAATAGGAAAAGCGTCAAGCTTCACCCTCTGCGCCATTAATGTCCTGCGTAATAGTAGTTCAGGTGAGAGAGAGTGAATGATTATTTTCAGGATAATGGATGGCAATGCTGTAGCCAATGAAGTTTTAACTGAGGCTCGGCTATTGCAGTTACCCAGCCACGACCAGAGCTTCTAGCTCGTATCCACACATTTTCTTCAATCAGATAAAGAATCAAGGATTGTCATCTCAACGACAACAACAACAAAAAAAAAAAAAGTGGTTCGTTCAATAATGGATATGAATGGAGTTAACAGAGTTTTTTTTTTTTTTTTTTTTTTGATGTCATTGATCCTCTTAAAACAATAGAAAATCGACAAATAAAGATAAGTACAGATGTAAGGTATTAAAGAAGTAGATCATGAATTTAGACTTACTATAACAGAAAAAGAAGATTCTCATGCCGCACTTACAAGAAATTGCTATTATATTTTGTCATCCTATCCTTTAGACAGAGGAATATATAGATAGTGGAATATATTTGCCCCAAATTACCTTGAACGATGCCTTTCTTCTCTGAAAAAATTGCCTCAAAATTTGCAAAGAAAAAAAAAAAACAGACTGAGTTTGAGGCGCCTAAAAAGTTTTGTGAGAAACCAAATCAAAATTTGAAATTTTTACGAGAAATACATTATCTGACGAAAAATATCCAGAAGTCTGTTCATCCCAACTCTCGTGCCCTAATGTGAAAGTCATTAATATGGAGTTGGCCCATCCTTTGCTGCTATAAGAGCCTTTAATCTTCTTGGAAGCTTTCCACAAGAAATGATAATGATACTTTATCCTACAATTGTTCGAAGTGGTTGAGATCAGGGATCTGTGTAAGTCAGTTCTTCAACAACCATTTCGGCAAACAATTTCTGCACAGAACTTGCTTTGTGGAAGGGAGCATCGAACTGTTGCTATAATCTGAGAAGCACAAATTTGTCTAGTGTAATTATAAGCTCCAGCATTAATATTTCCAGTCATCGGAACTAGGAAAACCCAGTACAAACCATGAAACACAACCCTGGGCCATGCTCCTCTACAAAACTTCACATTTGGACGCAAATAGTCTCCTGGCATCTGCCAAACCCAGATTTCGTCCTTCAGACTGCCAAATGCTACTCATCACTCCAGAAAACACAATTCCACTGCTCCAGAGTCCAATAGCGACGAGATTTGCCACTCCATTCGACGCTATAGGTTGCCCTTGTTGATGTTAGCCTTATGTAAATCTGCAAGGCTCCATGTTCTTCAGCTCCTGACGAATAGTTGTGATGCTGATTTTGACGAGAGGCATTTCGGAACTCAGGGAGTATTCGACGACAGACGATTTTTTCATGCCACGCGTTTCAGACTCGTCGAACCGCTCTGTGATTTGATGCTGCTAAGGTCGTCGCGATCATCCTGTTGTTGCTCCTAGGCATTTCCCACTTCACAATAACGTCGCTTACAGTTGATCGGGACAGCTGAAGCAGGGCAGAAATTTCCGACGGGAGTTGTTGTAAAGGTGTCATCCTAATGATAGTACCATGTCGAAAGTCAGTCTTCAGTACGGCTCATTTTACTCCTAATGTTTGTCTATGGAGATTTCAAGACCTTGTGCTTTATTCCTGGATGAGCCGTGGTTGTGATGTATATTACCGTATTTATTACAAGGAATGAATGTGCAGATATTATCATGTAAGTAAATAATTCCACTTTTATCTAAGGAAAAACTATTTTTTATCATCTGAAGATTAGTGATTGCTTTTAAGTGTTGTCTATTGTTTATTTTTCTACTACTAGTAGTAGTAATTTCCTTCGTTCATTACTGAAATATGACTATTTTCTTCAGAAGAACACAAAAAAAAAAAAATCCTGAAAGTTATTAATTAAATACCCATAAAAACCGTAAAGAAATACACTCCCAAATTCCAGTGTTAACCCATATACGATTATCGATAGATTATAGGAAAATGTAATATTTTAAATGTGTGTGTGTGTGTGTGTGTGTGTGTGAGAGAGAGAGAGAGAGAGAGAGAGAGAGAGAGACTTTTCCATGAAATCCTTAACTTCTCATGCAACCGCAGACACCTTTTTCCTTTTTATAAAAGAAAATATATAATTTTCATCTAATCCTTTCATGTTCAGCTTAGTAGAATTCTTGTTTCTCTAGTGAACCGCAAAACTTAGGCATGTTCATGCTTGTGATTGGCTTTCTGAGAAACATTAACTGCCATAAAAGTTTGCCCCGAGGGATCACGCGTATGAGCACAAAGTCGAAAAGTTAATAGGATTGGAGTGCTTTTAGAAGTGAACAGCGAATTAATGGTTATTAGAGTCCTATTGCAAAGTATAAATATTTATGATCATATGTAAGTAGGATAATTGGAAGTAATCGATGTATACGAACATCGATTAAGTCTCTCTCTCTCTCTCTGGTTAATATAGGTAGAACGATTGTTGTTCTTTCTAAAACCCCATTGATTCTTGCAACTATAACCGAGTGTGCTCAATATTACGATTCTAAACAAGCGTAGAATGGAGCCAACATTAAAAGTTATCTCAAGAGATATCAAAGCCATTCAGTGCAGAATATGAATTTGTAAATCATCCTGGAACATTATAATGGCTAGAAGCAATCTCGAGAGACAACTTTTATCTCTTCGGATCAATTTAGAAAATTTATATATTTTCTAAAGATTAAGATAAGATATTTAATGAAATTATTATTATTATTATTATTATTATTATTATTATTATTATTATTATTATTATTATTATTATTATTATTATTATTATATTTGATATCCTCTCTCACTTGATTAATTATTTTCTTGCATATTAACGGAATATTAATATCACCTCTGATCATTTCCTAATTTTGCTGTTTCTCGTCTTAATTTTATACATAAAGGGATCGTTCAATTTTTAATATTCTCCAGTTTTCCCCATGTGTGTAGTGAGATTCAATCTTGTAATACTATGAAATCTTAGTTGACATACGAAGATTACGAACTTTCTTTTGAAAATTAACAATTATCATATAAAAAAAATTAAATAATAAAAAATGAAGAAAAATTTAGGAGTATGAGGAATTTTTGCTATTTTTATTGTTCATTAAATGTAAATTTTAAAATACACCAAACAGAAATAATGTGCTACTTTTTATATAAATTCAAGCTTTTGCAATTGGGTTCGGCTGGAGGGATAACATCCAATATCCTTGGAGGGTAATGGATTATAAAATATCAACGTTTAGAATAAAATACAGCAGAGCCAGTTGTAACGGTACTTGAACTTAGGAAGATATGCTAATTAAAAAAAGAAATTTTAATTTTCTTCTACAATAATAATAATAATATCATGTTATTGTTTATAAAAGATAAAATATCAACGTTTAGAATAAAATACAGCAGAGCCAGTTGTAACGGTACTTAAACTTAGGAAGATATGCTAATTAAAAAAAGAAATTTTAATTTTCTTCTACAATAATAATAATAATAATAATATCATGTTATTGTTTATAAAAGAAAAAATAATAATATTTCAATCTTCACACCTTTTTCATTACAGAATAAAGTAAATACTAAATGGCAGCTCGGTGTGTAGTTGGGGTTGACGGATTCATTCAATCCAATACCCTTGGAGGGTAATGGATGGCAATGCTGTAGCTAATGAAGTTCTAACTGAGGCTCGGCTATTGCTGTTACCCTCCTGCCATGATCAGAGCTTTAATAGCTCAATAACACCTTATCCCTACACTGTCCTCTACAGATATCTAATTAAATACTTCTTAGGATTTTTCCTACCCTACTTCGGGATCACTGGCCACGCAGGACCATGTGCGGAGACGGTGCCGGAGTGGTACTACACAATATGTAAACTTTTTAAAAAATTTGCAACGGATGGAGTTCGAGTGCTTCAGCTCAGACCAAACAAGCTGTACTGGAAAATTTTTGACAGCTTTGACTGGGAAAAACCCGATCTGGGCACAAACGAAGAGGTGCTGTTCACCAACATAAAAAACAGCTGGGGGCAACCATTTCACCGGGACTTAGCCTGGAGAATCGCCTACGGCAGACTCCCGGTGAAACTGGTAAAATCAGCTTACAACCCGCGCCCATGCAACCCCTTCTGCGACGTCT
Organism: Typopeltis vanoorti; assembly: GCF_054136105.1. Lineage (NCBI taxonomy): Eukaryota > Metazoa > Arthropoda > Arachnida > Uropygi > Thelyphonidae > Typopeltis > Typopeltis vanoorti. The sequence continues at coordinate 115,128,610 of NC_143554.1, forward strand.
GCGGCGCGATAGAAACCGTAGGGCATCTCTTCTTTCACTGCCCGCCAGCACAGCGTGTTTGGCACAGACTGGCTGAGGTGCTTGCGATCCCAGCGCTCACATTCGCCGAAATAGTCTTTCTACAGTTTCCTCCCCCAGTAACCAAAAACAAGAAACACCTGATTTTCCTAATAAATGTGATTAAACACCACATTTGGAAAATCAGGAAAAAACACCTTCTTAACGAGGGGGATCGCATCTATCTCTGTGTTAAGAACTGTCTCTCAGCCTACCTCCGCCGCTTCCTGGAGCAGGAAAGGTACCTACGGGGAGAAGAGCGGTTCCTGAGGAGATGGTGCGATCCACCAACCATCTGCCAGATCATACAGGGGGGGAATCCGGTTGTGTCTGCACCTATAAAACCTTCAAGTTGTAGGTGTTGACGCTATCTCGATCTTCCTTCCTGATTAGCGTTTAACCCGCAGGTATGTCTAGTCCTTTCACAGTTAAAAGTTTTTCTGTCCCCAGGTTGGGGTTGACCTGAACAAACCCGGACTGCGAAGGCCAACATCGAGGTGGTCCCAAGCCCTTTTCAGGGCGGGGTCTTCCGGGCCAGGTCATCTCCCTTCTTTTCCTGGTTATACTGTTCTGGGTTTGCTCGGCAAACTCATTCCTCTATAGAATTGTCTTCCACATAGTCTTTAGATTTATTTACACTTGTTAAATTTGCTTAGTCTCTCCTTTTTTTTCCTTTTCAGGATTTTTCCTTTTTAAAAGCGAAAAATCAACGACCGTTTTAGAAGCATCCCTGAGGGGTCAACAGCTAAAACAGGTCAGCTGAGGCCTCTTTCATCTACTCTACTACTATGCACTCTATCTTTATTTTCCTCTCCTACTATCTGCTGACTCTCAGCCTATCTTACTCCACAGGCCAATGATGAGATACGTTGAACTCACAAATTATTATTATTATTAATGGATGGCAATGCTGTAGCTAATGAAGTTCTAACTGAGGCTCGGCTATTGCTGTTACCCTCCTGCCATGATCAGAACTTTAATAGCTCAATAACACCTTATCCGTACACTGTCCTCTACAGATAACGGGGAAGATGAAAAGCATTCTTGCTTCGTCCCTTTAAGGGACCAGTCCTTTATAAGGACTATAAGGATTGTGTTCGGCTGTTGCCGTTACCCAGCCATGATTAGAGCTTTTTAGCTCGATAACATTCCCCATCCACGCAGATTTTCTTCATTCAGATGACGTGATAAGGAGTCAAGGACTCAGCTTTGGGAGAGCATTTTTAGTCTCTGGAGAGGGTGTTCTCCGACGTGGCCCGTGAGGGGCCTTGTCGGTGAATGCTTTTCACCGGAATATGAGTGGTTCTGCTCAGTGGTGGGGTGCCTTGCCTGTCACTGAGTGGAACCAACGCTGAGTTGGACGGTCTTTCGGCTACTCGTAGGGAGTGGTCCAGGGGATCGTCTTAACTTTTAGAGGTGGCTTTACTTAAAAATCCCACTTATTTACTTTAATTATTATTTTATTTCATTTATTTATTTTAATTGTAATTTTATTTATTTATTTTTTATATGAAAAATGAAATAAATTGTGATGAAGTGACATCAGAGCGTTAATTTTAATAAAAATAAAATGAGTTTTAAATTTTTTAAAAAATTTTATTTTAAAAACATCACTTTAATATTTGTGTCAATTTTTTCCTCCGCTAGCTTATCTAAAAAACAAACAAAAAAAGAATTTAATTTATCTGAATAAGAAATGAATGGTTAAGAAAACAGTATATGATAGATATGATGTCATCTCTACCATATGCGGCATGATTACTGGTTCGATAAAGAAGAAAGAGTAAACTTTAAGAAGAGAAAATTCTGATTTTATCGATGTCAATAAAAGTCAGCTAACCCCATTTTCGCATTAACAAGACATGGTGACGATTGTCAATGGTCACTAAGACATTCTAAAGATCATTTCACGATTCATTGATGATAAGTACAAACATTTCTTAATACGCATAATCGTGTATTATTGGCGATAAAGAGATTAAATGGATACCTTCCGATTATGAAGATTACCTAACACCTTTTTTTTTTCTTCTTCTTCTTCAGGTGATAGTACCATAACTGCATTTATCGGATTTAGCTGATTCGGTTAAATCCCAGGCGAGAGTGCAGATAAGATTCAACATCGAAAAGTTTGATGAAATCTCTTTAGATTGGCAATGTTCGAGTGTAACCTTAAAATAAGTGATTGTCCTCAATGCTAGTGAGTTAAAAAATTTCTGGATACCGATTATTTGATTTCCATTATTATATTTTATCATCAAAAAGATAACGATCTTAACCTCCTGGTTTCCCATGGCTATCTAGGCGCCATCATCTAATTGTGTCTATTTTCCAATCCGTTTGCTTTTTTTCAGGGAGGAAAAATCCGTATTTCCAGACAAAAAACTCTGACCTACACCTTTAAAAAAGGTTTATAACCGTTCCCCATCCTATCGCAGATTGGTATGACATGTGACAAACCACTCAGCCACTGAGGATTAGACTATTATCTACCTTAATCGTTTTCATGTATAATTATATGTATATTTAATATACTTATGTTATTAATTATATTTAATTTAAAGTTAATATGCTTTGTGTAAATCTTTATGTGAAAATTTTCTATTAAAATGCTATTAATTGAGGTCGGTTCACAACGATCATTAAATTTGAAAAACGTATGCCTCTAGATCTAATACAATTGTTTTTTGTATTAGATTAGGTTAAGGAAAATTAAAAGGGAACAAACCTTGAAGCATTCATTTTATTGTTATTCTTTGGGTTAATTGTGCATTAAAATTAAACTGTCACAAGACACGTGCTGTCACACACATGGAACAACGAAATTGACACACAAATTCATTTAACTTTTTTGTTACAATGTTGCACGAGGACTTATCTATTGTTGCAAAATACACCAGTCTCGAGCAGTTATCTTTTAGATTTCTGCCATTGTCATCTATTAATTAATATTTTTCACTGGAATTAGGCTGGGTTAAGTACAGTAAGCTTCTGTTTGATTATGAAAGGGTTAGTACTCAAAAATGCGGTTTCTACCAAGTAAGTTTCATCAGAATGGCAGGCCATATCATACCATACCACGTGCAGAGTCACTTGATGAAACATTACTGGTAGAAGGAATGCAGACTAAAAGAAAAAAATGACAAAATGTATATTATAAAAATGATAAGTTTCTTTGTTTTCAGTGGGAGTAGCATTGCTCCCACTGAAAACAGGATACAAATAGGATTAACCGTCCTATCATAAGTTTTACTTGGCAGTGAAATGCCAAGTGTTGAAACTAACACGAAAGGAAGTTGGGTTGAGTTTTTTAAATTTTTTTATACATCTATTTTTATCTACTTTATTTACCGATAGGAAATTGAAATAATGAATTAACAACTCCTTCGTATATGTGGTGCTTTTTTATTTATTTATTTTTTATCCTGGTTGATTAAGACAAACTATCCTGTTCAACTGGCATCCACCCTACAACATGCAAACAGGTACACACCCAGCCCATCCTAAAGAAAGACGATAAAAGTCAACCAACGAACTACCGTCCAATTGCTTTCACTTCTGTTCTCTCTAAAATTATGGAGAAAGTCATCAACAACCAATTCTTGAACCACCTAGAGTCATACCAACTAATCAATGACCGACAGCATGGATTCTGCCACCCGCGATCTACAGCTGATCTTGCTTTCACCATCCACCAATGGACTCAAAGCCATGGAGAAATTTGGAGAAAATCACATGGTTGCCATCGACATTTCAAATGCATTTGATTGGGATTGGTATAGGGACCTACTCATCAAATTGCCATCCTATGGTCTGCCTTCCCCACTCTGCAACTGCATCGTCAACTTTCTCACTGGTCGCTCACTACGTGTCATGGTGGACGGCTCAGAATTTTCCACCCATGCAGGAGTACCCCAGGGTTCTGTTCTTTTCCCCCATTCTCATCCTCTTGTATATAAACGACCTGCTCTCTTCATGGAATATTGCTCCCATATTTGGGATGGTGCACCAAAATGCTCTCTACGATTGCTCAATTCTATCCAGAAGAGGACAATCTGACTAAATAATGATCCCTCTCTCACAAACCCACTTCAGTTCCTCTCTCTCACAAACATTCAGTTTCTGGCTTGTGCCTCTTACAGATACTTTTATGGACGGTGGTCTGCTGAATTGGCCACTATTATTCCTCCACTCTCCTCCAAAATCATTAAAAACAAGAGCCACTCATCCCCTTATAATTTTATAAGGGAATATTGTAATCCCCTTAATAATTGTAATCTCTTTAATAATATTAGTGCATTATGTAACTAGAGTCGTAATTCTTATAATCTGATTTTCACAGAAATTTACTCTTTGTAAAATATACCGTAGTTTTTTTTTTGTGTATATATTATTATAATAACTTATTTTCCAAATAAAATTGCTTTAAATATCCTAATTTTAACAAACATTAAATAATTTACTTTTTTTTTTTTTTTGAAAGTATGATAATATGATAGATCAACAGCTAGAATGTTTCGTCCTTCTCTTTAATAAGAGATTAGCATTAGCATCTCTCACGGGTATCTGCCAACCAACTAGAACTAGGAGGTATAAACTAACCAAAAGTTAAATGTTAAGTTAAAAGTTAAAATTCCTTCTTAGATACTAACCTCCTGTCTCACCAAGTCTAACCCTAAACCTCACTCGGGACGACGGGGTGAACAGAACCCAGGGAAGAGACTGGCACCTTCGCTGGGAAGAACCCCAACCAAAGTATACTTAAATAGTATAAAATAGAAACCCACCCACTTCAATCCCAGTTGTTTTTTCTTCAACTGTCCTGTCAGTCTTTTCTCTTCAGACCATAAGTTTCAACAGGATTCCCAAGCCTGCAAAGCCTATAAACCCTCTCGACTCAAACAGTAGCCAGAGAGGGCAAGGACGGAACAGGCCAATGGGAATTTAATAGATCCAAAATGATAATTCACAAAGGATATAGAGTATGGTTAAAGAAGTGGAAGCGGAGGCTGAAGCTTTGATAACTATACTCTAAAAATGATTATGTCTTCCATTGGCCCTTGGCAGAGACATGCCCTGGACATGGAAGATGTCTAACAACAGTTAGAACAGAAAAGGTACTCAAACAAAATCTGTCTACCAACCAGCGGAAACTGCGCCATCATCGGGCATTCACAGCCAACATGTAAGGAACCCTGTAACCACTGTGGCGACCTGGAACACAGGAAATACGTATCCGAGGATCAACTGCACTGTTATATCACCTGAAGAATTCCCTCCTCTACCTACCAAAGAACCCACCAAAAAACGAAGAATCAAGATACGAAAAAATAGAAGAGGCAGAAGGAGAAGAGGAAAATATACCCTCCACTACGGAGGCCGAGGAACCAAACAATAGAATAATGGACAAAGAAAAATGTAAAGAAATTAAGAAGAAGAAACCTTCATCCATCGTCACATATATGGGGGATATAATAATTGAAAAACTTACCGGAAAGCCCAAGACCTCCAAGAAAATCAAAAAAGCGATAGAAAAACTAGGGGAACCTTACATTTACCTCGATGAAGGGAAGGGCTTGATGTCGTGGATCTCGCATGGGCAGACTTCGTAATCGACTGTAACTGCGTTTACTTCAGAGGACTTGGAAGGCTTTCTAACCGTAAATAAAGAAGTAAAAGAGCTATATGACACAATTGTCAGGATAATAGACGACAATGATCTAATTTTGGATCTTGTGCGGGCCCATCATGAATGAGTTTCAGGGGCAAACTAAACTTAGTCCTTCCATACCGTTCACAGAACAGGGGGTCGGCCAGTTGGAACCCGAGCAGTGAAGGCCTACATCGAGGCGATGCAGCTCTTTGTGGGCTATCACTCCGGTCACGGCTTCCCCCCACTCATTTTTCCCTCTTTAGCCCGCTTATTTCCATTAAATAAAAGGTATCTAGTTTTTATCAAGTTAGCCTAATTTCTCAAGCAATAATTAACTTATCAAAAAGTGTGTATGTATATATATATATATATATATATATAGTAGCTTGGTATCTTTAACATTTATTATACTCAAGGTAAAATACTTTCTACATCTATCTCTCATCCTGATATTTTTATTTAATAAGGTTAAAACACCTTATGGTAACTTGTTCTGGTAAAATACTTATAAGTTCTGTATTACTAAAATCTTGGTATCTCTAGTCTGGCTCCCGCTGATGGGGGTTGGTTTAGAGAGGCTTTGCTTGGTGATAGGTTTTTGCCTGTTTCTGAGTAGGGCCACCGTTGAGATTATGGCTTTGCCTGGTGGTGGGGTGAGCCTGCCACTGGGTAGAGCCAACGCTGAGAAGTTCTTCTCGGTGATGGGGTGAGCCTGGCACTGAGTGGAACAACGCTGAGTTGGACGGTCTTTCGGCCACTATGGAGTGGTCTAGGGATCGTCCTAATTTTTAGAGAGAGAGGTCTTTACTTAAATACACCTCAATAAAGGTTGAAACCGGTCGGGGACTATTATGAGTTCGCTCTCTTAAGGTTTTTACCTTAAGGAAGCAATTTGAGTCTCCGGGATAAGTGTTTTCCGGCACGGCCCGAAACTGGTCTTGGTAGTGGCCCCTTGCATTTAATACATAGCATCATACATCTCCTCCAAGAGATGTGCTTTGCATTAAGAGTAAATATTAAGAATAGTGATCAGAGCTTATCCAAGAGTTGCCTTGACTTGCACTGTGGGGTCACCTAGACTTGCAATACTTGCAGGCGCTTACTTGTCTGTTTGCTTACTTGGAAATGGAGTAAACCAGGTTTAAAATAGCTTGGTATCGTTAACATATACAGGTAACCCTCGTGTAACTCGGATGTTAGATTCCATAGAAATGCTGCGTTATATAAATCGCGTTATGCGAGACTCAGATTACATAGAAAAAGTAGGGTTAGATTCCGAAATCGCTTTCATTTTTAATTATATAAACAACAATGACATACCCAACAAAAATATATTTTTATTTAATTCTTGTAATTCATGTAAATTAAGAAAACATATAAACTATGAAACAAATATATAGTATAAACTTATAAAATTACAAATTGTACGTAAACTTCATTGCACATAATAAAGTGCATATTTTAATCGTCATCACTGTCTTCAAAACGAACATTTCGTTGATGGTCTTTATTTACGAGTGGCTGGAAGTTGTCTCACTTGAAATCTCTGGGACATCATTTGTATAATTCTCATTGCATACTTAGACTGGTTTAGTTATCAAGAAGTCAGTAATAGGACCTTGCTAATCACTATGCTGCAATTTTTTTATTAAGCTCATAATATCGAGCTAAACAAATATCCAATTGTCTCGTGAATTTTACGGAGCCCTCCTTGAGGGATCATTATCCGTAAAATAGCTTCCTAACTTTCTTGCCAAGTCCAATCCTTCTGCTAATTTCTCTAAACTGAATTTTTTAACCGATTCATCACAATCAGAATCTTCGACAGGACTTTGCTGGTCATTTGGTTCGACATTATCTATTAATTGTATCAGTTCCTCCTAATTTAAATTCATTTCCTCATCAATTAATTCACTATATCGCAACCATATCGCAAAAGTCATCTAAGCGGTCATTACTATAAAAATAAAATGTTTACATTAAAACGCATTACATATTGTCTGTAACTCAGAAGGATATAAAGTGCTCAGCTTGAGATGAACACAGTTATGATTTTTAATGCGCTTTCGTGGCAAAAAAACGAAGACAACTAACTTTCAACAATAATTAACACTTTACATGGTAAACAATTGATGTAGATGCGTGCTAAAGGTATTCCCCCCTAAAATTCGCTACTTATAACTACATGCACGATACGGGCAGATACAAATTTAACGAAGATAAAATTTGATTTTTAATTCACGAGGTGAAAAATATATGAAAAGATAAAGGATTACTGCAATTTGCAGACCACGTCATATCGAAACTGCGTTGTATAAATACCGCGTTGAACAAGGGTTGCTACAATTTGTAGACCGCGTTGTATAAGTACCGCGTTATACGAGGGCTACCTGTATGTATACGAGGGCTGTTCAATAAGACTAATTTTACTGTCGCCAAACCACTCATCACAATATTAATTTCTGTGGAATAAAAAAAATGTTGCTGTCTGTATTAACAAAAGAAGTTGATAGATGGCGTATACGGGCTGATACGCCAGAGTGTCACGTGACGAAACGCAAGCTTGTTTCGGCGCACCTCCGAACCGCGACCAGTCGTCGAAATGGAAGCGTCCTTCGAACAGCGTTATGCAATTAAATTTTGTGTGCGTTTGCAAAAATCGGCATCGGACACTTTGAACATGATACGCGAAGCTTTCCACGATGAAGCAATGTCGAGGGCAAGTGTTTTTCGCTGGCATAAAACTTTTAAGGAAGGAAGGCAAAATGTGGAAGATCTTGAACGTGAGGGAAGACCTTCAACGTCCATCACAGAGATAATGATCAACACAGCAGCGATTATCATCAAGGAGGATCGCAGAATTACAGTACGCCAGTTGCATGTTGTCCTGAATATTTCTGTGGGAAGTGTTCACTCAATCATGGCTGAACATTTGGGACTGAAACGTGTTTGCGCCCGATGGATTCCCAAAATCTTGACACCGGAGCAAATGCAGCATCGAGTGGATGTGTGCACAGAATGGAAAGAAAGACTGGAATAAGAAGGCGACAACTTCTTAAAATGCATCATTACAGCTGATGAAGCTTGGTTGTATCACTATGACCCTACAATGGAACAACAAAGCAGTGCATCCGTCTTCGCCTACCCTCAAGAAAGCAAAAACTGTAAAATCGGCTGGTAAAGTTATGACCATAATGTTTTTTGACTACGAAGGCATTGTTTACCAACACGCTGTAGAACCCGGCTCATACTATGCGGATGTTTTACGGACAATGGTACAGCACGTCAAAAGGAAGCGTCCATTGCTGAAGAATGGCTTCTTATTGCACCACGATAATGCAAGGCCACATATTGCTGGTTGTGTAGTGGACGTTTTGCAGAAGAACAACACAGATATCCTACCACACCCTCCATGCAGTCCTGATCTCGCATCGTGCGATTTCTGGCTGTTTTCTCAGCTCAAGAAACCACTAAGAGACCGCCATTTCGAAAGCAACAAAGTATGTGTAAAAGCTGCGGAGGCGGTTTTGAAAGAACTCTCAAAAAACAGACTCTCACATGTGTTTAAGAAGTGGACGCAACGTTGGGACAAATGCATCGCGTCTCACGGTAGTTACTTCGAAAGAGACCATCTAAATGATGACGATTAAAGGTAATCTGTTTTCTGTATAAATATAGTCTTATAACTTATTGAACAGCCTCCGTATATATATATATATATAGAACGACACACACCTTTCTATCAAGATTACACAACTACCTTGCAGGAGATGATTTTCTTGCAATCGGAGGAGACTGCAACTGCACAGAAGTACCAGACACGGACAAACAGAGAGGGAACAACCTCACAGGAAATTCAGGAGCCGCCGAAATCGTCAGAACATCGAGATCGTCGAGAAACAAACATCATTGACTACTGGGTTGATAAAAAAGGAAATATATTCTCTGCAAACTGGAGTAACGCCTGTAAAAACATCCACACAAGAATCGACTGAATTTATTCAACAACATTAGCAACAGGAAATGGAAACATACAACATCACTGAACACGTATCAGACCACAAGATGGTCGAAGCCAAACTATCTTTGGTTGGAGGCATGGAAAGTGGTCCAGGATATTGGAAAATGAACACCAGCCTCCTGCAAGACTTAGACATAAAAACAGAATACGACAAATTATGGAACGAGAAATACACAGAACAGGAAGACATTACACAAATATTGCAAGGAGTTATTCAGACAGTCAGGCAATGAAAATCAGGAAACACCAACATGGGAATACAGCAAGTTACCACAGACACCAGAACACCATCAATTATACCAAGCAAAACGTATCCCATTACACGAATGTACTGAAGCAATCAAATCCTTCAGCAACAAAAAGATACCTGGAATAGATGGACTACCCATCGAATTTTACAAAACCTTTCTCCACATACTGGGGCCAAAACTCACAAAGCTATTCAACAATTTCCTAGACACTAACCAAATATACGCCGAATTCAGAAATGGCTTAACAATTTTCATATCTACCAACACAAACGAAGTCACAAGTTGGAGACCAATCACTCTTATTAACAGCGACTACAAAATATTCATGAAAATAATAGACAACAAATTAAAAAACACAATCCCACACACATAATAAAATCAAACCAAACAAGCGGCGTTCCAAACAGAAGCATACACCTAAATCTTAGTCTTATCTGCAACATAATAAACTACTCAGACAACAAGAAAACTAATCTTTATCTAGTAAATCTCGACCTCGCAAAAACATTTCCTACAGTAAAACACAAATATATGTTCAACGCCTTACAAAAATTCGGAATACATGCACAATACATAATATTACAATACAGAATACAGAATACATACACAATACATAATAAGATGTATCCCAACAATCTACAAAGGCAGTATCACACAGCTACAAATCAATGGAACAATAACAAACCCTATCAAAATACAAAATGGGGTAAGACAGGGCTGCCGGCTTAGCCCAATACTCTTCACATTATTCAAGGAAACCTTTAATGCAAGCCATGCAGACAAACATTGCTGAGATGAGTCTGCCTAGCAGATCTCAAGAAGAATGCAAAACGATTTGCCACGCAGACGACATCGCAGCAATCATAACACAAAAAGAATCTTTACACACTCTCACCAAACTTACACAACAATTCAGTAAAATATCGGGTTTACACTCAAACAAAAAGAAAACTGCCCTGAAACATATAAATAACACAAACGAGACTCTCCCCCTCCTCCACACACACCGATGGAACATAATCGCAGGGCCAATTAAAATCCTGGGAGTCCCAGTCACTGAAGAAGAGAGAAAATTATCAGCAAATGACATAACACAAAGATGCAAAACTGGAGACCGAGTATATTTTCACTACAGGCAAGAGCTCGAATGATCAATACCAGCAATACTATACAGAGTACAAATATAAATAAAAACCCACCCCTCCCACCTGCTTCAAGTCCAGTTTTTTTTCTGCTTTCCAATCTGTCTTCTTCCTTCAGACCATAGTTCAACAGGATCCCCAGGCCTGCAAAGTCTATAAATAGCCAGCTGAAACAATAGCCAGAGGGGGCAATGACAGAACAGACTAGTGGGAGATTCAAAGAGACAAAATAGTAAGTAACAAAAGGTAAAACGGTTAAAGAAGTGGAAGCTTAAAGCTTAAGCCGAAACTTTGATAACTGTAATTTATCAATGAGTATGTCTTCCATCGGCCTTGGCGGAGATATGCCCTGGTCATGGAGGATGTCTAACTTTAGTTAGAATAAACAGTCATGGTACTCAAACAAGATCTGTTTGATGACTCAGAGGCAAATTAAACCCTGTCTATTTTTATAAAATAATTCTTTGGTTTTATAGTTCACAAATAGGAGTGGGTTGACCTGATTAAACCCGAGCCGCGAAGGCCAACATCGAGGCGGTTTATCAGCTCCTTAAGAGCTGTATTACTCGGGCCAGGTTCTTCCCCCCCCCTTTTTTTTTTTCCGTTCTCTAATCAATTCGTTATTACATTGTCTTCGTGATCATTTCGTCTCTTTGGTTTATTTATTTTGGATAATTTATGTCCAGTTTTCATTTTTTAGCTTTTTTTTTCTGAGACAGGTGGATGAGAGTGATGTCTAAAGCCTTTTAGCCACAATCTCACTGTTATATAGCTAAATTGGTCGACTGAGGCCCCTTTATAACCTACTACTATCATTCTCTATCTTTTGATTTCTCCCCCTCTCACTACTTACTGACCCTCAACACTCTTTTATACTATAAAGGCCGATGATGGGTGACATGAACTCCCGAAATATCTTTGTGTTTAATGCCAAAATTGTATGGCAAATAGAAGCCAAATATCTCGGAATTCTACTAGACAAAAGATTAAGCTTCAACAACCATATTAAGAACATATAAAGTATCAAAAGCCATCGCCCAACTCTACTCCTTAATTAACAGAAACAGCAAATTAAACACAAGAAACAAATTGCTACTCTACCAGATGGTGATTGGTCTTATAATTACATATGCTTCTCCAGCTTGGAGCCATACCTCCAATGTTAATATCCTTAAATTGCAACGAATGCAAAGCAAATGTTTACGAATGATACTAAATGCTCCATGGTTCGTCAGAAATGTTCAGATTCACCAGGACCCAAGTATTCCATATATCTTCTCATTCTTACACTCTCTAGCAGCAAACGTTCTTCTTGAAAACAACTACACACCCTAATCAACTGGTACAACAAGCTGCAAATCACAATGAAAAAGGCCTCTACAAGCATAAAAGACCTTAAGGCATTTTAATATCCAATGATGCTATGTATCCCCTGCCCTCAAAGGGCGAGCTAAAGCCTCATAATTTTTTTCCCTTCATTGTTTCTTACGTATCAGACAACGGAGAGTATAAAAAGCATCTTGCTTAACCCTATGAAATAATAATGTTCTCGTTCTCCAGTGGAGCATGAAATTCTTGAGAAACTGTTCAGAAATAATATTTTAATGTTCTTAAATAATATATTATTTTTCAATTAAGTAATAGATCATTTTAAGTAATAGACCTTTAGCCGTAGCTAACTTTTAGAAATTGCCGAGACGCCGGTACCATCATTTGCCGTCACGACAACTCAGCCTATAGTTACCATTGATTTTGAAGACATCGAAGCATGAGTACGATAACAACTTCTACCATCTCAATATAAACTCTAATCGGTATATTATTACTGTCTGAAAAATGCAAATTCAGGCTGAATTTTTTCTGAAAGTCTTATTTCTGGTGGAATACCTTATTTCACTGAAAAAAAAAAAAGAAGTTTCTTGCAACTTAAAATGTCCATTTTGCAATAATTAATTAGATATAGTCTATTTAAGATTTAAGAACAAATTTCCAAGTCCCTGTTATGTTATAACATATAATAAACGTAAATGGTATAAAATGGTATAATTGATATTATACCTCTATAATTGCATAAATTGTATAATTGAAATATAGCTATTTTATTATTTAATTATTTTGGTATATAAATTAAACTTTACTTTCTTTTGATAAATTCATCAGTAATACAATATTTATCTCATATTTTTTGACTTCAAATACAATTTACATAATTATTAATACAATTTTTGAAATTATATTTAATAATTATGTGTTTATATACTTCTTTGCAATTTTGTAAGAAGTTAATTTGATACTCTTGTAGTTGGGCATGAATATTTTTAATAATTATGGTACTTTAAATATATATTAACTTCAAATATCTGTTAAGGTTAGAACTGCAATTAAAAAGGATGATTCTTTATTTAAAAAAAAAGCAAAGAAAAAGGTAACATGATTTGTATACGCTATGTTATTGCATTTTTATATTAATGGAATAATGTTATCGTTATCCATGTTTTCGTATCACTTTACTTATCCTCTAACTTTACCTGTATTTGCCTTATAGTTTTTTTAGCTAATTAATATAGAGAAAATATATTTTTTAGCTTAGTAATATAGAGATTATGTCAACATATCTTATCATAAATATAGTTAGATATGCTTAGGTAAATTTTAAATTATCAGTACACTATTCATAAGATAGCATATAAACTTCTTATTTAGGTTTTTTTGCAAACACACAAAAAGATTGGTGTGTTTGCAAATGCAATTACAATTAGTACTTCGTTGATTTTGTCGTATGATCCTTTAAATTGTGCATATCTCTTAAAAATGAATTATGGTATGCCGTGTTGAAAGAAAAAATCGACACGTTAAGTTAATAATAACTTCATATGTACACCACACGAATATATACTGCTTGAAAAGAAGTCAACGGACATTCCAATGGGTAAGGCGTATCGTGCCATGTAATGAGTCACGTGCTTGTAGACGATATAAATTGGAGGAATATGACGCTCCCGCATCAGTGCCAACTGTGTCCTAGTGAAATGGCTGCGAGAAGGGAACTAACGGACTTTGAAACAGGTATTGTGATAGGATGTTGCAGGCCTATCTGTTTAGCAAATTGTTGACAAATTGGTCCATCCGAGGTCAAAGGTCAGTGATTCCATACTGAGATGAAAGCACAGGGAGTCAACTACGTGTTACCTGCAGTGGACGACACTCACCGCGCGTGACCGTAGAGTGTTACGAAGCATAATATGTAAACATCGCCATTCGTAGGCCGACACGTTGAACGCGGAGCTCCGGGCATCGACTGGAACACGAATCTGCACAAAAACATTCAAAACCGAGGTTAGAGTGGGACGTGTAAGCTCGGAAACTTCTGTTAAGCAACGAATCACGCTATACTCTCTACGGAGTAGACAGCCGTTTGTGTGTGGGGGGGGGGGGGGGGGGATGCCCAGTGAAAGTCTCTTACCAGAATTCGTAACACCAACTATGAAATTCGGAAGGGGGGGGTGATAGACTTCTGTTTGGGGGGTGAGCTCCGAGAGGTATCTAGACGATGCAATGCTTCCTAGTATGCGACTTTTCTACGGAACTGGCCATTGTCCCTTTCGGCATACAATACACTGTGTCATAAGTCCGCTGCTGTAACTGCGTGGTTTGTGAATACGAGCATTTGACTAACCTCCACATCACCCCGATCTCAATCCTATTGAACATCTGTGGGATGAACTGGAGTGTTATGTGAGGTCAAGGTGACGTTCGCCCCACAACAGTCCAGGACTTCATTACATAGCCACAGGAAGAATAGTGCAAACCCATTGACCGCTATCGTACGCGTGTAGAAAGTATATCCCGTAGAATTTCTGCAGTCATCGCAGCGGAAGAAGGTCGGTCATACATCTTATTAAGATGGGCGCCATGGCCGTTTGTTCCTGTTAATGTGGTGTCCTATATATATATATATATATATATATATATATATATATATATATATATATATATATATATATATATATATAATATTCATCAAAGCTTGATTTGCTTCCTCAGTCTTAAGTAAAAGGCTGGTTATATTCCACTAATTCGGGCCCTACCCAAGGGCCTATGAGTTGTGGAAATACTTTCTGAAAATGAAAGCTGTGCCGAACAAAGCGGCCTTTTGCAGCTGCCCACTTTTTAATCCATCTAACTCGAGTGCTTCTAGATGTTTTTTCAATGTTTTAGGGATGGCGCCTAAAGCACCTATTATTATGGGATCAACTTTCGTTTTCTTTTGCCAGATTTGTTCAACTTCAACTTGCAAATCGCCATACTTTGTAATTTTTTCATTGTCTTTGTCGCCAATCCGACTATCTCCTGGTACTGATATTTCGATAACCTTAACATCCTTGTTTTCACTTTTTTCAACCACTGTGATATCGGGGTGTGTTACATTCCAAGCTTTTGTCAGTCTGGATTTTGAAATCCCAGAGTATTTTAGCTTTTTCATTCTCAGTCACTTTTTGGTGAACTTTATGCTTCCAATAGTCTTTAGATACTTCAAACCGATACTTTTTACATAAATGTCAGTGGATTATCTTAGCTACGTTATCGTGCCTTTTACGGTACTCGATTTGTGCGATTTTACTGCACCCACTTATAATGTGGTCTACCATTTCTTCATTTTCTTTGCACAATCTGCATTTACTGTCTTCTTGAATTTTTTGTATTTTTGCCTTTATAACGTTGGTTTTAATGGCCTGTTCTTGTGCTGCAAAAATTACCGATTCTGTTTCTTTCTTTAGTGCTCCATTTCTTAACCTTTGCCAGGTCAAGTTGCTGTCAGCGCTGTCCTCTATGCTGTGAAGGTATTTTCCATGCAACGCCTTATTTTTCCATCTTTCAGTTCTCACTTTTACTTGGTTGGTTTTGTATTCCAATTTTGTCCCCATGGGTTTAAATAAACCCTCTTTCCTTACCTCAATTAGAAATTTTTCCGTTGTTTGCTGCAGATAATCATTCAAATTTCGTTTTCTTCTTCAATAATTTGCTTTACTTGTAATAATCCCCTACCTCCTTTTTTGCGTGATAGATATAGACTATCAATGTCACTGCGAGGATTGAGGATGGTGCATTGTCATTAATGTTCGAGTTTTTCGGTCTAAATCTTCCATCTCTAGCTGGGTCCATTCAACAATGCCTGCTGAATATCCCAGAACAGGTATGGCCTAGGTATTAATTGCTTTTATCAAATTTCCAGCATTAAGCATTGACTTAAGGAGTTTTCTTAGTCGTCTTATGTATTCTGCTCTAGTTCTTTCTTTGATCTTATTGTGCAAAATTTATGATGCATGTATCCTTTTCATAAAGTTTGTTGTTTGAGCAAAGACGCGCAAAAGTGAATGAAGACCCCCAGTATGCGGGGTTCCCAAATGTACAACAATTATAACTATCATATTATTGGCCAAAAACTATTGCCGACAGCAAACTGACGGTAGATTTCATATGACTCCTTTAGTTCTTCAAGTTCTTCAGACTGCAACCCACGGTATAGAGTTGAGGTTTCAGACATCCGAGAAGAGATTTTCGGTAGCGCTGAATGCGATTTTATAGAACACCATTTGCAATACGAGGAACTCTGGATTGGTGTAAAAATTTCCTTTATAATGAAAAGAGGAGACCTTAAAGCCTACGATCTGCGTTTCATCCAGTCCAGGAACTTTTAAGTACCTCGTACAGCTCATCTTTCACTGGATGTTTTTGAGATCTGATTAAGAATCCTGTGTGAAAATTACCATCTTCGCAGGCCTTCCTGTACAGAAACATTGAATTAATTATAATTTTAAACCAATCGATAACATATCCTCTTTTGAATTCGTTTTACGTGTAGTTTGCATTGTTATTTATAATTCATCATTAATATTATTTCGCTGATAAATTCCAATTTTATTTATTATTTATAATGATTGCTTTTTTAAAAAAAATATATATATATTTGTTTAGTTTTGATTTTTAATATAAACCGTTATGAGCCAAACCATTAGACCACCTACCGTAGTATGTTGAACCTGCTTTGGGTGAAATGACCTTTGCATCTCTTAGCATTGATTCCAGTAGAATACAGAGAGCATTCTGAAGTATTTTTGACCAACTAGACAGAATAACATCTCTGAGATCAGCGACCATGAGAACCATTGGCGTCAGCCGGCGATTGATGTGTTCAACTTGATCTCACAAATGTTCTATGGGATTCAAATTAGCAGAATGAAGCGGCCAGGACCAGACGGAATGCATGAATATTCGAAATTTGTAAGTGCTTGTCATTCGAAAGTGAATAAATCCACATATTGCACTGATGGGTAAAGATTATGCAACCTCACGTGCATCCACTTAAAAAAAAAAGTCACGATTTTTATTTCTAAAACTGAAGTTTAGCTCTTGCAAAATAGACAAACCAGCCAAAGAACATGTGCGAGAAATTCACAGTTATAATATCCAGCATTAAGTAATGAGTCTACTGCAGGGTCTTGTTAATATTTACATTACAAACAGAGTTCCCCCCTCCCCCAATTAGAAAGATTATAAAATACCAACGTTAAGAATAAAATACAGCAGAGCCAGTTGTAACGGTACTTGAACTTAGGAAGATATGCTAATTAAAAAAAGAAATTTTAATTTTCTTCTACAATAATAATAATAATAATAATAATAATAATAATAATAATAATAATATGTTATTATTTATAAAAGAAAAAATAATAATATTTCAATCTTCACACCTTTTTTATTACAGAATAAAGTAAATACTAAATGGCAGCTCGGTGTGTAGTTGGATTGACGGAAATATAATCAGGAATCTGAAGAAAAAAAGTCCTTTTTAGGACTTCAAGTGTAACAATTAGCAATGCTGAACCGAGGAAGTAAACTGAGGTTCGGCTGTTGCTGTTATCCTGGGTGTGAGTTTTTGAGTTCGCTCCCTTACGGTTTTTGCCTTAAGGGAGCACCTTGAGTCTCCGGGGAAGGTGTTCTCCGGCAGGGCCCGCTGAGGGGTTCTTGTCGGTGAATTATTTTCCTCGGAATTTGAGTGGTTCTGCTCAGGAGTCGGGGAGCCCGTTGGGGTGCTTGAACGGGGCGGCCGACACTGAGTGGAACCAACGCTGAGCGGTTCTGCTTAAACGGGGAGCCCGTCGGGGTGCTTGGACGGGGCGGCCGTCAATGAGTGGAACCAACGCTGAGACATGGACGGTCTTTCGCCCACTATGGAGTGGCCTAGAGATCGTCCGATTTTTTGAGATTTTACCCTTTACTTACTAATCAGGACTTCAAGTGTAACAATTAGCAATGCTGAACCAAGGAAGTAAAGTGAGGTTCGGCTGTTGCTGTTATCCTGGGTGTGAGTTTTTGAGTTCGCTCCCTTAGGGTTTTTGCCTTAAGGGAGCACTTTGAGTCTCCGGGGAAGGTGTTCTCCGGCATGGCCCGCTGAGGGGTTCTTGCCGGTGAATTATTTTCCTCGGAATTTGAGCGGTTCTGCTCAGTGGTCGGGGAGCCCGTCACTGAGTGGAACCAACGCTGAGATATGGACGGTCTTTCGCCCACTATGGCGTGGCCTAGAGATCGTCCGATCCGATTTTTTGAGATTTTACCCTTTACCTACTAATCAGGGTAACAAATGGCAATGCTGTAGCCAATGAAGTTTCAACTTAGGCTCGGCTATTGCCGTTACCCAGCCATGATTAGAGCTTTTAGCTCAATAACACCTCATCCACACAGATATTCTTCAATCAGATGACGGGATAAAGAGTCAAGGACTCAGTCCATCTCCCAGTTCTTTTAAGAACTTTAAGTTGGGTTGACGGATTCATTCAATCCAATATCCTTGGAGGGTAATGGATGGCAATGCTGTAGCCAAAGAAGTTCTGAGGCTCGGCTATTGCTGTTACTCTCCTGCCATGATCAGAGCTTTAATAACACCTTATCCCTACACTGTCCTCGACAGATAACGGGAATATGAAAAGCATTCTTGCTTCACCCTTTTAAGGATTTAAAGTCTTTGTAATGTATATTTGCATATTGACGTATGTATATATTTATTTGTAATTAATATATAGTTCACAAATATAAATAGATGAAAATAGGTAATTTTGAACATTAAGTACTTCTTTAGCCTCTTTTCATCCACTGCTTATCATATCATAGGCCTCTCTTAACTTTCTAATTCTGTCTGTCTTCAGTCAATGTCAAACCGCTATAGATCATCCCTCCATTTTGTTCGTTAGCGACCTTTTCTTTCCTTCTCTTGATATCCACTTAGCGCTTCTTGTCCACATCAAGTTATAACCTGTTTATTATGGAATATCACGATTCAAAAAAAAAAGAAGAAAAAGAAATTGTTTATATATATATATATTTATTTATTTATTTAACTTTCCCAAGTTGGTTTTGTTTTCTCATTTTTAAATGCTTTTATCCACTTTTGTTAAAAACTTATAAATACCCTTCCTTGTGTTGCTTTCACATTTATATATAAAATAATGATAATAATAAACAAATGCATTTTCTTTTTTAATGACAGGAAAATATCATGATCGCTTATATTATATCTTGTCACACGATCCTCGGTTTAAACACTATTTCGTTTTATGCATTAGTGCATCACGTGCTTCTTTTTTTTTTTTTTCCTGCATTGTCAGCGAACACAGCAGCTGGGTTAGAAAATGAGATATTGATTGTTGTGAATGGCCACGTCAGCATTAAGCTAGGAAGAGCTTGTTTCCATACGAATGGAAATTTCCAATGTTTTTCATGACACCATTTCTAGCTTTGTTTAAATTTATTGCTCTACTATATCCGGCAATAATATCTACGGGACATTCTTTAAAATAACGTTTTCTTTCCTATTCTTTTTCCTCTTTCCCTCCCTCCTATTTCTCATAAGAAGGTTGTATTGGTGTTGTCTCATCGCCAATACAATTCACTTTAACAAACACAAGTTCATCATTTTCATGACACAATGACAATAAAAAGACGTGAATTATCCAGTAAGAATAAGAAGTGACATTTATAGACAACCTAGCGGGATTCTTTCGTTCACTTAATAGCAGTCATATATCTGTAGTTCCTCTGTCGAATGTCATACGCATTGATTATTGTCTGGCAAGCGGATATAAAAGTCTTCTCTATTCCAAATCTGATAGTAAATGCGTGCATTGTGTGGT
The DNA here is from genome assembly GCF_054136105.1 of Typopeltis vanoorti. NCBI lineage: Eukaryota > Metazoa > Arthropoda > Arachnida > Uropygi > Thelyphonidae > Typopeltis > Typopeltis vanoorti. The sequence goes on from NC_143554.1 coordinate 115,148,922, forward strand.
GCGATTTATTGGTAAAACTGTGGGTTGTCTTTACAGTTGGACAATATGCTAATACGTATTTTGTATTTGAAGCTAAGAATAAAAATTGTATAGGAGTTTCATCATCGAACCATAGAATGCGTATTAATTTATAATCTAGAGAGAGCAGTTAAAGGTAGAATATGGATTAATATATACGTTGGATACTTCCATATAATGTGAATCTAATTGAATAATAACAGTCCTATATTATAAGGTATCCTACTGTACATCGATTTTAATATACTGCAAACACAAAACCTATCAATTTAACAGATTAAATTGGCGGCAGACGTTTTTTTTTTTTTTTTTTTTTTTTTTTTTTTAAGGAGCCTACCAGAAGTCTTAAAGGAATCTAAAGTAATATTCAACTGAATAAAACGCCTTACTATTCATGCAAAAGATACATTGAATGTAAATAAAAGTAATCACGTGTTTCACAAACAATATAAAATTACTTTATTCTCATTGGCTGTTTGTCCAAGTTATCCGCGCTAAGTCATAAAAAGTTAGCCAAATCACATAGCCGTGTTCACATAATTTCTGGTATGGCTTTTATATATCAGGCCAACAACTATTTCGGAAAAATGAAAGATTTCTTCAAAAATGTTTAACAATTACCGCAATTGCGCTAAAAGAAAAAAAAAAAAAAAAAAGTCCGCAGTGTGACTAGTTCGATATCGCTTTCACCTAATTTATCACAAATGAGTACAAACACTAACTCACGCACTGTGTTTACTTTAAACAAACTTATGCACTGTGAATAATTGATAAACGCAACGTGATTCCTATACATAATTTCTCACATCGTAGCTCAGTCAAGTAAATTGCAGTTATGATATGTGGCGTGCGTAAGTCATTCATACACCAGAACATTGGAGTTGAAATGCTATGGTTGTAGCCAATCTAAAAGCAAATAGGTCTTAATGGGGTAGTAATCTAAACGTGTCTAATTATCAGATTTTCAACTGAGCCTTTTAATGTCTCTATGAAGCTCTGAAGCCATCAAATACGTTATAACGAGTTAGGAGTTGAGATATCCCTCCTCTAGAGGAATGTCCAAAAATAAAATATATATCTGCTGTATTTTAACACATGACATAGTTTAAATAATAAGTGCATGCATTGTATATTGCGTAAATGTTAATATACGGATTCGATGCGGTGAATCCTATTGTTCTAGAAGCCAAACATAGATTATTTCAAGCCACCCTCGTCTCCAATAAAAAAGCCTTCATTTCACACCGACCAGTGTAAATTAACTACCAACTACAGACCTTTTCCTAAAGACATCAACACAATAGTGGGACTCTAACTCACAGAATTGTTCAAAAGGTTAGTATAACGATCAGCGTTTATTTTCTCCCGCTTTATGAAGAGTCCTAATTCAAAGTTGAAGAGGGCATCTTTACAGTATAATACCACTCCACTCTTTATTTGCATAATATTTTATCTACTCGTAATTTACATAACCTTCTCTTGATGTTATGTTGAAATGTAAATGTAAATAATAATAATATAAAGAGGGGGGGGGTGACGGAAAGCGATTAAAACCAGCTATCAGGACAGCCGCAATATGCGAAATTTTATTGCATAAGTGTGTAATAGAGTTCTGTGCTTTTTACAGCAATGAGAACCATGCCAAGGAAGTATACCTAGCCAGTCTGCTTTGGTACAAAGAATTAATATGCAGTACGAATCTCAACGCAGATAGCTATGCTAAAGAATTTGCATTTGAACACTCCCAGCGAATCTTTTATCTAGTCTTTACCGGTATCAGTACTACAGTTCCATGTCTAAATTGATAAACCGAAAGATAAAATTACTTGACAACAACTCTCCTGTTTTTCTACGTTTATGACTTTCAATTATATGATATGAGTTGTTTGCATAATGGCCGACGGGTGGCGCATTTCCTCTAAGTGACTTTTAAGTCTCTATTTAAATATCAAGATAAATGTGATACTGTATGGTGTATCTGATTGACGAGTTAAAATTTAAGAAAAAATAAAATTACTCGTAAATATAGAGAAAAATTTGTAAGAATAAAAATTGACAAATTAATAATAATCGATTAGTTGAAAAAAATAATATAATTTAGATTTTATTAAACCAAAACTGAAAAAGTAAACATGATAAGAAAATATTATTACGTCATTTTTACCTTCCAATAAAAAACGAAAAAAAACGTAATTTTTTTACGTCATGTTTTCCCATGTTTTTGTTATCATTTCAAAGTAATAAAAAATTCAGAGAAATACTGGAGTTGAATAATAATTTTTTTTTTTCTCCGAAGATATAATAACCATTACTAAATTATAGCAAACATTAAAAAATAAAAGAATTATTAATACTTCTAAAATGATTTTACCTATAAAATAAAACGCATTTACTGTACATTCCCTTCCAGTTTTCTTTGACCCCACGTTAACTGCTTGACATTTAGCCTTTAAAATTTGTTTCTATGCAATGCAAAATTACGTTGTCAATACAGTCTTTTTTTTTTTTTTAAATTTCCACAACCACAATCAACTTAAAACACCTCGCCAGAGATTATCTTATGCATTACCAAAGCATTTGCCATTACAAACAGTACCATTACGAGTATTGCCTATGGCTTTTTTATCCGTAACAAATCAAAATTCCAGTTGTTGACGTAGCAGTCCTTAATGGAAGAATAATTACAGAAGGGTTTTTGGGGAGGAGTAGAATCAAGATCTGCTTATATATATATGATAGTGGTAAGAATGTTCAACATATATTCACAGGAATTGAAAAATAAACTTTTTTTAACGATTTAAATATGAAATTTGATTTTATTTAATTCTCTCTCAACCTTTGAGATTTCGTTTAATTCTCTCGTTCTTTTGATAGCTCTGATACGTCTTTCGTTCTCAACCCTCACGGAACAATACCTTAGCTTGCATACGACGTGACCAGTAGCAGTTGGAACCAGCGCGTGCAAATAATTAAATCATTAATAATGCCCTTGGCTTTCTTCCCTTCATGATCGATTGAAATTCAGTCTTGCCAGGTCATAATAGACTTCAAACAACATTAATATGAGCCTTTTCTAAACTTTATTAGAAATTATGATTTATTTTCCGTAGAAAGAATGATATTTGGAATATTAACAGACTCCGAGAAAAAGAAAGAGAGAGTCGAAGTATGTAAATAACTAAATGACCACTCATGCATGCTAATATAGTCAATAGTATTTGAACTATTAACTATATTATGCGTAGTTTTCAGTGCAAAAGCTGATTTCTATCATTTGAGAATATTTTATTTATGTACAGTTCTATGTTGTCTGTGCCTGACTTTCCAGATACTTATGTTTTTTATTATTATTATTTATTTATTTATTTTCTGTTTGCATAATTCTTCTTTGTCACTTTCAGAGAACCTCATTTGAAAATGAAAAGACATTCGCGACTTGCTGCTCTTTGTGTTATGAGAAATGCTAATTTCGTTTTGGTCATAAAGCTATTTTCTTTCCCCTTGATAAATGCAAGACCATTAATTTCAAAGAGTAAAGCTCCACTACGATCCAATTCCATAAACATGAACTGAGTCAGAAAAGAAAACTTTATTACCTAATCACTTTTTAATACAAACCCTTCCATACTTAACTATATGCAGAAATATTGTATAGAAGCTCTCGAATTATTTAAAGATCATCAGCTAGCGAGATAGTCCAAATTTTGATATTTAAGAACGTAATACACTTTTCATGTCTTTCCCAATGTATTCTGGGATTGAAATTGACAAGTTTCACATAAAATTTCTATCACGTCACGCGACCGTTTCCTTGGACTTTTTTTTTATTGTTCAGTTTCATCGATTGATACGAAGTCTGCTGATCCCTCCCTCTTTCGGCAAAATTGTAAAACAAGTTATGTTGAAAATAACTTGAAATATCATTTGGATATAATCCGGTATATTTTTATTATTTTTTTTAATAGCAGCTCTTAAAATAAACAGCAGGGTTTCTAAATCTAATTAGAATTGCTATCATAAAAGGATGAAGGTGGAACTTTTCTTATTCAGTCGTTCGCTACATAAGGCGAGATTTGAAGGTGATAAATGGATGTTTCCCTGATGGCAATTGAAATCATGGAGGACGTTGCTCCGCCCAGACATAGAAACAGGTTTTTGAATAGCAAAAATTTTTTTATTATGTTTTAATTATAAGTAAACGTATGGTTTCTTGAAGACTGAGAGACAGTTTGATTTCGTCTTCTTCAAATAATATTACATGCTTATCAACCATTTGCATGTCTTTAAACAAAGATATCCAACAACTCACTTCAATCTGAATACATACTTGAGACCGTAACTATTTATAATAAGTTTCGTTAGTTTTTATCAGTCATCAACTTACAGAAGAAGCAGTCTGTCTGAATCTTAGAGATCATTAACGTCTTTATTTTGTACAGAAAGATCATAAATAATCCCACTATAAATAGACCTAATCTGCATGGAATGTGCATCAAATTAAGGTGGACTTAATAAAGAATACCGATAGCCTTTCTCTCCAATTCTTTTTTAGAGAGAGTCGTAATCCCTATCATGTACAAACGACCTTGTAATGTTAAATACGACCTTGCCCCTCTTCCGCATTCTCTCTAGTCCAACACAGAAGGAACTCCCCCCCCCCTCCGTTTATTTAATATGTCTCTTTTTTTATTATCAAAAATGGTTAATCTCCTTTTTTTATTTAAATAATTATATCTGTGCGATGACAGTTTTTTTTTCTTAATAATTTGGTCGTTTGTTATCCGTTTGTTACCCCCCCCCTCTCTCTCTCTCTGTGTGTGTGCGTGCGCGCGCTCTTTAGGTTCCCTTGACCCATTAGCAGAACAATTACCAAGACCGCTCCCTTGAAGGACAAATGTTTCTCAATGTTTACCGAAGTTGTCCTACCCATAGTTCTACGTGACTCATTGAACAGCTCCTTGGCATTAGTATAACACCCATTTAACGTTTTAGTCAAACAAACATATTTCCAGAACTTATTTAAAGTCAGATGACTGTTTTTAAGGTGTATTTGCATGTCATACTTGCGTTGGCTTTTGATGTACTATCGTACTCAGACCTATCTGTGAGGGTATCCATAAATCTTGGAGAGGGGGGGGGGGGATAAGTGTTATTTCTTTCGTATATCATTTTTATATAAACGTACTGATCATGCCAAGGAGAAGGAATCTGTTCTATGTAGAAATTAATCTGTTTCCGAGAAAAAGCTCCTAAAATCATGATTATATTGCATTCATTAAAAGCTATCGAATCTTCCTAGAGTTTTACATTATCTGGTGTTTCTCAACGTGTTGTCAGGCTCCTACCAAATAACTGCACTCCATCGACACCTGCCATTACAAAAGGTGGTTGAGTCTACCTGAAAAATCGGTATGTCTGTTAATGATGTATTTTTCTGGTCTGTTTTCAGTTATTAAAAACAATAAAAAAAAAACTTAAGTTTCCGGGTTGTGGTAACAGGGCGAGTTCATCCCACCACTTTTTTTCAGTTAAAAAAAAAGGCGTTACAAAGGCTGACCTCCTAGACGGAGTTCGAAATCAGATCAATTCAATCGCAGATGAGTTTCTTCTTGTGATAAACAAAGTTAATTATTTTTTTCTCATTGTAGCTTCAAGTTTTCAGTTTCTTCTATGTTACTATCGGCGTTGCTACTTTCTGTTTTCACTACAACCAAACTTTAACACAATGTTAAGAATTATATTAATGGCCATTGCTAATTCTGAAGTGCTTTACTCCTTCTTTTTCTCTCCTGTTCCGGAGTATTTCGTTAAAATCAGATTGGTTTACCAGATACGGCTTTCATTAGTAAGATAAAATCGGCTTCATACAAATGCGTGACAAAATCCCTCTCTCGCCAAACCACCTACACAAACCTCTCCTTCGTAAACCACAAAAAAAAAAAAAAAAAAAAAAAAAGGTGTTCTAATATGTAGATCTGTTTTCGTGCCCTTAATCGACCTCCCCGCCCCTGGTAATCTGTCAAGCAGAAAAGTAGCTATGACTGTTGATTTATGACTCGGCCCAGAAGAAATATTTATAATTGTCTTACTGCAGCTCTATGATCAGGGGAGAACTTAATACTGGCTTGATGAAGCAATTGCCTACCCTTTTCCCACCCACAATGGCACCCCTTTGGACTCGCATTCGCTATTGTATCCCAGATAACCTTTCACCTGACGGTGGTTTATCATGCCGTCACTCTTGAATACGGTACTTGTTACAGAAATGGGTTCTGTTCTGTATTCTATCTCAACGTTACCTTCATCCAAGTGCGATTTGCGTCTGGATAATGACCCTGGTAAATAATCGACAAAGACAATCGCTGATCAATAGGAATTTGGGGAATAGAATGATTTACTGTCTCTTCCTGTAGAAATTTGTTTAAAGATTTCTTCTTTTTTTTTTTTTCCTTTTTAGGCGTGTTGGCTTACTATCCCAAACACTTGTTAAATACCTCCTTCTTTGTGAAGTTAGGGTGTTCGTTGTACTAGATTTGCTTTATTACAATCCCCCAAAGTGGTGGCGAATATAAAATCCTCATAAAAATGAAGGTTTTAAAGATCCTGATGACTTGATAACACTCACATTGACGGGATAACATCTTGTCCTCAGGGCTGGGCAGAGCAACTACGGGTTATTATTCAGGAATTTTATCATTTATCCTTTTAATGATCGGAAGATGGATCAGACAGCAGTAGCTTGTAAATCTAGTGATGCCTTCAAGGACTAAACTCACCTAAGTAGTGCCGACTTTTATATCTGCTATTCTAAGTATAAAGACTGACCTACATACATAGCACACATGTTATTAAAAGACGTAAATGGTTTAATTACAAAATCGTTTGAATAATTTTCAAGTTTTAATTAACTACGAAAATACAAAGTACGTTTTCTACATCCTCTTTCCTCAACGTTTTCAATGCAATTGCATATTGTTAGCAGTTTAAATCGCCATGAATCCACCAAACATTACCTCAATACAAGTAAATGAGCATTCCTTAGAAATAATGCTATCAAAATAATAAAAAAAAATGTAATTTTTATGAATTACATTTTTTTGATATCTATGCCAACCTGAAGAATATACAAAAGAAGGAGGAGAGTTACTTGTTTTGTTATAACTAAATGATTTGAATACAACGCGAATAGCGATGATCAATTGTGGTTCCTCTTTTTAATTCGATATTAAGGACAGTGACAAAATCACAGATGTTCTTTTAGTCAAACAATGCCTAAGGAACTATCCTAAAAGGCCATGTAGAAACTCTGCAGCAAATACTCCCCCCCCCCTCCTAAGCGGTGTATAAAGTAACTGAACATGTTCTCCTGCTATACGATAGCAGGAGAACATCCCAAATGCAAAACCAAATCAGAAACGGACAGAAGTTTTTCCAGCACTTCAGCAAAACACATCTGCTATTTGGACACGAGGTTTTTTTTTTTTTCCTCCTTTGGTATTGCCAAATTAAAATGGTGTAGTATGAGTGGTATCAACGCATCTTTAGATAAAAAATTTGAACACACACAAGAGAGATTCTGCAGTACATTTTCCTCTGCGGGGGGGGGGGGGGGCTGTTGATATATTTCTTGATCAATGGAGGTTGAAGTCCTTGAAGAAAAAAAAAACAGTATGCTCAAGGTGTAAAGCTGAGAGTTGAACTGGATATAGATGTTCACCATCTAGTGCTTTTTGTATAAAGGAAGGGTGTACGATTGTGGCCACTTCGGTAGAGCCTATAGAAATAGCTGTAGAAAATGTATAAGGCAGAAAAATAACATCTATGAGAATATGATTGGAGGAGAAGATCAGAGAGAGAAGAGTCATCTATTAAGTCCTTGATCTCTCCTCCTGAAGAATTTTAGGGGGTACCTGATGCAGCACCAGAAGTGTGGGAACAGTGTCCAATAGTGAACGAATTTTGAATTTATATAGTATTAGGAGGGCATCAGGAGGCCACAATCCTGCGAATTCCTTACCAGGGAAGGGTAGAGGTTAAATCAACTCAAGAAAAGAAATTTGATCTTGACTGGAGATCTGAGCATTATCAAAGACCAGACTGAATTCCGGTAGCATTGAAATTCTTTAGGTTGTCTCACCATAATGAAGGTCAGCATCCAAGACAGAAAATCTCGAAGCTTCAATCATTTGAGTACCGAAGGACCCATGAATGACGAAAGAATAGGTCCTTGGAGTATTCAGACATTAGTGAGGTAATTTTAGAGAAGAAATATACACCATTACGCCCTACGAACGACCAAATATGAAACTGGCAACCCATTTGCAAATGTACGGAACATAAGATAACTTAGTAAAGAGGTCTTTATGCCAGTGATGATCAACTGTTAAGAAATGTCAAGAGTGACCACACAAGTTTCTCGAATCCCCCCCCCACCCTTTTGGCTTCTGTCCAAATGTGGATGTAGACGGTCAGGAGATATAATGTCGGAAAATAATAACGGAATCCATATTGATTATTATTAATCAGTTGGTTGACCTTCGGGTTGTGAAGAATTAGTTGTTGATGACCTTCGTTATTCTTTTCCAAAGAAGTGAAATGATGAAAATGGGACAATAGCCAGATGGCCAATTTTTATTTGCCCATTTGGATCGGCTAAATACAGGTCTATACCCATGTCACAGAACAGATGCCAGACGAATATGACGTATAGATGATAGGTGTCAGCTGGGAAGTAAAAACGTTAAGTGATGGCGACCCTATGACACGCGTGTCCACGGTGACACTCCAGCGTTCACCAACACCATTAAGACTCTGTAACAAAAGTCAATAATTGGTGCGAATCAAATCACATGCGATGTATCCTATATTTTTTTTTTTCAGTTCAATTGAAAATTACTATTAAAAGTAGGGCAATTTTTAGTGCACTATTTTAAGTCCAATTATCAGTATACATATCGTTTTCTCTATTGAAAATCGAAAATTCTCAAATTTAATTTATAACTTAAATAATAATTAGTTTGTAAAATAAAAAAGGTGTTTTTATAAACCTTTTTTCTTTTAATTATTATTTAGATTTTCAAGAATTTGTTTAGAAAATTTGATTTGATTTTTAATTTAAAAACTTATTGTATAAAATATATTAAAATAAAAAAAACTAAATCTAAGTATAAGTTTGTCCTGTTTAAGTGGTTACTCAAGACGGATTGATTGCACGTTTGTAGCAAATAGACATTATCTGAAATATCTGGATACTAACAGTTGAGTTTAGCTGATCTCCTTATTTCCTGTGGTATTTGATAATGACTGATATTAAGGTCCCTGCACTATTTTATCCCTCAAATGTATTTTGTACAAGCGTATCTTGTACAAACGTTTGTACAAGAAAAGAAGCATCATGCCAATAGATTGTGAAAGAGGCGGACAAGATGACTCACTTTAAAATCAAGGTTTTTCTTTTGTGTTCTTACAGAAGCGTCTCCGAAGTAAAAACAGGCTTTGTGCCCTGTTGGTATTATCATTAATCATGCGCGTCGTGTATCCTTAATGAAGTAGAAATATGCTGCCTCGTGACCTTTGACACCTTAACCTGCTCGGTCGCTTGCAGAGTTATTACAGATCATTTTACCAGCACATCTTTACAAAGAAATGGAGCGAAGAAAAGATAACGAAAGCTAAATTATAAGAATTAACCAATTATTTTGAATTTCTTTTTAATTTCGCGGAAAATTAAATACACCTTTCACTTCTGCCTTTGTTGATTACTTGGGACATTGTAGTGGAGTATCCACAGCGGATACTGCCCTTAGAAAAACATAATTCATCTTATTTAAATACGTAAATTTAGAGAATTACCATGATTGATGTCATTGGTCAGTCGCTTACAGTAATTTTATTAGTCAAGCAAAAAAATAGGTTTTTAAACTTGGCCGTTAGTAACAATTATGTAATAAAAGAGACTAAGAGAATAGATCGTAGTAAATAGCATTTAGAGAATCATGAAAAATAAATAAAATACACACCCACTGGAATTACTTCCATTTATTGAAATATTTTGCTTACAATGATTACTATGATGTCACGGAGGATAAAACAGTTGGGAGATCATTGGTGCTCCTCCCCCCCTTAATGTCTCATAAAGTAAATCGATGCCCTAAAGTTTATACAGCAGAACTGGATGGACCTTGTCAATTTACAATATTGATAAAAGATCGCCAGTAGTATGGATTCTGCCATTATTGATCAATAAATTATCTGCTTACTTATGTCACGTCGCCCATTTTTAGATTAATGCAAAGGAACAATCTGAAAAAAAAAAATCATTAATTATATGAAGAGCCAAAGGCTTCAATTCAGCGACGTGAACTATTTAAGTTAAGGGATATTACATCCCATATTGTTTCATAGCCGAATATAGAAACTATATAAAGTTCGGCGAGTCCAAGCGTAAGCAAATACCTGGATAGTGTAACACTGAGGCAACTCATAGTAAGGGTGGAGCAAGCTCCGTTCACTATCCTTGGTATTTACCCATAATGTGAAACCCAGCTCCTAGGAGCTGTATTACTGTTCTACATTATGAGAGAAGGTCACTACCCAGACCGGTTTCAACCTTTATTGAGGTCTCATCAGTGAGTAGATAGACCTAGATAATACCAAGTTTGTAGCGAACAGAAAAAAAAAAAAAATCATGTTTCTCACAAAGGCCTAAGTGAACCCCCATCTTATGGTCTGCATATTATCGTACAACTGGGTTGTCACTTTTCTCTTAAAGTTGCACATTGTTGATGGCAAGTGTATCTTTAATTGGTTGATGGTAGATGAGCTAAACGAACTGGGGTTTAGTTCGTTTACTCTCTCTCTACCTTCTGTAGAATTAAGACAAACCGAAATATCTACGCACACACATCAGTTAAACGTCTAGAATATCCAATTGTTCTATGTTGTTAGAGTTCTAATGTCTCTGTTAGTTTCATCCATTTCTCTCTCTCGCTCTCACACACACACACACAAATAAATCTTGCAGCTATTCAACTTCTTTCACGGTCCATTTCCGAATCATCAAAATCATATAAGCAAAAAGGATATTAGATCCAGCATTATTTCAAAGCCGAATGTAGAAACTATGAAAGCTTCGTAAGTTGACCAGAGAGCTTGCGGGAATACATTCCTCGACATTCACCAATTGTCTTAGTGTGGACTACTTAAAAGACATGGGCGCTGCCCAAGCGTCTATATATTCGCCTTTTATTAGTCCATCAAAATGGGCTAAATAAATGAAACAAACAGAGATATTAGAACTCTAACAACGAAGTCCATTTTGATGGACTAATAAAAGGTTGCCTTAGTGTGGACTACTTAAAAGATATAGACGCTTGGGCAGCGCCTATATCTTTTAAGTAGTCCACACTAAGGCAACTCGGAGGATAGTGAGGAATGTATTCCCGTAAGTTCTCTGATCAACTTACGAAACTTTCACAGTTTCTACATCCGGCTTTAAAATAAGGATGGATCTAATATCCACTTGACTTATATAATTTTACATCGTCGACTTGAAGCCTTTTGGCTATTTATTTTAGTAATCATCAAATAAATATTTTTTTTTCATTCATTGGGAGTTCTCTATGGAAAATTCCTATATCTGGAAAAGATCAATTTATTTACCTTTTTTTTTCTCTTTGGATTGTACGTTCCCTGTTAGATTTTTTTTTTTAAAAAATTGCCAATTGTATTATTGATTTTTTTATAAAATTTATGTTTGTCTTTCTTCTGGTAATACATTTCTGCTGGGAGAGCTTACAACAAAACATGGATTAAAGAAATTCATCACTGTAAGCCTAATCTTGAAAGAAGCATGAGGAAAAGACTAGATTACAGAGTACGAAGAATAAATTGAGCGTCCGGCAAGACAGGGGAATCAGATTATAGGTTTGGACGATACTGTGATACATGCAGAGCCAGACTTCAGGTTTGTTGATCCATTCTTGTTATTATTTTTATTTTGTGGATAATTCTAAAGCCTTTAGAGGGGCAGAATCTCGACTTCTCTCAATGGTATTCACTCAATGCGTAAAAAAAAAAAAAAATGAATATACAAAGCGTTTCATAAATCCTGATCAATTTCAGATAAAAAACAATACCCCCCCCCAACAACAACAACAACAACAACAACAATGCTTTGTTGTTGTGAATTTCATTGGAATTTGTTTGACGTAACTAATTGCAATGTTCTTATTACTATTGCACAAGTCGTGGCCTCCTTGAACTCCTTTTTTTCTCTCATGGAGAAAAAAGACTATTTAATAGACATAGTCTAGACATTATAAACTCAGAAAAATTCAAAAGAAACTTGTCTTTCTGGTAGGATATTTCAAATATGGTTATTCGGAACGATGGTTCATTACTTGACAAATGTAATTTCTCTTTACAATAATTAATGCTTTAAACCGTTTATGTTTTTGTAAGGTACCTTCAGGGAAAGAATATCAGTAATCAAGTAAGGAGTTAACATCATTAGGGACAGAGAACTTGATACAGATTTTAGTCTTACCACGCCTTCCACAATCAAGTTGTCGAAATAAATGATAGTATGCTACTTCTCCAGAAAATCATGTTTAATGCTACTCATTGTAACATTGCCTGAATATATTCGTCACACCTCATGGCCTGTAGATTAAACTGAACTCTGTTCCCTAAAGAGAAATAAATTCAGGTTAAAATGCAATTAAAAAGAAAAGAATATTTTAAGTCTGTAATTTATATTTAATCGTATTCTATTTTATGTTTTTTTTTTTTGTCACTTCATAGAAAAGAATCAAATGTCTTTATGCATTTTAATGGTTAAAAAAGTCTAGACCACTTCTTAAGTTGAAGAAAACACGAAGGAAAGAGTAAAGAAAAATGTACTTGATCAAGGTTATTGGTCAGATTAAGCTATGTTATATGAGGATGAGTTTGTCCAACAACTTATCATAGTTTTTTTCCCACTTGTACAAGATAGGCTGTAAAAATGATCTGCGCTGTTATAACATACAGTTTCAAACCGTCCTTAGTATAAACATATATGTAAGATAACACCAGTAATACTATCCTGTCCTTCTCGTCAGTCCTAGGACGGGTTGAGTCCCCTCCTAATGACGGGTTACTGGCGTATTAATGCATCTGGTTCGCCACTCCTCTGCTGCATCCCCTAAGGGCGATATTCATGACTGTAATCCGTGAGTGTTCACGAGTCTGGTTTGCCTGTCCACGCCCAAGACCGGCTAACTTGGCTATGGCTGAGGAAGATCCTTGAGCTCCTCACGTCGTCGACGGGAATCGAACCTAGGACACTCCTTCCCCAGGCATATGGTTGCGAAACGCACAGTCACTAGGCTAACCGCGTGGACACCAGTAGTACTATTTGAGGTGTATTGTTCTTCACGGAATGAATAAGTTTATTACTGAACCTTACAAACACTTAATCCTTTATTTAGATTTTCATGTCTTCAATGAAATATAGTAGCGTTCTGAAATAAACATAGCTTCAATAAACGGTGTCATCAAAACGTTTGTAGATTTATTTATTTTCCCCTCCTTTGAGATAATAACATCGACCTGCTGTTTCTTTTGGAGTACTTCCCTTGCAACTTTATATAGCGAGATTCGGGATTTGTCCTCGTTGAAATATTTGCAAAAGTTCCGTGTTTTGAATGTGGCAAGTATAGTCTGCGTTTTTTTTTCTTTTTTTTTCCCAATAGCAATGATGTCAGCAAAATTTCTTCCCTTTAGTGCATTTCGAAGTTTGGAAAAAGAAAGAAGTCGCACGGTACTAGATCTGGTGAGTATAGAAAATAACCTATTCGTGGCTACTCTTGGGGCAAATTTTCTCAGTAATAGCGAGGCACAGATTTTGTTGCAATCGTGCTTTCGTAAACAATTTCTTTGATCTGTGTCACATTTAATTCTGTTTTTCTTGACAACGGATGTGCCCAGTGCGCATCGGTATCAACAAACATAACTACATTTTTGATCCTGAAACACCAAACGTCTGAGTTTTACGAAATGTTTACTTTCCTTGACTAAGTTTAAAATCCAAAGACTGCAGCATTCTTTACAAAGTATTGCGTCTCTTCTCAATAAAGTATTGAGATGAAAAATAAACAGCGAAAATTCAGGTCTACTTTACTTAACCATTTGAAATGAATCCCACTAGCGTCATCTAGCGGTAATCCGAAAATTCTTATTATAGCCAACTATCGAAGTTTAACAATGTAGATCGTCAACCACAAGATACCATATTTTTAATGGAACAGTCATCATTGGAATAAGTTAAAAGCAAGACGTTTCCCACCGGTATTTGTGATTGAAGTCTACCCGAATTTATTTTTTTAACTTGACAGCGGAAATTTAGTATTTCCGAAGTACAGATGAGTCACTGTTAAAGTGAAATATTCTCCAATATTTAGAACATCTCATTTTCACTTGTAAATTCCTTGGAAAGATTCCATGCGAACCTAGATAGGATTCGAACGAGGTCTTTCCCATCGATGGATAAATATTGTATCGTCCTCATGATTACAATATCAAAGGAAAAAAAAAAACAGTTCATTTATAATAATCGGAAGAAGTGTAATGGTTATCTATCACTTGCTTGTATTCTCATACCGATTTGATTGATTTCAGAAACATCTAACAAGGTCTTACGTAGTAAACTCTATATAGAGAGAATTAAAATTCATTGTGAATCTTCTTACCCATAGAAGCATTAAATAAATAGTGTATATAAAAAGATTACATAAGCATCATACAACTAAAAAATCATACAACTTTTGCCACAACAGTTGCCCGTTCTGTACAAAAACCTTAACAGGAACCAAGGATTAATCTTGTCCGAGATCTGGAAGACCCTTATTAGATCTCTAAACATACAAGAACTAAATTATAGTGTCAATTATAGAACGTTCCTTAATAACGAGTGAGATCATGCACACGCCTTGCATGTATTGTACGCGTTCTGTTTTTGTCAAATATAATTGGAATCGGTTGATTCCAAATAATTCTGTTTGTAACAGTTTTTAGCTTTAAGTGCCTTATATCAGTTATGTACCCTAAAGATGCCAACAGCCTCAGTTGGTGAAACTAGTTGGTATAACATAGTTGTTTCCAAAATAGACTTGAACAATAAATCCCAATAGAAGTAATTTCCCTAGTTTTCGTGGTCAAGAAAATACGTTTTATTGCAGTTCAAACAAAACTATACAAAACTATAACAGATTAAATACGCTATTGTTAGATCTGAAAACATAACACGCGCGCACGCACGCACACGCGCGCGCACACACACACACACACACACACACACACACACACACACACACACACACACACACACACACACACACACACACACACACACACACACACACACACACTTAATACAAAAGACATCGTTTGTATTAACTGGGCTAAGGAGGCTTCGGTTTCTGAATTACAGCAATGGAAGTAGCGAAGAATAATGAGGAGATATCAATATAATGATGAAACAGCAAACTAGCAAAAAACGCTCCTTTATTAACCTTTTCGAAGACAGAAGAGCAGACGTCATTGTGTACACATCAGCTGTCTTTGACCTTTGGCTCTACCTGTCCGCGATATGAACCTTGGCACTGCTTTCTAGGACGCACATACGTGGTCTGGTAGCATCACCCGTACATTAAAGTTGTAAGGTTTAGGTGAGTATCATCTAGACCAAAAATAAGTATTTATTGTATTTTTTTTTTAATTTTTTATTTCCACTAGGATTCCTTTAGTTCATATCGCTCTACGAGTGTACTATACGCTAACAGCGTTTCATGGGTTAAATGAACATTTAAAAAAACAGAAAAAAAGAATTGTGTAAAACTAGAAAGTATCTGTTTTTATTTCAAAGAAATATCAAATGCCATCTGAAAAAAAGAAATAAAACAGAATTTTGTAAATTATTTGCAGATCCTTTTCGTTTCAATGAAGACTCACAACTATTAACCTTTTAGTAGTACTAGTTTCTTATCGGAGAACTAATAATAATAATAATAATAATAATAATTATAATAATAATAATAATAATTATAATAATAATAATAATGTAACTGAACAGGAAAATATAGAAGAATAAATTGTGACACGAAAAAAGATAACAGTGGTTATTATCAATTATTAAACTACTGAAGAGAAAAATCATTGCTTGAATGCATCGAAAACTATTTCACAACTAAATAAAAGGAAAATTAGATTCTGTGTTTTCTCTTGCCGATAGGGGTCGCATTATACACTTACTTTACTAGTATCCCAGAGTATTTCTTACTGTTTTACATTATGTTCAGAGATATCTGCTTGCGTCATGGTAAAAATCAAATTAAGAATTGCTCTCAAATATTTTGTACTTGGGGGGGGGGGGTTATCGGTTATGCTTTCCAAATTTACGAATGTCTCTTTCCTAGTTTTTAATTTTTATTTTATGATCCTTTCTTTCATAAACAACACTTTGATAATTAATCAGTAATCCTGAAAAAAAAAATTATTTATTTATCTTGACTGTATATTTTTCGCCGATGACTTTGCTCTAGTTGGAGAATTGCCTAATCTCCTACTTTAGCACCATCACTGCCATTCATAAAAATTTCAAAATCTAATTCTGAATCTATTAAGTAATCTGTTGTCAACTAGCAGGTTGCTGATAATATCTAACTACTGCATAAATCATAATTAGTTCGTCTCTCTCTCTCTCTCTCACACACACACACACACACCCTGTCTATCTCTCTTACGGAGTCGCTCCACCCTTATTACACTGATGCTCAATCAAAGCTGGTGAGAGGCAAACTGGCCACAGCTCACACACACAGTCCCAACCACCACTGAACTGGTTTTATTTTTCCTCTATTGTTTGATCAAAGGAAGAAAATCAAGTCTAATAATTAGGACAGTTAATATAATATATTGTAACTGAATTCCACCTACGAAAATCTGTTAGCCTATACTGCCTTTACGAGGTGGATTCCGGAAAGTTCTGATAAACAGCTAGAACAAACATACACAAGAAAGAACATACGAGGATATAAGAATATAGGAACATAAATTACCTTCTTAACTCTGCTACCAGTATGTTCTTTCTTGTGGTTACATCAGTTGCTTTAATATCATTTTGGTTCTAGGTGTTTATCAAAACTTTCCCGATTCCACCCCCCCCCCCCTCGTATATGAGTACCTATGGTACTCATATACGCGGGGGGAGTGGAATCGGAAAAGTATATATATATATATATATATATATATATGTGTGTGTGTGTGTGTGTGTGTGTATTCCTGAGCTTCTACTCGGTTCTAATGATACATTTTAAAGAATAAATTTTAAATGACTTTAAACCGAGATAAAATATTAAATTTAATGATAATGATACAACTAGTTTCAGCCTTTTACAGCCTTCTTCAGGTATCCACTAAAGGTAGAACACAGTAATAAAAATTGAAGATACAAAAACCTGAGAATTACAGGAAAAATGCAATACATAATTGAAACAAAAACGTCGTACTTTTCAAGTCGTTCTATCTGACGCGCTATTGTTTGTTGCATGCGTGCTTGCAGGTTCTCCTGAGCGCCAGTATTGAACAACTGCAGCATGGCTATCAGGGATGTTATAACTCAAATTGCTGTTCAAATGTTTAGGATAAAGGAGGATTTCCCTGGACTCCACGATTTTCCTTTCAAACTCATCACTGCAGCGAAAAATGTTTTCGGATTTATCCCAGCACACTGAGTGACTCTGAAGATCATCATGAGGATTGTTAGAGAAAAGAACATGACTGAATAACACCTGGATATTTCAAGTTATGATGAAAAGGCTTCGGATGGCTTACAAGAGAACGGGCTTTAGGGCGTGTAGTGAAAAACGTCCTGATGTTGTATTTTTTAAGGACTTTAGCCAATTTATTGGAGACTGAACTAATGTAAGGTATTGCTACCTTTAAAATCAGACGTTTCCGTAGTACGTTGCCTAGGAGGATCCAGAAGAATTTTCTTAATTGTTTTTTCAGAATATCCATTTTGTTTAAAGATAAGAGAAAGTTGTTCAATTTCTTTTTGGAGTTCATCTGGTTCATTTAAAAGAGATCGTCGTCTGTGTCCTAAGGTAGAAATAGTTCCGAGCTTTTGTGGAAAGTGATGAGACTGACAGTGCAGATATCTGTTTGTATGAGTTGCTTTTCGGTATATAGAGATTTTAAATCTATCGGATCATTGAGTAAGAATTACATCCAGGAAAGGAAGGTAGTTATTTCGTTCTAGTTCAGCAGGTGAATTTTATATTAGAATGCTGGTTGTTAAGATGTTGAAGAAAATCCATGAGAGATGTTTGTGTCCGTGACTCCATATAATGAAAATGTCGTCAATATAACGTATCCAAAATTTCGGCTTAAGTGAGAAGGACGATATGGCTTTCGTTTCAAAATCTTCCAGGAAAATGTTTGCTAGAACCGGGGATAAAGGGTTGCCCATTGCTAGACCTTGGTTTTGTTTGTAAATGGAGTCCCTATATCTGAAGTAGCCAGATTGGATACAATGCTTTAACAAAGCAAATATCTTTTTAGACAATTTGTCCTTAAGCAATGTTAATACCTCCTCAGTAGGGACGTTAGTAAATAATGAGATAATGTCAAAACTTGCGATGATATCATTTTCACTGATTGAAATATTTTTGATACGAGAAACAAAGTCTGTAGTGTTTTTGACGAACGATAAAGATTTATTGGAGAAACACTTGAGGTATTCTGCAAGATGTTTCGAAAGCTTATAAGTAGGACCATCAATTCCTTCCACAATTGGGCGAAGAGGGGTGTTTACTTTGTGGATCTTCGGAACTCCATAAATGCGTGGCATAAGAGGGTGAAGAGAACGTAAAGAAAGGTGAATATTGTGAGGAAGTTCAAATGTAGTCTTTAACAGATTGTTTGTGCGGTTTTGTAGTTCCCTTGTTGGATCATCCTGAAGAATTGATTATGTTATGTTGTCTTCAAGCAATTGAAGCATTTTATTGTGGTAATCTTCAGAATTGAGGACGACTGTGGCATTGCCTTGATCCGAAGGTAAAATAATGATGTTTTTGTTCTTTTTAAGATTCTTTAAGGCCTGTCTTTCGGCAGGAGAAAGATTATCTCTTGGAGGTTTAGCATTATTGATAATGAAGATGGATTCAATACGGAGAAGTTTTGCCAAATGATTAGGAATAAATGAACTGGCTTTTTCTATTTTAGTAAGTGTAGATTCTTTTGGAATAAACTTAGGTGAGGGAATGAAATTTAGACCTTTGCTTAGAATATCTTTTTCAGCAACTGTTAAAACATGTGACGAATTGTTTACTACAACTTTTTCAGGATTAATATAGGCTTTAATAGGAACAGATTTGTTTTGTACTCTCTTAAGAATATCAAACTTCTTGATAAGATTAAGCTTATTATTATTTTGTATCCGAGTAGCTTGCGTTTCACTGTTAAAGATAAAATCATGAAAATTATCATTATTCATAACCTCTACAAGTTTATCCCCGGTTCTAGCAAACATTTTCCTGGAAGATTTTGAAACGAAAGCCATATCGTCCTTCTCACTTAAGCCGAAATTTTGGATACGTTATATTGACGACATTTTCATTATATGGAGTCACGGACACAAACATCTCTCATGGATTTTCTTCAACATCTCAACAACCAGCATTCTAATATAAAATTCACCTGCTGAACTAGAACGAAATAACTACCTTCCTTTCCTGGATGTAATTCTTACTCAATGATCCGATAGATTTAAAATCTCTATATACCGAAAACCAACTCATACTAAGAGACATCTGCACTGTCAATCTCATCACTTTCCACCACAATAGCTCGGAACTATTTCTACCTTAGGACACAGAGCACGTTCTCTTTTAAATGAACCAGATGAACTCCAAAAAGAAATTGAACAACTTTCTCTTATCTTTAAACAAAATGGATATTCTCAAAAAACAATTAAGAAATTTCTTCTGGATCCTCCTAGGCAACGTACTACGGAAACTTCTGATTTTAAAGGTAGCATATCAATACCTTACATTAGTTCAGTCTCCAATAAATTGGCTAAAGTCCTTAAAAAAATACAACATCAGGACGTTTTTCATTACACTCCCTAAAGTCCGTTCTCTTATAAGCCATCCGAAGCCATTTCTTCATAACCTGAAATATCCAGGTGTTTACAAGTTACGGTGCGATTGTAATATTCTTCTTATTTTTTTTTTTTTTTGGACAAACTAACAAATCTGTTGAACTACGTATTGAGAGCATAAGAGAGACATTTCTTATAAAAGGTCACATGCATCTGTGCTATCCAGTCATGTTCTTTTCTCAAACAATCCTCATGATAATCTACAGAGTCACTCAGTGTGCTGGGATAAATCCGAAAACATTTTTCGCCTGTAGTGATGAGTTTGAAAGGAAAATCGTGGAGTTCAGGGAAATCCTCCTTAATCCAGAACATTTGAACAGCAATTTGAGTTATAACATCCCTGATATATATATATATATACTGTATATATACACACAAAAAAAAATTCTTTCTTTTTTCTTCTTAAACCTATCTATAATATTAGACCACTACTATAGGTTAAACAACATTTCATATTTAAGATCATAAAGCCCTCCACCGGAAGGGAACAAATTTCTTAACCGAACTAAAACATGTTAAAGGAGAAGACGACACCGATACTCATTTCACCCATATCTTATCGTTAACTGCCCTATGGTATGACTTCACTTATTGTCATTTCCACTAACGGTCACAGCTGCCTTCTGTGCCAAATTTCGAATGACCAGAAACAGCTGAGGTCACTAACGGATTTTCTGACAGGGAACATTGGTGGCGGATACTTGACTCGTAACTAGCGGTTCAGTAGTAAAATGACACACTTGTTATAAAATTAAATTTAAAAAAAAATGCATAGCATTGTGGTTACCTCGTATAGACATTAAGTGATGTATCTGCAGTAGTGTTGCCAAATGGAAATTACTAAAAAAAACAGCTAAATCTTAAAAAAAAATGAGCTAAAAAGGAGTTAAAAATAAAAATTTGAAGCTAAAATTTTAAAAGTAGTAGCTGATACTTTAAGTTACTAACTTTATTCAAGTTGAAGTGATACTTGCGTATAAGTGTCTACATACATCTTCCATGTGGCCTTCTGCGCTTAATTCACCCACGTTTTCACTTGATTTTGAGCTTTATTATATGTGGCCATCGTTCCAATATTACTCAGTGTTGATGCTTGTAAATGATAGTCTGCACAGCACTTGTTGTTACGTCTGAGGCCATACTTGATTAACAAAATAGCTGTCAGCATTGGCAATTCCATCTTGTTTCTTAATTTAGTTTTAACTACATTCATGGAACTAAAAATTCGTCCAATTTCCGCATTAGAATTTGGCAGTATTAATAAATTTATTGTACACTGAGCAATTTCTTTAAATAGATTCATTCCAGATGCATTTTTATATTCTCGTACTTCAGTCCAGAATAGCTCAGTGTTTTCTATATTTGTCCTTTTATTTAAGTGGATTGTATTATACTAGTATTCAGCAACAGCAACATCTTTTTCTGTTTTCAGCATTATTTCTAAGAGGGGAGTAGCAGATTCTTTTATATGTTTTAGGGTATTGTCAACAGAAAAAGAAGACATCATTCTTAAAATATTCAAGTTTTCAGGCAACCTTTGCTTAAGCTGTTTGAAGAGACCAAGAAGAAACTATCTTGCTTTACTTCTAAGATTTCGCTCATCATTTTGCGTTATTTTATTTTGTATCATCAGCTCTGAAATTGTTCTTTCAAATCTGTAACCAAGATTTGGACTGAGATCCAAATAATCATCAATCTCTGACTCTAGAGGCTCGACTGTGGATGATGGTAGCACTAACATATTAGCAATAGAGCGAATCAAACGAGAAAGGTCTTCAAACAATCTCATCTTATCCGCACTGTTAGATGCAAAAATTTTGTTAATTTGCTGAACTTGAACTAGAACAGGATGCAAAAATAAAAGGTACAACAGATTCCTTTCATCTTTGTACATCTCCCACAAAATTTGAGCTTTGTAACATTTCACAGTCACACTCACGACTTCGAAGTGAGTTTTTAATTCCAACCCCTGGCTGAGAATTCTGTCTACTGCAGGTTCAATGGAGAGCCACCTTGTTGCACAATTGCTTACAATTTTCAGAGGAGCATCATTTTCGTTGATAGTTTGATACAGCTCTTTGTATGCTGCTTGTCTTGAAGAAGAATGTGAAAACCACTTATACGTTTCGGCAACTAAAAATTCTAATTTTCTTGGGAGAGATTCTGCACAAGTGTGAGACATTGCCAGTTGTAATGAATGGCATACACATCTAATTAAAATTAAGGATGGAATATATGCCTTCAGTTGTTCATAAACGCCATTATTGACACCAACCATAACACTGGCATTGCCTGTACCGATTGCAATGAGATTTTTAATGTCCAGTTTCTTGGTCAAGCGCTTTTTGTTTTCAGTGCAGCCACAATACCACTAGCGTCACAGTTTTCTAGAACCACCATGCTCAGAAATGTATGCATAATTTTTTGAATTTCCTGCTATAATAAATGATGGCCATTCCTAAAATCTTATTGACTGTGATATCATTCGATTCGTCTATTAGCAAGTTGAAATTTTCATCTCCAATGTCCGCAATTAGATCTTCTTCAAAATGCTCACTTAGAATATTCTTTACAATTGCAGAGCAGTTAGTTCGGTGCATTTTTACCTTTGGCATAATTTGACTGTCTGGGATGATATTTTTGCAAAGATCTACGAGATGATCACAACTGTTGAATGATGAGTGACAACAAAGAAATAATGCTAACCTACCTTCAAAGTTCACGGTCTCAGACTTTTTCACAAGCATATTTGTAATTGGAACAGCCTTTTATGGAACTGCAGCAAGATGTTTCTTAGTTTCGCTGTGCTTTACAAGCTGACAATATTTAGCAGCTATATCACATCTGCAAAACTTATAGTGGCCTTTTGTAGCGTCACCAGGAACTTCACACAACCATTTACTAAACATTCCCATTTTCAATCACTCCCTCCTAAATTTTTGCTTGTAAGCTTTAGTTTTCTCTTTGCTCATTTTTGAAGAAGAGTATACAACTCTTTACTGCAACGTCTGCAAAGTCTTCGAAAACTTCCCACTCGTAATCATAACTACCAAACTGAACACTGTGGAAAGACTAACTTGTAGCGGTGCTATTAACTTTAAAACGACAAAATGGCAGACTGTTGGGCCACGTGACTGACGTCATCATCCATTTGAACGTGTACGCTGCTCTTACCAAACGTACAATACAATTCCTTATCAAATGCGAACATCTGGAAAACTTTTAAAACAATTTCTTTCTTTAACAGTAAGTTATAAAAACAACTAAAAAGAGCTGAAACTAGTTCTGAAGGAGCTAGGTGCTAGATAAAAATTTTTGGAGCTAGGGGAAAAAAAAGAGCTAGATCTAGCTCCAAAAGAGCTAAATTGGCAACACTAATCTGCAGACATAATCTATTGGAATTAAAAATGACCTGATGAATGGCAAACATAACTGCACTGCCGCAAATTCCTTACAAGGATTGGCTTAAAGGGGCGAAGTAAGAATGCTTTTCATCTTCCCCGTTATCTGTAGAGGACAGTGTAGGGATAAGGTGTTATTGAGCTATTAAAGCTCTGATCATGGCAAGTGGGTAACAGTAATAGCCGAGCCACAGTTAGAACTTCATTGGCTACAGCATTGTCATCCATTACCCTCCAATGATATTAATCACCGCATCTCACGGTCAATTCTCCTTCATATATCTTCTACCAGAATCCTTATATCTTCTTCCAGAATCATTATATCCTTGGGCTGGCTTAAAGGAGCGAAGCAATAATGCTTTTCATCTTCCCCGTTATCTGTAGAGGACAGTGTAGGGATAAGGTGTCATTCAGCAATTAAAACTCTAATCGTGGCAGGAGGGTAACAGCAATAGCCAAGCTTCAGTTAGAACTTCATTGGCTACAGCATTGCCATCCATTACCCTCCAAGGGTATTCGATTGAATGAATCAATCCTCCGCTTTCTGCCAAGTTCTTATAGTTCTTATAAGAACTGGGCGATGGACTGAGTCCTTGACTCTTTATCCCGTCATCTGAATGAAGAAAATCTGTGTAGGTGGGATGTTATTGAGCTAAAAAGCTCTAGTCATGGCTGGGTAACGGCAATAGCCGAGCCTCAGTTAAAACTTCATTGGCTACAGCATTGCCATTTGTTACCCTGGTAATCCTAAAAAGCGCTTTCTGCCAAAATATGGCTATGAATAACTTAAGTACTTTTGTTAAAGGAAAAAAAAAGGTGTTAAAAGGACATTCTAAAACATAACTTAAATTTTAAAAATAATTAAGATGTAATAATTTTAAACTATAATTTTTAAAAAGTACTTTTGAAATATATAATAAATTGTTAAAAAATTAAGTTAGAAGCGAATGGCAAATTAAACCTGATATCTTTTACAAAACAATGAAGTGATGCTCCAAGAAAGCTTGGAGTCACTTCATAAAAATATTAAAAATTTTAATCTTATTTAAAAATCCCGATGCGGTTTGAAAAATTTTTATTATTGTGAGAAGCAGTTACATTTAACGAAGCAACTATCATACTAATACGTTTTTTTTTGAGAAAATCTAAATACTGTAGTAAATATATGTATATTTCCATTATTTATTTATTTATTTACTTATTTATTTTTATTGTTTCTCGTTTCGACTTGGCAGGAGTTATCTCCTTGATGCTTCTGTAATTTTGTGAAAATGTTTTACGAAATTAATTTTTTCCTCGACAATAGAATGATACAGTTCAACTTAACAGACTTAGTATTAATTTCTTCTCATTTTGGACAACAGTTACGTGTGGCTTATTCCTATCCTATTTCCCTTCAGCCTTATGGCTGGTGGGGGTAGCGAATATGCTACAATACTAGGGAGATGATTATGAAACAAGGTAGTTTCCCTTTGCCGTAGTATATTTATGACTGTGTGTTTACGGGCACCGGTTTGCCTGTTTTGAGGGATGAGAGACGAGTTACCCGGGGAAAAAATCCTCCACCCCCGTACGAGACCGGTTAACTCACCTTTAGTCGAAAGCACTAGAATTGAACCCAGGTATTTCCGACCAAAGGTTTTCGTCTATATACAGACTGAGTTACGGAGGCTCTACTTGTGACCATAGATGTTACATATGAAATATTCATATCATTTATTTAATAAAAAAAATTGAGTACAATAAAGTATTTTATAGATATTGGCAATAAAACAATATAATTCAAAAATATAAGTTATATATATAATAGAAAGTTAAAAAAAATATATATAACTTTAATTTTAGTTAGGAAAAATAACAATATTCAAATAATTAAATGTGCAGTTTAATTAAATAAAAAAAAACCATTTTATTTCTTATATAAAATTATTACAAATTGAAGTATATGTAACGATGATCTAAATGAGCGGATGGATCAATCGACCGTGAGATGCGGTGATTGATTCATTCAATCCAATACCCTTGGAGGTTAATGGATGGCAATGCTGTAGCCAATGAAGTTTTAACTGAGGCTCGGCTATTGCTGTTACCCTCCTGCCATGATCAGAGCTTTAATAGCTCAATAACACCTTATCCCTACACCGTCCTCTACAGATAACGGGGAAGATGAAAAGCATTTTTGCTTCGCCCCATTAAGCCAGTCCTTATAAGGATACTAATGACAGTGGCAAGGCTGAGTTGGTGAAGTTAATCGACTGTGAGATGCGGTGATTAATACTCTTGGAGGGTAATAGATGGCAATGCTGTAGCCAATGAAGTTCTAACTGAGGCTCGGCTATTGCTGTTACCCTCCTGTCATGATCAGAGCTTTAATAGCTCAATAATACCTTATCCCTACACTGTCCTCTACAGATAACGGGGAAGATGAAAAGCATTCTTGCTTCGCCCCTTTAAGCCAGTCCTTATAAGGACTAAGGATGATCTAAATGGCATCAGAGGGCCCACCATTATTGCCGGGGATCTGAATTCCAAGCATCCTGCGTGGAATTGTTCAACCATAAACAAGAATGGTTGCATCCTTTTCAATTACTTAGGATCAAGCAACGCTGTTGCGGCAGGCCCCACCGAACCAACTCATGTCAGTACGTTCGGCACTGCTGACATCCTGGATATAGCTATCCTGCAGGATATTAAACTTCAGTATAGTATCATATCTATGGATGAACTATCATCCGATCACAATCCAATTCTACTACAGCTGGGAAATCATGAATTCCTGTGTCCTCCTTCTCACTCCTACATTGTATGGGAAAGACTGTCAGCCGCACTCAAGGATTATATTGGACCTGTTCCTCACATACGCACAAAAGAAGAAGTAGAAACTGCAGTTACAAATCTCACACAACAAATTAATTCTGCTATAAAGGTAGCTTCCTCCTACAAATCTGCCCGCAAGCCAGATCGTTTGCCTGAAGACATCATGAACTTAATTAGAGATAAAAACAGAGCTCGAAAAAGATTCCGTAACACGTGTGCACCACAAGACAAAACAAATCTAAACAGACTAAATGGCGACTATGTATGGGATGAAAAGTTATCCTCCATTTCATCTAGTGATCACTCCATCTGGGGACTACTGAAAAATACCAAAAACAAAGGCAGATCCCTTCCCCCAATATTAACTGATCA
The DNA here is from genome assembly GCF_054136105.1 of Typopeltis vanoorti. Lineage (NCBI taxonomy): Eukaryota > Metazoa > Arthropoda > Arachnida > Uropygi > Thelyphonidae > Typopeltis > Typopeltis vanoorti. Next base: position 115,175,733 of record NC_143554.1, read on the forward strand.
GGGCCTTGCTCACACAGATGTGGACAAAGCAGAGGTTATAGCGCACAGCTTGGAAGAGCAATGCAGGCCTTCGTATGAAAACCTTGACTTTGACCACATACATAAGATTCACAGCAAGGTCAGACACTCACTCAAACTTCCTATCACCAGCACTGACCATATTGCATCAACATCACCTGCTGAGATATATGACATTATTAAAAATTTAAAGAACAAAAAAGCTCCCGGACCAGACGGCATTACTAATCGTGTGATTAAACTTCTGCCCCGGAGGGCAGTAGTGTACCTGACCAGTATAATAATTGTAATTTTAAGATTTCACTATTTTCCTTCCACCTGGAAACTGGCTGACGTAATTCCCATACATAAGCCAGGCAAAGACTCACACCTACCCCAAAATTATCGTCCAATCAGTCTCATCTCAAATCTGGGTAAGGTTGCAGAGAAGGTCATCCTCTCACGACTTCAGACCTCAATAAATGACCTAAACATCCTTCCAAAAGAACAGTTTGGTTTTAGGCAACACCATAGTACTACCCAGCAAATCCACAGAATTGTTGAATACATCACAACCAGCTACAACTGGCGCCAGTTCCAGGCGCTGTTTTCCTAGACTTGCCAAAGCATTTGACAAAATCTGGCATTTTGGACTCCTGCACAAGCTTATCTCAGCCGGCATCTCACCTGGAATGGTTCATTTAATCCACTCATATCTTCAAAATAGATCAATGCAAGTAAAAATCAACGGTTCTCCATCCTCCCAGCGCCACATCTTTGCTGGAGTGCCGCAGGGATCTCTACTGGCTCCATTACTGTTCTCTATATACATGTCAGACATCCCGCACAATCCGATGACTTCCATTTTGGCCCTATATGCGGACGATACGGCAATACTAACCAGATCTCTCAGACCCCTTTTCATTACCAGAAAGCTTCAAGAAAACATTCTAAAGCTGGAGGGTTGGTTCTCTAAGTGGAGATTGGAAGTCAACCCCCAGAAAAGCTCAGCCGTTCTTTTCTCAAAAAGGCCAATGTCTCCTGTAGGAGATTTGTTACTATTCAATATTAAAATTCCCTGGCAGTCAGAAACAAATTACCTGGGTGTAATTCTCGACAAAAAGCTATCTTTCAATCAGCACACCAAGTCTGCATGCACAAAGACATCTAAAGCCATAGCACAGATCTATCCGCTAATTAATAGAAATAGCAAGCTCAGCAACAGAATCAAATTACAACTATACCAGATGACAATTCGTCCTATAATCACCTATGCCTCTCCGGCCTGGAGCCACACCTCTAATGCTAACATCATCAAAATACAGCGAGTGCAGAACAAGTGCCTGAGAATGATTTTGAACGCCCCGTGGTATGTTAGAAACATTCAACTCCACAGAGACACAAATATTCCCTATATTTTCTCTTTTCTACGATCCTTAGCCACCAAGTTTTTCCTAAAGACGTCCACACATCCCAACGATTTGGTTCAACAAGCTACAGCATACGATCCAACGGACATATTCAAATATAGAAGACCAAAAGCTATATTGGCCTCCTTTAGTGATGCATAATCTCCATGCCCATCCAGGGCGAGCAATCTGCTCATTAATTTTATCTTCACTGCAACCACAACAGATAGCGGGGAATATGAAAAACATCTTGCTTCATCCCTAAAGACATAAATGTCAATTGTCAGTCAATGAGCACATAGACATAGGAGGAAGGTGATTCAGGGGTCAATCGACCGTGATATGCGGTGATTGATTCATTCAATCCAATACCCTTGGAGGGTAATGGATGGCAATGCTGTAGCCAATGAAGTTTTAACTGAGGCTCGGCTATTGCTGTTACCCTCCTGCCATGATCAGAGCTTTCATAGCTCATTAACACCTTATCCCTACACTGTCCTCTACAGATAACGGGGAAGATGAAAAGCATTCTTGCTTCGCCCCTTTAAGCCAGTCCTTATAAGGATGAGCACATAGAGGGTTATTCTGAAACAACAATCGACCGTGAGATGCGGTGATTAATACCCTAGGAGGGTAATGGATGGCAATGCTGTAGCCAATGAAGTTCTAACTGAGGCTCGGCTATTGCTGTTACCCTCCTGCCATGATCAGAGCTTTAATAGCTCAATAACACTTTATCCCTACACTGTCCTCTACAGATAACGGGGAAGATGAAAAGCAATTCTTGTTTCGCCCCTTTAAGCCAGTCCTTATAAGGATGAGCACATAAATAAACAGGATAAATGGGTCAGTTAGAGATGCACTTAAAACTTATAGAAACCAAGTTTGGGATAAAAAGTTATTCTCTATCTCTCCTATTGATCACTCTAACCTGGGGTTACTGACAAACATCAGAAATAAAAACAGTTCCCTCCCCCCATAATCTCAAACCAGGGATTAGTTCACACAGATGTAGATAAGGCAGAAGCCATACTAAAGACTCTAGAGGAGCAGTGCAAACCCTCTTATAACAACTTAGATTTCAATCACTTATACAAAATCCAGACAGGTCAGACACGCTTTAAATCTCCCAGATACCAGCGCTGTCCATATTACACCCACATCACCTGTTGAATTATATGATATTGTTAAAAAACTTAAGAACAATAAAGCTCCTGGACCAGATGGCATCTCAAACAGGGTGATCAAGCTGCTGCCTCGGAAAACTGTAGTGCACCTGACCAGTTAAATGCAATCTTAAGACTTCACTATTTTCCTTCCGCCTGGAAACTGGTTGATGTAATTCCTATTCATAAGCCAGGCAAACACTCACGCCTACCGCAAAATTATCGTCCAATTATTCTTCTCTCTAATCTGGGTAAGGTTGCGGAGAAGGTTATCCTCTCACGACTCCAAACCTCAGTAAATGACCTAAACATCCTCTCTAAAGAACAGTTTGGTTTTCGGCAACAACATAGTACTACCCAGCAAATCCACAGAATTGTGGAATACATCACCACCAGCTATAACTGGCGCCAGTACACAGGAGCTGTTTTCCTAGACCTATCCAAAGCATTTGACAAAATCTGGCATTTTGGACTCCTGCACAAACTTATCTCAGCCGGTATCTCACTAAAAATGGTTCATCTAATCCGTTCATATCTTCAGAATAGATCAATGCAAGTAAAAATCAACAGTTCTACATCGTCCCAGCGCCATATCTTTGCTGGAGTGCCACAGGGATTCCTACTGGCTCCATTGCTGCTTTCTGTATACATGCCGGACATCCTGCACAATCCGATGTCTTCAATTTTGGCCTTGTATGGGATGATACAGCAATACTAACCAGATCTCTCCGACCCCCATTTTTTTACCAGAAAGCTTCAAGAAAACCTTCTAAAGCTGGAGGGTTGGTTCTCCAAATGGAGATTGGAAGTCAACCCCCAGAAAAGCTCAGCCGTTCTTTTCTCAAAAAGGCCAATGTCTCTTGTAGGAGATGTGTTACTATTCAATACTAAAATTCCCTGGCAGACAGAAACAAATTACCTGGGTGTAATTCTCGACAAAAAGCTATCTTTCAATCAGCCCACCAAGTCTACGTGCACAAAGGCATCTAAAGCCATAGCTCAGATCTATCCGCTAATTAATAGAAATAGCAAGCTCAGAAACAGAATCAAATTGCAACTATATCAGATGACGATTCGTCCTATAATCACCTATGCCTCTCCAACCTGGAGCCACACCTCTAATACTAGCATTATTAAGATACAGCGAGTGCAGAACAAGTGCTTGAGAATGATTCTGAACGCCCCGTGGTATGTTAGAAACAATAAACTTCATAAAGATACAAATATTCCTTATATTTTCTCTTTTCTACAATCCTTAGCATCCATGTTTTTCCTAAAGACGTCTAAACACCCCAACGATTTGGTTCAGCAAGACATATTCAAATATAGAAGACCAAAAGCTATATTAGCTTCCTTTAGCGATACATAATCTCCATACCCATTCAGGGCGAGCAAACTGCTCGTAAATTTTACCCAGTAACCACAACAGATAGCGGGGAATATAAAAAGCATCTTGCTTCGCCCCTAAAGACATAAATGTCAATTGTCAATGAGCACATATCGATAGTTTAGATGTATCGATGTACGTCGTTTCCTTCAAAATCTTGAAAGTCAATTCTCAGAAGTGACCATCAATTATGTGTAATTTGGCTGTATGGTCGAAAAGAAACCTAAAGTTCCTTCCCCCCCCCCCCCATTTTTTCTTTTTTAAATCTTGCGTGAGCAATCTTCTTGGAAGAATATCATCTCAATTGACTAGTACGAAATTGCTTACGCAAAAGAGTATTCGCTCACTGTAATTATCCCCCCCCCCCCCAAAAAAAATATGGCATTGATTAAAGGCCCTTCTGGAAACATCAGTGAAAGTGGGCTAGGCTTTCAGATTTCCACTAAAAGCACAACGTCATTCTCAAACTAAGCTTTTATTAACAACTAAAATGTTACTTCACCCAGGTTGATAAATTGCATTTGAGAACGCTTCCGTTAGAATATTAATTGCATTTTCTTTTTCGTCGATGTATCGAGGTTGTCTTCAATATCAATTAAAAAATAAACAAGACACAATAAATATAACAAAAGCAAGCGATGGCATGCTCAGTAAGTCTAGAGATTGTTCAGGCTCGTGGAATGTAGTATAGATCATACTGACCGAAGTGAGATCTATACTGTCATGTAAGGTAAATAAATATACCCAGAGAGTGGTACATCTGAATTACAGTCGATAGCACATGTAGAAAATATAAGGATTTCGAAGATGTTATCATAGGATGTGGCCTATCTGTTTGTGGTATTAGCGAAAGACTGCATCACTGAAATTCAAATGTAGGCAACATTATCTGACGATGTTATGGTGTCACTTCATCTCCGCACAGAATGAATAGTATTACCAAAAGACCAAGGGTGGTAGCGAAATCTGTACAATCCGATGTAAAAATCAATCGACCTAGAGTTCAAAAAGTCTACCGGTAGTTAGGATTAGAAGGAAAACACTATATATAAATAATCTAGGTTTCTACAAAAGAGCAACTTCAAATTAGCTAAATATGAACTGTGGTAGCGATTAATAATAATAATAATAATAATAATAATAATAATAATAATAATAATACGTACATCTCGTGTAGAATTACTTTTCGGGAAAATGGTGATGTCATAGAAAATGCATCTGTTGTCATGGTGTTTTTATACCGTGACGCAACTAATAGCAGCGCCACCTACATATTATCAGTTGTTCACAAAAAACATGTAAATTTATTCAAGCGGTTGTTTTGTTTCATCCTTGCGATGAATTATTCAGTAAATTGTCTGCAAGATAAGAAACAAAAGCAAAAAAAACTGCCAATGAGACACTTTTAATTAATATGCAAATAGGCGAGCACGTCTCTCTTGAAATGAGTCAAGAATAAGGTAAGGGCAAATTTTAAGGTTCGTGGCAACTGCGAAAAGCCAAACTAATCGATGAAGAAGTATTATCCTATCATCCTTATACCTTCTAGATTATGTTATTCATCAATATCAATAACGTTCTTGACAACCAACTCCTTCGTCTGACATCTCATCGAAAGGACAAGACGACAAGGTCACTGTTGACAATTTATTAGTATGGCTCGGAGTAGGTACGCTATTCATCACCTCTGAATTCCGATGTTTAAAAACACTGAAATGACCTAGTTCGTGTTTCTTTTGTTCTGCGAGCTGCGTTTAAACTACTCCTAAAAAGAATGCATATTGCAAAGTTGATCTGATTATGTCAGGGTGCGGGAGGAACCCACCACTCCCATTGAACGATTTCCGACTATAAACCATGCCTTTGTTTGCCCATTTCCAATTGTTCAACCCAGCAAAAGTCTCTTGAATTAGGGTCATTAATTACCATATACCGTACTTCCTTAGTAAACATTTTATCTTAACCCACTATACATATTTGAAGTTTTGTTTTCTTAGGGCTAACACTGTTCAACCGGGACACTCTTTATTCAAGACAAAACTTCAATGTAATATTTCGCAACTTAGAAGTTGAGATCACGCTTCAAAGAACATTGGAATTCATTTAAGATTCTCTTTAGTTTCAATTTGTTCCACGTAATCTCTACCGAGATTTTTTTATTTTATATTATGACGAAACCTTGATATAATTATAATTTAATTATAATTAGCAGAAATTTGGAATAATTTCCGCATTGAAGAGAACAGATGAAACCAACAACTTTTAAATAAATATAAAGATATTTGAGGTAAAAAATGGTGTGTAGCTTAATAACTTAAAATGCCTTGGTTTCTTAAACAAATTTCTCTTTATCGAAAGAAATATTTTATTATTATTATTATTATTTAAAATTTATAGTATGATATGCGTGTTATATTTGGATAACATTGAACTTTTATAAAGTATGTACTATATTGCTTTTTCTAAGTTTTCTATACGTGATTTGCTTGTAAAATTTATCACATGACTTAATAGTATTCTAAATCTATTTATATGTATCTATTTATATGTATCTATTTATTTTCCCAAACCTTTAAGTGAAACTCTTTAATAATAATAATAATAAATAAACAAGTTTCATAGGAAAAAATCTAGGAAAATATGCAGAATCATTCCTCATATGAAGTTCATTTGTTGCTTCAATAGCAAACACATCGAATGTTTCTAACTCTGCCAAGAAAAATATAAATGATCCAATAAATCACGAATGTAAATGCTCACTAATATTTACGATTTGTTTATTTCTTGAAATTTTGATATTTATACACTGTCATTAGTATTTTTTTTGGGGGGGGAACTGAGTCCTTGACTCTTTATCGCTTCATCTGATTAAGAACGTGTATGGATGGAGTGTTATTGAGGTATAAGCTCTGGTCATGGTGGGGTAACGGCAATAACCGAGCCTCAGTTAAAGATTCATTGACTACAGCATTGTCATCTATTAGTCTCTGGGCTTATAGCTATCATATCTTCACATATCACTGTAATTAGTCCTAAAAAGGACTGGTTAGATGGGCGAAGCAAAAATGCTTTTCATATTCCCCGTTATCTGTAGAGGACAATGTAAGGGTGGGATGTTATTGAGCTATATAAAGCTCTGATCATAGCAGGAGGATAACAGTAATAGTCGAGCCTCAGTTAGAACCTCATTGGCTACAGCATTGCCATCCATTACCCTCCCTGGGCACCCATTTTAGTCGCCTCGTATGACATGCATGAGCTACATTGGGGCTATTCTTATCCCGGCCACCACACGGGGGATTACTGTCATTAGTACTTTGAACTTAATTGGTTGATAGACTGAGTCCTCGACTCTTTATCCCTTCATCTGGATTTTAGTTTGTGGGTGATGGGATTATTGTGGATAATTTACTCGCTCATTGTGAGCATTGAGGCTGTATCAGCTTTCTCTTGCGATGGAGGATTTCGGTTTTTTATGTTTGAAACGATCTGAGGATTTGTACTCCGCTGCCTGTCGAATTAACTGATTTGAGTGATCTGTGATTGTGAAGAATTTCTCTGCAACGCCTATCATGTAGGTCTTGATATCTGGAAGTTTGGCTTCTTGGAGTAACTGGATGTTTTTGATGAACCACGGGGGATTAAATGCCGTTCTTTTCTGGATTGTCTGTAGTCTGTTGATGTTGCTTTTAGCTGAATGATCCCAGGTTGGAGAGGCGTAAGTTAGTTGTGGTCTGATCACTGATTTGTAGAGGAGGATTTTGTTGCTTATGCTTAGGAAGCTGTTCCTATTCAAAAGTGGATATAGCTGTGTTATGGTCTGACTTGCTTTAGTGGCGACACGATCTATATGTGACTTGAAATTTAGACGTCTATCAAGATGAACTCCCAGATATTTGGTACAATTGTACCAAGGGATGATTTTACCTAACATTTCTATGCTTGTATTCGGTTCGGCTTTACGTCTGGTGAAAAGTACTGCAGAGCTTTTTCTTGAGTTGATTGCGATACGCCATTTGGTGTACCAATCCTCCAATTCATTGACTGCTCTCTGCAGCTTGATTGTGGCCAGATGTGGACGGAGGGATCTGGCTATAATGATTGTGTCATCGGCATATAGAGCGATGATAGATGGAGACTATTTGGGGAGATCTGCCATGTATATGGAGACGAGTAGGGGAGATAGCAGAGAACCTTGAGGTACTCCAGCCGCGATTCTCCTCTCTATGGATCTGATACCGTTGAGTTTTATTTTAAATTTTCTGTTAATCAGATATGATTTGACAAGTCGAACTAGTGGTAATGGAATTCCAACTTTGTGGAGCTTAAAAATTAGTCCGTGTTGCCACACTCTATCAAATGCCTACTGTCATTAGTATTTTTATAAGAACTGGCTTAAAGAGGCGAAGCAAGAAGGCTTTTCATCTTCCCCGTTATCTGTAGAGGACAGTGTAGGGATAAGGTATTATTGAGCTATTAAAGCTCTGATCATGACAGGAGGGTAACAGCAATAGCCGAGCCTCAGTTAGAACTTCATTGGCTACAGCATTGCCATCTATTACCCTCCAAGAGTATTAATCACTGCATCTCACAGTCGATTAACTTCACCAACTCAGCCTTGCCACTGTCATTAGTATCTTATATCCTTATAAGGACTGGCTTAAAGGGGCGAAGCAAAAATGCTTTTCATCTTCCCCGTTATCTGTAGAGGACAGTGTAGGGATAAGGTGTTATTGAGTTATTAAAGCTCTGATCATGGCAGGAGGGTAACAGCAATAGCCGAGCCTCAGTTAGAACTTCATTGGCTACAGCATTGCCATCCATTACCCTCCAAGGGTATTGGATTGAATGAATCAATCACCGCATCTCACGGTCGATTGAAATTCATTCATAGTAATTAAATATCTTGTTGATAAAAGTTAATTATTTATCAAATAAATTTTATGGTGTAAGTGTTTATCTTGTAGATTTAATAGAATACAACGTCATTTTCAGCTGTGTTTTTATCTCAATGTTTTTGATATTCGATGCAAGTCACGCACATTAAAAATGAAATGGCACTACGTCAAAATAACTGTCAACTGGTTTTGGAACACCTAAACGAAAGGGTTACACATGTTTTTAATCGAATTGCAAATGTTATGGTAGAAGTTAATTTATGGCTAAGGAATGGTGCTGAAAATGTTAACACCAATATATTTTATTTTCAATAAGAATTGGAAGAAATCCGTTATAATCAAAGTTACTTGTATATTTAAACACACACAGTATTGCTTTCCTATTTTAACTCGAGTTGAAATACAATAATACAGCTTAGTAGGATGTTCTACTGACTAAGCTACAATACTTCCTCGGTCTTTTTAATAATAATAATAATAAATAAATAACCATTTACAAACATTCTATGTGTCTTTGTTCATCATTTTCTAACATTCTAATAGCCATTTTCCAAATTTCGTTATTATTATTTTGTTATTATTATTTTTTTTTTATTTTGGTATCTTTTCCTGTGTGTATAATTAAGTGGAAGCGGTGAAATATTTAAACTATTGCGTGATTTAGAACGCTGGCTAGATAATTGCCATGTTCTAACTTACTGATGTCTGGTATTGTAGTCCCATGAGTCTGACTTCCGGTTTTATTCGGAGAGCTACTATGGCGATCAAAAATTGTTGGCGCCTTCATCTATAAAAATGATATTGTCCGTGAGGAAAGTTGATGTGATTGTAAATGGTTTTATGAGGAACTAAGGGAAAAGATGAATTGATAATGATTACTGTGGTTTCGAGTGGTCGTTAATTTTGTTAGACGAGGTCACTCTAAGGTTTTTTGACGCTTTGTTACTTATTTTTGTTATGCTATTAGGAAAATTTTCTTGTGTATGACCAGTTGGAAATATCTCACTTGGGGCCTTTGTTCACTCTGTTTCGTTATTTTTTTAAGTAAACAAAAGAAAAATTATCAGTTTAAGGTCTTTATTATTACCATTAGTAGGAGCAATTTTGTCTGTTGACCTGCTTGATATTTATAACGTCAATTTAATAAGGTGAACAATTTGCCCAAGATATCTTAAAGCACGATAAAGGTTGAAAAATCTAAGGAAAGCTAGCAAGGGGAAAAAAATCATTCAAAAGTAAAAATTCAGCTTTAAAAATAATTGAGATTAAATGGAAATGTTAGGAGGATGCATAATACTACTTAATGTTCTTCGGGTTTTAGTTATAGTTCTTGAGACGTAAGATCTGATCATAAAGTATTGAGATAGATTCTCCGATACATTATCACTGTGCTCATAGCGTGTCCGAGCAAGTTAATGTTTGTATAAACAAGGTTGGGTGGTCTCTTGTATTGAATTAGACTTTTGTATTAATGTTTAAAATCAATATGCAGTCTCAAAGCTTTTTATTTTTATTTTATTTTATATCTGAGAGTCAGGTCAGACGCAACGTATATCACGTTTAGTGTTAACATTGATAAGATGACAACCGAAATAGCATATAAATTAATGCAAAATAGTATTTAGATGATAATACTAAAAGGACGTGAAAGGTGTTGGAATGGTTTGGCCATTTCTCACGATAGACGAACATCTATCAGAAGGAATCAGGGTCCTGGATTCCCTTGAACTGTCAGAAATGAATCAGTGATGAAGGATTTTTTTAAAAGGGAAACGTCTCCAAGATACATCAGGCCCTAACTGTTGCTAAGAGCTCACTGGAGGCTTGAGGAGCCTGAATGTAGCAAAAAAAAAACTTTAGAAAATGAACTACACACAATAGACCTGGATCGATTCCAATTCTATGTAGAATAAGAGGCATATTTACGAGAACTTTTCATCTAAAAGTGAATCAGCTATCTCACGTGAGTTTATATGTGTACACATACACATATAAATCATTAATATTTCATATACACATTTGAGTCTTCACTAGGAAATCAGCGCTCTCGCAACAAGACTCTTTGGTCGTATACATCCGATTTTTAATATAATAGATTTTTAGAAGCATGAATTAGTATTGATAGCGTATCGATTTAAAGTGTAAACAGACATTATGAAAATTATTTTATATTATTATGAAAATGCGTATGAATCAATGATTTATATGTGTATGTGTATAACTTGCTAAAGTACTCGATTCGTGTTTAAAAAAATCAAAACTGCTTTTGTGCACCCGTTAAAAAACACCCTCCCTGAGTAAGTACCTATTTTGCCCATTTATAAATCCACGCTTCTGGAAAACTCTTCTCCCCCCCCCCTCCCTTTTTTTTTTTTTTTTTAATAGCAAGATAGATACGTCGATCGGAAAATACACGCAATTGCAATCGGCTTCTAGAAACCTGCGAGAACCTACTTTCAATGAAAGTTATAAACTTGTAAAATCCTAGACCAATACGCATCACAGGACCTCGCGACAGTTGTTCTTAGGTTCGAATTTCACCTAGAACGCGAAGTACCTTCATAAAATCACTGTCCAACTGAATGTGAGCTAGCCGGGTTTCATGAGATGGTACCAGAATTTCCTCTTCCTGAGAAGCGATTCGCATGCAATTCAAAAAAAAAAAAAAAGGCCCCTTAGCGTGAGTTGCTTCGTCCATAATTCCAACCAACCCAGCCCAATCCTATTATACTAATACATCATCCAGCTCCTTGAGGAAACAAAAATAGATGACGTTGTCTTTTTTCTCTGGAAGAGTAGGAACTACTTCAATTATTTTCTGCCTACAAGAATCGTATGCTGGTAATAAAAGCCAATAAATAATATGATAACATAATGATAAAAGAAAAAAAAAACGTAAACCCCGGTGGCCCATTACGATATCATATTTACGAGTAGAATGAGTTGCAGAAGATTCTTGACTTCACGATACTTGCAACACTTAAAAATTGATAAAAGTAAAGACATCCGAGATTATTCATAGCCTTGAGACTACTCTTAGCTTTCTGGGGCTACTTAGTATTCACGATATGGGCATGCTAGCCCCGCCTATCAATTTGCTGAATGACACAGTTCAATCCCGTTATAACAATTCCTCAAGAAGTCTGTTTGATTACTGCACCTAATTGGCCGACAAACTAGCTACCCTCGGGGTTGAAGCAAACGTAGAAGGCCGTTAGTCTCATGCGTTCGTGCTAGTGTTATTTTCTTAATGCTGGCCATTTAAGGACAACCCGGAGATCTGTGTGCTAACCAGTCAAAGGTTTTTTGACATTCTCATTAATATTCAGTCAGTGAGAATTGATCGGCCCCTTTAATACGGAGGATTTCGAGTGATTGTCTCGTGAATTTGGCATATGGGATACCAGGTAAGAGTTGTTCATGTTTTAAATGAGACGCTTTCTCCGGCACCTAATTTGCCATGTGGTCAAGTGAAAAACTTAAGGCAAAGGTGTTATTATGAACGACGCGTTTAACATCTTTATGGATTTCAAGGTTATAATCGCTTCACTTGAAAGAACGCCATAGACAGATGCACCGTGTATTTACGAGGATTCCTATTCTGTCATACTTTATTTATTTCTAACTAATATTTCTAAGTAATGACCACAATTTAGCTCTTATAAAATCTTTTATTTATTATTACTTTATTCTTTTTTATGGTGTTCGAATTTTAAATTATTTTACTAAAAATATATTCTTAAAATTTTAAAATAAATAATTAATAAATAATAGTTTAAACTTTACAAAATTTTTATATAATACATTTTGTAAAATTCATTAATTTAAATGTACATAAATGTATCCCACTTTAAAAAAAGCCGTTGGTCATGCTATTTTTACAGACCATAATTCAACTATTAGTTCTTTACAGCTAGAGGGCGCAATTATAACGCGCCCTCTGGCTGTAAACAACGAAATATCCAGATCAAATATCGCGATATTTGGTAGTTATCATCACGTCTTCAGCAGTTAGAATGTTTGTTTTGTAACGTCAACACTCAAAATACGATGATGATTCAAGATATTGTAATAACATACATAATTGATTTCGATTAACGGTAATTTGAAGCTGATTTAAAATCCTGAATCCATTTTGTCAACATAACGGTAAAATTGTCGATTACAGACTGATAAAAAAAATATTTTAGAATAAACAATGCACTGATTAATTATGAAATATTTGATTCACAGCTGAAAATGATTTTAAATTCTCAATTCTATCCATTGAATAAGAATAAAATAATAACGACCCGCAATTCCAAGAGTTGTCACGTTCCTTCGTAAGTAAGTGAAAGATTCGCATAAAACCGTCATAACCAACTTGAATAAATATCAAGGTCTGGGGACCTTGTAGACCTCAAGTCAGACAAGCTTCCTAAGGCCATTTTTGAAATTCACTTTAGGTTCTTACTGTTGAATAATGGATGACATCCAGAGGGTACTGAGTGTGTAATGGCAGTGAAGAATGAAAACTATCCTAAACACACGCACACCTTCTGGACATTTATAGCTATAGAATGGCGCTGAATCGTTTGTCTGAGTCAGTACGCTACGGAAGAACATACTAACGTACGTGCGCATTAATCCCTCGATTAATGCGCCCCCGATTAGTGCGTTTTAGATTAGTGCATCATTTTTTTTTTCAATTAGTGCGCCTATATACATCTTAAAAATAAATGTTACAGATTTTAAAAATTTTCGATCTATACATTTTTATAGCTAACTATTTTAAAAAATCACTCACCAGGATGAAATAATAATCTGATTGGAAGGAAAACTTGAAATAATAAAGAAAAATGAACAAGGCGAGTCCAGAGCAAAGAAAGGACAAGAACACAAAAAGGGTGAATCAATTGCTGAATACAAAGAGAAAGGTAAGGCTGCTTCAAGTTCAACATGCATGGACTCGAAATCAAAGTATTATAATGATTGAATTAGAGAGACTTCTCTTTACACGGATCGAAGATTGTAACCAAAAATGGATCCCGCTAAACACTGGCCTTATTAAATCAAAAGCATTAAGTCTCTTTGTAACCTGGAAAAAAGAGCTATCAATGATGGAAAAGAAGAAGAATTCCATGTTAGTGCTGGGTGATTTGAGCGTTTCAAAAAGAGAAATAGCCTACATAATATTCCAATCACAGACGAAGCTGCAAGTACAGATAAGGAGATATCCAGAAATTTTGAAGAAAATTTTGTAAGAAGGGGACTATTGTGATCAACACATATTTAATGCCGATGAAACCGGCCTTTTTTTGGAAGCGAAAAGACTTTTCTAGACAAATCAGAGAAATCTCAGCCAGCTTATAAAGTCGCAAAGTCGAATGAAATTACTGCTAGCAATATGCGAGCAGTTTCGAATCACATTCTTCCACATTGTGCAAATGATTTTAGAGGCTTTTCAAATGAATCTAAATTAATTAAATCTCATTCTGAGAAGTTGAGTGATTCCGTCCTGCTAAATTTAGATGCACGGCGGGAATATTCTGAAGAATATGAAGAAAATTTAATCACTGCCAAGCCCAAAAAGGTTTCCCAGAAACAATTTGAAAATATGTATATTATTTCTGGGAAAACTCCCATGTTACTCCTCTTAATAAACTATTATAATTACGGCTATTTTGCCTGCTTCAGTTTAGGAGTGCCCCTGTTTAAATGTCATTGGCTATTTACTCACGGATTCTTGGGGCATTGTAGATGTAAATTTACCAAAACGTATATGTAGTATAAGGAAGAGAAATTTACACATATCTTTTTCTGGGTGTTGTGGCTTTTCTTCTTTATGCGATGTCCGAAAACTATTGAGTGCGTGGAGGGGGGGTCGGCAATTTGGGAGAATTAAATTAGAAAAACCCGTTTTTTTTTCCCGTAATATATATATATATATAAACATATATATTATATTACTATATTATATAGGGTGGGGGAAAGGTGAAAGGGTTGATTATTTATATAGGGGGGAAGGGGAATCCTAAGAATCCGTGAGTAAATAGCCAATGACATTTAAACAGGGGCACTCCTAAACTGAAGCAGGCAAAATAGCCGTAATTATAATAATTTGAAAATAGTTTTCGTACAATCGAAGTTTTTAAGCAGCAATGCTTAGAGACTGACCCTGGTGAAGAGAGAAGCAGTAAAATTTGCAGAAGAGGCAATTGTGGCCATACCGTCAGCTGTACGAAAAGAAAAAAAAGAAAGAGACTGCTCGCCAAACTACGTTAGCTCAATTCTTTGTTAAGAAGCAGAATAATAAATTTATATTCGGAATATGTTTTATTGTCTTTCAGCTTCATGGTTTTCCTTTAACTAGGCCCTGAGACATACCCTAATTCTTTTATAAAAAAAAAAAAAAATAATGGTCAAAAAAGAAATCTGAGAAACGAATTATACTTTTTTCCGTAGGTTATTATATTCGATTAGTGCGTTTTCGATTAATGCGCCTGTTTTAAAGAACGCATTAATCGAGGGATTGCTGTATTCTATTGTTTGTTTGTTTTTTTTAATCAAACAATTATAATAAGCTAACATTATTTTTTCGGTTGAAATCGAAAAACGAACAGAGCTCTTAAAAATAACTTTTTTTTTTTTGTTAATCAAACAATTATAAGCTAACATTATTTTTTCGATTTCGATCGAAATCCAAAAACGAATAGAGTTCTTAAAAATACAGACTAGATATACAGTACATTAACATTAACATTTCTGGCTAGATGGGTGAAGCAAAATTGCTTTTCATATTCCCCTTTGTCTTGTAATGAAAGAACTTCGAATGGAGTGTTAGTGAGCTATATGCTCGCCCATTGAGGGCACTGAAGTTAGCTGTGTTCAGCTGAAATTAAGATAGACTTTGATCTTTTATATTTGTTGCTGCTTCATTATATTCCGAGGCTTCCTTGATTAACGGGTTTAAATGGTTACTTGTCTTAGTAAAGAACTCAGCTAGATTTATGAGAAAGGAAGAGATATAAGTGATATTAACTTCTCTATGGATCTGGGTGTTTCTTATAAACCAAGGGGCATCAGGAATCCTTATAAGGACTGGCTTAAAGGGGCGAAGCAAGAATGCTTTTCATCTTCCCCGTTATCTGTAGAGGACAGTGTAGGATAAGGTGGTATTCAGCAATTAAAGCTCTGATCATGGGGAGGGTAACAGCAATAGCCGAGCCTCAGTTAGAACTTCATTGGCTACAGCATTGCCATCCATTACCCTCCAAGGGTATTGGATTGAATGAATTAATCACTGGATCTCACGGTCGATTGATTCTTATTCAATCCGCATCCAGAATCATCCTCATGCAACTAGATATATACAGACTATATATATATACAGACTAGTAAGAACTTCGTTGAAGAATTCCAAGTTATATTTAAGATATTGGTGTTATTGCAATTTTACATATATTTTTAATAATTCAAAAAATTCACTAAAATTTTAAAACATAGTTATATAACATAATAAATACACGATTATTTTATATAAATATTAAAATATTTCTGTAATTATCATATATACAGGGTGTTCGGGATAAATTTGACATATTTATAATTAATTATATTTTTCCGTAAGTTACATGTATTAACACACACTTCTCTTCATTTAAAAGTTTGGACCCTTCTTCATTCATATACAAGATGTCAGAAAGGATGGATAGCTGGAACCCACCTGAATCATGGAAGAGAATAACTTGTATCATGATGATTCGTGCCCGCCATCAAAATAAGGATATTACGACTGCTGCCCAATGCTCCCTGAATACAGTAAAAACAATCAGGCATGAACTAGAGACTTGCAATGGTGACTACGAGGATGTAGCAAGAAGAAAGATCTCTAGCAGACGATCTGATTGCGTTCGTACAGCAGAATTCCTCGCAAATCTGCAGGAACAGGTGTTGAAGAACCCTGGCATTGGAATTCGGGCTTTGTTCGTGGAGTTGCTAACTGTAGTCAAGGCCTGGATAACAAGGGTAGCCAATGGTAGGCCGTATGTATGGCAGCAGGATTCGGCCCCTTGCCACACCTCTGGGAAAAGTCAAAAATGGTTGTCTGAAAATTTCTACGACTTCACCAGTCCAAATGTTTGGCCTCCAAACTCCCCAGACCTTAACCCCATGGATTATTTTGTATGGGGCACAGTTGAAAAAGACACCAATCGCACTTCCAGTAATACAAAAGCCCAGTTAATGGATAAAATTAAAACAGTTTTTGCGGCCCTTCCCAGGGAGACTGTAGCATCAGCTTGTTCGAGGTTCCGAAGCAGAATTGAAGCTGTGATCGATGCTAATGGTGGTTATTTTGAGTAAATCTTGTTGATAGTATTGTAATTAACTCTGCCTGTAATGTTTTTTTGTCAATTCATTAAATTTAATAGATACAAAGAAGATTTTCTTTTTCCTTACGAAACTGTCAAATTTATCCCGAACACCCTGTATATATATATATATATGATAATTACAGAAAGATATTGTATGACATCGCTGTATTGTATATGATGTCTCTGTTCAAAAAAATTAGTTTCATATATTTTGATATTTCGTCGTTAGTTTGTTGTTATTATCTAGAGATTGTTTCAGTTAGCGTATCTACTTAAGAACCTAGTCCTTTGTTTCATACTTGTTTCATATTATCTTTTCTAAATTAAAAATGCCACTTATTTTTGATAGAAACAAGCAATTATCTAAGCAGAGAAGGGGTGGATCCTTATTGCTGTCTATCATGAATTCTTTTTGCTTGAATGCATGTACTGTACTTACAAACATCAGAACAACAAAAAAAAATCTATAAAAAAAATATCCAATTGCATTCCGATGTCGGCTGCTAGATGAGTGCCCATAATTTTGCTTTTATAATGACTTTTAATTATTCGACTCAAACTGTTAAACTCCCTTATAGCTCAAGTTGCTTTGTCAATCACACAGAAATTTTCTCGCAGGGGAAATGGCAAATAGCTATTACTTGTGATGAATGATGCTAACCAAAATACGTCATTCCTTCTATCACTCCCCTAGTCTTTATATGGATGGTATAAGGTCGGACAAGAGGCCTAGTTCGGTAAACAATCCAAGATATACATACATGCATAAACAAACATTTTTATTTATATACAAATCATATATAAACAAACATTTTTTATATTTATATATTTTTATTTTATTTATATACAAATCGTATATAAACAAACATTTTTTATATTTATATATTTTTATTTTATTTATATACAAATCGTATATAAACAAACATTTATATTTATATTTATATTTTTATTTATTTTATTTATATACAAATCGTATATAAACAAACATATTTATTCATATTTATAAACAAACATTTTTATTTATATTTATATTTTATTTATATACAAATCGTATATAAATAAACAAACAGTTTTATTTATATACAAATCGTATATAAACAAACACTTTTATTTATATTTATATATAAACAAACTTTTTTATTTAACTCAGTCCTTATAAGGACTGGCTTAAAGGGGCGAAGCAAGAATGCTTTTCATCTTCCCCGTTATCTGTAGAGGACAGTGTAGGAATAAGGTGTTATTGAGCTATTAAAGCTCTGATCATGGCAAGAAGGTAACAGCAATAGCCAAGCCTCAGTTAGAACTTCATTGACTACAGCATTGCCATCCATTACCCTCCAAGGGTATTAATCACCGCATCGAATGGTCGATTATTTAAGATATTGGTATTATTACAATTTTACAGAAATTTTTTGAGCTTTTATAAAATTAGCTAAACTTTTTAAAAATATTTATATAGTATAATAAATACACTATTATTTTATATAAATATTAAAAATATAACAGAAATGTTTTTAATATTTATAGTAATAGTAACTTTCAACTCTACATTACATAATTTATTAAATGGTGTTAATACGCATGATTGAACTCAGTTATGCTTGAAACACAATTGACAATTCTAGTCTTCTGATGTTTCTGTTTATTTTTTTACAACTTTCCCCCTCACCTTTAGTTTTACTCTCCCATATGTGTGGCTTATGAAAGAGATTAAGGCGCTATTTTTGCTGGTGGCAGAATAATTAAGTAATGGTCTATTAAGTTGGCTGTTTACGTATTCAGATGGTAGACAAACATGAGCGATCGTAAAATTTTTGTTATTGGCCACACCCTGACAACCCCAATTCATCTGCATATGCAGTGCTGTAAAGGTCGTTATAATCGAGGAGTCAGACACCTCGGACTTTGGTAGCAACAAGTGGCCAGACTTGTTTTACATACGAATGACTCGGGCTACTGGTTGGCAAGTGCCAACATTTTTCGATGTACATTTCCGTGTTTACAGGTAAGAAGGAAATTATAGGAATGACAGCTGGTATTATCTTTCCCCTGCATTTACTCCCATACTTTGACTTGAGACTTTTTTTTCGTTCGGCTGAGAAAAGTAAAAAAAAAAAAAAAAAAGGAAAAAACCTTTGCATGCAAAAGATGCTGTTTTCTTTCTTTCTTTTTCTTTTTTGTGAAATCGCCTTTACTAATGATAGTGGCCGTTCGTGCAATCGAGCTCATCCACGTACTTATGTAGCTCAGTGGTACGCAAACTTTTTTTTTTTATACAAAAAGAATTGATTTTGTTTGATCTGCAGATGAGTGAGAACGCTGAAGTTGAAATTACAAAATTACAACAGACTTAAAGTCGAAGGTCTACTGCTATATAAGTATTTAGTGTTGATTTAAAGTTTCTAATATTTTTTTTTTATTTCTTAAATCACATGAAGTCTCTATTTACTATTTTTTCGGGAAAATAAAATTTCTCTACTTTAAAATAGATAATTCTACAAATACTGAATACACAAAACTGAAAACTGATGAGAATCATATCTAAAAGAATATGAATTTAAATAAATCTAAGAAAGAAAGAATATAAATCATAGAAACACCTGACTTGTCTTATACAAAAATCATGTAATTTAAATATAATGGAATGTCACCTAATGAAATATGACATTATATAACATATTTGATATAATGAAATATATTTTTATAATTTTTAAATAAATTATAATTTAAATATAAATTATAATTTTTAACACTAAAATATTTCAAACAATGTTTCATTTACTATTTTTTACATCTTCAAATATAATTTTCTTTAAAAAAACGCCATATTATTTAAAATTTAATTATTTGTTTATATAATTATTAAAATCAATATTTATATTTATTTAAATTTATGTTTTTGAAAAATTATTATGAACGATGCAAAACTGTGATGTACCATAAAGAAATAAGACATACTAGAAATTCACATTAATTTAACTCCACCTTTATTTTATATTTTAATTTATGTATAAATATATATAACATATATAAAATATAAGCATCCTCTTCATCTGAATTTTATCTAAAGTATGGATTTTGTATAGGAAACGAAAATTTTCATTTCTTAAAGGCGTGCTGAATATTAAATGGATTTACGAGTATATTTCTTTTTAATAACATGCTATAATACCCCTTTAGCTAGAATCAGTAATTCGAAAATAATGTCACGCTTCATTTATCAAAAGTAAATGTTTAAAAGTACACCAATACTTAACTTAAACGTTTGTTTATTATATACGCACAAAATAAATAGACAACATGCTTTTTTAATTTTTGAACGCATCAATGAATTTTAAGTTTCATACACCATTTTTATTCTTCCATACTTATAAATTAAATTACTGAACCCTTCCATCATTAAAATCATGAGTGGATTTATTCATTTAATCCAAATCCCTTGGAGGCTAATAGATGGCAATGCTGTAGCCAATGAAGTTCTAAGAGGTTCAATAAAATCATATTCATAAATTTATGAAGTCCCTCACGCGAAAGCAGGGGAGACTCTCAGCCATCTCATCTCAGAGGTATCGCAGGGATGGCGGAAAAATTCAAAGAAGCGATAAAAAAAAATAGGAGAACCTGAACTCCTCCTCACAGGCGAACATGGATCTGACATCGTCAGCGCAAAATGGGATGACATTTTCGTTGATGACATCAGCAAAGTCACCCCTGAGCAGGTAGAGGTAGCCCAGGATTTAGACGAGGAGGCGGCTTCGGCGTTCTTCATAGCTCTCTGCAAACTAGACATGGCCAAGGGAAGTGAGGTGGTCAAAAGAATCATAACTGCCCACAACAAAAGAAAGACACAGTAACTACCTTGTGGGGTTTCTGTACACAGCTTCACCGGTTTCAGCTATCACAGGTGGGGGAGGAACTGAGAACCCGAGCGGCGAAGGCTTACAGCGAGGCGGTGCCGTTCCTTGTGAGCTGCATCACTCGGGCCAGATCCTTCCTCCACCTCTAAGTTTAACTTTCAATTTTTGCTTTTCTCTGTACTGTTTTTGTTTGTTTTGTTATATGTTTCCTTTTTAGGATTTTTCCTTTTTTGTAAAGTGAAAAATCAACGACCGTTTTAGAAACGCCCCTGAGGGGCAAACAGCTAAAACAGGTCAACTGAGGCCTCTTTAACCTACTATGCACTCTATCTTTATTTCCTCTCCTACTATCTGCTGACTCTCAGCCTATCTTACTCTACAGGCCGATAATGAAGATTTGTTGAACTTATAAATTATTTATTTATTATTTATGAATATGTTTATTTATGTTTATTTATGAATTTTAAGTTCCAATGGAGTTCTAATTGAGGCTCGGCTAATAATAATAATAATATACTAATAATATTGTTAATAATAATAAGAGTACTTAAGGGAGCAATTTGAGTCTCCGGAGAAAGTGTTCTCCGTCACGGCCCGCTGAAGGGCTTTGTCGGTGAATGTTTTTCTTTGGAATTTGAGCGGTTCTGCTCGGTGGTGGTGGTGTGTGGGTGGGTGGGTGGAAGGCCATCACTGAGTGGAGCCAACGCTGAGATGGACGGTCTTTCGCACACGATTGAGTGGCCTAGGGATCGTCCGAATTTTTAGAGACGGCTTTACCTTTAAATAAGGATTTTCAGGGTAACGAATGGCAATGCTGTAGCCAATGAAGTTTTAACTGAGGTTGGAAGTTAAAAAAAAAATTTTTTTTTTAACTTCGACTGGATGGATGTTGGATATACGCGGTGATGATAGTCTCTGATAGTGATTATCATCACGTTTAAAATCATCAGTTCCTTTTTTATACAAAGGAACTTTTGTGCAAAACAAAAAATAATCATACTTAACTTGATATTATTTTTGATTCTGTCCTGGCCCATGATAAAAAAAAACGTATCCCCTCTTGCAGTCTGTCAAATTTCTCCTGACATATGCATAGAGAATCTTATTCTAAATAACAAAAAAAAAAAAAAAAATACTCTTCCACTGCAGATGGTACTTCTCCACTGAACAGTAGCTTATATATAAATCTCAAATCAGCACCTCACTTGAGTATTGCACCCAAGTTTGGGGGCATTAGCGCGCGCGCACGCACGCACGCACGCACACACACACACACACACACGCACACACACACACACACACACACACACACACACACAGTACAGAGATGCTCTGCCTTGTTCGATGCCTTTTCTACAGATACTTCTGCGCACCTCCGTAGCTGAATTGCGATGTGACATATGTGATAAGGATTAGATACGGGGATAGGTGCGAAAAGGTTAAATAATATTGTTCTAGAGACCAAAACATGGAACTTTTTTTTTCACGCCTCTATTAAATCATTTATTGGTAAAATACCCTGCTATTAGCGCCTTCTGATAACGGCAGACTTGGCAACTGCCCGAATTCCAAAGCGTTTCTACACCTCGGTCCTCAGAAGAGTTTCAGTACTTCGTTACTTTTGAGATTATTCTAATAACAAGAATTAGTATTAGAGATTGAAGGATCGATGCATTAGCATATAATTACTTATGTTTACGAAACTAGTATACCATTGCTCTAGTGTCGATTGTTAATCATGTTTGCCCACTTTATAGTATATAGTATAGTATATATTATAGTATATATTAAGATTAAGACAAGTTTGACAAAATTGTTTTCAGTATAATTGATTTTTGGCAATTTCCAAGGTGTTAAAAGGAAACTAGTTAGCTCAACGAATTGCATCCAAGTACAATTTATTTATTTATATTCATGTAAATTTATTTTAGGTGTTATTATAATAAATAATTTTTTTATTTTAAATTTTAAAAAATTATTAATAAATATAAATTTCAATCATTTTATTTAACTTTAAATATAATTATATATTATAAATTTAGTTAAAATAAGTATTAATTACATAAATGAATTACCTATTAATTAAATCAAATTATAGTTCAGCACCTAAATATTGATTTAGGAAAAAATATCTATAAAGTAGCTTGTCGGGTCTGTGAGTTTCAACACCATTAATTAAAAAATAATTAATCAAGGTTTGGAGATAAAACATGGAAACGTCAAAAATTACAAGAGCATAGAATGTAACGATTTTGAGATAAGGTAAAAAACGTCATTGAAAGTATTATTAATATTAATATAGTTTATAAACAATATGGATTTATCGTATTCTACTTTAGCCACTTCTTTTTTGTACCACATGTAACATTGATATCATTCGGACTCTGTATGTATACTGATCAGATGATAATTTGCACTCAAGACAAGAGGGTTACGCCTGGTTTTGCAGACGATGCCTGGAAGATCTTTATATCGCCTAATGCTCTAGTTACCATACTCCCCATTTCACTTCCCCAAGCTCATGAAGGGGGAAGTGGAGGAAATTGGTGGCACCTTTTCATCTGCTGAACTTCCTTCCAGCAATGCTTCAAGTGGGTGGTAACAGTTGTCAACAGACACGTGCCACTTTTTACTGGTTGTTACGGTTTGTGTAAAGATCAACGATGGCCACCAGCGTTGAACGTAAAGCGATCACCAGAGGGCGTACCAGTGACGAAGCAGCTGAGACGTTCGTCGCTGTAATTAGATGATTTCTACTGATACTTATTACCATCATATGGAGAGGGAAAGGCGGGTACAACGTTACAGAAAGGAAGAAGAGATGATACGAGTGTTTTATTTCACTTAATGACGTCATGCTGCGATACTGTCATCAATCTTTGAAAGGAGGAGTTTGCCTTTGAGGTAAAACGTCATAGAAAAACCAGTAGATGACCGCCAATCACCGACTTTATTATATTATCTCTATTATCTCTCAATGAACACCAGGAATCCGATTATTTTAAAATTAGATGATATGTTAAAATAAATGGTGTAGGAAGATATTTTCATTTAAAGAATTAATATTTAATTTTTAATAAAAATATTGTTTTATAAATTTAGTTTTTAAATTAAAACTTTTTTATAAATAATATTTCTTAAAAAATATGTTTAAACATGGTTTGAAAACAATTAATTTTAAAAACAATTAATTGGTTTTTATTGCCCAAAGTCACAAATTCTTTTTGCAGAACAAACAGGTTTGGGATCTTTACAAATCTATAAAGTAATCCGGGTTAATTAAGCTGTTTAATCAGCCTGCTTAGTATTCTGTTCAAACTTCATTGGATAGTAAAAATTCAGTCAATAGACTATATACGATGTGATATCAACAGTCTACTAATACAGGAATAGAGGAGAAATGACATTTTCAGTTCACTAGACATAATCTATTCGCATAAATTTTCTCCAAAGGCCGGTTAAAAGTGATCGCTCATTTAATAGTTCTGAAAATTTATTTACATTTTGATTTTAATGGGGCTCGAGGTATAGTTCAGTCTCATTTAGTAAAATTTGCCATCTGCGAATATGTTTCACAATTTATGTTCCAATATGTAGTCATAATAATTTTACAAATAGCGCTATATTATAAAATATGTGAAAAATTGGGTTTTTAATTCATTTTTTCTAAAAGCAGTTCTGTTAGGTGAATTCATATTTCACCATCTGTGAATCCCCAGGAATTTGTATGGAATATTCTTTGAGATTCATGTCTAACAAGGTCTCCATTGTTTTCACGACAATATGGTATATGGCAAAAAAAAAAAAAAAAAAAAGTTGTTAAAGAGGGTTACTACAGGAAAAATAATCCAGAAAATAAAATGCAAGGGTCATTTTCATGGTAAGAATGCTTCCTATTTTATGGCTGTCTTTTTTTTTTTCTCTGAAAGTCAACAGCCCTTGATACCACAAAATGATGATTGAGTAATGACAGTGCAAATTGGAGTCATTATAGATGACATAATTAAAAAATGGCCAGGTACAAGTAAACATCATCCCCAAATAATGCTTGGGTTTGATTTGCTAGCCAGTAAACTCATCATCATTAAAAACTTCTGCGTAGAGTGAATCTATCTGTACGAATCAAGTGGACTAGTTTAAGTACGGCAGCTGATCGGGAGAACTTGATTGAACGCAGTAGGCCGCTTTCTTAAATATAGTAGCAATGATATTATAGTGTAAGAATGCTTCTGGAAGTTTAGACTAGGACCTCTTGCTTTTGTGTTCGGGGAAAAAAAACGAAAACCGAACTTTATATTGTCATTCTGGACACTTCTATCGGTCTACACTCGTGAAGGTTCTCTGTAAACAACCTAGTTGAGTATTAGCATGATAATGCACCCTGTCATACGTCAAGAACTGGGGTGACATAGTTTGAAGAAACTGGGGTGTTAAGTAGATGGGAGAGCATAAAAAAAAAAAAAAAAAAATCGTTCCAATCTGAGAGTCGTACAAAGCGCCTTTGAGAAGAGATAAGAGTTGTAGTTTAGCATGAGATTAATTCTCCGACTTTTCATAAAACAATATTAACCTATAGTTTTCTTGGCATGTATTTCATTCTAGGAAAAGATATTCTTATAGTGGTTTTTTTTTTTTTTTTTTTTTTGATAGGACACAACTATGTACTTAATAAACTGTGATTCTTTCGAACAGTTTTGCTACCACAATAAAACAGTTCATAAGTATTTCAAATCTAATCGGAGAATAAGAAAGAGAACGCATTCGCAAAAAGTAGCAGCCTAGCAAAAACAGAAGTACGGTATACAACCCAGATGCGCAGAACAGTTGCGCATTGGAGAATTTGAAAGTAATCCTAGACGTTAACCGAAATAAAATTCCGATGGTGTAGTGACTACATTGCGGTTATGACTACAATAACCCTTGCAACTTCCAGTTTTATTTCGTTAACTTAAAACGTAAAAATTTTAACGAAATAACCACGGAAGTTCAAAGTGTTTTCAAATCTATAACTGTATGCTCGAAATAAATAATATTGACCAATAATACGTGACTCCACTAGAAAGGTTCGCCGACCCCTTGGAGGTATCACACAGTTTGAAAACTGTAGGACACTATAGTGGAAATATTTTTTTTTTTTTTTTTAATTCTTTTACTAATCTTCTTTTCTTTTTTAGTACCAAATTTAACTTTTTATTTTTTTTTATGCCTCGTGATATCCGATCAGTTCAAATTATCCGTTTTATAGCTTTTTTCCATGCTAAACGACTTTGTAAAATCGATTTAGCACAAGCTAAAGACTTAAAAAAAAAGTATTCATTGCTAATTCAAAGTTTTAAGATAATCTTTCTTTAAAAATAAAAATAAAAAAGAATTCCTAATATACACACAGGCCAGTGAATTTGAAATTTTTATTTAATACAATGTTCGATCTCCTGAAGTCCCAATTACAGCACGTATGCGGTTTGTCATACATTCCACAAGGTGTTGGATTGCATCTTCGTCTATAACATTTTAAAGAGTTCACCCGACAGTCTTAACTGTCTCAGATTTCACGGAAGAGGACTATGCTTCCGGATCTGTTTTTCTAACATATTCCATCCATTCTCGATGAGGTTTAGATCCGGGCTTTGTGGTTACCATGAAAAAATGGTAAAAGTCGCTGTCATGCTCGCTGAACCACTGCCGTACAATTCTTGCTCGATGAAATCGAGCAAGAATTGTTCGTTCATTGTCGTCCATGAAACAACCGTTATCTGGTGGATAAAAAACCAACATTGCAGGATGGACTTCATTGACAACAATGTTCACATATTCCTAGGAGGACACCCGACTTTCTAGCAATATCAGTGGACCCGTTCCATACCACTACGACAACAGTCCTTGAGTTGTGTTTATAAAGCAAGTTGTTTTCATTGCTTCATGGGGCTCCTGCTAAACACTCTTCCTACTGTCGGTACAGAACAAGGTGTACGATTACCGATCGGACCACATGATTTTTTTCATCTTCCAGTGTCCAGTCACAGTGTTCCTGACACCACTGTAGAGAATGTTCCGGTTCGTGGCAGAAATCAGTAGTTTCCGTATAGGGATGGGACTGCCACTACTGATCCTCTTCAATTCCCTGTTTGGTAAGATATTGGTCGGGTACAGCCTTCATTAAATACTTCAGTCAATTGCTGCACACAGGAAGTTTTATTTGTCTGCACAAGCCAACGGCGATCTCGTTGCTCACAGACTGTCTTAGGACCACAGTTACACCTCTTAGACAAGCAATGTAGGTTCTTTTTTCCTCACTGATTAAACACCCAGGATATCTCGCTTTTGAGAAACTAGTCAGCTCTGTTGTTTTGAAAACCGTGGTCCATCCAGATGGGTGGATGGACCACGTTATACCCATAATAAGCCCTTTATCGAACTCCGAAAGATGCTTTGTTTTTCTCATTGGAATCAACACTATTGACCATTACTGACCATCAGCATTCTTAAATACTTGCCTAGAACACGTGTTTATGCACGTGAAGAAGTATTTATTATATACGCTGTGTAAAGACATTTGCGGATATCTGCATAAAGGTTTCTAGTTCAGTGCCTGGCATATGTATTTTGCACGGACATAATTTGAACAATAAAGTTATTAATTTATTACCAGAATAATGTTAAAATTATTATTATTATTATTATTATTATTATTATTATTATTATTATTATTATTATTATTATTATTACGTCTTTGTTTCTGTATTTCAACAGAAACACATACTAAAAGGCAAAACTCAGATAGCACTTAGAAAAACGGGGGTTTGACGGGGAGTTTCAATGTCAAAACTATGTAATAATAATAATAATAATAATAATAATAATAATAATACGCAGCCCGTGATGTCTTCGAAGCTCATCTCTTCGTGGCTTTGCTGACGTATTTAAACACTGCAACTTTGCCAAATTTCAAGCATTGATTTATTGAATGATTTTAAGCTGGAATCTTTATATGAACCTGGGTCCAATTCCGGACGATTAGGAAATGCCGCCACTTCCCGATTCGGGTGTTACAAACTGCAGCTGTGCTTGTGGTCTAGTAGTAGTCTAGTTCTTCGAGTTGATAAGTAGTATCCTACTGTATATTATTGAGCTGATAATTATATTTTACTACGTGATTTTACTGAAAAGCTGCCAACTAAGATTTCAAACGAGGATTAGCACGCTAACCAATACCGTCGACAGGGTGTCGCATAGAGGCAGCCTGCCTCACGGAGCGGCTTAAGAAGGGCGCTCGTTCAGCCATATTGCGGTAGGCGCCGTCGCTACGCTAACAATTCCTGTTAGCGTATCAATGCGGAAAGAAATTTTTCCAAGCTTAAACTGATTAAAAAAATATTTACGAACACAATGACCCAAGAAAGATTGGTTGGGCTTGCAGCTATATCGATAGAGACGGGCATAGCTTATAATTTAAATTTAGAAGAGCATAAAAACAGTTTTATTGTGCCATATTCCCGTTAAATAAAACAGTTAATTAATATTATTATGTAATCCTTTTTATTAATGTTTCTCTTGTAATAAAAACAAAATAGCATTGGAGATTTTCTTATATTTTTGTCTTATAATCCATCAGGAGCAATATTTAATTGTTTGCCTGAGGGGCGCGATCTAATCTGGAGACGTCCATGACGCTAACATCTACTTTATATACGATTTTTGTATAGCAAAGCTAGAGGTGCTATTGAAGAATATCCAGGGATAATTTCTCAATGTATTATGTACACCAACGTTTGCAGAAAAGCAGAACTGAATTCTGTTTCCCACTTGTTGCCTGATGCCCAACATCTGATGCGATCCTTGTTCAAAAATAGTGTTTTGAAGGTTCCAGTCTTGGAACAAGACTATTCTACTTCAAACTCGGCGAATAATCACATCTTTTGGATTTTCTAAAGCGACTCTTCAGATGACACCAAGTAGAGGTCCTTTATATCCATACCATCTGCAAGAAATATAGCACATTAAAGAGAGATTATAACTATGTATGATATGAAGTGTTCGGTGCTCATAAATTCTGTGGACTCATGTATACTTTATTCACTGAAGGAAATAGGAGGTGGTAAAGAGTTTCCAACAACTGGATGATGACCGAGTTGGTTAAGATGGACTGAATGAAATCCACAATGAGCATTTAGTGGGTTGAAAAAGTGCAACTGTTGAAACGCATTTTCAACGCTACTTTTTGATAAATAGATGGAGTGGACTTGTTGGGAAACCAATATATAGGACCATTTATGCTTAACGATCATCTTAGTTTGAAAACATACCTGAATTATTATTTTAATGAAAATGAGTTGTTGGACCTTTAAGAGAATGATCATTTGTTGACATGAAAATTGTCAGAATCTCTGGCTACATATCTCTTAACCAATATTTTTAAAATAAAAGTTAGTGTATCTTTAAAAATGAGCGATAGGAATGCCCTGCGATTGGATACTTTGGGATTATTACAATTTGAAATGATCATAATAAAATCATAAAATCATTGCAATGCTCCAAAGTGTGTACCCAGCATTGGGCAGAAATCTTATGCAACAGTTATAACTTACTGATGTTTATTTCTTAAAAATAGTTGATTTAACAACTTAAGGATGAGTTTTAAGGTTATATTAAAGCATTTTAAAAACTTCTAATCGAAAATAAACATTTATGTGCATGAACGTTTGTTTGTTTATTTATTTAAATATTTAAATTACAAATTTCCTAACGTCGGTAAAAAATCACATTATGTTGAGATATTTTTTATTTTTATTTTATTTAAATGACTCAAGTAATCAGTAATCAAACCCTGAAGTTCAGAAGATTCCTTCTGGAGCAACGGGTTACACACACACACACACACACGCACGCACGCACACGCACACACATAGTAGGATACTGTTTTACCGATTTGAAGAACACGTGCAAAAACTAAATTAGTGTGTACGATTGATGTTTAATACCATTAGAAAATCTGTCTTCCTTATTTATATTAGTGAAGACGAACAGTCATTCAAAACATTAATGATAATGAATTTAATTAATTCTATTATTCAAAAACATATTAAAAATTGTCTGCTAAACATCCTTAAAATAACCATACCATGTCAAAGCCTAGTCATGCAGGTATCAATTAATGCTATATTAGAAAATGTAATATGGCACACGACGCAAGACGTTGCTGACTGTAAGGCTGAAGCAAAATGCTTTTATAATCCCTGCTATCTGATAAGGTTGCTGTGTAGGGAAAAGTTTATGAGCTAAGTGCTCTGCCCAGGTGGGTGCGAGTTATAGATCCTCGTTAAGAATTAGGATAGCCTTAGGTCTCCTATATTTGGAGAAATCTGTTTCGTCATAATTTGCTGCTTGTTGTACAAGTTCATTTGGATGTGAAGAGGATGCTGAGAAGAACTTTACTGCTGAAGATTGCAGGAAAGAGTAGATGTAGGAGATATTTGTATCCCGGTGGAGTTGGACATTTCTGATATACCATGGTGCGTTTAAGATCACGCGGAGACATTTGTTTTGCACTCTCTGTAGTTTGAGGATATTTGTACTTGAGGTGTGGCCCCAGGCTGGGGACGCATAAGTAATAATGGGTCGAATCATCAACTGATAAAGGAGCAGTTTAATTTTGGTTTCCAACTTTCTATTTCTATTGATAAGAGGATAAAAAAACAGTTCTTTCAACTACAATAAAGTCAGGATAGTTTCCATTTTCGAAATAGAAATATTTCCGTGTTGATTTTGAGGATGATATATATATCTATATATAAATACTATATATATCAAAAAAAAAAAAAAATCAGCTGACGCCTTTTTATTCCCGTATACGGGGAGTAGGCGAGGCCAATTAGCCCTATCTAACTTTTGGAGACTGAGTGGGCAGTTCAATCTCCACTGGTACAATCAGAGATAGATGGCCCAAGGCTATCACTAATTAAGCGGTACTCAGTGAAGAGAGACGGCTCAAATGTGCCGCCATCTCGTGGTCCCTAACCCTAACACAATATATTTAATGTCTGAAATAATGTGGGTTCTACGGTCGATTTTCTTGAGTTTACAGGACGAAAAACCCGAGTTTCCGGGAGGAAAAACCTGCTTGCCCGTGCCAGAGATCGACTAACTCGGGAACCGGTCGAAAAAAGGCTTAGAAAAATTTCCTCTAGTCGCCGACTAGACTCGAAACCAAGTCTTCCTTCGTGCGGCCAAGCGCCGTGGTTGGCAAATGCCACATCCACTGAGCTACACAGGCTCTTACTATATATATAAGATATATAAATACTACTGCCATAGCTTATTTTTACCTATATTATTAATAAAATGGACTGGTGGGTTAAATATATTCTATTTAATCAAAGAAAATATTCCTTTTTTCTAAAATT
Source organism: Typopeltis vanoorti (assembly GCF_054136105.1). Taxonomy (NCBI): domain Eukaryota; kingdom Metazoa; phylum Arthropoda; class Arachnida; order Uropygi; family Thelyphonidae; genus Typopeltis; species Typopeltis vanoorti. The sequence continues at coordinate 115,207,201 of NC_143554.1, forward strand.
TCTTGATTTTTTTAGTACATTCCAAGATGGTAACATTTATTCCATAAATTAACGAACAAATGTGCTATTTCATAAGACGAATAAATGTTTACTGAAAAAAAAATTACTTATTTATTTTTACTCCTGTAAATTTCAATTTTTAATCTGGAGCACTTATTACTTCGCACAATAATACTAGCGTTGGCGAAGTTCACTACGTATCTTTGTTCATTTCGTCTTTGCCTGAAAACCGGCTGACGACTGATTTTAGGAGTAGGGGAGGGAAAAAAAGAAAAAGAAAAGCGTAGTGATTTTTTTTATTTCGAACTAGAAACTTTTTCATGGAAATCCTACTCACTAAAAAGTTGTAAACGTGTAGTATATTTAATGCTATGCGTTCGAAAGTTGTCGAATTGGGTTTGTATTCAAATAATTGACCATGTTTATGGTTTGCTGCTGACTTCAAATATGAATTTTATTTTAACTGAATGACCAAATAACATTATTTTATTAAATAGACAGTAAATTTTGATTTTAATTATAAAATGAAATGAAAACACCATCAGGGTGAATCTTTAAAACTATATTCGTTTGTTTTAAAGATTCACCCTGATGGTGCTGTCAGAAAAAAAAAAAAAAAAAAAGACAGCTAAACGCTTGTATTTAGGCGTTTAGTTTTTAAAAAAAAACATTAACGACGATATTCCCAGATTATATTGGTTGTTTTTGTCATATATAATTATTTAAGGAAGAATATTTCTATAAAAAAAGTAAATGTTATATATATATATATATATATATATATATATATATATATATATATATATATTGTTTATTTTATTTTTATAATTTATATTATAAAATAAATTTATAAATATATTTTTATATTTTTTATTTCGACTAATATTTATTTGCTGATATCAATTTTAATTTTCAATGCTTAAATCACCTTTAGACATATCTTGTCATTTTTTAAATGAAAACAGTATTATCGAAATTATATTTTTTTACGGAATGCATATTAAACTTTTCCCGTTCCAATTCTTTGTTTCATAGATTTGTAAGTAAAACCGTTCTATAAAAAAAAAAAAAGAGGCACGACAATATTTTATTTGATGCTTAAAATGCTTCAGTGTTTGCACTATAATTAATTATTTAATAATTATGTAAATTGCTTCTTTAAAAAAAAATACTGAACACATATTTCAGAAACATAAGATATTTAATAAGATTTCAATTTTGTGTTTTTTTTTTTGTTTTTTTTTATTCTTTTAGTACTGACATGGATAATTTGTATCATGTTAATTTCCGAACGAACAATCTCGGATATATTCGGCAAGCGATCAGTCTCGGATATATTCGGTAAACGATCAGTCTCGGGTACATTCGGCAAACGATCAGTCTCGGATATATTCGGAATATATCTTGATCTATTTTGATATGTATATGCTGGGTTATATTTTGCAAAATAACACAAAATGTTTTATTTGGCGACGTTGCTAGTAAATTAATTATCTATTATTATCTTGTGGTGGGGGTTTCCTTATTTGTAAAGAGGTTAAATGACTAAATTGGTATGCTTTCTCCTTCTCCCTCCAGGCCTTGTAAACGAAGTGAACCAGTTTTTAATACGTTTGTGAACTCTTTTTTTTTTTTTTTAATTTCTTTTACTAGAGAGATAATTGTGTTCTGTCCACAGTGATACAGTTTTTCTCCCGGGAGGCTTTATGTTTTTCATTTACTGACAGACAAACATCTGCAGCTAGTTGAATGACATTAAATGATAGCTTTGAACGGATTCTTGGAGTGGCGACATGACGTCATAGTAGGAAAAAATAGAAACAGCTTAATGTGAATAAAGAGATTATAGGGTAGGAGAGCTCATGGAAAGAGCAAAGAACCCCAAAAGCGTACCTATTCGCTTGGGCCCTGGGAGAAATTCTCAGCCTTTTTCTTGCTGACCATAAAATATTTTTATGTACGGAATATCAATAATTAATATTCAGGAATGTTAACCAATTTCACTTTATCCTTCAAATAGCGCGCTTACGTCAACAAACACCGACTTCTATAAATCAACATAACAATATATACACTATATTGACAAAAGTATTTGACACCTTACATGCCATGCAAATTTCCGATCCAACCACATGCAAATATTCAGGGAGCGTCTATGTGAGTCTGGTAATAAAAGGTGGAATGTGCTTCATGTTTTGCACTGTACTCGATGTCAAGATGCCACCTTCAGCGGAATTGACAGACTTCGCACGTGGGATGGTAGCTGAGTATCGCATCAGGGGTCTTTCTGTATGTGACTTTGATACCCGTCTCACTATACCGATGTTACTTATGTCATTCGTGGATGAATGGAAAGTTGATGGTGCTATCACAACAGGAAAACACCCTGGGAGGCCAACACTCACTGACCGAGTTCGACGAAATCTGTCTCGGAATGTTCGAGCATCCGACACGATATCAGGGTCCGACCTCGCAGTCAACCTGAAAAATACTGCAGGAACATCTCTCAGCACTAGAGGTGTCTGCAGAGAGTTGCATGTTTTAGGTTACCACGGCAGAGCTGCTGCGAACAAGCCACACACATTATCCTCAGTCAAAGGACGCTCGGACTTGGACTGGTGTCTTTCACACCGTTACAGGACTGCAGATGATTGGAAAAGGGTTCTGTGGAACAAGGAATCACGCTTTCAAATATTTCACTCTGATGATCGTATTTGGATCTGAAGATTACCTGGGGAACAGTTACGGCAGGAATATACCATTCAAACTGTCAAGTTTGGTGGAGGCTCGGTAATGGTATGGGGTGTTTCAGTCCATTGGTGGAAGTGGCCAAAACCATGATGTCTGATGGTTACCTGGACAACTTCATGCTTCCGACCCTGTGGAAATACTTCGGAAGAGACCATGTTTGTTTCAGCACGATAATGTAATACTGCACTGTGCGTCCAAGACTGGTTTCCACAAAACAACGTGGAAGTGTTGGACTGGCCGGCTCAGAGTCCAGATGTCAACTCCATCGATCTTTGCCCCAAAGACGCGGACAACCTTTATGGAGGCTTTCCATCTGAAAGTGAGCTAGCCGGTCTCATACAGAAATAGTAGAGTTTTTCCTTTCGTAAATTCGGGTTTAACATGCCTCAAAAAACAGGCAAAATACCAAATTCGCTGCAGGCTATAGTTGTCCTCATCAGCATCAGCAATGGGAATAGATTTGGGCGAGGAATGGAAGAATTCCTGTTGCGACGTATCAGAAATTGGTTGAAAGCAAGCCCCGAAAGGCAAGATGCTGTCATTCAGGGCAACAGTGGTCCCACTCCGCACTAGAAATTTAATTAAAACACTTTTTTTTTAAAACCGCAATTAGGTGTCCAAATACTTTTGTCAACGTAGTGTATATAATAAATCGTACAAATTTTCAGGATCCCTTAACTAAACTTAATAACTATCGTATCAGATTTGAAATGAAAATCAGCAATAAAAAGACAATTGCTTTGAAAAACAGACTGAAACATTAAAAATATCAGTTGCATCCTGAATAGAGAACCTGCAGAACAAGTAATAACAGCCTCCGTAGCTCAATTCAAATCTTTGATTGAGCTGTGGAAAGATTTTTTTTCGAGGATTTTCATCTGAAAGTGAGTTAGCCAGTGTCATACGGAGATAGTAGGGCTTTTTCCTTTCATAAATTTGGGTTTTACATTCCTTAAAAAACAGGCAAACCGGTCAAAAGAACATATGCAATTTACAGATATTGCAGATAGGATTAAGGAGTATCAGGTTTCTATGAACCTAATGAGCTAAAAACACGAAATGAAAGCGGGATGGGATAAAACAAATAAATGATTCCAAATATTTAGGCACAATTCTTATTGAAGATGGTAAATTTATGGAAATAGACAGCAGAATAAGCAAACCTGATACGATGGGGGAATTCAAGTGAATAAATTTATATGAAATAAGAGAGAGAGAGAGAGAGAGAGAGAGAGAGAGAGAGAGAGAGAGAGAGAGATAAATGAATCCAAACACTAAATTAGCTGTACACATACAGTGCTCAAACCAGTTTTAACTTATAGATCAGGGATCTGAGCAGAAATAAAAATGAACAGATGGCATCAATAGCAGGATACCAAAAACGTGTTTGATGCCAACAAAATCATGAACATTATACTTTTTTTTGATAAGTTTAATACCGAAAATCAATTTAAAACAACATTTGTAAGTATAACACTTAAAAAAAGGCCCAGAGAGTAAAATGGATATATCCTGTTATGTTATATCAAGCGAGAAAAGAGACTATCAACTTTATAGTGATAGCCTGTTTGTGATGATAGTGGTTTTGTTAAATATAGGAGGCGTTTCAGTCGACTAGTAACGGGAAAATGTTACGCTAGTCCATAAAGGGAACTAGAAAGAGAAATAAGGAACTATGAACCTGTAAATTTAACATCTGTAGGTAAACTAATAGTTCAGATGTTAAAGAATGGAAGATGGAAGCATTTAGATATCAATAAAATTATAAGATAATTGGAACATTAACAACGCTATAAGGTATTAGATGCTGGAAGTAATGCTAACATCATATATTTGGATTTTAGCAAGGTATTCGATACTGCATCGCATAACTGTGTTATTTACTTCGGGAAATATAAAGCCAATGTAGTTAAAAGGACAAGTAAGGGAGAGAAGGCTTAAAATAGTAGGGGGGGGGGTTCCACATGAATCAGTGTTGGGGTCCACCTATTGAAGGTTTTCCTGCTGAAAACTGTTAAGAGAACATGCGCAGTTTACGCACAAAATATATATCTTGAGGCATAATATCATCCAATTTATCCTAAAATTAACGTTAACAAAGTCAATCTGGGTTCGAGAGTCTTAAAGACCTATAAGTATCGCGAATTATAAGGTTTCCGTTGTGACATCAATGATACTATAGACTTTGCTTCGTAGTTAATTATTATCTTAAAAACAAAAAGGTGTATTTTAAAGTTTATTTTATTAACTTAAAATAAGGTAATAATTAATTATTTTTTAAAAAATTAATAAATAAATATATCTAATTATGTGCGGTAACATAAGAATTCACTAAAAGGAGGAAAAGTATATATTTGAAATTGGATGAATTAGAGTTGCTTACTTCACACAAAATTATTTTGCTTCTCTGTGAACATAGATAGGCTGCTTTTCTAGTACAGTGGCTCAATTCCAAACAGTTGGATTTCGATTATAAAATATTTTACAGTTGCAAATACAACGTATCCTAACATCTGGTTATTCGATTAAACGGTGTAGTTATCATCGATAGAATAACATCATCTGAAATCATCTGAAAACCACAAGGAGTAGTAAACATCACAGTATTAGTAAACTAGAACGACTTTTCAGCTTTGTGACAGCCACTTGCTAAAAGTGCATGACGGTGAACTAATCGTTATGCATTTTTAGTAACATGAGTCAATATTATATTACTTGTCGAGTCAAGGGATTGCTCATTCATTAATGCTCATCCACTAATGACAATAACAGAAAAAAATACGATTGGAAACAAATAAAATTATTATCTTAAAAACAAAAAGGTGTGCTTTTAAAGTTTATTTTATTAACTTAAAATAAGGTAATAATTAATTTTTTTTTTTAAATTAATAAATAATTTTGTTTATATCTATATATATATATATATAAAGTGAAAATTCAAATACATAAGCAAAAATATATATTTTTTATATTATTTTTATAATTGGTCTCTGCCGTAAGATTGAGATGTGCTAATTTAAACATGTCTCACAATGGAAAGAGTGGCCTATGATTCACAAGGTGAAGGTCCTTGACTTCAATGAACGTAGTGATTAATAAATACGCGCAAATGAATTAAAATTACTAGATAAATAAATAATAAGTAGATACACTAAAATACACTACGTTTCCAAAATTGTTAGAACACAAAGAAATTCAGTCTCCTCCATACATATTTTTAATAAACTATAGACTCACTTAGGTATCATACTTCCATTGATTTCATGTTGAGTAGATTTATTCCACTATTCCTGGCGATCTTTTAAATAAACAAAGTGAAGATCACCAAAGATGACAATTTTCACCAATAAAAGCTGATGGATGCCCAAGAGTTTTTTTCGTCTACTGAATCCAGCTTTTGCAGGCTCACCATTGTATCGATAGACAACAATTACAGTCATTATCATAAATGATAATAGATGGACCGTGATCATTAACATAAATCATGATCATTATTGATCATCATCACGTATGATCGTGATCATGAAGGCAGTAAATCATGAACATTACCTGATCATGATCATGTCTCTTACAATAAATCGTGACATGATCACCGGTATATTAGAACGTGATTACAATGATTATAATAAATCATGATCCGTAATGATCATGATTTATGCATAACAATTAGTCCGTGAAATCTCTATTTGAGCATACCCCGATCATTGGATATACACTAGACTTTCCTGGACGCTACTTTGACTTCTAAGTGATGTTACTAAAATTCTAGATGCAATTTCGTTTACAACACATCTGTGACTACTCTTAGACAGCGTTCTGAAATAAAATAAAAAAAAAGCAATCAGTAAAAGAAGAAGGTTTTTGTTGCAAGCAAACAGATATCTCGTTATCCCTACGTGTCTCTAAGTCGTGTTGGACCACCTAACAAGTGATGAATGAATGTAGAAAGGTGGAATCATTAATCATATGCATTTGTTGTACGTCTTGAGGCGTTTCTATACAGAAATGTTGTTTAGGATATGAAGAAATTTGCAGTTGCGTGTGATTCGTCTACTTATAGAAAAGCCGACAAATGCAAGATTGATGTATTAAAACTAGGTGCAAATGAAGCAGAGAAGTTTTATTTTTGGTTTTTGATTGTTGTTGTTTTTTTTTTTCTAGTCAGAATTTCTATTGGTATGTTCTAGGCGGTCGTTCAACCTAATTTCTTCTTTGTTTTCTTTTTTTTTTTTTTTTCTCTGAAAGATGAGGATCAAGTTTTAGTTTTTGCTACCATGATAATCGATTTTATATGGAAAACTTTAGTGAATGTCCACTGATGGTCAAAAACAGGAAAGCTCTTGTTGGCTTATAACAATCAGGGTGGACATGTGCACATGTAATATGATGGATAGGAGTCGCTTGGAAATCATTACGTACAGAACATCACCTTCCATTTTAAAAAGGCTCAATAGTAGACTGTTGGGGGAAAAATTATATTATTATTATTAAGTTTGTTTGTCTGTTTATAAGATGCCCTAGTCTTCGTTTTAGCAAAAAAAAAAAAAAAAAAAAAGAGAGAGAAAGAGAGAGAGAATGAGAAATATATATCTAAGACTAAAAGAGGGATGACAAAGAACAACAAAAAAAATTCCATAAGTTTGGAGTTTAGCTTTGAAGGGTGGTGACTAGCCATTGCACGTGTCGTAACAGGTTTAAAGGACAGTGGAAGGAATTTTTAATGCGAATTCTAATGAACATGACATACTTGCAGCAGAAATTGAACCTGTGTGAGTGGAATAAAAAAAATCTGGGAGAAATGAGTTCTGTTTTGCATGGTATTTTTGGTATTTTTAGGCATCTCTTAAGAGCAGTATTTCAGATAGGAGTGTTAGTCCTCTATGACTGGGCGGATTTTTGATTTGTACAAGGTTTGATTTGTTCAGAAATTAACATCTGAATCAAAAGACAAAATTTAGTACCTTTGAAAGTTGGACGAGGGAAGGTTGGAAGATGAACTTATCCTAAATAAACAGATCTCATCTTATGTAGGAATTTGAATATTATCAAATTATGGTCGAGAATAAAGATTTCTAATAAGAATGAAATAATATCAAAAAGATTGTTTCAATGATCATATTGAAAGTTGAAAAAAAAAAAAAAAGAGAGAGATTGTCGAAGTTTTATTCCTTTGTGTAGTGCAAGTTGTATCAAATAACGTAGATACAAAATTATGGATAAGACCTTCTCTGTTAATTAGAAAACTTCGTCAATAAAGATGGAGAATGGAGTTTTGGCACCCCAGCATACGTTAGTTGTAGTGTGGCGAGATGCATCCGCCATCATAAGTAATATGCAATTCCAAGAGAATGTGTCATCCATCAAATGATATAAACCTATCCATTGACGGACTAAGAACTTGAGATCGTAACCTTGTGTTCTAGAGACCATAAAATAAATATTGCTTTTTCAAGCCATCCATGCTTCCATTAAGTAGAATAGTGGTATAACATCTTACGATGAAATGGCTGACATTCACAAATATCCAGAGGATTTTGGATCTACAGCCTGTTTATTGGAGAGCATAAATACTATTATATCAAGCATACACGCCTTTTTGTTGTTCATTTCTTCACGCAAGATTAAAAAAACTGTGCATTCAACTGCTTTAAGATAGTCTCGTATATTTTCAGAGTAAGTTGTTCACAATGAATACTGTGGTGCAACTGATTTAACTCATCATACGGAAAGGCTCATCCTTTCATCAGCGGTTGCAAAATGTTATGCACATTATAAAACTTAAGATTTAAAAAAAAATAATAAACATTTTTCTTAAAGTCTTAAGTCGGTGACTATGCGGGCCTATTATGACATTGATTAAGATTGATTAAGAGAAAACAATTGAAAGTATGATTTCTTTTATCATTAAACATATTAATTTATAAAAAGTGTTGGAACCATTTTTATAATTATTTCAAAAATTTTAAAAATATTTCCAATATTTTGATAATATTTATTTACTTATAATAGTCTCTCTCTCTCTCTCTCTCTCTCTCTCTCTCTCTCTCTCTCTCTCTCTCTCTCTCTCTCTCTCTATATATATATATATATATATATATATATATATATAATTAAAATCTATATTTACTTAAATAATTGGCACATACTCTATTATGAGGAATTGGAGAACTTAACTGACTTCGGAATAAGTGTTATCATAGAAACCAACAGTAGATAACATTATCAGCAAATGTACATGTGAATGGTTTACCCATAGCTAAAGAATACATAGGAAGACCCTGGAAGCTAATAAGGGAATAGAAAATCTCGGAATTATGACCAAAGAATTCAAAGAAACTTCGAAGTTCAAGTTATAGGATACTACGTAAAGAACTTCGCAATTTGTTCCCACGGAAGCAACTAATATACACCATGGCAATTAACACCTAGACTAACAATTAACACCGAATTTCTTCAGTGACAACTTCGCATGGGAGTCTCCTCGTCCTCTGATTCGCCAGAAATCATTACAGTGTTGCTTGAAGAATCCAGCAGAATTCTATAAGGAACTTTGGTTGCTGCGGTATAAATGAGTTGACGTTCATCTGAAAAAAAAAAATATGGAAAATGTGTAAGCATTCTCCAAATTCTATTATTAATCCAGTTTCACGGGAAGGATATATCGCAAAGACTTCTCTGTGATCTGTGATGGGCTTTTCAAATGATAATGTGAAGGGATTTTTCAATGGATTAATGCCCCGTAAAGCGACCAGAGACAAAGAATCTCTCAATTTATATTCTAGGTCTTCCACTTAAGTTACTCAATATTACCAAGGCTAACGAGTGTGCTAGAAATTTTCGTAAACTTGGTTAAACTGAACCTTGTAGGTTCCAGTGACCTACCTAGAAACGTCTCCTGCTCAAATCAACCATTTATTTCAAATGGGTTAGCGTAATCCATAAACTATTCTGTTAAAGAAATACTTACCATTAATGGAATCTTCCATTAATGGAGTATAAAGACCCGGGTACGTTTTAGGATTCTTATATTTTTGTAGCAATTAAATACCTAGATCCGTATGATTATAAATGTAAAGCTATTTACCAGATTAGCACTGGAGAATATATTGCGAAAATGGGAACAGGATTCATTGGCGCACCTAGGGAGGGGGGGGGTCAGGGGCCCCTGGCCCCCCTAAAAGAAAAAGGAAAAAAACACCAGAAAAATTTCCAAAAATATTTTCCTAATTAAAATTATTATTATTATTTTTTTAATTTATGTTGTGTCTTCTATTTCTATGCTACTTATGAATTAGCGATCACATAAGGTGGGAATACCCTATAGCAGTCGGGAATCCTGGCCGCAGTGAACGCAAAGCGAATGAAGTTGTGCTCGGGCGCTATTTCGTTTGCTCGAGCCCGGCCAGAGGAGATCACTGGTATCATGTATTGGCGATCACTGCAGATGCTGAGTCATAGGTCGTATGCAATGCGTAGTGTGTATTCTCAAATCGTCTACTCAAGTCCCCCCCCCCAAGATTAAATCTGGAGTGCTTGGGCCCCCCCCTCTAAGATTAAATCTTGAGTGCGCCACTGACAGGGATATATTCATAAGATGGAATATGACGAATTAAACATCAGATTCCCTTGTGGTTTATCCCGAAGTTTGCTGAACAACATCAGTTTCCAATCCATCTTCAAAACAGTAGAACAATACTCCCCATCCAATTCTCCTGTTTATTATATTTTTCCTCCTCTCACCCAACTTGTCACCTTCCCTCACCCAGTTACCAAGTTACATGAAACTGGAAACTCTTGACCCAATCCTTCATTCTTCATGCCTGAACAGCACTACAAAGGTAAAGGACAAACTGAACAATATAATTTATTCATTCATAATAAAAATAAGTCTGTGAAATCTACGACTGAAGCGTATTCCTTTGGTTAGTAGAGCTACGTGAAATGAGTGCCCGGATTGTGTTCAACAGTTGCTTAACATATTCTTTGAGGACCTAATGATAATTACCTTGAAAGTATCATTTCAGGACGATTCCCCACTTTAGCGAGTATTTAAAATACTCGCTAAAGTGAGTATTTAAAATACTCGCTAAAGTGAGTATTTAAAATACTTTAGCTAGTATTTAAAATAAGGTCGTATCTGATAAAATAAGGTCGTATCTGATGGTCATAAACTCCTTAACCATCCGCATTTTCTTCAGGATATTCAAGCAGTAACAGCACAGTAAGTGGTGTTCGTACAATTCCCCCCCCCCAAAAAAAATCAAAATCTTTTTTGGGGGGGGGGATAAAATCGGACTGTCTTTCGTATACTTAGAAGCCATTAAGGGATCCTCTAATAATACTAGGAATAACGTTCTATGAAACCCGATGCTGCCGACACAAAAGTTTCTAAGTATCTGTTTAAAAAAATTAGCACTTCTTAAGCCTAATCATTAATCCTTGTATACGAAACCGACAATAATTAAAATAATCATAACAACCATGTTACTCCACGCGATAAATATCACAAACATAAGTGATGCACGGGAAAAATGCGGTATAGAAGTCGTTAATGGCAGCCTAATTGGCCAAGTGGTTAGCTTATCTGTTCGCCATCCAACAGACTGCTGGTTCGAATCCCACCTTGGGCATAGATGCTTTTGTGACTGTCATTAGGTGAGAGATGAATTTCATCATCCACTGTAAGACCACCGTCCCCATTTATTGCAGATCTGAAGTGGCTTGAAAAAAAATTAAATATTTCCTTAGACATTTCCTGCTCTGTTTTGGAACCAGTGCTATCCTGGTTCGTATGAGGAGGTGTTTCCAGAGTAATATTATTATACTTGTAATACATTAAGAAGGTTTTTGACAACTGGATTCTAAGTGCTTCAACTGATCTGAAAACAAATATATTGGCACTTAAATAAATGAATTTTTTGATCGCAAAGCTCCGAACTTGGATACAAACCATACGTGTTCTTGACAAACATCAAAAATAGTTCATGCAATAATTTCACTGGGATTTCGCTTCGATGATTAGCTTTGACAACCTCCCTCTGAACTGGATAAAATCACAATGTCCCCCTTGAGTGCAATCCATACTGTGATATATTTCGGACAATCTAAATGGTGGGGTCACCTCTTTTAGCATTGTCCACCAGCGAAGGTTAGACGAAGTATTTAGGATCCAAATGCTAACTTTAGTAGGTGTCCTCCTTGTACTTACCTTTCCAAAGGGAGGAAAAACCAAAATAAACATAATTAAAACAGAGATTTTTTACCTTGGAGCATTCATATTATTGCGTTTTCTCATCTCATTTTCACTTTCTTGATAAGCCTCAATGACCTGATCCTTTTTATAAATTTTATACTGCACGTGATAGAAAACAGTTAATTCTATTTACATTTACTGCTTTGTCTTTAAATTGTATTTTATTCTGGCCGGTTTGCCTGTTTTCAGGATGAAAATCCCGAGTTTCCGGCGAGGGGAAAAAACCCTGCCACCTCCGTATGAAATTAGTTAATTCAGTTGAAAAGAATTGAAAAACAGGATCTTCGCGTCTTTGACAAGATTCGGACACAGTCGTTCCAATCGAAGAGCATCATCTACTGAGCTAAACAAGCTCTCATCGTTGTGTTTTTATTTTAAATAATATCATTTGATTTCTATATGGAAGTAAGAGTGTTGACCTGGAAAACGTGGGCAGGGAAACCCCTCCCCCCAACATTGAAGAGGTTCCCGTTGAGAGTATGTTCTCCTGGACCCTACCCAATGTTTTCATCGCTATTAACTAAGTTACAAAGTTTATTTTTCATTCTGTTTCTTCTATTTAAGGTTTATAGCATGTTTTTTTCCCATTTTTGGAATTTTTTTTTTAACGAGTGAAATCTCAGCGCCACTTTTATGCTGTACCAAAACTGTCATCAGATCAATGATAAAAGACTTGAATTCACACGTAATATGCATATACATATGAATGCCTGAAAAATGCGATAATTTTTAGGCCGAGTTTTGAGGTCTCATTTTTAATGATTGCCTCAACGTTCGTAATGAAACAAATTACGATTAATTCGAAATTTTCGGAGGCCACTCGACCCTCTGTGTGACGTGCATAAACTATTTATTATTATTATTATTATTATTATTATTATTATGTAATTTCGTTCAGACAAAACAAACGAGAAAAAGCCTTTGACCGCCATATATTTTGAAACAACTTGTTCATTTTCCAAGTAATCTCTCTCTCTTTCTCTCAATTTTCTTCTTGCGTGAGGCAAATAGATAATAAAAATACCTGTTCATCAATCGCATCGTCGCCCAGAAAATTTCCGTGATAAATGGTCATGAATTAAGAACACTTTGATTAATATTCTCGATAAGGTAGGGGATGTTGTTTATCTCATGCTAATCGCGACTTATAATCTTTTATAGGATGCTACAGCTTAGACAGTAATTGCGATGCACAGTTCACTATAAACGAACAATTTATTTAAGAGCATCTAACATCAAAACTCATCTGAAGGAGTGTGGGAATATTTGAGGAAATAAAAATGTATATTTTAATAATATGTTTTCTTAGTAAATGATGGGAAAAGAATTTTAGTTTCGGTATTTGGATAATTTGAGACAAAAACGAAAAAATATTTAGATCTTGCAGTTTGATACAAGTTAATATTATGGAGTTTTATATTATTTTCTCTTGTTTGTCCGCAGATCACCTATCTATTTTTGTTATAGGCAAACTTTGATTAGTATATAGATCACTTTTTATCAATAAAGCCATTATCCTACCCATATTAGGAGAACTGGGAAATTTATTTTATTTTTAAATGAATTACAAACCGCGAAATGTAAATCTATTTTGTAGTTTTCTTAGTAGCATGGGCCAGCTAAAGGCCCATGCTACTAAGAAACCTGCCTCTAGTGACGTGAGGAATCTTTATCTGGTCACTTTTGACTAAAGGTGAGTTAGCCGGTCTCGTACGGAGGTAGTAGGTTTTTTCACCAACTCGGTTTCTCGTCCCCCCAGAACAGGAAAACCAGCCCCGTGAACACACATGGATTATAGTCATGAATACGTCCCACCAAGAATACTTTGCGAGGAATGCCTACAAAGACACCTACGGTCGGAAACGACTGAATGGGGAAAACCACGTGACCTGCTCTAGAGACAAAACATGGAATACTTTCAAGCCACTTCAGTAGGCCTCCATAAATTAGGATGGCGACTCAAACTGGACGATGAAACTGCCTATTACCTGAAGACATTTACAAACAACCAATTCGAATTTATATTGGAGATCGGAGACTCACTCAGTCAACCAAGCTGGCATATTCAATTAAATAATTAATTGGATTAATTATTATTTATATTAATTATTATATTAATTATTAATATTCATTATTCAGATATTAGAACTTCCAGACAACACTTCTTATACATTCGTTATTATTATTATTATTATTATTATTATTATTATTATTATTATTATTATTATCTAAGACCTGCAGGGAGTCAAGGCTAAACTTACGAGTAGTTGATCTCAGAGGAAAATTTAACTCAGAACAGAGCTGAAAACGTATCACATAATTTCCAATCATGTGATTTTCAATCCTATGTGTTACAGAAACACCTGGAGATGGCGTTTAATACCAACGAAAAACAGGGTCCTAGAATACCTTCGTATGCAAAACAACATGATGTTCAGTTTCGTGAGAAGAGATCCAGTTTGCAGAATAAAAAAATCATCTTTCATCAAAACAATGCACCTGCCCACAAAGGTTTTTTGGCGATGGGAAAATTAAGGGAACTGCACTATGAATTGTTGGAACATCCACCATATTCCCCAAGATTTAGCTCCATCTGACTTCTATCTCTTCCCAAAACTAAAACTCTTCGTCGCTGGTCAGCGTTTTTCTTCGAATCAAGAGGTGATTGCTGCTGTAGAGGGGTATTTTGCAGATCTTACTGAGAACCACTACAGAGATGGGATAATGGCGCTGGAGCATCGCTCGAATAAATGTATTAGCCTTGAGGGAGATTATGTTGAAAAATAAAAATAATTTTTAAATTATAAATTCGTTTTTCCATTCTTAGGCCGAGAACTTTTCAGACCACCCTAGTAAATACGCTTTTTCAATAGAAGTACTTTTAGCCTCAGAACAGCGTGGTTAATGTAAGGTAGAGGATTCCCCTCCTATACAGTCCTTCCAGTTCGTTCCAGAGATGCTGAGTTTGTATTATGATATGGTAAATGAACCACAATGAAGTAGAGATTTTCTTTGGCTCCAGGAATCATTCCGGAACGATCTGTGCTTTCTGATAAGTCACATTACCCTACCCTGAAATTAAGTAATCATTACTAGATGGGAAAACCGTGAGAATCAAGGAAGTATAGGATCGCATGGATATTGAAATAGGTTCAGACATCGCTCAACCGGAATTAAGGCGATAGAAATACTCTCCATACCAGCCTACAGTGTCGCTACGTGGAACAATAGCCCATCGTTACTACTCCTGTTATCGCCTTGGCCCCCACCTCGGTGAGGAATTCGTTGTTAGACAAGGCAATTTTTTTTCAATCTTAAAATATCCGATATCGATGTTATTCTCCTCCTGACTGTACCCATACCGTCTTAGTTTTATCTGTTAGAAGAGAGAGACTCGATAAGATCGTCTGCTGTTATACATGCCCAACCCTCCTTCATCCATCATCAGATATAACGGATCTGGTCACGAATGAAGTAGAAGGAACAGCTGATCCGATTGTGGCCAGTCTGGTAGACTACATAATTCTTGTGGGAATTATTTTGGTCTTTGGAATCAATAAGCTACCGCTGGCTACAAGAGTGCTGTTGGTTGCATTCTAATTGAACGCCTGGTTATTGTTTGTGTGCGCATCCTAGTAGAATAGCAGAATACATAATATTTACACAATATATCTGTCACTGGTTATCATATCACTGACAAAATCACTTAACCTTTTAGAATACCACGTGGTTGAGCAATTTTCGAACCGCCACCACCACTACTACTACTGCTACACACACACACACACACACACACACACATATGCAATCTCTTGATATTTGCCTACTGTCTGTACATCACTTGGAAGGTCAAAGTAATACTGTTTCTGAAGAAGCAATAGATTTCATGAGTGAGACAATATGCAGCTAATAAATTGCCACTCAGTATAAATGTATGTGAAATAACTTCAGAATAAGTGGCTCTGCAGCTATGTGTGTGAATTTTTTTATTAGTGAATTGCCAACTTTTTTTAAACTATTTTTTTATTAAATCGCTACGTCAGAATAAATATAATACATATTTTCCTTTAATTAATTTTATATATATATATATATATATATATATATATATATATATATATATATATAGTATAGATAATTACAAGCTTAATAGTCTGTATTTGGCCAGTGCGTGTGTGTGTGTGTGTGTGAGTGTGTGAGTGAAAGAGAGGCATTTGATACGGGCACAAATTTAACAGTGGGTACAAAAACAAACCAAAAAAGAAAAGAGAGAGATTTCCGATTTATTTATGGAAATAATAGTTATAAAGAAAAACTAGTGAATATTTCTACAAATTTAACATTTTATCAGATTATTCTTTTATTATAAGGATTCAACAGAATTGCAAAATAAATAAATAAATAATAAAAATGTAAAATTAATCTAGAAATATACCTACGATTTGAATGAGTCTGAGATGCTTGAAGAAAATAAAATATTTAAAGTAATCAGTTTTTAAATCAACCATTCACCTAGATTTTGTTACAATTAACTCACGAATATAATCGTCTTCAATCATATTGTATTCAAACACTAAAGTATCGTTTACCGACGTTTCTTTTTATAATCACTGCATCCACATGTGAGAGAAACTCCAGTAATCTAATCCCAGAATGTTAAAAACATTCTGGGATTATAATGTGCTTTGCTTTACAGTAAATAATAAAATAAATATAAATAATAAAATAAATAAATATAAAATAAACAATGAAATAAATAAATAAATATAAAATAAATAATTAATTAAATTTATAAATAAATACATACATAATTCTGACCACATAATTTAGAATTTTGTTTATAAAGACGAGAAATTTAGTTATCAATTATATTTGTTTATTGTTTATTGCTTGTGACCCCTTGTATCTAGAAAATACCTATTCAATAGTGTATCCATATCTATGACTAATATGTAAAGTTATCTAGAGCGCTAGGTCTCCCGAAGAAAGACTACAGTTCGATTTTAGTCGCCGACTAGAGAAACTTTTTCTAAGACTTTCTTCAGCTGGTTCTCGATTTATTCGATCTCTGGCATGGGCGAACAGGGTTTTTTCCTCTCTCAGAAATTCGGGTTTTTCGTCCCTTAAACTCAAGAAATTTGACCATAGAACCCATATTATTTCAGACAATATATTATGTTAAAGTCAGAGATCACGAGCTACCGGAACTTGTCTGTTTGTCGTCTCCTCATTAGATGCAGCTAAAAATTAGCGAGAGTCATGAGACAACTATTTCTAATTAGTTACTGGTGGAGATCGAACTGCCCAAAAGTTAGATAGGGCTAAAAAGACCTTGGCTGCTCCCTATAAGGGAATAAAAGTAGTTAGCTGATTTTTATTTTATTTAAGTATAACTTTCTTAAAACAGAAGAATATTTTTATTAATATTATAGATGTTCTTATAATAACCACAATGAGTAATTCTCATTGTGGTCAAATCGACGCCATTATTGGGATATTTACCATCTTACATGCAGGGGTGAGCTTCTATGTATTCCCTCATAACTATATTTTCTCCCTATCCTTCATTTTTCTTACATTTTTTTTTTTACATTAAAAATCTCCTAACTCCTTCTATACTACAAAGGAAGTAGGCGAGGCCATTTTGGTCCTAACTTTTTGAAGATCGGTGGGTGGCCATCCAATCTACGCACTATAGCTGGCCTAAGGCCATCAGTGATTTCATACGCAATAAGTATCTTAGGAGGAGAATAGGGCTAACAACTGCTGCCATCTCGTGGTCCTTAATTCTAACATTATATATTATTATCTGAAATAATGTGCTTTACAGTTGATTTTCTTAAAACCCGATTTTTCAGAAGATCCTATTAGCTTGTGCCAAAATTCGACTTACTAGAGAACCGGATGAAAAAAAAAAAAAAAAAAAAGCCATAGAAAAGTTACAGTTGGCGACCAAATCAGATGTATTCCTTCCGGTGGTCTATCACTATGAAAGCTAACATTTCCCTCAGGACTACACAGGCACTATTTCATTTTTTTTTTAAATTACTTATTTTGATTTATGATCTTCCCGTTAATAGTTCAACATTAATTCATTGACCCAGATGTTTCTCTGATGCCTTTGTTTGTCAGAGATCATTTGCATTTTTATGTGATTAAGTCCACAGAAGAAAAATTATAAAATTGTTTGCATTTGACCGATAGATGTCGCTAGTTTAACCCGGCAATTATCTCATTTTTATATTGTAAATAAATGACTGTGCTTTATCTGATTGAAAAAGGTTTGTTATTTATATTAGTGAAGGGCGCTGGTTTTATTCCTTTCATTTTTCCAGCATTGAGATTTCTAATTGGATGCAGCAAGATCGTTGGAAACCAAATTATTTTCATTTAAAGCAAAAATATAAGTAAACGAGATATGTAACTGTAGTAACCCAGTGTGGTGGCCGGGATAAGAATAACCCCACTATAGCTCATGCATGTCGTACGAGGCGACTAAAATGGGTACCCAGGGAGGGTAATGGATGGCAGTGCTGTAGCCAGTGAAGTTTTAACTGAGGCTCGGCTATTGCTGTTACCCTCCTGCCATGATCCGAGCTTATAGCTCTATATTACCTTTTCCATACATTTTTTTTTTTTACAGATAACGGGGAATATGAAAAGCAATTTTGCTTCACCATCTAGCCCAAAAAAAAAAAAAAAAAAAAAAAAAAAAAATGTAGTAACTTCGTGGGATGAGAAGTCAGATGATCTTCAGTCGAATCGAAGTCATTCTAAGTGCACTTCGAAAATTACTGGGCATAGAATGACCAGAAGAAGTTGACGTTTTCCTATAAGTCAATAATTCTTTGTTTCATTACTCTGTCTTCTCAGTTCAGAATTTGACATATCTTTGACAATTTACTGGAACATCAGAGGAGGAGGAAACGAACTGCATGGTCCACAAGATAGTTTTCTTCTCTTACATACAAATGATTGCGAGATTACTTTACATGCACAGAAGTGAACTGAAATAATTTTCAAACATTTCACAGTTAGCATGAGCCTTCTAATTAACAAGACCAACCCCTTCGGGTGCGTTTTACGACGAATATCGTCACGCGCTTGACCTTTCACCTTACTTTATCATTCTTTGAACGCAACTAGAAACCAGGAGGAGGGGCTGGCGCCTACGAGAATGCGGTAGCTTGTAGAGTTCCGCGTGTCTCAAGTGGTGTCAGATCAGTAGTGTACTTACAAAATAACACCTGTGGATGTTACGGGTCAAATGTACTTTACAAAACGGATCTCTCATGCTAAGCAGTTCGCTAACTCTTCGGGAAAGTGTCTTTCTTTTAGATAAATAACAAAAATGATCGCATTCTCTATTCGTTGATTTTGTATCTTCGTTATAACTTGCGTAAGAATACACCAAAAGTGATGAACATTAATAAATTTATTATCACGTGATGAAAATGACATGGCAAAAAAGAAAGCCCAGAAGACCTTTATAATTGTGTCGTCTAAAAAGTTGATCTTATATGTAAAAAAAATGGATGTTCGTAATTATCTTTGGTTGGGAGATGAATTTCATTGCCAAATGTGAGACCATCACGTCACATACTGGGGGCCTGAAGTGACTTGAAGAAAAAGTTGAAAAAAAAAAATAAATAAAATGAATAAACACGGAAAAAATAATCCGCCCACTCACGCTTTTATTATCGGTTTACCTTTAACAGGTAAGA
Source organism: Typopeltis vanoorti (assembly GCF_054136105.1). Taxonomy (NCBI): domain Eukaryota; kingdom Metazoa; phylum Arthropoda; class Arachnida; order Uropygi; family Thelyphonidae; genus Typopeltis; species Typopeltis vanoorti. The sequence goes on from NC_143554.1 coordinate 115,226,929, forward strand.
ATCATATTTAAAGACAAAAGAGAATAGGCTGTAATTTAGAAGCGGCTGCTTGGCCGACATTTTATTAGTATTTATTTAGCGATATGGTTATTGTTGTTACTGTACGACTGAAATTTCAGATATAAGGGGTAATGGAAAGTAATCAATTTTTCGAACTACATTTTTAATATAAATTTTATTAAAGAACAAATTAACATTATTCAATTCTATAATCACCATCGTTAATTATAACCTTATTCCAACGATCTACTAAGTTTAGAATTCCTTTTTTAAAAATAAGTTTTTTTCTTTGGAGGCAAAAAATGATATCAAACTGCTTTGGACATCATCTTGCGAAGAACGGAAGGTTTTATTTCTTATGATGTGTTCTAAGCACCTGAATAAGTGATAGGTCACTAAGGGCAATATCCGGCGAATATGGAGGATGTGGTAGACGTTCCCATCCTAACTGCCTAATTTTTTCTTGGGTCATTCTTGCAGAATATGGTTTTGCATTATCTTGCTGCAAAATTACCCCTTTTCGATTGACAAGCGCAGGACGTTTGATTAAAAATGCTTGATGTAGTCGTTCTAATTGTTCACAGTTCCCGCGGTTAGCCTAGTGGCTATGCACTTCGCAACCATATGCCTGGGGAAGGAGTGTCCTAGGTTCGATTCCCGTCGACGACGCGAGGAGCTTAAGGATCTTCCTCAGCCAGAGCCAAGTTAGCCGGTCTTGGGCGTGGACAGTAGGGTTTTTTCCACCAGTTTATCTGGAGTTCCCACAAGCAGGCAAACCGGTCCAATGAACACACACAGATTACAGTCAGGAATACTGACCCAGTCATAGGTCTGATTCGTCAGCTATGCCGGTTCCGGAGCCCGGATAAAATTTGGGGGACTAAGATGGTGCCGTACCTCCCCGTAAAGGAGGACTCACTGCCATTTATCATCATACGATTAGTAGTAGTAATTGTTCACAGTAGATGGCTGCTGTGATAGTCTTACCTTGTTCCATGAGTTCGTAATGAATAATTCCATGAATATCCCACCAAACGCTCAACAGAACCTTTTGTGGATGAAGTCCATCTTTGGATGTTGGAATTGGAGTTTCATTTGGAGAAAGCCACTGTTTTTTGCGTTTATTATTTTTATACAGCGCCCATTTTTCGTCACCAGTTACGACTCGTTCCAAAAAGGGGGTCATTAAGTTTCTCTGCTAATTCTTGTATGGTTTGTTTTGGATCTGATTCAACGAGAGTCTTAAGAGCATCGTCATCTAGAGTAAGAGGTCTTCCAGATCGAAGACGATCAGAGAGATCAAAATTTTTTTCTGCAAATCTCCTAAACCATCGCTGACATTTGTTAACCATACGTCTCCATAAGTTGAACAAATGATTTTGGTAGCTTCGGTAGCATTCTTTCCTTGGTGAAACAAAAACAGCATACAATGACGTAAATGAGTGCTCTTCAACTTTAAACTCCGCCATATTAAAAATAATAATCTAAAATTTAAAAAAAAAACAGATTTTTAAATAGAAAAGTAATGTTAATATTTAAATAATAAATAGAGAATATAGAGGGTGAAATATACATAGAGAGAAATAGAGGATGGCATACGGAAGATAAAAATATGCGTTCAAATCTCAAAGAAATTCCATACGACTCCAGAAAACAGTATTATGGAAGACAGATGACCTAACTGTTCAAGTACGATAATACATCATGAAGGCCTTCGTATCTGACCAAGCATGGTATAATGTTTGTTACACTTCCATACTCGCCATACTTTTTCTCTTAAAAATGAAACACAACAAAGAATACCGTTCTAGAATAAACGATTTCGATAAGAAGAAGTGAAGGTGGTGTCATTGGAGTGTCTCTGTAACTGTTTCGAAATCCTCTTCTGGCGTTAGGGAAAAAATGTGCGTGCTTTAAAGGGAAGGAACTTGAAGGCCATTACCATAGACCTTCGTATGTCAATAGAATTAACCTAATCAATTTTTTTTTCTTAACTCTGTCTAGGCCAAGCAAGAACTTCCCAATAACATATTGCCACCAAGCCAAACAGTATGTCCTTTCATTTGATTTTTTAAATTATGAAAAAAAAAAAGGACCAAACGGAAAAGGGATACCAACAAGACCGAGACACTAATAGGAAACACCATCATGGTTAAATCTTTTTTTTTTTTATTATTATTATTTTTTTTTTATGGTAACCTTCCGTTTTGGAGGATACCATCATAATCATATTTCTTCTCCCGGTACTTCTAGGGAAGTTTTCCATATTTCCTTCCAACACTATCGCAATACCATTTGCAGTATGATCTGGTACATTGTAATGCTGAAAGGGAAATAAGGAAGTGAGTTTGTCCAGTAAAACTGCCGTAATACAATAGTCGTTATACAGAAGTGTTCCGTTATATATTCAATCCGTTGATGATTATCTTTTTGGGCACTACAAACAAAGGTCGGAGTCCCTACTAGAAACATCAACTCCAAATCATCCATCATCGACTAGCCAAATTTTCAAGGTGCAGTAGGATATAAGGCAATCCCTCATCACCACACTTTCACTCACAAATCCAAATCAGAAATGGAACTTGATTCACCACTCCACATTACAGACTTTCAACGCTACATATTAGTTGTGATATTCTTTATATCACTGTAATCTCCCTGTTGTCAGCCCTGATTGATGTTTAGTTTATGTATAAGCTATCCCTTTTGTAGAAACGGAGAATGCTCAGATCTTTACAGTCCCACTATCAACTTGAAATCCTGTTGACTCTTTGAATTGCTAGCCGATAGTTGCCACGAGGGGTTACTAAGGTTGTGGTAGCACCCCTTCGAGCAACTGTCAGCCTGTTGCTTTTAGTTCCCTTGATCTAAGCCTCTTGGATGATCGGTGGTCTCCTTATCCTTATAAGGACTGGCTTAAAGGGGCGAAGCAAGAATGCTTTTCATATTCCCCGTTATCTGTAGAGGACAGTGTAGGGATAAGGTGTTATTGAGCAATTAAAGCTCTGAACATGGCAAGAGGGTAACAGCAATACCGAGCCTCAGTGAGAACTTCATTGGCTACAGCATTGCCATCCATTACCCTCCAAGGGTATTGGATTGAATGAATCAATCACCGCATCTCACGGTCGATTGATTCAATTAAATCTCGATCGATCGGTGGTCTCACATTTCTAATAAGCTGATAATACCTTACTTTACCTAACTGACTTAAGGTGTGGGATGTTCTTTTATCCGTATAAATTATGCATACAACGTATGCGTAATAATTTTAAAAAAATAAGTTAATTCATTATATTCTATTGAATTATATTAAATATAATATTCGCATAAATTAACAAAGGTATTTTGATTATTGTATTGCATTATATCAGTCAGATACTTGATTCGAGGATATTCATTATATTATGTATGACTAGTTCGAGAATAGTCGTATGTCTGGTTCTAGGATATTTCTCTCCTGAAGTTTTTCATTTTACAATCAGCTAGGTTATAAAAAAAAAAATGTGGAAAAATGCTTGTGGCAATTTAGAAAAAAAAAAATTAAATGGAAATTGGGGTACTTTTTAAGCTAATGCCAACTTATCAAGTGCTTAACGATTGATTAAAACATAATTTAGATATAATGATAAAATAATAGCACAATCCTTTGACTTGAAATGCCGCTTCCTTTCTATTAATTTTCTATCACGTGTCTGACCAGCACACCGGCATCAAAAACGATCGACGAGTCTGCACACTATTCAAGTGTGCTGTTTTCCGTTTACCTCCACCCTCCAGCACACAAGATTATTAACAGACCCTCCATCAGTTGTTGACAGACTCAGCACCATTCTTTTATCCTCTTTGCACGTGTCTGTCGCGCTAATGTCACGCGCATTTGCAATATACTCCCTCCCCCCCCTCTCTTTTCCTCTTCTTTCTAGTGCAAAAATGGCTCGCGGTGAAGCCGGTTAGTCTACGGCACCCATAAAATACTTAAACGTGGCGTTTCCTGTCATGTCAGGAGTGTTTGCCTCTATTTAATCTCGGAGCTTAACAAAGACGGGAAAAAAAAAGAAAAGAAAAAACTTACGGCATCCTGTAGTTGGGGCCAAGTGCTGCCAGGAGACCATCATTTGTCTTGCCTAGCAGCTCATCCCAAACTGGTTTCAATAGTCAGGTGAGGGGTACAAGAAACGCTGAAGGGATAGACCGAAGTTTTTTCTCTTTCATTTGCATAATTTTTTCCCCCATAGTCTTTAGATAGTGGTTTATATATGGTCGATAGAAGCGACCAGGGCAAAACAAATTGCCTACTGAGAGATATCACTGATAAATTATCTTGTAAATAGTTATTAAATGGGTTTTAATTCGGATTTATTGTAAAAAAAAAGATGAATCAGCGAGAGATAACCTTCATAAGTTTAAGTTCTGGCACGTTTCTTAGTCCCACCCCTTCTTAAACAATTACAGAAATAACGTTTTATTAGTAACAATTATCCATTTTGTTTACAGATGTGATTTATTTCTTTACTATCTCTTCCACTCACAGACAGGCTTGAACGTTACATGACCGTAGTAGGAAATGCCTTCAACCAATCGTTGTCTGAACGTTTTTTACCTTAACAACCAACAGGTGGTTCGGAAACATTCCGTTAGCTAATTTTACGGTCGTCAAAGTCACATGGTTGTTTGTGGACGCCGTTTCAGGTTTGATTCTATTCACATGATATGCAAATCAGTTTTTTCGGCATGTCAACAACACGTGTGCGTCCTTTTATCGTAATTAATTACCACAGGTCACAAGGCCATTAAGTCGGTCATGACTATTTTCTTATGTCTGTAATCCGGTTTGAAACTCCCGACACGTGCGTTATAACAATCCTGAATAAAAATATGAAGCGAGTAGTAAAGTATTATTAATAACAAAGGAATAGTTTATTTATCATATCATATTATATATATATATATATATTTCTCCCATTGGAAGACTGATGGTTATTATTAATATTTATATATAATTATTAACTAAACAAAACTATGAGCGATTTGTTTGAGTCTAACATTTTTGCTTACTGGACGCCTGAAATGACTTGGAAAGTCCATTGCTTGATCTTTAAAGCAAGTATTTCCGGATTATCTAATCCTTTAGTCCACTCGGGTTACTAATGTGCGAAAGAACAGTGATCTTCCATCAGCATGCTTCACAAATAAGAAACAAGCATTTCAATTAAATGAACCCTTCAATCATATCACATTCATCAATCATTGGTGCAGGTTATAGTCAGTCAAGGAGGCGAGGCGAAGATCAAACTTATTAATTCTTCTAGTCGGCTTTTTAGATCGCTTTTTTACTTGTATGTAAATTTTGCTAATTTTATGATTGGGATTGTAATTAGTTTCTCTTTTCCCCTATTTTACCCAAGTTTATTTATATACTAGTCCCATTGGTGCATATGTTTGCGTAGGGTGTGCGTGTGTTCATTCGACTTTAGAATATTATTATTATTATTAATTAACAGCATTGTTTTCCATTTCTTATTATTTATTAATTTCTTCTCTTTTTTTTAAAAATATTTTTGGCACATTATTTTAGAAAAGGCAACTCAAAAGTTTTTCGAGTTTCGAAACTCCCTGACAACATGCAAGTACATTTGATGTAGTTCAGGTGCAAACTTGACACTTGGATAATGGATTAAACCAAGTATATAATTTCTTGCTATTTTTAATTTATAGTATAGCCAAGTGGAAGAACTTCCAAGAACTACGTTGGACTTCAAATTGACCAACTTGTTCACAGACTATATTTAATGGTTTCCTTTCCCCGCATTAAATTTTAAATTCAAAATGGGAGGAATAGATATAAATTTTATTATATAAATTTTAAAAAAATAAGGAAGTTATCTTAAGTATCGAAGTTTTGTCTTATTTTATTGAAAAAATCCATGAACACTATAATTACAAGAAGTTAAATCTTCAACCTATTTGTTTATTTCATAAAAGTATAACATGTATCTCGAAAGGCTAATGCCTCACGAGAGTGATGGATAACCTAAAGTCCTTTTTTAGGACCTCCAGGGTAACAAATGGCGATGCTCTAGCCAATGAAGTTTTAACTGAGATTCGGCTATTGCCGTTACCCAGCAATGACTAGAGCTTTTAGCTCAATAATACCCCATCCATACAGATTGTCTTCAGTCAGATGACGGGATAAAGAGTCAAGGACTCAGTCCATCGCCCAGTTCTTTGAAGAACTTAAGAACCTCACGAGAGTGACCCTTGGAGGGTAATGGATGGCAATGCTATAGCCAATGAAGTTCTAACTGAGACTCAGCTATTGCTATTACCCTCCTGCCATGATCAGAGCTTTGCTTTAATAGCTCAATAACACCTTATCCCAATACTGTCCTCTACAGATAACGGGGAAGATGAAAAGCATTCTTGCTTCGCCCCTTTAAGCCAGTCCTTATAATGATAAGGACTCAATACGAGGAAGCATAATCGACCGTGAGATGCGGTGATTAATACCTTTGGAGGGTAATGGATGGCAATGCCGTAGCCAATGAAGTTCTAACTGAGACTCAGCTATTGCTATTACCCTCCTGCCATGATCAGAGCTTTAATAGCTCAATAACACCTTACCCTCTTGCTTCGCCCCTTTAAGCCAGTCCTTAAACATAAGGAAGTTTTTTTTGTGTTTATGCTTATTATTATTATATTATCTTCGTTAAGTGAAATGTAAGTTAACAATGACAAAAAATGACCTTGATTATTAAACTTTTCGAGAAAAGGGGTCAAATTATTCTAAATCTGTGAAAACCGTGGTATGTTTAAACAGAAGGGATGGTTTTCCTCTAATCTAAAATTGTTTCTGAGCCTTTAGCTAAATATCTACTTTTAAAATGCTATATTGATTGTCCGGTATTCATTCTATGGGTCATTAGACACGTTCAACGAAGCACTTTTAAAAGTAAGTTGAGAATTAATTAATTTAAGAATAAAATTACATCTTGAATATTAAGTACTATCAAATTAAAAACTCCTGTTTAGATTTTATATTTTCTCCTTTATATTGTTTTAAATTTTCGGGAAAAATAGGTCTGAGGAAAAAATTTGAGAGAAAATTTGTCTGAGAGAAAAATTAAGCACGTGCTTAATTTTCCTACATTGCATTTGTAAATCAACATCGACCTCACACACACACATCAGGCGCTTATTTAGTCAAACTTGCATCATCTGGTAAGAGAGAGAGAGAGAGAGAGAGAGAGAATGGCTTAATCTGCAAATGCTTCATCTTCTTCCAATTATTTATTTATTTCTAGAATGCAATTTAAGTGTAGGACTCTTCGACGCTTATAACATGGCATTTTTTGGCAACTGCTTTTTTCATTATGAATTTAATGAGGCTTCAAAAACTATTCACGTTTTTGAAGCCTCATTCAATTCGGTATTTTAAAAACCACAAAAACTATTCAAGTTTTTGTGGTTTTTAAAATAAATTTCTAAAACAAGTTAGCAACAAATTGGATGCTAAAACATGGATAGAATACACGTTTCACAGACCAAATGGGGAAACGTGTGCGAGATTTCTTTATTTAAAAAACATGGTAACCTACGTTTTTTAGATTTCTAATGAATAGTTAGATGGTGTCAATTAAAGTAACTATCTTGTTCTCAAACTGGAAATTTTTTTGTGAAAAGAAACTAAAAAAAAAACGGCATAACCGATTGGGAGAAGCAAAATCTACCATCCATCAAATGCAATAAAATACTGTACTATTTATAACTAAAAATAAAAGGTGTCTAAACCAATTTTGATTTTTCTCTATTTTTTCAAAACAATGAAATACAAAATTAATTTGAAGTTAAATTAATATACACACACACACACACACACACACACACATATATGTGTGTGTGTGTGTGTGTGTATCTTAAGTTCTTAAAAGAACTGGGCGATGGACTGAGTCCTTGACTCTTTATCCCGTCATCTGAATGAATAAAATCTGTGTGGATGGAGTGTTATTGAACTAAAAGCTCTAGTCATGGCTGGGTAACGGCAATATATATATATATATATGTGTGTGTGTTAATTATTAGTATTGATTGCGGGATTCTCGAAGTTGCAGTGTAATTAAAATGGATTGCTTCATCTTCTTACGTGAAATTTATGTTATGCGATCTGTGTACAAATGCACATAGATCACATGCACACATCTGTGTATATGGACATGTGTATGCATATATGTATATGTATATGTGTATGCATATATGTATATGTATATATATGTCACATTGTGATAAAAGTAGAATAAGATTTATGATTTCCAACAGAAGTTTTATTTGTTTTTGTTCTTTTTTAAGCCTAATTAAAATGGGATTTTTAGCCTACTTTGCACACGCATCGAAAGAAAGACTTGATCCCATTCTTCACACAACACTGACTTCGAGGAAGAATCTCCATCTATTGTTGCACCCACTTGAATACTAACTATTGTGTGAAAGTTTACAGTATCACTGACTAAATATCCTCCGTTTCCGTCTCGCACTTCTGGTGAGAAGACATTTTTGGAAATCTCACAGTTACTTACACACAAAAAAACAACCACAGATGTAAGTGATAGCCTCGAGATTGTACAACTCGATACGCTTCCGTAGAAACTTCAGGACGAGAGAACAAGTGTGTGTGATCATTAAATGTCGATTTGTTTTTAGGAGTTTTTTTTTTTTTTTGTCACACTGTTCTATTAATTGTCACCACGAGTTCGTTCACCTACATACAGAATAGGAAAAATTCTAATGGGTAGGTTGACAGTCAAATGAGTTTTGCTGCATTCTGTCCAATAGGTGGTGAACTGTGTCGTCTTAAATAGTTTGCAGTGGTGGCCAACACATAATCAAGGCAAGTTTCTTCTACCTTCGTTTATCAGATACCAGGCAAACCACTTTCGAATATTAAATTGCTTGTATTTCCTGGTTACGCTTTTGTTTTTTTTATTATTTATTTAACTTCAATTTGACTTAGTTATCTGTTCTCGAAGCCACGTGTTGGAAATTCAGCCTTCGCTACAACCTTCGTAAGTCATTGCCTGATAAAATTCCAATCTTTAATCAAATCAAAATAATTCTGAATATGTAAGGACTACACGGCTATCTTATAAAGAGCTTCAGACAATCCTTAACTATTATACGGAAAAAGTTCAAGAATTTTCCCGATTTATGGTACATCTAAAATGACGATAATACAAAAACAATAAAAAAAAATCATGTCTACGTATTAATCATTCCTGCCGAATGATTTATATTGATGTGATCACTAAGTTTGCATACACATCCAAAAAATGAGTGCTTTTCGGTTGATCCAATTTTGTTATTAGTTTTGCATAGGAGGTTCTATCCACCCATTTCTTTGGCAGATATCCAAGATTTTCACGCATTGACTATTTAGCATAACGTATTTCATCTATGATCAAGTTATTCTTCTTTATTTGGAATTGTCGTTAAGTAGCTTTCAACTGTTCTAATTGAAACTGACTTGATTGAGTGACTGGCTTGTGAAATACATTAGTTTATTATTATTGTTATTATTATTATTACGTGACACTTCTGTGGAGTCCAAGAACTCATCGCGGATGGACTTTCTACTCACACACACACCACTATCCATCCACCTATCTACCGATACTCTATATGATCCAGCATCTACACACTGTGTCCTCTACCGCCCACTAATTATATTTTTTCTGTTAATCTGCGTGTATTCTCTGGCCGATTTGCCTGCATGCGGAATGAAAATCCAGGTTTTCCAAGAAGGGGAAAAAAACCTTGCTAACTCCGTATGACTAACTCATCTTCAATTAAGAAAGTCCGTATGAAGATCCCTCTCTCGTCATGATGAGAATCGAAATTAGGTCTTTATCGTTCGAAGTTCGCCTTATCAGTTATAAAATGAAATACATTTTAATTTTTATATATTTAAGAGTAGTTAATATTTTTATATTTTATTTTTAAACTTTTATGTTTCTTTTATAAAATCAAAAATTAAAATGATATTTATTTCCTTACACCCATATTTATTTCTATAAATAAATTTTTATAGAAGACAAGATGGTTATATAATAGAAGGAATACCCTTGGAGGGTAATGGATGGCAATGCTGTAGCCAGTGAAGTTTAACTGAGGTTCGGCTGTTGCTGTTACCCCCCTTAGGCGCAGAATTTCGAGAGTTTGAGTTCGCTCTCTTAAGATTTTTGCCTTAAGGGAGCAATTTGAGTCTCCGGGGAAAGTGTTCTCCGGTGAGGGGCTTTGTCGGTGAATGTTTTTCTTCGGAATAAGAGCGGTTCTGCTCGGTGGTTAGGAAGCCCGTCACTGAGTGGAACCAACGCTGAGATATGGACGGTCTTTCGTCCACGACTGAGTGGCCTAGGGATCGTCCGAATTTTTAGAGACGGCTTTACCTTAACATATGGCAATGCTGTAGCCAATGAAGTTCTAACTGAGGCTTGGCTATTGCTGTTACCCTCCTGCCATGATCAGAGCTTTAATAGCTCAATAACACCTTATCCCTACACTGTCCTCTACAGATAACGGGGAAGATGAAAAGCATTCTTGCTTCGCCCCTTTAAGCCAGTCCTTATAAGGAATAAATATAAAGTATATATATAAAAAAAGTATACTTCATATAAGTAACAGAATCAAGAAAAATAGAAGTTACAAAATGCTCTCTCTCTCTCTCTCTCTCTCTCTCTCTCTTAACAAAGCAATTAAAAATATGCGAATCCCGCGCAGGAAAGACTAGGACTCATTATTCATTAGTGCTGTTGTAACGAAGGATTAGATAATATAAAAAATCCTGCACTAGAGACCAAATATAGAACTTTTCAATCCACTTCGTGCCTCCAATAAGCAAAGTCTCGCACATTATAGATCAAAAGCACATTCAACAATCTCTATGCCAAAGGGATTTGAACCTGGGAAGCGGAGACGTTATCTACTTAGCTAACCTGTTCAACGAAGTTATATAACCAATTTTCATTTTCAATATCTCCTTGTCAACATCCAAAATGATTAATTTTGTAATTGAAATGGTCACTCTGTTTCCTCCATATGCGAACCATTCTGAATTCACACCTGTAGAATGGCTAAAACGAAAAATGGAAATTCTAGTCATATTTCAGTCTCTCTCTCTCTCTCTCTCTCTCTCTCTCTCTCTCTCTCTCTCTCTCTCTCTCTCCCTCTCTCTGAGCAATTCAGTTAGTTTTGAAATGCTGAGCAACTTCTTCAAATTCCACCGTGTCTTCATTTAATAGTTAGCTATCGTATTGAGTTATAAATCTCAGGCTGAATATTCATTCTTTCTTAAGATCTATGATGTCTGCGTTTGCTTAATGCGTTTCTCGTTTTTTGAGCCTTATTAACACATCCTTTGCGGTAGGTAAAAGGCCTGAGAAAGCTTCGAACATAATAAGCAAAAAAAAAAAAAAAAAAAAAGTAGGACAGCAAAAAAAAAAAAAAAAAAAAAAGAAAGAAAAAAAAAACGTAGAATAACCAAAGGAAAAAAAAATCAACCAGTTATAATTAACAGTAGATTGTTTTTTATGTTGTCGTTCTTGTCCTATATGAACTTATCAAGAAAGCAACTTCAGTCTTATTGATTGATTGTCGATATTCAATTCTGTCCTCCGAAAGTTTCATAAAACTCTAACCTTTTTTTTTTTTTTAATTTATTTCTAACCACCTTTACAAACCAATATTTAATTACATGTGTTTAAATAACCAATAAAATCTACATAATTGCATAGTTGTTGATTAAAGTATGTGCTTGCTTACCTCAAAGCAGTGATGGCTCGTGGTTTGACATCGTAGGAGTGCTGCAACTTTCGAAATATCATACACAGTGTAAGTACAGTGTAACGCGTTTGGATAAAATATCAAAATTATGGTAAAAATTTTAAAAAAAAATTAAACACGAAAAAAATATCGTTTATTATCGATAAAATTATACAGTTTAGTATAATTCAAAATTACTTAAAAATTACCTTAACAAATGTTATGTCTTTAATTGTAATGTCCAAATATTTAAAGAGACGGAGTAAACACGATAAGCATTACGAACACTCTACTACTGGCACAAACTGCATATAAACAACAGTGGAACAGTGGAAATACGCGACGGACAGTGGTGTATTACGCTAATAGCTCGCACCTCACTATGACGTGCATATGCTTGCGCGCGTAGCAATATGGCACTGTGGTAAACACAGTGTTGCTAGCGTCCTTCGCCCTCCTAAGTGCTACAAGATGGATGTTTATTATTTTATATACAAAATAAGAGAATTGTATAGGATTGTTGATGATAAAATTAAATATTACAAGCAAATATAAATAAATTAATAAATATATTTATATATCGAGAAATATTGGGGTGTGCTGCAGTTCCACAGTGCCTATACATGAGCGTCCCCTGCCTCAAAGCCTTCATAAAGTCATGAAAAGTTTTCTAAAAGTACTGCTCTTGTAGGTCTTCTAGAACTCTTTGAGTTCCTGAAGCATGTCTTCTTTACATAAACAGTTAACAACATCACCAAACTGTTTTGATAGAAAATAAGATATAATAATAATTAAAAATTAAATTTAAATAATAATTATTATTTTATTATTAATTATATAAAAATAAATATTTTTATTTTATTATATTCTAATTATCCTTCTTAATAACTAATTAGTATTTTATTCTAATTATTAAATTAAAACTCCCGTTTAGTAGTATTGATTATACTTCCATGAAACCAAGACAGGTGGCAGTGATAATCGAATGATCCTAAAAGTTAATTCTTTTATTCTAATTATTAAAGTATTGTGTATGTATACTGCATTCGTTTGTGTTTGTATAGCACGCTCTTACATTCATTGCGGCTCTTGAAATATTGTTGTCAAAAATGTTTATTAAATTTGCTGGATCTAATGCAGTCGGATTCTGTAATTCAGACGATGAATAAATGTATTAAAATTTACTAAATATTACTCGCATTTATTCCAGAGAGCTGTGTTTGTTTGCTTTAATAGCACAAGGCAATACTGAATTACAAGCATGTCTTAATCTAAAAAAAAAATAAAACTAAATAATAAAGTTAAAATATATAATAAATTATAAATAATAATAAATTTAAGATAATAACAAAGAGTTTTTTAAAAAAGCGTTTTTATTTTAATACACCTTTTTATAGTTTATATCAGAAAATTATAATTAAGAAATGCGAGATGCGGTGATTGATTCAGATGGATTACGCTGGAATGAACAATCGACCGTGAGATGCGGTGATTGATTTTATATGAGATGCCCATACACATACATATAGGGTAACGGATGGCAATGCTGAACCAATGAAGTTTAACTGAGGTTCGGCTGTTGCTGTTATCCTGGGTTAATGAGTTCGCTCTCTTAGGTTTTGCCCTAAGGGAGCACTTTGAGTCTCCGGGGAAGGTGTTCTCCGGCACGGCCCGCTGAGGGGTACTTGCCGGTGAATTATTTTCCTCGGAATATGAGCGGTTCTGCTCAGTGGTCGGGGAGCCCGTCACTGAGTGGAACCAACGCTGAGATTAGGACGGTCTTTCGCCCACTATGGAGTGGCCTAGAGATCGTCCGTATTTTTGAGATTTCACCTTTACTTACATAGTCGGTGATTGATTCATTCAATCCGATACCCTTGGAGGGTAGTGGATGGCAATGCTGTAGCCAATGAAGTTCTAACTGAGGCTCGGCTATTGCTGTTACCCTCCTGCCATGATCAGAGCCTTAATTGCTCAATAACACCTTATCCCTACACTGTCCTCTACAGATAACGGGGAAGATGAAAAGCATTCTTGCTTCACCCCTTTAAGCCAGTCCTTATAAGGATATAAGGACAGATTATTAAGTTATTAAGGAATAATCAATTGACCGTGAGATGCGGTGATTGTTTAATTTAATCCAATACCCTTGGAGGGTAATGGATGGCAATGCTGTAGCGAATGAAGTTCTAACTGAGGCTCGGCCATTGCTGTTACCCTCCTGCCATGATCAGAGCTTTAATTGCTCAATAACACCTTATCCCTACACTGTCCTCTACAGATAACGGGGAAGATAAAAAGCATTCTTGCTTCGCCCCTTTAAGCCAGTCCTTATAAGGACTACAGATTATTAATTTGGAGAAAGGAAGGAATCCACCGTAAGATGCGGTGATTAATGATTAATATCCTTGGAGGGTAATTATATAATAATAGATGGCAATGCTGTAGCCAATGAAGTTCTAACTGAGGCTCGGTTATTGCTGTTACCCTCCTGCCATGATCAGAGCTTTAATAGCTCAATAACCCCTTATCCCACACTGTCCTCTACAGATAACGGGGAAGATGAAAAGCATTCTTGCTTCGCCCCTTTAAGCCAGTCCTTATATGTTAAGGATGAGACTTATAGATTAATTTAATTAAAATTGCTGAATGGTCAATACATCCTGGTTCTTATTTTAATAACAAATAAACCTAAATTACCTTAACACAGTCAATGTTGAATTAATTTGTCGCAGAATGGATATTAGGTATAATATGATCGTGGGTGGGGAAAGAAACAAGCTTTTTCTTTTGCATCGCAAATGGATAAACAAATTGTCCACAGAAGAGTGCACAAAGTAATAATCACAGAAAAAAAAAGTTACAAAATTTACACATTGTCTTTGAAGTTAAAAACATTTCCCACCAAATGAATCTTTTAGTCATTTAACCGTAAATAGAAGAACAAAGAAGAATGATGATTTATTTTAGGCTCATTTTTCATCGTTGAAACAGAATAAGTAAAAAAAAAAAAAGTCATAACTAACCCAGAAACTTAAGTGAGATTCTATTTGGCGAAGTGAATTTTTTATTTATTTATTTTATTTTATTATTTTTTTTTTTAAATCTTAGCAACCGATCATGGCATGGTCAGTGGATATCATGGTCTGTTTGGCTGAAAGCAGACGTTTCTTGACTTAAAAATAAATAATTAAATAGGAATAAAAAAATAACTTATAGAAGGAGGGGGAAATATCGAATTCTTTTCGCAGTAAAATCATTTATGTTCTAAAAATGGGACGATTATATTTCATTTCTTTCTTTGGTATACCTTGTTGTTGTTATTAAACTTTTCGTTTTTCTCCCCTTTATTTTTCTTGGGGAATTATAAAGAAAGGGCTCCAGATAGGTGATCATTAGAGTGATTGATCATGTTTTCCAGCTCATATTACCAAGAACAAAAAAAAAATGTCCGGAAGGAAATCGAACGTGTAAAAAGATTGATGAACATATAAAAAGAATCAGTCGATAGATTCAGAAATAACATTGAGGAAATGACCCAATTAAAAAGGAATAGGTAATGAGGGAATTAATTGGCTAACCAAGGAAAATAGACCAACCAGTTTGTCTTCCTTATAAAATAAAATAAAAAAATCATTTTATAGTAAACGAGTAATGCACATGTTCAATTATATATCTTATTTCATGGAAAAATAATCGGCATATTCTGTATGTGGGACATTGATACTTTGTACATTGATTATTGTTTGTGTGTGTAAGAAGAATAAAAACATTATAAAGTATAGAATTCATCCAAATAATCTATTTCCACAACTTTCTTGATCTGCGCATGCGCCATTCGGAGATCGGGGGAAGGAGAGATCTATCCCAGTTTACTGGGTAACAAATTGAATCTAGAAACAGTGAAAGTTGTTAACCCCATCAAAATGCTACATACAGAAAATGAATACGAAATCAAATTGTATTTCTACAATTATGAATTACACTCTTAAGTAATATAATAATAAATCAAATAACTGAAGCAATGACACTGTCCTATTCGGATTTAAACTTATTTTATCACAACAATTATTTATTCATATCAATGCTTAAAAAGTTCCCAAAGTGTGTAGAGCGCCACCTGGGAATGATATCCAAGTAGTTGGTTATTATTTTTTTAACTTTAATATTTGCTATTTAAGTATTAACATTTAAATAATTAATATTTATTACTTATTTAATGCGCATATAAATAACGAATTCTATATAATTAAATAGCAAATAACTTTTATGATTTTAATTCATATTAATTTAAAAAAATAATTCAGTTAGTATAAAGTAAATATATTTTCAAAAACTGTTACCATTTGGATTCTTGTTTAAATCAGTAATTTAGGTAATATCAATCCAATATCCTTGGAGGGTAATGGATAGCAATGCTGTAGCCAATGAAGTTCTAACTGAGGTTCGGCTATTGCTGTTACCCTCCTGCCATGATCAGAGCTTTAATAGCTCAATAACACCTTATCCCTACACTGTCCTCTACAGATCCTCTACAGATAACGGGGAATATGAAAAGCATTCTTGCTTCGCCTCTTTAAGCCAGTCCTGATAAGGACTTGGAGAATGTTTGGGGCTTGGAATAGAGGAAAAATAGTCCTTTTTAGGACTCCCAGGGTAACGAATGGCAATGCTGTAGCCAATGAAGTTTTAACTGAGGCTCGGCTATTACCGTTACCCAGCCATGACTAGCGCAATAACACACCATCCACACAGATTTTCTTCATTCAGATGACGGGATAAAGAGTCAAGGACTCAGTCCATCTCCTAGTTCTTTTAAGAACTTGGAGGATGTTTGGGGGAATCAATCGAAAGTGAGATGCAGTGATTGATTCATTTAATCCAATACCCGTGGATTAAATGAATGAGGGTAACAATAGTATTGCTGTTACCCTCCTGCCATGATCATAGCTTTAATAGCTCAATAACACCTTATCCCTACACTGTCCTCTACAGATAACGGGGAATATGAAAAGCATTCTTGGAGAATGTTTTCAATTTTATTATGAAGTGAATCTGAAGACTAAACAGCGAGGTAAATTATTTAGCAAATAGTGATAATAAGTAGTGAACTTCATAAGATCGAACTTGTCAATACCGCTTTGTTTAATTCATTGGTTAAATATTTGACGAAGCCTCAGTCAAAAGCTATACTAGCTCATATAACTTTTAGTAAACTTTTTTTTTTTTTAATTTTAGAATTTTTATTCAGAATGTTCATTTAAACTTTATTGACATTTCCATTCTTTCCGGATAAATTATGTATTGGATATATATTTTAAAAAAATCTTGTTTCTCGCCTTTTTAGATATATTAAAATTAGATATTTAAATTTATTGTTGAGATTTTGGTAGATATTAAAAAATAGCGTAATATAATTTTTTACTATAATATGTTTGTTATAATATGTTTGTTATCCATTAATATACTACTTAATTAAAAAATAATATTTTAAAATATTACTTAAATCCAGAGTTTAGTTATAATTTAACAATACGCTCTTTAGTTTTTTGTAAAGCATAAGTACTAGAATTAAAATATTATCTTTTGGGATAAGAATGGACTAGGAAGGAAGGAAGTTATCGACGGTGAGATGCGGTGATTAATACCCTTGGATGGCAATGTTGTAGCCAGTGAAGTTCTAACTGAGGCTCTGCCATTGCTATTACCCTCCTGCCATGATCAGAGCTTTAATAGCTCAATAACACCTTATCCCTACACTGTCCTCTACAGATAACGGGGAGGATGAAAAGCATTCTTGCTTCGCCCCTTTAAGCCAGTCCTTATAAGGATAAGGGATAGGAAAGTTGGACGTCTTTTCTTATTTTCTTAGATACAAGATACAATATGATGAAAGAGATGATAAATCTTCAAAGCTACAAGAAGCACCTGAGAATAAAGAAAACGTAAATGAATTGTGTTTTTGTCAAAATATAGCCATTACTTTTGCAACAACAATGTTTCCAAAATGTTGAAGACGCATTTCAAGAATATCATCCATTTTGAAAATAACAAACAAGTCAAAATACAGGTAATATAAGTATGACTACAACAGTTAAGGAAAACGTCTTTCGCAGTGGAAAAAATGCATAGAAAGAAAAGGAGACTATATTAAGAAGAAGTGTATGAAAGTAAAGTGGACACCCCAATGGAGATATTACTTTCGGAACGCTCCTTTCAAAATCGAATACCCTGCTACGAATTCGATCATTAAATGAACACTGAACCAGGAATGTGATCAAACGTTAGTTCATAACTAACTAAATGGGTAGATTTTAATTTCTTATTCTGAAACTTATCGAAACTCGGAGTTAATAATAATTTAGTGATAATCTATTAACTTTTTTGTATAGAAGAAACAGTAACTTTAATTATGTAGAGTTTTATATATATTTTTAATTAAAATCATTCTAAAACTCGTAGAAATCCAAGGCTTAATTATAATTTAATTGTACACCATTAACTTTTTTGTATAGGTGAAATATTAGTATTCATTGTGTGAACCTTTGAGTTTAAGGGTCCTCCATGAGAGTTGACATTCTTTTGGTGAGCAATATTTTATTAGTTCGGGACAGGCTTTTGCTTCTCGGCCTTTTGGCTTAGATCAAGTGTGTAGTTCATTTAAGGGTCCTCCATGAGAGTTGACATTCTTTTGGTGAGCAATATTTTATTAGTTCGGGACAGGCTTTTGCTTCTCGGCCTTTTGGCTTAGATCAAGTGTGTAGTTCATTTCTGTGAACTTTCCCCATAAGTGATTAGCAAATTGTTTAGCTAAGCGCAAATTATAGTATATGTTAGCTCTGTTATTATCGGCAAAGCGTCTCATAGAGAAACTTGATAATAAACTACAGCAGCAGATACAGAATAAACCCCAGACTGGGGCAAGAATAACACACTCGGTGGTGGGAATAGCTTAGCCCCGCCTCACCAGCATGGCTTTGCCGCGTACGCGGACCCTTGGAATCGAAGTGGAAGCTGATGTACGACCTCGATGTTTGGCCAAAACCCTCATCGAAAGCGTCGGTGCTGAGCAGATTTTTGGGTTTACTCCCTTTGGTGGTGGCCGCTTCCAAGTAGTAGTAAGGAGAGAGCAAACAAGAGACAAACTACTTGCAGGATTCGAATGTAATGGAAAAACAATAGTTCCATTTTTGGTAGGGAGTATTACCAAATTACTTAGAATCCCCAGATTCCCTTTAGAATATATTGAAACGGATGTAAAGATCATCCACGAAATATTCGGGAAATGGGGCGTTATTATATTATATTATATATTATATATATATATATATATATATATATATATATATTATATATATATATATATATATATATATATATATTATATATATATATATATATATATATATATATATATTATATATATATATATATATATATATACACATATATACACAAGGTGGAAGTCCTAAATGACGCAGAAAACCCCAAATGGAAGTCGAGTGAAGTCCACATCTCCCTCGAGATGAAAACGCCCGTTCCCAACTTCATTCTTATTGGATCCGCCAGAGTAATGATAAATTACCCTGGTGTAAAAAAACAATGTTTTAGATGTGGTGCTTTCACTCACCTTGCGGCAGACTGTCCTAGAGTGAAATGTAAAAACTGCCTCAAAGTAGGCCACAACCAAGAAAACTGTGAGTCAGCTTGCCTGAAATGTATATATATACACAAGGTGGAAGTCCTAAATGACGCAGAAAACCCCAAATGGAAGTCGAGTGAAGTCCACATCTCCCTCGAGATGAAAACGCCCGTTCCCAACTTCATTCTTATTGGATCCGCCAGAGTAATGATAAATTACCCTGGTGTAAAAAAACAATGTTTTAGATGTGGTGCTTTCACTCACCTTGCGGCAGACTGTCCTAGAGTGAAATGTAAAAACTGCCTCAAAGTAGGCCACAACCAAGACAACTGTGAGTCAGCTTGCCTGAAATGTGGGGTCATTGACCACAAAGTGGACACATGCCCATCCAGAACCCTTGCTGAGAGGATGGGTGGTGCAATCACGCCATCAACTCCACCAAGCAATGGAAATGACACACCACAGGAAGCTTCTCCTCCTTTCGAGGCTGCTCCTGATATAACAGAAATCCATACCTCCACGTCTAAGAAAAACCGAAAGGGGAAAAAAACTTCCACAAGCAGTAAAATCCAACAAGAAGAAACAGTGGCTATTGAAACCATCAATACCAATATAGATACTAATACAGATGAAATAGATACAGAAGAAGGAAAGATGGAGGTGAACATCAACACCTCCAAATGGCCATTAAGCCCACAGGAAGAAGAGTTGGTAACGCCCAAAACAGCAAAAGTATCTGAGACCGCTCACCCAGAAGTCCCTCACGCGAAAGCAGGGGAGACTCTCAGCCATCTCATCAGAGGTATCCCAGGGATGGCGGGAAAATTCAAAGAAGCGATAAAAAAAATAGGAGAACCTGAACTCCTCCTCACAGGAGAACATGGATCTGACATCGTCAGTGCAAAATGGGGTGATATTTTCGTTGATGACATCAGCAAAATCACCCCTGAGCAAGTAGAGGTAGCCCAGGATTTAGACGAGGAGGCAGCTTCGGCGTTCTTCATAGCTCTCTGCAAACTAGACATGGCCAAGGGAAGTGAGGTGGCCAAAAGAATAATAACTGCCCACAACAAAAGAAAGACACGGTAACCACCTTGTGGGATTTCTGTACACAGCTTTACCGGTTTCAGCTATCACAGGTGGGGGAGGACCTGAGAACCCGAGCGGCGAAGGCTTACAGCGAGGCGGTGCAGTTCCTTGTGAGCTGCATCACTCGGGCCAGATCCTTCCTCCACCTCTAAGTTTAACTTTCAATTTTTGCTTTTCTCTGTACTTTTTTCTTTTTGTTTTGTTACATGTTTCCTTTTTAGGATTTTTCCTTTTTTGTAAAGTGAAAAATCAACGACCGTTTTAGAAACGCCCCTGGGGGAAAACAGGTCACCTGAGGGGCCTCTTTAACCTACCCTACCACTATGCACTCTATCTTTATTTCCTCTCCTACTATCTGCTGACTCTCAGCCTATCTTACTCTACAGGCCGATGATGAAGATTTGTTGAACTCACAAATTATTTATTATATATATATACTGTATATATATATATAAACGCTTTTGGGGATTCACTTGTAATCTCCATTTGGAGAACCATTGTTCTAGTTGTAGCAGGTTTTCTTGCAGTTTTTTAGTGACAAGATGTGGTCATCGAGATCTGGCAAGTACCGCTGTGTCATCCGCATAAAGTGCCAAGATGGATGACATTGGGTTGTGTGGGATGTCTGCCATATATATCGAGAATAAGATCGGTGCCAGTAGGAAGCAAAATATCTTGGAGTAATTCTAGACAAAAGATTAACATTCAACCCACACATCAAAGCCTTATGCGCGAAAGCATCTAAAACCATTGCACAACTTTATCCTCTAATAAATAGAAAAAGCAAACAAAATTCCAGAATAAAAGTGCTCATCTACCTGCTGACGATCCATCCCATGGTGACATATGCATCTCCAGCCTGCAGCCACACATCCAACACCAACATCCTCAGGCTACAGAGAGTGCAAAATAGGTGTTTGCGCATGATATTGGATGCACCGTGGTTTGTAAGGAACGTCCAACTGCATAGAGATATAAACATCCCTTACATCTACTCCTTCCTACTAACTACAGCAGAAAAATTCTTCTCAAAGATCTCTACACACCCCAACGATCTAGTTAAACAGGCAGCAAACTATGAAGAAACTGACCTCTTCAAATACAGGAGGCCAAAAGCCATCCCGAATACTTGTAATAATGACTAATCTCCGTGTTCCCCCAGGGCGAGCTCTCAGCTCATAAATCTTTCCTTCAATTCATCCTCCCTATCAGACAACGGGGAATAAAAGTATCTTGCTTCACCCTTCTGGCCAATGATGTTATGTTATTGTTATGTTATGTTTAATTTTAATTTTTTTTTCTTTTTTAAATTAATTGTATTTTGCTATTTGCAATTAAAACAAATTTCGAGAATAAGTCATGCTGGTTACATTCTACTCTTTTCCGAAATTCTAGCGTAGGTTAGGGATGCAAAAAGTTGTGTTGTTGATCGTTATTTCTACAGTTAGGAAGGCGGTTTGTGTTTTAAATTCGATCAAAAATAAATTAATAAATTGTATTCTGTATTACAACAGCAAAATATGTTGTTCGTGAAGTAGACTATACTTAAGCTCGTTATGAAATTTACGTATTAACTGTTCACTCTTATTTTAGTAAATAAAAACAAAAAATATAATTTTCTTTGAATACAAAAAAAATAAAAAAATAAAATGAAAAATTCATCATTTTATATTATTTTCCACTGAGTTTCAGTAATTACTAACATATAATTAGTTGCATGTATCTATACATATATACAATATACATGTTCAGATTTGTTTTTTCATATGCGATCGAACTCAAGCCAGTAGTGCACGCAGCATAGCTGTATGTGTGTGGAGACAGGGGAGAGGGAGACTATCAAAAATTCAAATCTCATCCAAAAGGAAGATATCGCCAAAAATAACTAGCTTTCCGATTTATGTTATCACTTTTGTGATTTTTTTTTTAAAGTTTTGTTGGCAGATAACAGTCCAATTTTTTTTTTTAATCTTTAGAAAAACACGATTCAGTAGCGCCCCCTATCCGCATCTTACGAAATTATTCGTAAAATTGTTATGAAAATTGTTTCGCTAAAAATTGTCCCGTATTTTTAGCGAAATTTCAATTATTAGAAAATCTTAATAGATAGCTTTGTATTGACATTTTCGTATGTGGCCGTCAGTTAATTCTGTCCTATATTTTCAGAAAGCATGACAATGTAAACGTATTTAAATGTTACAGACGTCCATTCGTGGAGTTAAATAAACCTTGTCACAACCCTTATGACAGGATATCGGAAAAAATTATAATGTTTATCAACTTTTTTTTTTTTTAAGTTTTGTCCATGGGTGTTCGAATTACTTGGAAGTTCTCGTGGTTCACTGAGCTGTAAATGGCTTTAGGGTGTGTTGGACGTAATTATGAGTTATAGTGGAACAAACTTTGCCCCAAGTGAGTGCTCAGTGATATGGTAAGGTTAGAAGGTTGTTATTTTTATTATGGCGACTTTTTTTTTTAAATTAATCATTCTTTGAATATGAATGCTTACTAATTTGCGTCGAGAAATATTAGAACTGTAAATTATGCCGACATAAAATCCATTGTCATCACTATCTTAACAGAATCTCAAGTTAAGATAGTGATTTGGATCAGTAATGTCCAAACACATTTGTATTCATTTCAAAGAGATTTGTTTCTATTTGTATAAGAAATATGAAAACGTTAGTCTATAATGATATTTGGATCTTAGACAGAATTCGAATCCAAGCCTTTCCGAAGTCAGAAAGTAGAATTCAAGACAGTTAATAACAATAATAGGGAGTATGAACAGATAGATCCTTAACAGCAATGAAAATGAAATTACATCTGTATAATTATAGTTATTCGCATCTAGTATGTGGTGCTTTTCACTGTGCACGGATGGTCTCATTGGAAGCTGACCGACGCCTGCAGGTATGCGGAAACCAACGCAGGTGAGACTACAGGAAGCAGAGGTCGTCGCGGTTAAATGCTGTGATTTAATAAGATAGCACATCGTCTTGTATTTGGTAGATAACAATAACACTAAGCTCGTTGATGTCCGGAAGTAGTAGTAGATAGATAGACAGAGCGAAACGTGATGGGAAAAGGAAACAAGTAGAGGAAGCAATACAAAAAAGAAGGAGCCATTCTAGACATCGTACAGAAGACATAAGGAAACAGTAAAGAGAATTGGAAAAGAAAAAAGAAAGTCAGATCAGGAAGAAAGGTTTTAAGGATTAAATGATGGGAAAAGTTAATAATAAATTAAAAAAGAAATAAAGGATTCCTCAAAGAGTATGAATAATGAAAGACGACAGATATATTGAGAATAGGGATTCCGATATATTTTAAATTTTACGAGACATTCCCAAGAAATGAACTTTAGTGGTTGCTTTATTAGTTAGATCGTTGCATTCGCTCCCAGACCATTAGGATTCCCTCTCTCTCTCTCTCTCTCTCTCTCTCTCTCTCTCTCTCTGTGTGTGTGTGTGTGTGTGTGTGTGTGTGTGTGTGTGTGTGTGTGTGTGTGTGTGTGTGTGTGTGTGTGTGTGTGTGTGTGTGTGTGTGTGTGTGTGTGTGTGTGTGTGGTTAAGCAATGCTCTATAGGAAATTTATTTCCTCTAGACCATTTTTTTTTTCAAACGAAAACCAAATGTTACGAAAGCCTCGGGACTACCGAGGCTTTCGCAACATTTGGTTTTCAGATAAACTAGAGGTGATCTAGTTTATCTGATTTCTAAGAAGATCAAGAGCAGACCACAAGTAAGACTATTTGCAGAATCATTTCCAACTGGAAGAAGTTAGTCGAAAATAATTCCACCAATATCTGCACTACGATATTTTGCCAAACCTCACAGTCCTAACAGGTCATAGATTCGTAGACAAGAGCAGCATCTCCTTTATTCTCTCACTCACTCACTCACTCTTTCTCTCTTAGGGAACTAGGTTTATCCCTATATTACTACTATTGGAAATCAATTCAAGCAATACGGTCGAATTGACTCAGTAGCTACAGATCCGTTCTAAACAACCCTACTGAAGATGCATCGAACAAGAGAAAGATCTCAAGGATGCGGTCAAGAGGATAGTATTTGAAGCAGACTTTTGAAGATATAACTCAAAACCATCTCCATAACTCACTTCGGTAACGGCAGTACCATTTGAGTGGAACGACCTGGGTTTGAATCAGGACAGGAAGAATCTTTATTAGGGCTATTTTACTGAATAAGTCTGTCTCATAGAGAGAGAGGTGACAGTGTGTTTCATTCCACAAACTAGACAAACAGGTTAGAAGAATACAAGAGTTGGAAGACATTACGCATCATAGCCTTAGTAGCTTTGGCCTTAACTGTAAATAGCGCAAATAGCCCAAAACAGTTACAGATCAGCTCTAACTAAACACGCATCAACAGGAAGGATCTCGAGAATTACAGGATGCAATCTGAAGCGTCATATTTGAAGCAGTTACTGAAAAGAGCCTCAGTCGGTATTGGCGATACCCTTTGTTTGGAAAGACCTGTGTTCGAATCTCGTTTAGGATACAAAGAATCTTGCACTGTTCTTCACACCGCAGAATGAATATGAATTATGCGGTTTTATATAGATGATTGGTTGGGGTGATTTGTATTATAGCAGAAACAACGAAGACTGTGAAGCTATCATATTATATATATTCAGTTCCCATCCACTAAAGGATTTATGTAATCCTATAGTACACATACTGGCTACTCAATCAGAAACCTTTATGCAGATTAAATTGAGTTCTGTAAAGGGATTATTGTGGGTGTCCATCTAGCTGGAGCCATGATTTTGAAAACAGTAGAGCTGACTGGTTTCTTAAGAGGTGAAATATCCAGGGTGTTTAATCAGTGGAAAAATAACCCGCATTGCTTGTCTAAGAGGGGTAACTGTGGCCCTAAGCCTGTCAGGAGCAAGATCGCCGTCGTCTGAGAAGGCTTGTACGGACAAAACAGAAATTACTGTGTGCAGCAATTGACCGAAGCTGTGAATGAAGGCTATTCCCGACCCATACGCGCCGAACTATTCGCAGAGAATTGAAGAGAATCAATATTAGCAGTCGCATGACTATACTTTAAAGTTTCTGATACAGCAGTCGGTATGTGTACATTCGTGTGTGTGTGCGGGCTAAGAACTCTAAAATTCATTTGATAATTTTTTGGTATTTTTTTATTTATTTTTATCTGGTCCGGAAACTGTTCTATAGACGAAACAGAACTTTTTCAAGCCATTTCAGGTATCCGATAAGTAGGGTAGTGGTCTTACACCGAGTGATGAAATTCATCTCCTACCAACAAACAATCACAAACATCCATGCCCACGGGGGAACTCGAACCCGCAATCTTTTTGGTTGGAGGGGAGATACATTAACAAACTGAGCAAACTACGGCGGCAGTTGAGTGTATTCTGGTTGGTTTAACTGTTTCACGAGGTTAAAAAAAAAAAAAAAAAAATCCGAGTTCTCGTGATGAAAAATGCTTTTACTTACGTATGAGACCCATAAACTCACTTCATGTTGTAATACCATGTTTTCCTTCGAAAAACTTGGGTTCTTAATTACACAAAACAAGAAGAATACACCCAATTAACACACATAATGATATCGACCTTATAGTCTTAGCATTGTCTGTAATTTGCAAAACAACAAATAACTCAAAACTCCTCTCATATAACATAGCTAATTACATTTCTCTCTCTCTCTCTACTACGACATTGCTATTATCTGATTTGATTGCTATATTTGATAACGACTGCTTTTTTCCATAACAAAATTAGCTTCTACTAGACTCGAGATCAGCCTTTTTTAAACGCACATTTCATCTTATTTTCATACTTATTATTCATTGCTGTAACTCATCGAAGAGGCCAACTGGTCGTGGTCTGGAGGTCGAATGTATGATCAGGATTACAAATGCCCTAATTGGAATCTGCGCTCTTCAAAACAGAACGTGATTTACGAACCAAACTATATCTTAAGAGTAAATGTCGTATTCAGTGAACCGGATAAGTTCTAAGAGAAATTATGAAAAGAAATACCGTGAAAATTGTTGTCAGTTAATTTAACTAACTGATCATTAAAGTAGAGATAGTGGGACATCAACAAAAGAGGAGTCGGATTTCCTCGAAGAAAAGGGAGGTTAATTAGGAAAAAGAGCCTGCGGCTAGTAAAATGCGAAAAAAAAAGATGATTGCAAAAGAGACGTAAAAGAACAGTAGACGGATGCGAGAGAAATTAGTTTAGATGTTAAACTGTTATGTACAACTAGATGTAAAAGATACCCAAAACAGGTTGTACTAATTGGACATCAATGCATTCAAAAAGGTTACCGAAAATAAACAAAATAAAATCTACAATACTATAGCGTGGTCAGAGGGCTGACAAAGAGTGAAGAGAAATGAAAATGTATGTGGGACAGCTGTCACTTATTTTCTTTCAAATAAACTCTTCCCTTTTAGCAAACTATTCGTTCGTATCATATTAGTATGTCTAACTTTTTTAAAGAGTACGGAAGAGTCGGTGGGATCACCGATCCTTTATATGCACTCATGAGCCAAAACGTTATGACCTTCCGACCACCAACCAGACCGCACGGCTGGCATGAAAATGGCTGGTGGTAGTGGTGGCGGTATCTTAGTACGGGTACTGTTGTCATGGATGTATCACTGTGTCGTCTCATTCCTATTGAACATACCTTTACCGCTAATTCTTACCTGATGATTGTTTAGGATCAGTTATTGTCCTACCTGGTGCGCATGCGGCTGGATGGATCGGCATATCCATTCCGTACGCTTGCCCGGCTACCTAATTCTCCTCATTTGAATCCCATCGAACATTTGTGGGAGCATACGGAGCACAGCATACACCAGTCGACGCGAGTGCCTCGCTCGATCTCTGATACTTGGACGTTATTCTATCGAGTTAGTCCAGAATACGTCAGGTATGCCTTGGATGCAAGTGGATATCTGTGCGATAGGTAGGTAGTCATAATGTTTTGCTCATGAGTGTATACATAGATTTATGTATGCTGTTATGCACACACCCACACTATCTAAAAAATAAAAAAAAAGATAGTGCTTAGTTTTCAAAAATAAAATCTCAATTAAATTAAGCTTTTTTTAGATTAATTTCATTCGACATTGTAATCCTATAAATAACGTTCATAAACAGGCACTCGTGACTTTTTCCTTCACGTTTCTGGTTAATTCTTTTCGTTATTACACATTTGAGTCCGCTTATGCTATTGATTAGATCCCTTAATATCACGTGAGTAGGGAAGACAATACTGGAAACACAACTCCAAGTCGTTCTCACGTACCTAAGGTCAGTAGAAACTGTTGTAGCAATAATTTATTTTTCTCTGCTTTTCTATAAATCTCAGTAATAAAAAATAAACCTTAACATTGGATTATTGGGTTAATGTTGGGAAAGAATTCTGGAAAATGTACAAACAAGAATAATTCATTCTATACTTAATGCAATACGTATTCAAGGACTTATAAATTATCTTCAAATATTAAAAAAGTAAACAAACAAACTTTGAACAGAAAAATCTTTTCCATGACCCACTTAAACCGATATTCTTTATTATTTTAAAATAGACGTCCACGTAATTTTCTCTCTTTTCGGACTACTCTTCATTTTAAAACTGAAATTATTTTTAAATATATATAATTCCTTGAGGTGGGAGGATCATAATTGTGTGTATATTATATTATATATTACGTTATATTATTATATTACATAAGTGCATACATCAGTATTTATCTGTGAGTTTAGATTTCTAATAATTATATATATATATGTAATAACATTATTGTTAATTATTTCTTTTAACTATTAGTATTATAAATAAAAGAATATATAAAAATAACTCATTATATGTTTATCTCTCCATATTTTTTAGAAAAATTTTCATAATAATTATAATATACTAAAACACCTTTTTATGATATTCATATCAATTGCCTTAAATTTAACAAAAGTTAAGCAATTCAATCTTGAATTTTTTTTCTTGGTTTTATTATTTATTATTTATTCTTTGGCTAAATGGGCTCGGCTGTTGCTAATGCTAATATGACTACGCTTTCTTAAGATTTTTGCTTTAAGGGAGCAATTTCAGTCTCCGAGGAAAGTGTTCTCCGGCACGGCCCGATGAGGTGAATGCTTTTCTTCGGAATATGAGCGGTTCTTCTCGGTGGTGGTAGGTGGAAGGCCGACGCTGAGATGGACGGTCTTTCGCCCACGATTGAGTGGCCTAGAGATCGTCCGAGTTTTTAGAGACGGATTTACCTTTACATATGGCATATTCGTTGACCATACATACTGCATATATTAATAAATGATATACACAAGTTTTAATGTTAAGTTACCAAAAACAATAATGAACAGTACAGGAATTCATTTAGATAGGATAGATGGTGTCCAGGGTTGATCACATCTAGTACTTTCGTACTAGATGTGATCAACCCTGGTGTGATCAAAGATCCTCCCTCCCACGATCCCATACTCACGCAATCCGACTGGCATTAGCCAATGAAAATATATTCTTCGCTATTCAAAACACTTCTCGCGAGTTATAAGATCATTACAACAATGAAAACAAATGAGAAAATTAAATATTTTAATATGAGTAACCGCCTTTTATTGATGCACAGAGTAATTTGGATCCCATTATGTAAACATTTTGCTCCACGTTTAAAACCTAGCACAGAACACTGTTAACGATGAATTCTAAGCGATGAAGGGATAACACAGTTAAGTGTTATCCCTTCATCGCTTAGAAGTTGATCATGTAGAGGGAAGTTTATCGAGGGCTCTGTAAGAGCGCGTGTACCGACGATCAGAGTTGCCTTCAGGAGCTTGTGTTTCCATCTGTTGTTTTCGATGTAATTGGATGACACATGAACGAATTGGTTTGAATGAAGAGCTGCTTGTACAAAGTATTTGGAGGCAATATCATGAAGTAACGTAGAGATATTTGGTATTTCAATGGAGGAGAACATTTCTGACAAACTACTGGGCATCAAAGATCATTCGGAGGCATTTGTTTTGTAGAACTTTCAGTTTTTTGATGCTACTGGGGGGAGGGGGGGAAGTGTGACCCCAAGCAGCTGATTCATAGGTTAAAGTGGGTCTGATGATTGTTTCATAGATGCGCTGCTTGTTCTCGATGCTAATTTGGAGGATCGGAGCGGACGCAATTTAATTTGGAATTTCCGGATTTTTCAGGTAGGAATCAATGAGCTTGATGAGATATAATTGAAAATTAGCAGTTATTTGTAAATGAAGCCTTTGTGCTAAACCTTATCAAAGGCTTTTTCCACATCAAGAAAGATTGCTTCTCAGGGACGACTCGTGCATTGGCACTGCGGAACTGCAGCAGCCCCAATTTTTCTCGATATATAATATGTTATTAATTTATTTATATTTGCTTGTAATAGTTAATTTTATCATCAACAATCCTATACAATTCTATTATTTTATATAAAAAATAATAAAAATCCATCGTGTAGCACTTAGGAGGGCGAAGGACGCTAGCAGCACTGTGTTTACCACAGTGTCATATTGCTACGCACGCGAGCATATGCACGTCATAGTGAGATGCGCGCTATTAGCGTAATAAGGCACTGTTCGTCGCGCAGTTCCACTGTTGTATATATGCAGTTTGCGCCAGTAGTAGAGTGTTCGTAGAACTTATCGTGTTTACTCCGTCTCTTTAAATATTTGGACATTACAATTAAAGGATTTAATTGTAATGTTCAAAAATTGTAAATCCATTCCTTTGATTACAATTAAAAGAATGGATTTTATTTTTAAGTAATTTTGAATTATACCAAACTGTATCATTTTATCGATAATCAACAAAATTTTTTCATGTTTAATATTTTTTAATTTTTACCATAATTTTGATATTTATCCAAACACGTATGTATATACATACATACTGTACTTACAGTATGTATGTATGTATATTTCGAAAGTTGCAGTACCCCCCCACGATTTCAAGTCACGAGCCGCCACTGTTGCTCCTGTATGTTACTTCCAGTTAAAGCCAGTGTTGTAATGCATTCTATTAATCTGTGGACCGGTTGAATTGTGCCTTGACCGGTACGAAATCCCAATTGCTTTTTAGGGAAAAGGGTTGGTTTTGTTTGTCGCCACTTGCAGACGGTTAAGGATTATTTTTCCGATTTATGAGGGAGCGCTTTTATTACTTTGTTGGAAATCTCATCAGGTCCTGGGCCTTTTTGTTATTAAGTTTCCTGATAACAGAATATACTTCCTTAGGGGAAGTATGACATATATTTTCACAGCTGCTGGAGTGGCGAAGTACACAACGAACGTGCCGGTGAATTTTTTCAATGAATAGTAAGTCCGCATGCGTGTAGTTAGAGCTGCATCATAACTCCAGGGCGTTAGTGAAACCACCTTTTGCTTTTTTCGTCGTTTAAATATCCCAACAATTGAATTGTTGGGATATTTAAACTGTCAGAAGTTTAAAAATTTTCAAACTTCACCAATGCGATACAATCAATGTTGTACAAATTTCAATTCGTTGCTCGTAGTCGCAGTTTGATTTAAAGTACTCGTAGGTGTCTGTTCAGTATACCGTGGGTTTTGAAGTCCAGTAGTTTTATTAATTTTATTAAAAAACTTGTTCAGTTCTTCATCAAAAATATTATTATCTAGATTTTCCCTTTAAACATGGACAAATGGCAAGAAAAACTTTCTAAATTTAAATTTGATTCTAAATCTCAGAGAAAAAAGTGCAGCGCATCAGTTAGGAAAGTACGAAAACGAGCGATTGAAAGTGAAGATCTCAATTGCTGGGCCTTCCCATTCACAAGAAACCACTTCTGACCCAGGTAATTCAGATAAAAGAGAAAGTGATGCTAGTTAACATTCAGATTCGGATTTACAAGGTTCTTCTAAAAAGAAGAAAAAAATCATATAAGCAAAAATTCAAAGAAGAATGGTTGGAGGATCCCCTTCTTAAATCCTGGATCAGTTCAGGTAAAAGTAAATGACAAACTGCTTATTGTAAATTTTGTGATAAAAGCATTAATGGTAGCAAAAGTCTAATGATTCGTCTCCAAAACACTCCAAAACACAAGCAGAATGTAGAATCTAAAAGAAGCACACCAGGTATAATGTCATTGTTTAAATCCGGTTCCAAATACCATTCGGAAAAACAAATTAAAGAGGCAGAATTAAGATTATGTGCATATGTTGCAGAACACAATCCGCCTTTGAGGCTTATGGATACTTTTCCAACTCTATTGAAAACAATTGCCCCTGATAGTGAAATTGCTAAGAAATTACAATGTGGACGCACTAAATGTAACTGTCTTATGAAAAATGTTTTGGCTGTAGATGCACTCAATGAGATCTCGAAAAAACTTAAAAATACTTATTTTTCTCTAATTATTGATGAGTCAACTGACATTACAGCAAATAAACCTCTAGCAGTTGCGGTTCGTTACTATGATGATTCCACAAAATCAGCAGAGGATTCGTTTTTAAATATCATTGATGTTAGTGACGAAACAAGTTCGGCTTTGTTTGAAGCTCTGATAGAATTATTAAACAAGCTGAAGGTGCCTCTTGCAAACTTATCAGGCTTTGCTGTTGATAATGCTTCAGTTATGATGGGACAACATTCTGGCATTCAGGGTCGCCTTAAATCATCAAATGAACATTTATATGTCACCAGATGCAACTGTCACAGCTTTAATTTTTGTGCAGCTGAAGCATGTCTACCAAATTCATTAGAAGAACTATGCGCAGATATTTACAATTTCATACAAAAGAAATCGAAAAGATTAACAAAATTTAAACAAATTCAGGAACTATCAAACTTTAAACCACATAATTTGCTGAGGTTGGGTAAAACTCGTTGGCTCTCAATGCATGATGTTGTGCAAAGAATAGTAGAACAATGGAATGCTTCGGTTTCATACTTTATCTTGAGCGCTGTAGGAGATGGAATTGAGCAAGCCAAATCAGTTTTAACTGCACTAAAAAACCACTTAATTAAGGCATATTTTCTCTTCTTAGTATTCATCCTACCAACAGTAGTAAATCTAAATTTAGATTACCAAGGCACTAAATATCGTCTTCATCTTCTGATTTCATCAGTTAGAAGATAAAATGAAAATGATCGTGAAATCTCAATATGTTACAAATACACCAATTGAAAATATAAATCCAGCTGACAATGGTCAGTTTTTAGACATAGAAAATGTATATCTAGGAGCGAGAGTGGAAACCCTTCTAATGAGTTTAGATAAGAGTGAAGTTCCAGAAAGAGACATAAGCCACTTCAAGGTGAAATGTTTGTCCTTCTATGTTGAGTTCTGTAGCCAAGGTTTCAAAACGAATGAATTTCAAAGATCCTGTATGAAAAGGTTTGACGATGCTGAATCCACAAATGTGCAAATCTGACTGTTTTTACAATATCATGACACTTGCTGTAAATTTTCCTAATGTTATTGAAGAAAATAGTTATGAAGACCTCGATAGACGATGGCAACTATTGAAGACTATAGAAACATTGGAAAAAGGTCAAGAATTCATGGTTTTTTGGACTAAAGTTTCTGAAATGAAAAATGCGGTAGGAGAAAAAATGTTTCCTAATTTAACAACATTAGTTAAAGCTGTATTATGCTTCGTTCATTCATCAGCAACAACTGAAAGAATATTTTCAGCAGTGACAATAAATAAAAATCAAATCAGAAATGAACTCCAACCTCCCTTGATGAATGGACTCCTTTTGACAAAAGAAAAATTGAAACATTCATCAGCTACAGACTTGATTTCTGAAGAGTTAATTAATAGCAAAACATGTTAAAAATAATGAATAAATACTTCCAGTGTTTTTCTTGTGAGTTGTAACCCCTGTATATATGTAAATAGCATATTAAATAACTGAAAATTTAATGTTACATAAAAAGCTAGTACTTTTGTTTCAGATTTAGTACCTTTTTCCTGAATAAGTTGGTACAAAATGTTTTTACTGGGGGGTCACCTTGATGGTATCGGAGGGATTCTAATTCCAGAGGGCAACAGATGGCAATTCTGTAGCCAATGAAGATTTAACTGAGGCTCGGTTATTGCCATTACCCCGCCATGACCACAGCTTATAGCTCAATACCACCCTATCCATACATTTTCTTCTACAGATAACGGGGAATATGAAAAGCATTCTTGCTTCTCCCATCTAGTCAAAAAAAAAAAAAAAAAAATCATTTCATTAAATAGAAGGCGTAATTTATGTAATATAATATTATAAATAATATTATTAATATTATTATTTATTATATGCTGTATGATAATTACAAAGCAGAATGAGCTCCTGGTTACGAGATCCAACGGTACTTGGAAGGTCATAGGCGTTGAAGTTCGCGTTACAGCCACTGATGATGATGACACACACACACACACACATACACACACACACTTAATAATAAAAATTTCTATAACATTTCTATAACAATCATTTCTAGATGCGTACGAGTATAGGGCTAAGTATATGGTTACATACTTATGATATTCATTTTATCTGTACGCTTTTTCATAATAATGAAAGCTCATTTGCGATATTAGTATATGTTACGTAATGGCTGATACTTAATAAAAGGCAAAATTAATGTGAGATTATGTTCGATCAATATTCTGATGGAACGATAAAAAAAAGTAGTGATGCTAAGAAGATAACAGTGCCATGCGCTAGCAAGATGGAGCCTAATAGTTTTTTTCTGTGTTGTTCAATTATTGCAATAATGAAGTGTGTCTGATGCTATGAATATATTTGTATTGTCTAAGATCATATTCGTACCTGTATATTTTTACGACATCAGAATCATTTTTGATTTTTTTTAAATATTTCTTTGCTAGCAAATTTATTTATTATGAGATTTTATGCAAAATCTCGAACTATAATATGCAAAAATGTTTCTAGTAAATAATTCAAATCCATCGCTTTTAAACGAACCTGTATTTTAGCTATGAATTTTGAAAAAGAACTATTAACTTAATAAGTACTATTTTGCCGTTCCAGTAACCAAATCTTTTAACCGAAAAATGATAGGAAAGCCATCTGAAAACACAACGAATTAAATGTGAATATTTAATAGCCTTATAACAAAGGGAAAAATATTCTAAATGGTAGACCTTGGTGCTGCTACCCACTATTTACTGAAACAACAGTGAAGCATTCGTTGCTTGCTAGCAACTGTAGTGAAATTTAGTCTAAGTTATTATGAAACATCACAAATTGACTTCTGCTTTATGCATTAAGTAGCTCATCTATAAGTTAATATAATCTATTTGTCTGTTTTATTAATCGATAAAAATATTCTGCACATCTGCTTCTCCAGCCCATTAAACGACAATTTATTTGATTTGTTATTTTTCAACTGCTTTGATGATGATTCTCTCGTTCTGTTGCACTGATTTAGAAGAAATGCATTAGACAAGATGAAATATTGCCATCATACAAATTGAGTAGAGTACTAAACGACGAAGTTAATTTGCCATTTATGTCTAAAAATTAAAACCTTTAACTTCTCATCTTCAATCATTGCAAGAGACGAATAATAGATAGATAAAGCTAACCCTTTAGTTTTAGAATAATTGTCCTAGGTACCAGCTACTATCCATTTCGATCAATGCGTATCTTCCTTTGCATTTAGGACGACTTTGTTTCATTTTAATGATATTTCCCTTTTGTTTTTAACAACAGAATCGATTGTTCAATTAGTGCAAAACAAATATATTATAAATAGACCACGTTAGAATAATTATTGATGGAATACATCTACTCGTGGGGCCATAGTTAAGTGTTTGTCGATGTTATCTATTTGTAAACTTCCATATGATTGGTTATTTAAATATCTTTGAAATAATCAATAAAAAAAAAGAGAGAAATACATTCCGAATATGAACAAAATTATAATAAAAATAAGTAGGCTTTTTTTTTCAGATACTTTGATGTTGAATATCGAACTATATGCATCAAATTCATGTCGTATGATTTCAGTCATACGCATGGCGTGTAGTGATCTGTGAGATAAAAAAACAAATTAGCATACGTATTGTTTGCTGAGAAGCATCGAACCTCAAGTTCGGTGCTTCTCAACTTAGTTTACTTATAAACTAATCGACAGAGAACAGGAATTATTTATAAATGCCTAAGAATAAATTATAAAATAGATCATAGTGCTCGTTGATTTTCTCCAACCGGTGTGACCATCACTCAGTTTATTATAAGTCTCAAGTTGCTGGGGGGGTGGGGGGAGTACCAAGTTTGGCTTTCAGAGTCGGGAAAACCGGATTTCGTTCAATTTTTTTTTTACCTTTTCATACTTCTACGTATACATAACAAAACTACTAACATAGTTGCTGAAGGCCAGTCCGTATATTTTCGATCCTAAGAGAAAGCAATGAACAGAGATATCTATTGAATTTTATTACTATTATTATCATCATCATTTCCCGTAGTCTTAGTTGCCTCAAGCATGAGAAACTTTTACTACAGCATCTGATCAAAAAATATCTAGACGCATGCTGATCCCAGCTCTTACTCTAATATGAAAGGCATTTATATGCAGTTGGTCCACCATTTGCTGTTATAACAGCCTTCAATATACTGGGAAGGCGTTCCCCCAGATTTGGGTATGTTGCTGTAATTCGCAGTAATTCACTCCGATTCTTCCACAAGAGCGTCAGTGAGGTCGGACATTTCGACATGACTCGCAATCGGCGTTCCACTTCATCCACATTCGACGGAGTTGAGAACAGGTCTATGCACAAGCTAGTTGAGTTCACCGATCTCGTCAAATCATTCCTGCACAGGTCTTGCTTCTTGAACGGGGGGGGATTGTTGTGTTGATACAGGAAGGGGGAAAGGAACTTCACCGAATTATTGCTATAGTTTCCGAAACACAGAATCGTTGCGAATTACAGGTCTCAGCGTTCAGATTTCCCGTCATTTGAACTAGGGGATCCAGCCCGAACCATGAAAAACAACCCCAGACATGATGTCTCCTATACCAACTTCACGGTTGACACATCATATTCAATAGCGTTCTCCTGACAAGTGCCAAACCCAGACTCATCCGTAGGACTACCAGCTAGTGAAGCGGGATTCACCACTCCACAGAATGCGTTTCCACTGTTTCAGAGTTCAATGGCAGCCGGCTTTATACCACTCCGCTCGACGTTTGGCGTTGCCCTTGTTGATGTGTTTTAGGCTTGTGTTTTAGCTGCATGACCATGGAAGCCCATGTTCTTCAGCTCCTAACGAATAGTTGTGGTGATCTGAATTGCTTGCAAAGACATTTTGGAACTCGATAGCTTGTGACTTCAATCGAGGACAAGCGATTTTTTAGTGCCACAGCTTCAGGACCTACTCTGTGATTTTATGTGTCCTACCAGGTCCCGACTGTGTTATTTTTGCTCCTAAGTGTGGCCACTTCACAATCACATCACGTACAGTTATCGGGAGAGCTACCTGAACTGAGTTTTGCAAAGGTGGGTGGCATCCTATGACACTGACAAGTTCGAAAGTCACTGAGCACCTCAAGTACGGCCCATTTTACAGTTAATTCGTTTGAGAAGACTGTAAGATGGTCTTACAACCTTTCTTGTGTGAGATTCACATTAAAGAAACCAATTCTCGTAAGTCAGGGTATCATATAAACTATTGTGACTCCTTAGGGTTCATAAAAGAGAACAGGTTTGTTGTTCTTCTCCTTAACGAAATCATGATGTGCCCTACTAAATATGATCTCTGTCGAGGATATCCTGAACAAAATTCTTGAAAATTTTCCACTTGTATAACATTAATAAAACTAACTGGTCTATAATTATCCACTTTAAGGCACGAACTATCCTTATGAACTGGAATAATGAAACAGTATCATCTGAATGAACACTTTTTGTACACAAGGTGCTCTTCCCAATCTCAGTGATTTATTAATTCATTTAAAATAGGCTGATTAGTCCTAACACACGCACTCGCAACCAAGGGAGATATATCATCCTGTTCCACCCCTGATTTGCTAAGTGTCATTTCTGTCCTTAGACTTAATTCCCCTTACAAGAGCAAATGATATATTATAATTCTGAGATATATCTCTGTAGGATTCTAGAAAATAAATACGATCCATCTCTAATTCCTTTTATGTTATTATGAAATTCCAAACCCTATCCACTCTAGTAGATAACCATCAATAGGTTGCTCCAAACATTTACTCCCATGTATTATTAGTTGTTTCATTTTCCTAGTCAATATCTCCTATTAATAATAATAATTTGCTTTGCTTTCCAGTGTCTCACTAAATAACTAGCCGATAATCTTATCACACTTCCGCTATGATAAGGTATTCTCACCCTCAACTGTACAGACTCCATATTTATTAAGCATTGAATTATCTCAAAACTCTCCAGCCCTGAATAGGAATTCAATATATCATCGATCTCATAGTCTAAATCTTTCCTGATAAACAATAGCACACACCTTCTCTTTTTTCATGTATCCGTTTCTTTTGATATTATTATTCCTGTCATGTACTTCTATACCAAGAACGTCATCGTTCTTGATATAGAAGTAGTACATGATTTATATATAAAAATTACACCTTTTGTAATCGAAACATGCCATAAAACGTTTGCATGATTTGTCTTCTTAAATAAAAGCTTCGATTATGCAGAGAAAAAGAGAGATTATAATACGTAGTACTGTTTCAGTTCCATTGGGCGACCAATCAATATGTCTTGAACAATCTGATAGGGATTTGATATTGTAAAAAGGTGTAACAAAAAAGTATTAAATATTTTTTTTTAAATAAATTTTTTCATATTATTTTTACATTTTTTAAAATAATATGAAATATTAAATATACATATATAAATAACATAAAATATATACATAACATGAAATACAAAATATAATGAATGAATATAATAAATTTAGTTTAATCCTTTATCCAAGTGTGAGCAAACAAAGTTTGCGCCTGAAAATATCTTCAGGACTGGGGTAAGGTAGTATTTCTCTAAATCCAGACTAATTTAATAAAGAGGTGGCACACCGTTTGGTAACTCCTATAGGTAAAGATGACCTCGCCATTGCTTCTGCCTGGTATCTCCACTTCTGGGCTTGGCTCCCACTGAAGAGACCTCAATAAAAGTCGAAACTATTCCAGGTCTACCTACTCACTGATGAGACCCCCAAGGAGGGTTGAAACCGGTGCGGGTTAGGCTTGGCCTCTGAGAGGCTCTGCTTGGAGATAGGCTTTTGCTTGTCTCTGAGTGGGGCCACTGCTGAGATTAGCTTATGGCTCTGCTTGGTGGTGGGGGTGAGTCTGTCACTGCGTAGAGCCAATGCTGAGAAGTTCTTCTCGGTGACGGGGTGAGCCTGTCATTGAGTGGAACAACGCTGAGTTGGGCGATCTTTTTGGGGATCGTCTTATTTTTAGAGCCCGCTTCACCTATACAAAAGGTCGAAACTATTCCAGGTCTACCTACTCACTGAATGAGACCTCAAATAAAGGTCGAAACCGGTTGGAAGCTTGGGTGATGAATGGCAATGCTGTAGCCCGTGAAGTTTTAACTGAGGCTCGGCTGTTGCTGTCACCCTTCCAAATGAGCGTTTCTGAGATTCTGACTTTCTGATCCTGTGGGTCGCTCATTATTGGGGGATTTGGGGGATCCGGGGGATTTTACGAGTTTTTGGAATGGTATCCCCGCACTTAAACCAAGGTGAAACCGGTCTGTGTAGTGATCCCCACCCATAATGTATAACATTATACTTATCCGCAAGGAGAAGCGTTTTGCATTATGGGAGATACTGAGATAGGAGTGATGTTAGCTTGGTCCACCTTTGCTACGAGTTGCCCTGTGTTGTACTATCTTACCCAAGTCCTGAAGATATTTTCAGGCGCAAACTTTGTTTGCTCACACTTGGATAAAGGATTAAACTAAATTTATTATAGTCTAACCAAGTGAAAAATAAACTTTCAATAATGATTGAATTTTACTATTTTTAAACTGCTTTTATAAATTTTATTAAATTTTTCGTTAAAAAGTTCAAAAGTCATGGGAAACCAAAATATATTATATTTTTTAAAAGGTTAAGAGGTGTATATGAAAATTAAAGATTTTTTTTATTTTTTCATTTATTTTCAAAACTAAAAAAATTTATAATTTATTGTTTTAAATTTTAATATATGTTTTAAGTTTTTATTCGAAAATTTTCTCTTTTAAAAGAAAATAGACAATTCTTCTTGTACTATACGTTGGTTGATATCACTATTTAAAAATGAGAGATATCTAGCTGCATCTTGATTGGCTAACTTATAAATAATACCCGCATATTTCATTTCTTAGAAATTATACATTTTTAATAACTTTAGCTTGTTAAACTTAGCTACAAAAACCATTTTGCTTCCAAATGAACTAATTCTAGATGATTTAAATCATATCATTTAACCTTCTGAACATAATTTATAAATAATTTTTTATTGAAAAATAAAAAAATAAAAATAAACAAAAATATTAATGTTTAAAATCAATTATTAAGAAAAATATTCTGCTTTTCATTAATACACCATATTGGTTTTATTAGTTATTTCTTTAAAAGAACAAAATAGGGGAATGGATGGTAATGCTGTAGCTAAGTAAGTTCTAACTGAGGCTCGGCTATTGCTGCTACCCTCCTGCCATGATCAGAGCTTTAATTGCTAATTGCTATTGATATTGATTTAAGACCGTGAGATGCGGTGATTGATTCATTTAGTTGCGATCTAATACCCTTGGAGGGTATTAGATCGCATTGCGGTAGCCAATGAAGTTCTAACTGAGGCTCGGCTATTGCTGTTACCCTCCTGCCATGATCAGAGCTTTAATAGCTCAATAACACCTTATAATCAATAGTCCATATCCTTATAAGGATATGGGCTATTGATTTAAAAGTGACTACGAGTTGGATCGACCGTGAGATGCGGTGATTAATACCCCTGGAGGGTAATGGATCGCAGTGCTGTAGCCAGTGAAGTTCTAACTGAGGCTCGGCTATTGCTGCAACCCTCATGCCATGATCAGAGCTTTATAGCTCAATAACACCTTATCCCTACACTATCCTCTACAGATAACAGGGAAGATAAAAAGCACACCCCTTTAAGTCAGTCCTTATAAGGACTGTTGATTTAAAGGAATTGACCGTGAGATGCGGTGATAAATACCCTTGGAGGGATGCTGGAGCATCCCTCCTGAACATAATTCATAAATTATTCTTTATTGAAAAATAAAATAATAAAAATAAACAAAATTATTATTGTTTAAAATTAATTATTAAGAAAAATATTCTGCTTTTCATTAATACACCATATTTGTTTTATTAGTTATTTCTTTAAAAGAAGAAAATGTAATCCTATTAAAATGTAAGAATCAATCGACCGTGAGATGCGGTGATTGATTCATTCAATCCAATACCCTTGGAGGGTAATGGATGGCAATGCTGTAGCCAATGAAGTTCTAACTGAGGCTCGGCTATTGCTGTTACCCTCCTGCCATGATCAGAGCTTTAATTTAATTTAATTTAATAGCTCAATAACACCCTCTCCCTACACTGTCCTCTACAGATATAACGGGGAAGATGAAAAGCATTCTTGCTTCGCCCCTTTAAGCCAGTCCTTATAAGGACTATTAAAATGTAATCCTATTGATTTGGGAAAATATATGGTTTGGAATGAATCAAATCGACCGTGAGATGCGGTGATTGATTCATTCAATCCAATACCCTTGGATGGTAATGGATGGCAATGCTGTAGCCAATGAAGATCTAACTGAGGCTCGGCTATTGTTGTTACCCTCCTGCCATGATCAGAGCTTTAATTGCTCAATAACACTTTATCCCTACACTGTCCTCTACAGATAACGGGGAATATGAAAAGCATTCTTGCTTCGCACCTTTAAGTTAGTCCTTATAAGGACTATAAGTACTATTGATTTGAGGTCGAACTTAAATACCCTTGGAGGGTAATTGATGGCAATGCTGTAGCCAATGAAGTTCTAACTGAGGCTTGGCTATTGGCTATTGCTGTTACCCTCCTGCCATGATCAGAGCATCAATAGCTCAATAACACCTTATCCCTACACTGTCCTCTACAGATAATGGGGAAGATGAAAAGCATTCTTGCTTCGCCCGTTTAAGCCAGTCCTTATAAGGACTATTGATTTGAGGCAGACGAGGTTGGATTAACACCCTTGGAGGGTAATGGATGGCAATGCCCTGGCCAATGAAGTCCTGCCATGATCAGAGCTTTAATAGGTCAATAACACCTTATCCACACAGTGTCCTCTACAGATACAGATAACGGGGAAGATGAAAAGCATTCTTGCTTCGCCCCTTTAAGCCAGTCCTTATAAGGACTATTGATTTGAAGGAATCGACCGTGAGATGCGGTGATTAACACCCTTGAAGGGATGCTGTAGCCAATGAAGTTCTAACTGAGGCTTGGCTATTGCTGTTACCCTCCTACCATGATCAGAGCTTTATAGCTCAATGATAACTTTATCCCTACACTGTCCTCTACAGTTAACTGGGAAGATGAAAAGCATTCTTGCTTCGCCCCTTTAAGCCAGTCCTTATTATAAGGACTATTGATTTGAAATCCAAATATATGGGAGACCTAAGACCATCCTAATTCCCCACCAGGATCTTTAACTCGCACCCACCCTGGCAGAGCACTTTGCTCATAAACGTTTCCATACACAGTAGCCTTATCAGATAGCAGAGATTATAAAAGCATTTTGCTTCACACTTATAGACAGTAACATCTTGCGTATTGATTTGAAATTGATTTTAATTTTAATTAATATAAGTTATTACAATTTCGGAATTGATTTTTGCTATCCGGGTTATAAATGAAAAAAATGCTTGTTTGCATGTATGTGGACTTAAACTCACTAATCTCAAAATTACTCAACTTATTGAAATACTGGACCTGCAATTTGGAAAATAATAAATCAATTCGTGCAGTTATTTTTCATCTGTACGTATATGTGATATATCTGTGTGGGCAAACTCCTAAAGCAAGCGAAAAATTTGGAACCCCTCCCTCCTTTACCAAAATATTAAATAGCGAGGATCAGTAGTTTAAGTCCTATAAAAAATTCATGATTTTTCATGCAGTAGATAATGGACGTCCAATAGTAGAAACCACGTCAATTACTGGGCATCTAAGTTACACTAAATCTAACTGTAGGCCCCCAGATATAAATCATTTGCAGTATATGAAACATTAGAACCATTACTGTCCAATAATAGACAGATAAGATACCTGTTTAGTTTCCTCCGTAATGAACAGAATCTGTGATTTAAGGCTGATTATTTCTGATGGGTTCTTTCAGATGGGCAACCAATTTCTGATGTCTACAAAGCCGTGTGCGATCGGGAAAACTCTACCAAATCAATGTTTTATGATTCTGTGATGGAGATAGAGTACTACTACTGCTGCCTGTTTCTCATATGTCATTCTGTAGCGTGTTGAGGCTTGCGTGACGCTAGTTTCATCGCATGCTTTCCGTAGTTTTTAGAAACGTGGCACGTCAAACCATTGTTGCAGCTGGGCTTAGCTAGCTGCGTCTAGGAGTTCATAGCATGCGACCAACTGTTGTGATACATTAATGGCGTCCAACAGGTTTATGTCTATTGGACAAATTCAAGTTTCGGTTGCAACAAGATGATGGGTGATGGATGAAGAACACGGTGATAGTAATGCAGGTAATTTTTAGTATTTCTTTTAAGTCTTGCAGAAAACCATATATATATATATATATATATCACACGTTTTTGAATATAATATTTAATTCGCTATCGCCATAATGGGATAATAAACAGTTATTAGCTAGGTTAGAAGGGTTACACGCTTCTTTATGGGTTTATGTGTATGTATACAAGAGAATGTTAGGCTTAGGGGACGGTATGAATAAATAAACAGAGTTAACTTTGAGTTAAATGAGGGTAACGAACAGGATGAAAGAGTACACACGCACACACACACACACACACACACACACACACACACACACACACACACACACACACACACACACACACACCTAAGAAAACATTACGTGTGTATCATAATTTCAACCTAGCCTCTGTTTCAGAATCACTGCCAGGCCAGCTAAATTCATCTTGTTAGGATGAATACATTATGCCTATTGTTCACGTGTATATTAGGCTGATTTCATCTCTTTGACAGGAGAAAAAAATCTGTTTCCAAATCACAAAACTGCTACATCATCGATATGAAAACGTCCCATTTTGTTGCCTTGACATTGCATATAATTCGCTTTCTTTAGATTAAACAAATAATCACGGGAAATGGGATTAAAATTGAATTAAACAAATACCAGATATTAATATTAATTTCAATACGGATGCTACAAATCCCAGATAATATTCTGATAGACGCTTCGACATTACAGATCTATAGAAACTTTGATACTTAGACACG
Source organism: Typopeltis vanoorti (assembly GCF_054136105.1). Classification (NCBI taxonomy): domain Eukaryota; kingdom Metazoa; phylum Arthropoda; class Arachnida; order Uropygi; family Thelyphonidae; genus Typopeltis; species Typopeltis vanoorti. Next base: position 115,270,997 of record NC_143554.1, read on the forward strand.
AACTTCTAATTTCTTATTGATGCGATATTCACACCTCCCTTATTTACAGAAAAAAATTTTTAGAAAATAAAATGTCTATTTTATGCTCGTTGAGCGAACAAGTTCATTCATGTATAATATTTCCACATCCTTTAATGGTTGCAGCCTATATATATACAGATGCTATTTTTGATTGTCCCATTTCTAATTTTATTTAAGCATAATATTCAGTGAAACTTATCCTTTCAACATTAATTACATATTACAATAATAATAATATATGAGCCGCCATAGCTCAGTTTAGTATAGACGAAGCCCGTTGATCGGAAAGACCGGGATTCGATTCCCATCAGTGACGTCAAGAGCCTTTATCTGGTCTGTTATAGTAGTATGCATAACATCTCCCTTTGAAACAAACTATCAAAAAAATGTTAATAGATATAGAGAAACTTGTGGATTCAGAAAACAGATGTATTTTGGTTTTCCTTAACAAGCAGAACATTGAATATTTATGAGAGAAAATCCGAAGTTGAAAACCAGATGCTAATGTTTTTAGCAATGAGTCAATTGTCATTGTAAATAATTAATAATTGCATGTTTAGCTCGAATAAAGACAGCCTTGTCATGCCAAAGAATAAACCTTATATCGTTTCGACTCTTTCGTTGTCTTAGGACCAGACCGCTTTGGCAGTTTTACCACTTAAAATTTTATCATTTTTTTATGTTTCTCCCACTATCGAAAAGGTTAACTAAAACCTATAGTATATTTGTATACGGTGAGTTGATTAAGGATGTAAAAGCGAGAAGTAGCGTAAAAACCACGTTTAGTGTTTTCGTTGTATTGGGTTATCTAACCTATGTCTCGCCTATAGTACGTATGCGCGCTATTGGGTAAATGTATAGAAGGCATTTGTTCGGTGATACTCAAATTATCCATTCGAATCACATGGTTATAGAGGTGTTTGAAGTGGTTGAGCAGGTGTTTTCATAAGTAGTCTAACGCACCACAACCCAGTTCATTTAACAGACATTTGTACTCCATTTATTACATGACTATAACATTATTAAAAATGGCTGAATATGCTGCTTGCGTTTTCCATTGAAGACAGACATGCGTTGGATGCAAGTTTCGTAATGATCACTCGGCTACGATCGTTGAAGGCATATTGGAATCTGTTTTCATAAGGGCGGGTTTGGGCATGTTCACCAACAGTGAGAAGGCGGCTCGATGCCAAATAAATCATTGAATGAAGACCGCTAAATATTACAGAATGTTATGACGAACGTCAGGTAGCATTGGAATTAACAATTTTCGACTGATGGATCAGCAGTGGGATCGGCAGAATGGACCATTGCGGTTAGAAACCTCATATAAACGAAAAATAGACCAATTCAAGTTCTATTCTAAGTATAAGAAATTAATGATATTAAGTACTGCGTTTTCTACTCGATGCTACGCAGTCTCGGTAATATACTAACGCTGATGATACTGCAGTCACAGGATCGAAACGGTAATTCAAAATTTTCTACTTTAGTTGAACACTAATCCATTTAAGAGTTTCTAATAACACTATTGCACAGTCTGAATGATGTAAAATGGCCCGATTTTAACTAAAAGCGAAATGGTAGTGTTTATTAAATCCATATACTAAATTTCATTAAAATCAGTCTTGTCGGAACACTAATTAGTGAAAAAAACAGGCTTGGTTCTCAGGCTACTGTAGCTAAACAAACAAACAAACAAAAACTTTATCCCTTCAAGTCCATGAAATATTTCAAAGCAAATAATGTTTCGATTAGAAAGATCTGGGTTCGAATCCTATTAGGAAGTGAAGAATCTTGAAATGCTTTTGTTGGTTTAGTTTTATTTTATTTAGCGAATGATGATACAACAATAAGGTGCATGAGAGAAGGTACAGCACCATCCTCTGAGATCAATGTAATTCTGTAGGTCGCAATGTTGTCTTTAAACTGCGTGTGTTCTCATAGCTGATTAACCGAGTTGCCGAACGAAAAACTTGAGTTTTCGAGAAGAAAAAACTTCCACCCATGTATGAGACTTGCTAGCCCACCTTAGATGAACAGCTCAGATAAATATTCTTCGCATTCCAGGCGGAATATCATTCCCAGGTCTTTTGAACCGAGGAGCTTCCTCGAAACCGATTGAGTTATGGGGGATCGCCAAATATAGGTGAATTAGCCGGTCTCTAAGGTAGCTGTAGGACTTTCCCCCTCCTGCATACAAGTCAAGTGACCAAAAGAGAAAACACATATTTAATAGACCTGTAGACTTTCGTCATTCAACACGTGATCCACTGTTTCTTTTAATTCTGACTTTCGTTTTCCTAATAACAAATTTCGTCACGAGATTTCTTCCCTTCCCACAGTTAAAAAAATATATAAAATAGGAAAATATTCATCAAACATAAAAATGCATTCAAATATATTCATAAACAGCCACAGATAATTTTTAAAGAATTTTGTATTAAATGAAAACTTGGATATCACTTGATAATCTGAATGATTTGCCTAAGAGTAATAGGACAGCAGTGGTTGTGTGGTGCATGTGACGCTGACAATACTATAGTTGGACACAACACACTAATTAATCATTCAATGCCATACTACACTTGTACGTGCTAACCAACGATAAAGAAAGAAAAAAAAAAAAAGAGAGACGTATTCATGCAAAACTGTACTACCAGATTGTCGCGAGAGTCACTTTAATTACTTACTGCACTGATAGGCCAATACTTGGTAAACCACTCCTCCTCATCTAGTACTAGACTTGGGAATGATTAAAGCATTCTTTATCCGTCACTGTGGTGTCCTAATTGATTGTACTTTGCTAGCAAACTAAACGAGTCTATCCCATTAGGAGAAAATTTCTGCAAATAGGCGCGTGTATAATTTGAACCTCCCCCATGTACACAAAAGTTAATTTTTGCGTGTGGCTCCAACTTCGCAATCACGCTCATGCGTGTTGTAAAACCGAACACTATAACACTGGTCAGAAAACATTTGCGTGTGATAGGATTCTGCGGCTTACCTCAGCACTTCAGTTTTGGCAGACATTTAGTTACAGCCATCGTTTAACTAAGCAAACATTAAAATCTTACTCACCATAAAGCACGCTATCGTGGGGAACAAGGAAGGGGGGGGGGGGCACGAACACTAAATTTCTGAGACAAAAAATGGCTGTATTCCATACTTTGAAAACACGCAGAGTTGAATGTTAGAAAACAATGGTACTTGCTGTGTTTACTGAGCATTTTAACGGTTAAACTTCATCTATTACAGGCTGAGTCAGAATAAATATCCGAGCACACAACATCGACACAGAGTTTCGAAGTCAAATGAAGAATTGAATGACTTGTATGTCGGGTTATGAAAGCTTATATTCAACATGATCATCCTGTAACGAGAGCTTTCTTAGTAATCATAAATCAAAATTCATCATTTCTTTCATTACTGCAATTATCTATGAGTGGGTGCAGCCCATCGTATTTATTTTACGTCAAGATAATACCATGCTGGGAACAATCTGTCTTGCTTAATTCTTCTGGTCCTCCCCTTTAAGGACTTAAAATAACCTGTTGAATTTTTAGTTGAAAGGAACGGGCTGGAAATTTCAATGATACCAAGTAATTAGGAGGGTTGATCGATGTTGGGGTTTGATTGTCGTGTGGGAGGAGTCGAACATCATTTGCATATCTCGAAGAAAATTATACTGGTCAGAAATGACCTCAGTAGCCTTTTCGTGTTTTTTTTTAAGGCTATTTAGTTTTTATCTACTTCTGTGTTGTTATATTAACTTGCATTATGGACCTATTGTTTTTCTTAATATAGCGTAAAAAGGCGAGCAACAGTTACTTCAATATTATAGCTCTTGTTTGCCTGAAGAAAATCCTAGAAATTTTCTTTAGTAACTTGACAACGTACCCCAGAATATCTTGCAGCACATGCATGCTGGCGAGTTCATTGTTACGTATAGTAAACCGCACGGTGATTAAAATCGGTGATCAATTGATTTTTAGATGTACTTAATATAATGAATGGAATTTTAATTAAGACAATTATCCTAATGTTTGCCTATGTTGTCTTTAAACAGACATAATCTATATGTATAACGTATTTTAATACGTTATACATATACAATAGAAATTATATATGTACGAATTATATCAAACCTTGCTATGCGATTATCCATCACTCCCTGATATGCACTGCTCATCTAGAATCTACACAATAACAAATTTATTATTTCTATTTTGAAGCCTTATGAAAGGAATTATCCTAATGGACTGAATGATACGAAAAGAGAAGCATATATATATATATATATATATCCGCCACTCCCTGATATGCACTGCTCATCTAGAACCTACACAATAACAAATTTATTATTCCTATTTTGAAGCCTTGTGAAAGGAATTATCCTAATGGACTGAATAATAATAATTTGTGAGTTCAACAAATCTTCATCATCGGCCGGTAGAGTAAGATAGGCTGAGAGTCAGCAGATAGTAGGAGAGTAATAACACGAAAAGAGAAGCATATGTATATATATATATATATATATATATATATATATGCTTCTAGTTCTTAAAAGAACTGGGAGATGGACTGAGTCCTTGACTCTTTATCCCGTCATCTGAATGAAGAAAATCTGTGTGGATGGAGTGTTATTGAGCTAAAAGCCCAAGTCATGGCTGGGTAACGGCAATAGCCGAGCCTCAGTAAAAACTTCATTGCCTACAGCATTGCCACTTGTTACCATCTGTTTAAGTAAAGGGGTAAAATCTCAAAAAATCAGACGATCTCTAGGCCACTCATTCGTGGGCGAAAGACCGTCTAAATCTCCGCGTTGGTTCCACTCAGTGAAACTCGACCACCGAGTAGAACAACTCATTCCGAAGAAAATAATGCACCGACAAGAACCCCTCACCGGGCCGTGCCGGAGAACACTCTCCCCGGTGACTGAAATTGCTCCCTTAAGGCAAAAACCCTAGGAGCGCGAACTCTCGAAACTCGGCAGGATAACAGCAACAGCCGAACCTCAGTTTACTTCCTTGGTTCAGCATTGCTAATTGTTACCCTGATTAGTAAGTAAAGGGTAAAATCTCAAAAAATCGGACGATCTCTACGCCACTCCATAGTGGGCGAAAGACCGGTTCTGACCGGATCGGAATGAGCGGTTCTGCTCGGTACTCGAGTTTCACTGAGTATAACCAACGCTGAGATTAGGACGGTCTTTCGCCCACTATGGAGTGGCCTAGAGATCGTCCGTATTTTTGAGATTTCACCTTTACTTACATAGTCGGTGATTGATTCATTCAATCCAATACCCTTGGAGGGTAATGGATGGCAATGCTGTAGCCAATGAAGTTCTAACTGAGGCTCGGCTATTGCTGTTACCCTTCTGCCATGATCAGAGCTTTAATTGATCAATAACACGTTATCCATACACTGTCCTCTACAGATAACGGGGAAGATGAAAAGCATTCTTGCTTCGCCCCTTTAAGCCAGTCCTTTTAAGGACTAAGGGCTGGTGGTCTGTATACTATCATATTGGGGATATATTTATTTGTTTTTTAAGGCTGTATGCTACCATACTAGGGAAATGACTATGAGCAAGGTGGTTTCCCGTTGCCTTCCTTGCTGTACTAAATCCAATGGCTGCATTCAGTATGTTCACGGGGGTTTGCCTGCTTGGGGGATGAAAAAACCCTGATAAACTGGTGGAAAAAACCTGCAATCGCCGCCCAAGACAGGCGAACTTAGCTATGGCTGAGGAAGATCCTTAAGCTCCTCAACGTCGCCGACGAGAATCGAACCAGGACACTCCTTCCCCAGGCATATGGTTGGACGAGCAAAGCCACTAGTCTAACAGCGCGAACCGTTTTATATATATAGTTAAAATTGCACTGTCTTGTATACAGCTAGATTACTGTTCCGACCAATTTTTCTCTTTATATATAATTTATATAAAATTATTTTTATATAAATTAATTTATATAATTAAAAATGTTTTAATTATGAACAGAATCACTGTTCATAATTAAAAAAGAATCGTCTAGAGCAACGATTTTTCAACTGGTGTGCCGCGAAATTTATGAAAACAAATTAATTGAAAGAAATAATGTCGTAATTTGCGCATTTATTATTAGTGTCTGGTCTTCCATCTTCTTGTGTGTGTAAATCAATCAAAATTATGCCTCTTTTTTTACCAGATCATCAAAAAAATTAAAAGAATATATTTTTAGTGCGCCGCAGAATTTTAATAATTAGTCTAGGTGTGACGTGTTATGAAAAAGGTTGAAAATCACTGATCATGACCCTGCAAAATATAAACGTCCCAAAACCGTACTGAGAAGTAAGAATTTATATATTTTAGCGCCACAAAGCTGTAGTGAATTATCCGATATGTGTGGTATTGGTGAGTTAAGTTTATTTACGTCGTTGCTCGCTACATCAATCTCTTTGCTTTGGTGGTTTACTGTATATAATTATAACTATTATTTTATATTATTGCTAATGTTATTATTCAAAGCTTTATTTTATATTATTATTCATGTTATTCAAAGCTGTTGCTTCCAGTGAATAGAAGACGCGTAAATATATTACATTAGATACTAAGATTAAAATTATTAAATGTATGATTGATGGTGTATCGAACATTGAGATAGGCTGCAAAGCTCTCGCTACTGTAGTTACAGTTGTTAAACACAAAGTTCTAGAAGAAGTCAAAAGTGCTACGCTAGTTATACTACAGTTATCCGTAAACGTGGCAATCTTATTGTCAAAATTCAAAAATTTTTGAGTATAGATTGAAAATCAAAATGGTTAGCGTTCCCTTAAGGCAAACTATTCAGAATAACTTTTTCGTTGCGAAAATTATTTAGAATTTTTCTTTTGCGTATCTGATGTAAATAAACACTTTATTATTTTTTGGCTTGATGGGTGAAGCAAGAATGCTTTTCATATTCCCCGTTATCTGTAGAAGAAAATGTATGGAAAGGGTGTTATAGAGCTATAAGCTCTGGTCATGACGGGGTAACCGGCAATAGCCGAGCCTCAGTTAAAACTTTAATGGCTACAGCATTGCCATCTGTTACTCTCTGGAATTCTATTCATCACACTTTTTTTTTTTTTGCTCGATGGGTGAAGCCAAAATGCTTTTCATATTCCCCGTTATCTGTAAAGAAAATGTATGGATAGGGTGATATAGAGCTACAAGCTCTGATCATGGAAGGAAGGTAACAGCAATAGCCGAGCCTCAGTTAAAACTTCATTGGCTACAGCATTGCCATCCATTACCCTTCCTGGGTATCCATTTTGGTCGCCTCGTACGACATACATGGGCTGGTATGTAAGTAATGCCCTTTCTAAAAATTAAGACGATCCCGGACCAACCACTCCTCACGAGTGGCCGAAAGATCGTCCAACTCAGAGTTGGTTCCATTTAGTGATGGATTCCCCCCAACCACTGAGCAAAGCCGCTCATATTCCAGGGAAATCATCCGCCGACAAGGCCCCTTACGGGTCACGCCGGAGAATACCCTCCCCAGAGACTCAAAATGCTCTCTCAGGGCAACCCCCCCCCCCCACCGGGAGAAAAATTCCGGAAGAAACCTAAGAGAGCGAAACTCTGCGACATTTATTGTCGCACACTTCTGCGTGCCAGTTTAGTCGCCTCTTACGACATGCATGGGTTACATGGATCTATTCTTACCCGGCCACTACACGGGGTATACTTTATGTATATGCTTTATATTTATAAGGCTTTCTTATTTACTATTCATTGTATAAAATTGATGGTAGATTAGTTATAACTTAAAATTTTGGTTTTCACTTTAAAAAAGTCTAGTTTTTAAAGAATTAAAATTATTATTTTATTTTTATAATTATTTCATAAATAATTTTAGATTTAGTGATACAATTTTTTTCGAAGTTGTAAATATGACTGGTTCTCTTCATGTTGCAAAATTAACATCAGGAAAAATCTTATGAGGTAGTTTCCTGTTTTAATTAGTTATTATTAGTTATTTTGATTAGTTATTCAGGAATGATATAAAGGAATATATCATTCCTGAATCTGTCGCTACGATGTGCAATTTTCGCTTAGCTAAAAGAGATATTCTTCACTTCAAAAGATATTGATCGTAAGAAGACCATCTAAATCGATGTCTCTTTTTATCCAAGTCGATCAACAGTGCCAAAAATCACAGCGGATAATTACGTTTATGCATGACAATTGCCAATAACTCTAATGTAAGAAAAGAAAAGAAAAAAATCGGTCTATTCTCTAACGAATCTCTGTTGCCACGACAATATTCTGAACAACAAAAGTGCGCATCAAGGCCATCACTAATCCAAAATGTGAAACAGGTTAAGAAATCTAAGAGATAATTAGAGCAAACCAGGTGTTTCTTGCTACTAAGAACGAAAGAATTAAAAAAAAAAAAAAGAGTAGTCGTCACACTGTCGTGTTCTGCTTATTAATTATTCCATCCGTGGTTGCATCCGTGCAACCACGGATGGAATAACTATATTTCGATTTTTGTTCTTAAACGTCTCTTGTTTCCGACACGAAACTATTCACTATTCCATCTTGTGACACACATGCACCGTACTAATTCTTAGTGTTATTACCCTATTCTTACTCTTTTTTTACGCATTTACTGACCAGTAATGCTTCTGATAATCACTTAAGAAAGAAAATACAGACGACTGATTAAGTTAATCCCTGTATTTATGATAATAATCCCTTTAAATCAGATATTTACATTTATTTTTGTTGTAGTTTTGAACATTTTTGTAAACTTGTTTCCGTAAACTTTCATCGTACATAGCAACGGAGAATCAATCAGGCTTCTAAGAAATGAATAAATAAAATATGATGCTTATAAACTAGGATAATCAACTGACAATACCTTAACTCCTAGAAAAATTATTGGTTTTAGTACATTTATGTGCGACAGCACCACCGCTTGCTTTTTATTCGGAAGACATAATTTAACATTTAGGTTGTTTAAATACATCTCCAGCTGAATAATAAATATTAAATCTATAATCGCATTTCATAATCCAATAAGAATTAACATAAGAATAAGCTTCAAAAAGTTAAATTGAATTTAACAGCCGTAAAGTATGTGAGGGAGGGAGGGTATAATATTCTGGTAGACAGCTTTAACGAATGTGTCAATGAGAAGCGAATACCCTACTTTATAAGCTAACTCCTTTTATCTCCCAGGGGAAATAGACGAAGCTATAGCTAATTTTTTACGACTGGTGCACAGCCACTCTCCCTTCTTAGACAATCATAGATTGCCGGTCCAAAACTATCAGTGATTTTTTTTTTTTTTTTTTTTTTTTTTTTTGAAGAAAGGCTTAGAAAAAGTTCTCTAATCTACAAATGTAATCGAACTTACCACAGTCTGTCTTCTGGAATTGCCAAGAAGGTGTCCTAAAAAATTACTAATTATATGAAGAGCCAAAGGCTTCAATTCGATGACATGAACTTATTTAAGTTAAGGGATATTATATTTTGGCAATTCTCATAAAAGGGATGTAAGTTCTGTTCGCTACAAACTTGGTATTAACTAGGTCTACCTACTCACTGATGAGACCTCAAAAAAGGTCGAAACCGGTCTGGGTAGTGACCCTCTCTCATAATGTTGAACAATAATACAGCTCCTAGGAGCTAAGTTCACATTATGGGTAAATATCAAGAATAGTGATCGGAGTTTGCTCCACCCTTTCTACGAGTTGCCTCAGCATGCACTACCTTAAAGGATCAGGTGCTATATTCGGCACGAAACTCTTTGAGTTTCTTATTCGGCTAAGAAACAATATCCCACATTGTTTCTTAAAAATATAAATTTTTAAGAAACAATATGGGATAGATATAATATCCCTTAACTTAAATAACTTTTTTAATTAATTGTACCAGCATCTAGTCAGAATTTTGCAAAAGTATTGGATGAATGTAGTCTTGTGGTCAGGGAGACATACACAGAGTGTACGTGACGTCACTAAAACATACCGCAATTTAAGAAAAATAACTTTAATATAAAATATAAATGTGCAATGCAAATCATTTCTATATTATTGAAATATGAAATATTGCGTATGCAATATTTCGTATTTCATATAAAATATAAATGTACAATGCAAATCAATTCTATATTATTATTGAAATATGAAATATTGCTTATGCAATATTTCGTATTTCATATTTCATAATACGTTTAAAGAATAAAATAAAGATGGAAATTTTGTTTCAAATTTTAACAAAAAAACAACATTTAATAATTTTTTGGTATAAATATAAATTTTCAAGTTTACAATCTAATTTAATAAAAATCATCTTTTAAATTTAAAATTTCATTAACATAACTTAGTTTTTGAAGTTTTATTTTTAAATAAGGATTTACTGGATAAAAATAAATAATAAAAGGAAATTTCTCAAATAAGAGTGCTTTCATATGTGAGAAACATGGATATTCAACAATGCAACACATTTATTATTGGATCAAATATTTAAATAGCTGTTTATATTTTTTTAAGAAAACCTTAAAAAAAAGAGAAAAGCCATAGCTTTATAATAATTAATAAATTTATAAAATAAATAAAAAAGCAAAATATCAAATGGTTTAGGCTTAAAATTAAAATTTATAATAAACTAAGAATTAAAATTTGTATTAAAAACTGAAATGAATATAAAATCAAACTCATTGTTTAAATTTATGACATTTATATGTAACATTTATAATAATTTATATAAAAATCAAAATCATTATACCATACATTTATAGTAATTTAAAATAATGGATTTTATAATTTATAATAACTGAAAATAATTGATTTTAAAATATACAGTAATTTATATAATATATAAAATTAACTGAAAATAAAACAAAGATTTTTTGTAGCATAAGTTGCATGGTCGTTCGTATAGATCTGCACGTGTTACTCGAAAATATACAGCAATTTATGTAATTTAATTATATACTATATACTATACTATGTTATAATATGTAATATAATATATAATATAATATAATATAATATAATAATATAATATAATATAATATAATATAATATAATATAATATAATATAATATAATATAATATGTAATATATAATATGATATATTATAATATGTAATATATAATATAATATAATATAATATAATATAATATAATATAATATAATATAATATAATATAATATAATATAATATAATATAATATAATATAATATGTAATATATAATATGATATATTATAATATGTAATATACTATGTTATAATATAATATAATTATATATATAATATAATATATATAATATAATATATATATATATATATATATATATATATAATATATACTATGTAATAATATAATATAATATAATTATATATAATATGGTCGTTCATATAGATTTGGATGTGGTTCCAAAATATGTAATGGGCCAGGAGGAGACATGAAGTGGTATAGTGAGAGAGTGGGGGAGGAATTGGTCTTGTCCTCCTGAATATGGCCGAGCAGGATCTCCTGTAGAAATGGAAACGTGGAAAGAGGGCCTCAACAGCATATTTGATAGGAGAACGAGTTAAGAAAAAGGTCCCTGCGAGTGGTGAGGATTATCCGATTATGCTAATATATACATGAATAATTCGATTATTATTAACAGCAAATACTTTCATCTTTCCCAATCTCACTAGTAAAAGTGAAGAAAAAAAATCCAGTTTGTTGTGAACATCGATCCCTATGAAGATAATCTCGATTTTCAGAATTTTATTGCATAAAATCAAGCTTCACAAATAGATGATCAAAGAAATTCCATAAATAGTACTAGTAAATAATAGGAACATGTTTTGATGCATGGAAGTAGTTGCGGTGGTGGTCCACATATATCTTAATTATTATCGCAAGTACTCAGTACTGAATTAAAGTTCACTGATTAAGCTAAAATATATTATTACCAATGATAATACGCGTATATTGTAGTTTAATTAACATAATGTCTAAAATATAGATAGAAATGTAGATATAATACACATTTAAAAGAATGTATATGTGAAATGTACGTGTACATGTTAACAGCACATGCCAGACTCGAAATGCGATTTATACTGCGTAACTTTTTTCTTTTTTCCAAATTGTGAAGCATCCTATCCCTCCTCCTCAGAGGAAGCCGGAGTATATATCAAATGGAGAAGTAACATCGAAATAACTTCAACACAATTCTTCGCTGCTACAATTCGCAGCAGATAACTTATATGTGGTTTCCGCACATAAATTATCTGCTGTCTGCAGTCATTATCGCTTCTCTTACATTTATTGACCGATTTCATTTGAATAAAATAGATATTTAATTTAAAATTTTCATTTCAAAGAGAGAAACGGAGCCTTAATTTCCAAAGTACAGACATTGATGGTTTATACGTTTTAGATACTAATTAATTAAAAAAAGTTGCGTCTAATACTTCAAACGTAATTTTAGTGATAAGTATTAGTCTAAATAAAGCGCATTTAACCTCAACATGGTGTGAATTTGCTAAATATGGAAAATTTGCCGAAAAATAAGCCAAAATGTTAACAATATGTCTTTAATCTTGCAGTTATTATATTACTAGGAGTCCAATTTTATGACATTCGATCTCCAGTCCGCTGTCATGAAAATACATGCACGTCAGAAATGTATATATATATATATATATATATATATATATATATATATATATATATATATATATATATATATATATATATATATATATATATATATATATATATATATATATATATATATATATATATATATATATATATACGTGTTTTTTCATCATCGTAGAAAACAACTATATCTTTCACATTCTCTTTCATATTCTCTCTCTCTCTCTCTCTCTCTCTCTCTCTCTCTCTTCCATATTTAAAAGTGCATTGAGTCCCCTTTTTTAGGGATTTATAGTCGGTATGAGACGGCTGACCTTCGGTCGGAAAGCATTTATAAAAATTTTTCGCGTCTTAGAGGGGGAAATTCTAACCTAGGTCTATCCAAAAAGGGCATCGTTATAGATGCTCTATTTGGAGATAACGAGGAAATCTTTAAGAGTTTGGTGGTGTTTTTAAGTGTAAATTTCTTCCAGTTCGATTTAGCAGATATCGACTATTTTTATTTATTTTTATTTTTATTTTTATTTTTATTTTGTTCAGTAGCGAATGATGTATTTTTTGTACTTATTATGTATTTTTAAGTATATATTCCTTAATAGGGGCATGCATAAAAATTAATTATTTAATTCGATATTTATATTTGTGTAGATATTTATATCCACACAAATATAAATACACTACAATAATAATAATAATCAACGATATTGACAAATCCTGAAGGCCCATGATTCTCCCCCCCCCCTGATTAATTTTTGTAAACTATAATTTTAGAATAAGGGCGGTTAGTTTTATGCATAAACATATATTTTTTTTTTTGTGTGTGTGTAAACTGCGTGTACCCTTCTATGTCTGGTTGTGGAATGAAGAACTCGAATTTCCAAGAAAAAAAAAAAAACGTATGAGACTGACTAACTCACCTTCAGTTGAAATGTCCAAAGGGCTTCGTCGAAATTGATCGAACTATGGAGACTCTCTTTTTATCGGGAAGAGAGTATAGGCATGAAATCGAAAGATACAAAGACAGAAGGTAACTTTTCGGTTTTTTAAGCACTTTACAATGGGTAAAGTTCCATTCTTTTTTTTTATGGCAATATTTGTGTCTGTGTTTTATGATGTTCGTTATTGCCCTGGTCCACTATTGCAAAGCTTGTCAAATGGAGGCGTGTCAGCGAAGTCTAGTTGGCTAAGTTGTTTAGCCTGGCCTAGCTGGAGGTATCGTAGCGATATTGCAGAAAACGTTATTATAACTTTCATAATAATTACAAGTATGATATGAATTTGTTTTCATAGAAATTATTTTGAATTTTTCAGAAAACCGAAACCAGTTAAGTTATTAGAACAGCTTTTAAAATGTTTTTTATTTAAAAAGAAATGGAAAATTTATTTTAAAAAACCTGATTAAGAGTAGTTTAATTGTTAGCAAATTTTTAAAATGATTATGAAATAAAAATTAACTATACCTTTCGCCTATCTAATATGTAAAGTAAATATAAGACAGTTTGATAAGTCTATGTTTTTTTGGACAGTCTATGGAGGTGTAGGTCGGAATGAAAAACAGTCCTTTTTAGCTAAATAACACCCTATCCACACAGATTTTCTTCATTCAGATGACGGGATAAAGAGTCAAAGACTCAGTCCATCTCTCAGTCCTTTTGATTTAATTAATATGCTTGTTTTCACATTAGTATGTGCAAATCTCTTCCATTTCCGGTTACGAAATAATGTGATCACTCAATGAATAAAAGTCATCCTAAATCTTAATGAAATTTACAATTTAAACTTATGCCTGCCTTAGTAGTAAATGAGAGGGGGGGGGGAATAAGTTTCTGTTGTCATTGGGGAAACTTCGCTAAAAGATGCAGCATCCAGTCTCATTCATAACTGGAGGACATCCTGAGAATGCTTACAACCGGAAAACGAATAATTTACTTATTCTTTTTTATATACAACCGGAAAGGCAAATGATTTACTTATTCTGTTTTTCATATACATATAAAACTTCATTCGCGGCATGATTGCGGTAGCTTAATTATTGAGTATATATTTTAATAACTAAACTTTCTTCTTTTTTTGTTTGAATATTATTATAATAGTTATTTATTTCTTAGGAAACTTTAATAATATAGTAAATAAAGAAAACTAACTTAGTATTTCTTTCCATATAGCTTTTTAAAATTTTATTTAACTAATCCACCTTATTGAATTATACATATTACATTAATTTCATTTTTAGCAATTTATGTGACGTCATCAATCTTAAAATGACATTTACATTTATATATATATATATATATAAAGGTCATTCGGAACTTGAATGATCATTTAAAGTTAATTATTTCTTTAATTATAATTATAAATTTGCAAACATTATGAGATATGGCATAAATCAAATGGAAAATAAATTTGCAAAATTTATGAAATATGACATAAATCAAATGGAAAAAGCTGAAATAAATATACTAATTTATACCATTTCATAAATAAACACGTAATTACGATGAGAGAAAATATCTTCTTGATTTTTATTATTTTTTAAAAAAATATTATCTTACTAACCAGAATGGTTATTTTTTTCTTTTTCTTAATGCTATTTCTTTATTTTCGAGATAAAGTTAAATATCATTTACCGTGAGTTTGCTCTTTTTTCCTCTCAAAAGATGAAAAAATGAAAAAGGAGTACTAGTACTGATAGAAAACTCTAAGTTTTGACACTTAATATTGAATCGAGAAATGAATTATTGTGAATTAGTTTGTTCTTTCATAGTTTTGGAATAATCTCTACAGCAGTAAAAGTTTTGAAACCAGGATATTACCTGCGGGGGATGAATTTTGTCAAAAATAGTTTCCTTCAGAGCTCATTGGATAGCTATCGAAGGTACAAAATGGCTACTGAAATTAAAGTTTACATAAACTTGGCAAGTTAAACATGACTTATTAGAATCCGCTAGCTTCACTTCTAATAAGTAATACTGATGAGTTTTACCCACGATCACAAATATTAATGTTCATCAATCACTGAAGCTGTATCATCCGATAAAAAAATTTACATGTGATGAGTACTTTTGGAAGGATTGTATGAAGATCGAGATGACGCGATTTAATGGCATCTTGATCTTCATGTAATTTATGTAAATCATAAGCATCACGTCTGTATGAAGAAGAAATGCGCGTCTCATTACTTCAGGTCCTTCCAATGTAAGGCTAGAAGGGAATATAACTGGATGATAAACTGAAGCCAACCATTCTCAACACGTGTTTGGTCGTTACCGAAAGACTGACCCATTACACATTTATGGATCGATGTTTTTTGCATTAAGTGTATCTACCGAACGCTACATAGATCCACACGAGCGAGAAAGTTTTGTTTGCCCTGTGTTCTTCTTTTCTGTTTAAATTTTCTCCCTTAAACGAAACATCACGTGTGAGACAAATTGCAGACACAAATTTAAACAGCCTTCAATCACGCATCGCCAGATTGAAGTATTGTTCTGCTAACAATGGAAAGAATTGACGAATACCATTCTACATGCAGTTAATATGTTACAAATTTAAAAGAATAAAAAAAAAGAAAGGGAGGAATTTATCAGAGGTGTGTTTGGTAATATGATGATGATGCTATACATGGGTTTCTATGTTACCATTTAAAAAAAAAAAAAAAAAAAAAAAAAGAACGGAGAACGTCAACAGTATGTTAGACTGAATACCCCCATAATTCAAATTTAATGAAAACATCAGATGATAGTTATTATCATGACCAACAGACAACAGCGACACCTATTTTCCCTTTTGACCAGCTTCAAATAACGGAAATATCAATTGCAATAGGACGCAGGACATATATGGCGCAGAGGATGAAGCTTGACGCTTTTCATATTCCCTGTTGTCTGTTTCAGTGATGGGAGAGATTTGTGAGCTATTTTAGCTCGCCCTGAGTGGGCAGAAGTGGTTACACGTCGTTGAGTGTTAGGATGGCTTTCGGTCTTTTATGTTTCCAGTGGTCATTACCGTCATAGTTTTCGGCTTGTTGTATTAGTTTATTTGGAAGCGTAGATGTCTTCATACAGAATTTTTCTGCTAGGGAGCGTAGTAGTGGAGATATGTAGGGGATATTTATGTCCCGGTGGATCTGGGCGTTCCTGATGAACCACGGGGCATCCAGAATCATTCGCAGGCACTTGTTCTGTAGTCTTAGTAGCTTGAGGATGTTTGTCTTGGAGGTATGGCTCCAGGCTGGGGAGGCGTTAGAGTAGACTTTTGTTTCTTGTGCTTAGTTTGCTGTGTCTGTTGATCAAGAGGTACAGCTGGGCGATAACTTTTGAAGCTTTGGTGCATGTGCTCTTGATGTGGCTGTTGAAGCATAATCGTTTGTCGAGAAGTATTCCGAGGTATTTTGTTTCAGTTTTCCAAGGAATTTTAGAGTTGAACAGGGTGACGTCTCCTTTGGGGGATACTCGTCTTCTTGTGAATAGTATCGTTGTGCTTTTCTTGGGGTTTAATTGTAGTCGCTAGTCTTTAAACCATTTCTCTAGATTCAGGATGGTATCTTGTAGTTTTATGGTTCGGGATGTGGTTGGCGGGATCTGGCTAGTATAGCCATGTCATCTGCATAGAGGACGATGGTGGATGTGAGAGGATTTTGAGGGATGTCTGTCATATCGATGTTGAACAGGATCGGGGCTAGCAGTGATCCTTGAGGAACTCCTGCGAGGATTTTCCGTTGGGTTGAGACTGTTTCATTGATTTTGACTTGCATCCTCCTGTTGGAGAGGTATGATTTGATCAGGTGTATCATGTTTAGTGGAAGGTTTGCGATGATAAGTTTGTAGAGGAGGCCTTGGTGCCAGATCTTATCGAAGGCCTTTGAGATGTCTAGGAAGACAGCTCCAGTGTGCTGATTCCAATTAAATCCTGTGGTGATGTATTCTACCAATCTATGGATCTGTTGAGTTGTGCTGTGATTTTGACGGAAACCAAGTTGTTCTTGTGAATGATATTTAATTGGTTGCCATGATCTTGGAGTCTGATGAGGATGATTTTCTCAGCTATTTTCCCTAAATTGGATAGCAGGCTGATGGGACGGTAATTTTCAGGTAGGTGTGGGTCTTTGCCTGGTTTGTGAATTGGGATGATGTCAGCTATTTTCCATGACTGGGGGAAGTGCTGCCATTTGATGAAGGAGTTTAGGATGTTTGCCAGATGTGCAATGGCTTTGCGTGGTAGTGCCTTGATGACTTTGTTAGTGATGCCATCCGGACCTGGGGCTTTTTTGATCTTGAGGTGGTTGATGATGCCGATTATTTCGGTAGGTGAGGTAAGCATTATAGGGCTTGGATTGTCATCGGGACGATTTACTGTGAACCTGACTTTACGATGGATCTTGTATACATGGCTGATGTTTAGGTTCTCATATGCAGGACTGCATTGTTTCTCTAGATTTCTTGCTATGGCTTCAGCTTTGTCAGCATCTGTATATGCAAGGTGCTGTTCTGCTCGGAGAGGGGGGGGGAAGGGTTTTGCGCTTGTTCCTGAGGTTGTTTAGGAATTTCTATATGGAATGATCTGCTGTGTAGATGGAAGTGAGCTTGTTGTCCCATTGTTCATTCCTGTGGTTCTGGAGAGTTTCTCGGACAGATTTGTTTAGTCTGTTGAGGGCTGTTTTGTCCTGGGGAGCACGTGTGTTGTGATATCTTTTTCTTTGTCTGTTTTTTTTCCCTTATTAAGTTCATGATTTCTTCCGGGAGATGGTTTTGTTTGTGGGTAATCGTGGATACTGTGGCTGCTGTTATGGCTTTATTGATTTGATTGGTGAGGTTCTTTATTGTCGTGTCTATTTCTTCCTTGGCTTTTATATAAGGAACCGGACCAATGTGTTCTGGTAGCACTTTCCTAAGTTTCTCCCAGATAATGGAGGTTTGGGGGGGGGGACGTGACTGGTCTTTGTTCCCTAACTGAAGTAGGATTGGGTTGTGGTCTGATGATAATTCGTTCAGTGCTTGAATACTGTGCTGGTATTTGATGTTGTGTAAGATGGCGATGTCTATGATATCGGCTGTGCCAGTTGGGCTGTGGTGGGTCCCTGTTACGTCAGCGCTGTTTAATCCTGTGTAGCTGAAGAGGATACAGCCATTTTTATTTGTGGTTCTGCTGTTCCAGGAGGGGATGTTTGGAGTTTAAGTTCCCAACGACGATGATGGATTCATTTATGCCCAGTACAGCATCCAAGTCAGAAAATATCAGAGTCTTAGCAGGGGAGTTGTAGGCGGCGTAGATTTTAAGTCTTCCAGTTGAGTTTGTGTGGACTTCGACACCGATGAGTTCTAGGTTGGAGGGTTGAGTGCTCCATTGTGCCTGATGCAGTTCCTGATAAATATGGCTGTACCACCACCTCTGTAATCCAGTCTGTCATTTCTATACAGTGTGTAGCCTCTCAGGTTTGGATTGTCTGCAGGTCTTAGATGAGTTTCATTAATTAAGATGATGTCAGGGTTGTATCTGTGAGAGAATTCTTGAAGCTCCAGTGTCTTGTTTTTTAGGCCATTGGCGTTCCAAGCGGCGATCTGTAGTGAGTCTGGGAGTAATCTAGTTTTGTTCATTAACAAGCATTGATAAGATAGTTTGAGTTTCTTTTAGAACTCTTTTTGTGGAGTTTGGTGAAGGGTTTGACTTACTGAACTTGAAGCATGTTTGCCAATGAGTCTGTGATGACTGTTGTCATGTTTGGAAGAATTTGGTCCTGCTGGATATCTTTGGATGGGCGGGCTACTTCGGCGTATGTCCTGCTTCGACGGTGGCTTTCCAGACTGTTGGTATTTTCCATTTGTGAGAATTGGTATTTTGTTGTCTTTTGTTGGGTGTCAGGCAACTGGGGAGCCGTCAACTCTGGTGCCTGTGGGCAGGGTTGAGAGATCTGTTTCCTTTTGTTGTCTGTTTTGTTCTTGGGATAGTGACTGCAGCCTCTGTAGTTTGCCGGTTGGGGGCCCCGCAGTTTGCTGGTGAGGTCCTGGGTTTTGAGCAGGTTGCTGTAGGGTGGTTTTGTCCATATTTGAGGCATTTGTAGTCTGCTCTGCAGAGTTTCTGTGCGTGTCCGTATTTCTGACATCTGTAGCACTGGCCCGACGATGCTCTTTTCCTTAGTGGTTCAGTTGTGATTTTCAGACTACAGATCGTTGTTATGTTGTGTGTGTGTGTGTGTGTGTGTGTGTGTGTGTGTGTGTGTGTGTGTGTGTGTGTGTGTGTGTGTGTGTGTGTGTGTGTGTGTGTGTGTGTGTGTGTGTGTGTGTGTGTGTGTGTTAGGTATCTCCACGAATACTAGGGGCATTGGACTCTTGTCGGCCCGTAACATTCTGCTGCCCTTGACAGGTGTCAGATCGTGGAGGCGGAGGTCTTCAGTTATTTCATCTGTGCAGATGTTTTCTGTTACTCCTCTGAGTACAACTTTTAGGTTTTTCTCTGACTTTAGTGAGTAAGTATGATATTTAATATCTAACTGATCCATGGTTTTTGTGAGGTGTCTGTAGTCGCCTACTGTGGTAGGCTGGATTTTAACTCAGTTATCTACGTTTTTTTCCATGAATTGGCAATTTGGTGGTTTTGCATAATAGGCCTGAGGGCCGTCCATCGTTCTTTTTCCCGTAGTACAATTGGCGGGACTTTTTCATTGTTGGGTGTGGGGAGGTCAGTGTTGGGGACATCTTCTTCCATCCCCCTCGTTTACCTGAGTCTCCACTGTTTTACGCTTTTTTCAAGCATGGGTTTCTGTATGGTCTTTTGGTGTGGGAGCAGAGATTATCAGGTTCATCTTCCCTTCTTCCCCTGGTGTTGAGTTGTCCTCTTCTGTGGAGTCATCTATCGCTGAATATAGGTTTAGAAGTCCTGGCCACTCTACCTGAAATTTCTTCAACAGTTTTTTGAGGAGGTCCAGCGCCAGCTTCTTATTGAGAGATTGGACAAAGTCATCGGGACTTAAAATGTTCATATTTAAAAGTATTCAAATATGCTTACCTGCGAAATATATAATGGCGAAGAGAAAGGGCAAGGGCCGAAAAATTGCATCAAAAGTCAAAGTCTTACCTTGTACTCAGCTGTCAAAGAAGATTCACGCAATTTACAACTCACTAATCACCACTGAAATCAAAAACATTCTTCGCAACAACAACCATCATGCCGGTCACTACCATTTTTCAATCACTCTCTATCACAGCTCCGAAAACATGGGCGCTCGCTTAAATCTCAATTGCAATAGTCCTTATAAGGACTGGCTTAAAGGGCCGAAGCAAGATTGCTTTTCATATTTCCCGTTATCTGTAGAGGACAGTTTAGGGATAAGATGTTATTGAGCTATTAAAGATCTGATCATGGCAGGAGGGTAACAGCAATAGCTGAGTTTCAGATAGAACTTCATTGGTGATACGTAAGTAAAGCCAATCTCTAAAAATTAAAATGATCCCTAGACCACTGAATAGTGGCCGAAAGACCGTCCATCTCAGCGTTGGCTCCACTCAATGATGGCCTTCCACCCACCACCAACACCGAGCAGAACCGCTCAAATTCCGAAGAAAAGCATTCACCGACAAAGCCCCTCATCGGGCCGTGCCGGAAAACACCTTCCCCTGAGACTCAAATTGCTCCCTTAAGGCACAAACCTTAAGAGAGCGAACTCAAACTCTCGAATCTCAGCGTCCAATTAGTCGCCTCTTACGACATGCTTGGATTTGCATTGGTGCTATTCTTATCCCGGCAACCACACGGGAAAAAAAAACTTCATTAGCTATACATTGCCATCCATTACCCTCCCGATCAATTGCAATGGTCCTTATAAGGACTGGCTTAAAGGGGCGAAGCAAGAATGCTTTTCATCTTCCCCGTTATCTGTAGAGGACAGTGTAGGGATAAGGTGTAATTGAGCTATTAAAGCTCTGATCATGGCAAGAGGGTAACAGCAATAGCTGAGCCTCAGTTAGAACATCATTGGCTACAGCATTGCCATCCATTACCCTCCAAGGGTCATCAATTGGAATAAGTTCTTAAAAGAACTGGTTGATGGACTGAGTCCTTGACTTTTTATCCCATCATCTGAATGAAGAAAATCTGTGTGGATGGGGTGTTATGGAGCTAAAAGCTCTACTAATGGCTGGGTAACGGCAATAGCCGAGCCTCGGTTGAAACTTCAATGGCTACAACATTGCCATTTGTTACCCTGGAAGTCCTAAAAAGGACTTTAGGTTCAAGCTCAATTGCAATAAGTCCTTATAAGGACTGGCTTAAAGGGGCGAAGCAAGAATGCTTTTCATCTTCCCCGTTATTTGTAGATGACAGTGTAGGGATAAGGTGTTATTGTGCTATTAAAGCTCTGATCATGGCACGAGGGTAACAGCTATAGCCAAGCCTCAGTTAGAACTCCATTGGCTACAGCATTGCCAGCCATGAACCTCCAAGGGTGATACGTAAGTAAAGCCAATCTCTAAAAATTAAGAAGATCCCTAGGCCACTCAGTAGTAGCAGAAAGACCGTCCATCTCAGCGTTGGCTCCACTCAGTGATGACCTCCCACCCACACACCACCACAGGGCATAACAGCTCATATTCCGATTCCGAAGAAAGCATTCACCTACAAAGCCCCTCAACGGGCCGTGCCGGAGAACACTTTCCCAGGAGACTCAAATTGCTCCCTTAAGTCAAAAACCTTAAGACAGCGATCTCAAGCTCTCGAATCTCTGCGTCCCAGGGGTAACAGCAACAGCCGAGCCTCAGTTAGAACTTCATTGGCTACAGCATTGCCATCCATTACCCTCCAAGGGTAATGGATGGCAATGCTGTAGTAATCACTGCAAGTCCTGTGATCTGAATCAATTGCAATAATAGTCCTTATAAGGACTGGCTTAAAGGGGCGAAGCAAGAATGTTTTTCATCTTCCCCGTTATCTGTAGAGTACAGTGTAGGGATAAGGTGTTATTGACCTATTAAAGCTCTGATCATGGCAGGAGAGTAACAGCAATAGCCGAGCCTCAGTTAAAACTTCATTGGATACAGCATTGCCATTCATCACCCTCCAAGGGTATTGGATTGAATGAATCAATCCAATTGCAATAGGACGGAGGACATATATGGCGCAGAGGGTGAAGTTGACGCTTTTCATATTCCCTGTTGTCTGTTTCGGGAGCAGTGATAGGAGAGATTTGTGAGCTATTTCAGCTCACCCTGAGTGGGCAGTTGAAATAGCTCGTCGTTGAGTATTAGGATGGCTTTCGGTCTTCTTTTGT
The DNA here is from genome assembly GCF_054136105.1 of Typopeltis vanoorti. NCBI lineage: Eukaryota > Metazoa > Arthropoda > Arachnida > Uropygi > Thelyphonidae > Typopeltis > Typopeltis vanoorti. Next base: position 115,293,919 of record NC_143554.1, read on the forward strand.
GTTTCCAGTGGTCATTACCGTCATAGTTTCCGTCTTGCTGTATTAGTTGGTTTGGATGCGTAGATGTCTTCATAAAGAATTTCTCTGCTAGGGAGCGTAGTAGTGGAGAGATGTAGGGAATATTTATGTCCCTGTGGATCTGGGCGTTCCTGATGAATCACAGGGCGTCCAGAATCATTCGCAGGCATTTGTTCTGAAGTTCTTTGTAGCTTGAGGATGTTTGTCTTGGAGGTATGGCTCCAGTATGGGGAGGCGTATATAACTGTGGGACGGATCACTGTCTTGTACAGTAGAATTTTGTTTCTTGAGCTTAGTTTGCTGTGTCTGTTGATCAAGGGGTATAACTGGGCGATAACTTTTGAAGCTTTGGTGCATGTGCTCTTGATGTGGCTGTTGAAGCATAATCGCTTATCGAGAATTATTCCGAGGTATTTTACTTCAGTTTTCCAAGGACTTTTAGAGTTGAGCAGGGTGATGTCTTCTTTGGGGGATGCTCATCTTCTTGTGAATAGTATCGTTTTGCTTTTCTGTGGGTTTAATTGTAGTCGCCAGTCTTTAAACCATTTTTCTAGATTCAGGGTTGCATCTTGTAGTTTTTTGGTTACGTGATGTGGTTGGCGAGATCTGGCTAGTATAGCCGTGTCATCTGCATAGAGGGCGATGGTGGATGTGACAGGATTTTGAAGGAAGTCTGCCATATCGATATTGAACAGGATCGGGGCTAGCTTGATCCTTGAGGAACTCCAGCGAGGATTTTCCGTTGGGTTGAGACTGTTTCATTGATTTTGACTTGCATCCTCCTGTTGGAGAAGTATGAATTAATCAGGTGTATCATGTTTAGTGGCAGGTTTGCGATGGTAAGTTTGCAAAGGAGGCCTTGGTGCCAGATCTTATCGAACGGAAGCCATATTGTTCTCGTGGAATGATATTTAGTTGGTTCACATGATCTTGGAGTCTGATGAGGATGATTTTCTCAGCTATTTTCCCTAAATTCGATAGCTGGCTGATGGGATGGTAATTTTCAGGTATGTATGGGTCTTTGCCTGGTTTGTGAATTGGGATGATGTCAGTTGAGATAGTTCCAATTGCAATAAACCTTCTTAGGCAATTGAACTATAAGAGTTATATTTATTTTAAAAAGGTGTATTTATAATAACTTATTATTTCTTTCAAAGTTAGAAATAAAAATATATTTAATTAAGAGGTGTAATTTAATTTAATATTTTCCAAGAAAAAAAAAATTTTTTTTTTCAAACAATAGGATATTTTAAGTTATTTTACAATATTTTAAAATCAGGAAATAATTATTTTATATATGCTAATATGGGCGAATGATTTTTCAAGGATATCGAAGTGACGCTATGGTATTTATTTGAAAATAAAAACAAATAAACTAAAAAATAAATAACTTTTCAGTTATTGGTTAGTTATTCTGAAAACTTGTGTTATTCTAAGATTAATGAGAGCCTTTTTCTCTTCCCCAGCACTTTTCCCTCTAAATGAATATATTAACGAGATACTTTAAGTAATTTAAAAAAAAAAAAAAAACTTTAAAATCTTTTGAAAGTAATTTAAAAAATTATTCAGTTTAAATATAGTTTGAGGATATTAGTATATATATAAAAATGAAAAACATAAATAAGTTTATTTGATAATTTGAAAGAAATAATCATATCTCATATCTCTCTGTGTAGCTGATAAATAATTTTGTTTATTCAATTGGTTGATTAACTAAGTAACGGATGTGACGCAATGTATCCATGACAACAACAAAAGGCGACCTCTAAGCTCAGCGATATGTTCGTTAATACTAACAAATATTCTGCGAAAAGAGAAAATAAAAATACAGGTTTTCCTGGGAAATTTAAAATTTCTGAGTTAAAACGAAACAAAATGGAATATTCAATATTTACATAAAACTTTGCTCTTGAAAAAAGTCAAAGTCTCTTTGTAGGTGAGTAACTATTAGCTTTCTTCACTTAGAACATTCTAAGACCTTAAAATACATAACTCGGAGAGTCTAAACAATCTATTACTTCGGAAAGGTAGATAAGGAATTCAAATGAAAAAATATCAATTTTAACTTTCACAAACCGTTGAACTCGGCGATCATATAGCAACTTTCGCAAATAATATTTTTGTGGTGAGAAACAAACACCCGGTGCCATTTCTTATATGTCATCATAGGCTGCCCCTCGGACAAGACTCAGGTGGGTTTCCTAACAGATGTGAAGCACTAATGATCTGCGTGCTATGGATAATTGTTTCCCCTAACATTTATAGTATCGCTAAGTCCGTAGTGGATAATTTTCTAATATGCGATGGACTCAGTGGGTTGTGACGTTAGCTGCGTGTCTTTCGTGACAAATTTATACGGTGTTGCTAATCGGCCTCTTATGGTTGGGGAAGAGGGGAAAAACGTTGTTGTTTGGGGGCATTGTCTTCGCGTTTAGAGAGCAATCTTGCTAAATATTTAATTGCCCTTGACTCACTACTATAGCGCGTTTAATAAATGTCCTATTGATGGCTGGATACCTCAATGCTATTTGTAAACTTGTATCGTATGATTAGAATCTGTGGATGTTACCTGGATTATTTATTCATAGCGGTCAGGACGTGATCGCTGTGAAAGCTATTACCTATTAAAAGTTGTTGCCCAAAGGCAAGTTAGAAACTTGGAGAGATGTACAGGCACGGTTAATGCATCCAAGACAACAGAACTGTACAACACTACATCTATTATTTCGTTTCAAACATTTTTTTTTTTTTTACAAGTTCATAAGTTTGCTAATAGACCGTGGATCATTTTCAGCTGATGCTATTCTCCGGGGTTAGCCTCTAACATTTTCTGATATTCAACATTTTTTTCTTAAAGATTTATTTATGAATGATTAGTTAATTGGGTACTCATGAACTGAAGTGCAATTTATATAATTTGTTGGCACTTGTTGAATTAAAAATAGAAATATATTCAAAATGACACTTTACAGATTGGAATAAGTAGGCATTTAAAAAGCCAAGAGAGTAGAAAGTAATATCTTCAAAACTGGTCGATACAAAATAAACCTTTAAAATGTTGACACGCACTTTTCTCCCATTGGGATTTACATAGAAGACATATGCTAATGTTATTCATATTGAGATGCAGGTTTTACACAAATTTGTTGGGGGAAAAAGTTGAGTTTAATCTTTTTAAATAATACTCTATATAAGTGCAATGTATTTTCAACCTGGAACATTGATCATCTTTATAACGTGATCACTTTAGGTCAGGTGCGTATAGGGACTAAAAAGCATTACTAATGGGGGCCTTGCTTCCCATCTCATATATATTTAGTGAGCAAATGAACAGTAACTTATATACGGAGTTTCAACTCGAACACGCGACAGCGTACATTGCCACTGTAAAATAGTTCCTTTTTACCCTCTACTTAATCACGTTATTAGTTTAATTAAGGGGTCGTGGCGCACAATATGACCCCATAAATAAGTCATAGCGTTTGTCGTAAACACGTCAGAGAGGCTTTTATAAAAATGAGGAAGTGCGCAGTAAACAGCAGAAGGAAGAACTTTTCATTTAAAGGCAAATTTTCTCAGAGAGAGAGAGAGAGAGAGAGAGAGAGTGATTAAAGTTTATATAACTGGGAAATTATAACGATACATTGAAATAAATCGAAACGAACGTTCAATATTTCAATTTTGGAGTTACAAATGAATAAAGTTCGTATAATGTTTAACTACCGGGGCTTTGGATATGGCGGTGAATGTTACAGCATTCTAATGAGACTGGTTGATTCAAATGTATGGTACTCGCTATAAATTATTTTTAATTCCGAATATATTCAAATACCAGCGAAAAATGACACTCTATTCACTCACTCTGTAAATACGTTGTTCTCTTTCCTACGCTTAGAAACATCCATACAAATAAATAAACGTATATTTAACTGTTTATCCTCTATGTAGGCAATCAAGATATTCCGCAGGCTTTTTTTTTTTGATCGGATAGTAAACAGGAGAACATTTACTGATGGAAATTTTCCATACTAATGTACTACTCGGTTGACTGCTTACAACAAACTTTTATAATAATAATGCTAATCGAATGCTTTAAAAGTACTCCAAATTAGTTTTCCAAAGTCTCTTGCATAATTCAAACACAGATGATATTTGATTGGGGAAGAGACTCTCTGGTTTTGATTGGCTGGATAAGCAGCTGGCAATCAAACCATAAGACGTCAGCGATTTGTGTCTGGCAACTGCGTGTTTACCCTGTTTACCCGAAGAAAACTCTGCATTACCGATAGTTAAAAACCCTAAAGTCCAGAAGAGGATGCGCATTTCCAACAGTTAAAAACCCTAATAGTCCAAGAGAATACGCGCCATTGACATTCAAAAATGCATTAGAACTAATAGCTTCGTATTGGTTTCATATAGCCCTTATGGGACTCAAGGACGTTGTACCATCATACGCTAAGTAATTGATGACTTTAGCTTAGGTTGAGAAGGTCAATAAAATACTTCTTACATATATATGTAGACTTAAGTGCTAGTTAAAACTTACATTACTAATTAATGGAAATAGGGCATAAGGAATAGAATTAAATGACTAGTCACAAATATGTCATCAATGATACAATGTAAAAGTGGATACGAGGAATATAAAAAATATTCTTCGTATCCTTACTAAAAGCCTCTATAGTCCTAGTCGGTTTCGACGATGCCTTTTAGTTTGAAAGACCAAGGTTCAAATCCCGTCTAGGAAGTAAAAAATATTATTACAACTTTAGCCGGCAGTAACAGGGTTCCCCCCTCATCCAGGAATGCGCAAAAACAGGAAAACGGACAAAAGAACACTGCAATATGCAGACATTAGGACACAACGTAAATAAGGATTAATCACCCTATTCCATCGTATCTAGTTTCGAAAGCCTGCATGGTGTGGTGTGAGTCTGCGCGCACGTAAAACAGCAGAATGGTTGTCCAAATTCGAAGCCTAGTCTGTCCAACCGTAGAGCACATGTCGGTCTATCAACTACGCCACAGAGAGTCATCTTTGAGCTCTCTCTCTCTCTCTCTCTCTCTCTCTCTCTCTCTCTCTCTCTCTCTCTCTCTCTCTCTCTATTATATATATAATTAAAAAACATGCATTATCTTGATATTTCTATTCAGTTCTTAAAAGTGCATTTTCGGTGCATTCTAAAAGGGTAAACATGACACGACATATCGCTGTTTGAAATAACTACCATTTTGTTCTTATAGCTTTTGCAATAAGCGGGGAAATATAAGTCGATAAATCCTCTTTATATATGTTAAACCTTTAATTATAGTTGAAAGTATAACAAATTACATTATCTCGTTGTGAGATAATCGTAACTGAAGTGTATTAGTTCGGTGTTCGAAAACAGGTTTATGTTGACGGTATAATGACCAAAGCATCATAATCTGACATTAGGAAATGTTCTACGATCTTTGAGGCATTTCTGTGGCGAATCGCTTTTAATAGGACATCCGCCCCATATGCTGTAAGACTTAATTTGAAGACAACAACGTGGTACTAATAGACTAACCAGCTGAGTTTCTCTGATCATATCCTAGTTTGAAGAGTTATGGGATAAAAATGCACAGAACTACACCTAGTTAGTCAATAGGCCAACAAAATTCAATAAATTTTACTCATTAGAACAAAGCATTAATCTTCTGTGCTTTATTTGAATCTATTGTAAACTGAAAAATATATTTGAATGTTGAAATTTATTTTTAAATGACATTTCTAGAAGGAACATATTATAATTTCTATAATGGATTGGAACTAAGTTCTTTTATTTTCCCCCTTGCATTATTATTATTATTATTATTATTATTATTATTATTATAGAATTATAATATTTTTAGACTATTATGAGCCCTGATTTCAATATCTACAGTGTATAAATATGTCCACATTTTTTAAGATTAGAAGTTAATAAGTCTCGGACGGAGTCTGAGAGTTTTGCTACTTACAATCAGTCAAAATGACAAATCAAATACATAAAGTAGAATGTACGAATGCAGTTGATAGACCTAGTAAAACTAGGCAGTTCAGACTACTATAGAACTATGAGTATATGTTTACTTTTTCTTGTATTGTACTTTTATTATTATTATTATTCAAAATATAAAAATAAGTTATTTTATATGTATTCATATTAAATTATATATAAGTATTTTAATAAATTATTTATGACACTTTTAAAATATTTATCTCATAATAAAATTAACAAGGAAAACAAAATATGTACAGTATATATATTTTGCCAAGATTAAGCGGATGCGCATAATCCTGTATACTAGTTTAGAAATAAAAAAACAATATGAAACTTGCTTCGGTGGTTAGAGCATATTAAAAATGGTTTATAATTTATTAATTTAATATATTTCTAAAAATATTTTGTATTTAAAATAATAAATAATATATATAATTTTTAAAATTAGTAATTTTTAAATTTTAAATTTATATTTTAGAATAAATCTAGTACACCTGTTAAATTTAATAGTCATTTATTAATATATAAAAGCATATTCATCAACTTGTAGTCAAGATGGGAATCAATCGACCGTGAGATGCGGTGATTGATTCAATATGAGATGCCCATATAGGGTAACGGATGGCAATGCTGAACCAATGAAGTTTAACTGAGGTTCGGCTGTTGCTGTTATCCTGGGTTAATGAGTTCGCTCTCTTAGGTTTTGCCCTAAGGGAGCACTTTGAGTCTCCGGGCAAAGTGTTCTCCGGCACGGCCCGCTGAGGGGTACTTGCCGGTGAATTATTTTCTTCGGAATGAGCGGTTCTGCTCGGTACTCGAGTTTCACTGAGTAGAACCAACGCTGAGATTTGGACGGTCTTTCGCCCACGAATGAGTGGCCTAGAGATCGTCCGATATCCGATATTTTTGAGATATCACCTTTACTTACACATTCGGTGATTGATTTTATTTTATATATGAGATGCCCATATATAGGGTAACGGATGGCAATGCTGAACCAATGAAGTTTAACTGAGGTCGGCTGTTGCTGTTATCCTGGGTTAATGAGTTCGCTCTCTTAGGTTTTGCCCTAAGGGAGCACTTTGAGTCTCCGGGGGAAGTGTTCTCCGGCACGGCCCGCTGAGGGGTACTTGCCGGTGAATTATTTTCCTCGGAATATGAGCGGTTCTGCTGGGTGGTCGGGGAGCCCGTCACTGAGTGGAACCAACGCTGAGATTAGGACGGTCTTTCGCCCACTATGGAGTGGCCTAGAGATCGTCCGTATATTTTTGAGATTTCAGCTTTACTTACATTGTCGGTGATTGATTTTCAATCCAATACCTTTGGAGGGTAATGGATAGCAATGATGTAGCCAATGAAGTTTTAACCGAGGCTCGGCTATTGCTGTTACCCTCCTGCCATGATCAGAGCTTTAATTAATAGCTCAATCCCTACACTGTCCTCTACAGATAACGGGGAATATGAAAAGCATTCTTGCTTCGCCCCTTTAAGCCAGTCCTTATAAGGACTTGTAGTCAAAATTCTATCTATGTTCAACTGAGCTTAGAATATCCTTTCTTCTCTTAGTGTTCAATTATTAACTTTCCATTCAAAGAACTTCCCTCTCAGACAAAGGGGAATATGAAAAGTATCAAATCAGTAACATTCTGCGCCTTGATGTTTTCGAATTCTATTTCATTTACAGCAGAACTCAAGGGTTTTTTTTTTTTTTTACTCACTCATAAATTTACTTCATTTGTTCAGAAAATAATCCAAGTACTTAAAGTTAATGATTGTTGTATGAAAGTTTTTCCATTATTATCAGAAAATTGCGATGTTAAACAATACGACATTTGCGAAGAAATTAGTCAGGTATTATTTTTCAGACTTTCCAAAGTAAATACAGAAGTCGTGTTCCAGAATTGATTTGAAAATAGCCAAACCTTTGTGTGGTTTCTACTCTGTAGTGCATACGATTTGTAATGGTTTTATAGCAAGAATTATCCTTTAAACCTGGTAGCAATTTCATGCAAATGTTGATGTGGTAAGGTCTAGTGTTTGGTAACAGTTGCTAAGTGATTGAGAAGTATACTGTACTGTACTGTACTGAGTTGCGTAAGTTATGTTTTGTCTCCAAATTTCTTTGCTATTTCGATTGGAATGAAAATTTACTATGTAATATATTATTTTAACAAAAGCTTTTTAAAATAGTATATTACAAATAACAATTAACCTAATTCTTTAAAAAAAATCTAAATTATCTTTTCAGTATATTTTAAATTTATATTTTAGAATAATAACATAAACGAGTTTGTAAGACTTCAGAAAATTTATAACTGGTGTAGTCTTCCAGTACGCTTGGCAGGAAAAGGCAAGTCGCATCGTTGAGTAGTCATCAGATAATGAAGGTGGCTACCAGAGAGATTAAAACAAACAGAGCTTCTAAACCACTTTTACAGGTTACAGTCGGTTGCATAGTAAATATAATAATATAGTTCTTTCTACGAAATTCATTTATTTATTGGCCTGTATACTTTGGTTGACTAAACATAGGAACAGTGCCATTTATACGGATAAATTCTGTATAAACGTTAACACTTTTTAAATTCAAATTAACACATTTCAGCTTAAATTGATCCACTTTAGCACAAACTGTCCCAATATAGACTCTATGTACATCCTTTAAAAAACTAGTATTGTTGAAACAGGGCCTGACGTCTAGCTCAATTGTGGTAAGAAAAAAACAAAGAAGGAAGACTATAAGAGATGATACTGCATGGCACGCGATTAACAGGTGATCTATTTCATCTTATTGGGCTAGTGACAAGCTACTGGGCTATTCATAATAAGAACAAACACATATCATATATTTGCCTACGGATCTGAAAGTTGTCTAACTTGGAGAAGATAGGAGTTAATATTTTCAGTAAATGGTGAACACTCATCTTTTTTCATTCCAATATTCACTAAACTTCAAAACTTCTACGCGAAATCACTTGGATAATGATGTTGGAATGTATAATTCACAAACAGAGAATACATGAAAACCCAGATAGATGCTTATATTGCTTGAACGTGTAAATATAGTATTGTTATCGTTCAAAATACGCCTTCTCTTTAATGTTAGCTGTCATCTGTTTTCAGGAAGTTGTTACTGTGTTCGATGACGCATTTCTAGATCAAATCTCGGTAGAGAAAAAACAATATAGACCAGAGAACTACCGGAATGTGGCGAGCGAAACCCCAATAATTACCGTAGAATTTTTATGGGGATAGTCCACATTCTTTTACTGAGGTGTTTTTTATATTGGATGAGCAGCTAAGAAATATTTTCAAGTTACTCTATAAGGAACTATAGTTGTGAGTTTTTTCTGTGTGTGTGTGTGTGTGTTTTTTTTGGGGGGGGCGTTAATAAAAATGATGTGAGATTCTGTCAATCGTATTAGGTCAACAACAATGACAGGAAAACTGGATAACACAGAGGTCAATGATTTCCACAGACGTCTTAATTTTTATCCTAAAATGACTTTGTTCTTTGATTTCGGTTTTGTAACCGAACATAGAGATGAAATGGGACTACTTTATTTGATACATATTGGAAATCGAATAAAAGATCCATTTTTTATTCTAAATAATAGATCCTCTTTTTTTTTTAAATTGAAGTTTCCATAATGATAAGTACGTAGTGGCTTCTAGTTAGTTGCCGATGAGTAGTTACAAATAGATCAAACACGCATTTTAGTTTGACAAACTCTCATTAATGTTATCTTAGAGTACTTAGAGATAATCTAAGTCTTCCTCGTTATCAAGGCGGATAGTACATTTTCAGCATGAGAAAATCTGTCTTCCTATATTCTGATGAGCGCTAATTATTCAAAACGTCCATATAATTAGCGAAATCCTAAAATATACATACATATACAGGCTCTACATATTGCCTGAAAGGCAATATCTAGAGTCCACCTAAGAACTGGAATATTGGTTAATAAAAAAATATTAAGCAGTTTTATGTATGGAAATATAACTTAAAGATAAACCGACCTTTAATATGTAAGCTTCCTCGTGGCTATTAACCTTAAAGTAAATAAATTATTTTATGAAAAAAGTAACAAAACAGCTCTATTATTACTTGAGCAGGTGTCAAATAAATTCTACTAATACGGGTTTCTCATTTATTATATATATATATATATATATATATATATATATATATATATATATATATATATATATATATATATATATATATATATATATATATATATATATATATATATGTCAGTAGTACATGAAATGGATATGACAGTAGTACATGAAAAAAAATTACATCATTATTAACTTCCTATCTACAATTTTCCTCCAAATCAGTCTGTTACTTGTCAAGACTCCAATATTATCAGATCTTATATTTCTATCGTCTAAGGCACTTTGTACCGTATCAATCCACCTATATCTTGGTCTTCCTCTGGGTCGTTTTGCTGCCAACCTGGAAGAGAACACTTGTTTTGCTAATCTTTCTTCGCCCATTCTGTTTAAGTGACCATACCACCTGAGATTAGCTCTGCTAACGTATTCTTGGATGTTGACAATGTCAAGTTCTTTCCTAATATCCTCGTTTTTAATATGATAATGCCACTGATGCCATCTGTTCACGCCTCTAATCTTTCTCAGGACTCTCATATCTGCGGTCTCTAGCCTTTGGTCAAGTGTTTTACTTCTGACCCAGCTCTCAGATCCATAAGTTAAAACTGGTTTCAACACTGTCTTGTATACAGCTAATTTAGTGTTCCAACTAATTTCTCTCTTATTCCATATGAATTTATTCAACTGACTTCCTACCATACTAGCTTTGCTGATTCTGTTGTCTATTGCTATATTTAATTTACCATCTTCACTAAAAATCGTGCCTAAGTAGCTGAAATGTTTCACTTGTTCTACAGGTTCTCCATTCACAACACAGTTGACATTTTCAATGATTCTGCCTATTTTCATTGTCTTTGGCTTTTTAATACTGACCTTCATACCATATCTATTACAACAGCTATTCAATTTAGTCAGAGAATCTTGCAGATTTGAGCTGGATTTATTTAGAAGTATAACATCATCCGCATAAAGCAAAGAGCTGACATTAACATCTCCAATTTTGATATCATGTTTAATACCACTTTCCTTCATAATGTGATCGATATAGATAATGAATAATAGAGGTGATAATGTACATCCTTGTCTCACACCAGATTTAACATTAAACCATCTTCCTGTACTTCCTTCAATTCTAACTGCTGACTTACAACTCAAATAAAGACTAAGTATTGCTTGATATAATGCCCCATTGACACCATATAACTGCAGCGTATTGAATAGCTTCTTTCTTGGCACCTTGTCATATGCCTTTTCCAAATCGACAAAACTTAAATACAGATCTCTGTTATATTCCCATGCTTTCTCGACTATTTGTCGTAAAGTGAAGATCTGATCCTGACAGCCTCTTTCTTCCACAAATCTTCTCAACCGTTTCTCAAGTATACTTGCATAGATCTTCCCAGGAACACTCAGTAGGGAAATACCTCTGTAATTCTCACATTCAGTTTTGTTTCCCTTTTTATATATGGGTACAATTAGAGCTCTACTCTAATCATCGGGAATTCGTCCCTCTGTCCAGGCTTTCTGAACTATGCAGTGCAGCCACTGTAAGACTCTTATACCACCATACTTCAGCATTTCTGGTCGAATATCATCTACCACTGCTGCCTTTCCACATTTCAAGCCTTTGGTGTCTTTCTCTACTTCAAGTATGGATATGTATTCCTGACTGCATGCCTGGTCAGTGTTTTTTTACCACTGTGCTGTCATCACTGCTTGTTTCATTTAGCAGTTTTTCAAAGTAATTACTGCACACTTCAAGGATATCTTTTTCTCCCGTTTTCATTTCACCTTTATCATCTCTAACTCCTTTTACAGCACTCTTTCCTCCATTTCTAAGCTTCTTCAACAACCTCCAGAATATTTTGCCACCTTCTTGATATTTATTTTCTATATTCTTGCCAAACTCCTCCCATGACTTTTGTTTAGCTAGTTTTACACAGTGTTTAGCATTCTTGCATTTGTCTCTGTATTCTTTAAGAGCACAAGCTGACTTATTTGCCAGGAACTTTTGATATGCTTTCTTCTTTTCCTTCACTGCCTCTTTAACTTCCTGTGTCCACCAGGGAGTTCTGATTGTTTTATCCTTGCAGATAACCTCACCGTATGCCTCTCTGACTGAATCAATGAATGTTTTCTTCAGAGTTTGCCACTGAATCTCCAAGGTTTGATTCCTGTTCTCAAACTCTTTCATTTTTTTCTTCAATAATCTTTGTGTATTTTAGTCTACAGTTCACATCTGAGAGCTGCTCAACTTTTATTCGCTTTAAAACTTTCTTACATGTTATTCTTTTCAATATGAAATTCAATTTTATCCTGCTCAAGACTAAATGGTGATTACTTCCAATTTGAAAACCTCTGTACACTCTGGTGTCCTGCACAGGGAGAAAACACCCCTATCAACAATAACATAGTCAATGAGACTTTACTTATTCCTTGCCTCTTCTCTCCATGTGAATTTGTGCACATTTTCCCAAAATATTTTTGTATGTCTCACAATCATTTCCTACTCTGCTATTTAGATCCCCAACAAGGGCCGACTTTTCCTTTTTCACTGTGTCAATTGCTTTTTCTAAGGCCTCAAAAAATTCCTCTGCTTCTATCTTAGCAGAACCTTCTGTGGGACTATAGGCAAAAATAAGTCTCATTGTCCAGTTCCCCATTCTGATATTTGCCCACATTACTCTACTTGAGACTGGCTGCCATTCAATAAGATTAGCCTCGTATTTTGTGTTGAATACTATGGCTACTCCTTCTTTTCCTTGATTGTCATTGCCTGAATATAACATTTTGTATTTATTGCTCGGAAAGATCTCACCAGTTTTTGTCTTTTTTGTTTCAGTCACCCCTATTATGTCGATCTGGTACTATCTAATTCCTCATCTAGCTCCATTTCTTTGCCATTCAGGCTTCTTATGTTGATAGTACCGATCTTTAACTCTGGTGATGTTGAGTTGGGGGGTATGTTTTCAGATTTGTTCCAGTAGCTGACTTTTCGCTGTTCGCCCTGGTTCCCTGGCGAAAACAACGGTGGCCTTGTTTAACCGGGCGACGCCCCAGTCGGCATGAAATTTTGTCATGTTGTACCATCATTTTTTATTTTGGTTTAACCAATAAGAATACAATTTGGTCGGCTAAATCCCAAATTGCCAGCCCATCCTCGTTCGTTCAGTATCCAGTACCCAACAGGGTGCACCACGAGAAGGTGAGGATTGGACATTAGTTCAGAAGCCCTGGTCGGTTCTCCGCATTCCTTTAAAGGCTATGTGGAGGTCTCCTCTCAGTTATACATTTATACATTTTTTTAAATAGATATAAATTTCCGTAACTTCAAATTCATATTTGTTTATTAATTCATTACGAAATAGGAATATTTGGAATATAATAAAATCAAAATGTTGTTAGGATTATAAGAATTCCTCATGGCTAATAACTTTATTGTTATTAGAAAATTAAAATTAAAACATATATTCTCCATTGTTGCTAGACGAAAAGTTTTAAGTTGCACTGGAAATAAAAACTGTTGGTAATTATTCATGATTTGCTAGAATACTTTTAAGATTAGGAAATATTTACAAACAGCTTTTAATGTTTGGACTGGATTTCCATATAATTCTTATCTGATATAATAAACAACAGCTGTGTATGCATGTGTGTGTGTGGATTTGAATAAAATCTTTGAGTAAAAGAGAAATACATTCAAAGCAAAAAGTACGACACACACACGCACGTTCGTCAATAAAAAATATTCCTCTCTTCCATTGGAGGTTGTGTCATCATCTCATTGCACAGCACTGATTCAAGTCCTTGACTGGTTCGACTTTTTTATGCATTACAGTAAAGTTTTCCGCATTTTAGGCGACGTTATGATTTACATTTCAATAAAATTTCCACACGGAATGCACCTTGATTATAAATGTTTAATTCAACTTAATAATTTTTTTTTTCCCGGCTAGATGGGTGAAGCAAGAACGCTTTTCATATTCTTGGCGGGATAACAAATAATAACAAATTTCTGCTGGACTCACATTATCATATTGATGTTATTTTAAAATATAAATGGTGTTATTAGTTATGAAGACGGTATTTTTGTTATATTTGTAAAATTTCATATATTGGTCAGATTATTATTATTATTATTATTATTATTATTATTATTAAAATTTGTCAGCAGATTAACCGCTTAGACAGTGCTTCTGCTCTGTCTCTAAAACCAATAGGGATATATATATCTGCATGATTTTTTACTTCCATAAAAAAACTGGAAGTGTGTTTCTATTAATTTATATTTCTGATTATATATTCAATATTAAATTAAATATTATATTAAAAGGGCTTCCACCCCCTGGAAACCTGGGTTTTCATTAGACAAGCTGCTCAAGACATACGCAACTTACATACAAATATACTATAGGCATAGAGCTAACCATCCCATCTTGTAATAACGGATGGGATGGTTAGCTATATGCCTATAGAGCTAACCCAGGGTAATTGAAAATTACGGACGCGTAACGGTATACCGAAAACAACAGAAAAAAGATGTTTATGCAAATTTTATTTTATTTTTTATCATATTCGTGTCCTTTTAATCCACTTTCGTTAGCCGAAACAAACAGAAATCAAATATAACGATTGATACATCAACTGCTATTACTAAATAAACCCACACAGTTGATATTGTTTATTGCATACATTAATTCGTTTCTGTTTTGTAAATTTACATTATTGTGGTTTTGTGTATTTCGTTTCATTCCATAATTACTTTAAAAGTGGGAATATCGGAATGTTCTTCCGCTGTCAACTTATAAAGTTCAGCATGCAACAGAAAAGATGTCAAGATTAACCCACTAACTGTGAAACATGAAAATAATGTAGTAACGCCTACAGTAGGCATCCGAGAGTATAATTTATATATTATAGTTCGTATATTATGGCCAATTCTTGTGTTGATATATTTTCGATTATTTTTAATAATAATATATAATAATATTTTAAGAATATAATTCGATGTATTATTTTTAAAGGAATCTGAAAAATGAAAAATTATTTAAATTTTTCTTAAATTTTCTTCATATTTTGATTATAAATTGATACACCATATATATTACTAATTAAAAATTATATGAATTGATCTGAAATGACTAATTTTTTCATGTGGAGAGAATCGACCGTGAGATGCGGTGATTGATTCATTCAATCCAATACCCTTGGAGGGTAATGGATGGCAATGCTGTAGCCAATGAAGTTCTAACTGAGGCTCGGCTATTGCTGTTACCCTCCTGCCATGATCAGAGCTTTAATAGCTCAATAACACCTTATCCCTACACTGTCCTCTACAGATAACGGGGAAGATGAAAAGCATTCTTGCTTCGCCCCTTTAAGCCAGTCCTTATAAGGACTATTTTTTCATGTGAAACAAGTTTTAATTTCTTTGGTTTCTATTACTTTTTTCCCTAAAAAATGCCATGTCTTTTACGACGATTTTTGCATGGATTAAAACGTCCATTTTTTAACGAAGTCAGCAACGTTATCTATGTACTTTTGCTGAGTGAGACGCTGTACGCGGATCAGTAAAAGTTTCTACTTGGAGGTCGGAGCTATTTACAAACAGCTTGTTGTAACTCCTGGTCATATGCAAAATCGCGTATTCGGAATGCATTCTTTTGGGAAGGGGAAACAAATGGTAGTCAGAGGGTCAGTTATGGGTGGGGAATAGGGAAGATCCGTCCAGCTAAATATTGCAATCACATTTCTTGTGCGCAAATTGGTAAGAAGTCGGTAGTGGCCATGATTCATGTTTCTGGCGAGTCGAACTCCACGGGTGCTTTTATTTATTCATTTTTCTTCAATTTTTGCAATATCTCCAAGTACCGTTCTGAATTCACGTGATGCCTCTCTCTCTCTCTCTCTCCCCCCCTCCCCCCCCAAAAAAAAAAATCCACAAGCAAGACCCCATCTTTGCGATTCTGTTTTTCATACGCACATCATCTATAATTACTGTCCACTCAGTGACATATAATGCTCTCTTTATGTTCTCGAATCAAGAGAGAAAAATAACAATAAAATAAATAATAATAATATTAATAATCAATAATAATAAAACATGTTTCTTGTTTGTATGACAAAGAAAGAATGATTAACTAGATAGTTAAAAAAATGCGACACGGGTATATTTTTAACAATACTAAACCAGATGGACACGAATGTCAAGTTAATTCAGTAAGGTATAGTGACGAGTCCTGTTTAATAATAATTAATGTTGTACTTCATTTAATAATAAATAATGATAATAAAATAATAATGATTGGAAGAAGGAAGCATTATCTGCTTGGCTAACTAGGTTGGAAAATGAAGGTCTTTAAGTTTTAGATGATTTTTATCGCCTCGCGTTAAACTGTCACCTTGCTTATTGGAGAACCTGAAGTTTGAACGTTTAGGTTATACAGAAAGGATTCTTAAATTATCTAATCCTTAGTCTATGCAGTTAATACCGTGTGTATTAATGTGCTATAGGTTTAAAATCGTTCACTGCTTTTGAATTTGAAAATGTGATACTTATATTTTTCATTAAAAAAAAGAGGTTACGCCACGTTGTTATGAATATTTTGTTGTAATTTGAACATATTTTTCTTCAATTTTATAATATAATTTTAAAAAATGAATGAAATATAATTTAAAATATTATATTTTATTAAAATCATGACAGATTTTTAATTTTAAACAAAAATTTATTTATAATTTTTTAATATAATTGGTACACCATAATAATTATAGCGAGAAGGATTAATAATTGGAGGATAAGCTAAACTTCTCCGTTTGCAGGTTTTACTGTATTCTTTGATTAACGTAACGCATTTTCTTCGGTTGATAATCACCAAATCATGATTTGGAAAAATGTGTATTCTACATTATTATTTGTAATGATATGGTGTTATTTACTGCCATGATTCAGTTTTACACATATATTTCTTTGTTTATTGTATTACATTCCAGTGATATGAAATTGTCCATGTATTATTATAATCAGTATCTATTCTCTTTCCTCTTAAGGGGTTTACAGAAATCAGTTCCAAATAGAGATGGCCAGTCTCGTACATCGGAAAGACTAATTTCAGATATTTATTACTTTATTCCCCTACCCCCCTCCCATTTTTTTTAAAAAAAATTCTTTGAAAATTTTTTATAAACTGGAGAGTATGCCATCTGAGTTTGTTCTCAGTATCAATAATAATATATAAAAAAACTAATTACACATAATTCTAATAATCGGAATTATTATTATCATTATAATGAGCAGTAATAATCTTTTTCATGTCTTCAATTATAACAGATGAAAGTGATTAGGTTTGTGATTAAAAGATGATTTATTTCAAGATGGGGGAGCTCTAAGGTAGAAGATAGTCTGATTAAAACTTCCTAAATCATGTAAGGTATCATTTAGATCTCAAACTGTCTTTAAGAGGGACAAATGATCCAAATAAAATACACTTCTGTCATGCTTAGAATCTTTTATTTTCTAAATATATTTTCGCTGCATATCACGTTGAATGTCTCTAAGAGATTCGTACAGATTCATTCAGCATAAAAATCGAATCTTTCAATGAATTCACCACAAAAAAATCTCTTTAACAAGAACTATGTTTAAACGGCATATTATTTAAACGGCTAATGTACTAAATGATTTCAAAGATTCGGACGATCCCTTTTTAAGTATTGATACGCCCATTTTTGTTTGTGGACGTTTATGTGAATAGAAAAGCATGAGGTTCGGGTTAATAGTTTGTCAGTACAACAATCCAAAGTAGTTTAATAAACCTTATAGCCCTTATAAGGACTGGTTTAAAGGGGGCAAAGCAAGAATGCTTTTTATCTTCCCCGTTATCTGTAAAGAACAGTGTAAAAGGATAAGGCGTTATTGAGCTATATAAATATAAATATAGCTCTGATCATGGCAGGAGGGTATCAGCAATAGCCGAGCTTCATTGGCTACAGCATTGCCATCCATTACCCTTCCAGAATTCTATTTTTTTAAATTCCGGACTTTTCTTAATAAACCTTATCCTTATAAGGACTGGTTTAAAGGGGCGAAGCAAGAATGCTTTTAATCTTCTCCGTTATCTGTAGAGGACAGTGTAGGGATAAGGCGTTATTGAGCTATTAAAGATCTGATCATGGCAGGAGGGTAACAGCAATAGCCGAGCCTCAGTTGGAAGTTCATTGGCTACAGCATTGCCATCCATTACCCTCCAAGGGTATTAAACACCATATTTATTTATTTAATAAAGCCGTCTCTAAAAATGCGGACGATCCCTAGGCCACTCAAGCGTTGGCTCCATTCAATGATGGCGTTCTACCCACACAACCGCTCATATTTTCCGAAGAAAAACATTCACCGACAAAGCCCTTCAGCGGGCCGTGCCGGACAACACTCAAATTGCTCCTTTTTTAAATCCTAATTGACGCTCAAAAACTTAAGAGAGGTTTTTGGTCTCATAAACATTTAGAACATAAATATTTATAAAAATATATTCAAAAATTTAGTAGGTGTTTTTATGAATTTAACTTTTTCTCAAAATAAATCTAATTTTGATAGTAGTTGGTCTATTTTTCTTTTTAATTTTAAATATTATTTTAGATTACTAACCAAAGTTTCATTTACATGCATTTGTTTTCTAAGATTATCTACATAAAAACTTTTTCTTTCATGTTCAATTTTCATTTTGTTCCCTTGAACAGCAGGAGATCTTTTACAAACGAAGTGGGAGAAGGAAATTTCATTCTTCATTTCAGAAGCGAAACAAGAAACACAGCTTACGGACCTTGACAAACATATCCGCAGCCGATTGGAAGCAGAATCATAAAAGGGTTGCTTATTATTGTATGGTTCCGTTACAATCTCGGCAATTTTCCTTCATGCGTGCGTTGGGATGACGTCACAGATTTGCTTTCGTCGAATACCGGTTCTCTATACGTGTCCGCTAGAGGGCGCCATGTATAGAATTGACACGCCACTTTCACGGGTAGTTAAGATTGCCTTTCATCATACACAGTACGATCACGTGCGTCCAGAACAGTAGTTTCCTAGACCAGATTTTCTTAGGTGGTTATAACGGTTAAATTCAGAAATTAACGTCTTTAAAAAAAAAAAAGACGAAAACAACAATCATAAAAGAAAAAAATATATAAATGAGCCTTGTCACGTGTTAGAAATGACCCTTAAGGGTCACGAAGTATGTCGATCTTAAGGCCCAACTGTTGAGCTGGTTTCCATAACAACTGTTAGCAATTTATTGGCGTTTTGTGTACGGCTGAGTGACGCTGTTAGCCCCGCCTTACTGGAGGCTAACTGGAGCCCCGGGATACATGAGCAAAGGCAGCGCGAGTTGATGTTGGTGGGGGGAAATATAATCGTTAGGGAGGAGAAGGTGGTTTTGCGGTTTTCACAAGTGGCACATCGACGCTACGGGATTAATGAGCGAAGCATTGCATTGCTTCCCCGTCGCTGACCACACATCGTTGGTAGGTGTTTATCTTCACAACAATGTCGGAAACAGGTGGTCGGGGTTTCACTTTTGACGTCGATCAAATGGCAAGAAAAACCTGGTTCTTGACGAAGGAGAGTAGTAATCGAGGACTTTCTGCTGGACCGTAACGGCCTGCCCGTTGAAGTGAAACAGAGACACGCGCGCGGACCGTAATTGTCTCAGTAGTAAAGGAAAAGTGTGGTCAGGACTGTGGCTGGACACCGACACAAAATTCCCTTAAAACAGTTTCCACGTCATCAAGGGGGGACCCCATGGTGGACGAAAGAACACGGTTTGATGTCTGTGGATCCCTTGTGGTGCTCGTTTGCTGTGGCTTCTGAGGTAGCCTCACCAATTTAGTGACCTATCGTTATAGCTGGGATATGTCGGCCGCAGGTAAGACTTACTTGGTTCTTAACTCTAGCCTACGCACTAATAATGATGAGAAAATCTATCTTTTCCCATCCTTAGATTCTGGTTTCGCACAAGCGCTCCCATTTTTTGAAATAACATAGTTTAGTTTTGATAAATAAGCTCATCTGCACTATAACTCTGTAGCTTACTTATCCATATTTCTTGTTTATACAATACAGTCTACTGCCTTTATTTATTTATAGACATTAGGCCATTTTTAACCTGCGACAAATGTCAGAAACTCTTAATTCGATCCTAAATTAAGCCCCAGTTACTATAACTTAAAATTTAATAGTAGTCATTCGCAACCTTCGAATAAATGGGTCACATCCTTGAGTAAAGGTCAAGAACATTCGAAATCCACCATCTCTGTCCACCTTCAGAGATAACATTCCACTTGTGTACAGTATTAAGATGCTAATATCGGATAATTATTCATAAACAGTGTCTTGCAAATATCAGAATGTTTTTAAAAGAATATGAAGTATCAAAGAGTCATTTATGAGAGCAAATGTCTTACTTCATTCTTGATAATATACAAGCGCAGTCAGAATTTTGTCTGCACATTTTAAAGCGTAGTTTTTATATAAGGAAAATACACGCATACACTGCACTGCGACATAAGGAAAATAATCCCATGTAGTAGTTTACGTAATTGGACTTGCATTGCTATTGTTAGATTTGTTAAGATTTTTATCTTTTTGGCATTTTAATTTGAAAAGGATTTTTGACGTCCTGTTTTTCGCTTTCTAAATAAATATTAAGCTAATGTTTCGCCCAAACACACACAGACACACACACACACACACACACACACACACACACACACACACACACACACACACACACACACACACACACACACACATGCATAAGGACACAGATTCTATATTGAAAATTATTTTAAAACAATCGTTCCCTCGATATTCTCATTTATCCACAGAAGTATCATTTTTGGCATTAACATAAAGCTTCGTCGTAGTGAAAATGTATTGTTTATTTGCCTAGTTATTTATTTATTCATATTTCTAATCGATATAAAATACACGCACCGAGACACCTCAAATACCATTAGCATTGTCTAGATATAAATATATTATCATGCTAATGGCAATAATCATTCTTGGATATTGTAGGAACTACATGATTTCGTTATTGTCTCTATGGTAACAACATATACGATGCAAATAGATGAAGGTGTCGCTTGTCTGTGAATTTCCAGCTGACACCAAGGCACTCTTAGAAATTCATATTATTTCTATTTGAATTAAATGAAAAAAGTGTTATCTATAATTTATGTATAGAATAACTGGGGTTTGTACCATTATTTTATACTAAAGTTTAAAAACATGTTAGTTTTTCACACACCATTAATTAACTGTAATCAATTTATTATTAAATGAAATTGTAGACATACTCTGAGGATTCAAAATTTGTCTTCACAATCACGGATAATCAGCTAGTTCGACAGGCAGCGGACTACAATCCCTCAGATCGTTTCAAACATAAAAAACCGAAATTCTCCATCGCAAGAGAAAGCTGATACAGCCTCAATGCTCACAATGAGCGGGTAAATTACCCACAATGATCTCATCACCCACAATCTAAAATCCAGAGGAAGGGATAAAGAGTCAAGGACTTAGTCCATCAACCAATTAAGTTCAAAGTTCAAAATTTGGGTGTGAGGAATCAATCGACCGTGAGATGCGGTGATTGATTCATTCAATCCAATACCCTTGGAGGGTAATGGATGGCAATGCTGTAGCCAATGAAGTTCTGAGGCTCGGCTATTGCTGCTACCCTCCTGCCATGATCAGAGCTTTAATAGCTCAATAGCATCTTATCCCTACACTGTCCTCTACAGATAACGGGGAAGATGAAACGCATTCTTGCTTCGCCCCTTTAAGCCAGTCCTTATATATATATAAGGACTATGTAATAAGTATTAGTATTGGTTTTAGGGCTTCCAGGGGGTAACGAATGACATTGCTGTAGCCAATGAATTTAACTGAGGCTCGGCTACTGCCGTTACCCAGCCATGACTAGAGCTTTTTAGCTAAATAATACCCCATTCACACAGATTTCTTCATTCAGATGACGGGATAAAGAGTCAAGGACTCAGTCCATCTCCCAGTTCTTTTAAGAACTTTAAGAGTATTAGTAGGATCAATGATTTCTCTTGGAGGATAATGGATGGCAATGCTGTGGCCAATGAAGTTTAACTGAGGCTCAGCTGTTGCTGCTACCCCCCCCCCTCCCCCTAGGGCGCAGAGATTCGAGAGTTTGAGTTCGCTCTCTTAAGGTTTTTGCCTTAAGGAAGCAATTTGAGTCTCCGGGGAAAGTGTTCTCCGGCACTGCCCGATGAGGGGCTTTGTCTGTGAATACTTTTCTTCGGAATATGAGCGGTTCTGCTCGGTGGTGGTGTGTGGGTGGAAGGCCAACGTTGAGATGGGCGGTCTTTCGCCCACGATTGAGTGGCCTAGGGATCGTCCAAATTTTTAGAGACCGCTTTACCTTTACATATGGCAATGCTGTAGCCAATGAAGTTCTAACTGAAGCTTGGCTATTGCCGTTATCCTCCTGCCATGATCAGAGCTTTATAGCTCAATAACATCTTACACTGTCCTCTACAGATAACGGGAAGATGAAAAGCATTGTTGTTTCGCCCCTTTAAGCCAGTCCTTATAAGGACTTATATAAGTATTAGAAAATTCTATGAATTTGTTCATAGGTTTGAATGAATTTATTCATTGAATAGAAGAATTTTTTACTGTTAGCTTTAACTCAATTTTTAATAATGAAACTTAAAATAACATGAAAAAAAAAGAAAGAAACAGAAGAGCAATGGTTGCTGCAAACATGAAGGAAATCATTGGCTATAAGAGCCAGTTGATGACTAGTCAATTGATGTGCATGAAGTGACACTAAATGCGTCGATAGCCACGGCTGGATGACACATACACAGTAAGACCTGTCTACGCTTTCATGGTTGTATAAGTTATCCTGTCTTAGGTGCCGCATCATCTTAAACGTTTCTCTTGGTCCGCTGATCCCACGACCCATCAGCGGAGTGGATGAGTTAGCTATTAACAGGCGATTTCTCGTTGGCTTTCGCACATTAAAAAAAGCGAATAATATACAAATAGTATTCTGTCTAATATTTTCTATTCTACTCGTAATTTTTCTCTATTAACATACCCTACTTTTAACTATGCGTTATCTACGTTCCTGATTGCAATTCTTATTGTGCTACGCACTACGAAACCTTCCGGTGAATATTAAACACTGAAAGCAAACAATCTGAACGGATGTTATGTCAACATCTGACCTGGATCAGAACAGCGGTACGACATGAGTATGACTACATCAATCACCTGTTTAGTGTTTACAGTCAGTTGATTGTTTTGTTTCCATCTTAATAGATCCACAGAATAGTTTGAGAAGGATTTTACTTGTTGGTTTTTTTTTAATTGCAGCGTTAGAATAGGAAATAAAATAAAAAGTATATCACTTTATTCTAATACTTACATTCGAATCGCATATAATAAAACAATGTTATCTCGTCAAAATAATCTGATAACATGCTATATAAGAATTTAGTGTGTTTATTGTTTTATTAGCCGCTCTGGGTGAATTTATTCTAAAATATGAATTATACATGAATATAATTTTATGCAAACTATAATATAATATCAAAATGAAATTAAAACTATTTCCTTTATTGTAATATTTACAAATTTTATTGAAAAGATATAATACACCCTTTTATTTTTTATATTAAGAAAACTATAGTAAAGTTTAACTGCGTAATTTTTCATTATTAGCGGAATATGAATATTTCATTATTTCAGTAGCACATGATATTTTATATATGTATATGTAAGGAAGGAATATATATATATATATATAAATATATTTTATATTTATATAAATATAAAATATTTTATTTTATATTTATATAAAATCATATATAAAAAATATTTATATATTTATATAAAATCATATATATGTAAGGAAGGAATATTCAGATAGGATATTTAAGGAATATAAATACAGTAGGAACCTCCCACCCCATATCCGCAGTCAACCCCGGTCGGAAGATATTAACATACGAAAGGTCAACTTACGAAACTTTCATAGTCTCCACAAGCATTCGGCTTTGAAATAATGTTGGATCTAATATCCCCTTTGCTTATGTAATTTTACATCGCAGAAATGAAGCCGTATGGCTCTTTCTTTTAGTAATAGACAGTTCGACTTATCACAGAGATTGTCCAACACCAGGGCAACTCGTTGCAAAGGTGAAGCAAGCTACACACATCTGAGGTTGCTAAGATTCCATTCACATTCAGATAACTTTATTACAGTATGTTGTTATAATTGTTCTGTTTTATTATTAGGTATTTATGTATAGGAAAAAACATAGTATATAAAGGGTTCGCTACTATCCGCGGATACGGGGGGGGGGACTGTTGTATATAGATATGATTAAGCGTTAGTTACCATGTATAGATAGGACATGTAAGGAATATAAATATATAGATAGGATTAAGGGTTAGTTACCATGTTAACTAAAGTTGGTTTGAACTCGCTTGCTGGCTAGCAACAATATTCACCAGACTGTGTTTGAAACTCCGCATAATACAATATAGAATTACATAAGTTTTATACAGAATACGTCAATTATAATGTCGTCTAACTATGAATATGTAGTTAAGATTAGGAAAATGTGAACAGCATTTTAAGGAATATTGATTTTGGGATTACACAGCGAAAATACATGATCGTATGGAAAATATTAGTAATTTAGTTTTATGCTTAAAAATATGAGTAATTTATTTTATTATCTAATATATAAGTAAAACCTAGAGAATGTTTCAGATATCACATGTATTTAAATTTTTTATTTTATTTTAATTTTATGTTAAGATTGGATTTGATTTTTTTTTTCTTCTAAATTTCGATGACTACTTTTAAAGTGCTTTTGTTCCAGAGTTAATAAGTTCAGTCGCGCTTATACCGCAAGGATAAAAACTACCTTGTTTGAATGCCTAGGAAAAAGGAAATTGAATTCTTTTGCTTTTATGAGTAAGTCGGGAACATTTTTGCGAAATATCAACAGTTCTAATAATAAGCAGCAGTTATTTCCAATGAGTAAAAGTATAGGTTTAGAACATTTTAGAAGTGATGGAATGACATATTCTAGCGGGAAAAAAAAAAGAAAAAAGGACTTTTTCTAATTTCTTCCTTCTTCCTTGCACATTTCTAGAAATATCTAGACAAGATGCAAACAGAGATTTTTTTTTTTTTCTTTTCTTTTCGAACTAAAGTATGTTATACAGAGAAGGGTAGTTTCGTTACATTGAGTGAATTATTGGACAGGTTACGAGTCGTTAGTACTCTAAATTATCTGATTTTGTCTGTCTTTAAATTATTACCTGATTTCGATTTAGATATTACTGAAGATAGGCAAGATGAACTTCTTTTTTTTTTTTCAGTAAAAAGAAGAATGTGATAAAATACATTTTTCAAAAGTTTGTTCAGGCATGAAAAATGCAAACAAGTTGGGATATTTACGTACAGCATAACACCGCAGGCACATTCGCGATATTCTTGATGATCTCACTTATCTTGGTTCCTAGTTGGGTCCTCTGGATAACATATGAAAAAGAAATGAACGAACGATAGTGAAAATATTTTTATTAAAATCATAAGCAGGTTTGTTGATTGCGTGTTTGAGAGCCTCGCCAACAAAAACAGGGTTTTCCACTTCAAGATAATGTTAATGAGGGTAGAATCTGCTAAAGAGAAGACGTGTTACTAACCATTACACCCTATGCCCCCCCCCCCCACGCAAACACTCCTGAACAATAGTTCCCTTACACATATAGAGTAAACATGTGTCTCTATTTTGTTTTTTGATTCCATAATGATAGCCTACCAGAAGACTGTTCTAAGGTCGATTCTAGTCTTCAAATAGGCTGTGTGTATATATATATATATATGTATATATATATATATTTATTAAAATAGGAGATTAAAATTCCTCATTTCCAAGGGTAAGTATTTGAGTCACTTGAGTAGTATAGTTATTCGCATTGCTGACTGGATAAAAAAAATGTTTCGTAAAAATAGATTTTTTTTTCGGGAAAAAATGTAAATATGGTATTTATTGTTACTCGAGTTTAACAAGATAAAATAAATACGTAAAGAATTAATAATTCCTTGAAGTCTTGCATATCAGACTGCATCAAAAGCGGTTCGTAGAGATTATTACCCTAAGGTAATCTAACGTATGTACGAATCCAAGTCTAGCTTCATGATCGCTTCACGCGGAGAAACAGACAAGCGCACCTATAACAAATAAATAATAATAAAAGTATTTAGGGTAATCTAACTAGCAAAATTACGAATATGATTTCTAGTCAACTAAAAAATAATAAAAAAAAAGACAGAAGCAGATGTACGTAAACGTCACTCACGCAGCGTATATGCAAAATACTTGGTCACGTGAATCACCACTAGTTTTAGAAAACTATTCAAGAATGTTGCTGGTCAGTAATCGTCAATAGGGTTTATCACAATGGGAAAAACGAAGAATCTTTCGGAGTTCGATAAAGGGCTTATTATGGGTTTTGAAAAAGCAGAGCTGACTGGTTTCTCAAAAGGTGAGATATCTCGGGTGTTTAATCAGCGGAAAAATAACCCACACCGCTGATCTAAGAGGCCTAACTGTGGTCCTAAGGCATTCTGTCAGTAACGAGATTGTCGTCGTCTGAGAAGGTTTATGCTGACAAACAGAACTTCCTGTCTGCAGTAATTGACCGAAGCATTTCACGAAGGCTGTTTCCGACCCATAATCTCAGCGAACTATGCACAGGGAATTGAAGAGGTATTGGCAGTCGCATGGCTATACGGAGACCACAGTATTAAACACGTTTCTAATTCCATGGTGATATATGTAGTAAACTGGGATAAAAGTGACTCCAGAGTGTTTAAAAACCTAAAACAAACGAAATTTATCAGTAATTTCAAATGATCAGACATCAAGATATCCGTAGGTGCATGATGTTGCTAAAAGTCTCTATGGAATGATGAGGGAATCATGCTAGTGTTGATCGACAAAAGTGGAGCTGATCATCGGTGGTTCTATCAGATTAAGCGCCCAAGACCTTCCAAGTAATCTTGGATTTCGTAGCCATAATTCAAGGACAAGGTAGTTAGCTATATGCCTATATCTTTATATGTAAATTACGTGTGTTCTAGCCGATTTACCTGATTGCGAAAAAAAATTCTAGTCTCCGGAAGAAAAAACCCTACCACCTCCGTATGAGACCGACTAACTCACCTTCAATTGTAAAGCTCTGATAAAGAAAGAGGAGCTATGCTATTATAAATGATGGCTGTTAATAGATTTCACAGGATGGTTCTTCGGAATTTGTTTAAGAAGTATTCGAGACGATGATTTGTCCACTGGCATCTCTTAGCCACCACTGGACTCGTCGTGATGGACATAAATATATTTATGTTTATATCATAATTAAATGTTGAAGTAAACATGAACATGCGAGTGAAGTCTTTAAATAACACCTAACTTCATGTAAAGAATTCCAAAACAAATATTTCGAAAATTAAAAAAAATCTTTGGATAATGTACTCCTCTTTTCTGTAATTACTAAATTTCTATGCATTTTCTGTAAAGTTTGTAAACGATTATATAAATTTCATTCATTAGGACTGGAGGACTTCCTAGTATTAAAGATTTATCCCACTTTATAGAAAAGTAAGAAAAAATTAGGTATTGAGGGCAATGCTTGGATGCAGAGGATGAAGAAGTGGGACCTCAGTGGATCTGTATTATCTTTCGGCATCCATTTTTTTTTAAAAAAAAAGAGGCAGAAGTAATAAAATTAGTAAAATTGAGAATAAAGCAGTTTGTCTATATTTAATTTTTTATAATCAATATCAAATAATAGTAATTTTTAAGTTCAGTATACAAAGACGGAAAAAACGTCTGATGATTTTGGTGGACTAGTTGCGACGTGCTTTATTAAGTGTGTGTGTGTGTGTGTGTGTGTCTGTGTGTGTGTGTGTGTGTGTGTGTGTGTGAAAATCAAAGTTCAGATAATGGAGAGAGGTTTAATCCATAATGAGGGGAATTTTTTTTTCTTTCTTAGTCTTCTACCAGTTTCAATATCGTAATCAGAGCATGTATTATATTGTAATCAGAGCAAAGTGCAAATAACTGATACTAGAGAAGAATGCATCAGAAGATGCTTGTTCTGATTTACTTACAGAAAATGAAGTTGTATGTACAGTAAATAGTAGCATTTCACAAGAGGGAAATGTAGACGGACGGATTCATTCAACTGGTCAAAGAAATGATCATTTATTTAATCCAATTGAAAAAGAGGATAAAAGTGCAAAAATGATGAAGGAAAACAAGATTGAGAAAAATCAGAATTTCAAGGGAGCAAAATGTTTGGAAGGACTCAAACGAATTTCGACTGGATGGAGAAAAGAGATTGAGATGCACTCCCACAAGATCAATACAAGAGATTCTAAGTTAGATTTTTTTTTCGACATAAGATGATAGAACGAGGATGCAAATACAGACACAAATTTATTATGTTCTAATAAATTTTGTTCTCATAAATAACGGTTGGCTAATGATATCCATTTCAATGTATATGTATGTGTGTGTGGGGGGGGAGAGTTGGTACTGTCTTTCCACGTACAGGAAACGCACACCTATTAAACACATGAAATAAATTCTCTACGCCCTTTATTTCTCAATGGGAGTAGACGAAGATGTTTTAGCCCTAACTAACGAACTACTTTTAACCCTAACTCGTTCACTAAGATGAAGTTATTCTCGTCACAACAATGCGATAACGTTAAAATCATATTATAAATGCGTATTTATTGAACGTTATGATCTTGTAATCTAATGTTTATAGCATTTGTTGTTCCCGCACTAAACTAAATAAAGGATCAAGTGAGGGACTACTAGATATGCGGGAAAGGGATGACGTGAAGCCATTGCGCTGGAACACGAAAATTTCATCACACATTCAAAAAGACTTTCTAGTTACAGAATACCTCCTGTGAACTATAGTAATGGGTTCATCCACAATCTGGATCGATTTTTAGCATTTCTTGATCAAGGACGTGTACTTCGATATACAGTACTAGCCAATTGGCTTAAGAGATTCAAGAATATTTAGCTTTTAACTGGATTGCATATATGCTTTGTCTATATTATTATTTTTTCATCATTTTATTGTGTCTTATTCACAAAGTTATAGAGGATAACGACTTTTTGTTTCTTTTTTTTTTTTTTTTACCGGAAGATTGGAGTAGATGTTTGATTTGCAATAGCTTACTACAGAATAAGACGTCTTATTATTATTTTGAAAGAAATCCCAGACTCTACCTTTTAGCTGGAAAGCCAAAAGGCATCGTGGTGGTTCGTATATTTTATTCTCTTCGAGAATTTTCTTTAGAATCTACAGTTTTGGACTAGGCGAAATGCTTGGTATATAACTATTATGTCCATAATAGTCAAATGATTGCTATCCTATCAATACTCGACCGTGTCTCTGGTATGCTAATGTGCTTTTCCAGATAACATCGAGTTATGCATTATATACGAGTTTTGAACATCTATTTGAGGGCCATACGGTAATGCACACAAAGGTGAAAATATTAACATCTTGTCGACATAATTCAAATTCTTCCATTACAGCTCTAGCATTTCCCTGTTTGAATAATTAACGTAGTAATACTTATCCTTGTTCTATATAGCGTATGACTTTTTAATGGTGGCAAAAATGGGCTGCTTTCATTAATGAATAAACAGTTCGGCATCATTAAGTATTGATGTTGAGTTGGCATCAATTTAAATCAATGATGCAAACTTCTGTCAAGGATGATTAATAGATATCTGTAAAATTAGGCCACAAAAACAAATGACATTTGTGGTGTTTAGTTCAGTTTTTCGAGGTTTCGCTGGCCCTAGTGTTATCTAGCAGCATAAACACCACTTGTGGATCAAATTATAACTTCTTAGAAAATTGTGTATGTGTGTGTCGGCTTTCAAGAATAGAAAGAATGAAAATGGTAAGAGGAAGAAATACGCAAAAAGCAAATAAACAGAGAGAAAGGTAGTTCTAAGGATGCTAACGCCTTAATTCTTCTGACAATTTCAGACCTCTAGATTAACAATGTCTAAATCTGATTACTAGTTAGATAAAGTTGGTTTTTTTTGAAGTGGAGGGAGGGTAAAGAGGGGGCTGGTTTCGTGTCACGAGATATGCTATGCCTCGTGGCAGCTGATAACTATCTCAATTATACGTGTGTCCCTGTATTTTTATCCATTCTCCAATCCTTTCCCTCTCTCTCTCTCTCTCTCTCTCTCCCCTAAGCTGGTCACATTCTTAATGATGGAAGGACACAGTTAGTTAAAAAAAAATGCATAGCACACACAAAAAAGTAATGACACACAACCATAAAAAAACACACCAAAAATGCTTTCAACGATTGCTATTAGCTATAGGCTATTAGCGGCTATTTCATTTCTAACATGGCTTCAAGCTAATCGAAAAACGGCAGCTTGTAACTAGGTAGAGGAAACTGTTAAATCACCATGAGATACAAAAGGGGAAGAAAAAAAAACGAAAATGTATTTTATTCAAGCTCGCCTTCCTTCCTTCCTTCTCATTGGTATATCTTCAGAAAATGGCTAAATAATACTGTAAGTGAATTTCGGCTACTATCGTTCACCGAACGATAGATCCTCTTTGATGCCGATGTTCTCATGATGGCTTTTCGCCTCAGTTAGTTATAGAAGCTAATGACTGACCACAAACACATAAGATGAGCTGCGTATTTTACGACTTGGGGAAGTATTTTAATCGCGAAGTCATAATAGGGTATGTAAGACCGAAAATTAGTATACAGTTGCGTTTATTCGTTACAATCTAAACAAAAGTAAAAAATGACCTTTTGTACAATTCAGCATTGTATTTACTGTCTATTGTCATTGTCAATGACAATGGATAGTAAATACATTGTCAATTACACTCAAAACCTCAAAACTAACATTAATATATTGTATAATATTATATTAAACTATGAAATATATATATATATATATATATATATATATAAATAAGTATTGCAAGTCTAGGTGATCCCCACATATAGTGCAAGTCAAGGCAACTCGTGGTAAAAGTGGATAAGCTCTGATCACTATTCTTAATATTTACCCTTGTTTTTATTAAACTTGTTTTTTTTACTCCTTCTCCCAAGTAAGCAAAACAGTTAAGTTTGCGCCTGAACGTAGGTTCAAGTCTAAAGGTAGATCAACACCAGGGCAACTCGTTGTGTGTATATATATATATATATATATATATAATTAGGGATTATATTACAAAATATATATAATATTATATTATATTAAATTATATTACAAAAGACGCCTTGCTTTTACCATAAATACATACATACATACATCTTCAAGGCCCACCTTTCCTAATTGGGTTGTGAGAGCAACAGCTGCAAGAGGAACTTCCAATGGTCACGATCCTCTGCCACCAAGCTCAGGTATTCTGGTGGGATTCCCAAACGTGTCCACCCAAGGTTTTGGATATAATCTATCTAGCGAGTCCTTGGCCTTCCACGTGGCCTCTCACCCTCTGGCTTGGCAAAGAGGGCCTGCTGAGGGAGCCTCTCTTGTGGTATTCTGACCAGGTGCCCGTACCAACGTAACTGTGATCTTTCAACACGGATAAGCAGCGGTTGAGTATTGAGGGTTTCCCGAATTGTAGCGCTTCTGACTCTGTCGAGACTTGTCAGCCCCGCAACCCCTCGAAGGAACCTCATTTCAGCCGCTTGGATTCGTGTCCGCATTCTTTCGGTCATTACCCAACTCTCATGACCATAGGTGAGGATGGGGACATAGACTATATTGAAGAGAGCCAGCTTTGCCTTCTGGCTTAACTCCCGCTTCAGTACTACCGAACGGCCAAGCCTCCGCAATATTGAGCTTGCTAAGCCAATTCGAGTATCTAGCTCTACGTCCCATTTCCCTTCATTCGTGAATATGGGCCCAAGGTATTTAAACTTCTCCACCTGCCTCATTGAAACTCCACTTATATATAGAGCACACTGGGATGGTTGTCTTGAGACCACAAATGTTTCAGTTTTGGCCACACTGATCTTCATTCCGGCGTCTGCACAAACAGCTACAAACTTATCCAGGGTCCGCTGGAAGTCTGTGGAAGAGCTAAGCAGAACTACGTCATCTGCAAAAGCAGACGTCCGATGCTACATCGTCCAATTCTGACACACTCACTGCCTCGGCTGTGCCTATCAATCTAGTCCATAAATATAATGAAAAGGAGGGGTGACAGAACACACCCTTGCGGAGGCCAACGGAGACTGTGAAAGGTTCAGACTTTGTGCTGTTTACCCTGACACAAAACTCTGGGCATTCTGGGCATACAGGGACTTGAGAGCAGCTAATAGTTGGCCATAAATACATATTATATCATATTATTACAAAAGACACCTTGCTTCTATCTTAAAAAATAATAATAAAGGAATAAGTGAACTATTTTCCAGGCACTTTAATTTCGAAATCGGCTGTCCTTATAAGGACTGGCTTAAAGGGGCGAAGCAAGAATGCTTTTCATCTTCATAACACTTTATTATCTCAAAGTGTTATTGAGATAATAAAGCTCTGATCATGGCAGGAGGGTAACAGCAATAGTCGAGCCTCAGTTAGAACTTCATTAGCTACAGCATTGCCATTCATTACCCTCCAAGAGTATTAATAACCGCATCTTGATAAATTGCATTCATCGAAATCGGCTAGACTTCATTGGCTACAGCATTGCCTTCCATTATCCTCCAAGGATATTAATTACCGACGAACTGATTCCGTCTCGAAATCGGCTATCCTTATAAGGACTTAAAATCCTTATAAGGACTTGTTTAAAGGGGCGAAGCAAGAATGCTTTTCATCTTCCCCGTTATCTGTAGAGTACAGTGTAGGGATAAGGTGTTATTGAGCTATTAAAGCTCTTATCATGGCAGGAGGGCAACAGCAATAATAACCGAGCCTCAGTTAGAACTTCATTGGCTACAGCATTGCCATCCATTACCTTCCAAGAGTATTAATTAATCACCGCATCTCACGGTCGATTAACCAGTATCGCCCGCTCTCGAAATCGGCTATTCTTTATAAGGACTGGCTTAAAGAGGAGAAGCAAGAATGCTTTTCATCTTCCCCGTTATCTGTAGAGGACAGTGTAGGGATAAGGTGTTATGAGCAATTAAAGCTCTGATCATGGCAGGAGGGTAACAGCAATAGCCGAGCCTCAGTTAGAACTTCATTGGCTACAGCATTGCCATCCATTACCCTCCAAGAGTATTGGATTGAATGAATCAATCACCGCATCTCACGGTCGATTGATTCCATTCACGAAATTGGCTAAAATTCTTCCTAATATGGTTATTTTATTAATATCAAAGAATAAAAGAAGTGTATTAAAAGTTTTAAAATTTTGGAAAAAAAAAATTGGAAATATTTCGAATATTAATTATAAATTTTAAGAAAAATGTAGATTAAATTATTATTTTTAATAAAAATATAATTTTAAATTAAAATTATTTTAATTACGTGACATCTCACCAGGTTACGAAAAAGCTTATTTTAAATAGATGTGTTTTTTTTTTTTATCATATTCTTCGATATTGCTCATTATCTACAAAACAATGCTGAAAATGAATTTTATAATTAGTAAATCCAAGACTTGATCTTTTACAAATCAAAATCAAAAATGAAACACTCCATAGTTTGATCTTTAATAATTTCATAGAAATTTATTCGTTAAAAACCTAAAAGAAGTTTAACGACCTAAAACATGTAGATTTACTTCAGTCACCATGTATAGCATTACGGTTTATTTCACAAGAATGCAGCGCCACCTTCATTCAATTCTTAGTCTCAGATGGTTCACATGAAAGCATCAAAAGCATGTTTTGTTTTAAAAAAACGAGTTTTTAAAACAACTGTTATTACTACTTTTTTAAATGTGAGATTGCCTCAGGGAGGGGACCAGATAGAAAGCGGTCAGGTCACGGTATTCTCCGAATCAATCCCCCCCCCCATTTTTTTTATTTAAGAATTACACGGAGCATATCATACCACATGTTTTTTTTTTTTCCTTTTTTTTTTTTAACTCTGTTTGGGAAGTGTAAATGACCACTAGTAATTCCTGGAACGCTAAGATTTTCGCGTGCAGTTACCCGATCCGGAATCTTGTTGATTTCTTCTAAACAACCTAGGAAATAGTCAGTATACTATCGACTGTTGCGCTTCACTGATTTCTTTCGCTCGACTACCGACTCGATATCACGCTGATGTAGGTCAGTTGGGCTTCAGTCACATTTCTCCTTTAAAATGACAATCGATATAAGAAAGCTGACGTCATGCTTCATTTCTCAGGGCATGTGTTCGCTCCCGCGTTAAGTTTATCTTGTATACTACATTTCCTCTCATATATATGACATTTAAGGATGAGGAAGAAAGTCCGATAGAGTGACTCCATTTATTGTGTAAATCAACTACTACGTCAAAATAGTTTGGTTATAAGCGATCATCAAAGAAAAATACTGGAATTCATTAGTGAAGAATTAGCCGGTAGATTTTAATAGGCCATCTTTTAAACATTTTATTCGATGTCTTAATCTTTTTGATGAAATCCATCAATTTTTTCCCCTATTGTATTAATTGATTTTTATTTTTACGTTTATGTTCACTGAAATTCAATAGCATGGCTATTTCATGTAAAACGTCAGAATCTTTTTTTTTTTTTTTTTTTTTTTTTTTCGCTAGGTGGGTGAAGCAAGAATGCTTTTCATGTTTCCCGTTATCTGTAGAAGAAAATGTATGGAAGGAGTAATATAAGCTCTACTATAAGCTCTGATTATGCCAGGAGGGTAACAGCAATAGCCGAACCTCAGTTAAAACTTCATTGGCTACAGCATTGCCATCCATTACCCTTTCTGGGTATTCATTTTAGTCGCCTCGTACGCTATGCATGGGCTTCAGTAGGGTTGGTATGTAAGTAAAGCCCTTTCTAAAAATTAAGACGATCCTCGGACCACTCCTCACGAGTGGCCGAAAGATCGTCCAACTCAGCGTTGCTTCCACTCAGTGACGGCCCCCCCCCCCCCCCCACCACTGAGCAGAACCGCTCATATTCCAGGGAAAAGCATCCACAGACAAGGCCCCCTCGCGGGCCACGCCGGAGAACACCTCCCCAGAGACTCAAAATGCTCTCTCAAGGCAACCTCCATAAATCTAAGCGCCCCCCCCCCCCTCACTGGGAGCAAAATTCCGGAAGCCCTTTTTTCTTTCTTTTTTTTTTTTTTAATAGAAAGTAAAGGTGATTCCAGAGGGTAACAGGTGGCAATGCAGCCAATGAAGTTTTAACTGAGGCTCGGGTATTGCTGTTAACCCACCATGACCAGAGCTTATAGCTCTATATTACCCCACCATACATTTTCTTCTACAGATAACGGGGAATATGAAAAGCAATTTTGCTTCACCCATCTAGCCAAAAAAAAAAAAAAAAAAAGAAAGAAATTATGAAGTGATTATTTCAATCGTATCATTATTGTGAGATTCATCAGATCTCAATCATTAACAGTTTAAAGCCTTTCAAGCCATTTCTGAGAAGTATTTCCAATATTTTGTTGAATTATGGTCAGATAATTTAATATAATT
The DNA here is from genome assembly GCF_054136105.1 of Typopeltis vanoorti. Taxonomy (NCBI): domain Eukaryota; kingdom Metazoa; phylum Arthropoda; class Arachnida; order Uropygi; family Thelyphonidae; genus Typopeltis; species Typopeltis vanoorti. The sequence goes on from NC_143554.1 coordinate 115,329,804, forward strand.
GCTAACCATTGAATATTGTTAATGACTGATTTAAGCATAACTTTTATTTGCCACTTGAAAACCTTCTAATGCTAACCTATGTTATGCCTGGTAGAATTCCGTCATTGTTATTACAGGTTCGGTACAAAGGTAATAAAGGCAGAGTTAAGTCTTCTGATAAAATGAATTTAAATAACAATAAGTATTATCTTAACATTTATTTGTAAACTTTAATAAAAAATCTAAAATAGTTTTAGACTTTTTAAGTCTCTTAAAACTATTTTACTCGGACACTTTTATAATTATGCAATATTTTAAAATGAATCATCAGTAAACATTTGTTATGTTTATCCTGTCATTTGTCTGTTTAAGAGACTTGAATTAACATTAGAGTTCTTATTATTAAAGAAGACATGGAAAGATTAGAGACCAATGCTTTGTGCACAACTTTGGTTTTAAACGTTTCTTGCAAGTTTCTCATCAATAGCAAATTAATGGAGAGAGTTATGTCTTACTACCCTCTTACATGAAATTACTGGGGCAACGCGCTTCACTGTTTTGTGTATTCTACCGTGATGTCATCGACTCCCCTATTAACACTCCACTGGTGGTACAACCTCTATAACCACGGAACACACCGAAGTGTGAAACCAACGTACGACGATTAACAGATGAGAAGTCGGCTAGAACGTGAAGTTTATGAGTAAAATGTCGATGGTTGGACAAGCTACCAAGGAAACCAGAGCATGCGAACTGGAGCAAGGAACTAAGATGAACATTGCTGAGTTTTTTTAACTGCAAGGAGGCGTCCGTTAAGTTCTTTTTCCAACGGTATAGTTGTCAGTCGACACGCGCTAATCCAGAATTCTGTAAGTGAACTGGTAATCTTCAGACGCATGAGCTCCCACCTTGTTCTTCCTAGCTATTAGTTCACTTTAATGCCTATAGGGGATGCTGTAGTATAGTATTTTAGCCTAAACAGACGTTGAAAAATAATGGAACACTAGTCTTTAGTTTTTATAGTAAAATCTCGAAAACAAGAAAGGTCGTTCGACCTATAATAATAATACAGTAGGAAGGGTTAAAGGAAGTAATATGATGAACTTGTGAATTTCTTGTACATTGCAAAGAGAGAGAGAGAGAAATAGACAGTCATGTGAAAAGAGATCGATGCATAGAATAGGGAAAAAAAAATATAACTCGCTCTTGTACGCTATTATTATGATAATATACCAATAATTATTTGCTGTTGTTACTGTAATCAAATCACTGCAGGGGGCGTGATGATCAATGGTGAAGCGAAGCAAGTTTTGCAACTTTTAGAATGTAGTAATAAATATGTAACTTGAAACTTCTTAAATTACAAATACATTGAAAACATGTACCCGGCAAACGTAAAACTACCTCTAACTACAGTCTCATTCTATGGGTGTTCAATTGTCCATGACAAGTTTGCTTATTTGGTGTATTTTTGGCTTCCGCATGCATTAAGATAGCCTCTCATTGGACCGTTAAAATCCTTGAGACGTCCAGCTAATAACGCGAACTTCGTTAATGATGTTTCTAAAAGACAAAAATAGATATTTTTATTTGTAATTGGGAAGTGCTTGTTAAACACGTAAAGATATTCTTAAACGTAAAAAAAGTTATACATACAATATGTTGCAAAAGATATTTAACTGTTTTCAACTGTAGTCCTCAGAACCCTTGATGGAATCATTAACCAAATTTGGTGGGAAATTAATTCGTAATAAACAAAGGCAGGCTTCAGAATTTTATTCAGACCGAACCAGAAACGTATTTATTGAATACGTTAATGCAATAAAAATACTTGATGAATAAAATTAAATTGAAATAATAGATAAAAATAAAATAAAAATAATTGATAAATAAAATAAAATAAAAGATAAAAAATAAAATAAAAATAATAGATAAAAAAATAAAATAAAAATAATAGATAAAAAAAAATAAAAATAATAGACAAATAAAATAAAATAAAATTTGCTGGTTCCTTTGAGATAAAGATACCTCATTTAATTCTAGGAACACAAACATATTTTACATAAGTTCTATTGCCTATATATTTTTCAAAATACCCGTTAAATATTTTAAAGCAAGCTATTAGTATTTGTATAAGGAAGAGTAAGAATGATAATGACTGGTTTCGCGTATTGCTTGGTGCTTCGTGGCGCGTAAGAAATGTCAGTCACGTGATTTTTCTCATCTTTCCAGTCTGCTGATCCAACACTGCTATCAAATGTATGTGCTGTTAGGCTTCGTGACAAGATAATATGACGTAGATGAAATGTACATCTGCGCGAATTTCACAAGCAGCGCGTGCGCTGCAGCTGTTTGGCTTATGTCAAAAACGAACTGTCAAAGCACATGACTACTCATTTACACTAACATAGTTATTAAATGAAAAAGAAATAGAATGAATAAATACATGTTATTTATTTGGATAAGAATGTAATCGGTTAAGGAGACAATAGACCTACTCTACCGAACGATATAGAGAATTAAAATTTAAATTTTGCTTATATATATTGATAGCTTCAACTAAATGTCATATTTATACACCATTTTTAAATGTAAATATTTTCACTTTATGAAATTAATCTACAGAAGTCCATAAATCCATAAATATAAATAAACAGTGAGCAGATATCGGTGTGAAGTTAATCGACCTTGAGGTGTAGTGATTAATATCCTTGGAGGGTAATAATAATAACGTATAGCAATGCTGTACCAATGAAGTTTAACTGAGGTTCGGCTGTTACCCCCCTTAGGCGCTGAGTTCGCTCTCTTAAGGTTTTTGCCTTAAGGGAGCAATTTGAGTCTCCGGGGAAAGGGTTCTCCGGCACGGCCCGCTGAGGGGCTTTGTCGGTGAAAGCTTTGCTTCGGAATTTGAGAGGTTCGGCTCGGTGGTGGTGGAAGGCCATCACTGAGTGGAGCCAACGCCGAGTTGGAACGGTCTTTCGCCCACAATTGAGTGGCCTAGGGATCGTCCGAATTTTTAGGGACGGCTTTACTTAATTCATAAGGTGATTAATACCTTTGGAGGGTAATGGATGACAATGCTGTAGCCAATAAAGTTCTAACTTCATTGGCTATTGCTGTTACCCTCCTGCCATGATCAGAGATTTAATAGCTCAATAAATAGTGATAACTTTTAATTTTTTTTTTTTTATTTCTCTATATTTTTTTTATTTTTATAATTTTTAATATATTTGATTTATTTATATTTATATTTTATATGAAGGTAAAATTAAATTATTTTATTTATTTATATTTATATGAAGGTAAAATTAAATTAACAATAACAGTTAACATTATTCATATATTACTTATATAATAAAATTATATATTACTATATTAAATTTATTATATAATATAATAACATACATGAAATAAATAAACTTTTTCCTATTAATATAACATTTTATTTTATATAAATATCTTAAGAGTGCGCAGGTGGATTGTTATGGTAGTTTTCATTCCTCTTTAGCATCCGATTCAGTTGTACTTCATCAAAGATATATTTCAGTTTCACGGATAGAAATGGGTAAATTTTGTCTAAAAATGTCCTTCAGCCAATATCTTAAATTCAATTGCGTAATATTTAAGGCAGTATTATTTTAATAACTATATTTCCTAAAGAGTAATAATATAATTTAGTGGAAAATATAATATCCTTTAAAATTAATGAAAAAATTTTCTATAATTATGTAAAAATCCAGATTATTTAAAATATGATTAATACACCATATAATTATTTACATACAAAAATATGTATTCTTAAATTAAATTGAATTTGAAATCTGAATCAAGGGTGGAACAATCGACCGTGAGATGCGGTGATTGATTCATTAATGCCCTTGGGGGTGATGGATAGCAACGCAAAGCTGTACCAATGAAGTTTAACTGAGGTTCGGCTGTTGCTGTTATCCTGGGTGTGAGTTTTTGAGTTCGCTCCCTTAGGGTTTTTGCCTTAAGGGAGCACCTTGAGTCTCCGGGGAAGGTGTTCTCCGGCAGGGCCCGCTGAGGGGTTCTTGTCGGTGAATTATTTTCCTCGGAATTTGAGCGGTTCTGCTCAGGAGTCGGGGAGCCCGTTGGGGTGCTTGAACGGGGCGGCCGACACTGAGTGGAACCAACGCTGAGCGGTTCTGCTTAAACGGGGAGCCCGTCGGGGTGCTTGGACGGGGCGGCCGTCAATGAGTGGAACCAACGCTGAGACATGGACGGTCTTTCGCCCACTATGGAGTGGCCTAGAGATCGTCCGATTTTTTGAGATTTTACCCTTTACTTACTAATCAGGGTAACAAATAGCAATGCTGAACCGAGGAAGTAAACTGAGGTTCGGCTGTTGCTGTTATCCTGGGTGTGAGTTTTTGAGTTCGCTCCCTTAGGGTTTTTGCCTTAAGGGAGCACCTTGAGTCTCCGGGGAAGGTGTTCTCCGGCAGGGCCCGCTGAGGGGTTCTTGTCGGTGAATTATTTTCCTCGGAATTTGAGCGGTTCTGCTCAGGAGTCGGGGAGCCCATCGGGGTGCTAGGATGGGGCGGCCGACACTGAGTGGAACCAACGCTGAGCGGTTCTGCTTAAACGGGGAGCCCGTCGGGGTGCTTGGACGGGGCGGCCGTCAATGAGTGGAACCAACGCTGAGACATGGACGGTCTTTCGCCCACTATGGAGTGGCCTAGAGATCGTCCGATTTTTTGAGATTTTACCCTTTACTTACTAATCAGGGTAACAATTAGCAATGCTGAACCGAGGAAGTAAACTGAGGTTCGGCTGTTGCTGTTATCCTGGGTGTGAGTTTTTGAGTTCGCTCCCTTAGGGTTTTTGCCTTAAGGGAGCACCTTGAGTCTCCGGGGAAGGTGTTCTCCGGCAGGGCCCGCTGAGGGGTTCTTGTCGGTGAATTATTTTCCTCGGAATTTGAGCGGTTCTGCTCAGGAGTCGGGGAGCCCGTTGGGGTGCTTGAACGGGGCGGCCGACACTGAGTGGAACCAACGCTGAGCGGTTCTGCTTAAACGGGGAGCCCGTCGGGGTGCTTGGACGGGGCGGCCGTCAATGAGTGGAACCAACGCTGAGACATGGACGGTCTTTCGCCCACTATGGAGTGGCCTAGAGATCGTCCGATTTTTTGAGATTTTACCCTTTACTTACTAATCAGGGTAACAATTAGCAATGCTGAACCGAGGAAGTAAACTGAGGTTCGGCTGTTGCTGTTATCCTGGGTGTGAGTTTTTGAGTTCGCTCCCTTAGGGTTTTTGCCTTAAGGGAGCACCTTGAGTCTCCGGGGAAGGTGTTCTCCGGCAGGGCCCGCTGAGGGGTTCTTGTCGGTGAATTATTTTCCTCGGAATTTGAGCGGTTCTGCTCAGGAGTCGGGGAGCCCATCGGGGTGCTAGGATGGGGCGGCCGACACTGAGTGGAACCAACGCTGAGCGGTTCTGCTTAAACGGGGAGCCCGTCGGGGTGCTTGGACGGGGCGGCCGTCAATGAGTGGAACCAACGCTGAGACATGGACGGTCTTTCGCCCACTATGGAGTGGCCTAGAGATCGTCCGATTTTTTGAGATTTTACCCTTTACTTACTAATCAGGGTAACAATTAGCAATGCTGAACCGAGGAAGTAAACTGAGGTTCGGCTGTTGCTGTTATCCTGGGTGTGAGTTTTTGAGTTCGCTCCCTTAGGGTTTTTGCCTTAAGGGAGCACCTTGAGTCTCCGGGGAAGGTGTTCTCCGGCAGGGCCCGCTGAGGGGTTCTTGTCGGTGAATTATTTTCCTCGGAATTTGAGCGGTTCTGCTCAGGAGTCGGGGAGCCCATCGGGGTGCTAGGATGGGGCGGCCGACACTGAGTGGAACCAACGCTGAGCGGTTCTGCTTAAACGGGGAGCCCGTCGGGGTGCTTGGACGGGGCGGCCGTCAATGAGTGGAACCAACGCTGAGACATGGACGGTCTTTCGCCCACTATGGAGTGGCCTAGAGATCGTCCGATTTTTTGAGATTTTACCCTTTACTTACTAATCAGGGTAACAAATAGCAATGCTGAACCGAGGAAGTAAACTGAGGTTCGGCTGTTGCTGTTATCCTGGGTGTGAGTTTTTGAGTTCGCTCCCTTAGGGTTTTTGCCTTAAGGGAGCACCTTGAGTCTCCGGGGAAGGTGTTCTCCGGCAGGGCCCGCTGAGGGGTTCTTGTCGGTGAATTATTTTCCTCGGAATTTGAGCGGTTCTGCTCAGGAGTCGGGGAGCCCATCGGGGTGCTAGGATGGGGCGGCCGACACTGAGTGGAACCAACGCTGAGCGGTTCTGCTTAAACGGGGAGCCCGTCGGGGTGCTTGGACGGGGCGGCCGTCAATGAGTGGAACCAACGCTGAGACATGGACGGTCTTTCGCCCACTATGGAGTGGCCTAGAGATCGTCCGATTTTTTGAGATTTTACCCTTTACTTACTAATCAGGGTAACAATTAGCAATGCTGAACCGAGGAAGTAAACTGAGGTTCGGCTGTTGCTGTTATCCTGGGTGTGAGTTTTTGAGTTCGCTCCCTTAGGGTTTTTGCCTTAAGGGAGCACCTTGAGTCTCCGGGGAAGGTGTTCTCCGGCAGGGCCCGCTGAGGGGTTCTTGTCGGTGAATTATTTTCCTCGGAATTTGAGCGGTTCTGCTCAGGAGTCGGGGAGCCCGTTGGGGTGCTTGAACGGGGCGGCCGACACTGAGTGGAACCAACGCTGAGCGGTTCTGCTTAAACGGGGAGCCCGTCGGGGTGCTTGGACGGGGCGGCCGTCAATGAGTGGAACCAACGCTGAGACATGGACGGTCTTTCGCCCACTATGGAGTGGCCTAGAGATCGTCCGATTTTTTGAGATTTTACCCTTTACTTACTAATCAGGGTAACAATTAGCAATGCTGAACCGAGGAAGTAAACTGAGGTTCGGCTGTTGCTGTTATCCTGGGTGTGAGTTTTTGAGTTCGCTCCCTTAGGGTTTTTGCCTTAAGGGAGCACCTTGAGTCTCCGGGGAAGGTGTTCTCCGGCAGGGCCCGCTGAGGGGTTCTTGTCGGTGAATTATTTTCCTCGGAATTTGAGCGGTTCTGCTCAGGAGTCGGGGAGCCCATCGGGGTGCTAGGATGGGGCGGCCGACACTGAGTGGAACCAACGCTGAGCGGTTCTGCTTAAACGGGGAGCCCGTCGGGGTGCTTGGACGGGGCGGCCGTCAATGAGTGGAACCAACGCTGAGACATGGACGGTCTTTCGCCCACTATGGAGTGGCCTAGAGATCGTCCGATTTTTTGAGATTTTACCCTTTACTTACTAATCAGGGTAACAATTAGCAATGCTGAACCGAGGAAGTAAACTGAGGTTCGGCTGTTGCTGTTATCCTGGGTGTGAGTTTTTGAGTTCGCTCCCTTAGGGTTTTTGCCTTAAGGGAGCACCTTGAGTCTCCGGGGAAGGTGTTCTCCGGCAGGGCCCGCTGAGGGGTTCTTGTCGGTGAATTATTTTCCTCGGAATTTGAGCGGTTCTGCTCAGGAGTCGGGGAGCCCGTTGGGGTGCTTGAACGGGGCGGCCGACACTGAGTGGAACCAACGCTGAGCGGTTCTGCTTAAACGGGGAGCCCGTCGGGGTGCTTGGACGGGGCGGCCGTCAATGAGTGGAACCAACGCTGAGACATGGACGGTCTTTCGCCCACTATGGAGTGGCCTAGAGATCGTCCGATTTTTTGAGATTTTACCCTTTACTTACTAATCAGGGTAACAATTAGCAATGCTGAACCGAGGAAGTAAACTGAGGTTCGGCTGTTGCTGTTATCCTGGGTGTGAGTTTTTGAGTTCGCTCCCTTAGGGTTTTTGCCTTAAGGGAGCACCTTGAGTCTCCGGGGAAGGTGTTCTCCGGCAGGGCCCGCTGAGGGGTTCTTGTCGGTGAATTATTTTCCTCGGAATTTGAGCGGTTCTGCTCAGGAGTCGGGGAGCCCATCGGGGTGCTAGGATGGGGCGGCCGACACTGAGTGGAACCAACGCTGAGCGGTTCTGCTTAAACGGGGAGCCCGTCGGGGTGCTTGGACGGGGCGGCCGTCAATGAGTGGAACCAACGCTGAGACATGGACGGTCTTTCGCCCACTATGGAGTGGCCTAGAGATCGTCCGATTTTTTGAGATTTTACCCTTTACTTACTAATCAGGGTAACAATTAGCAATGCTGAACCGAGGAAGTAAACTGAGGTTCGGCTGTTGCTGTTATCCTGGGTGTGAGTTTTTGAGTTCGCTCCCTTAGGGTTTTTGCCTTAAGGGAGCACCTTGAGTCTCCGGGGAAGGTGTTCTCCGGCAGGGCCCGCTGAGGGGTTCTTGTCGGTGAATTATTTTCCTCGGAATTTGAGCGGTTCTGCTCAGGAGTCGGGGAGCCCATCGGGGTGCTAGGATGGGGCGGCCGACACTGAGTGGAACCAACGCTGAGCGGTTCTGCTTAAACGGGGAGCCCGTCGGGGTGCTTGGACGGGGCGGCCGTCAATGAGTGGAACCAACGCTGAGACATGGACGGTCTTTCGCCCACTATGGAGTGGCCTAGAGATCGTCCGATTTTTTGAGATTTTACCCTTTACTTACTAATCAGGGTAACAATTAGCAATGCTGAACCGAGGAAGTAAACTGAGGTTCGGCTGTTGCTGTTATCCTGGGTGTGAGTTTTTGAGTTCGCTCCCTTAGGGTTTTTGCCTTAAGGGAGCACCTTGAGTCTCCGGGGAAGGTGTTCTCCGGCAGGGCCCGCTGAGGGGTTCTTGTCGGTGAATTATTTTCCTCGGAATTTGAGCGGTTCTGCTCAGGAGTCGGGGAGCCCATCGGGGTGCTAGGATGGGGCGGCCGACACTGAGTGGAACCAACGCTGAGCGGTTCTGCTTAAACGGGGAGCCCGTCGGGGTGCTTGGACGGGGCGGCCGTCAATGAGTGGAACCAACGCTGAGACATGGACGGTCTTTCGCCCACTATGGAGTGGCCTAGAGATCGTCCGATTTTTTGAGATTTTACCCTTTACTTACTAATCAGGGTAACAATTAGCAATGCTGAACCGAGGAAGTAAACTGAGGTTCGGCTGTTGCTGTTATCCTGGGTGTGAGTTTTTGAGTTCGCTCCCTTAGGGTTTTTGCCTTAAGGGAGCACCTTGAGTCTCCGGGGAAGGTGTTCTCCGGCAGGGCCCGCTGAGGGGTTCTTGTCGGTGAATTATTTTCCTCGGAATTTGAGCGGTTCTGCTCAGGAGTCGGGGAGCCCATCGGGGTGCTAGGATGGGGCGGCCGACACTGAGTGGAACCAACGCTGAGCGGTTCTGCTTAAACGGGGAGCCCGTCGGGGTGCTTGGACGGGGCGGCCGTCAATGAGTGGAACCAACGCTGAGACATGGACGGTCTTTCGCCCACTATGGAGTGGCCTAGAGATCGTCCGATTTTTTGAGATTTTACCCTTTACTTACTAATCAGGGTAACAATTAGCAATGCTGAACCGAGGAAGTAAACTGAGGTTCGGCTGTTGCTGTTATCCTGGGTGTGAGTTTTTGAGTTCGCTCCCTTAGGGTTTTTGCCTTAAGGGAGCACCTTGAGTCTCCGGGGAAGGTGTTCTCCGGCAGGGCCCGCTGAGGGGTTCTTGTCGGTGAATTATTTTCCTCGGAATTTGAGCGGTTCTGCTCAGGAGTCGGGGAGCCCATCGGGGTGCTAGGATGGGGCGGCCGACACTGAGTGGAACCAACGCTGAGCGGTTCTGCTTAAACGGGGAGCCCGTCGGGGTGCTTGGACGGGGCGGCCGTCAATGAGTGGAACCAACGCTGAGACATGGACGGTCTTTCGCCCACTATGGAGTGGCCTAGAGATCGTCCGATTTTTTGAGATTTTACCCTTTACTTACTAATCAGGGTAACAAATAGCAATGCTGAACCGAGGAAGTAAACTGAGGTTCGGCTGTTGCTGTTATCCTGGGTGTGAGTTTTTGAGTTCGCTCCCTTAGGGTTTTTGCCTTAAGGGAGCACCTTGAGTCTCCGGGGAAGGTGTTCTCCGGCAGGGCCCGCTGAGGGGTTCTTGTCGGTGAATTATTTTCCTCGGAATTTGAGCGGTTCTGCTCAGGAGTCGGGGAGCCCATCGGGGTGCTAGGATGGGGCGGCCGACACTGAGTGGAACCAACGCTGAGCGGTTCTGCTTAAACGGGGAGCCCGTCGGGGTGCTTGGACGGGGCGGCCGTCAATGAGTGGAACCAACGCTGAGACATGGACGGTCTTTCGCCCACTATGGAGTGGCCTAGAGATCGTCCGATTTTTTGAGATTTTACCCTTTACTTACTAATCAGGGTAACAATTAGCAATGCTGAACCGAGGAAGTAAACTGAGGTTCGGCTGTTGCTGTTATCCTGGGTGTGAGTTTTTGAGTTCGCTCCCTTAGGGTTTTTGCCTTAAGGGAGCACCTTGAGTCTCCGGGGAAGGTGTTCTCCGGCAGGGCCCGCTGAGGGGTTCTTGTCGGTGAATTATTTTCCTCGGAATTTGAGCGGTTCTGCTCAGGAGTCGGGGAGCCCGTTGGGGTGCTTGAACGGGGCGGCCGACACTGAGTGGAACCAACGCTGAGCGGTTCTGCTTAAACGGGGAGCCCGTCGGGGTGCTTGGACGGGGCGGCCGTCAATGAGTGGAACCAACGCTGAGACATGGACGGTCTTTCGCCCACTATGGAGTGGCCTAGAGATCGTCCGATTTTTTGAGATTTTACCCTTTACTTACTAATCAGGGTAACAATTAGCAATGCTGAACCGAGGAAGTAAACTGAGGTTCGGCTGTTGCTGTTATCCTGGGTGTGAGTTTTTGAGTTCGCTCCCTTAGGGTTTTTGCCTTAAGGGAGCACCTTGAGTCTCCGGGGAAGGTGTTCTCCGGCAGGGCCCGCTGAGGGGTTCTTGTCGGTGAATTATTTTCCTCGGAATTTGAGCGGTTCTGCTCAGGAGTCGGGGAGCCCATCGGGGTGCTAGGATGGGGCGGCCGACACTGAGTGGAACCAACGCTGAGCGGTTCTGCTTAAACGGGGAGCCCGTCGGGGTGCTTGGACGGGGCGGCCGTCAATGAGTGGAACCAACGCTGAGACATGGACGGTCTTTCGCCCACTATGGAGTGGCCTAGAGATCGTCCGATTTTTTGAGATTTTACCCTTTACTTACTAATCAGGGTAACAATTAGCAATGCTGAACCGAGGAAGTAAACTGAGGTTCGGCTGTTGCTGTTATCCTGGGTGTGAGTTTTTGAGTTCGCTCCCTTAGGGTTTTTGCCTTAAGGGAGCACCTTGAGTCTCCGGGGAAGGTGTTCTCCGGCAGGGCCCGCTGAGGGGTTCTTGTCGGTGAATTATTTTCCTCGGAATTTGAGCGGTTCTGCTCAGGAGTCGGGGAGCCCATCGGGGTGCTAGGATGGGGCGGCCGACACTGAGTGGAACCAACGCTGAGCGGTTCTGCTTAAACGGGGAGCCCGTCGGGGTGCTTGGACGGGGCGGCCGTCAATGAGTGGAACCAACGCTGAGACATGGACGGTCTTTCGCCCACTATGGAGTGGCCTAGAGATCGTCCGATTTTTTGAGATTTTACCCTTTACTTACTAATCAGGGTAACAATTAGCAATGCTGAACCGAGGAAGTAAACTGAGGTTCGGCTGTTGCTGTTATCCTGGGTGTGAGTTTTTGAGTTCGCTCCCTTAGGGTTTTTGCCTTAAGGGAGCACCTTGAGTCTCCGGGGAAGGTGTTCTCCGGCAGGGCCCGCTGAGGGGTTCTTGTCGGTGAATTATTTTCCTCGGAATTTGAGCGGTTCTGCTCAGGAGTCGGGGAGCCCATCGGGGTGCTAGGATGGGGCGGCCGACACTGAGTGGAACCAACGCTGAGCGGTTCTGCTTAAACGGGGAGCCCGTCGGGGTGCTTGGACGGGGCGGCCGTCAATGAGTGGAACCAACGCTGAGACATGGACGGTCTTTCGCCCACTATGGAGTGGCCTAGAGATCGTCCGATTTTTTGAGATTTTACCCTTTACTTACTAATCAGGGTAACAATTAGCAATGCTGAACCGAGGAAGTAAACTGAGGTTCGGCTGTTGCTGTTATCCTGGGTGTGAGTTTTTGAGTTCGCTCCCTTAGGGTTTTTGCCTTAAGGGAGCACCTTGAGTCTCCGGGGAAGGTGTTCTCCGGCAGGGCCCGCTGAGGGGTTCTTGTCGGTGAATTATTTTCCTCGGAATTTGAGCGGTTCTGCTCAGGAGTCGGGGAGCCCGTTGGGGTGCTTGAACGGGGCGGCCGACACTGAGTGGAACCAACGCTGAGCGGTTCTGCTTAAACGGGGAGCCCGTCGGGGTGCTTGGACGGGGCGGCCGTCAATGAGTGGAACCAACGCTGAGACATGGACGGTCTTTCGCCCACTATGGAGTGGCCTAGAGATCGTCCGATTTTTTGAGATTTTACCCTTTACTTACTAATCAGGGTAACAATTAGCAATGCTGAACCGAGGAAGTAAACTGAGGTTCGGCTGTTGCTGTTATCCTGGGTGTGAGTTTTTGAGTTCGCTCCCTTAGGGTTTTTGCCTTAAGGGAGCACCTTGAGTCTCCGGGGAAGGTGTTCTCCGGCAGGGCCCGCTGAGGGGTTCTTGTCGGTGAATTATTTTCCTCGGAATTTGAGCGGTTCTGCTCAGGAGTCGGGGAGCCCGTTGGGGTGCTTGAACGGGGCGGCCGACACTGAGTGGAACCAACGCTGAGCGGTTCTGCTTAAACGGGGAGCCCGTCGGGGTGCTTGGACGGGGCGGCCGTCAATGAGTGGAACCAACGCTGAGACATGGACGGTCTTTCGCCCACTATGGAGTGGCCTAGAGATCGTCCGATTTTTTGAGATTTTACCCTTTACTTACTAATCAGGGTAACAATTAGCAATGCTGAACCGAGGAAGTAAACTGAGGTTCGGCTGTTGCTGTTATCCTGGGTGTGAGTTTTTGAGTTCGCTCCCTTAGGGTTTTTGCCTTAAGGGAGCACCTTGAGTCTCCGGGGAAGGTGTTCTCCGGCAGGGCCCGCTGAGGGGTTCTTGTCGGTGAATTATTTTCCTCGGAATTTGAGCGGTTCTGCTCAGGAGTCGGGGAGCCCATCGGGGTGCTAGGATGGGGCGGCCGACACTGAGTGGAACCAACGCTGAGCGGTTCTGCTTAAACGGGGAGCCCGTCGGGGTGCTTGGACGGGGCGGCCGTCAATGAGTGGAACCAACGCTGAGACATGGACGGTCTTTCGCCCACTATGGAGTGGCCTAGAGATCGTCCGATTTTTTGAGATTTTACCCTTTACTTACTAATCAGGGTAACAATTAGCAATGCTGAACCGAGGAAGTAAACTGAGGTTCGGCTGTTGCTGTTATCCTGGGTGTGAGTTTTTGAGTTCGCTCCCTTAGGGTTTTTGCCTTAAGGGAGCACCTTGAGTCTCCGGGGAAGGTGTTCTCCGGCAGGGCCCGCTGAGGGGTTCTTGTCGGTGAATTATTTTCCTCGGAATTTGAGCGGTTCTGCTCAGGAGTCGGGGAGCCCGTTGGGGTGCTTGAACGGGGCGGCCGACACTGAGTGGAACCAACGCTGAGCGGTTCTGCTTAAACGGGGAGCCCGTCGGGGTGCTTGGACGGGGCGGCCGTCAATGAGTGGAACCAACGCTGAGACATGGACGGTCTTTCGCCCACTATGGAGTGGCCTAGAGATCGTCCGATTTTTTGAGATTTTACCCTTTACTTACTAATCAGGGTAACAATTAGCAATGCTGAACCGAGGAAGTAAACTGAGGTTCGGCTGTTGCTGTTATCCTGGGTGTGAGTTTTTGAGTTCGCTCCCTTAGGGTTTTTGCCTTAAGGGAGCACCTTGAGTCTCCGGGGAAGGTGTTCTCCGGCAGGGCCCGCTGAGGGGTTCTTGTCGGTGAATTATTTTCCTCGGAATTTGAGCGGTTCTGCTCAGGAGTCGGGGAGCCCATCGGGGTGCTAGGATGGGGCGGCCGACACTGAGTGGAACCAACGCTGAGCGGTTCTGCTTAAACGGGGAGCCCGTCGGGGTGCTTGGACGGGGCGGCCGTCAATGAGTGGAACCAACGCTGAGACATGGACGGTCTTTCGCCCACTATGGAGTGGCCTAGAGATCGTCCGATTTTTTGAGATTTTACCCTTTACTTACTAATCAGGGTAACAATTAGCAATGCTGAACCGAGGAAGTAAACTGAGGTTCGGCTGTTGCTGTTATCCTGGGTGTGAGTTTTTGAGTTCGCTCCCTTAGGGTTTTTGCCTTAAGGGAGCACCTTGAGTCTCCGGGGAAGGTGTTCTCCGGCAGGGCCCGCTGAGGGGTTCTTGTCGGTGAATTATTTTCCTCGGAATTTGAGCGGTTCTGCTCAGGAGTCGGGGAGCCCATCGGGGTGCTAGGATGGGGCGGCCGACACTGAGTGGAACCAACGCTGAGCGGTTCTGCTTAAACGGGGAGCCCGTCGGGGTGCTTGGACGGGGCGGCCGTCAATGAGTGGAACCAACGCTGAGACATGGACGGTCTTTCGCCCACTATGGAGTGGCCTAGAGATCGTCCGATTTTTTGAGATTTTACCCTTTACTTACTAATCAGGGTAACAAATAGCAATGCTGAACCGAGGAAGTAAACTGAGGTTCGGCTGTTGCTGTTATCCTGGGTGTGAGTTTTTGAGTTCGCTCCCTTAGGGTTTTTGCCTTAAGGGAGCACCTTGAGTCTCCGGGGAAGGTGTTCTCCGGCAGGGCCCGCTGAGGGGTTCTTGTCGGTGAATTATTTTCCTCGGAATTTGAGCGGTTCTGCTCAGGAGTCGGGGAGCCCATCGGGGTGCTAGGATGGGGCGGCCGACACTGAGTGGAACCAACGCTGAGCGGTTCTGCTTAAACGGGGAGCCCGTCGGGGTGCTTGGACGGGGCGGCCGTCAATGAGTGGAACCAACGCTGAGACATGGACGGTCTTTCGCCCACTATGGAGTGGCCTAGAGATCGTCCGATTTTTTGAGATTTTACCCTTTACTTACTAATCAGGGTAACAAATAGCAATGCTGAACCGAGGAAGTAAACTGAGGTTCGGCTGTTGCTGTTATCCTGGGTGTGAGTTTTTGAGTTCGCTCCCTTAGGGTTTTTGCCTTAAGGGAGCACCTTGAGTCTCCGGGGAAGGTGTTCTCCGGCAGGGCCCGCTGAGGGGTTCTTGTCGGTGAATTATTTTCCTCGGAATTTGAGCGGTTCTGCTCAGGAGTCGGGGAGCCCATCGGGGTGCTAGGATGGGGCGGCCGACACTGAGTGGAACCAACGCTGAGCGGTTCTGCTTAAACGGGGAGCCCGTCGGGGTGCTTGGACGGGGCGGCCGTCAATGAGTGGAACCAACGCTGAGACATGGACGGTCTTTCGCCCACTATGGAGTGGCCTAGAGATCGTCCGATTTTTTGAGATTTTACCCTTTACTTACTAATCAGGGTCTGTAGCCAATGAAGTTTTAACTGAGGCTCGGCTATTGCCGTTACCTAGCCATGACTAGAGCTTTTTAGCTCAATAACATCCCAGATTTTCTTCATTCAGATGACGGGAGATACTGAGTCAAGGACTCAGTCCATGGCCCAGTTCTTATAAGAATTTGAAATCTATGCGGGATTTGCCATGCGGTTACATCAGTGTAAATAAAAGTATAAAAAAATTTTGAAAATGAAATGAAGCTTAATCGACTGTGAGATGCGGTGATTAATACCCTTGGAGGGTGATGGATGGCAATGCTGTAGGCAATGAAGTTCTAACTGAGGTTCGGCTATTGCTGTTACCCTCCTGCCATGATCAGAGCTTTAATAGCTCAATAACACCTTACTCCTACACTGTCCTCTACAGATAAGGGGAAAATGAAAAGCATTCTTGCTTCGCCCCTTTAAGCCAGTCCTTATAAGGATAATTATTGAAATATATATATATAATTTGTTTGTTTTCGCTCTCGTTATTCTCACTTATGATATAATTTGTTGGTTTTTATTCTCACTTATGAATAAATGAAAATATTAGTATATATACTGTATATCGTTTCGTACAATTCTGCATCAATCAAGAAAAGTTTGTATTTTACTTAAGTATAAAGAGCTAATAAGCTTCATTTCGGCAATGAAAACATTACTTAAATTAAGGGGATATTAAATCCCACATTAGGTCTAGCTACTCACTGATGAAGCCTCAAAAAAGGCTGAAACCGGTCTGGGTAGTGACCTCCCTCCATAATGTAATAACAGCATACATTTCCTAGGAAATGTGTTTTTACATTATGGAAAATACCTAAGAATAGCGATCTGGATTTCCCCCACCTTTGCAACGAGTTGCCCGGTATTGTACTACGTACTAGGATCACTTGCATTGGCTAACGCTAGTGTCGCCGATACTTTATAGTTTACTATATTCGGCAAGAAACTCTCTGATTCCGATCTTTGAGTTTCTTATTCGGTTTTAAAACTATGTGGGATTTAATATCCCCTTAATTTAAGTTTGTATTTTATTTATTTCCCACTGCTACCACTATTGAGATTTTATATTAAAATGATACCACCAAACCATTAAAGCCTTTAAAAAAAAAAAAATATTTATTTACAACTGAAGTACGGACATTGTGCTCGCTCTACAACGCTAAAAGAAGAAATGATTGGACTAAATTGCTAGCTGTCAGACGTTCCAACAAAGCGCACAACCCTAACAGCGATTTTCAGAATGATGGATAGCTACCACCTGCTACAGCCGTATAGGGATCAGATTATGTGGCGATCAAGCATTCTCTACCCTTCTGTTGCATCACAGAAAGTTGTTTAACAACCACACGTCTGGAATTATTAATTTTTCCGTTCAATGGAAGGGTTTGTAAACTCCTGGGAACTACAACACTCACAGATCACACGAGTTAGTAGCAAAATGTGATACTTTATGTGATTCATCTGCGATATTTTATTTTAAAGGGGAAGATAGGAAAGAAATTTGGATGGCAGACGCATAATAACTACGTGATGAATTACTCATTAATTTTTTTTTTTTCTGTGTAAGTACCTCCATTGTTTTCCTGTTATTCAGGTCGCATTTTGAGGACTTCTGCATCTATCTTCGCACCCTCCTTTTCAATTTAATCTTATTAGTATTCCTCGTTAGACGATGTCAATAAAGGAAACCTATAAAGCAACTATGTATTCATTATGTGTAACGTCTTTTGTATTTTATGTAAACGCCTTTATCAACCAGAAATCGCCCATGGTGTTCCATTGTTGTTGATATTTGATGTAAGCTTTCCTCTCTATCCCTGAAGCTGTCAGTTACTTCCTGTTATACTCAAACATTAAGGTGTATTCTTATTACATTCTTAATAACTTTTTTCAAATGTTATGACAATCGACATCGGCAATATTAATTGCCAATCAGAAGGGTTTTTTTTTTTTTCACTCGTTGTTCTAAAGTTACTATATCTTTTGTACAAGGACCAATTTTTAACCTTTCAACGCAAAAAAACCATCGCAGAACTAACACTTTTTCAGGAAAGAATATCAATTACGATTTATATATATATATATATATATATATATATATATATATATATATATATATATATATATATATATATATATATATATATATATATACTAGGCAACCTAATTAGTAGACTAGTTAATGTACTAGCTAGCCAATCAACCCGCTGTATATTCGAATCCATCTACGCCGTGTATCTTTCTTATGGTCCTTAGGGGAAGAGTAATTTTATTCCTCAGTGTAAAACCCCCATTGTACGAGTATATTTGGTCTCTAAAGTAGGGTTTTCGTTTTATGTAAAAAAATAAATAAATAAAAGTACAAAAAAAAATTAAATATATCGTTATCATTTTATCGTTAACTAATGGACTATAGATCTAGAACTTTTTTTCCCTTTCAGATGAGAGTACACAAAAATAATTATAGATATTTTATTGTAGGTCTTACAATATATCGGTAAAGTGATCAACATGATTTCAATAAATATGGCATTAATAGAATTCCGATAATTCATGTGCGTTATGAACATGTTCCAGTTGTTATTGCAAGTTAGCGTGCTTCTGTTTATGCATTTGCTGGGTTTGCTTAGTTTAAGTACAATGAAACTATATGCAAGTAGTAATAAGACTTAGGAAGTCTTCTCTATCAGCTCTAACAAATTTTTAGATGGAAACATTGAGTAAAAGGCATTAGAAAATTATCTTCTCAAATATAAGATAGGGACTAGGTATGTTGATATATTTTCTTTATTTAGAATCGGGAACAATCGCTCGTTGATTTATTAGACTATCTCAACAATTATATCCAACCATAAGGTATATTTGTTTATTTGAAACTAATAGTTTGCTTCTTGGATTTAAAATGAACTAAATATGCAGGAAAATTGAAATTGTCTGTCTACAGAAAACTAGCGCGAACTAACAGATACCTCTTCTTCACACCATTCTCTTTATTACTATGGTTACCAGAGAATAGTGATTTTACGAAGTAGTTTTCCGTTGCCTTCTTTGCCCAACAGTAAGACTGTATTTATATCTGTAGATATGTGTGTAAAGGGGCCGGTTTGCTTGTTCTGAGGGAATGTAATACGGGGAGAAAATCTCTCCACCACTAACTCATTGAAAAAGACCTAATAACAGGTTCTCCAAGTCATAGATAGGATTTGAATCCAGGTCTTTCCTAGCAAAAGACTCCATTGAAGACAGTTGAGCTCAGGAGACTCTCTTCACACCATCACAAACCAAATTAGGAATGATCTCAATACTGGAGAGCAAGAGAGAGAAAGTTCACCGTCTTGTTAGTGATAAGGCACAGTTAATTAATCAAATAACTCTAGTTTTTAACAAATATCTTTCTACAAAATGGTTACGATAAACGTGAGCCCTGTATTTATATCATCATAACGCTAATTACGGATATAGACCATATTGGTTTGTTCCGGTCTCATTATTCATCTAATATAATTTTTTGAAGTCTACTCGGCCTTCTCTTTCCAGTTGGTTAATATTTTATTATTTGTTTAGGATATCGAGTGTTGACCATTCGGTATGCATGCTCTATCCAATTTTGTTTGTAATTGTTTAAAAGAAATAGTTTTTCTTCTATGGATTTTAATTTCAGTCCTTTTAAAATATATTCGTTCCTTTTTTGTCTAATACAGGTATCCCTCGATGTTACCACGTATATCAAAATCGCGTTAATCGAATCTAATATTCAATGGTAAAAATTACAACTCGTTCATGATCGATTACTGTATTAATAATTCGTTTTATATGGTACTCTTTTAGGAAAGATAAAAAATGAATGCAAAGTAAATGTTTAATAAATACTTGAACCTAATTATTTACTGAAATTTTTTTTTTATCAAAAGAGGTTGTCAAGAGTCGTTTGAATAGTTCTAGTTCTTCTTCTTATCGGCATAATTTCTACGATAACAAGCAAAATGACTCTCCAGATCTCGGCAAACAAGCAATAAAACATAAAGAAAAAAATACTGCAAATATACACGATGATACAAATTAAGTGGATATTGAATCCAACATTATTTCATAGCCGAATATAGAAACTACAAGAGTTTCGTGCCGAATATATAGAAACTAAAAGTTTCAGCCGATGCAAGGTTGCCCATAAGCAACCTTATGGGTAACTCGTAGTAAAGGTGGAGTAAGCTCCAGATCACTTTCCTTAGTATTTTCCATAATGTAAAATACATCTTCTAGAGGACATGTATGATAAATAAGCCTTTGGCTCTCTATTTTAGTAATACATGATGGTTTATTTATTTTCAATTACAATTTAGAAATTAATGAACAAAGAATAAAAAAAAAATCATACTATACTGACATCGGAGGTCGGGTATGTCTCTCAGATACAATTTACCGTCACAAATTCATCGCAAACCTTTACATAACATGTGTTAAACCAAACTGACAGCAAAAAACAGTGCGGAATATCACTCGTAACATATGAATGCACAGCTACTCATGACCTCCAAGCTATACACTGAATTGTGAAAGAATATTTATATTAAACATTTTGCATGTATCTGTCAGATCAGCTGCGAGCTCCGCAGTGTTAAAGGCGCGTTAATCAAAACTCTTGCCGCGTATATCAAGGGATTGCCGCAATTAATTTCGCCGCGTTAATCAAATCCCGCGTTAAGCAAGGGATACCTGTAATGTGTATTTTGCAATTCTTCTCATGAAAAATTTGTTTGTTTATTGCCCAAATATCTGCCATATAATAATGTGGGCACTGCTAAAGTATTGTATATTTTGAAGCGTGTTTCTTTTTGTATTATATTTGGATTGAGTGTTCTATTTATCAGGCCTATAATCTGTAAAAATGTTGAAGTTTTTAATTTTATGCCTTTTTCTCCTTCATTTGATATTTCACATCCACGATAACTGAAAGTATTTATCTGTTCTATTTTATTATTATTAATAACTATTTTACTTCTAACTGAAGTTTGTCCACAAAATTCCATTGTTTTAGTTTTATCTATGGATATTTTCATTCCAAACTCTTCTACTATAACGTTTAAATTATATATTGCTCTTTGTAAATTGTCTTCTTTATCTGATATTATTACCTGATCATCTGCAAATAATAGCGTATTTATTTTGTTATTCCGGGAAATTTCTATACCTGGATAGTTCTTAAAGTTCTTAAAAGAACTGGGCGATGGACTGAGTCCTTGACTCTTTATCCCGTCATCTGAATGAAGAAAATCTGTGTGGATGGAGTGTTATTGAGCTAAAAAGCTCTAGTCATGGCTACAAGTAACGGCAATAGCCGAGCCTCAGTTAAAACTTCATTGGCTACAGCATTGCCATTTGTTACCCTGGAAGTCCTAAAAAGGACTTTTGGCTTGTCTCTACCTGGATAGTTTAAGGTGTTCCACTGTATTAATATTTCATTATCATAAATATTGAAAAGTGTTGGAGACAGAGGGCATCCCTGTCTTACTCCTTGGTTTATAGATTGTTTTTTTCAGACTTTTTTCATTTATTTCTTTTTGTATTTTATTATCTTTGTATATATTTAATAGTGTATGTAGTTAAAGATTAGGTATATTTATTCCTTGTAATATATCAAACAGTATATATCCTTTTACTTTGTCTGTTTCATAATTTATACACAAAAAATGAGTTGTTTCTAAATTAAATTCTCTTCTTTTTTCTATAAGTGTTTTAAACAGAAAGCTGCATCCATTGTAGAGTTTTTTTCTAAATTCATTTCGACATTCTAAGGTTATTTTTTTCACTGTATATTTTCAGTTTTTCATTAAGTATTCTACTATATATTTTGTAGCATGTATTCAATAAACTAATACCTATGTAATTAGCACATTTTGTTTTATCCCCTTTTTTAAAATATAGGTATTACTATACTTGTATTCTATTCTATTGGTATTTGTCCATATCTTCTACTGCTGATTTACCTTTTTTTTTTATTTTACTTAGGTTGCCCTTTAATTCTTTCTATATATATATATGGATGCTCACGTTAACAGTATCGTCTCCTTGTATATTTTACAGGAGGGTACGAATTTTCATAGGCCTTGAAGGAATTCAATCACCATTCTGCTTCGTACGTGCATTTATAACAGCTATTTTGAACTATTAATATGCTGCTCTTATGCGACCGATCGCAACGCCACTTACTGTGGCTGAAACAGAGACTATTGTTGTCCAGTCAGTGAATAAAGTTTTTTTTGCCGTGCTCGAATCTGGGAAAAAAAAAAAAAAAAAAAAAAAAAAAAAAAAAAAAAAAACAAGCATTTTATATCATATAAGTGTGGATTATCGAATTCGATTCACAATGATTATATATATATTTTTCCTTTTCAAATTTCAAGAAATAAACTGATAAAAATTATATAATAGGATATTTAGTAGCGATACCTTTATTTATAAAATATAAATAATATATATTATGAAAATAGAAACAATTTTTCTGTTTAAAACTTTTATAAAAAATTTATTTATAGAATTTAATTTAGAAACTCTTTTCTTGTTTATAGATTATGAAAAAGCATTTGACAAAGTAAAAAAAGAAATACACTGTTTGATATATTACAAAAAGTGTTACATTAAAAAAAAATGCAAATTGGAGTTTCAAAAAGAAGAAAACAGATTTAAAACTATCCTAATTGAAATTTCCAAGAAAACATAAATTTATTCATACTTATATTTCATCAATAACACGCAGTGTGGCGCGAAATGCATTTATTTGAGAGGATAACATGCAAATACATTTGTTCAAACGAAATACGTACAGCGCCGCCTATGCCATTTACTGTATTGCGTATTTCATAGCAATAATGCACACGTAATTCCATGTTCACGCGATCAACGATGCAATAAGCAGACATTATAGTTTGGCAGTCTTGTTTTTATGCACGTAATAGCTTGTACGTGACCATTTGAGTTTTTGGCAATATTGTCTTGTGCTTAATTAAAAAAGGGGAAAAAACAGAGGGATGGGATAATAGCAGGAAACTACAGAGTTGTTTTGTATTGTCGGAAGTCTTTAAATTACATTAAATTGTTGCAATTATAGTCGGACAGCGAAATAGCGATTCTAATAAACATCATAGGTGATAAAGGTAGGCGATCAATTAGCAGAAAACGGTGATATCATTAGAAGGAATGAAATAGTGGCGCTTATATACAACATAATGAGGAGTAAAATTATCATCTCAAGTGTACGATTTTTTGAAGGCTGTATTACGTCTAACCTGTACACTTATATTTAAGAATAATGCGATTTTTATTCTATTATTTATATATTTAAATATTATTATAAATAAAACTTATATATTAACATTACAGATTAATTTAATTCTAAAAAGTTTAAAAATTTTATTTTATTCTTAAAATCTTTTGACACACCAATTAATAATTTACATAAGTTTATTTAAATATAAACTTAAAGACCATGTTAACGGTATTGTCAAAGTTCGTAAGTGTGGTATGCAATATTCATGTTGCGGTATGTTGGAAGTAGGGCAAAAATGAACTCAATAGTTGATGATGCGATAAAATTGCCATTAGCAATAGTTTTTAAGACCATTTTATGTTGATTTTTTTCCTTGATGAATGACCGATTACTTAGAAGCCGTTTTTCTTAACATTTTTGGACTTAATATTTAGCCTTTTTTAAAACTTAATTTTTCCGTCTACGTTGAATCTTGTCGATTTACTCCAATAAGTTAACTGTACAACTGAGTTCAGATTTTATACTTTTCAGCAAAAGAAAATCCCATGATTGGGAGGAAATTTCTATCAAGTAGATTTATCTCTATTCATATATACTTGTTCATATCGATTGATAATCTCGGATAGGACTTCGTTCCAAATACCATTGCTTCACACAGCGGAAACCTGTGTGTAGTAAATAATAAACATTCTTACACCTCTCTAGTAGTATTAATCTCCAACCACTAGAGGGCGGTAAACATTCTTACGGTCCTCTAGTGATTGGAGATGTTCTAGTATTTATTTAATTCATGTATAGGAAATAAAAATAAATAAATACGTATTAAAAAAAAATTCTCGTTACATTTGACTTCTGCCAATTTCATTAAGAAAGCTCCCAAACAGATCACGCCTAATAAATTGTCAATGTCATCACCTGTTTTGTTTACAATGGTGAAAGCGTGCATGTTATAGGAAAGATCGATCTTAGAGCTATGACGCGGCACTTGTAGAAAATAGGTAAAGTTATCTATTATCTTGACAGGTATTCGCTTTCTTTGCTTTCCCTCCCCTCCCACAACGTTTTTCAACTTCCTTTGCCGCTCCTAACCGTTGCACAGCTACCATTGTGTGTGTCAAATCGTGAATGTTCACTAAATAAGCGCGGTTAGCTTGAAAAGCACGCGCATTATAACCATACTTTCACCGTCCACATCAACCAGCATACTCCCTGTGTTATGGGGGGGACTTGTATTTGAGACAATGATCACGCACGCAAAACAAGCTAAACGTCCCGCTAGTAGAGGGTTACGAGGTACAGTCATGTAGGAGGTAGTTAACCGGGTCGATCATATACCGTATGTACTAAACTGGTAGTTCAACTTATCCCAAATGTACGGCATCCGTTTCGGGAAGAAAGGATTGAAGGGGGATTCTAATTACGTGAGATTTCGTAAATAATGATTGGGTAATCATGTGGAGCTAGTGTGTTAATGTATCTCATATTGGTTTGTGACCGAAAAATTATATACAGACGTATTCAATGGTAATATTTGTCTAGTATATTCATCAGTCGGTATCTAATTGAAGGTCACTACAAGGTTATTCGTTGGCAGAAAAGACCGGCCTATGAAATTCATCTATCTTAAAAAGGATCACAAATCTATGCGGGATTTGAACCCACAGACTCTTGGTTAGAAGGCTAATACATTAACCACTCGACCAACCAGGCCGTTTTTTTTTTATTTATTTATTTTTTTTTTAATTTTAAAGTTGTAATTTTATAGGTAAGAACCCAAAACTCATCCAGGAACGAAATGGCTAAGTATAAAAACCAGAAGTAAATCGTTTCACTATTTACCAAAAACGGAACAAATAATTTCAGTGTGAGTGCGCGCGGCAAAAATGGGTTATATTCATATAAACATCACCGAGAACTGTTTCGTTATATGTAATCATAAACACCATCCTAATATTATCCATGTCCGGCGTATTGCGCAAATTCACAGTTTATAGAACTGCCATTTACCAACTGTTTTTGTTCTTTAGATAATCACACACCATTCACAAGCCTCTTTTGTCGTATTTTTTGAGATAAAACTCCCCACTATCACGATACATAACTTACAGATCTCAACTGCTATTATTTGCAAAGTAGGTAAAAGCAAAGATAGGCATTTTCCATTGTTCAAAATGCGGAATAGTTTGTTCATTCTTTGTTTAATACATAACAATGTACAGAGACTATATCTCAGCATACAACACGAACCAGTTTCCTTAGAACACTAATAAGTAGTTGTAGACAGAAATTACGGGGACTGACTGCCCCCTATTTGGAGCGAATTAGAACCTTCTTTAAAGTGTCAGTGAACATGTCATGGTTAAGAATCTTGGTTTTACATATAGACCACGTGCGGTATTTTAATTGCATCTAACAGTATGGTTCTATTACTAATCATGTAGTTTTAGCAGATACTACAAAAAAGGATACGAATCATGAACTAAAATACGCTGTGTAGGCAATTATTTTAGCTGCCGGGGGGACCATCACCATCATCATTTTACTTCCTGGTCCACAAATTTTTAAACTTATTAAAACCGGGTTTAATATTCGGTTTCTCATGCATTCCATTTATACATACAAAAAATAAATTATGGATATGTATTTAAAAAGTTTAATTATTGAAATATGGACGGGAGACTTTCGACCAATGATGCCCGGAGTATATAGAATTCCATGCTTTTATAGCTTTTCATATATAGGCCAGACTTCGAGATGTTTTGAAGTAAGACAGAAAGAACATATTGGAGTTATTAGCAAACACAGGAAGGACAACTCGGGTTTAGCACGCACGCACGCGCGCGCGCGCACACACACGCACACACACACACACACACACACACACACACACACATGACATTGAGTGGAACAAAAGCTTGATGCATTACATAGAAGACAACTTCATCGCTGGCAACCTGATTTATGGTCATCTTTTCACAAGACCTTCTTAATAGAAACCAAAGAATGATTCTGAGTAATATTTGGAAGCTTATCATGTCATATAGGCAACAATCTGCAAACAATGCTGAAAGCAGCTGGCTCATACCACATTCCATGTGTTTCCATGATTTATATTGTAACGGTTCCTTTGTTTATTAATGTTTTAGTTTATGTTTACTGATTTTACATTTCTTTTTAAATATTTAGCTAGAAGAAGCCACAAGATTTAGTGGTGAAACTAGCAGGTTCATTAATTACTGTGGTTATTTCTTATTCTATCAAGTGTCATCTCCATCCAGGAGGTTGACTGTTATGAATCTCTACCTCCGATTCATGATGCGTAGTAGAGAGATAAGTTGGTGAGACGCTAATATCTTCCATTTTGCAGTTATTTTATTTATTTCGTATGGTGATTCAACGGCAGTGAGTCCCTCTTACGGGGAGGTACGGCACACCACCTCAATTCCTACCCCCCTATTTTTATCCGGGCTTGGACTGGCATAGCTGACAATTCAGACCTATGGCTGGCTGGAGGGATCGGCTTAGGGATTCCTGACTGTATCCACGTGTGTTCGGGGGGGGGGGGGAGCCGGTTTGCCTGTTTGCGGGATGAAAAACCGCCAGCTAAACTGGGGAGAAAAATCCTGCTGTCCACGTCCAAGACCGGCTAACTTGGCTTTGACCGAGGAGGATCCTTAAGCTCCTCTCGTCGTCGACGGGAATCGAAACCAGGACACTCCTTCCTCAGGCATATGGTTGCGAAGTGCAAAGCCACTAGGCTAACCGCGAAGACCTCTTGCAGTTAGTATCGTATGTCTATAGAACTGTGTGCTCTGCCTTAGCTAAAAGGTATATTTATAAGAACTTTTCAACAACAGATGAGTTAGCCAGTGTCATACAAAGTATGACAATGTGCTTTCTCTAAAAAAATTTAGGATACATCTCACTCATTTCTTGGAGAAGACGCTGCCAAAGGGATTTTGACTACAAAATCTCTTTGGTCGGAGAGACCCCGATTCTAATCGTATTTAGGATGCAAAGTACCTTTAGAACAACTTCTCAAATGAAGGTGAGTTAGCCAGTTTCACAGGGCTTTGGTTTTCTCATTCCTTAAAACAAGCAGACCATAAAAAGAACACACTCAGCATAGACATAATACAGTGGCCTTATCGCCTTAGCTGCGATAAGGCCACTGATGTTATATCTGTGTTGTAACTGACATCATATGCACTACGCGTCTCGACTGTATGTTTCTGTCACTCTAAACAACAGTTTTATCATGGGTGTGTTCTGAGTTAGGATAGTTTTTTTCTATAAGTTCTGACTTCATCAAAATTCATTAGTGCATACAACTATCTTCATTACAAATTAAGGGGATAAAAATCCCTTATTATTTTACAGCCAGTATGCAAAACTCTAAGATCGAAAACTACGATCTAAGAAAAATAGCCGTTTGGCTTTTCATCTTATCTTCATTACAGTTTAAGAAAACGAGATGACTCGCTACTTGGCTTCGAACTTAAGAACACTTATAAAATCTTTGTTTCTTTTTTCTTGTGGCAACAACGTCCAACTTTTCTTAACATTAAATATTAGTACATATAGACGACAGACCCTAAAATGATCGACTGGGTTGATAATTCCTATATCCGCCTCTAGTCAAGACTGACTGTAACACAGAACGAATCAATAGCTAACTGGGCCCCAAAAGATGGTTTGAATCTCATTGTTAGTAATGCTCAGACACGGAGAGTTTGAAAGGTGTATTTTGAAACCAATGCATGCACGCTTTTACTATGCCATCGCTACCTGTAATTGTAGCTGCAAGATTTCACTTCTCTCTCTCTCTCTTTCTCTCTTTTGTGTCTTCTACACTCGTGCAAGAGTGCGTGTATGTGTGGAAGAGCCACAGAAATTGTTCAATAGGGGACACGAAAAGGGAAAAGAAATATTAAACTAATCGCTATTATTCCACGATTTGCGTGTCTCGTCAAGGCTTGCAGTTTTCTGGCGTGCATGTTACACAGAAAACGGGATGGGGGAGATCTAAGGGGGGGGGAAGGGAAGGACAGAGCTGTGATCCTGACAGCGTCCATTGCGTGCTTCAATGAAAAACACAACTTCGGATGGCTTTCTTAGTATACGAACCACTCTGTCGACAGTCCCACTCCATTACCAATATGTCTGGATAAAATAGATGCATCTATACGTAAAAATAGACATTACACACAAGACCCACACGTGTGCGTAATACTAGCTGCTGACAAATGAGGTGCGGGGAATAATCCCAATTTATTATAATGCAAAGGAAGTGACATTGATCGCAAATATCATAATAACTTAGGGTATGTAATAACGATTGAGCTGACGAGTGTCACATAATACCAGCTAATTATAGGATTCAATATGAAAGAGGAAAAAGTGGGTTTCTGTCCCATCTTTCTCTTGTCAGAGCTGTCCACCTGTCCAGTTCGATATAAATCCTACCATTTGAGTAACTGGCTGGTCAAGTTATTTTTCAAGATCTTTGCAAAGCTGTGATTAAAAACGAAAGAAAACAAATATAAGTTGGCATGTCAAATATACTTGAGAGTGGATGGGATGTCAGAGTTTATCTCCATTATTTGATGTGTGGCCTTTCTTCTGGTGTGTATTCTTAGAAACGTATGACATCCTGCAATGCATAATCGCCTTAAAAATAATCTCTGGATGTGGAATGTTAAGTACCGAGGCTTAATAACAGATTTATATATATCGTTGAAAAGACACTGCGACACAAATGATGACATTTTTTGATTTTTATTGTTTTAACCTCTGACAAGTTCTGTCACATTGCTACGCGATGCAAGCAGAAGCACTTAGGAGAGAGAGAGAGAGAGAGAGGATAAGCTAGAAATTGTTCAAAAGTTAAAAACAACAAAAAAGATTTTAGGAAAGAGATAAAAGTCATACAAAGTTGTTTAGTGAGTAAGAATATCATACTAGTAAAATACTGTGCTTGGTCAAAAGTTAAACTCAATAGATTTTTTTTTTTTTTTTTTTTTTTCAACTGCACTACAAGTGCTTAATGCACGTGATGATACAAGAAAGTAGTTTAGCATTACTTTGGTTTCTTTATAAAATCTCTTTTTCTTTCTCTCTTTAAATTCGATACATAAAAGGTTACGAGATTGCAGCATATCATTGCTATAATCGAAGGAAGAAGAAAGATAGAGAGGGGAAAAAAAAAAAACAGGAGCTTCCCATGCCGGGAATCGAACCCGGGCCTCCTGGGTGAGAGCCAGGTATCCTAACCACTAGACCACATGGGATTTCTGAAAGACAATCTCCTATAAGTTTTTTTCAGCTCATTATTTAAAGAATATTAATTTCTCTGAAAATATATAACGAAAGAATTAATTAGAAGAATGATTTTTCTCTTTGCTTGGAAAACATGAGTCATGTAGGATACAACCAACACGTTCTTACGCCTTTTTCAACTAAACCCGAGGAAATTTGTTTCACGTACGATTTTTTTTTTTTTTTTTTTTTTTTTTTCTGTTCTGTTGGCAAGATCGGTATACACAATCACCTCACCACATTAGTTGCTTTGAAGTTTAATTGTAAATAATTTGTACTTTTGATATGCCTCTTAAAGTGGCAATTCCCTCAAGAACTATTGCATGTTATCAACAAACGATGCCTATATGTTGTCTTGATTTTTTTTTTTTTTACAAATATAAATAATAAGATAAGATAATAATATTCGAAAATTTCCACACTTGTATATAGATCACATTATACATACATTACATTAATTGACAGTACAGACTTCGACGAGTAAACTTTATCAGAAAAAAAAAAAAAGGAATATAATCAATCAATTCTTTCGTCATTTTTGACTTTCATGGCGATATCAACCCCTTTCGACTAATAAATGTTCCTTTGTGCAATGACAGAATTTGAAAGATGTATTATTGCATGAATCATTTCTTATTTTATCTGAGAATAATTCACAGGCAATACATTTAAAAAGGCAATTAGTTTGTATTAAAATATAAATGTCATGTAGATTTAATTTTTATTTTTTGAACGGTGCCAAATTAAATAAAGTATTTTTTCAAGCGTTAAAAAGCTTAGTCTGCTCTCGTCTTAACGTTTGGCTGTGTAGGTATTGGCTATCATTTTGCAGAAGACAATAGAAAACGCGAGAATATGTGCGCATGAACCAGGGCCAATATGTTCTACAACTGACGAAATAAAGTCAGTGTTCTTGGGCGTCTCCTTGGCATACTTTTTTCTTAATACGTTACTGTTGATCTTGATACAGTACAATATGGTTCATCTGTCGTATAACCATGTACTTATTTTATTTTCTTTACGCCCACGTAGTTTGCTTTAGGTAAGGCCTGTGATTGTAATTCCTTTCAATGAAAAATTTACGTATTTGTATTCGAAATTGTTAAAATACGAAAAAAAAAAAGAAGAATTTTGCATTATATGATTTAAATTTTTACGGATAAAAAATAATAAAATTATTTAAAATATTAATGAAAAGTTTTTTATTAATAATGATTTAAAATTATTTGGTTTTAAAATAATGCAAAATAGAAAAGAATGTGATAAAAATAAAATAACTTAAGTACACCCTTTAGAAAAAAATATTTCTATTATATAAGTACATTGCATTGCAGTGAGTTACGTGGTTTTTTTTTTTTTTTTTTAGAAATTAAATCGTCTTTGGCGTGTATGTATATTTAGTCAAAAAAAAAAATTCATTCAGCTTTTACAAATTCATATTTAAACACGTGGTTCTCACTGTCAACTTGCCAGTCAGTGTGGCACTGTTGATAAATCTATCATAGAGATGTAATCCCTGCCAGGTCTTGTACAGGTAAGCAGCTGGTTGCTTCCACCCCAGCAAAACACTGCCGTAATTTAATAGCGTAGTGACGAGGCAGAAATTCTCTTGCCACACATGAGAGGGAGTGGCGTTAGCTGCCGTCTCCTGGGGCGATTTCCCACGCTACTAGTGCCGGAGAGATGAAAGATGTTATCTTCATCACCGTGGTTCACTATTAGGTTAGCGTCGGAAACGCAGGAGGGGGGGGGGGTGATAAATCCTATTCAGGTAAGTGGTCAGTGTCTAAGGAGGCTAACGAAGGCGTTGTTCTTTTGCAACTAGTAAATACGTAGTAGCAGTGATGATAATAAATCTACCAGCATCACTATTCTCTAACCCCGAAAGGATTATATGGAAAGGAATAGCTAACCATTAAAAGTTCACTCTTTGCAGCCTTTCCTAAGATCTTGTGGGTGCACCCACTATTGTTTCTGTTCCCAGTAAAAGTCTAGAGCCCTAAGAACAATAAACCAACAGAATAATGAATGGGAGGTGTCTACGGCATATGAGAATTGAAGGTGTCGCATACAAGGATTCAAAACACTTGACCTCGTACTCTTGACTCCCTACTGTTTCCGTATTTTGTTTTCGGAGTTGAGTGACCCGGAAATGCGTTGAAGATTTGGGTTGTAATGGAAATTAGATTGGTTTTGTGTACACAAGTCGTATAATAACACCAAACAATAGGGTGTTATTGTGCGATGATAATCTAACATGATAATAAAATACTATATAGGCATTTGTAATGAACATCATAGAGTACATCATTTCAGAGACTCATTAGTATGCCTGCCTTTTAGGAAAGGTAATTCGTGTTAACACCAATGATATCATGCTTGCTTATTACTAACTTATGTTACAATCCGAGAAGTTATTATTGGTTGGGAGGATACATTTGTAGTAACAAAATTTGATAGACAAAAAAGGGGTGAACAATCAGATTGTAAGTTCTCGTTATATTACCGTAAGTGGTGCGCTGTGGATCTCAAACCTAAATAAAAGCATCTACAATGTAATGCCATTCACATCCATCGTCGTGACTAGAAGATTTGCATAAAATAATCACTGGTTGAGCAAGCTTTATTGTAATAATATCCAAACTTCTCCTCATAAGTTTGCGATGCTTGTACTTCCATATGCTATCTTGATCCATATCTATATCCGACTTCTTCGT
This sequence comes from Typopeltis vanoorti, assembly GCF_054136105.1. Classification (NCBI taxonomy): domain Eukaryota; kingdom Metazoa; phylum Arthropoda; class Arachnida; order Uropygi; family Thelyphonidae; genus Typopeltis; species Typopeltis vanoorti. The sequence continues at coordinate 115,361,548 of NC_143554.1, forward strand.
AGCCCAGTCCATAGCTACGATACCTTTGGGTTGGCAAGATTTGGGCTCAAATCCATCTAGGATGCGAAGGACTTTTATAAGTTTTTATTTTGATTTATCTATATATAAAATTAAAATATAAAAACGTTTAATTTAAATTTTTGAAGAAAAATTATTTTCAATTTTAATAATAAATATTTAAATTTATTGCTGCACCTATTATTTTTTTAAAATAATCTTTTTATTAACAATATGAAACTAATTAATAATATAGTAACAATAATGTGAAATAGGAATGCCCCACGTGGTGGCCGGGATAAGAAATATCCCCACCGTAGCCCATGCATGTTGTACGAGGCGACTAAAATGGGTACCGAAGGAGGGTAATGGATGGCGATGCTGTATCCAATGAAGTTCTAACCGAGGCTCGGCTATTGCTGGTACCTTCCTGCCATGATCAAAGCTTATAGCTGTATATTATCTCTTCCAGGAATTTTCTTTCTACAGATAACGGAGAATATGAAAAAAATTCTTGCTTCACCCATCTAGCCACAAAAAAAAAAAAAAAAAAAAAAAAAAAATGGCGAATACAGAAGAGTTCAGCCATATGGATGAAATTTTTTTTTATTTTTATCTTCAGGATATCATCCTTTAATGAACTATATTCCACCATCTACTTGGTGGTACTTTTCCACTTTTGTAACTGTTGATCTTGCCGTATGTATATATTTTAATTCCGTGCCCTTGTCTCCACAAAGATCTCCTTATTTATTCTTAAAGAAATCGGATTTCTTCACGGTTATAATAAGTTTACCTCATGACCTACTTATTAGCAAGTGCTATCGACCACCTCGATGTCAATGATTTGATCGGAAGTCGTTATGAGGTCACGACCCACTGGGTGAGAGTGATAATTAGAACTTATTTAATTACATGCACACCCGTTTCTAGGGTGCGTTTAAAAAATGCAATCTATTAATTCGCAATGCATCACATATGCTGGAATTATCGTCAGCCTGGCGGTACTTTGTATAAAAATAATTAGGATAAGAAGTTGACAACTGAAAAGAATGGTGGTATTACGTTATCTCGAATGATTTGAAAAAAATAGCATGTCGGTGCTATAATGTTCTCCCCCCCCCCAAACTCTCTCCCCTATGACCCCATGACATGGATGTCAATTTTTATTTATTTATTTTTACGGTAACAAAGAAACTCCCTGGGTTCCTCCCCTTCTGCTGTCTCTCCCCAAAATGAAATCTCTGTCATCCCTGATAGATTTTAACTGCACATATGATTGGTAGTAAGATGTTTGTTTCGCTATGACGTAGCAAAAACTGTGTTTCCTGGTGTGAGATTGTCTCTCACACCAGGGGGCGTATCAATGCAATAACTCACACTAAATGACTCAAGACTTCCCGAAAATTTCCTTCAGGCTGATTAGTCTATTAGTGTGGTCAATGCTTCTTCCCTTATTTTTAGAGAAGGGCCTGCTTAAATATTCTTCAAAGAAACATGGAAGGGAGAGAAATTTCGGACTTCATACGAAAGAGTTTCGGATTAACGAATACCGATCCTTAATGAAGATCTTTCTAATTGGTCGTTTAGCATCGTCATGTCCAGCATTTGAAGGGGGTAAGACGGATGTGACGTCATATTCCAAAAATACAATTAAATGAATAAATAGGCGATAGATTATAACGTTTCGCATATGGCTGTTTTTTTATAACGTAATTTCCTATTAGCACAAAGGGATTCTCGATATGCTGAATTCAAATCTGAAAAATTTCATTACCTGAGGATGCGCACATTTTTACAGTTTTTTTTTTTTTTTGGAATATGTTATCATGAATTAATAACTGCCTTATAACTGTTGTAACTCTCAAAGAATATAGCAGTAGTTTGCAAATACGAAAGTATGAGCATGTCAAAACCAGTCTTAACAAAGGAATATTATAAGATTATTTTTACTGCTGTGACGTAATAGCCTTCTTACATATTAATTCATTCATACAGCAATGAATGAATTTATGAGCCCAGAGATTGGCACTTATTTGTGAACGCTTCAAAAAGAGGTTAATTAAACAATGATTTTGTTGTATAATAGTAACGAGAAGCTTTTCATTACCTTATGCATACACACAGTTAGTGTGACGTGGTAATTCTATTACTTCTAGATATGTAAGGAAGATTTATGAAAAATTGCTGCTTATGAAGTAGCTAGGCTATGACAGAATACGAAGCATGGAGACTTCCGAAAATATATTACATCAAGAAGGAAGGAATAAACAGAATGTAAAACAGTCTATCGTCGCCAATAGTAAAATATCTGTGCCTGCATAGAATATTAAATTGAGACTTCAAAACGAGAAATTAAATTCTCCACCCTTGTAGTAAATATCCAGGTTTCATTTCTATAGATAACAACTAGAAATTATCGATTTATATATTATTATTTTGATTATCGGGCATAACGGTTTTTCAGCATAATCACCTGCGAGAACCACGCACATTACCATCATTTTGGTAGTTCTAGCGACCCTGTAACCCGCTTGATGTAGGGTCCGCTATTTACATGATGCGATTTTAAGCTACCCCAACCTGCCTGACGTTGGGGGAAATGCATTTGTGTCTGTAGATGTGTGTGTGTGTCCACGAGGCCGGTTTGCCGTTCTGAGGGACGAATAACCCGAGTTTCCGGGTGGGAAAAAACCCTACCGCCGTCCGAGACCGGCTAACTCATCTTTAATCGAAAGAGATCAGATACAGTTCCTCTCGCCATGGATGGAAATCGAACCCAGGTCTTTCCGACCAAAGGCTTTCGTTTATACCGACTGAGCTACAGAGTCTGCGACTCATTAATAATAATAATTATTATTATCCCTGGAAATTAGCTAATGGTGTGTGTGTGTGTGTGTGTGTGCGTGTGTGTGTGTGTGTGTGTGTGTGTAATAGACCACCGTCCGATGTTGCTAATAAATTTTTGATGAATGTGTTCAAGGTATTTTAAGGCTCAATGTATTTAATATCAGTGACTGAAAGGGATCATCTCTCTCCTTGAGCCCTTCGATTCCCTGGACGACTCTAAATAATAATATTAACTTCGCATCAAAATGAGGTCGTTCAGAAGCCACTTGGGTTTGTTTTGTAATAATAATAAAAATATGCGGCATTACTTTCCGTGTTTGTAATATTCGCGATGCAAAATAGAAACTTCAATTTGAAATTAAAGTGGGGTTTATTGAAAAGAAAAAAAAATCAAGTAAAAAACTTAATTAAAATTCTTAATATAATGAAACACATAAATGCTTTTTTTTTTCATAATTAGAAAATTCTTCAGAGTATTTGGGATTTTTTTCCCTTGTCAGTAACTATAAAGATTCTAAATGCACTTTTATTGCTGTGAGCTGTGATCCTAATTGGTTAAGTGTAACCTGAGAGTTCTTTGAATCAACTTACTTTTCAACTTTTTTTTTTTTTTTAATTAGAGAATTCGTCACACGTTTCTAGTATATTGCCATTTATTTTGCTATCACGAAATAACAGTTCAAACATCAGCAAATCCGATATGTCTTCGCGGTTATGATTGGCTTCAACTCGGACTTACTTCGCCGTGAGGGATTGCGGTATGAACAGCAGGATTTTTTTCCTTCACTAAAATATGCGGATGACTATCGAACATGTTAACTGAACCTGTAGGAGGTAAATTTTGAGAGATTAAAATAGGAATTTCACACATTGAATTCTTAATTAGATCGCGGGTAAGATTTTATATCAGGAATTACATAGTCAGTTTTTTGATAGAAACATTTATGCTATACATTATATTACATTACACAAGAAACACGCCCTCTTATTGTTATTATATATAATAATAATATTAAAAAATTAAAGGTGTGTTAATATATTTACTTTTAATTATAAAATTAAAAAGAATTAAAAAATACTAAAACTACATTTTATCTAAATAAAAAAGTTTTTATTATCTTCTTGAAGCAGTTTTTCAAAATATTTTTTTGAAGTCGAATAATAGTTTTAGATTTATTTCTTTAACAGCAGTTCTTTCTGCGTTTAGAAAAAGTTTGAAATTATTCACGCAATCTATCGTAATGAAGTATCCTATTTAATCTTTCTTGTCAGCTGCACTTTTTTTTCTTCTTTTACCATCGCCGTCAATGTTGAAACAAAACAAATGCGCTCGTTAATACTTTTGCCGCCAGGGGCGCCTGATCTTTCGCTTCACACTTTAATTCCACAAAGACTTGGGGGAAAGGTATTCAGGAATTTTCCTGCCTATATAATGAAGACTTTCATAATACAAATAGGATACGTAATACAATAAAAATCATCTATAAATTATATATTTTATTCACACGAGGCTAAGGTTTTGCAACATAGGTTAAATTAGATTTTATTAGCGTAGCTTTCTAGTATTTTTTATTTATTTATTTTTATTACTAAAAGTAAATAGTATTCATTTCGGTCACATGACTGTGTGAGAATTTAGATAATTTGGCAAATATGATCAAGAAAAATCACTGATGAAACCTCAAGTTTTAATTTTGTTTATTTTTAAAATTATAAAATATATTATGATTTAAGTTTTCTTAATGAATTATAGGAAACGTTACGGAATCAGAGAAAGAAAGTGAATAAAAACAATTAATACATAAATAAATAATAAAATACGTATAAATAAATCACAGCCTAGTTGATCAAGTAGATGGTGTATCAGTAATCCAACCTAAAAGCTGCGTATTCGAATAGCACTATAGCATGGCAGTTTTTGTAAATGTCTTTTAGGTGAGGATGAGTTCCAGAGTATTAGTTAATGTATTATACATGTACAACTTCTCATGGATGAGATTCACATAAAAAATAAAATAATTATAATTGCATAAAAAATTAAACAAAAACTATTAAAATCTATAATATATTGAATAATTTTAAAAATAAATCCATTTTATTGCAGAAAATAAATATATTAGAAAGCTAATGATAATAATTAAAGTTTTTATTAGTATACCCTTGTTTTGGCTAAACAATCAGAGTTTACTAAATATAAAGAGCCAATAGGCTTCATTTCGGTGATATAAACATTATTTAAATTAAGGGGATATTAAATCCCACATTGTTTTAAAACCGAATAAGAAACTCAAAGATTGGAATCAGAGAGTTTCATGCCGAATATAGTAAACTATAAAATATGGAAAATACCAAGAATAGCGATCAGAACTTAACGACCTTTGCTGCGAGTTGCCTGAGATTGTACTAGGACTACTTGCATTAGCTCACGCTAGTAATCGCCGATACTTTTATAGTTTACTATATTCGGCATGAAACTCTCTGATTCCAATTTTTGAGTTTCTTATTCGGTTTTAAAACAGTGTGGGATTTAATATCCCCTTAATTTAAATCAGAGTTTATATATTGACTTCTTCAAGTGTATGGAGGAGGTGGCAGTGATTAATACCTTTGTAGGGTAATGGATGGTAATGCTGTAGCCAATGAATTTCTAACTGAGGGTCGGTTATTGCTGTTACCCTCCTGCCATGATCAGAGCTTTAATAGCTCAATAATAACTCATCCCTACACCGTCCTCTACAGATAACGGGGAAGATAAAAAGCATTCTTGCTTCGTCCCTTTAAGCCAGTCCTCATAAGGACTATAAGATGGAGCAGGTGAGGGAGGTAGAAAAAAGTCCTTTTTAGGACTTCCAGGGTAGCGGATGGCAATGCTGTAGCCAATGAAGTTTTAACCGAGGCTCTGCTATTGCCGTTACCCAGCCATGACTAGAGCTTTTAGCTCATTAACACCCCATCCACACAAATTTTCTTCATTCAGATGACGGGATAAAGAGTCAAGGACTCAGTCCATCGCCCAGTTCTTTTAAGAACTTTAAGATGGAGGAGGTGATTATCGACCGTCAGATGCGGTGATTAATACCCTTGGAGGGTAATGGATGGCGATGCTGTAGCCAATGAAGTTCTAACTGAGGCTAGGCTATTGCCTTTACCCTCCTGCTATGATCAGAGCTTTAATAGCTCAATAACACCTTATCCCTACACAGTCCTCTACAGATAACGGGGAAGATGAAACGCATTCTTGCTTCGCCCCTTTAAGCCAGTCCTTATAAGAATTATTGATTTTGATTCTGATAATGTTAAACTATCGGTCAATATTGATTCTGATTATGGTTGAAAATGTAATGCGATGTTCTTATTAACGGATATCATATATGCAATTAATGCAATGAGAGCTTCACTTCATGCGAAAAAAAAAAAAAACACGTTTCCTCTATTATATATTTCTTTCCCGAAGGTAATAAGAGAAAGAACAATATAGCAATCGATTACTTTCGCTTAACAATCTTCCGTTATATGTGAATAGTCATGGCTACGAAGCTCCATTAGCGAGTGAATTGTGCCAATGAAAAACTTAGAAAGGTGAGAGACAACTCTATTGTGGAATATCGCCTGGACGCACGCTAGATGATCGCGTATCCATGGTTACGCGTAAGACAACGAAGCAAATTTGAAAGAGAAAGAGACGTGCTCTTCTATCTACCTGTGCATTGCTTAGCTACTTAATCTTTGCCAGAAGTGGTGGACATAATTATGTATTTCAATGTGGATGAGTAGATTGTCTAGTCGCTGGAACCATTGACCACTCATTTTTTATTGGTTTAAATGCAAATTGTACTTGCCAATTCAAAACGTTTATATTTTATGATTATTTGGTCTTGATGGCAATATCTCAATTCAAAGAGCCTGTTGATCGAATCTTGATAAATAAGCGATATCTAATGATGCTTTCTCCGATGACATCTCTCCATTTTGGCCTTCCTCAGGTCTTGAATTAAACATCTTAATTAAACGGACATATACTCATTGATGCATGATCTTTTCACGGGGGGGGGGGATATCGTTTCAAAAGTTCTGCACGCCATGTGCTTTTGCTGGACCAAACATTCGTCAAGATGGGGAGAGGCTGTATCCGACCGGAACCACATTTTCCTCCATTTCAAATAAGATTTTATTTAGATAGAAACTATGACCTCATCTCACTGGCCACGCATATGTGGTGTACAGAACTTTTAAAATAAATCTCGTATTATTAATTTTTTTTCTTTTTTTTTTCTGATTTTGTTGGCCTGGTTAGCTGAGTGGATAGGGCTTTGGGTCCTGATACACCTTGTGAATGTCTTTAAGTAGATGATTACATTTTGTCCAGTATTAAACTACCATACTGCTTTTTGGATGACACAAATAGTTTAAACAGTTCCATGTTTAGTTTTCTACAGTATGGTTTGTAGATTTATAAACAAATTATATAGCGAATTAGTCATTATATAAGGGAGTTATAGCATGTTGGATTTAGGTCACAATGATTTTTGTATAAAGAATTGCAAAGAATTCATATTAAGTTTTGAACTTAATATTAATTAAAAAAGACGCAAAAGATTCAAGAAGATACTTACTTCTTCCCCCCTTCCCCCATTAGGATTTTTTCTTTTCTTAATTCTGCCTAAAACCTACTCCATGCAATGAGTACTGAAGCCCAATATATATTAGTGCTTCTTGCTTGCGGTATATTTGTGATGAGACATCTTTCTTTAAATCATTAAATAGTAAAACTAAAGCTGACACTGCTTCCTTGAAATAAAGAAAGACTAATAAAGATTAAGGCTTAGCGTAATGTGATATAAGGTCACAATAGGTCCGATTGCCATACATTATTATCAATCATGGTCGTCTTAAAACCAAGCGATCACATTTAGCAGAAACTACGCACTTGTTTTAGCTGGATTGTTTTTTTCGCCACACACACACACACACACGCACACCATTAAAAAATACATCACTCTGTGTAGTTATTGGTGATGATGTAATAGTATTTAGAATGAGACGTTGTATCCCATCATAGCAATTAAATCTCTTATTCGTCAGCCTTAATGTTTAAAATCAAATATGTTCTTATTTGTATGCTATTAATTTCTCTGACTTTATTGACTTTGAACTTAATCTGTGTTTTATTTTTATAGGCCGAGGTGAATTCGGTGTCATAGACAACGAAGCTTTAGATTTCAGTCAGCTCGAAGAATATATTAATGACGACAATGAAAACAATATGTAAGTAAAACTGTTTTGATTTGCTGTAAAATAAATTCGTTTGCTAAATCACTAAAAGTTCAAGTAGCACATACATACTCGGCAAAAGTGTTCTACATTGGTTTCATTATTACCGGATTAATTTCTATTATTATATTTATTACTACGAATACTATATTCATTGGTGTTTCTTATTATAATTATAATTATTATATATTTATTAATTACATCTTATATAATAATTATAATTTTATATATTTATTAATTATATCTTATTTTAAATATTATTTAAAAATCAAAAAATAAAGAAATCTCTTTTCACAGTAATTAATGTCATATATATCATGATATAAATAAGAATTTGGATAACTTGTGAAGTTTGTGGGAGATGAAAATCAAGGGGGAATGAACACCTGATTCCCGGAAAAGTCCTTTTTAGGACTTCCAGGGTGACCAATGGCAATGCTATAGCCAATGAAGTTTTAACTGAGGCTCGGCTATTGCCGTTACCCAGCCATGACTAGAGCTTTTTAGCTCAATAACACTCCATCCGCACAGATTTACTTCATTCAGATGACGGGATAAAGAGTCAAGGACTCAGTCCATCGCCCAGTTCTTTTAAGAACTTGTGAAGTTTGTGAGTCCTTTTTAGGACTTCCAGGGTAACAAATGGCAATGCTGTAGCCAATGAAGTTTTAACTGAGGCTCGGCTATTGCCGTTACCCAGTCATGACTAGAGCTTTTTAGCTCAACAACACTCCATCCACACAGATTTACTTCATTCAGATGACGGGATAAAGAGTCAAGGACTCAGTCCATCGCCCAGTTCTTTTAAGAACTTGTGAAGTTTGTGCTTTTGACACCATAAGTCACTTGGTAAAAGGCCAATAGTAGTAGTAATAATACTAATACTTTTCTAGTTTTATTATTATTAAACTAGAAAATTAATAAGAATGCATCATGCATTGCATCCACGAAGCGATGTTGACTGGTTGTACCTATCGACGAGAATAGGTGAACCGGATCGGCTACAAGTGAGTCAGATTGTGGAAGATGAAGAAATTATTTTAAAAATTATATCGATAATAGCACTGAGCAAATGCTTCAAGCCATTTCACAAGAAGGTTTTCTAAAAGCAATAGGAAACAAATCCTATTACAAAAAGGAACAGCAAAATAATCAATATGTACGATGGAAAAATAAACCCTTGCATGGTCAATTTCTTCGAGATAATGAGGAAAATATTGACTTGAACATGACGTGGCAATAGCTACAATATGGATATATTGAAAGAAAAACAGAAAGATTTATTCTAGACGCTCAAGAACAGGCGTTACACACTAATGCAATCAAAGCAATTTTGAACATCAGTAATAACATCAAATGCACGATTATGCGATAAGAAACATGAGACTGGAGAACATCTAATCAGTGCCTACAGAAAGATAGCTTAAACTGATTATAAATACCGCTATGATCAAGTGGCCAAAATAATTTGTTGGCATGTATGCAAATAATATGGTTTTCCTACTTCTGATAACTGGTGGCAGCATAAAATAGAGACAGTACTGGAAAACGAAACAGCAAAAATTCTCTGGGACTTCAGAATACAAACTGATCAGCATTTGGAACAAGACCTGGCATCATAACTATTGACCATCGACAAGTTTGGATTATTGACATCTCAGTACCCATCGATAACAACATCAACAACAAAGAATTGGAAAAAATCACTAAATATTTAATAATTTTATAATACAAGATAATGCGATCATTTTGGAAATATGTATTATATATTTTATAATATAATGTGTATTACTGAAACAAAGTGACAAAAACAGGTTGGGATTATTTGATGATCACACACTAAGATAATATTCTTGAATCTTCTTCTTCTTCAAGTGGAACGATACAGAAAAACATCAAAACGGAGAATTGAACTTGCCTATGTGGTGTAACAGGAGTTATATCGAACAATACATGGTCTATATTTGTAAATCAGCATACAGAATTGAAGAAGATGTAAACTCAGATGTAAGACAAGGATGCACACTTCTCCACTACTATTCTACATCTCTATGGATCTCATTATTAAGATAAAATGACATTAAATCTGATATCAAAATCGGAGCGGAGATGTTAATCTTAGCTCCTTACTTCATGCAGATGATGTTATACTCTTAAACAAATCCAGTAAAAGTTGGAAAAATTTATTACCTAAATTGAATAATTACTGTAACAAGTTTGGCATGAAAATCGGTAATAAAAAATATGAAAAAGAGCAAAAAATTGAAAACATCACTTAGATCCTAAATGAATAGCTTATAGAAGTAAATATTTCACATATTTAGGCACAATGTTTAGTGAAGATGACAAATTAAATATGGAAATAGATAACAGAATAAACAAAGCTGGAATCTTGGGGAATTAACTAAATACCTTTATATGTAATGAGAATCTCCGTAGCTCAGTCCGTATAGACGAAGCCCTATTAGTCGGAAAGACCTGGTTCGATTCTCGTCAGTGACGTGAGGAATCTGGTCTCTTTCGACTAAAGATGAGTTAGACGGTTTCATACGGAGGCAGGGGTTTTTTCGTCCCCCATAACAGGCAAACCGGCCCCGAGAAAACACACACTTTTACAGACATGGAACACCTCTAGAAAAAAAGAGTAACCAACCTATTCCGTAGGATTTCGGTTCCGAATGCCTACAGGTAAAAAGTGTGGATCTACGATAGGATTGGATAGGATGTACCGTAAACTAGCTGTATACAAGACAGTGTTAAACCCTTTTTAATTTAAGGATCTGAGAGATGGGTTACAAGTAAAACAGTTAAAGACTTGAGATCGGAGAATAATTAGAGAGGTAAAGAGATGGTATTGACAGCAGAATCATATTAAAAATGAAGACATCAGGAAGGAACTTGGCGTTGTTTATATTGAGGAATGCGTTAGCTGAAATAATCTCAGGTGGTAGCACTTCAAACAGAATGGGAGAGGAAAGGTTAGTAAAACAGGTGCTTTGGATGCCAGGATATTCGAAAAAAAGTCCAGAGGAAGACCAAGAAATAGATGGATTGTTGCAGTCAAATGTGCCTTAGGATAATCAAATTATGCGATGTAATAATGTTCGAGTCCTGTGATATCATAGACTAATTTGGAGGAAAATGATTGATAGAAAGGTAGTAATAATATAAACATCATGTAGTACTATCAGGTGTATTGTAGAGCCGTTGAAGATTATTATCAGAATGATGTGGATGAATAAAAAAAGAATATACTGTAATTTTAGAAACACACAGATGTAAAATAAGAAAATAGTTGCTGCTTCCTTACTCGAGAATAATTTATTAATTACATTATTAATCTCGATTTAACTCATCAAATTAACACAAATTAACGTAAGAGGCTCCGTAGCTCAATCAGTATAGACGAAGCCCTTAGGTCGGAAAAACCTGGGTTCAATTCCCGTCAGTGACATAAGGAATATTTATCTGGTCTCTTTCGACTAAAGGTGAGTTAGCCGGTCTCATACGGAGGTAGAGGGCTTTTTTTTAACTTGGAAACTCGGGTTTTTCGTCTCCCAGAACAGGCAAACCGATCCCGTGAACACACATAGATTCCAGTCACGAATACGTCCCAGCCATATGCCGGTCCCGAACCCGGATAAAATGGGGGGGGGGGAAGCAATGGTGAACTGCCCTGTAAAAAATCTCACCAGGAATACTTTGTGGGCAATGCCAACAAAGTCACCTGTGGTCGGAAACGACTGAAAGGGAAGATCACAATTAATAGGTAAATCTGATAATGTGACTTTTTCAATCCTTTTATGAAACCATCAACAGTATGAAATAAAAGATAAGGAGCTACTTTTCCTATGGCTAATTCAATTGTATTTCCTATTTCCTACATTTTTTTCAACAGTCGGCGAAAAACATTTTCTCATAGCATGACATACATGCTACCTTAATACCATAAAGATTTCTTTAAAATAAATATAAAAAGTGCATAAGAAATATTAATGCTTTTGACTTTTAAATAAAACTACATAATTAAGTTTATTATCAAAATAATATGCAATATATCAAATCAGTATTTTAAGCTTATGGTGGGTTCGAGATTTTTAAATTTCGAACACGTACAATACACACAATTCTATTCGACTGAGTGATTCTCTTCTCGGGAACTTGTTGTGTACTCACGTTGATTGATTCTGATACAACTTATTTTTTTCATTACAATTTTTTTAATATTACTTTTATCAAACTGGAAAAGTATTGAAAAAATAAAAAAGGAATTATCATATTTCATATTATCACACCTTTAAAACTGTGAATTTCAAAGGATCAAATTTAGTCTACTCTCCCTTAACAATCGTGGATGTTTATATGGATTCTGCTTCTTACACGCGATAAAACAAGTTCTGAATGATTTATGAAAATCCTATCTTCCTTTAACGAATAAAAAATATCCTTTCGATCAGTAAATACACTAACATGCAAAAGAAAAAAAATAAGCAGCCTCCCCAATTATGCTGCTGTCATCGGTATTTGAAACATACGGTACTTCAGTACATACAATCGGTCCTTACTCCTTAAAAGGACTGGCTTAAAGCGGCGAAGCAAGAATGCTTTTCATATTCCCCCTTATCTGTAGAGGACAGTGTAGGGATAAGGTGTTATTGAGCTATATAAAGTAAAGTTCTGATCATGGTAACAGCAATAGCCGACCCTCAGTTAGAACTTCATTGGTTCAGCATTGCCATCCGTTACCCTATATGGGCATCTCATATAAAATCAATCACCGACTATGTAAGTAAAGGTGAAATCTCAAAAATACGGACGATCTCTAGGCCACTCCATAGTGGGCGAAAGACCGTCCTAACCTCAGCGTTGGTTCCACTCAGTGACGGGCTCCCCGACCACTGAGCAGAACCGCTCATATTCCGAGGAAAATAATTCACCGGCAAGTACCCCTCAGCAGGCCGTGCCGGAGAACACTTTCCCCGGAGACTCAAAGTGCTCCCTTAGGGCAAAACCTAAGAGAGCGAACTCATTTACCCAGGATAACAGCAACAGCCGAACCTCAGTTAAATTTCATTGGTTCAGCATTGCCATCCGTTACCCTATATGGGCATCTCATATAAAATCAATCGACTATGTAAGTAAAGGTTCTATCTCAAAAATATGGACGATCTCTAGGCCACTCATTCGTGGGCGAAAGACCGTCCAAATCTCAGCGTTGGTTCTACTCAGTGAAACTCGATTACCGAGCAGAACCGCTCAAATTCCGAGGAAAATAATTCACCGACAAAGCCCCTCAGCGGGCCGTGCCGGAGAACACCTTCCCCGGAGACTCAAAGTGCTCCCTTAAGGTAAAAACCCTAAGAGAGCGGACTCAAAAACTCCTCGCCCAAAGGGGTAGCAGCAACAGCCGAACCTCAGTTAAATTTCATTGGTTCAGCATTGCCATCCGTTACCCTATATGGGCATCTCATATAAAATCAATCACCGTATCTCACGGTCGATTTTCCTTTCCTCCAAGTGATTATAATCGGTGGAGCTAAATATTAATTAGGCTTTATTTAGGAAAAAAAAAGGTATCGGAATATATTTTATATTAAAAAATATTTTAAAACATTTTAATAATATAAAAGTATAAACTTGTTTTTATTAGAAATGTATCTGTAATTTTTTAAAAACCAAATGAATATTTGAATTTCGAATCTTCTATGATCTATAACACTTTTTTTTCCGATTGCTACTCCATCATCAAAGAGGACTCGATTTTTTGAGACAACACAATTTCAAAGATGTTAAGGGCCAATGTTCTCTTCACTTGTACGTACGGTTTATTTCAATTTATGAGCATTTTTTTCCTGCAGATCTGTTTATTATAATAAAAGAAATCAAGTAAACTGGTTTGTCCCAGTCAACAATAATAGTCTTTTCGTCTCCGAATGTGTATTGAGAGAAGAAGAGAGATAGGAAGAATTTATCTGACTCTTCTCTTTCATGGAGTGCATGATTTATGGTTAAATAAACTTGGATATTAAATGCAGTTCGCGTGTGTATAGGATTGCGTAGGCTTAACTGCCTATTTCTCAAAGCATTTTGATCTGTTTGTGTGCCCGGCATATAATAAGCAGTATTCGGCAAATATTCTTTTAACTGCCATATTTTTTTGATTATATCACTGTTTATAATTTATTAAAGATGGCTTTTTCAGATATGACCCACTGTATTTTTATCCCTTTGCTTTTATGCTCAGACAAATCTATTCTTCCAGTACTAAGAGCAGGAGAGAGAGAGAGAGAGAGAGAGAAATAAGAAAAACTTAGTGGAAATAAAAAAAAAAAATGAAAGTACGTGCTTATGTAATTATTTTCACAATGCAAACCTGCACTGAGTGCGTGCTCCGAAACCCTATTGTAGTTGCTACATGCTAAGAATGTAAAATGAATAACATAATAAACGAATGAACCATGACACGTAATTTTTGGCGTTCCCTTCTTGTCTGACTCGTTTATGAATAATTTGTTAACGCAGAAATAAATATTGTGCTTTTTTTATTGCCCACATTCACGTCCCAAATAATTAGATTCATCGCGAAATACATCGTTATCTATTTTTTCTTCGCCATAAAAATAGTCCATCATATGATTCTGTATAAATAGGGGAAAAAAATATAATCTCTTTCTTTATGTGTGTGTGTGTGGGGGGGAAGATATCACACACACACACACACACACACACACACACACACACACACACACACACACACACACACACACACACACACACACTTTCATCCATATTTCATAAAGTTATGAAATAAATTTATATAATATAATATCCCAAAAATAGATTACGATCGTCAGAGCACAGTTAATGTGGAAGAAGTATATTTCTTATGTTGCTTAACTCGGAGACAACTTTGAAAGACATTTCTAAATAAAAAAAAAGATTAAAATATTAATAAAAAAATAAAAAAACAACAACCACACATAGGTAATACGAACATATTTCACTACAGATAACATGGGAAGAAACAAATACGCATTATAATCAGTTAAAAAAGAGAAAGAGGGACAAGAAGAAACTTTACAACAGCAATATGAATATTCGAGTGTTATTAATGCAAAGATAAACTGATATCCCCCCTCTTCCATCCTAAAATATTACTACCTATGAAAGCAAAATACGAAATAACAAGTCCTAAAAATTGACTTCAATTCGAGTTTCGAGCCTGGGAGAACCTCATAAAATTTTATAAGTGCAAAGACTTTTAAGCGTGTAGCAATAATTTGTACCTAAAGCAAAGAAACATAAGGAGAAAAAAAAAATTTTTTTTTGAGGAACTGGCACGTGAATTTTCTAACATTATGTGAAATGGAAGAAAACACCCTCAAATAACATCTGTTTGTGAAGTATTGTAAAACCAATTTTCTCCTGATGATAGCGCCGTCTAAGATTTTAGTTTCTAACCCATCTCAATTTCTGAAATAATAATGGACGTTGCTAAAAGCGCGTTTTTGTAAGATCCTCTGTAGCTCAGTCAGTATCGACGATACTGTTTAGTTGGAAAGATCTGGGGGGGGGGAGCGAACCGAAAGGACGGGAAAAGCCTTTATTAAGGATTTTCAGTTGAAAGTGAGTTGGTCAGTGTCATACCGAGGTGGAGTGTTTCCTGTTGGAAATTCGAGTTTTTAATCCCGCAAAACAGCCAGAGGAATGCACATAATACAGCGATGGAATGCAATGAATACACATCGTGATTTACACATGATGCAGTGGCATCATAGCTTTACTTGCTTCGGCTGTAAATTCAAAAAAACAAGCAAGCATATTTATATGAATATTCAAGCATTTTTTTATATGAATTCCACCCAGGGCTAATTATGACAGATCAAGCATATAGAACACTAGAAAAAAAGATGCTCTTTTGAGCGTGGGAGGGTGGGAAGGAAAAGAATACAAAATTCAGTGAATAACTTTATCCACTGACTATTGTATTCTGTGCTCAATAACCGATATCTCGGTTATTGTGGGGCAGAGGCAAATCAGAATGTTGCATGTCCAGGATGATAAATTTTTTAATACTTTCTATGAGTTGTAAATTCTCCCTAAATGATTATTAAATAATTTTGAAACTAAATTTGCTTTTTTTTCGATATCAACTAACTAAATCGCAGCGTAATGTGCGTTTTCTTCTACAGTATAAAGCAGAGCGGTGAAGCATGAAAAAAAACTTGCCTAACTTTTTCTCAATACCATTTCTTACTTCCCGCATCACGAGATATTTTTCCTTTTATCCTTTTTCTTAACATGCCCAAGACAATGACATCTAGTCTAGAATATTTGATTTGTATTTTGTATTTGCCTACGGCGACAAATTTACATTTCCTCCGGACGACAAATAGGTCAGAGTCATCTCTGATCGGGCATCTAGCCAATAAAACAGCCAATCAAACTTGTAGTCTAACGGATGATGTCAAACTGTGAAGTTAGAAACGAATCGACTGTGAAGGTCAAAAATTACATGCAGATATATTTAAACAAAATTACTTTCAATAAATTGATGGGTTTAAGAATGCAACAGAATATTTTATGAGGATGACAATGTTTTTGTCATCATGCCAGGGTTGGTCGATTAGATTAGGGTTAAGAAGGCTCATGATACTTGTTGTCCTTTGCTTGCATGAAGAAAATCTAGGCTATCCCTCACGAGAAAAATACTACGATCGAAGCCTGAGACTAGTTTACTCAGGCTTAGTTTATTGAGAAATTAAAGGTAGAAAACTAGTAAGTTATTATTTTTTTTGCAGAAGACAGTCTTCAAATCATAATTCCTTACGGAAGTTCTTATTCCATATAGAACACATAGCATTTAAAAATGCTTTTAAACCAACGTTTACAAATATGAAACCTCGTATGCTATGACTTCTAGACTAATGTTATGAAAGATAACTGCTCCTCCCCCCCCTCCCCCCGAAGCATGGAGTTTATGGATGAGTCCTTGGTAAACTACAGCAAAACCATGTGCAGACTAGCTCAATTGTAAAAGTTAACGGGATCCGAACCCAGTTCTTTCCCTCCCACCCAAAGACAAATGTCGTATTATCCTTGCAAGTGAGCTAGGAAAGCGCGCGCGTGTCATAATATGAGAGAGAGAGAGAGAGAGTGTGTGTGTGTGTTCGATTTCTAATAAATAAATAAATAAATAAAAATGAAATGACCTCATACGCAGAAGAACTTAAGTAATGCAAACAGCAAAGAAAAGTAGAAAAATAAATCTTTCCTATTATGTCACGCGACAATATATGCTAGCACGCCACCATACGTAGGCGACATAAATTCTGTATTCGAAATACGCGTGTATGTTTGAACAAGAAAGCGGTGTGTTTCACTGTCAGTCAACATTTTCAAATATAGAAATATTTTGCCACTTAATACAGCCCAAATGCCGGTTAATGTTTTTTCTATAATAAATAGGGCAAAAAGATAAATTTGATAAGGTTAGGATGATAGTAATCTAAGCGGATAGCGAAACCAAACAAGACAGACACCTCGTTTAAAAGGATAAAGTTGGTTACGATCATGCCCTGCAATTGGAAAGACCCAATCAATGAATCCAAATGTGAAGAAGCTTTAGAACTTGTTGTTGTTATTTGCTGAAGATGAATTAGTTGGTCTCATACGCAAGAGACAGAGTTTATCCTCCTGGAAACCCTGGACTTACATCTTGTAAAGCAGCCAGAACACCCAGCTAACAGCTATAGCGTGCTGACTTCATAAGAGTCTGCCCGTAATTCCAAGTGGACCAGTCAACAAACCAATCCAATGGACATTTGTAAGACAGCATACGTATAACGATAGAGAAAAAAAAAAACTAATAAGAAACATGACAAGCTTGCTTTTAGCTCAGGAAGGCGGATCTTGTAATTTGATTGACGAGTATGATCTCAGACATTGAAGTAATTACAATTGAGTCATCTAAGTGAAAGGGTTCTACAAGTGTACCCTCAAAAGAACATTTATTTTCTCAGTAATCCGATTTTTTCGCAAATGTACTGTGCTGAACTATCGCATATTTTATTTATTTTATTATTATTTTTTTTTTAATTTCGAAACATTTGAAAATTCATTGGAGTATTTAGTGCATGTTTACAGTACGGGTATGCGCTACTATATTAACTTTTAAAGGTTATTTGTGTTGATTTCATTCACAGAATTCACACACAAACGGGATTTCAATACTAAATTATTAATGCAAAGTATTATAATAAAGTATATTTTCTCATAAATAATATGAAGAAATATATTTATTTTATGTTTAATTTGACTGTTCTACTTTTCTTATCAAATTATCAAGATACTTAACATGGCTTGTTTTCCCCCTTTCATAAATCGCTCCATAGCAGACTAAGTCGATATATGTTTCTTTTCGAACTTTTAAAAACTGTGAAGAATTAGGATTCACATAAATACTAAAAATATATAGCATACTAACAACGTATGTGGGACTAAAACACTGAAAATATAACATGTAGAATTTTGTAGATGAAAGCGAGATTGAGGAAAGTGCACGCATGCGCCATTCAGGCTGTCTGCTTTACAGAAGACTGTCGTTAGATGGCGTGCGAATAACGTAAAGCGGGTTAATAAAAATTCTTATACATGTACTAAAAAAAAAAAAAATACATCACAATTTTCTAGCCTTTTCAGAATAATTTGCGTTAAGTTCGAATTTACGTAAGTTGAGGGGGGGGACTGTTTGTATATTACTATTCAGTTATCAGATTCACTGTTTTCTTGAGAACGTCACTTATCGTTGCCATGGAAACATCACATCGTCCAGAAAAACAATTTTACATCATATTAAAATATTGCCCTTAAGTAGAAAAGACATGGGTTCAATTCCCATCCAAGAATGAAAAACCTTTATCTGGTCTCTTTTGACTAAAGGTGAGTTCACCGGTCTCATACGGAGGTAGGGGATTTTTTCTTTCCCAATAACAGGCAAACCGTTCCTGAACACACGCATCTACAGGAAAACTTTTAAATAATATACTTTATTGAATATTATGGCTAAATTAAATATCATATTTGTAAACTCCGGGTAAATGGATTTTTGATTATTGTTACTGATATATTTTTAGTATCGACATTTTTAATATATTAAGTATACAGCTAATCTTTCTATAATTTTTTATAGAAGAATAACTGAAATAAATTTGTGTTTAAACTTTCGTAGTTTGGTAACTTTTGAATATATCTGGGTTGGAAACGTTATATTGCTCCAAGTCATTAATCACGAACATTGTAGATCATTTTGATTTTCCCATTAGTTATTGTAGTTCTAGGATTGTTCATCATATTAAAATATAAATCCTATTTATCATCCCATCTACAATGGTTCGATATTGTCCATCAGTATGCTTAATGATATATTACCGAAAAGTTTTTTTCAGCCTCCTTGACTGATCATTAGGACCAATTTTAGTATTCAATATTAGCATATGCAAGGGATTTTTCATTTGTTATTACAAACGACAAACTGTTACAGCCAGTCGCTATTTAATTCAAAGTCATTTCGGAACTTTATTTATGAATCTTTTTGATTCAATTTCGGGTGCATTCTCATTGAAAGTTTTTTTATTATTCCATGGAATATAAATTAAGATCCTATTAAGAAAAGAAAATTAGTATTGAATCGCACAGATTTGGTAATTGTAAACCTAACAAATAATTGATGACGTGGCTCAAAATTTAGGATTTAAATTTAACGAGAATTGCACAATCCAGAAGTCCTTTACGAATGTTTCTGTGGTAACAAAATAACCATATTTAAATGTTTCCATTTTATCATAATAAAGAACACTGTTGATCATTTCTTCCACTTCCGTAAATAATACAAAATTATTCATTTAACATGTTGCACCGTGCTTATTTTTGAATGTTCTTCCGGTTTGCATTGTTGAGTTTGTTCATCTTTGGCTTCCAATCAGTCATAATACAACACGTAATGCTCGGAAGACCTTGTAATTCCACTCGAGACCAGATATAGTAGGTATAAGTTAGAGTACATTTATTTTCGGCTGTTCATTCAGTTTTATTCTTTGCATTTGCTCACCCTGCACTACTGAATTAAGTTTCGATAGTTACAGGATTTATTTTTATTTTATTTTATTTTTCACAACGTGAGGTGCTTTGTTCAACAACTTTTATAGAGATTTCATAATAATAATAATAATAACACACTTGAATTGGATAGAGATAAGTTGCGCATAATACATGATCACTATTATTTATCACTGTTATCCGCATTATGTGAATATCTTCGCCTTTTCTATATATTCAGTTATATCGGCGAGAACAGCAGCAATGTTGTAGTCAAAAATGAGCTAGAGGTTGAATAAACACTAGAAACATTTTAACTTTTATAATAATTATAATAAAGTTATACAGATTTAATCTATTTATGTAATTTTTTTTATTAGTTTTAGTTGTTTTTATTTTATAAAAAAATAAACTATTTTTTATTCACCTTCATATGTTTTATGTAGAGAGGTGGATAATGATCTCACGATTCATGATACTAGGTTTTTATATGTTATTTTAATGCCTCAGTACTTTGTTCATAAAAAGTGTCCAGGAAGTAAAATTTATTTTCTTTTTCTCTTTTTTTCTTTCTTTTAATCTTCTTGTTTTATGGAGTGCGCGTTAGTCCATTTAACCTACAAAATCAAACTGTGAAGCGCTGTGTAGCTATCAGTAGCTCTTGAAGTAAACATTTGCAATGTAGTGTACTGAAGTGGACCAAGTTCAAGCCTTAATTATATATATATATATTTCCCCTTTCCTTTTCTCTCTGTCTTTTACACCCCCCCCCTCCTCCCTCTTCTTTCAGCAAAGCAGAAACAGTAGAGTTTTCGGTATGTTGCCCTTACGTTTCTCATACTGCTGTTTGTAGGCGTGTTCATTTGCCCCTTGACTGCCCTGTATGGCCTAGAGCGTAGCTGTGGAACAAATGAGTTAAAAAAAGGACCTAGTTGGGAGGAAAGGTGGGGGGGGGAAGAAGAATGGCACTATTCTTAATATTTGATTAAATGGAGAATTAAACAGTTCCGGGAAATATGAGTAGTGTAGGAGTATCAAGGACTTTGCTGGCTATTGGACAAACCTCCTCCTCCATCTGGATACGCGACTTTAGAAAATAGAAAAATAAAAGATACACAAACCACATTGGCTTAGTTAATATTAAACTAAATCACGTTCCAAACAGCCTTGAGGGGAATGGACACTTAGTTGTTTTGAAGCAGATGGAGATCGGATACAAAAGCGGAAAGAAATAAACAATGATTGGAATTTTTAATATTTTTTGCAGGTCATAAAATTTAGCTATGAATCAGTTTTCGTATGCAAATCAGACATGCGAAGATCTGATAAAGTTTAAGACTCAGTCCTGTGCTGATAATCACATACTTGATTTACCTCAATACTTTTGGAGAAATGGATCGTGTTTTTTTTAATTGTTTTATTATTTTTTTTAATGTAATTGTGTGCATTGCACAGCAGAGATAAGACTACAAAGAAAATCGAGAACTTTGATTGCACCTTGTAATTACAATAATAGCCGGTACAAAACATATTACTTCTTTTCATTATAGAAATGACAATTATTTAATAGCTTACTAGACTGTTCTTGCCATTAATTTTTATTATTTCTATATAATCAATTGAAAAAGCTAGAATTCTATAGAAAATAATTAAAGAATTTTTTTCGAAAACGATCTTGATTTTTAAACACCATATTTTGTCCAGCATGAGATCTATTTAATTGAAACCATTTCTCGATTTCTATGTGCTATCTTTTGCATCTATTTGGGGCAGATTATATAATCGAATTATTCTAATTTGGCCTGTGATTATACTAATGCTATCAGCTATCTTGATTACAAAAAGTGCTAAGCTTTTGATAACCGAAATCATCAAGGACCATCATGTTACCATTTCTCATTACCCAGATTAATGACAGTAGCCTAATTTATGACTCCCCCCCCCAAAAAAAAAACAGAAAGAAAATAATGTGTTGAACTTAGTTACTACTTTACTTCTGAAATTATCTGATCTGATTTTGTGCAACCCATCCCATCCCGATTATTCTTCTACCTTGGAGCTTCTCCATTGGCACAGATGTGTAATGACACAGATCGCAGTGCCATATTTTTCAAGCAACCTACTCTTCCAGACAGCCAGTTCCATTACAATCGTGTTTTTTCACTTTTTTTTCTTTTGATCGATAATTGAAGGATTATCTGGGATGCTAAATTAAGTGCATTATATTTTTTTCCCTTTAAATCTGTTGTGCTATTTAGCAGCTTCCTTCTCCCCCCTTCTAGTTTTTACGCTCCAGACATTTTTGTGGAATAATAGTGATTTTTTTCGTCATTATTCCTCAATTTTTAAATAAGTTATACGTTACGTTAAAATTGTACATCGCTGTGATTTGGTTGCAGCGTCATCTAGCGAAAATACTCCTTACTAATATAATTTATTGAAGCAAAGCAAGGCCGATGGTTGGTTGAAGTAACTGTACGCTGGTGGGAAAAAAAAAAGAAAAAAATTCATTGTACCAACCCTTTCCTTGTTTATTTTAATGATATCCCTTCTCTCTTTTTGTTTTTTTTTTCTTTTGTTTTTCTGATCTATGTCTATGTAGCAACCAGAACAAACTGCATGAACAGAAGACTGAAAAAAAAAAAAAAAAAAGATAGAAAAAGAAAAATATCGTCTGCACAATTAAGCCTAATTGTTTAAGCAATTTATTTCAAGGTGAAACGTCGAATAGATTTGCTTTATGTCTTCCATGTTCGTTACGTGGCCTTTATTGTTTTTTTTTTTTTTCGCCTTCCTGACTGCGATAGTAGTCTTTATTATCACTGTTGAATGCAACCTTTCTATTTCATGATATCCATCTTAAAAAAAAAAAAACTTCATGCTTGCTAACTCTAATCATTTATCTCTTTCGCACTAATCATTTTCTCTAATTTGAAACGCAGACGTAATTTTTCTTTTTTTTAAATTTCCGAAAGATAAAACAAATTTAGATTTAAACACTATAAACAATGCAAAAAATACCCACACGTTGTTAATCAAACATAAGGGCTTTGTTCTGACAGGTGAATGTTATAATTTATTAATTTATAAAGGTATAATTCAATGGGAAACAACATCGTGTGCTCATCTTCCCTTAATTTTTTTTTCTGCTTTTCTAGAGCGTTGCACATGATCGCATTCTCCATCATAGTCACACACTTGCTCAAAATAACCCCAATAACCACACTTCTCACTTTTCCCACCTTCTAAACATTTCTTTTTCTTTGCGCTAGTGGGCTTTATGTCGGCCGCATTAAGTTCGGGTGTTGGCCTGCAGTAATACCAAGTTGTGGTCCACTGCATCCCATTACTAGGACACCACAGAGAGTGAGAGAAGAAAAAAAAAATTAAACTTTTAATTAGTTTTACACTTCACCGAGTTTGTTGCTTACGACGTGATTTCGGGAACTAGTGAGTTAGGAACGCTACCACAGCGTCTTGATCTCGTTAAGCATTCTCCGTGGAAAGATAACTATACGTTCGGTGCTAGAACTTAGTATTACTCTGTTCATCCAACTTTCCTAAAAAGCAATTCTCTCTCTCGTCTCCCCCTCCACTATATGTGATTTAGGAATGATAATTAATTTAACCAACTTGTAAACAAGTTTCTATTAAATAACATTTGCTAGATTCATTTTTCAATTTCTAGTATAAGTAGCATTGAGGCCGATGTCCACTGTAGGATAGCAACTGAAAAGTTAGTGAGCACATCGTAGTTGCTATTTGTAAATTTAAATCAAGCAATCTTGAAATAAAATATTGACAGTTTCTTTTTTGTATTGTCATATATATATATATATTTATATATATATGACAATACAAAAGTATTGACCGGCATATATATATACAGGTATATATATGCCGGTATATATATATACCTGTATATATATATATGCCGGTCAATACCATAATATATAAAATAATATCAATTTTTATTTTAAAAATAAAATATTTAGCTAACAAAATCTTGCCCTTTTAAACGAGATGCTTTTATCCCACAAAACAAGTTCAATTCCTAGTTATTCAGATAATTCGTTAAGTTATTGCATATCCTTATAAGGACTGGCTTAAAGGGGCGAAGCAAGAATGCTTTTCATCTTCCCCGCTATCTGTAGAGGACAGTGTATGGTAAGGTGTTATTGAGCAATTGAAGCTCTGATCATGGCAGGAGGGTAACAGCAATAGCCGTGCCTCAGTTAGAACCTCATTGGCTACAGCATTGCCATCCATTACCCTCCAAGGGTATTGGATTGAATGAATCAATCAAAATCAAAATAGAGAGATTGAATGAGAATCAATCGACCGTGAGATGCTGTGATTGATTCTCATTCAATCTCTCTAGTTTCGTTCCTTATAGTCCTTATAAGGACTGGCTTAAAGGGGCGAAGCAAGAATGCTTTTCATATCCCCCGTTATCTGTAGAGGACAGTGTAGGGATAAGGTGTTATTGAGCAATTAAAGCTCTGATCATGGCAGGAGGGTAACAGCAATAGCCGAGCCTCAGTTAGAACTTCATTGGCTACAGCAATGCTATCCATTAACCTCCAAAGGTATTGGATTCTGTATCTATTTTCCTCCTCTAGTTTCGTTCTTATCCTTATAAGGACTGGCTTAAAGGGGCGAAGCAAGAATGCTTTTCATATTCCCCGTTATCTGTAGAGGACAATGTAGGGATAAGGTGTTATTGAGCAATTAAAGCTCTGATCATGGCAGGAGGGTAACAGCAATAGCCGTTACCCTCCTGCCATGATCAGAGCTTTAATTGCTCAATAACACCTTATCCCTACATTGTCCTCTACAGATAACGGGGAATCAGGTGAAAAATTTAGTGAAAGACTTCTGAAATTCTTTACCATGATCTGGATTTGTTTCACCTAAATTGACTTAAAGTGAATAAATAGATAAAATTAAATGGTTTATTATTTCTAAATAAATTTTACTCTTAAATTTACTCTTAGTTTTTTATTTTTTTAAATAATTTAATATAGTATATATTAGATGCAATAATATTTTATTAAAAAATATTGTTATATTTATGTAATGTCCTAAATAATAATGAATTGTACAAAGGAAGTGAATTTCATATGTTTGACTTCTGAATTAAAACATCCATTTTTGCCGATAGGAAATAGAATTACTCTTGCGCA
The DNA here is from genome assembly GCF_054136105.1 of Typopeltis vanoorti. NCBI lineage: Eukaryota > Metazoa > Arthropoda > Arachnida > Uropygi > Thelyphonidae > Typopeltis > Typopeltis vanoorti. The sequence goes on from NC_143554.1 coordinate 115,386,948, forward strand.
TGCTCTTGATTCTCGCGTCACGCAGAAACTATGTAAGCAAATCTGGAACAGCTCACATCGTTAATGTAAGAAGTGACTAATTATTTGGTCAAATATTTAGAAAGCGACAGGTAAAAGTGGTTAAAATACTGGATAATTGCCAGTTAAAGTTTTACCAAATTGTGGTGGAATTTCATAGCTTCGAGAAAACAAGTCGATAGAGCGAATCGCAAAGCAATAAACTAATTGTTTGAAATTACTTTTAAGCTTTCTTAGATATTTTTAAATGGTTAGCACGATAAGTCAGAGGCTTTCACCAAAATAACAGCAGCTTTAAAGCTGATATTTAGAACACAATGTCCCAGAATAATAAAATTTTAATCTTGTTGCGGAAAAGCAATTGTAAATTTTCTCTGTTCTCTCGATGACAAATGAGATAAAGAAAGTAATAAGGAAAAAAATTGAGGAAGATATTTTGTCATTGGGAGTTTGACTGCTACGAACTTCAATTATATGCTTACGGCGGCATACATACTTTTGAATGAAGGGGTAAAAGAGAGCGTTTACTCAATATTTTACTTCCATTGTGTTACTTGCTCTTTATAGATTGTTTCAATGTTCTAGTTATAGGATTACAGTGTTTCCTTCATTGTTGATAGTTCATAAGCCTTAAAAAATTTATTCGTTTTTTTATATATATATATAAACTTCTCCTTTTATATATAAACAATAATAATAATAATAATAATAATAATAATAATAATAATAAACAGTCATATAGTGATACTTCCATCAGCACAGACATAAATTAAACCAACGTAACCAATGTAAGAATGGGAACGTTTGTTAGATATAAATTCAAACATTCAACCTGCCGAAATAGGCTGTGGCATGCTGTGATTATCTTTAGATCATAAGATTTCTTAGTTCATTTTTTATTCATTTAAGTTGGAGAACGATCATTTATTGTTCCTAATTTCTCGTAATAAAAAAAAAAAAAAACAGTCAAAAAATGCTTCCTAAAAACAATGCAACAAAGCTTCGATTATGTTACGCACGCCCACACAATGCAATAAAAAAGCAAGGCATCGAGAATTCCATGCACAAAAGACCTCGGTTATCATGCACATTTTGTTCTGAAGCGTGATAATTCCAACTATCTGCCATCACGCGTCCATTGTTGAACCAGTTTTGGAACCGTTGATTCCATTCCATCAGAGGTCTCTTGTCATTGAACTGATAACTAACAAACTCTCAAGAAGATAGATACAAAAAAAAAAAAAGTTTACGAAACTAGCAGAGAAACTTGCCGACCTAATAAAGTTTTATTTTAGAATTAGTTGTGTGGTCTTTAACCTGAACTCTCAATGATCTCAACATAACTCATAAATCGCGTATTATTATTATTATTATTATTAATTATTATTGTTATTATTATTATTATTATTATTATTATTATTATTATTATTATTATTATGTCTAAGTTGGTGCATCTGTCCTAAGCATCGCTGTGAAATGGCAAGTCATTCTATCAAGTAGTTTGTTTTATACAGCTGTCTGAAGCAAAAGTGTTGTGTGTATCCCTTTGAAATGGATCAAATTGAGTATCGTGCGGTTATAAAAATTCTTTGTAAAAGAAGGTTTAACGCCAAAAGAAATTCACTCGAAGTTCATAAAAGTTTACGAGCACGCACTCTTCTCCTTCGTTTTCGATAATTAAGAAATGGTCTGCCGAGTTTAAAGGTGGCCATAACCAGCCTTGAAGATGATCCACGTGAAGTGTAACATCCAAAAAGTGTAACAACACCAGAAATCATTGATCAAGTACACTGGATAACCGGCGACTCAAAGTGTGTGAAACTGCTGAGACTATAGGCATTTGAAAAGAACGTGTAGGATATATTTTGCGTGAAGAATTACAAATGAAAAAGCTTTGCGCAAGATGGGTGCCGCGCTTGCTCACAGCAGATCAAAAACGCACTCGCATGAAAATCTCTGAACAATGCTTGGAGCGTTTTAACAAGAATAAAACTGATGTTGTGCCTCAATTTATTACTATGGATGAGACTTGGATTCAGTATTACACACCAGAATCCAAAAAGAATCAAAACAGCGGACAGAAGGCCGGTTGTGCGCCAAAGAAGTCAAAGTCGCTTCCAACAGCAGGAAAGGTCACAGCATCGGTGTTTTGGGATGTTAAAGGCATTTTGTTTATTAATTATCTTGAAAAGGGTAAAACAATAACCGGGGAATATAATTCTGATCTTTTAAGCAGACTGGAAGAAAAAATGCGTGAGAAAAGATCCTATCTGCCTGCAAAAGTGTTTTGGCAATGGGAAAATCAAGGGATCTGCACTATGAATTGTTGGAACATCCACCCTATTCCCCAGATTTGGCTTCCTCTGACTTCTATATCTTCTCAAAACTAAAACTCTTCTTCGCTGGTCAGCGTTTTTCTTCAAATCAAGTGGTTGTAGAGGGATATTTTGCAGATCTTACTGAGAACCACTACAAGGACGGGATAATGGCGCTGGAGCATCGCTGGAATAAATATATGTCTTAAGGGAGATTATGTTGAAAAATAAAAATAATGTTGAAATTATAAATTCATTGTTTTTTCATTGTTAGGCCTTTTCATACCATCCTTGTATAAGCCGCTGTTCTCATATTCAGAAATCTCAAATTCGTTGATCCTTTTAGAAATTTCCAGCCGTGTGTATACTAACTTTAACACTATTAGGATCCTGAAAACAAATTCTTTTCACAAGCATTCATTTGAAAACATTACTGGGAAGCAAGTTTTCTAGGATTTTATTCGTGGTAAATTTTTAAATGTGATATACAAGTTTTTTTTTTTTTTTTTTTCCTGTTCAGTGATCTTATTATGAATGATTTCGCGAATAGAATTTCTTTGGTGAAACTTTCACGGGTATATACGTATCTATCTTCTGAAAAAGAAGTAAGATTGTTGAGCCTTGCACGATCGTGTTGCATCAAATATTCCATTTTGACCACAATTACGAGTTTAGCGTTATTATGGATGATATAATATGTCATTTTGACTTATTATACAACACTTACGTTGTATTACTACTTACACTTGGTAATATTTATACTTTTCCTGTGCATTGCGCAGTTTAGAGATAATGGAAAAGAGGAAGTGGATTCCAAAAGATGGCGCTCACTTGAAATTAAAATATGAAAAATTTAGCACATTTTAGTATAATGAGCGTCCATTATACTTTTGTGGTGGAAAAGTAACTATATAAATAAACAAATAAATTTATTTCTTTATTTATTCATCACTAATATAAGCTTGTATTAATACTGTTTAATTTCAGTGTGTGCGTGTAGTGTATTCAACGCTAGTCCTATCCTATTCCCTCAGCCCTACGGCTGGTGGAGACCTCCACCAGCTCCTTATGAGCAAGGTGGTTTCCCGTTGCCTTCCTCGACGTAAATATATCACGGGACCGGTTTGCCAGCTTTGAGGGATAAAAAAACCCGAGTTAACGGAATATTAAACCCTCCACTATCGTATGAGATCGGTTAATTCACCTTTCGGTCGAAAGATGACTAGATAAAGATCTTCGTGTCACTGACGGGAATCGAACCCAGGTCTTTCCGACCAAAGGGCTTCTTCTATATCGACTGAGCTACGGAGGCTTCAACGCTTGTATGGTATCCATATTTATGTAATAAACAAAAAAAGCAGCTTCTGTGCTATACTAAAAAAACATTTAGAGCCGTTATTATTAAACCACATAAATTAAACAGCGCTTTTATCGTATCGTATTTGGTTACGAATGACCTAGGTTCAATTCTTGTCATGACATAGGAAATCTAATGGCTTTTTAACTAATAGTGAATTCGCAAGTATTATATGTAAGTATGGCTTTTTCTTGTAAAACAAGCAGACTGACCGGAGAACTCACACAGTTACGATTATAAATGCTTTTTCTGGATGAAATGAAGATGAGTACATCGTGCAATGAACTGAAGATTAGACGAATTTGTAATTAATTCGTCGTCTGAGCAATTCAGGTGAAGACTTTTTATGTCCCGTTCCTCTCTGCAGATGAAGTTGATCTTTTAAATCTAACCTACTGACTCTCAGGAGAGATCTTAGAAACTTCATCTGTGCTGCTTCCAATCTTTCTCTGTTTCTTTGTTTTAGAATCAAATTTTCACTTCCAAATTTGAGAGATGGTTTAGAGGTCATATTATGTAATCATAAATGAATTTCTTTAGTCATTGGTTTTCGAAAATTTCTTTTAATTATGCCATTCATTCTATTATAAAGTTGTAATCTTGCTTCCAATTGTGAATTAGTATTGTATTACGAGATTATATTTCCCAAGTATTTCAATTCCATAACTTTTCTATTATTTTATTGATAAGCATAATTTTGACTTTTTGAAGGGTGTTTTTCCACACATTGCCATTGCTTTTTTTTTTTCAGAGATTATCATTTAATTTTTTTTTTTTTTTTTTTTTTGCTATTTCATTTAGATGATTAGTTATCATCCGCATAAAGTCTTGTATTTAGTTGTATTTGTTAGTTTAATTCCATCTTTGACAGGTGTTTTCCATTCTTTTGGTATTCTGTTTATATAAATGTTGAATAGGATTGGCGATAAGCCACAACCTTGTCTTACTCCTTTATTTATAGTTATAGGTTCTGATAATGTTCCATCTGCAAATGTTTGTTTCTCTGTATAGACTTTTGATTGCTTTAACTAATTGAGAGGTATTTTATCGTCTTGTAATATTTTCCAGAGTAGATTTCTGTTCAAGTTATCATACGCCTTTTCATACTCAATAGAATTAGAAGAAAAGTGGGCACATTACATTTAACCCACTGTAATTAATGTTTTTTTTTTTATTTTTGCTAGATGGGTGAAGAAAAAATGCTTTTCATATTTCCTGTTATCTGTAGAAGAAAATGCGTGGATAGGGTAATATAGAGCTATAAGCTCTGATCATGGCAGGAGGGTAACAACAATGGCCCAGCCTCAGTTAAAACTTCATTGGCTACAGCATTGCCATCCATTACCCTCCCTGGGTACCCACTCCACTTTAGTCGCCTAGTACAACATGCACGGGCTGTATGTAAGTAAAGTCATCTCTAAAAATTAAGACGATCTCCCGGATCCCTACAAGTGGCCGAAAGACCGTCCAACTCAGTATTGGTTCCACTCAGTGACGGGCCCCCACTACTGAGCAGAACCGCTCCTATTCAAGGGAAAAGCATCCAGTGACAAGGCCCCCTCAGGCCACGCCGGAGAACACCCTCCACAGAGACTCAAAATGCTCTCTCAGGGCAAACCCTCCGAAATCTAATCCTCTCCCCCTCACCGGGAGCAAAATTCCGGAAGAAACCTAAGCGAGCGAAACTCTGCGTCCCATTTTAATCGCCTCTTACGACATACCTGCTTGTCCATGCCAGAGATCGACTAACTTGGGAACCGGCCGAAAAGGCTTAGTAAAAGTTCCTCTAGTCAGTGATTAGAATCAAACTTACGATGCTATCTCTTCAGGCGATTTTCGCATTGGAAGGCACTTGCCACCTCCATCGAACTCTTAGTTTGTTCTCTTAATTTCCCTTCAATTTTTCTTTGCCTCTTAAAGGATGTTTCCATAAGCCTTATCTGGAACAATTACAAATGAAATTCTTCTAATTATCAGTTTTATTTTCTTCTAAAGAAGAAAATAGATCACCCAGTCTTTGTTCTTTTGAATTTTATCTAGAGAGACTTCCTCACTTGCCTCCGTAACAAAACAGTACCACCGCCTTCTATAAGGTTTGGACTGACCTACACTAAATAGTAGTATCTGTTCTAAGAGCTGTCTTGTATAAAGCTGAATATATATACACTAACCAAATGTATATCTATCTACACCGTATAGTAGTATCTGTTCTAAGAGCTGTCTTGTATAAAGCTGAATATATATACATATACACTAACCAAATGTATATCTATCTACACCGTACAGTGGGGCTATTCTTATCCCGGCCACCACACGAGTATGTTAAGGTACTTTTTCATATAAAAATAAACTTATTTTTTAAGTAAAAAGGTGTTTAAAAAATATTAATTTAATTCGTTTAATTAAAGGTTTATTTTAAAATATTTTTTTTAAAAAGTTACTGTTTAGAAATTCCAATTTTGTTTTATTTCGAATTATCAACTTATTAAACTTTTCTTCTTTTTCTTAAGAGAAAGAAGTTTGCACTAATAATTATATATTTAGCTATGTGGTATGTGTGTGTGTGTGTGTGTGTGTGTGTGTGTGTGTGTGTGTGTGTGTGTGTGTGTGTGATATTTGCATAAATAGTAGTTTTCAGGAAAAAATTTGCAAGTAAAATATTTTTACGAAATTTTCTGGAAAAAGCAGATTAGTATTCGATATGTTCTGATGCTGTCTGCTCTCTATTTTCTTTTTTTTTTTGTATATAATTTGTGTTCATTGTGGAACTTTAAAAAAAAATAGAAAATCGAGTCGTTTAAGCGTATAAAAAGTTTTAAACAGCTCTTTTCATCCTGGCATAAGAGAACATCAGTATTTAAATGAGATCTGTAAGAAATGAGGAGATTTTCTGATAGAAAAAGAAGGCGGGTGGGGGGAGTGAGCATTGAAGCGTATTCGCTTGTATTTTTACCATTTCTATCTCAAAAAAAAAAAAAAAACTTCGATACCGCCTACCATGTTTTCTGGAATCGACCTACTATTTACAAGAACCTCGGGTAATATTTCAACAACACGAAACATCCCAGCAACGGTCATTCATGTGACGAGCCTATATCGATCTCAACCCATCCAACATGATTGAAGTTGCCCCTTCTGTCATGCTAATAGCAAGTTCAGACTGTAATTGGCATTGATTTTTTATATAGTGTCGTATTGTTTGTTGTCTTCCCATGTTGTCTGTATGGTTTCCTAGCATTCGTTTGTAACATTGGTCGATCGGCTGTCAAGCGAAATAAACTTGCATAGACAAAACCCTCTTGTAATCTGCTACTTCATTAAAGAATAAAGACTTTGATTATGCATTCTTATAACAAAAGTACCTTGATCTAAATCGTCTCTGAAAATATCCTTGCTCCTCCCTTCATTAAATAATAGAAATAGTTAGAGTGAAATAAATTTAAATTCAAATGAAATTAGAATTAAACGTCTAATTAAAATAGTATCTTAATTATATCGTTATGTTAATATAATAATGTAGTATTATTTAATTTAACAATAATTCTATTTAATGCAATAATATATTAATCAATTTAATGTAAAAGAATGCAAAATGTAACTTATTAAAGCTAAATGAAGGTAAATAAATACATGCGCCACAGAATACATCGTTTGGTATATTAGCGCCATTACAACTATCCAATCACATTCCTTTAAAAGTATTTACCACCAGGTGTCTCGGTAAGCATTCATATTGTTATACATTTAGAGCATTTTTTACTTTTCTGAGACTTACATAATATCTGGAGTGTGGAAGCCATTCAAGTATGTCTAAGCTCTCTTAAAAGAAGTAGAAAGTCTTTAAAATAAGAACCATGCAGATACGCATTTGGTAAATTTTTAAAAGTAGTTTCCTGCTTTCAACTAAGGATGGTAATGGGCAGAAGGGATATAATTTTTTTTTCCCTTTGAACTAGTATTTCAGCTTTATATGAACTGCATTCATTAGTGGATTTTGACTTATTACAGAAATTCACATAAATTGCTGAATTCTCTAGTTCTTTGTTTTTGAACGATTTCATTAGATGCAACAAAATCTAATATTAATGGATTTCAGAAATAGCTTAAATCGACTGGTTTTATTATAAAACGAAAAATAACAGATCACAAGCTTCGAAGGTTAGTTTTTCAATTTCATGAACATTTTATTTTCTATAGTAATCCGAAATACAAAAGAATTGAGATATTGCTCTCCTGTAGTGATTTGTTTAAATGCAACATTAAATGGTCCTGTATAACCTCCCGATTTGCAATAATTGAAGCGTGATTGCTTATAAAGTAGATATGCTCTGCTACGGCAAACAGATATTAAATAAAAAGTATAGATATGAAAGATGAGAATGATAATAGTATGTATTAGGGGGGGGGGGGGGCTCATGGACTGAGTGTTCGTATTTGTGTACATGTTCGTAAACCGATCAGATGAATCATTGTCTTCTGTCTCACACCAATCTTCCAAATCTTATCAAATAAAATCCACGAAATTCATCCTATTCCGTAATAATTAAAGGCTGAATTGCTTAATATAAATATTGAACATCTAAGACAATGTTATTAAATCTTCGAGTGGCTTAAAATTTTCTGTTTAAAGTTCTTTTATCTTTATGAAGCTATTTCTTCCGTAATTGATGCGAATATAAATAAAAGGAAGGGATTCAAATAAACAAATTAAACTGAAGCAAAAACGGAAAAATAGAAACGAGAAGTTTGCCAAAAAGGATACAGAAAAACACGAGATTAAACAGACAACCATAAAAGATCGTACAATGCATCTCGAAATCGTGCTGAGTAACGGAAACTGTACGTTCACGTGACGGCCCACGCAAGCAGCTGAGGAGAAAGATAAATCGCAGATCGCAGTGATAATCATTCTCACGTTCTCTCACCCCGACGTCTGAAAACCGTGAGGTTAAGAGCGTAAACGAGGACATGCCGTGTGATCCATTCGTATCAGAAGTTTTCGGCAATCTGTACCGGAATCTAACTCTCCTCCCATCCTTCACCCTGCCTCCCTATCCCTCCCCCTTTTTTTTTTTTTTTTGAACCTGTCCCTAGTCACGTGCAGGTTCTAATCTTAAGAGCCACACACACGTATCCCATTTGTTTAGGGAAGATCTTTTTTCAAAGAGCGGAAGATATAACCAAGCCTACCAGCATGAAGATCACCGCAGACTTTGAATAATCTTCCTCTTTTGTCAGCGAGTCCAAATTCAAAGCGAACTAATGTTGTGATTAGTTACTCATTAAGAAAATGGCACGCGAATGTGACGAACTTTATCCCTGTTGGCAGTAACGATACTATGCGAACACTGAAAAACTATGAGCGAATTTAGTTATTGGAGCATAAAGTTCCTTGCTGGTAGAAACACTCCAAAAAAAAAAAAAAAAAAAATTCGGTAAACAAGGACATCAGGGACAACAAAATAAAAATAAAATACATGGATGCCAAAGGCATTTAACAGAAGAACCAGTTTCTTATGATCGATTGTAGATAAGATAGTCCCCAATCGGAGTGTGACGCTTCGACGGACGCAAGAAACAACTACGATTGTGCACCTGATTTGTAGCGATGACGATAAACTTATTTTGTTTCTAGGTATCGAAGGAGAACTCAAAAACCCAAGATGTTATCTACCCGAAATGAATACCTGTCCTCTAAAGGCAGTAAAGAGAGATTAAGAATCAAGGTTACTGGTCGATTTAATACATTAAAGTATCTTCCATAAGTTATGACGATAAATAGATGTGATAAAAAATTATAAATGATATTTAAATTTCATTTAAAATACAGCTATCCCTCCATTAATGCGTCTAATGCTTTCTTTAAAACAGGAGAATTAATCGAATATAATAACCTATGGGAAAATGCATAATTCATTCCTAAAATTTCGTTTTTTGATCCTTAATTTTTTTTATAAAAGAATTAGGGTATGCCTCAGGGCCTAGTTAAAGGAAAACCATGAAGCTGAAAGACAATAAAACATATTCCGAATATAAATTCATTATTCTACTTCTTAACAAAGAATTGAGCTAAACGTAGTTTGGCAGACATTCTGTTTCTTTTTTTTTTTTTCCATACAACTGACGGTATGGCCTCTTCTACTACTTCTGTAAATGTTACTGCTTTTCTCTTAATCAGGATCAGCCTCTAAGCATTGTCGCTTAAAAACTTCGATTGTACGAAAAATATTTTCGAATTGTTTCTGTGAAATTTCTTTGGGCTTGTCAGTGATTAAATTTTCTTCATATTCTTCAGGATCTTCCAGCTGTGCATCTAAATTTAGTAGGTAGGAATCACTCAATTTCTCAGAATTCTTGAGATTTAATCAACTTAGATTCATTTGAAAAGCCTCTAAAATCATTTGAACAATGTGGAAGAATGTGCTTCCAAAGGCTCGCATATTGCAAGCAGTAATTTCATTCGACTTTATAACTGGGCTGATATTTTTCTGATTTGGCCAGAAAAGTCTTGGAAGGCATTCGCTTCCAAAAAAAAAAAAGGCTGATTTCGTCGACATTAAATGTTTGTTGGTCACAATAGTCCCCTTCTTCCATAATTTTCTTCAAAATCTCTGGATAATTTGCGGCCACCTCCTTATCTGCACTTGCAGCTTCGCCTGTGATTAGAACATTTTGTAGGCTATTTATCTTTTTTGAAACGCTCAAACCACCCAGCATTAGCGTGGAATTTTTCTTCTTTTCCATCACTGATAGCCATTTCTTTCATGGTTGTAAAGAGGCTTAATGCTTTTGATTTAATAAGGCAGTGCTTAGCGGGATCCGTTTTTGGTTACAATCTTCGATCCATGTAGAAAGAAGTCTCTCTAATTCAAATCATTATAATACTTGGATTTCGAATTCATGCATGCATGGTGAACTTGAAGCAGCCTTACCTTTCTCTTTGTATTCAGCAGCTTTGCTTAAAATTGCTCTTGTAGTTGATTGGCCCATTTTTGTGTTCTTGTCTTATCTTTGCTCTGGACTCGCCTTGTTCATTTTTCTTTAATATTTCAAATTTTTCTTCCAATGAGATTACTTTTCGAATCATTTTCACACTTCCACTTTTTTGCTCACTAATCTTTTACTCATGATTGAAAGGTTGGGAAAATACTTTAAAATAAAATAAAATAAAATCGGTAGCTAAATTATTATCCTGGTCAGTGATTTTTTAAAATAGTTAGCCATAAAATGTATAGATAGAAAATTTTTAAAATCTGTAACATTTATTTTTAAGATGTAGGCGCACTAATCGAATTTGGGTATATAGAAAAAAAATTGACGCACTAATCGGAGCCGCATTAATGGAGGGATTGCTGTAATATTGATTCATTTTGCATTGCCACAGGCTTCCTACAATTGCAGATATAAATAATATAAGTAATAACCACCAGGATAATAACCACATAGTCGAAATGAAATACAGACACTTTAATCCTTATAAGGACTGGCTTAAAGGGGCGAAGCAAGAATGCTTTTTATATTCCCCGTTGTCTGTAGAGGACAGTGTAAGGATAAGATGTTATTGAGCTATATAAAGCTCCGATCATGGCAAGAAGGTAACAGCAATAGCCGATCCTCAGTTAGAACAGGAGACTCAAATTGCTCCCTTAAGGTAAAAAACCTTAAGAGAACGAACTCAAACTCTCGAATCTCAGCGTCCAATTAGTCGTCTCTTACAACATGCTGGGATTTGCATTGGCGCTTTTTTTTAAGTAAAGCCGACTCTAAAAATCAGGACGATCCTTAGACCACTCCATAGTGGCCGAAAGACCCTCAAACTCAGCGTTGGCTCCACGAGCAGAACTGCTCATATTCCATTCCAGGGAAAGGCATCCACCGACAAAGCCCGTCGGCGGGCCGTGTCTGAGGACACCCTTCTCAGAGGCTCAAAATATGTACTCCCAGGCAAACCTCAAGAAATCTAAACCCCTCTCACCGGGAGCGAAATCGAAGAAATCTGATCTAAGACAGCAAAACTCTCTGTCCATTTAGTCGCCTCTTACGACACGCATGGACTTGTGGTAGAGCTATTCTTATCCTGGCAACCAAACGGGGAGAAAAACAGACTTACATTCTCTCTTATAATACGAGTTTCATCTAAGAAAAAAATTGGTATGTTAAATAATAATAAAAGATAAAATTAGATATTATAGAAAAATTTCTCTTTATTTTTTAAAATTAACTTATTTTAATAATTATAAATTTTAATTAATTAAATTTAATAAATAATATTTTAATAAATATCAATTACGAAGGAAGGAAGGAAGTTGGTTGTCAAGTTAACTAGAAAAAGACTCAACTTTCTAGTTAACTTTCTAGTAAAGCCGGAAATCGAATCGATATGAATTTCTAACTCAGTTCAGCTTTTTTTTTTTTTTTTTCAATTACCTTCTTAGATCACTTCCGTTATACAGTTAAAAAAAAATACTATAATAATAAGGCCGTTAAAATAAGACATATCTATAATCTGTATTAGCTTAACATCGGATTTTGTAACGTTGCACTGCTTGAGGGCAAGTGCCCAATTCTACTCATAAAAGTCACATTAGAAAGCTACAAAAACTCCAAAGTTCTCAAGTACCTCGGGTTCAACCACTAATCAACACGTTAAACAAAATTCGCCCTATATAAGATTTGTTCCAAGAAACGAATTAAGGGCATCGTGTGTGTGTAACTACCCCCCCCCCCCTCTTCCCTCTTCATTCCATATCATCTAACCCTTAAGAACTTTTTTCCCCCTTACTTTATGAGTAACTATTCCTTGTCTACTCATAAACCAAAAAAGGAGAAAAAGACTTCGAACACACTACAAAGTATTTAACGCTATCATTATTGGGGCGGTGTAAAACGGAAGTGGTTGGGAATCGCAGGCGAACCGGTAACAGACACGGTCCAGCGCTTCCGCCAAAAAGTTGTGGTAAGACGCGTTTTAAGCCAGATACTTTTGAATGGCCTGATTCTCGCGAGGTTTCGGAAAAATCCTCGGGAAAAATGATAGCAAAGTTGAGTGCGCCGCGCTAGGCGAGTTTTCCTCGTGTGTGTGCTGCTTGTGTTGGGAGTTGCGTTACTAATACACGGGGATGTGCAAATCAAATACGGGGTCATACGGCCGTTTGCGACGATGATAGGGATTGTGGCGATGGTGTCGTGGACATCTCCCGGATGACCCTGAAGGAGATGGGAAAAGGTAAGACGTACCATTCTTTCGTTTTGTACGATAAGAGTAGAGTGGCGACAAGCAGTCGTCAAAGCGTGTAGACGGTGACTCATTCTTGCATTTCTCGATCATTTTTATATCTACATTAGCACAGTTTTTATAGTACTTGTAACTGAACAACATTCATTTATCCCAACCTGACCTTGACTGAATAGGAGAGGCAGAAACAAACAGAATTTCTTTGTGCTCGCTCACCTTTGCCTCAGGAATTGCAGATAACGTTGGGTGTAGCCAAAATTGTATAATTTTAATTAACCGCTTCTTTTTTTTATATTCTGTTCATTTGTTATATTATTAATGCTGTTTATGTTACCGCTATTAAGATACACTAATAACCATATAATGCTAATAAGGACTAACGACCTTAAGAGACGTGTTAATATGCAACACCAAAACATTAACAGAGAAATAAATTACAGATAATAGAAATATTATAACTATGAACAGAATAGAATAGTATTACATCTAGTTGATTTATCTGTTTTCGGGATGAAAAATTCCAAGAAAAAAAAAAACAGTGGTATTTTTAATTTTATTCGTAAAATTAAATACTACTTTGATGTAGTTCATCGTCCTTTGTTCATCACAAACTGAAAACTACTCGCTATCAAAGAAAACCAATTGTTTTGCAAATATTTCTGTAAATACTACTGTCGGATATTTTAATATCTATAGAATATTTTGATATATAAAAGTTTATTTCATGTAAAAAAATCTTAAAAGATTTTGGACGAGTTTTTATCTCTCATTCATTATTTACATATTTGTATTCTATGTAAGGAGCAATCAGCTTCTTTGTGCTGTTGGCGTTACATTTATGTTTTCAGGAAAGAAGTTGTGTGTTTAGAGGATTACAAGTGATTGTGGTTTGCTTACAAGCAGAATTAGTTGTTGTTTTTGTTCTGGAATTATGGCTGACGTAATTAAGGCTACGGAGTAGATGTATCACATCTGGCTGATTTATTTGTTTTGAGGGGATGAAAAAAATCCAAGTTTGCGAAAAGAAAAATCTTGCAACTTCCTTACGAAACGAATTCACCTTCGGTTGAAATGCCCCTCTAAAAGTACTTTTCGTCCTAGACGGAATTCGAACCCAGGTCTTTGTAAACACGGAGCTTTGTCAATACCGATCGGCCCGAATTTTCTTTTTTCTTTTTTTTCCCCTTTCTTCTTCTTCTTTTTTTTTTTTTTTTAACTGAAACATTCACGATTATATAAAACAATATCAGTCCACATGCAAAAATTTTCGTTGTTAACTTAAAAAAAAAAACATATATAAGTTGTCCTAATAGATTTTGATTTTTTTTTAAATTAGTTTTTAATTTCTGACAATTTTCTTACAAATATTATACGCTAAATAATTTTCTTAACTTTATCAAAATATTTTCATTAAACATCTTATATATAAAGAAAAAAAAAGATTAATTCCTAAAACAAAAAAAAAAAAAAACTATCACATTTCAGGACTGTGGGGATATTGACCATGAGAACTAAGTGTTTTTATAGGATAGATACAGGAGAAATTTTCGATTCATGGTATAAGGAATAAAACAAGAGGTCATTCATGGAAGATAAATAAGAGTTTGGTGAACAGAGGAATTAGGATCACATTTTTCTCATGGAGTTGTAAGCGAGTGGAATATGTCACACCCCCCCCACACACACACAGAGGAATGAGTTTAAAAAGATATAGAACTGGCATCGTGTGAGTGTGACTGATTATCCCTGAAAGTTCTTCCTGTTGTTTTAGATTTTAAGTGTAAATGTACTATAAATAAGTTGATGTTGCGTGTCGAGTGGACCTCCCACAATTAGTCTTAGACTTCATAGAGCTACCAGTGTAGTAATAATAATAATAACATCGCGCTGAGATATCAAACGTGACTCATTGTTGAACTGTGTATGTAATGTCAATCATAATCTAGTTCATAAAGCCTCTGTAACTCGGTTGGTAAAGGGTTTAGTCGAAAGAGACCCGATAAAGATTCCTCATGTCATAAACTGGAATCGAACCAAATTTGGTTTAAAATTAGACCCTGATTTTGGTTGCACTATGTTGGATCACGTATAATTTCAGTGGTTTCTTTGAATTTATGAACATCGCAGGGGCTAATTCTCCATGCTTGCTATGCTTCCTGCGCAAGCTTATTAATTGAGAAAGAAGTAATATTTATTTGTTAATAAATGCATGCATTTATAAGCATTCCATTTAGACTTTTATTTTTGTAGACAGAAGACGTCTTAAGCTTGCCCGGCAATAATTGAGCTTTGTGTTGTGTATCGAAGGTCGATGCTTGCCCGTCTAGTCAAAGCTACCTTGGTTTGCTCGGTTGTAGGAGCTTCCAGGTCCTCGCAGCAGCTCTGTGATTTCATGCGCTCGCATAGCCATTTCGTCGTCTCACTCTGTTGCTTAAACACAGGCCATAAGCAGTCAACGTAGCTTTGGCCAGTGAGCTTCAGCCAGCCTTTACAAGTGTGCGTGTTGCTTGGGAAAATTAAGTTACAACCAACTTTTTATGACGATGTTATTGACCAGTTCATAAAGAACCGTAGGGTAGAATTTGTATTCAAGTAGCTAAATTGGAAAAGATAGAATGTCATTTGTAAAATAAATGTTGTATTTGTTGTATAAAATATTGTATATAAATGTTGTATAAAAAAGCGGAATAATTCATTATTCCGCTAATCAGACTTCAATCACACCTCTCACTCCCTGAATGATAACAAGAGGCAAGCGTGAATTTCAAGACCAGCATTCGCCCCTGGAACATCGCTGCTAAATTCAATATACGTACTCGTGTGAGTTGCCAGTGTACGCAATATTTTTTATTGGTGATATGATAAGCTAGGTTAGATCTGTGTGCCGGCCATTCTCTCTGTCGTGAATATGTTCTTTCATCCGAATCTCTCCATACCAACGGACAGTGATGTCAGTGGATATGTTCAGTAACCATTTTGTTTTTGCTAGAAGGAAAAAAAAATCGCAGTTTTAAAGTACAGAAGTATAGTCATACTCATTTTCTAACATAAACGTTCTTCCTCCTCCAAATAAGTCTAGCTAATACAACTTCAAATAAAAAAGCACTTATAAACGTTTTTTTGGTTCTTAGAGAAAGGATTAAAATCAACACCTTACCAATGAGTTTTTAAAATTATTAATTTATATCAAAATATTTATACCGCATTAATTTAATTTTAAAAGGGAATACAATACAAGTGCTATATTGAAATGCAATGTATAGTAAAACAACTCTATAAATTTTTCAGGTTTTGTTTACCAGGACCATAATATGCCGATTCATAATTGAGGTGTCCAAAACATCAGCATACTGATGACTCATTTTGACACATTTCTGAGCAAGAATATCAACTTTTTCGCTTGCACTTAAGTATTCTTTAGCTATAGCTTTCAAATAACTCAAATGAGCTAATGTATTTTCTGTATTATGTGTTCAGTGGATCGAAGAATATTGATAGAACAATAGACTTGATTAATCTTGTCTACTTCCAAATAATTATGAGCAGCACTGTTGAATAGAAGCCTAAATGAACGAAGAGTTTATGATCCTTAACCAATAGGATGTGTGTTTTTACCAATATGATCAAAGTGCTTTAAACAAGGGTTCGACTTAAAAGGTAACATTCATGTTGTGCGTTTGAAGCATTTGGAATGTGGTGACCAGTAGCTCCAGAATATACAAATCAGTTACAGAATAATTTACGGAGGTTAATAATACTCAAGCGTTTAAAATCACGCGGGGAGCATATCAATAATGTAAATAACCTTGATAGAAGAGGATTGACTGCATATACAACAACAGAACGGACTGGGCAGCATATGGGTCATGCTATTTTGGACAAACCGTTATTATGATATGTTCAAGATAATCTACTGAAGCGAACAGATCATACTGTATATCCCAACGTAACCTACTATGTTTGGAAGGCTTCAAAATTACGATATTAAAGGCTTAAGACTACTAGTCCTAAAAATCACAAGACGTATATCGACTACATATGACAGGCAAATTGTTTGAAATGCGACGATTTAGAAGAAATGGTGAACTAATCTTATGTGTTCTAGTTGATAAATATCCCCCCCCCCCTCCCCGGTTATTTTTTTTCTAATACCATGAAGATGCAGGTACAATCGCAGTAGGTGAAATGAATTCAAATGTGTTTAAGTTATAGAAAATAAATGCCATACATTAGTACCGTTTGAGCTTCTGTTGATGCAACTCATAGAAGCCAAACTCTGGGAGAAGAAGAAGAAAATGTGTATTCAATTATAATGTGAAAATTAACCATTGTATATTGATGGTATCTACGTTGAAAAGTATTTATAGTTGAGATTCATTCTGATCTTTATTCTGCAGTCAAGTAAAACTAGGTTTCTTAAAATAACTCAAATCCTATGAGTGAGAAATATATGTATATAATCCTTATCGGATATATGCCCTTCCAAATGTTGGATTGGCTTTTTAATTATGGCAGAACTAAGGCTAGCGTATTGAAATGTATTACTGTACAAGAACTATAGCTATATTGGTTTCTAGATAATGTAACGTTAGGCAACACAGTTTATTATAAAATTAAACGACTGTATCTAGGATCATATTATATGAGAGCACATATTACACACGCAGTATGATACATAATGTTTAAAAGAGAAACTAGCATTATTTAGTCCTATTAGGCAGTCTCAGTTTTCCAAATGCATTCTGTTAATTGCTTAGGAGGTAGTAGTCCGAATAAGACCCGGATAACTCACCTTAAGATGAACGGTCCCTTATAAAAGTTCCTCACCTTTTAGATGGTAGTCAAACGTAGGGCATCATCGTTACCCAGTGAGCTACAAAAGCTTGGTTCCTCCCTTATTTGCGAGGTTATTTTAGAAGTTTAGTGATTACGTCACACTGGCAGACGTATATTTATGCTCTTGCAAAAAGATGGACAAAACTACTTACTCATTGAAGCAAAAAAAATACTGAAATAATGTTCTTACGCAAATTAAATATTAATGCTTATCATTTTAATGTCAACCTACAGAAGCAATCGCAAAAACGGACTTCTCATTATATTTTTTTTTATTACTTTATTTTTTTATTTTGTTGTTTATGAGATTTTTCTGGATAATTTTAATATTTTGTTTATTTCCTAATTGTTTATATAATCCTTTTGAATAAGACTATTATATATTAATAGAAGAAGATTCTGTTTTCTTTCGTGTGTTTTTTTTCTTTTCTGTCTTTCTTTGTTCGTTTTTTTTTTCATTTTAATTACTTTGGTTGATATTTGGTTAAAATCCACATGGACTTTCCTATTTTTTTTTTTAAGTGATATGGACGCCCATATCGCCTCATGTTCCTCCAATATTTATTATTATTATTCGGGCCGGATGTATGGCCGCCAACGAACAAATAAATCTTTCCTATCCTAAGAAAAAGTACTTTAACTTTTGAAATAACGTGTGGAATTATTTTTGCGACATTCAACGTGTTTGTATGTGATTATGGAAGTTGAAAAGAACAAGTTTATTTATTTATTTATTAGTTTTTATTATTAGATAAAACGGGCAGCTATCTGTATTTTAGTTCTTGCGCAGGAAGCGTCCTCTACATTTAGCTAATATTATTCACATTTAGGGAATGTTCTAACAGAGCATAACAATAAAAGATAACATTTCAACGTATGAATAAATCCAAAAATGAAATACTGAAAACAGCGTTAAATGATAGAGAACATCTGTTTTAGAGCTTTATGTATATTTACATGGAAGTAAAACTTCTTGTTCTTCATGTAGCTTCCTCAATGCGAGGGTGCATCGTCATGTCCTTCCAGTCCTCTCGATTGGCAGCTCTTCTTTTTGTTTCAGCATAGTCACGTGATCCTGTCCATGATCCTTCCTTTTTTACCTCTTGATCCTCTTCCCATAATCTTTCCTTCTAAAACTGTTAGTATCCTCTGTTCTGCTGATCCCCTCAGTACATGTCCTACCAGTCTCATCTTTCTCTGGATCATTTCCTGCAATAAAGAATGTGTTTTCATTCTCTGTAGTACCTTTGCATTTGTCACGTGCTCTATCCATGAGATTTTCAGTGCTCTCCTATAACACCACATTTCAAAGGCCCAACTAATTCTGAGCAGATCTTTATTTTTCCAGAAGACATCTTTAGCTATGTATGACTGTTCTTATTTTTATTTCTTTATCTTGCTTTCTATCTGCAGTAAAGTAGATGCCTAAATATTTGTATTCTGTTGTATGTTCAATATTTATATATATTGTTTATGAATATTTCTCCATCGGATCTATTTTCTTTTGAGATTCTCATAAATTTTATCTTTTTTGCATTTAAATGTAGGCCAAAATCTTTACCTTCTTCAATTAGTAGCTGCAGCAGTAATTTGATTAATTTATTTCTGTTTCCTGCGATTAGAATGGTATCATCAGCATATCTAAGATTATTGTATTTTATACCATTGATGCTGATTCCTATATTTTTTTTTCAATCTTTTTCATCACTGTCTCACTGTAAATATTAAATAGATTTGGTGAAAGGATGCAGTCCTGTCTAAATCATCTTTTATATTTTCACTTCAGAAGTCTCAGAGTTAAACATCTGCATTTTCTGCTTGGAGTAAATCATTTTTATAAGTTTATGTACATGATTTTCTAAGTGTAATTTTTCTACAGTATTAAACAGTTTATTGTGTTTTACTTGATCGAAGGCTTTCTGAAAGCCTATGAAGCCTATGTTAAGCATACGTTACAGTTCCTTTCAAATGATCTTTCTTGTAATATTTTTAGTTCCAGAATAGGAAAAATAAGTAAAGCTTACTTATTTTAATTTTAATTCAACTTAAATTATAAAAATACATTTATAAATAATCCGATTAATAAATAAATTATTAATCTCTTAAATGCTTGAGTTATCGTTAAAGTTTTATAAAAAAAAGACTTAACACCTTTTTATTAATTTTAAGTAGTGACTTAAAAAGTAATAGGCGCAGAATCTGAGCATTGGTTTGAAAACAAGAGTCCTTTTTAGGACTTCCAGGGTAACAAATAGCAATGCTGAACCGAGGAAGTTAACTGAGGTTCGGCTGTTGCTGTTATCCTGGGTGATGAGTTTTTGAGTTTGCTCCCTTGGGGTTTTTGCCTTAAGGGAGCACCTTGAGTCTCCGGGGAAGGTGTTCTCCGCCAGGGCCCGCTGAGGGGTTCTTGTCGGTGAATTATTTTCCTCGGAATTTGAGCGGTTCTGCTCAGGAGTCGGGGAGCCCGTTGGGGTGCTTGAACGGGGCGGCCGACACTGAGTGGAACCAACGCTGAGCGGTTCTGCTTAAACGGGGAGCCCGTCGGGGTGCTTGGACGGGGCGGCCGTCAATGAGTGGAACCAACGCTGAGACATGGACGGTCTTTCGCCCACTATGGAGTGGCCTAGAGATCGTCCGATTTTTTGAGATTTTACCCTTTACTTACTAATCAGGGTAACAATTAGCAATGCTGAACCGAGGAAGTTAACTGAGGTTCGGCTGTTGCTGTTATCCTGGGTGTGAGTTTTTGAGTTCGCTCCCTTAGGGTTTTTGCCTTAAGGGAGCACTTTGAGTCTCCGGGGAAGGTGTTCTCCGGCACGGCCCGCTGAGGGGTTCTTGTCGGTGAATTATTTTCCTCGGAATTTGAGCGGTTCTGCTCAGTGGTCGGGGAGCCCGTCACTGAGTGGAACCAACGCTGAGATATGGACGGTCTTTCGCCCACTATGGAGTGGCCTAGAGATCGTCCGATTTTTTGAGATTTTACCCTTTACTTACTAATCAGGGTAACAAATGGCAATGCTGTAGCAAATGAAGTTTTAACTGAGGCTCGGCTATTGCCGTTACCCAGCCATGACTAGAGCTTTTTAGCTCAACAACACTCCATCCACACAGATTTAATTCATTCAGATGACGGGATAAAGAGTCAAGGACTCAGTCCATCGCCCAGTTCTTTTAAGAACTTTAAGAATCTGAGCATTAATAATCTTATTTTAAACTAATTTTATTATTTGTTTATAGCGAAATAAAATAATACAATGGGCAAATTACAACATAAATTATTGTATACAGTAATGTGTAATAAATAATGAAACAAGAGGGAGCGGTACTTCTGCCATTTACTGTTCTGCTTCTTTTTTTTTTCCTCTGAAACTCTCCGTGCTTCTAACTCTTTAAGGGCTTCATTTAAAAGCTTTTGTCAACAGCTTCCACCAACTGCTTTACATCTTCATTGTCAACTTCCAACTCAACACTATTTTGTCACCAGTCGTGTAAGATTTTGTCATTGTAGATGCGAATCTATGAACATATATTTTCAGGAGCATCTTACAAACAATGTTCATACACGGCTGTTACCTGACTCCATGCTGTAACAAATCTTTGTACAGTACAAGATATTACGGTATATTCATTCCCAAGAATCAGGTTTTTTTTCTCCCTCAAAGCAGAATGGTCTCTGAAAAGTATTTCATAAATATGCCTCGAAGGCCGCAATAACACTCTGGCCTGTTTGTTATTCTGTGAGCATGTTAATTGGATGGCTAACATGCGCGTGGTAGTAAGCCGCATACATCGTAAGTCAAGAACTTTTTATATAAACAACAACGACAAAAGTTTGTGGAAATGTAAATTTGTATGTGTGTGTGTGTGTGTGTGTGTGTGTGTGTGTGTGTGTGTGTGTGTGTGTGTGTGTGTGTGTGTGTGTGTGTGTTTACAACAGGAGCAACGGCACAAATAATAATTAAATAAACACGTAACTGAAGCGGAGGCTGATGTCTATGAATGAAAGTGTAAATCACCAATGATAGGCTACCATAAACACAAAAGCAAAGTGTCCATCGTATATAATCTACGAATTATGATGTAATTATTTGCAAAAAAAAAAAAAAATCTACTTTACGAATTATACAGCGAAACAAATATTACCAAATGCTGATTGTAATAAATATAAGATCGAGCTGATTTAAAGTATGGAGTAAAACAAAAAAAATTCTAATCTGCAAGCTTATGTTCGATACTATTCATAAATGTTTACATTGCTACTCTTGTAACAAAGATGATTTAGAACATTACCATTGGTGTGAGAAGGTGATTTGAGCATCTCTAAGGAGTACTTTGTCATCTGAAGTTTTTCGCAATCTTCCAGAACAGAATGATCTAACCCCCTAACTTTAAATTGCTGTATATCTTCTAGATAACTACATCCGAAATGTTATACATTCAACTCTTCAAGGTCTCTCGGTTCGCCCATACTCATTCTTTCTCTCTCTCTCTCTCTCTCTCTGATTACTTTTTAATTTCCTCTTATGAAACTTCCGTACTCAACCTTTGAATAAAACAAGTTCGTCCTCAATCTGTTTGCGGTTCATGTCTAACAGATTTTTAGATCATTTTCGTTTTAACCCGCAAAGGCCATTTGACATCGATTATTACTTCTCAAAAATATACATAAAAACTGTGTTGATAGAATTAAAGCTTGGTTATCTTTGTAGGCCATCTATTTTATTATATCTGTTGTCATTAAACTGCGTCACCACTGTCTAAACACGACAAGCTGCCCAGCCCAGCAGTCTGAAATGATTTTAACATTTTTTTTTTTCCTCTTTCCTTTTTTTTTTTTTCTTCCGTAGTTATTTCCACGAGGCTTTAGTAGGTGGGGAATTGAAACTCGAAGGAAAAGACACAACATTCTCTCCAAGTACATACAGTCTCATATCAGGATCATCTCGTGGAGTTGTTCCAAATCATCCAGCATCCATTGCCACATCTCCCAGTGTTCCGGTCGTCGCTTGTTTACCTGACTCTACCTCCCTGGCACAGGGGGCGATCTCATCACCAGATGGATATTCCCCCGTAATAACAGCTGTTTGTGCCCCTGATGCTGGTAAAACGACAAGGTTCAAGGGTGTTGTCCATTCGGCCACATTTACTAAGCCGTAAGTGCGTATGTGTGTATTTTTTTTTAATACTGAAAATGATATTGCATTATGGTTCTTTTCCGTGCTGTCCCATCTTTTCTTAATAACAAATACGAATCTGTATTTCATCTTCAGCTATTTTTTCTAGTATTCAATCAATTGATATTAATATGTTAGAGATGTTTTTTTTACTTACAAGCAGTCTTTTATTCTGAAAATATTCCCGACTCAATGATTGTTGGATTCGCTGCAAAGATCTCGTCCAATTCAAATCATCGTAAAATGTTCGTTGAAACTATAAGTCATTAAAAATAATCTTATAATTCAATGAAACAATTCCAAATATAAATCAGTAGTTTCCAGAATTAGTCATCTCATGTCTCTGAGCTAACTGAAAACACCCCCCCAAAAAGGTCCCACTAGCATCGTGCTTTTTCCCAAACACTGAGGACAACTTCTCTTGAGTCAATATACCTAATACAATGATATCGATCGGCCAGTTTATTTGTAAAGTGATGCACCAATAACTAATAAAGAAAGCACGAAAAAAAATTATTGATTTGTAACGTAACACGGTAGGGGTACTTCAATATGTATCAAGAATTGAGACTACGGTCATCTCTCGACTTACGTCCGGATTCCTTTCCATCCGGCAGGACGTAAGTCGATACATTAAATCAACAGAGTTATAGGGGGTTAGGGACGTAACAGTAATTAGCATACTGTCATTTTAATTTTTAAACCTTATTATAAAACTGTACAGTGTGTTACTGCCACTATAAAACAGGAGAATAATCATCCAACTCTTCCTCCACGATCGTATCTTCATCACCTTCCTTGTGTGAACGATCAGGCTGTCGCTCTTCTGATGTAACCTTTTTTTTTTTTTTTGATGATGAAAATGTCCAATGTGCTTTGCTTATTTCTCTTGTTGTTTTCAATTTATTCATAGCAAGCAAACGCATCATGTACTTTCGTTTCTATTATTAAGTAGCGTTCAACATTGGGGTCGATGTCATCAACCATTCCGAGAACATCGCTAACTTCATATAATATTTCTTCAAGACCCTTCACTGTCAATTGTTTAACCCCTTCTTCCTGTTTCTCTATTCTCTCTTCCTTTTCTCGTTTTTCCTCTTCTGCAACAGTTGTTCCTCCAGTTCGACCAATCCTTCGTTGGTTAACTCTTCGGGGGGGGGGGGGAGAAGCTTTCTATGAGTTGAATTATGTCATCATCATTCACTTCGAGATTCAGATTGTTTGCTAGGCTCACTATTACAAACTTCCAAACTCATGCACAACCATTTTTAATGTCTTTTTCCATAGAGCCACAGCAATATTTTTAATAGCATGATAAATATTGAATGTTTTCAAGGATTGCACGAGAGTCTGGTCATTTCCTTAAGTAGCAGATATGGCTGGTGAAAAAGTTCTCCGTAGATAATAAGCCTTAAACACGACAAGAACTTCCTGATCCATCGGTTGGATCAATGATGTTTGGAGGGAGAAACATAACCTTGCACTTGGTGAAGATCACCGCTATAAGACGTATAAGACGGATGACCCGGAGCATTATCTAAAATTAATAAAATTTTAAATTCTACAGTTTCTTTTACACAATAGCTATTTATTTCGCTCGCATAAAGTTGATTAAAGCACCCTCAAACAATTTTTGAGTCAGCCACGACTTCTTATTGCTCCGATAATGAACTAGGAGTATGTTTCGTAATGTTTTTCAAGATTCGTGGATTCGCACTATGCCATATCACAAATGGTTTCAGTTTATATCCGGCAACATTACCCATAACAGAATAGTAATACGGGCATTAAGAGCTTTAAAATTAGGTATAGATTTTAGCTTTTTGTGGATGAATGTCGGGTAGGGCATTTTTTTTCTCCCCGAAACGAGGATGTCTCACCCATATTAAATATTTGCTGGGACAAATAATTTTCTTCCGTAATAATTTTATGCAATTTTTCCACAAACTTCTTGGTAGCCTTCTAAGCACTTGTAGATTCCAATAATTTTCTTATTATGCAGCGCAAATCGCTCCTTGAATCTCATGAACCAACTGGAAGAAGCGTTGAATTCGTAGTCATAATCGGGTTCTGTTTTCTCCTTCAACATGTTGAAGAGACTTAGTACCTTAGCGGTTATGGTCACAGTGCTAAGGGGCATGCGCTTTTGGTTCAGGTCCTCTATGCATGATGCAATAGCTTTTCCATATCACCGATAGGACCTTGTCTTTGCTTCGTCACTCTCGTCGATTTAATGGAAGCAGATCCTTTCACAGCCTCTACGATTTTATCCTTATTTTTCAAAATGGTCGTCATTGTAGAATGAGACCATCCGAAGTCATGTGTGATCACATTGACGGGCTTATCAGCTTCATGTTGCTTTGTAACTTGCAACTTCGTTTCAAGATCAATTGCTCGCCTCTTTTTCTGTGATTCTTCACTAGGTTTTTTGATTGGGCGTGTAGGGGCCACGTTGCACAAAACATCGCGAAATATTTAACGATAAATACACCAATAACCCATTTCTCAAACACAAAATCAACGGAGGAACTGTTGAAGACACGTGCCGACCGCTGAAGGATGTTGCCGCTTAAAACGCTGTTGCCAATGCACATGCTTTACCTTACGCTTGCTTGCGTCTTGTTCGAAAGTATAGCCGAAAATGTTATTTATTCCCTTATAGGATCACGGACGTATCTTCGAAAGGACGTAACTCGAACGTATAAGTCGAGGGATGACTGTAGTTGGGATGATAAGGAGGTAGCTAAGACATTGTGGCGGGCATACTGTTAATAACGTGTTAATACGGCAATGATTTGCGGGGGAAGGGATGTAAGTGAACAATCTTTGTTTACTTCTATAGGGCACCCATATTATAATACTGCTTAATTACGTAAAGCATTCGGTTGTACAAGTTTCGTCGAATACCTATCCTTAATAAAGAACCAGACATATTCTACATAACTTAGAAATTCCAAATTTGATCTAGAATATAAAACGCAAAACTCAGTTTGAATATCGGCATCTTATATTTCAAGTTAAAGATTCTTGTTTTGGTGTGTGCGGAATTTTTCCTTTTTCCCTTTTCGCCATCTTGAGGGCCACATCTATTAGGATGACCTACCAATGACTCTAAGAGGTAGAATGTTTGTCTATCGTGTCGTCAGAATGCCAGATGTTGTAGTTCGTGCAATCATTATACAGACTTCGTTTCTCCTATAAGCAACCAAATCGTGTTTTCTGTAATGACAATCGATGGTTGTCTTGACAACAAAAACCATTAATCATGACTGAAATGCAGTTTTTGGTCTCTTTTAATGAATCTAACAGGGATAAGTATTAATTCTGGAACTTATGGTTTGGTTCTGTATATATATATATATATATATATATATATATATATATATATATATATATATATATATATATATATATTGTCGAGCTTGCGCAACTACCATTATTTCAAACCACGCTCGTACACGTACAGTCTTTTTGAGTTAGATGAATAATCTCTAATTCCAGGTTACTAGAATGCAGTTATGAACTTCTAGCTTTTTATTTATTTCTTTTTAAAACTTCTACGTCTGCTATTAGAGTTCATTAAGCAGAATTACCGTGTAAGAATGGCGGATAACGAGTCTTAGTTTTCCAGAAGTTAGAAAAATAATGGAAAAATACATTATTTAGCATTTCTATTAAAAGCTAATGAATATCTTTTGATATACGTTTTCCTCCTTCGGGATTTGTGGATATGAGAGGGGGGGGGGGGGGAAAGACCAGAAATTAATTAGTCAACTATAACACCTTAATGACGTCTATGTAAGTAAGCAATACCCCTTTTCTGTTTAAAATTGTTTACACTGATACCATTAGTGTCCGCCTTACTGTTAAGTCAATTAATCACTGGGCCATTACAAATAATTTTTTAAAGGCCAAAAAGGATGGCCGGTGCTTCACACAATCTGTTTCTCTCCTTTGTGATCGTCTTAATAGTAATTGACTAACATTTTAACTGTATTATCTCTGCTAATTAATTTCTATAGTCGTACATTCTATCAATCTTAAGTATACACCTTGGGGACGTCTGTCTTAACAATAACGTAAACAATAAATTAATGCATAGTCCTTGTTAGGAAACAAATTACTTATTGTAATAGTCTGTTAAAAGGACATAGATCATTCTTTCAACACAGATTCTAACAAAAGAACGGAAATGATTCATGAGTATACCACAAAGGTGACTGAAATGATTTATGAATACCTTGGTCGTCATAATAATCCAAGTGGTTAACTGTACGACAGTAATAGATAATAAAATACCTGATTTATCTGTTCACCTAATTATAATACATTTATCGATTTTGTATATTTATCATGCTTATATATTTTTCAGCCATAGTCTCCCAGATAGCCCTCCAGATTCCGGGTCGGAGCCACCATTTTCACCTCCAGATGAAGGTAAATAAATAAATAAATAATTGGATAAATAAATTAACTGTTGCTGTTCGCAACCTTCTTTTAAACTTCAATTTATTATTACTTTATTTATTTATTTTTCCCGTAGACCCTAAGCTAAATCCTAGTGGAGCTCCCATTCAGGATATAATGCAGTCACAAGCCGAAAGTTTGAAGCATTTCATCACCTACGGCAACACCCAACCCCTCAAGCACCTGCCGGAGACCAGTCTCACTATCACTCCGCCTCATCAACATTCAGTGAGTTTATCCTATTTCTTAATACCTAACGACTTTTATTTGACAGTTAGTGAGGCGTGTAAAATATATTAAAGAAAATTAACACATGCGTTCTTTTCTATTAATTTCTGTTCTATCTAATAGAAATCGCAGTAATTATTAATATTGTTAATGTAAGGCTTAACAAAATAAACTACTGACAATATTTTGTTGTTCTCTTAGCGACTTTTCGAGTTTAAAATATTAATTATTAGAATGTGCAGTTTGGATGTACATTTAAAATATAATTTTCACAATTTTCAAATGTTTTTAATCGAAATGAAATGAAAATTTTTTCATTCTTTTCCTCGAATTTCGTTTGAAGAAAAAAGAAAAATTTATTCTTAATATTAATTTTGATTTTTATTTGAACACAAACAAAAAAAATTAATATTAACAAGATATAAAAAACGTTTACTGAAATACTTAAATATATTTTTATATATTTATATATGATAGACAAATATCAGTGTTATAAACATCAAAGTACGTCTGCTTTCACCAGAGCATTTCTATTAGTTTTTTTTTTTTTTTACTTTCAAATCGTTTGCTAAATATAGCATACAAAAAATAGCGTTATATAAATACCAACGTTTGCTTTTAAGTTAGCGTATTCTTTTCTTTATTCGATTTTTTTTGCTTTTTCAGCAAAGCATGAATTGTATTAAAATGTCGGGAATGTACAGATCATATCGTTACACGCATTCTTATTTCTTGTACAATAAAAAATAGAATCTTATGTCTGAAAGTGTTGAAAGCTACTGTGAATGCCCTATTTGCGTTTAGAATTCCCGTCGCTAGAAGACACGCACAGGAGCTTAAGAAAAATCAGCAAGTCTAGCTAAATATTTATCAGGAACTCACTATTTCGCTTTTAATTAATTCCGCGATTGTGAAAAAAACCTGTTTATTTGCAACTATGTGCCTCCTGTCGATAGAGATCAGCATTACAAGATATCGCGTTAATTAATCTCTAAGCCTCTGTATTTGCCGTGGGGTAGAATTCCAGTCACGCATGGCTACCGATACCTCCTTTTTACCTTATTTACATATGTCACCTTCTTCAACGAATTTAAATATCGGGTTAGTTATACGAATACATCAGTTTTCATATCACGACTTGTTTTCTATAACCTCCGTTGGGAAACTACTTTCCACAGATTTGCTAATGCATTTTTTATCTTTTTTTTTTATTATTATGGCTGTGATATATCTTAGTTTAATCGGTTTCATGATTATAAGGAAGAAAACAGGACCAAGACGAATGTATTTACAAATGTAAAACTCCGTAGTTATTCCTATAATGCAATCAACAACAGTAACAGCAGTATTTTAACTGGCTGTTCTACTTTTTGTGGCCACTCCCTCTTTCGTAGTTTTATACTCTGTGACCTTTTTTTCTTTTTAATTTTTATTTTGTGGTTATGTTTTCGTTTCAATGCATGCATTTGTGTTTATTTTTCTCTTATTTATCGTTTACTCCATTTTAACATCTGTAATTACTCGTAATATATATTTTAAATAATTACTGAAAGAAGTAGAGTGTATTTCTACTGCGCAGTTTATCGTTTGCAGCAATTAGCACACGCGGTTGCTAACAAATATATTGTATTATAGCCTCTCTGTATTCCTATTGAATTTTTGTATTTAAACTAAAATACTTATTTTACGATGTTTACTTTCATAGCCTCATCAGGCTGGTCAAAATTCTTTGCAATCTCATCCAGTCAGTCATCCGCCTGCACATCATCTTCTTACCTTGGGCACTCCGGGTTCACCAGGACTTGGTCAGTTGCAACAACCCATACTCCCTCCTTTAAATGTTGGAAATTTACAACCTCCAACACCATTAGTGACACCTACCGGCCATTTGGGAAGTTTGTATGGAAGGTAAGTGTTCTTTATGTATTTATAATTCATATGAAAAATGTAAATAAATGCCTAGTTTCTTTCACGAATCTCTAGTCCATAAAAAAAAAAAAATGTGGTTTTAAAGATGGCTAATCTTGATATGATCTCACCCTTTACCAACTTAAACTGAGTGTTATTTGCGGGTATGCAAATCGTCCTGATAAAGTTATTAGGTCACTCTTGGGAATATAGAAATAAATAATTAATTAATCAAACTTCAACCCGTCTTATAAAATTGATCCGTTAATTGATTTAAGTAAATTCCAACAAGTACGAAGACAATAAATTACAAGTTCTAACCCAGGTGGATGAAGATCAATCCAGTTTTTATGAAAATCAACTAATCTGCATATAAAACTCATATATAACTCTGATCATCAGCAGATAATGTTAAGGAGGTTGGTCAGCCCTCCCTCAAATGGTAAATGAACTATGATTATGTTTCATTATAGATAAAGCTTATTTGTTCCACTCCCTCCTTCTGTCAGAAGCTTGTCCCACCCTAGAAATGATGCCGATGTCCTTGTATAAATTTCATTTTTCCTTAAGTTACTTTCCTTATTGGAATCTAGTAGGATTTTATTTGTTCCTCTGATCTATAAATTGGCAAATTCATTACTCATAACAAGGCTATGTGAAAAAATTAACTCGCAATGACGGTTAGAAAAGAGTTTATTGGCTTTTATGACCATCTTCCTATCCGTATTATTTCATTTTTGCGTTACTGATCTAACTACAGCTCTTTGATTGTTAGTATGAAATCACGGGCATGCGCAGTGGTCGATGATTCCCATAGTGCATTTCTTCAGTACAGACGACATATTTATTATCATGGTGTGAGTTTTGAGTAAGTATTTGATACTGATTTAAATGCTAGCCAGCTGTTCGGTCGTTTAGTAAAGATTAAAACAGAATACGCTTCCAATACCTGCTTTTATTATCATCTTTTATTTTCATTAATGTGAAAAAGAACATAAATGATGTTTAGAATCTTTCGCCAAGAAATTTTAATAGATAAAAATATTTTATTAGCACTTTATTTCATTTAGTATAACATTATGGTTTAAATACTGCTATAATACGAGTATATCAATATTCGGAATAATATAAAAAAAAAATCATTGAAATTAATAAAAAAAATAAAGAAAAATATTTTTACTTTAATTTTATTTATTATAATATACTTTATTTATTATTTTACTTTAAAAATTAATAAAATATAGAGATAAGTAAAAAACACCATTTATAAGAATAATACAATTTCATAAGATGATTTTAGTTTCCCTCTCTCTCTTGCTGTTACCCTAAGAAGAGGAAGTGGATGGTGTGATGCGGTGATTAATACCCTTGGAGGGTAATGGATGGCAGTGCTGTAGCCAATGAAGTTCTACCTCGGGCTCGGCTATTGCTGTTACCCTCCTGCCATGATCAGAGCTTTAATTTAATAGCTCAATAACCTAATCCCTACACTGTCCTCTACAGATAACGGGAAAGATGAAAAGCATTCTTGCTTCGTCCCTTTAAGCCAGTCCTTATAAGGACTATAAGGAGGGGAAATGGTAACATAACATTCACTTCATCTAACACATTCGTTCACCCCATCTACACTCCTTCCTTTCACAAGCATGTGGTTTGAAATGTAGTAGTAACGACAGAATTGAAAAATGGGTACTACTGTCTGTATCTATGTTTCTGTATTTCTTCGTAAGTGAGAGGAAAAAAACAACATTGATTACGCAATATTTTCAATTTATTATACTAATATATCAGACGAACCGGATGTTGCATTGTATTTACGTATTAGCCCTTCCGCATAGCGTGTTTAATTAATCAACATAAATTTACATACAATATCGTTTTCAAGGCGTATCATATCCGGTAGAAATGACTTAAATAATGATTGTTCAACTTCTACCAGTTCTCGCTTTCTCCGCCCAAGGAGAACGTAAGTGCGAGGGCGTGGCTTAGAATTATGCTACAATCGGAACGTTTAATGAGAGAAGCGACATCTAACAATCGAGAATCATAATAAACAGCTAATAAAAATTTTTGAAGTAAAATACGGAAATTAATGTAGTTTGTGGAAGGCCTACGTATTTGCATACTTGAAATATAAACAGGTTTAATATAAAGAAGAATACGAACCACAAAGAACTATAAAGTTAGTTTTAAATTCTATAAAGAAATTTGAAAATATGACTTTGGAATGAATTCAAGAATATTGCGATTTTAAAATTTCAAAAGCGGGATACATTATCTACTGATAATAATGATAACAATAATAAAACTATAGATTGTGACATGCGGGCACTATTTTAATAAACATGATTTTATTTTGCCTTATATTAATGTTTTTGTAAGACGTCTTCGCCAAGTTACTGTTTTAAGTGTATTCGTGTACAGATGGATATAAATAAATATTAATATACACAGGATGATCAAAATTAAAATATCCCTGTTTAAGGCCTTGTGGAGCGTCACCTAGTGATCCAAATGCTGCGAAACTTTTCAGGAATACATCGTACGTCATGCGGAAGCGATACCCGAGGGTTAAAAAAAGTAGTTCCAAAATTCACAACCATATGACGTACCGAATATAGATTTTGTCTGCGTAAGAAGGAGGAAAGCGACACAAAGCATAAATAACACATTTTTGTTCACTTCCATTAAGCATTCAGAGGCTGTACTGTTTGATGTACTGTACTGTTCAATGTATTCTTCCCAGAGTGCCACAAACTGCATCCTTTGCACAGTGTGTTCAACTGCAGAACGCAGATGGTCGGGACTGATGACTTAAGTTATCAGGATGATCCCGACAAACCCTGTCTTTGAGAAATTCCCCAGAGCCAGAAGTCACAACAGGAGGTCAGATCAGGTGAACGAGGTGGCCATGCAGTGGGAAGCGCAGATGGTTACAGTAACTTTGGGTGAATGCAAAGGAATTGTTGGATTGAATGAGAGTTCCGAGTAGCCCATACCTGGCAGTTGTGGGTATTCACAGCTCCGTTCAGGTGAAAGTGAATCTCATCTCCCCCCTACAAATTATCCGGGGCCATGCAGCGTCCACGTTCACTCGAAGAAATGTTAAAAAGAATGCCAGTCGACTTTCAAAGTCCCGCGGCGCAACTCCTGTGTCTGGCAGATCTTTGAATGGGTAGAAATGCAGAATCGTCCGTAGAATTTTCCAGACAGTTGCGTTAGGCACATCCATGTGTCTTGATACAGCACGTGCACTGCATGAACGAACGCTGTTATTCATGGCCTGCTTCGCAACGACAGTAGCAACTTCGTTCACTTGTTGCGAACTGATTGGTTTGCGTACTTCTGCCAGGTCTAACTCCCAACGATCCCGTTTTTTTCTTTAATCATTCGTCGCAGAACACATGGAAATAGTGGACCTGGTCGACATATGTTTAGGCGACGAAATTCGTGGAGTGCAGCAACAACATTGCAGTTGTTTAGGTAATACGGTTTCACGAGCATAGCACGTTGGGGGCAATATGTTAGTGTCATCGCTGTGGACGGTATTAACAACCAAAATGAAGGGGAAAATCCCGTGTCTGTCTTTATAAACCTTCCTAGCACTTGTGTAATATGCAAATTCCATGCATTTTGTGTTTACAACTCCCCCCCGCAAGCATTTTGGATCAAGTCCTTAAACAGGAGTGCTTTAATTCTGATCACCCTGTTATAGCAAAATGCAAAATCTGTCCATCTACTTACCTGTAAAAATAATGTGTCAAAAGTTGAGCTTTGATCGCAGAAATTGGACTAATGGCTTAGCCATACACATTATTTAGGCAATACTACTACATGGAAATGTAGTCCGCAAATTTAAAAAAAATGCATACTTTTTGCCTACAATTTTTCATATAATATTAAACAAGAATAAGATTTTGTACCAAGAAACTCATGTTAATCAGGATGCACTTATTGTAAATATATTGTATTAGAATTGATCTGGATCGCTGTGTATATAACACTCCAACAATGTAGCCTACAAGTATGGAATATCATTTGTGTGGCCAGAACTTCGGGAGATGAAATATGCGACTCAGAATTATAATTTTAACATATAATTAGCATTATCGAAAACTTTTTAAACCGCTCTAGCAAATTATCGGATAGCTGGCTGACAACTAAAGATCTTTACTTCACAATTATTATTAACAAACATATATGAGTAAGAGACCAGTGGGGCAACATTTTATTGAGAATAAAAGTTAAAAATGAAACCGGCAAAACAACTCTTATATTATAGTGTTAACTGCTTATTCTTCTGGTCCGTTAGCAGGAGGAAAAATTCGCCTTTCCAGGGGAGAAAACCCTTTTACCAGCTAATTTACTTTCAATTGAAGATGGGATGAGATAAGAGAATATTTTACTCTACAGTCTTTCTCCTTCCCATAAACTACGCGGTGACGTCATAAGAAAGACCACTTCTGTATGCTGTTAGGAATGCAAGGACATTAAATTCCAATAACTTTCGACATAAGGATATTTCCTATGGAAAAACTCGTAATGGCTTCTTTGGGAAATCGTCAACATTTTTATTTACGAACTTCCAATAACGGTTGAAAAGAGCTCCGTATGTCAGATGTTTATAAAAATAAATAAACAGATTTCAACGTTAGTTCGTGACATTAATCTCGGTAACCAATATCAAAAAAGGTGTAGCTGAAATTTTATTACTCATAAAAGCAACCAGTATACTCAATGTGGGTTTGGATAACAGCGAGATTCTAGGAATAGTTTTTAAATTGTAGTATGTGCAGTTATTTTTAGAAAAGGGGAAAATGTTTCCTGCAGGGGGGAAAAAACCGGCTGCATCTATATGAAGAATGCACTATCTCACCTTCAGATTTTTTTTTAAAAAAAAAGGTCCTTCTAAAAGTGCTTTACTTCTTGACGAGAATGGAATACAGATAATTTTCAACCAAAGGATACATGTGCATCGTCCTTGCTGCTGCAATACGGAAGCACAAGTTATCTACAACCAGTAACTGAATATCATTCAGTTTCCGGTATGCAAAACTGAGAAATCAGTGCGACAAATTAAAGAGCAAATTACTAAAAAGAAAGAGCTATAAGGCTTCATTTCGGCGATATAAAATTACATAGGCAAAGTGGACATTTGATCCATCGTTATTTCGAAATCGAATGTTTGTAGAAACTGTGAAAGTTTCGTAAGTTGACCTGAGAGCTTACGAGAATACAATCCTCGTTATCCTCGAGTTGCCTTAGCTTGCACTACTTAAAAGACATGAGCGCCGCCCGAGCGTCCATATATTCGTCTTTTATTAGTGCGCTTGATAAAAGTTTCACTGGCCTGACAGCTGTTTCTAACTGGTTAGTTGTATTCAGAAACCAGGCAGAAACGTGGTCTCGGAAATAAATATCTTAATATTTAGTTTGTCGTTACTACAAGAAAATCCAAATCAAAAGGAGTTGAGGTTTCTTCATGTCTAGTTAAAGGGCAATGCTGTTATTTCTGTGTAACTCATGGCTATCTTGCTCTTGTAACAGACAAGGAAACCTGAAAAAATAAAATAAAATAAAATAAAAAATACCTAAATAACTACAAATAATCTAATATTCGATTAAAGATAAAAATACAAAAAAGAAAGAAATGTACAATAAACCCTCGATTTAATGGACTTTGGATTTAACGGACATAATTTCCGGTCCGTATGTTAGATGTGAAAATTAACACCCTGTTAATTTTAAAATGCTTTTAACCACGATTTGATTATAATTTAATTAACAGGTTATTTTTGGTTATTAATTTCCTGTTATTTTTAACAAACTTTGGCAAATAGGCCATCATATGTTAAAAACACTCAGTAATTTAGCCGACATAAATGAGTCACCGCTCATAAAACATGTTCGGCGAATGATTAGGACTTGATCACACCAATCGCACTGTAATTGGTTCTTTTGTCACGTGACGTGACTTTCTGCGGCAGTTTTATTACACACATTTTTAAATTTAGGGAGTTAATTATAAATAAATAAACCAACAGAATTCAAAAGTTTTAAAAAAAAAAACTTGATAGTTTTTACAAAGCAGGATTACCTAAACCAAGCGCCTCAACATCGAACATTAACTTCACATTAAATTATCTAAAAGTGTGAAAATTGTGTGTAAAACAATTTTTTGTTATTATAGTGCAAATATTGATAAAATTGCAGTATAATATTACAGATATTTTTATTTTAAAAAATTCGCGATTTAATGGACTTTCGATTTAACGGATACCCCCTTAGCTCCTATTAGCCCGTTAAATCGAGGGTTTACCGTATTAGCTTATTTACTCGTCAATAAATTCATCTTTCAGTTGAAGACTAGTTTACTTTGCACATTAGCTTAATTATCAATTGATAATTGACATTAATAGCTTTAGTGGTGAAGCAAGACGCTTTTCATATTCCCCGCTATCTGTTACGGCTACAGTGAGGAAAAATTTTATGAGCAATTTGCTCGCCCTGAATGGGCTTGGAGTATGTATCGCTACAGGAAGTTAAAATGGCTTTTGGTCGTTTATGTTTAAATATATCCGTTGCCTCGTTGGCTACAGCTTGCTGAACTAGATCGTTGGGGTGTATGGACGTTTTTAGGAAAAAAATTGTTGCTAAAGATTGTAGGAAAGAGAAGATATCTCGATGAAGTTGATTGTTTCTGATGAACCATGGGGCGTTTAGAAGCATTCGCAAGCACTTGTTTTGTAAACGTTCCAGTTTGAGAATGTTAGTTTTGGAGATTTTATATTCCTATTACGCTTCTCCAGACTGGAGAAGCGTAAGTGACTATGGACGAAGCGTCAGCTGGTATAAAAGCAATTTGATTCTGATGTTTAGCTTGCTGTTCCTGTTAATTAGGGGGTAGTTCTGGGCGACGGCTTTAGATTCCTTTGCACACGTAGTCTTGATATGCTAGTTAAAAGTTAATTTTTTGTCGAGCACGACACCAAGGTATTTTGTTTCTGTCTACCAGGGGAATTTTATTGAATTGCCAGGGAGTATCGAATAGTAAGACGTCTCCTGCAGGAGACGTCTTACTATTCAAGTAATGTAGGGATCTTCTCGTGAAGAGAATGGCTGAGCTCTTTTTGGGATTTACTTGTAGTCTCCATTTGGAGAAACATTTATCTAACTTTAGAAGGTTTTCTTGAAGCTTTTTAGTAATGAGGTGTGGCCGAAGAGATCTGGATAATAATGCTGTATCATCCGCATATAGGGCCATGATGGATGATATTGGGTTGTGAGGAATGTCATGTCTGGCATGTATATACAGTATAGAGAACAGCAATGGAGCCAGTAGGGCTCCCTGCGGTACTATGTCCAAGATATAGAGCCTGTGATGAGGCAGTACCATTGATCTTGACTTGCATGCTCCTATTCTGTAGATAAGGTCTAACTAGGTGTACCATTTTCAATGAGATATCGACTGAGATAAGTTTATGTAGCAATCCGAAGTGCCATATTTTGTCAAATGCTTTGGATAGATCAAGAAAAACAGCTCCAGTGTATTGGCGCCAGTTGTAGCTGGTGGTAATATATTCAACTATTCTGAGGATTTGCTAGGTAATACTATGGTGTTGCCGAAATTTTGAGACAGGTGTTGGTCCTTGCTCAGCTTATGTATAGGGATGACATCAGCCAGTTTCCAAGTGATAGAAAAATAGTGAAACCTCAAGATTGCATTTATGATTATGGTCAGGTGCACTACAGCTTTTCGGGGCAGCAGCTTGATCACTTTATTTGCGATGCCATTTGAACCAGGAGTTTTTTTGTTCTTTAAATTTTTTATAATATCATATATTTTAGCAGGTGATGTGGGTGCAATATGGTCAGCACCGGTATCAAGGAGTTTTAATGAGTGCCTCACTTGTGTGTGAATTTTATACAAGTGATCGAAGTTTAAGGTTTCATATGAAGGTTTGCACTGCTCTTCTAAATTTTTTGCTATGGCGTCTGCCTTTTCTACATCTGTGTGAACAAGACCCTGGTCAGAAAGTATATGGGGAAGGAATCTGTCTTTGTTTCTGATATTCCTTAGTAGTCCACAGATAGAATGATCAGTAGGTGAGATAGAAACTAACTTTTCTTCCCATAATTGATCTCTGTAATCTTTGAGTGCATCTCTCACTGCACCATTTAGTCTATTAAGAACTGTTTTGTCTTGTGGTGCGCGGGCGTTGTGAAATCTTCTCGTTGCTCTGTTTTTTCCTCTGATCAAGTTCATAATGGCTTCCAGCAGACGACCAGGCTTGGGGACAGATTTGTGGGAGGTGGCTGCCATTATAGCAGAGTTAATTTGTTGGGTGAGGATTGTGACTGTGGTTTCAACATTTTCTTTTAAGCTTATATGAGGAACAGGTCCAATGTAATCCCGGAGTACTTTTGACAATTTTTCCCACGATATAAATGAGTGAGAGAAAGAGAGAGTAGACAGTTATTCTTGTTTTCCCAGCTGTAGTAGAATTGGGCTATGATCAGATGACAACTCGTTCAATGATTTTAGGCTGTACTGAAGTTTAATATTTTGCAAGACAGCTATATCCAGGATGTCAGCAGTGCCAAACGTACTGAGATGAGTTGGTTCGGTGGGGCCTGCCACAACAGCATAGTTTGATCCTATGTAGATTGAAAG
The DNA here is from genome assembly GCF_054136105.1 of Typopeltis vanoorti. Classification (NCBI taxonomy): domain Eukaryota; kingdom Metazoa; phylum Arthropoda; class Arachnida; order Uropygi; family Thelyphonidae; genus Typopeltis; species Typopeltis vanoorti. The sequence continues at coordinate 115,425,160 of NC_143554.1, forward strand.
GATGAAGCCATTCTTGTCGGTGGTTCTACAATTCCAGGCAGAGTGCTTGGAGTTTAAGTCTCCGGCAATAATGAAGGACTCTCTAATGCCTAAGATGACATTTAGATCAGAATGCAGTAGAGTTTTTTAAGGGTGGGTTGTAAGCCGAGTATATTTTCAGTCTGCCAGTCGAGCTAGTGAATACTTCCACGTCTGTGACCTCAAGGTTAGTGGTTAGAGAGTTGTTTACATAATGGTGTTTGATATAATTTCTATTGAAAATGGCAGAGCCGCCTCTATAATTTAGCCTGTCGATTCTGTATAGGAGATAACCCGTTATTTTAGGGCTGTCCGAGGGTCTTAGATGTGTCTCGCTTATTAGATTAACATCTGGATGATATCTATGAGTAAAGTCTTGAAACTCTAAAATTTTGTTTCTGAGACCATTTGCATTCCATGCAACGATCTGAAGAGAGGCTGGAATAAGTTTGTTTCTATTCATCTATAAGTGCTGTGAGGGTGACTTGTGTTTCACGTAGGAATCTTTCAGTGGAAGTTGCTGACAGGCTGAAGTCTTGTAGCATGTTTGCAAGAGAGGCAGTAATAACAGCTATCAGGTTTGTAGATTTTGTTGGCTTGTTCAGTTCTGGTGTTGACTTGTTTGTACGGGCCACATCTGCATAACTTCTTGTTTGCCTTTGATATTCTCTATTTTTGAAGGCCTCTCATTGTTGCCGCTGAACCTCCGGCTGTGGTGCATGGGCTTCTGGTATTCGTGTATTAGAGGAGAAAGACTGTTTAGCTGTCTCCAACCGTCTGTTCTTCGGGGGTTGAATACATCCCTTATAGTTGACTGGATGAGGGCCACCGCAGTTGGCACATTTAGCCGAGGTGGTTTTCGGCTTTGTGCAGATATTGGTTGGGTGGCTATCCTCACATTTCAGACATTTAAGCTTAGCTTTACACAGTTTCTGGACGTGGTCGAACTTTTGGCACCTGTGGCATTGCCCAGAAGATGCCCTTTTCCGGAGTGGCTCTGGTGTGATGATGAGCCCGCAGATTGATTTTAAGTCGTAAATATTTTTTGTATATGTTGTGGATCTCTACAAGGAACTAACGGCATGGGAGTCTTGTCAGATCTATATACATTCTGCTGACCTTAATAGGAGGCAGATCCTGTAAGTTAAGATCAGCAGCTATATCTTCTAGATTAATGTCTATAGAGACGCCACGGAGGACCACTTTTACATTTTTCTGAACTGAATAAGAAGGTATGGTACTGAATACCTCTGACGTCCATTTACTTTGTTGGTTTTCTGTAATCTCTCCCCGTGGCGGATTGTATCTTGATACCCTCATCCACATTTTTGGCCTTTCTGTAATCAATTTGTAAACTGGACTAGTAGATCTTAGAGCTGACCATCTGCGCTTTTCTCTTAGTATGATTGGAGGCATCTTTTCTTTGGGAGAAGCAGTGAAGTCCGAAACTGGACCATCTTGTTCCATTTCTTTATCTTTGGGTGGTTCTACAGTTGTGTTTGCGCTTCTTGCGTGCGCGGACCTCTTCAAAATCTGAGGGAGTAGAGATCGCCGAGTCCAATTGTTCCTCCATTTTAGCGGCGTCATCACATGTGACGCTTGGGGGGGGGGGGAACGTATCGTACAGTTTCACCTTTCCCGGCCAGTTGCTATTAAGCATTTTGCCTAGTCTGATAAATTCACGATATACTTCCTCAAATATAGTCTGATTTATTTGGTTTTCCATGTCTATCAATGTAATGTGTCAGAAGGCTGAAGAAGAAAAAAACGCTTACCATGCAGTTGTAGCCTGGCTGGCCCTTCCGCAAAACTCCGAATTTCTTGGATAAAAGCACTGTCCTAAAATGACTATCTTCAGAACTCATCTGCAACAAGTATGATTTACAAAAGTCTCACTCACCGAAATGTCATAAAATGGCTAGTTATTCGCTTTTGTATATATCATCCACGTGCTAATGTGACCATAATTCTAGCTGAATCCTTATAAGGACTGGCTTAAAGGGACGAAACAAGAATGCTTTTCATCTTCCCCGTTATCTGTAGAGGACAGTGTAATGATAAGGTATTATTGAGTTATTAAATTAAAGCTCTGATCATGGCAGGAGGGTAACAGCAATAGCCGAGCCTGAGTTAGAACTTCATTGGCTACAGCATTGCCATCCATTACCCTCCAAGGGTATTAATCACCGCATCTCACAGTCGATTCTTCATTCAGCCTCCCTCTAGCTCATGGGTCCCCAAACTTCTTTGACCGTAGACCCCTTCAGGAGTTTTTTGACTTTTTATCGACCCCCTCTATTTTACTATTACGTAATTATAATAGGACAAGCAAAAAAATACGATTATGTGAGTTTTTAGATTGTTTATGTTATAGTTACAGTGTTTATTGTATGCATAATATATTATTATATTGGCTTAACGTCAAAGGGATACGTTTTTGTTTTTGACGTCCTTCTTAACATTACATATTTGATAGGAGGGATAAATAATATATAAAATATATTTATATAAAACCACCGACATCCCTTTATTGGTAAATACGTCATTTTGGCCTACTTGATTGGCCTCCATAACTATTTTCATGACCTTGCTCCATCTTACAGGTCCTATTCATGTCACTGTTCCCACGATTCACTCTTAATTACGTTGTCATTCAGGATGGAGGCAATCCAAGTTAACCGAATTAAATATTACCCGTACAATGATGTCTTATATTTTTCTATCGACCCCTAACAATGTTATATCGACCACTTTGGCGACTACTGCTCTAGCTGAATCATCACTTAGTCACAAGAATTATAATAAGAAACGATTTAATTATATAAGGTGTCTTAAACTTTTTGAAAAATTATTCATAAAAATGTAAAAAAAACGGAATATTTTCTTAAATTTTTAATTAATATTATAGTTAATCATCAGTTATAGTGTTCATTTTAAGACAATTTTTATTTAAATATTTAAATTTTAAAATGTTATATACAGTGTAAGTTAAGTTGGATATTCAGTCGTATCTGTATGAAAGTGAATATTTCAAATTTGATCGACGTTATTTAAATATCATGTACACTACTGGATCAAGCTAAACACTTCAAAATTCTTGTGCTTCTTTAAGCTACATTATATGAGAGTATCTTTACATAATTATTTACAATAAAGCAAATTTTAGACAGAAAGAGCACCCACAATAATTTGTGGGTGACTTGTATGTAGAACTTCGCTATACAAGCTGGGACGCCTCGTATTTTTATATTAATTCAAAACTGGATCAAATTCTGAAAAGTAATATTTACATTCAAACTACAATTATAATATTATTAAAAGTTCTGAAAAAAAACATCTTAGTCACTTAAAAGTTTTATTAATTATAAATTTTTATTTAGAACACCATTTAATGAATAATATCATTATTGCTTATTTTAAGGGGGGGAAATTGATAATTTTGCGTAGTGGTGTCCTCACAGAAACACATCTTGGCTGGAGTTCCACAAGGGTCCTTACTAGCACCAATCCTATTCTCCTTATACCTGCATGATATACCACACAACCCATTATCTTCAATTAAAGCTCTTTATGCTGATGACACAGCGATATTGGCCAGATCATTAAAGCCTCACCTAGCCATCAAGAAACTGCAAGAAAACCTACTGCAAATAGAGCAATATTTTGCCAAATGGCGTCTCCAGGTGAATCCTCAGAAGAGCGTAGCCGTCTTATTCTCTAGAAGATCAGTGCTTCCCAAAGAAGATATTCTCCTCTTTAACACAAAAATTCAGTGGAAAACAGAGATCAAGTACCTTGGTGTAGTAATGGACAGTAAACTGACTTTCAACTCCCATATCAAGACTCTCTGTGCAAACACATCCAAAACCATAGCCCAGCTCTATCCGCTAATAAACAGAAACAGCAAACTGAGCACCAGAATCAAACTTCTCATATACAAACTGATGGTTCGTCCAATACTCACTTATGCCTCACCGGCCTGGAGCCATACTTCAAACTCAAATATCATTAAATTACAACGCATTCAGAACAAGTGTCTTAGAATGATCCTGGGCGCTCCATGGTTCATCCGAACTGTCCAACTGCACCGCGACACGGAGGTCCCCTATATTTACACCTTCATGCGGACTATAGCAACCAAATTCTTTTCAAAGGCAAGTGTGCATCCTAACAGACTGATCAAACTGGCCGCTGACTATGATGCAACGGACTATTCTAAGCACAAAAGACCTAAAGCCATCCTAAACCCCCTCACTGAGGATTAATCTCCTAGCCCAATCAGGGCGAGCAATATAGCTCATAAACTCTTTCCACTCACAGTCTCTGTTAAGATAGCCGGGAATATGAAAAGCTTTTGCTTCACCCGTTAAGCCAGTAATGTTACTAGTTACTAGATAATTTTGCGGGGCCTGATTATTAGCGGAAGTATCCAAACCCTTGGAGGGTAATGGATGGCAATGCTGTAGCTAATGAAGTTCTAACTGAGGCTCGGCTATTGCTGTTACCCTCCTGCCATGATCAGAGCTTTAATAGCTCAATAACACCTTATCCCTACACTGTCCTCTACAGATAACGGGGAAGATGAAAAGCATTCTTGCTTCGCCCCTTTAAGCCAGTCCTTATAAGGACTATAAGGACAATTTTGCGTGGTTGAGAGGCTTCTTCGCAATACCGTAATGCTGTATTGAATATCTTCTGATCCTGAAGTGTTAGTCGGCCTTTTAGCTAACATCAAGTGTGTAGTGTCTATGCGTATCAGCTTAACAGGCTAGTAGCATTTCGTAGTATCTGTTCTTAACCGTTAATATCAGTACGAGTCCCATCGGGGTTCGCGATATTTAACCGGAAATTTACAGATCTTCTCAAATCCGGGACCGGGGAAATATTAAAACACTTGGTAGTGGTGGGAATAGCTTAGCCTCCCCCCCTAACCAGCTATGGCTTTGCCGCGTACGTGGATACTCGGAATAGAAGTGGATGCCGACCTGCAGCCTCGATGTTTAGCTAAAGCTCTCATCGAAACTGTCGGCGCCGACCAGATTTTCGGATTTACTCCTTTCGGCGGAGGTCGCTTTCAAGTATCGTTAGAAGTATACAAACCAGAGATAAACCTCGGAGGTTTTGATTGTAAGGGGAAAAAAATAGTCCCATTTGTGGTGGGAAGTATCACCAAGTTACTCAGAATTCCGAGATTCCCCTTGGAATATGTTGAAACTGATCTAAAGATCATCCACGACATATTCGGGAAATATGGCGTAGTACGCAACGTGGAAGTGTTAAATGATGCAGAAAATCCCACATGGAAATCAGGAGAGGTAACCATCTCTCTCGAAATGAGAACCGAAGTCCCTAACTTTGTCTAAATAGGATCCGCACGGGTAATGATAAACTACCCTGGTGTGAAGAAGCAATGTTTCCGATGCGGATCCTTCGATCACCTAAGAGTAAACTGCCCAAAATCGAAGTGTAAGAACTGCCTCAAAGCAGGCCACAACCAGAATAAGTGTGAGGCAGCCTGCCTGAAATGTGGGGTCATTGACCACAAAGTGGACACATGCCCATCCAGAACCCTTGCTGAGAGGATGGATGGTGCAATCATGCCAGCAACTCCACCAAGCAGTGGAAATGACATAGCACAGGAAGTTTCTCCTCCTTTCGAGGCTGCTCCTGATACAACAGAAATCCATACCACCACGTCTAAGAAAAACCGTAAGGGGAAAAAAACTTCCACAAGCAGTAAAATCCAACAAGAAGAAACAGTCGTTATTGAAACCATCAATACTAATATAGATATAGATAAGGAAGAAGGAAAGATGGAGGTGAATACCAACACCTCCAAACGGCCATTAAGCCCACAGGAAGAAGAGTTGGTAACGCTCAGATACAACTTTTGCTGTATCTGAGACGTTGGTAACGTCTCAGATACAGCAAAAGTATCTGAGACCGCCCACCCAGAAGTCCCTCACGCAAAAGTAGGGGAGACTCTAAGCCATCTCATTAGAAGTATTCCCGGGGTTGGGGAAAAATTCAAAGAAGCGATGGAAAGAATAGGAGAACCTGAACTCCTCCTCACAGGGGAACAATCTGACATCGTCAGCGCAAAATGGGGTGACATCTTCATTGATGACATCAGCAAAATCACCCCTGAGCAAGTAGAGGTAGCCCTGGATATAGACGAGGAGGCAGCTTCGGCGTTCTACATAGCTCTCTGCAAACTAGACATGGCCATGGGAAGTGAGGTGGCCAAAAGAATAATAACAGCCCACAACAAAAGAAAGACACAGTAACTACATTGAAGGTTTTCTGTACACAGCTTCACTGGTTCAGCTTCCACAGGTGGGGGAGGACCTGAGAACACGAGCGGCGAAGGCTTACAGCGAGGCGGTGCAGTTCCTTGTAAGCTGCATCACTCGGGCCAGATCCATCTCCACGTTTAAGTTTACCTTTCAATTTTTTCTTTTCTCTGTATCTCTTTTTGTTTGTTTTTTTTACATGTTTTACTTTTTAGGATTTTTCCTTTTTTTTAAAGTGAAAAATCAACGACCGTTTTAGAATCGCCCCTGGGGGGGGCATACAGCTAAAACAGGTCAACTGAGGCCTCTTTCACCTACTCTACCATTATGCACTCTATCTTTATCTCCTCTCCTATATCTGCTGACCCTCAGCCTATCTTACTTTACAGGCCGATGATGAAGATTTGTTGAACTCAAATTATTATGCTGTAGCCAATGAAATTCTGAGGCTCGGCTATTGCTGTTACCCTCTTGCCATGATCAGAGCTTTAATAGTTAATAACACTTTATCCCTACATTGTCCTCTACAGATAACGAGGAAGATGAAAAGCATTCTTGCTTCGCCCCTTTAAGCCAGTCCTTATAAGGACTGGCTTAAACCGACAGGCTGTGGGTTCGAATCTTGTCATGGGCATGGATGTTTGTGATTGTTTTTCGATGGGAGATGAATGTCATCACCCGGTGTGAACCGCCATGCTTACTGGAGGCCAGAAGTGGCTGTAAAAAGTTCCGTGTCTGATCTCAAGGGCAGGGTGTCCGGACTATATAAAACGTAAATGAAAAATACAAAAAATGTATATATATAATTGATAAAAAAAAATTGAAAAATATCCCTAGCCCGCTCTCGGTACAAAATGTATTATAAGTTTACAAATAGCTTTTCGTGGTTGGGAGGAACATAAAAAAAAAAAAAAAAAACTAGATCCCTATTTGATTAAGTATGGTCTACTTATTCTTATTTTTTTATTTATTTTTGCTGATCATTTCATAGCTATTTTTTAATTTTTTTGAATAGCTTTTCGTTGATGTCATATTTTATCCTACTAATACTCTCTTTCTCTTTCTGGCAGCGATGATTTTATGTGCGAAGGACTTAGCAGTCCTGGAAGCACTCCCAGTAAAAAGAAGAAACTTTCCGATTCCCCTAAGTCAGATGTCAGCAGCAGTATTCTGAATGGCATGATACACATCAAACAGGAACCAGGTACTACAACGTCTGGCTTATAATTTGAATACGTGTTGCATATTTGTACGTATATGTAATCGATACCTGTTTCTGTAATTAACCATGATGACTAAGAGAGGAGAGTGACTGGTGCTGTTATATCTATTTGCTAGTAGGTCTCTCTCCTGAACCTCGAAGTACCGGTACGATGCTACCTCCTACGGATGATGAATACAGTTTCGATTTCGGAGGGCCAGAGAATAGCAATATGTTTCTGGATGCTACATATCAGTGCATCAGGTTTCAGCCCTTTCAACAGAACACATGGCACACTCTATGTGACAAGGACTTGAAAGACTTGTGAGAATTTTTCTGTCTGTGTCTTAATTTCTCTTCGTGTTAAAGATAATCCGATATATAATAAAAATGAGCATATAAAAATTATACTTAATTAGTTTAAAATATTTGATTAAAGAAAATTTTTCGATGTCTAATTGAAAATTTCATTAAACACCATTTTTGTTTTATTATCATTTCAGACCAACTACTAGCTACCGAGTAGATGCCGATAAAGGTTTCAACTTTAGTAACGCGGATGATGCATTTGTTTGTCAGAAGAAAAACCACTTCCAAGTGACAGTGCACGTCCAGCCATCAGGAATTGCTCGCTTTGTTCGGACCCCGGAAGGACCAAAAGAATTCGATCATTTTTATCTCCACTTCCATGGCGTAAAGGTAAAGTATATTGTCGAAATAAAAAGGAAGTATTTGGTGTTATCTCTAAATGTCTTCCTGCTTTTATTACAAATAAAGCAAAGGAAAAAAAAAGCTGTCTCATAAGAATCATCAACACGGCATCTGTTTTAAGAAAGACTCGTTGTTTTCTAAAGGGATTATCTACGTCCACGTTCGAGAAAACTTTATTCCTATCAACAGCTTTAAGACGAAGTCGAAAAGTATAATTGTGATCTTATCAGCATCCACAGACCTGCCATTACATAGCCTACGAATGGTTAGTAAGTTGAACAAGCTGTCATTTCGGTCGCACACTTCAGAAGAGACTGCTAGAAGCCTCCGAAACCGAACACAGAGAATCTAACTAAACAGGAGCGCAGATAACAAGGGATGACGTATTATCTCTGATGACTTAATGTGCATTTATGATGACAAGGTTAGAACTGGACTCATTTCAGTAGCCACAGTCTGTCCTGCAATTATGGTACAAATCAAAGTAACAATCGCCAGCGCCGGTGTGTGCTGCATTAAGATAGTACGTACCGTATATATATACGGAGGAATGAACTCTGGCGGCGAAAGCAGGAAAATTAAGTCGTTTACGGCAGAAAAAGCGAAAGGGCCACATTTATTCCTGAAAATAAAATGAGTCGTGTGGTGTGTGCGCGCGCGTTTAGGTTACGTTATCAGCATAGTTATATTCGTGACAGGAACTTTTTTTTTTTTTACCCCTCATTGTTTATACCGAGATTGACTTCATTAATACATTCCGTCCGTAATTTAACTTTTGCATTTTCTACCTTTTATTAATTGCATCTTTGACTTCAACGAATGCCGTGCATTTGCAAGTTGCATTTAGAAATTCGAGATGGGGAAAGAGGGAGGTCAAATGTAGTATAATTATAAAGTAAGTATATATCTTTAACCGTGTGTGTGTTTTAGAAATTGGTGGACAGGTGAACATCTATCAGATAAGGAATACTTGAGTTGGTAGATCTTACCGTGAGGTGGCAGCACTGAGTTTAAGTTTACTTCGATAATTGTAACGAAGTTGTATTCGTATCACTCTAGGACGGCTTTAAAACAGAGTTAGTTTCATACTAAGATAATAGGATTTTAATCTCAGATAGTAGAGTTTTTGCTTCTGAAAAAACAGATAAAATAGTCTAAGAATATACACACGCAGTTTACATAATAATACACTCGCCTCGTAATTGCTTTGGCGTCACGGTCAACATATCTGCCATTTTGGTAATCGTAATCTGATAGACATTACAAGAGACGACGCTAGGAGAAAATAAAGAGAAGCTGCCATTATTGGCCTTTTTCGATAGCATTAAATAATATATAATACAGATTATTTTATTCTGTATTTCAATTTTCTTAGATTTTCTGTTTTGCCTTAAAAACCACAGAACGATGACATATTTAGGACTCGACTAACAATTCGAACATTTCAGAATACTTTACTCTTATTTCTTCCGACGTACAAAATTAATATTTGTCGCCTCGAACAATTCACGTCTATCAAGCTACAAATAGGTCAGAGGCGGTTCTGTAAATGCGATCACGTGCTGTCTACTTTCTTGATAATGCATCTTGCAGTTCAGAGTTGTACGAATTTTTATTTTTACATTCCACCGTAAAACCCTCTTCCTCTCCCTCAAAATAACTACGGACACATATTTAGAGGTTTTTTTTTTTTTTTTTTTTTGCGTTGTTTGTTAGTTTTTCTGGAAAATGTCAAGTACAGCTAATAAATATCAGCACCAACAGCAACGCTTATCAAAACAGTCTATTAAATATGGCATAGAGATGCTATAAATGTACGAATTTCTGAACTAAGTGTTCCCCTATTATGTAATACGTAGCTGACCTAAGATATGTTAAAAAATGTACAATAGATCTGTATTAGTACTATCGTGGTTTAGTAATAGAAGTAGGGTAGGATGCACATAAAATGTAGAGCGATGAAAATAATCTTACCCCAAGTTTATTTACTAAATGCTTTTTCTGTTAAAAAAGAAACGTACTCATCTTTTATTATTATTATTTAGATCACTGACTTTTATCTTACCTACTTTCATGCACCATCAAAACTATATATCATCAGTAAAATACGGATTATAATACAGAAAATATAGACTAAATAAGGTACTGATCAAAAATATTTCATTTAAATTAAAATCTTATTTTTATATATTTCGTTTTTTTAGGTGGAGTCTCCCAGTCAGTGCATAAAAGTTGAGCAGTCACAGTCTGACAGGAGTAAAAAACCATTCCACCCCGTCATGTAAGTTGTTTTTAAGCTAAAACGTTTAATTAAGTGTAACTTTATAGTTTACCTTTATATACTTTTTAAATTTATTAAAACTTTATGGTTTGATTTCATGCAATGAAGATGTTAGAATAGATAGAGAGTGTGAAGACGCTAAAGCAACGGTAGAGAAAACAGTTTTAGGTTAGAAAAAAAAAAAAAACAGTTGATCAAAGACTAGAAACACAGATGTGTGTGTGTGTGTGTGTGTTCACACCCTTTCTATTCTGATGTATGCATTATGCAAAGGTAAATGACGTTTAAATAGCCTATTACAATATAATAAAACTTAAAATCGGATACTATACTATAAATATAATGAAAATATCAAACTGGATTATGTAAATACAAAAATAGCATTTATCGAAATATTTTTGATTCAGGGTGGAGCTTCAAACTGACCAAGTCACAAAGACTACAGTGGGGCGACTACACTTTAGTGAAACAACGTCGAACAACATGAGGAAGAAGGGAAAACCTAATCCCGATCAGAGGTACTTCTATTTGGTGATAAGCCTCTGTGCTCACGTAGGTGATCAAATATACACCATAGTGGCTCATGCTTCAGAGAAAATTATTGTTAGGGTAAGTTATAAGAAGCATAGAAATATCGATTCTGCTTTTTAGTATAAGTAATCATAGATTGTCGAATGTAATGACAAAGTAGGGACAAATGCAGTCAACAAAATCACATCTCAAGGAAAGAGTAACAACAAAGAAATAAGTAATATTGGTTTGATCAATACCTTGATGGTATAGGAGTCAGGATTGTAGAGCGCCATGATCCATTTCGAAAAGAAAATCGGTTTAAAATGTATGCAAATTAGTATTATGCAAAAGTTTTTGTATCTAAAATGAGTAGGTACGCAATATGGTTCTACGATAACCCCATTAAACAACCTTATCTCTGATTCCAAAATATATAATTAAAATACCATAAAGTTATGTAACTACAATCAAACTCAATTAAATGCTATAAAATAAAAGGACTATTTAGGTCTCTTAACGATTTTCTCAGAAAATTTTAAACTAATTGCGTAGTTCGAAAAAGAATCAAACAAGAATTTTGAACGTAAATTTGGAAATTTACAAAGATCAAGGCTCCCGCTAGAGGGAGCTCCTATGATTGTTTTATTTTTGCTTAGTTGGTGTTTAATTAATCTTATTCATAAGTCAAAGTATTGAGATAAACACATCGATATAATTGAATGAATTTCAAAATATCAGTTATGAAAAATTTATTTATTTATAATAATTAAATTCAGTCTTTATAATAAATATGTTTTGCAGAACGTAAAATTCTGGAAACTTACAAAGTTCAAGATTTCCGCTAGAGGGAACTCCTAAGATTGTTTTAATTTTGCTTATTTAAATACGCGATATTATTAATTCATTTGGCGCTTTAATTCATGTGAACAATGCGATAAACACATCAGTATAATTGAATGAATTTCAAAATATCAGTTGTGAAAAATTGATTTATTTATAATAATTAAATTCTGTCTTTATAATAAATATAATAATTAAATTCTGTATTTATAATAATTATCTTTTGCAGAACGTAAAATTCTGGAAACTTACAAAGTTCTAGATTCCCGCTAGAGGGAGCTCCTAAGATTGTTTCACTTTTGCTTAGTTAAATACGCGATGTTATTAATTCAAAAGGTGTTTATTTCATCTCATTCGTAAGTCAAAGCAATGCGATGAACACATCGGTATAATTGAAAGAATTTCAAAATATCATTTGTGAAAAATTGATTTATTTATAATAATTAAATTCCGTCTTTATAATAAATATGTTTTGCAGATCATTTCCTTGATAAAAATGATAAAAAACAACAACTAATCAATGTGTTAGCAGAAAAACTATATCAGGTGAAGTTGTTGTGCATCTTCTTATATGGTTAATGATAAGCCAACGAATGAAATTTAACCTTGCCAGAGTTACAAGGAATGCAGGTGTTGAGCTAACCTGAATATAATTAATTAGTTATTATTATTATTTATTTTTATAGGCGTCGAATCCCGGACAGTTTGAAAATGACATGGAACTTTCGTGGCAGAAAGGACACACACCAGATTCCATATACCATGCTGTAAGTAGAATGTTTCTCGCACTAAATTAAGTCACTAATGTATCACAGTTTCTTTTCGCACGCCCAAAAAGCTATTAAAATATTAAACTGTATCTGTGATAAATAACCCCCTGTAGGGATGTAAAAGTCCCAATTGCGTGTTAGGAATGAGATGTATTAATATCTGTCTTTTTTTTTTTTTTTTTTTTTTCAAACTACTTATTTTTCATCGAGTTGATGTCACATAAATAAACTTTTGGGTTGGATGGGAAACCCATCACGCTTGACTGCTTGTCGAAAGAAAGAATTATTGTCGCCCCTAGGTGATTTTCTAAAGACAGGTTGCGTTTCTTCCTTTGAAAATCGTGCAAGTGCAGAATTTAATAGGTTTTTGCATTCATTATCGTAATTTTAATATTAAAAAAAAAAAACAGATAAAACAATGAATAATCCATAACTTAGAAGAATAAAAAGTTTCATATTTTTGGAAACAGAGCAGACATTTATGATCAGGGCCGGCTCTACCGACGGTGCAAGACGTGCATTTGCACGGGGAGACAAGTTTTTTGGGGGGCGGCAAAGTTGGCATAAACTATATGAAAAATAAGGGAGAAAGGGTGGCAAAATATGCTACTGCATGGCGCGGCAAAATTCCTAGGGGCGGCCCTGTTTATGATTACACTTTCAATGCAATAAACAATACATTAATTTGACCAGAATACAAATCACGCAATTAACAGATATAATACAGCGCCCTCATACCCTTGGTTGCTTTGGGCATGATTGCAAAATAATTGCTACGCGCGCAAGTATATGCATGTCATAGTGAGATACGAGCTATTAGCGTAATGCGGCGCAGTTGCGCTGTTGTTTATATGTAGTTTGCGCCCGTAGTAGTGTTTGTAGTGCTTATCGTGTTTATTCCGTCTCTTTGGACATTACAATTAAAGGATTTAATTGTAATGTCCAAAAATTGCAAATTCATTTTTTTTAATTACAATTAAAGGAATGGATTTTATTTTAAAGTAATTTTGAGTTATATTAAACTGTATAATTTTATCGATAATAAACAATATTTTTTCATGTTTAATTTTTTTTTTTAATTTTTACCATAGTTTTGATATTTTATCCAAACACGTATACACGGTAGTTACAGTGTGTATGTATGTTTCGAAAGTTGCAGCACCCCACGATTTCAAGCCACGAGCCGCCACTGACTACAGGTAATTCAGAGGGACAGGGCCTCAATCAGAGTTTTGTCTCATCTCAAAGCAACAGTTACTTTATCTGCTAAGCATGACTTCTTCATCATGACTTTGACTCCCATTCAGAATATCGCAGATATGTTTGAGGTTTAAATCATGATTTAGGACAGGTTTTCCCCATTCATGTTCAGATTACGATTTCGTTATAATACTGATGAGGCCCTGTATTCTTTTCCCTTCTTTTAAAGATTTCTATTAAGGTAGAACCCTTTGCCTTTTGATGCCTAGGGCCAAACATAATTCAGATTACAATGTTGTAAATGTAATCATTAAAGTCATTTTTATTTTATTTTATTTTTGTTCTTAAATTTGTCCCTTACGGAAAATGTTCTTAATCTGTCTTGTGTCAACTTGACATCGGATAAAGCCAATTTATCTAGAATATGAGACATGCTTAGTCTTTCCGGGTATTGTACATAACTGATGAATTCAGTCTAAAACTCGTCTACCATCAACTGAACCATTAGCAATATCTATATTGAACTTCGGGACACAGTTTCTAGGAGAACATTTTTTTTTTCCGAATTTGGGGAAAGCGCCAAGTTTTATTATGTGTAATATTTAATAACTGTACTTTGCATACTCATGTTGTTCACGTTACAGCCTAGTATTTGAATTTTTTTATTCATCAGTGAAAGAAAAAAATTTTTCATTTCTTTGTATTATATTACCCTTTATGATGATTTCTCTGGTTTTTAGGGACGAGTTGGTATCAATACTGATCGACCCGAGGACACGTTGGTAGTCCACGGAAATGTCAAGGTCACAGGACATATCGTTCAACCTTCCGACTCCAGAGCAAAGACTAACATTGAAGAAGTAAGTGTAAGACCAAAGTTTTTTGTACAAAGAAGAATCTTAAACACATTTTAAGTACAAATAAATACAATTGAGCCAAACTCGATATATCACCGAGCAGGTAAAATAATCCTTACTTCATAGTTTTGATATAAAGGCCTAAGATTATCCCGGTCCACTCGCCATAACAACACTTTTTAACTTTCTCATGGTCGGTGTTGATATCATTTGTTTTTCTCTTGTTTCTCTTCTTTAAGTTAACTATGTAACTTATATCGGTAATCCGGACGTGCCTTTTTAAAGTACACGAGGGCGTGCGTGCAATATTTCTCATTTTTCACAAAGAGATCAATCAAAGGTTGTCAGAAGTCTTAAACGTGTCTACCATTCATTTTTCAGATTGATACCAAAGACCAATTAAGAAATGTGAGCAATATCCGAATAGTGAAGTACGAGTACCGTCCAGAATTTGCCATTCATGCGGGTCTAGCAAAAGATGAGACTACTGACACTGGTGTCATAGCTCAAGAAGTCCAAAAGATTTTGCCGGACGCTGTCAGGGAAACTGGCAACGTGGTGCTTGCCGATGGCAACATGATCGAAAAGTTCCTCGTAGTGAATAAGGTACAGACATACTCTCTCTTTCTCTCTCTCTCTCTCTCTCTCTCTCTCTCATTACACGTTTCAAATTATAAACAAGCAAATAATAAAAACTTCTTTTTCTCCTTTCAGGATCGTATTTTCCTAGAAAATGTAGGAGCAGTAAAGGAGCTATGTAAAGTTACAGATAACCTCGAGACTAGGATAGACGAATTAGAAAGGATTAACAAAAAATTAAGCCATTTAAAGAGGTTAGACAGTGTAAAATCCACTTCAAGTGGTGTAACAGTCACCAGGTTAGTATTTATTTTCGTAAATCTTTCCAAATAACGGCTATTTATTACTGTTTATTTATTTAGCTACAATATTATGGCCGATAAGTGACGAATCTTTTAAACAGCTTTTCCAGAGATTTAAAAAAAAAAAATCCGTTCATAATAATTCTTAATGTTTAATTTGATTCAATTACAAAAAATCTGTAATACTGAGTACAGATGCCTTCTCTTCTGAATTCTCGAGTTAAATTAATTGATAACTTGAAATATTCTGATATGATGCCTCTAAACTACCGACGTGGTAGTTTGGATTACCGACAGTCGCGCCGACTATCGGTGATATTTTTTTTTACGCCACCACAACAATTGTTTTTAGCTTACAAACATCCCTTCAGAAATATTATTTCCTTACAACTCAAAACTGTTTCTTGCAATACACAGAAACCATGCAACGTTATATAACTTATAACGTTATTACTGTATATGAGAATTAAAAATAATTATCGCTACTTGAGTAGAACGTTGATCATTGTTGAAATTCTGGGTTAAACATATTAAGTGAATTGCTTATTGTGAAATATGTACAATAGAATTCAATGATGAAACGGTGAACATTACAATTAGAGGGCGCTTCAGTCGTGTAGGCTCGTAATGGTGTCGCAAATGAAATATTATTGTAGGAACGAATATGAAGTAAGACTGCAGGATCTTGTGTGATTGGACAGGACATTGTGAGCTGGAATCCGTTAACTCGCTACCTGTTTTTAGTAAAAAGCTGTACGTTCTCCTTTCCACTAGTATTAATGTATGGATTATTATATCACAATGCTTAGAATTTTCCGGTTCAATTTCGATCCCTTCTCAGTTGGTTAATATAACTAGCCACATTTCGTACTAAACTAGTGTCTTCATCAGAAATTGAATCCATATTCGTGATCTCAGGTTTCTTTAAAATTAATATTTTATTCACCAAAATAAATAAAAAAAAAGTGATTAAATTTACTTTTTAAATTTTATTTAAATTTTCTTAAATTTATTTTTGTTTAATTTTTTAAAATTCATTTTTATTTAATTTTTAAAATTTTATTTTTCATTTTTTTTTAAATTTTATTTAAACTTTTTAACTCTTTTTCTCTACTTAGACAGTTTCCAAATACATTTAATCAAATTAACTTGATATAAAATCTCTAAATTTACTAATGGATATTAAAAAAAAAAAACTGTACTAGTCCGAGTAGATGCTCAGGTTGCATAACCATGGCAATGCTTTTTACTCAATAGGTTGTAATGAGTAGGTGCTCCGAAAATTAGCCTTTTATCTCATGAAATAAATTGAGACGCGCTTTAGGTAATGTTTGGGTACACTATAATAATGATTAGGTAATGTCCGTATATTTCATTTTTATATTTTCTAATTATCTTTTATTGCAGCCGGAGTAGTACAGTAACAAGTGCTAGTAAGAAATCCGCTAGTTATCACCGTCACCATAGCAACCAGACTCTGTTCAGCAACTATTTTCTACAAACAACCATAGTCATCTTGATACTCGTCATGACATTTTGGTAAATAACTACTTGAAAATTCGCTTGCACGTTTCAGTCGATTTACGAATATAATTGCACCATAAGAGAAATCTAACAGTTTCAAATCCATGTGTAGAGGTGATTGTTTCATTTAATTTTATTATTTTTTTAGCCTTGTCGCTATGGCTACCTTGTATATTTTGGAATGGCACAAAAGATACGGATCTACCATATTCTCAGGAAACCTAATCCACAGTGAGTTAGTGTAAGTTACGCTGCTTTCATTTCCTATATGCAAGATATCGGTTTATTTATATTTTTGTAATTTTTATATTGTTTATATCTTTATACTTCATATTTTAAAATTTTATTTCGTTTTTTTTTATATTCTATATTTATATTTTTTTGTTCCTTTTATTGTTTTGATTTGTAATTTTTAATTTCATAGCCTAATTTTAAAAAAAAAAAATAAATAAAAATAGCCTAATTTTATTCATTTTTATTTTTACTGCATATAGTTATTATATTTAATTGTAATATATTTTTATTTATTGAAAAATGGAAGTAAAATGTCTAAATTATATTTAAAATGTATTTATTTTGCTAATAGTTCGATCCTCGAATGTTAACTTTCCCGCATTGCCTTTCTATAGCATTTTGTTTTATTATTATTAAAGACAGTTACATTAATCGCCTGTAAGATTATTCCCACATTTTTGTGAAGTTTGTTATTTTAATTTCTTCAACAATGCTAAGCACGTTGCGGTTTTGTACTGAATACTAAACTGTATTTGCCTCTCATTTCATGATAGCAGAATATAGCATATCTGAAGCCTGCGCGTAAATAATAGTTATCACGATTATTGACGACTGTAGCAGATAAATAATTTTTGATACCAGAAAAAAACTGTTATAAGTTCAAGTGATCAATTAAAGGAACGTTTTGTGTGGTCATCGAATGCCTCGATGCAAAAATGTAGGAATATCAATCCTATACAATCGGTTTTTTTTTTTTTTTTTTTTTTTTTTTTTTTTTTTTTTATGACAGAGAAAAGATCTTTCATGTTTTTATCTAAATAGATCTTTTTCCTTTTCTCCTGAAAACATCGAAATTTTTTGCTAAGTTTATATCATCTTTCACGCTTTTATCCAAGTAAATGTTTTTTTTTTTTTTTCTCTTGAAAACATCGACATTTTTTGCCTTAAAAGAACTGGACGATGGACTGAGTCCTTGACTCTTTATCCCGTCATCTGAATGAAGAAGAAAATCTGTGTGGATGGGGTGTTATTGAGCTAAAAAGTTCTAGTCATGGCTGGGTAACGGCAATAGCCGTTTATTTTTAAACAGCTGAGAAGGCGTGACTAGGCTAGCTTAAATTTTGAGCTCACTCAGCACCTAGCGGCTGTGATTGGTTATTGTGTCAACCAATCCAATTGAATGTTGCCACTGTCATGAGTTGAGAGATTACTATATCCGATGGCTTTATTACAAACAGCTGTTACACGTGTTTTATGGAACTGAAAATTTGAAAGTGGATGTTAGGAGAAAAATGCTAACTGTTTTTTCTTTTGCTTGTGCAGTATAGCATCTGTTGTGGTTGCAAAGTTTTTTTTAACAGTCCAGAGACATTTTTATTCTAGTCTTCAGAAACAACAGACAGTAAAAAATATCTATTCCTGAATAAAAATGAATGTTCTGTGTATTATAAGACGTTGTTGATCTACAACAAATACCAGCATATGTGAGATTGATAAGACTGAAGAACAGCTGATACTAAAAAAAAAAAAAAACCCTAATGAATTTAGGATTCTCGAAAGTGTGCATAATTCCAATAATGATCAGATGTTATGTATACTGAGTCTCAGTAAATAAAATAAAATTCTTCGAAACAGAGTGAAATATACACAAACCAGAGAAATATACAAAACATGTGCAACAAATTTTATGAGATGATTTGCTGCTCCATCAAACCATATTTATTCCTGCAATACTCTCTCTCTCTCTCTCTCATAAGTTTTTTTTTTTTAATTATGCCATCATAAATTCACTTATTCATATTTAGAATTTATAGGATCGTGCTATTCGCTCCACCCAGCAATTTATAGGACACACATATCACAAATAATTCTTAATTATTCTTTACCATTAATGAAAGTG
Organism: Typopeltis vanoorti; assembly: GCF_054136105.1. NCBI lineage: Eukaryota > Metazoa > Arthropoda > Arachnida > Uropygi > Thelyphonidae > Typopeltis > Typopeltis vanoorti. The sequence goes on from NC_143554.1 coordinate 115,444,383, forward strand.
TTTCTACTCACACTTATTCCTTCCTATTCTCATGTCTTATAAATGATGGGTCACATATTTTCATCTTTGAGTATTTCAAATATAACAAACAAATATAGCATTCTCTTGCATTGTTGTTTTCTAATCAATCATAAAACAGATTGTTCCCCCATTCTATGCAGAAGTATTCAAAGTTATCCTCAATTAATTGCATTGGACCAATTAAGATGAGTACTGATGTGCTATGCCCTCTCAAAACTTTCATACATCGATAAAATGCAATCCCATGATCATGGGCATCAGCAGGGGGGAAAGGGTACTTCCCCCAGGATCGATTAAAAAAATTCCACAAATTATAATCGTAAAATTGATTGAGATATGTAATCTTACACCTTCGACCCTGGGAACGCTTTGTCTGTCTTAAAATTTTATTATGGGTTGGCCTGTTGCGGGGTAGCCATAGAACATGTCTTTTATTGCAGTAATACAACACGTGTTCCTGTTTTTGGTTCATGTTTTTCATTTGTAAACAGTGACTGATTAGTTTATCCTCTGTGTTTAGTGAGTCACTGAGTGAAGTGTGAATTGTAAATTTATAATGAAACAAATTTAAACAGAAAAATACATTTTTAAAAAGTAAGTGTATGTAATTTAATATTATTTTACTTGTTAGTTTATGATTTTTTTGCTTTTAAACTGAAATAATTTAATATGCCAGTCAAATTTTTAATATATGAAATTGTGCTAAAAGCTATTAATTCTGAATATCTTTTTTCCCCCCAAGAATTAAAGATCATTAAAATCGATGCAAAATGAAAATAATTATAGGTTTACATCGACAAATATTACATAAAAAAAGCTAAAAGACGTTTATTGATGTAATTATTTAATTAAATCAATAATTAAAATAATTTATTGATGTAATTATTTGTCTCCAAGCTTCCCCCTCTCCTGAAAAACATGACAGCACACCCAACCGAAATGATCAAGCGACACCACTCATATATATATATATATATATATATACACACACACACACAGTGGCGCACTCAGAGGGGAGGGGGGGGGGCAAGAGGCCTTGGCTCTACAAAGAAAAAGGAAAAAACACTAGAAAATTTTCCAAAAATCTTTTCCTAATTAATAAAATTCATTTTTTTTAATTTATGTCGTGTCATGTCTCAATTTCTATACTACTTAGCGACCTTTATTCTCACCAAGCATTTTGCAAATTTCAGCAGCCAGCCTGTCACCAAAGGGAACAGTGTAATGACACACTCTGAGCCAACTAAAGTTCCTCCAACGCTAGCACTGCTACTCACAGAAAGGTACTGGAAAACTCTAGAAGGTGAGAAGAAATAATATAGTAGTGATTTTTCTCAATTGTTTCATATTCTTTGTGGAGTAAAAGTGTACCTTATAATATGATGAATGTCAGATGCAAATTAAATAAATACGAATGTCTTAACTGGAAAAAATACCATTTTTTTTTTCTTTTTTCTAACTCTAAATAAAGAACTCTTTGTAACTTAAAATTAAAATAATTTAACATATTTTGCCAATAGATGTCACCACCAGCCCACGAATAGTGGAAAGTGTTTCTTTGTCTTCAACTACTGATGCGCACATTGGTTCCTCACATGATGCTCCGGAAATTGGGTCTCCTCCGGAGTGTACAGACAGCGTTCTCTCTCTCAACACGTGCCGCGTCACGTGTTGCCATAGCGTGAGAGACACTGTTAGAGGTATGCAAGAAATGGTCGTAGATACCGGGGAGAGTGATACTCGTCATGTCAATATTAAGAGAGGTGGAAGCCCGGTGAAGAGTAAAAGTAAGTACGGTTCTTCATATGAATCGAATTCTAGTTTTTTTTTCCCCTGAAATCTGAGAAACTCAATAAAGATGTTTTCAAAAATAAATAAATAATAAATAAAATAACATAAACAATAAATAAATAAAAAGTAATAAATAAAATAAAATAATAATGCATATAATAAAATAAATAATAATAATAATGTATAATAAATTAAATAAATAATAAAAAAACAAATAATTGAGTAAATAATAAAAAAATAATAAACGAATTAAATAAATAGTAAATAAATAAGAAAAAAACGAATAAATTAAATAAATAATAAAAAAATAATAATAAACGAATTAAATAAATAGTAAATAAATAAGAAAAAAACGAATAAATTAAATAATAAAAAAAAACAAATAATTGAGTAAATAATAAAAAAATAATAATAAACGAATTAAATAAATAGTAAATAAATAAGAAAAAACGAATAAATTACATAAATAATAAAAAACAAATAATTGAGTAAATAATAAATAATAATAATAATAAACGAATTAAATAAATAGTAAATAAGAAAAAAATGAATAAATTAAATAAATAATAAAATAAATAATTAAAAAATATTTTAATAACGCTGTTTTAAAAGCATGACATTGAATAGTGATCCAAAAGCAGTGTTATTAAAATATTTGTTTGATTTTGACAAATATTTTTAAAGTTGTTCATTTTCAATTTAAAATAACAGATTAAAATTATGTCAATGGATATTTTTAGAGTGGTGTTTCAAATCTGAATAATTTTGTGGTTTCATGAAATGCTTTTTATGGTTCAAAAGACTACTAAAATAATATTTTCATTATTTTTCTAATTATACAATGATTTTAGAGTTTTTGAAAGCGAGGATAAGAATTTAAAAAAAATACAGGAAATTACAAAGATACTTCTGTAAAGCTTTGTATATTAAAGAAAGAGTTTATATAATGAAAATTATATGAAAAGAAGTACAGTGGAGTTTGAGTTTAGTTCTGGTAACTGATTTGCAAAAAGACTACGAGAAATATGCGTGGATCTTATTGCTCAGTGTGGCTGTAAGATGCCTCCGATGTCTTTACTAATGGAGCTAAGCTGCTGAGTGCCTCTACTACTGGAGGATAAAACTGAACAGCTGAGATTATAATAATAATCCCAAAGACGTTATAGTTATTTATTTAGCTGCCACGCACGTGATTTCCAATTTATTTTTCATTTTTTCGAAATTACTAATGAAATTATATTCATTTTCATATGCATACGGTTTGATATGTAGAGCTTAAAAATAACACATGCATTCATTCCCCAAATTATTATCACAGTTTTCGTTCTTTCAGGGTTTAGCAAAATATTTAAATAAGTAAATATTTTAGATATCTGTGTTTTGTAACTTTTTTGTAACTTTGCAATTTTGTACTATTTCATCGAAGATGAAATAGTTACAAAAGTGAAATTAATATTTGTTAGAAGTTTATTTTCCACTTGGTTAGACTATAATAAATTTAATTTAATCCTTTATCCAAGTATATGCAAACAAACTTTGCACCTGAAATATCTTTAGGACTGAGGCAACTCGCAGTAAAGCTGGACCAATCTCTCATCGCTCCTTGTCTCAGTGTCTCCCATAATGCAAAGCACATCTTGCGGACATGTATAATGCTATGCATTAAGGGAAGGGCCACTACCCAGACCGGTTTCGACCTTTATTGAGGTCTCATCAGTGGAAGCCAAATCCAGAATTGATGATACTAGGGCAGAAGCAATGGAGAGGTCATATTTACTTATACGAATTGCCAAAAGGTGTCTCACCTTATTATTAACTCTGGATTTAGAGAAAGATATTGTAAGTTTATTTTCCACTTGGTTAGACTATAATAAATTTATTAATTATAGTCTAATTTATTTATTATTATCTGGGTAGTGGCCCTTCCCTTAATGCATAGCATTATACGTGTCTGCAAGAGATGTGCTTTGCATTATGGGATATACCGAGACAAGGAATGATGAGAGCTTGGTCCACCTTTACTACGAGTTTGCGCCTGAAGATACTTCAGGCGCAAACTTTGTTTGCATACACTTGGATAAACGATTAAACTAAATTTATTACAATATTTGTTAATTTAAAGGTTATAATCACTAACATATTCAGACCATCTGCAATACAAAATCATTAGAATGAGATTTATAATGTTCTGCCTAATACACAATAACTATAACGTTAAAGTAAATCACAGTCTACCGGGGGAGGTAGGGATAGAACAATAGTCAGACAAACGTGCCTAATCTTAAAACAATAAAAGCATTTTATAATAACCTAACCAGTGAAACAACTATATCTTATTTAAGAACATAAATTATTCTTAGAAATCGAAAGGAAAGCCAAGAAAAAATAGAACGAAAGCAGAGTAAACTCATTTAGCCAAAATTCAAGAAAACTTAAAAGGAAGAAAGAAAGAAAGAAGAAAAAAAAACGCAACAAATGTTCAGATGATGTTCAGAGCCGTAGCGTAGTCGATAGCAAAGAACGTCTTCGAATTCAAAACCCAAATAGAATGCAAGGACCTCTATAAGGACTTTTCAACTGAATGTGAACAGCGAACAAAGGCTCAACATTTTTCTACCTCATACTTCGGATTTTCATCCTGTACAATAGAAAGAATATCTTCACAGAACAGATGCTTTGACAGATTATGGTATCAAGGTTAACTGAAATATCAGTTATTAAATTAAAACAGGATCGAGTTTCATGAAAAGGCATATTACCTTTGCTGACAAATAAAGTATCCCTGCTTCAAATAAAAAAAATAAATAAATAATTTTTACTAAATCTAATGAGGAATGTGCCAACTGAGGCGTTATCTGAATACTCTGTGGCTAATAGATAGGTTGATCAGTTTACTCAGTTTGTTATACCTTTTAGTTGGAAAAACCTGGATTCGAATCCCGAGTGGTTTTTCGCTGAAAAAACATTTTTCATTCCACAAATCGGAAAAACACGCAGGCACTTAACAGACATAAGACAATCGTTTGTAGCTTAGTTTCTTTGGCTGTCATTCAATAACCCGACTGTATTTTGACACGAAGTCTTATTAATGTTCAGTATACCACTTCTTAAAATAAATTAGCGCAATTAAAAACAAAAAAAAAATCCGATTTTGCTTCCATGGAAATATTTGTTTATGTAGATGGACTTTGAAAATAATAAAAATATATATTTGAAAATATTTACCTCTCATCTCCTTCTGCAGGCAGGAAAACCTTTCATCACATGGTCCATTCCTCCCAAAATGCCAGCTCCATCACCCCAAACGTAACAAATTCAAAAGAACTCCTTGAATCCGAGCAAGCCAATGATCACAGCTCAACCACAAGTTCCCTGGTGGACGGAGAGGCGATCTCCATGCAATCAACTAGAAATCAAACAGCGCACAACGTTAGCCAAAAGGAGAATGCAGCCGAACAACAATACACGGACGATAAAGTGGCAGATGAAGTCGAAGACAGAACAACGTCTTTATTCAAGAAGTTCATTCAAAGGGTTGAAAGATCAGCAGCTTCGGGTGAACAAGATTACAACGGAGGGAACTCGCCAAAACCACAGATTGAAAAAGGTAGGAAAAACACGACGTTATGTTTGATCAGATATCATGCAATTTGAATGCGGTTTTGACTTGATTTGGGCGAAATGTCGTCCCAGATATTCTTTGAAATGGAAGTCGGATATGTTAACACTTAAAAAATTTCCAGTCCAGTATTTCAAGCGTCAGAGTGAACTTGAGCTAAACTTGCATGTTGGACAGTGATCTCAAGTTTAGTTTCTTCTGTTGCTTTTAAGAACTTTTCAAGCAGAATCAGTTAGGAAGTGCGGTGGAACTGCAAATGGTAGATATCCTACTCTCTCTCTCTCTCTCTGAATCACGCATTTAGTATTCCAGTATTCAGTGACATCACTCTATGAGGATTAGTTCAGAATATTTCTTCTAGAGATCTAAGAGACCTCTGTCTAATAAACATTATTAGATCGATTGTAATTTCCTAGTAACATTGTGCTGATTTCGGCAGTTAATTTGCTATTTGGATCTAGCAGTTACACTGTCATAGTATGGAAGAGTTAGAAGACGATCCACAGAGGAACTTTCTGAGTAGACATCATCCACTGAATTCCTTGTTCTACAAGAAAACTTCCGGCATGTATTTATACACCCTAACCTGAAGGTCTATGAAGAAATTGGCTTGTCAAACCATGTTTGTTATAAATGTCTTTATTATTTTATAATATCATTTAAAATCATCCTTCACTAACATTCACTTCACTGGTTATGGTATAATCCTATCTGAATCCTGAGAATCTTAATACCTTCTGAATCCTCAGCGTAATCGTTGGAAAATCCATGGTTCAATTGAGACATCTTCCAGCATACTGTGGAAAGTACAACTTAATAATAATCGAAGTTCCAACCAGATCCTTCAAGTGTCTACCTTTGGGACTAGGAAAGATTTGAATAACATATCATTGTTTGCATGGTTCATCATATATTAATCCAAAATTGATTAAATGAATCTTCGTTGTTGTCGGGAATTCATCAGACTTTGGGCTTCAGTTAAAAACACAAGTCACGAGGACTTTGGAAAATTAAAATAAAAATTAAATGAAAGTAAGAACTAACTCATTTTAATAAAATGAATTTTTTTATGATCTATATAGGAACGACCGTCTATCAACGAAGACCACAAAGATTTGAAATAGAAAGAAAATTGGAATTATACACGCTTGTAATAGCATACACTTCAAGACTTCGGGGATGCAGTGAATTGAAAAGAGCGGATGAGCTATATTATCTTTAAAAGGCCATCAATATGATTTTAATATGGCCTTCTTTCTTTTCTACTATAAGAATACATTTCATATCTAATAAAATGTTGCCTACTTTAGTAGTATGCATAAAAAATGTGGGCGAGTAATGCATCCCTCTGTGAAAGACATCCTGATTAAACGCTATATGTCTTCTTTGTTTCTAATTTTCATAAATGAATTGACTCCATGGGCGTCTTAAGCGAATGATTTAACTAGAAAAAACTTCGCAAAAGCCTGCGTAGTTCAGTGGAAGTGAAGTGTGCGTCCATTGCGCTAGATCGCCCGAGGAACGGCGACTTAAGTTCAGTTCTAGTTGCCGAACTAGAAACTTTTTCTAAGCCGTTTTTTTCGACCGGTTCCCGAGTTGGTCGATCTCTGACACGGACAAGCGAGTTTTGTTTTTGGTAAACTCAAGAAAATCGATCCTAGAACCCCCATTAGCACCTATAGAAGATTGTAAATGAACATCTCGGAGGGAAAACAACTTCTCTTTCTCTCCTTCAACTTCTACGATTGTTTTCCCTTTTTTTTCTGAACTTCAAATCCTATTTTGTTTTGTAATCCTACAGCCCTAGTTCAAGCGTTTGACAATTTCCTGAACTTATGTGTTTAAAGGACTCAGATCGAAGATTTCCAATGTTCATAAATGCCTTTCTTTCCAGCCGTTCCTATCCTGATAAAACTTTTCAAGAATTTCTTAAGTCTGAACCATCCGAAAAAATTTATTTAAAAATATTCATGACTTTTGTTTTAGAATTTTGACTATCTCCCTTAAGAATATACTCTCTGAAAATGACTACGACTTAAGACATATACAGGGAGAAAAATAAATAAAAAATATTTCGCTATTCAGGATCGCGATATCACGGACGTTGTGAGATTTATAAGAGCAGTTATTTTTCCATACGATGGCGCGATGACGATGAATAGTTAGACTAGTTTTCAAACATTAAACAGTACGAAAAACCGAAGAAGCAAAAAAGATGAAGAAACAAATAGCAGACGTTGAACAAAAAAGAAAAATCTAACCGGACTCTTCTTATATATCTATGCTATGTATTTATTCGTTGTTTACTGAGCTTAATATTTACTAATATCCATCATTCTTATGTAATTGCATGAAGGAGACAGTCGTATAAATGTTCCTTTCCAAATACCTACGATATATTTGTCTGCCATTGTATATATTTCAAATATTCCATATTTCCTCATATTCTCATTGCAGGTCCATCGAGTATTGTTGAATCCTTAAGGATAGCAGAATTTAACATCACAATCGAGCATCGCTATTGCAGCACCAATGACTACCAGCACTCGTGTGTCATCCCGTTGTCCAAATATATGGTTCTAGAAAACATCACTCTCGAATTTGTGTAAGTATTGCCATGCCAATTAATTTGCATATAAATTTATATTAAGTTGCATTAATAACGATACTTGACTAATTAGTTTATATTTGTTTTCTACATTTGAATATAGTTTTAATGTTAAGGGACATGTATGCATTGTTAAAATACTGTGAAAAATAAATCTAATGACAAATACTTTATTTTAGCCTCCAGAGGGCAGCACACGTTGTCTACTGTGGTTCTCATAGTCAAATAGTGACTTGTCCAGTGGTTTCTGGTAACCAACCAGCGTTATCACCAGAGGTTAGCCAGATCCCCACTACAGAGGTAAATATATGATCATAACTCTTGTTTTTAATTTTTTTTTTCATGTATTTGTGTATCAATCCATCCATTTATTTATCTCTTTCTTTATTCTTTCCTTGTTCCAGAACATTCTTCGCATATGGAAACTACCTGTAGGCGTGTATTCCCATAGTTCCTATCAATTCCGTGTGGGTTCTGCTGATCTCAGTCCAATACAGGCAAGTAACCACATGTTTGATGGGACATATCGTAATCACATGTTGATTGTAATTTTTAAAGCGCTTACAGGAATTTCTTCTATTAGGTCTGGCGCTACAACTCGCAAATTAGATTCCAAAATAGAAAAAAAAAAAGACAGTTTCTGTACCTTTTTTTTTTGTAATAATCAATTTAGAAGACGTGAAGGTAGGCGTGATCATGACATACGCTGATAACCCTTTGTGGTATACTCACTCAGTCAAAAGAATAAACACCGAAATATAAATAAAACATTTCGTCAAGTTCTAACGTCATCTTTTAAATAACAATGTCGAAGTTCCATAGGAAACGAAATAAAATAAAAACTCATATAAAGGGCAGATCACCAGCCTTATAATTCATTATTCTAGAGGTGTGGATGTTTTCCTATCTTTCTAAAACAAACCCCACCTTCTAGTTGACACCGAATTAATCAATGAATAAAAATTAATTAAAAATTGAACTTAGTCGACATTCAAAGCACCTTATTTCTTCTTCTATTCAGTTACGGCACGTAATCCATCAATCACGTTACCCATCTGTTTGAAATTCAATGAACACCAGATGACGATGGGCACTAAGTCAACCACTATTAATCAACGCTGCCATTTCTAATATGTGACAAATTCGCATGACGTTTCTTGGCTAAATGTACAAGCTACTCAAAAAACAATTCGATTAATTCAATCAATCGGCAATATTTTCTTCCTCTAGATCTCTTCAATTAGGGTGGATATATTAATCAAGGCAACCCTTTGACTCTCCTTCTTTGTATGATGGATCACTAGAGGCAAATCTACTAGGATGACGTGCGGATAACTAATGAAGGTCCGATGTTAATCGGTTACCATCCTTCTCTAGAAAACTAGTTAGACTAGCGTATTGAGATACACTTTAGCAGCCAAGATAACGTGAGGCCAGCATTATTCCCTCCTATGTTTGTTATCAACACCAAACTACTATCTGCATAACTTCCATCGCATATGGTGCTCTGGTTTCGCCCGCAAGTTTAAAAACAACCCTTATTTTTTTTGTCGGAGAGTCTTCAATGTCATTAAGTGGAATCTACCGTTCACTAGCTGTAAACGAAATGGCAGAAACCGATGGAATAAAATGTTATTAGCTAAATAATAATAATAATAATAATAATAATAATAATAATAATAACTCATGCACTTCCAGCATCGAACTTAAATTGCCATTTCCCCCCCAAAAGTTTACTACCATTACTTTCGAGCCTCCGTAGCTCAGTGGGTATAGATAAAGCCCTTTGGTCGGGAAGACCTGGATTCGATTCCCGTCTAAGAAGTGAGGAACGTCTATCTGGTGTCTTTCGACTAAAGGTGAGTTAGCCGATCTCGTAAGGAGGTAGGGTTTTTTTCACCCGGAAACTCGGGATTTTTTCGTCCCCCCAGAACAGGCAAACAGGCTTTGTGAATACACGCATCTACAGACCTAAGACACACCAGAAGACACTAACCATCTTATCCTCGAAGCGGTCGCGGTTTCGAATCGTAACAGGCCATGCCTAATACGAACGTAACAGGTCACTAGACCTAATATATGTGAGAGAAGGAACATTACTATCATTTTTTTTTGTATAAAAAAATTGGTGTTGGAATTCTAAAGAGCTTGTGCATTTTGAGGGCGTTACAAAAATATTTCTTTTGAGATTCGTTATGCAAATGCGGGGCACCGACTGTGATCATTGGTGGCTTCCTTAATTTGAGATAATAGGGTGAAATATAAATAATACATTTATAGATTATACTTTTATTAAAACAAAGAAAATAAATTTTATAAAAAAACGTTCTTGCTTTTCTTCAGCAAAATCTTCCAAAATTGTATTAAAATTGCTTGCTTTCTCATAGAACACAGAACAAGGAACTGTGTTCTTGTAAATAATCGTAGTGAGTAAATGATAGTAAGCCTATAGAAAGAAAAAAAAAAGCAATTTAAGTTCAGTGATGGAAGTGCGTGAGTTTTTTTTTATTATTATTATTTCACTAATAACATTTTATACTATCGATTTTGTCGACTATGGAATTGGCAAAATCCTCATCTTTTTATTGGAAAAAACCTAGGTTGGAATTCTATTTGCCGGTTACTAAAGGATTCACCTTTCCTCTTCCCCAAAATAAACAACTTGAGATAAAGATGCTCCGCGGTCCTCTTGCTTCAGATTAACCATAAGACCAACCAGAACTATTTGGGGAAAATTCCAATGTTTCCTATTGTTTCATATTACAAAGTTCGGTTATAACAAAAACATTAATTAAATATTGTGAAAACATGAACTTTCGTCAAGGTTTAATATAATATTTATTATATGATATATACATTGTAACTGTTCATCTACAACAGCAGGATCCAAATTATATTCTGCCAGTAAGTTAAGAATGAACTATTTTTTTCTTATATCCGGTTTTCTATAGGATGCACTCTTTCTTTCTTTCTCTCTCGTAGTCCTAAATGGACCGTTGGGTCACTCATGGCTGGTAGGTGATATTCTTTGTTAGCCTCCTACAATCATCTCGGTCTCTTGTTCTTGATGTCAATTGAGAAAGGGAGGAATTTGTCCATTTTTTTTTAATGTTTTCAGTCCATTTTAATCGAGGTCGACCCCTAACCCTTGATCCCGGAACGATTCCTTTTAGCGCTTGCTTTGGAATGCCAGTAGCCCTCTCCACATGTCCGAACCATTTCATCTGTCTTCTTCGGATGACTGTCAGAATATTTTCCCTTCTCCCGTCTGTTGAATCAATCAGTTTTCGGACATTTTCATTGGTTTCATAAGCGGTACACGGAATTCTCAAAAGTCTTCTGTAAGTATTCATTTCAAAAGACAGAAGTTTCCTCTCATCTTCCCTCAATAAAGTGCAGGCCTCACAACCATACAAAAGGATAGAATTCACCAAGGTGTCAGTTAGTCTTAGTCTGGTTGTGATTGCTATTTTTGGTATCTCCCCACAATGGTTTTAACTTCTGTAGGGCCAAGGTTGCCTTAGCAATTCGGTATTTAATGTCGGTTTTTGAGTGACCATCTTGACTCAACCTGCTTCCTAGATAAGTGAATTTGTTTACATTCTCAGTTTGTTTATTGCCAATTTGTATCTTTTGTTCAATGTCTGATTTTGAGGTTATCGTTGTTTTTGTAGGATGCACTCAGTGGCCAAAATATCAGAGATATCCCCCTATGTTTTGTACCTATAACCCTGTGAAAATTGCTTTGCTCGTGTAGATCGAAGAAAGACCACATGTTTTTTTATTCTGACGATTAGAGGAACTTTTTCTAAACCTCTTCAGTCCCACGCTGAGTTAGTTTATCTTTGGCATTGTTTTTTTTCTTTTTCTCCAGAAAACTAAGGGATTTTGACTTCAAAACTCAAGAAAATCAACTATAGAACTCACACTATTTCAGACAATAATAAATGGTGTTGGGATTATTGACCACTAGATGGTGGAAGATGTCTGCCATGCTCTCTTCCATGGATGACCATGACAATTATTTATAGCGTTGAACCAATTTCAACGAAGGCTAACATTAGATGAGATTAGTTGCTCATTGATCTACAGAAAGTTAGTTATGGTTAATCAGCCTCATCTACTCCTTTTGGAGAACAGAAAACGTTAGCGGATTTATTTATATTTTATCCCTATGCTAAATGGAATTCACACAACTAATAACTATCATAGCAGATACTTGGCAGTGCATTGCATATGGGAAAGAATATCTACACTCAGATGTGTGCAATAATGGGAAAATACCTGAACGATGAACAGGGGACGATAGTGGGAGTCAGCTGGGATATTGTTTGGTCTTCTAGGGTAACGATATCAATGCAATATGGTCGGAAACATCTGATCAACGATACGACAGTCATATGAAGGATCGCAAAGACAAATAGATTGAAACAATTAGTTTAAATGACTGTATTGTACACAACCCAAAACTGCGAAGCGGCATACACAAATGCACATGTTGGACACTGTGAGAGTGAATTACCACCAATCTAGTGAGAAGATGATGCTTGTCAACAAAAGCAATTGCAGCCAAGGGACGTCACCGAACACAAGAGGAGCTGAGAAAGGGGTGATGAATCCCATTTCCTGTTATGGAATGGAAGTGTTCATCACACCTTTATTAGGGAACAAGGGGATGGTGACAATAACATATGGGTCAAGCACGCTTGGTCACTACAGACTGTCACTCCACAAACTTTTTCCAGCCACTATAAGTCCCCAATAAGAATAGTACTCTTCTCACAATATGCGACGAAATTCTTCTATCATCTGAACACAATCGCAAATGCATGCTACATGGGAGTCTAACCTGCATCTTATATCTTGAAAAGCAAAGATGCTGTCCACCAAGCCAACCTGACGAGCAACACCCATTCATATTAACTATTTATCGTGCATACAAACCACAGGATAACAATAATGGAATATATCACAGAGAACGCAATGTCTAGAAATGGCTATAGGAACGTGATAATGAGTTTACCTTAATTCGTTTTTTCCCACACCCACCTCAAACCCACTCTATCATAATTCCATTGAACGTCTTTGGAATGCATAAAAGAAGCTGTTCATAACAGTTATCCGACGATAGCAAACATCATGGCTTCATCATTTCTACTTTAGCGTGGGATATTTCGGGGAACATTTCCATAGCCGTGAACTAGTTTCGATGAAGGCTAACATTAGAGGAGATTAGTTGCTCGTCGATTTGCAGAAAGTTAGTTTTGGTTAATTAGCCTTGTCTACTCCTTTTGGAGAATAGAAGGAGTTAGCGGATTTATTTAGATTCTTATTTATTTATTCTATTCTGAAGGCTCATAATGATGCTCTGAAATGCTCGAAGGAGTGAATGTAATACTAATGATTATTATTGTTATTATTATACAGGCACGTCCCTGGACTCTGAAGATTCATCGCGGGAGATCCAATTTATCATACTTCTCCTTGATCCCATTAATAGATAAAGCACTCACAACTGAGTCTAGCAACCCATTCGACTCATTTACAACTCTCGAAGCTAAAAAATTTAGTCCTCACACCCATACTACCACACCCTTATTCGATTTCCAAGGATGAACCTCTTGAGTTTCTCTAGCCAAGTGCCGAAATGTTTCCCCTGCATCAATCCTATAAAACCCTTTAAGCAACTGTGTTTCCATCACATCTCCTCTTTTTCTCCCATCAACCAAATTTTGCAATCCAGACTCCCCAAATGTATCCTCATAGGGAACATTCCACAAGCTACTTACCATCTTGGTCACTCGCCTCTGAATCCTTTCCACCTCTTCCTCATCCCCAAGAAATCCAGGGGGACCAGACATGAGCACAGTAATCCAGATGTAGGCGTATCAAGGCCTTATGAAGACCAATAGCAACTTCCTTATCTCTCAACATGTTAATGTGTTCTTCAATAGCAAAGTAAACTTATGGGCTACCTTAGTAATATGTCCTCTAAACTTTAACTCTCTGTCTCCACCACCCCTAAATTTCTAGCTTCATCAATTTACTGGAGTACAGGCCATCAATACGATATATGACTTGTAATCTATTTATTCCAAAATGCATAACTTTACATTTCTCCACAAAACTGAGACCCATTATCTTTTGCACATGCTGACGGCCTATTTAAATCGTTCCAAGTTCTCCGCATCACCTTAATTAACTATTACAAGGCTGAAGGTACATACCATTTTGAACGGGACAGTACCGTTTTTTTTCCCTCATATTTCCTTGCCGTTCCGTTCGTTTTAATAAAAATGCCAATTTTGTCCCGTTTTTAATAAAAACTATAAATATACTTTAATATTGGTCAATCATAAATTATTATTCATAACCTATAATCGTATATCAATATCATGGATACCAGTAATTTGTATAACCATGGAGTCGCATTGTTCGATATAAATATCGAGATCTGCAGCGATTTATTCAGAGAAAATAAAAACTACATGTTGGCAACACTTGCGCGTTTCAGACGCGGCGTCTGTTCTGCGTTAGTTTTTGTTTTGCCTGTATGCTAACCGGTGGCTTTGATATTCAATGACGGTGGTTTAAATTTCATATTTTTTAAAGTTTTAAGTCTTATTTTTTTAAAGCATTAAGTCTATCCTTGCAATGTCAAAGAGGCGAAACTGCAGTTTTAATGATGATCTCCAGAAATAATTCAAATTTATTCAACCGGACAAGCTGAATGGAAAGAAATACAGGACGGTCTAAACGAGGAACTCATCACACGCACAGAAACAGAAGAAACTCGTGTATTCGATCAGTGGACCCTCATAAAATCTATAATTGCGAGGCAGTTGGATACATGGAATAAAGAAAACGTTCCTGTAGCTGATAGATGGGTACAGATTTTTTCTGAAAAGGGCAAAAAACGCATAGACTTTAAGAATTTTGTAATATTGTAGAGAGTGTTCTTTGTCTTCCAGGAAGTACAGCACCTGTTGAGAGAATATTTTCTGTTATGAACAGTATGTGGTCAAAGGAGAAATCTAGATTAAGTGTTGAGCCAATGAAGGCTAAGTTGTAAGACAAAATTGTGTGATGGAGTGTGAGAAGTTTTATGATAGGTGTTGAAAGACCGAAAAATGCTGTTCAAGATCATTTCATCAGAGAAATATTCATGGTACGATCGTGGTGAAATACAATCTTCCTCTACGTCTACCTACATTTTTTTATGAGTTTTGTCAACTGAAGAATAATGGTAAGCTCAATATGTTTATGTAAGAAAACTTTTTTTTTATCATCTTACTTTTTGCATGAATACAGAACATTCCATAAACCTCGTCCTGTTTTTGTCATCCCAATGTCCCGTTTTTGTCTCAAGGAAATATGGTCAGCCTAACTATTACACTACCTAATTTCGCATCATCAGCAAACAACTGAATATTTCCTTTCACGGTATTTCCTATATCATTTATGTAAAAATTAAATCGCAATGGTTCCAGCACTGAACCTTGCAGCACACACCACTGTTCACCTGTTTTCGTCTTAATTCTGCCCCCTCCATATACTATTTTTGATATCTGTCCAGCAGCCACCCTCTTACCCACTTAACCAGTGTCATATCCATTCTCATATTTTCTAATTTGCGTAAAAGAGTTCCATGTGGTATTCTGTCAAATGCCTTTGCAAAATCCAACAAAATCATTGTAATCATTTCCATTATCCAACTCAGCTTACTCTATTATAAAAAGTCAGTAGACTACTAAGGCCCTGAACGACCCCTCACAAAGCCATGTTTACCCCCATACAGGATCATATTTTTATCTACCCATTCTTGAATTCTCTTTATGACAAATGTTTCTAGTACTTTTACCATCACTCTTGAGATACTGATTGGTCTATAATTTGCTACTGGTCTTAGAACCTCCTTTATGCAAAGGAATTGTTTTGCCCTCTTTCCACTCCCTTGGAACTCTACCTGAGCTGAAATTTAAATTATTAATTTCAAAAGTGTAAAACACTCAACAACATGACAACAAAAAAGAAGAAACTAATGAATTCCCGGTAACATACGAGTATATATATGCAGATATATCAAATGCTATTACATCAAGAATAAAAATGAAATAACTCCACAAGATAATGTTATAAATATAACATTTTGGACTTATGACATACTTCGTGTATTCCTAATTTAAATTGTTTTTGAACGAATGATATTGTTTCCCAATCTCACTTTTTCGATCTTTTTTTACAGCTCTGTTCGCGGACTGATGATGTCACCGAATACATCCTAGATTTCTATCGGAAGTGTGATAAATGAAAGTCCTTTACTCGAACTAGTGTTATCCATTTAGTGCAATGCTCTACTACGAAACGATCGCAGCAGCCTGTGTATACGTGTAGTACAAAGTTGCTTCATTCTTCGAACTGTGATAATTTTTTTCTAGTGACATCCCTTAAGAAGAAAGAGACTATGACAAAAGTGTCACTATACGAACACTCCGATCTTTGGTGTGTCTTGGACCAATTTACTCTTTTTTTTTTTTTTTGGTCTTAAGATGGCTTTAAGAAAGTGCGAAGGCTAAATTGCTTTATTTCGAATTTAGGAGTCCAAAGTGCACCATTTACTTATAGCATGGCCCTCTACGTTAGCAACAGAAACTGCCTGTGAATTCTGTATACATCTGGACATTTGTGGAGGCCGAACTTTGCATGTGATTTTTTTGTGATGAACTTTGAAGCTAGTTCCGTCCGGCCTTCGCACATTATTGGAGGACGATACCTGTTATATTTCTTGAAACATTGGAAATCAACGCAATTTGATCTATTCAATACATTCAAGTGATATAACGGAGGAGAACCCTCACATGCAAATGCAGCAAAAAAAGGAGACAATTTTATTATTTTCAAATGCAGACACACATCCACACAGACACATTTCATATCGTGCAATCCTTTTAACTGCAATGTTCCGCTTTTGTGCTTCTTCCTCCTTTACCCCTACATAACTGCAATACAGCAAAGATGTCCTACGTATCTAGCTGCGCCTTTGCAACCGTCCAATCGTACTTATCCAGAGCGACCCGTCCATTTTATTAGTACATCTTATTTACAAGAGTACCAAAAAAATGTTAGACATAATTTATTGCTGGTGGAGTTTAACATTTATAATATATATACTCCAAATACTGATGATAAAAGAAATGGATTAGTACAAGCAAGTCGACTGAATTAAAGTAAATATATATATTAAACAAGTGCTATAATGGTGACATCTAGTGTTATAAAGGTGAACTACTTAAGTTCATTAAAATTGCGAAATAATATTTAAAATTGAATTAGGTTACTGGAAATTTAGTGGACTTTTGATGTATTAGAATACTCTTACAGCTATTTTTAAAGGAATATTTATATATGCAAATAACTATAAGATAACATCAAACATAATTACGAAGTCAAAATTACGCCGAATAGAAATCCAAGTATATAAATTGCTTACACCAGATGTCACTATTGCAGCTAGCTAGAAATGACCTCCAAACTGTGTGTTATTCAGTAAATGAAACTAACAGCTTAATGGGAGTATAATTGTTAAATAAGCTTTGAAGATTCGCTTGTAGCTTTAATTGTATGATATTCTGTTGGTTGTTAGAGCCTCATGAGAATGAGTGTGCATTGAATTTTCACTTCTCATTGGGGCCGCCATTGCACTTATAAAAGTATTGTACATTGCCAGCACTTCTGATGAGAATGAATCAGAATTCTATACATAACTGAACAAATATTTCATCATGCATTCTGTCGTTGTGTTAATGTCCATTCGTTTGTTGCGTCCTTTGTCTATTTGTAAATGCTACCTTATTGTGATTATTTTAGTATTTTTTGTGTGTGTGTTTTTCGCGCAGAAATGGCTATATATATGAAAACGAACAAACATGCGAATATAAGATCCAGTCAACTTTCTCACTGCTCAAAGCCATTATATGTAGATAAAATTTATTGGTACCAGATCCCCCTCCCCTTTCTAATATTTGAGGAATTGAAAACAAAACAAAATACGAATCGCCAAATTGAACACTGCGTATCTGTGCGGGTGTCCCTTCTAATAATTACTTTATTTTACAATAATAATTTCAATAGCACAATTAAATAGTATTTTTCTGACAAGAACTGCTCATGTTAAAGCAAAAAAAAAAAAAAAAAGAAAGAAAAAAAAAGTTAATTACCACCAGGGATTGAAATATCACAAAAGACATCAGTAGATATTCATATTATCAAACTCGTGATATTTATATATTATTTTTACATTTTATAGACTGCCTATGCAAAGAAAAATCATACTATAAAATGCTCTATAAGTTAGATAATTCTCGCTAGACTACATTTAAGTATGTACAAAAAAGCATTAACGAAGAAATAAAAAAAAAGGGGGATAAAGCATTTAAACTTTGAAGGCAAGCATGTAGGTTTAAAAATATAATAATACTTTTTCAAAACTTTAATATCATCTAAATTTCGTTAATGCATGGAAATGGTTATAATATTTACAATAAATAATATAATTTGCTTCAACTTAGTTTAATGGTCAAGCATTTTGCTGTGCGTCACTAGGACTAAATCGGAAATCTCTCTTTTCAGCGAAAATGCTTGTCGTTTGGTTCCCTTCGTTGAAAACAGCAGAAAATCAATTTTACTTGATAACAAGGTGCTATTTACGCTCCCTATGAAATTACACTTAAGTATATTAAAAGTTTTAAAATATAATAAATATTATTATTTACTATGAGTAAGAAAATAATAATAATAATAATAATAATAATAATAATAAATTTTGAATATTATTTACTACGAAAACACAAATTCTATGGATTTAAGAAACAAAAACGTTAATAATAACATTACAAATTTATAAAGTGATTTTAACAATAATGTTAACATATTCGAATCATTAATTATTTTAAAATTGTTTGATATTTTCGTGAAATCAACTTATCAACACTCATAGATTTAACCATTCAATTTTGTAAATGACACCGAATCGATGTCAAAATTTTATTTATATTTCCAGTTAAGAAAATGCTAGTTTTCTTTACTGAAATTTTGTAGAATTTTGTGGACAGATATTTGGATGACCAAAACGAAATTACTCCTTAGAATTAAATAAGTGACTACAATCTCTGTTCTTCACATTTATCATTCTTAAAAAGAAAAAAAAGGAAAAAAAAGGAAAAAAAAGAATATTATGCAGAAATACTGGATTGATGGTTTTAGAATATTTTTTGAAATCTGAACTAAACTCCTTATTATGCCATTAACGAAAATAAGTATTGTATGTTACCTCGTTCCTAGATGATCAATATCTCAAAACATCTCTGTTTTGAGAACGACTTAAAATGAGAAAAATCGACTGTGAAACTTAAATGATTTTTGACTAAACGCAGAGTAACTGCTCGATACAGATAGAGAATAAATCAAAATAGTCTTGTGAATGAAGTCAAATCGAACCTGTATTACAGAACAATTACAGAAATATACTTGGCTTAATACAGGTTCATTCATATATGTAGGATCAAAGTTTGTCAGCTATATACGTGTATATTTTCTTTTGTATGTATGTTTATTCTCTGTTCAAAAAAAAAAAAAAGCAATTATCTCTTCAAATTTATTGTAAATTATTCGTCTGTTATCCCGCAATTAGATTTATACAGATATTAGTTATGAGATATCCGATTTATCTGCTCCCCTATTTATTTTGATAACCTCAAGTATTATGTAGTTATGTATAAATGCAATAAAAGTGTATATAGAGAATCATTACAATTATAAATTACAGACATAATTATCAGAAAAAAAGATATATTAATATACTAACTGGATTAAATTCCTTATTCTCCTTTGGAGATCTCTGAAAATATGGAAGATAATGTAATATATTTTATTATTAGTCATAATATAATACTAGTGAATCCTCTTTATGCAAGATTCTTATTTTTGTCCTTGATGAAAGAACCATTATAACACACACACACACACACACACACACACACACACACACACACACACACACACACACACACACACACACACACACACACACACACACACACACACACACACACACACACACGAGAGAGAGAGAGAGAGAGAGAGAGAGAGAGAGAGAGAATGTTTCATGTAAACCTGAGTGTGAGTTTTTCAATTTGGAATACATACAACTCGAGAAAGTCGAACCAAATTAAATTTTAAGAGTACTGACAGAAATCGAATTGATTATTTCGTCACACCACAAACGCATTATTTATTTGACAATAATATTTTTCTAATTCAGTGGTCCATTCGATAAATTCAGATCTATAACGTGTGTGTGGAGGGAGGGTTAGAGATTAGATTGGTTGGAAATACGTTCAAAGCAGCTAAGGCTATGAGGTCAATACATTATGTCTTTAAATTGCGTGTTTTCCAGTTGGTTTGCCTGTTTTGCAGGAAAAACTCCTGCCTCCTCCCCCATGTGAGCACGGCTATTTTATGTGTAAGTAAAAAGTTTTAACATTATTTCTATATATGTTCAGATATCTGGATATTAAGAATCTCAAATATTCTCATTTGATTGTAAAAGCAAGATTAAAATATAAAAATTCTCATGCTTTTTTTTTCTTTGTTGGATGCCATAGCTGCTGTCGTTGTCTTTCTGTTGACATATTTCCTAGACTACATTTGGGAAGCCAAATTAGACAAGAGATTTTATATAGCTTTTCCTTTGGATACCAAAGGTTTCGTATGTTGTGAGAAAAATTCGAAATATGCCGAGTCGAGTATAGTTTCTTTCTTTTTTTAATTTTGAGAACATCCCTTTGAAACAGTAGGGCAATAGAGTCTTACATCGAACAAACAAATAATGGTCTACACTGTTGTACCCGCTATATATATGATTTTTCCTAATTTGTTTATAGTGCAATACGTTTTCTTCCCCTTTTTTTTATCACTTTCTTTGAGTTTTTTAATGCCGATCATGAACTTATTAGAAATTTTTGCTGGCATGTTTTAAGTGATTTATATTACCATAAAGAAGGCTATGGAGATATTCTCCAGTAAAGCTTACATGAATCTTAATCAGATTTTAGAGAGTACTTCTATTTACATTTGTGTAGATAAGATTTTGTGTTAACCAGAGTGTATAAAAGGTTGGTTTAAAAAAAACGACTGATATTTAATATTAGTATTAGCATAATTCTTAGTGACACACACACACACACACACACACACACACACACACACACACACACACACACACACACACACACACACACACACACACACACACACACACACACACACACACACACACACACACACACACAGAATTGCGAATTCATTTTTGACTAAAATTTGAATAAACTGCCATGTTAAAACTTTTAGTATCGATTTTATTATTTTTTTAAAGAGAATTCATATAAAAGTAGGTTCTTTTAAAATGATTGAAAATTTGTAATGTTTAGTCAGACTAGTCCAATCTACTCTCAATGAACAATGTATTCTTACCGAATTAGTTCATATATTAATAATTCGTTTTCCATTCAATCACAGTCGGATGGTTTTATAATTGGAACCTTTACATGAATGCATGACAAAAGAAAGATAAAGATTAAAATGTGGATTATTTTATATTTTAAAGAAATATTTCTTTAGTTAGTATTCAAAAAGAACATTCATATCATTCATATAAAGAATATAGAAAATATACAGAACCCTATATTTGCAAGAGTTTGTATATTTTTCATAGCGCCACTGAAATTTCTTTATCGAAAAGAAACGTTTTAAAATATCTCGCTTTCTCTTTTTTTTTTTTTTTTTTTCTCTCTCAGTCTGTCGTGACAAAATTTTCGAGGTTTATATACTGTCACAATTAACTAACAAGTTTCAGAAACAAATATTTAGATAATTGAAGTGAAATCTATACTTAAATAAGATGATAAATATACTCAATTGAAGACTGCGACAGCCCTCTGGATGCGTTTTGAGGAAACATACAATCACTTCCGGTTAAATTCTAAATGCTAGGATATTTACGTTTTATGAACAAACACTTAATCCCCGTTACGTTATTGCTTTGTTTGCCAGCATAACCAGTTAAGCAAATCGTTTGCATATTATGCAAATAATAAAGCAGTAGATTTCTCACAATAGCATACAGGTTTCCCGGAGAAATAAATTATCAAATATTCAGAACTATATGAAAAATTAAAAGACTTAAGTAACTTTTTTTTATGTTCTTACGTTCTTACCTTGTGCGCAAATGACGCCAGAGGGAGCGAGTCAGGAACTTCCGCTTCGGCAATCAGCACATGAAACAAATAGAATGTTTATTACATTTACTTTTCTTATTAATATTTTGATATATTTCCTTTCTTATTATTAAGTATTACAAATATGTTGGACTGTGTTTCTGCAGTTTAACTACTTGCTCATCCTCTGACCAAGGTACCTGCTGCTAATTAGCCCATGTACCTATAGCCTTATTTTTTGCCTTAAAGATCAGATAAAGCTCAAGAGATTGCTGTAAATATATCTGGATGTAAAATCAAGCTCAATTCATTACAGAACAAAGATCACAGAACAAATTGTAACTACTTGGCACAAATGTATATGGGATTTGTTATATGTTTGATGTGTCCAGTGCTGTGAATTGTCTATCCTTTAGCTATGCCTACTTTTATACATTAGTCATTGTTATGTCTTGTGATAGAACAGATATAAAAAAAAACAAAAAAAATTATTCATAGGGATTTATTGTTTTTCCCGTCTTTATGTGAAAATAAAAATATTTGATTCGCAAATTTGGTGTATTTTTATTGCGACTAACATTACTTTCACAGACATGTTGAAGCTCTCGAGGTATATTTCATAATTACAAAAATAAATAAACACCTTGCTTAAAAATTCTGCTAATATAAATTTAAAATAAGCTCCTAACCCCCTCATAAAATGACGGGCAAATTATTATTAATGAAATGCGAGTTAAATTTTTGGAAAATACGAAAGATATCTGTTTGCCATTGGTACACTTACCTAATACTGCACCATTTTTCAAAAAAAAAAAAAAAAAAAAACAGAATACCACTTGATCCTACAACCTTTTTTCTAAGTTCGTCTGATTTTTAATTGAAAATTAAAAATCAGACGAATGATTTCAGAGTGACTGGCTCGAATAATGGATTATTACACTTTAAAATTAAATAACAGAAGAATGCTTAGGCTGCTCTTACATTTCATTTCGTGTAGTTTTTCTTTTTTTTTTTTTTTTTTTAGAAAATTATTGGATCAGGAATGGAGGGATACAATGACGACATGGTTTACAAAAATCGAGTGAGATTATTCCAGGGGAAAAAAAAGAATCAGAGACAGAGAGATAGGGGGGGGGGGTATTGTTTTATGTGTAAACACGAAAGTAAACCTAGAATATATTTGTACTGTGGGTAGGCTAAGAATTTGTTCCCCATTTTTTAATAAATTTTATATATTTTTCTGTAAGTTTTTAATTTATTTTTGCATATTCCGGAAACCTATGATTTAGAGTGTGTTAAGTTCCTGCAGAAGCACAAAGGCTTGTTAAGTAGTGGATTCTTCTGGTCAGTTTGCTTTATTATTATTATTATTATTATTATTATTATTATTATTATTATTATTATTATTATTATTATTAGTGCCTTCGACAGGATGTAGCATAGAGGCAGCCTGCTCCACGCCGCGGCTTAATAAGGACGCTCTTTCAGCCATATTGCGTAGGAGCCGTCGCTACGCTAACAATTCCTGTTAGCGTAGCAAGTGGGAAAGAAGTTTTTCCAAGTTTAAACTGATTAAAAATAATTTGCGAACAGCAATGACCCAAGAAAGATTGGTTGGTCTAGCACAATATCGATAGAGCGAACATTGCTTATAATTTAAATTTAGAAGACCTTAAAAACAGTTTTATTGTGCGATATCCCCGTAGAGCAAACATTTAATTAATATTATTATGTAATCGTTTTGCATTCATGTTTCTCTTGTAATAAAAACAAAATAGCAATTGGAGATGTTCTTATATTTTTGTCTTATAATCCATCAGGGGCGATATTTAATTGTTTGCCTCAGGGCACGATCTAATCTGGAGACGGCCCTTATTATTATTATTATTATTATTATTACAGAAGGGAAAACCCTGCCACATCCTGAGATGGGCTAACTTACTGTCAGATGAAGAAGTTCTTATGAAGGTTCTTCTTATCCTACACGGGTTTGAACCTAGGTCTTCCCAACCAACGGACGAATGCTTCATGAAAGAAAAAGAAGCACGGATCGAAGCAAGTAGATAAAGCACAATAGTTTATCACTGCCTATTCTGATTATTGTGCCCACTCATTTAAAATGAAACCATAATCATAGTGGATTCCGTCGTCATCTGCGTCCTATACTGCTGCATAAGGCAAACAGTAATATTTCTCCCCTACCAGAGTCTTCAGTGCATCTGCAGACTGCCAGTCATTGGCATGTTGAAAACAACTTAGGAGACGTTATCATAGGATACCATAATCACCGATCTATCCATTGTGCATTGCTACAAGCCTGTCATCCAAAATCAAAATGAACTTTAGGCAACATTCTCATTAGGTGAACGAATTTGATATCTCAGTTAAAAAAAAAAAAAAATGCACCAGGAAATGAACACCCATTAATCAAAGGGTGATCGGAAGACTGGCACAAAAATATGAACAGTATGATGGGGGGGGGGGGGGGGATATTAACCAGGAGTTAAAGTTCTATTACAAGGTCAGGTTAGTTGTAAGACAGTTAAAGAGTCACTCAGTCTGCAGCACAGATTACACAGGTAGAGACCATCTTGGCTGGAATGCGAAGGTGATTGGAAGTGCGTAATATGGAGGATAGGATAAGATATGTGAATATGGGTGTAGCAGATTCCTGATGAAAGCCTTTTGTTATGCAGTGAATCATCCCATTTGAAGTTTTATGGCTTAGCTGTTTGACATTGGTTCTGATCTTTTGGGGTTGTGATGATAAGAAAGAGGAATGCTGATGAACATGCAGCACTTCTAGATAATGCAATGCTTTCTACAATACTGCAGTTTTATGAAACGAATTCGTCTCTTTCAACATACCCAACATGTCATATTATAACATGGTTTGAAAAAAATGAGGGTAACATTTTTGACTGGCCTGACAGTTTTGATGTTAATCCACTAGAATCTATTGTGTATTGGTTCTCTTACGTAGCGTATGATTAAGAGAACCCTTTCCTGAAGAATGTTTTTGTAGTCAGTAACTGGAACATTTTCTACATTTTTTTTTTAATTTCTTCAGTCGATGACTGATGTACGCAGTTGGGTTTTTGATCTGGAAGAAACTCCCCCCCCCCCACGCACAGTCTTCTACTTACGATGAATGAGACTTACAACCACTTGTTCTTATGGCATCCATCCTATCAACACATTCACTGAATATTGTCTCACTCCTACAACCCCATGACCAAGTTATTGCTTCATTGATGAAATTTATTTAAGAAATACTTTTGCTCAAGCTATTATTGCTACTAAAGGTGAGAAAACCCTTTCAGACTTTCGAAGGAATATAATGTCTTACAGATGAAGCATGGAGTGAGGTGACAGCACAGCATATGAATCCATATATGCAAAGGATTCGACAAAGCCTTACAAGAGATTTGTGACAAACGTAGTGCTGCTACGCTGAAGAGTTGAACTGAAGGTTAAAAATGAAGATAGAGATTAGTTGGGGGGGGGGAAGCTGTGGAAGATACGCTATCATATGGAGACTTTATAGAGCTAGAAGCCAGAAAGAATCAAAAAGAGAAAAATGCAGATGATGAAGAAGATGAGCGGACGCAGAGTCCCCCAAAATATTTACAGTGTAAAATTGGCTGGAAATGAGTCCAAACAAACTCGGAAGAGCCTAAGCAAATGACAGAATGATGCAAGCTGCGGTAGCATGCTACAGAGAAAGGCAAACTATGTAGACGAAGATGGAAGGAATATACATATATTAAAGAATTCCACTCCTTCTGCCATCTCATCCACTCATCCATAGTAACAATAGTTCTTGTTACTCTGGGGAACAAAAAGGCATCCGTGGATTTTTTCTTGAAAGTGACACACCTTCCCGATTCTGTATGTAATAACACACCCATCTAATAAAAAATACACAACGTTCTGGACAAGTGTCAGAATCACACACATATACACCCTCAAGTACACATTGGGTAATGTGGGAATAAGATACTTCTTGATAAAATTTTGCAAGGAACCATTCTCTCAAAGCAGTGTTTTTTTAAGTCATCTATTTACCCAAACTAAACCAAATGCAAAAATTAAAGTCTTTTATTTTATCTTTAGTCACAATGATAATTCTTCAGGGCATCGATAATTTACGTTTTAAGCGAACCTAAACCAGCTGTCAGTTTGTGGTCCAGTAAAATCTTGTAGAATTTCCAGATAGTTGTTGCTGAATTCTTACATTCATTAGGATGTCGGAAAAATCAGAAAGTATCTTACTGTTCAGTACAACAACAACAACAACCGTAGACAATCAAATAATAAACATTATTAGATTTCCGCGAAGCATTCCCCGACAAAAGAAGGACCGTAATTCTGTTTTCTATAAATTCATTTGATGAGGTTTAAGTGATTTGTGATAAAAGGTAAAAGTATTATATAGATAGAAATATCTCAAAAAAATATCTAAAGGATATTTATGACTTGGATAAAGAGGAATTTTATTTTCAGCTATTTCATAAAAAAATTAAAAATAACTTGTTCTTATTGTTAGATTAGTACTTCTCATTTGGTTCGAGTAATATTAAGAATGTTGCACGCAATCAATTTTAAAATGTGCTACAAAAATAGTTTGAAATTCAATACACGTTAACAGAGAGCATGAAAAATACTCTTTTGTTCCTGAGTCCACAAGAAAATAACCCCAAAATAATTTTAATCAGTGTCGCCTATTCTGATACTTTATCTATTAAGCTCCTTGCTGCATCTCTTGTTTTCACGATATCATCTAAATTATTCTCCAAAATTTCTTTCAACTCTTTCATAAAATTCGATATTTGTTCACAATACTCATAACCTACTCGAGCATTCACCACGCGTCCAGATTCAGCAAAAGCCAGTACGAATTCCGCATAAGGATTATAGAAGACAATTATTTGTTGAGGTAACTGAATACGAGTCAATTGTTTCGTCAAAACTTCCAAAATGGCAATCATAATGAGAGCCATGCCATCATTCTGAGACTGCATGTTAGATTTTTGCGCGTCTAACATTTTCTTCATTTCTACTAAGATGTCCAATCTTTTGTTAAGCAATTCGTGCACGCGATTAATTGCTTTATTAGCAATGAAAAACAAACGTTCGCGTATTTGGTATACTCTTTTATCTCTCACACACTTTTCCGACTCAGATAACACTTCAGAAGCAATTAAAACAGCTGTTTTTCTTACGATGCGGTCTGTTACTGTGAATAATAAGGTCATAATGGATTCTTGCCTGTCCAGCTTTGTCTTGAAGACTTCTGAAGCAGTCATTATTGTTTTTGATATGTAAGTAAATATGGGATTCAAGAAGTTGATAAAGTGTTCTACCTTGCAGTGTGTAAAGCCTTCTTTCAAAAGAGTATCGCAATACCATATGATATTTCTGTTGGACTGTTCCAGGACTAAAGTCTTTGCTTTTTCTACGTCTATTGGAATGTTTACTGTTCTAATGGCGTCTATCGAATGATATACCACACGCTGACAGAACAATACTATGTCGTCCACAAACTTCTTTTCCTGAAATGGCATATTTTCTTGAGGCCGAGAGTAACACGTGATCTTTGAACGTTGTTTGAGTACATATTGGAAAAAATATGATTCCAACAGTTCATCATCTTCCAGATGTAATGTTTTCAGTACACATTTTATTTCCACAGCGTACTGTGTAAATGTTTCTACATCTTCCGACTGGAATTGATGGTTGACTTTTGCTTTCATCTTTAGTTTCCATTTGTTTACCGATTTCATAAGAGGAAAAAGTTGGTCGTTAATGCCCCTCCACCAAGTCATCATCTGAAGCCATCGATACTTTTTCGGACTTAAAGGGAATTCGTCATCAGTGAGAGCCGTAAATTTTGTCCATGTATTTTGATTGATTGGCCATGGTGGGAAATCGGAGCACTTAGCCTTGTGAACGGCAGAATGCAAGTAAATCATTAATTCCATTGCTTTTAGGTCCACGTCATCTCCGCTACTAGGGATTGTGTCGATAAAAGAATTGATCGCTTCTCTCCTAGGTGGACTGTTCATTTTTTCGGGTTTCCATTTCAGCACAGAGACGTGATCTCTCCTTTGTTTGTCCATTACTATTCCATAGCACATGCCTAAAGAGAGTTGTAAACATCGCTCAGCTCTTGTTGGGATATTAAAAATGAGCATCTCCATGTCACACATACGGCAAGGTTGACTGATAAATCTGTTCACATTGATAACGTCCCAAATGGTGAAAAATGGTTCATTAGTCCGCTGAGAACTACTAGATGATTGACTTGAGTTGACTTCATTTCCTTTAGTTTTAGGGACAGTTTCTTTCTCGTATGATATTACTGGGTACACCAGTGGAGAAGCAGCACTGCTTCCTGAAGAAGAAATAATCGATGGTTCATATTCGGTAGATTCAGACGATTCTACAGACTCTTCAAGATTTTCTTTGGACTAAAAACAAGAAAAGACTTATTATATCTTGTGGTTTAAGTCATTAGATGATTTTATATTTTATAGCTTAAAATACGCATTTCTGTTGAATACATTTACCGTATTTAATCGAATATAACTCGCACTTTTTTCCCCAAAATTAAAGTTAAAAAATCGTGGTGCAACATATATGCTGGGATTTTTGGAAACTAAAGTTTTACAGGAAAAAACTAAATTAACGTTTTCATTAAATCCTCATTATTCATTATAATTTATAATTGCCCACATTATTTATAAAATTAATGATTTAAATTTTAATCATCAACATTATTTACGCAATCGGCCCCTAACCTTCGTCACGCGATATATTTGAATCTTTTGCGACAATGCTTCTGTAATTAAGTTATTTCTGGCGAAATCATGTCCCAAGCTCTCCAAATCCAGTTGTATAACAGTTCTAATGATGTTCTCCTAATCTTAATCCACCTCCGCGTAATCAAAGATCAAGTAGAAGCCAATGCTCTCACTCCCACGTTTCCTCTACTGGATGCTTTCATCTCTATGCATATGGTTGGTGTGGTATTAACAAAAGATCCTGCGATTCAACGACAAAGGCAAGCCGACTATTGTTGAGCTGAAATGAATTCCAAAATATCTGAAACTGCTATAACAACATTCATTTTCTATTTCTTAAAGTTTTAAACTTTAAGAAATAGAAAATGAATATTATGTGCGAACTATATGCGAAATATTTTAATTTCTTTTTGGTAAAGTAAAATCAGGGGTGCGAGATATGGCGAGTGTGAGTTATATTCGAGTAAATACGTTAACAGGCAATATCAACGAACTTTAAAATATTAAAAACATATAAACCGTTCTAAAAGAAAGTTACCATGTATATCTGAATTGAAGTAAGTCGTGGAACATTAGATTTGGTGCAGAGTGCTCATATATGATTATAGACTTCTGGAAAAGCCATTCCTATTAATATGGGCTGCAGTGCAGACTATACAACAACAGTTTAAGACTGCAAAGTATCATTGATTTTCCTTTAGACTTAGAAGTGATGGTTTGTGGATGTTGGGTTTCTATTATGATCTGATGTAGAAAATTAATTTTGTCGAAGAAACTTTATAGGGATGGAAGCTTTTCATCTGAAGGTGAATTACCACGTTTCATATGGAAGTGGCGATGTTTTTCCTTCCAGAATCTCCAGTTTCTCACCCAGCGAAACAGTCAGTCACAAGAACACACGCAGTTAACAGGCATACACTGGACCGAAGCTCGACAAATACGCTGGCCCACTCACCCGTGGCGAGATCTTGCCAGTTGACGAGTAGCTGCTGATTAGACACAGTAGAAAGTTTTTTGTTTAATAAAAAATAACTGTCTATAACTTTTCTTAACTTTAAGAAACCAGGACAATAGGCTTAATATAAATTTTCCCACCCGTTGACTTACTGGAAAATACTGTTCAAAAAAGCATGGGGGGGGGGGGGGGTTGGACGAGTACTTTCTTTCATGGAGAGTAGGATTTTCCATAATTTGTCGAGCACTGCACTAGCTTCGTAACCTTAATTTTTTCCTCCGTAAATAACAAAAAGAACTAACTATTCACTAAAATGATTTCATTAACATCAGAATCTGGATGATTACTGAACTATAAGTTGGTGTTTCTAAATACCAAATTTTATTTACCAAGAACGTAGCCTATTCCTTCATATTATTTCTAAACGTTTCGCTAAATTTGGCCATTAAAAGCAGTACGATTTAAACCAAAATTGAGGTGGTTCGACAAATTTTTAAGAATATTTCAAATCCTGAATTGAATAAAATCTCTTGAGTTTAGAACTCAAGAATCACATATATTCGAATAGAACACGAACATAACACGCCCTTATGTATTTTGCGAATTTTGCCTAAAGTGGGGATCCCTGCTCTTATATCCAGTTTAACAACCCCTAAAACATCTCCAAAGATACCTCTTTAAGAAAATAATCAGCCTAGTTGGATTTCTACAATGTTGGGAAGAGTCCAGTCAGCCAGAACAGCACTGACTGACTGTCCCACTTTTATGCCACATTACTTATGATCATCCACCGAAATCTTTTACGCTTATCAGCCGATGAATTTTAAGGATCAATTATGTTAACCACCCAACCAGTCAAGACGTATATATACGTCCAGGTTACCATGGATGCGAAGTGCATATTAAAATTGTAATACCATTGAAAGCATTGAAATCGATGATGGATACGAAGTGTAGAGGAGTGATATATTTTATCCATATTGACGGCGACGTGGTTTACTTGAGGTTTGCTATTTTTGAAGTGCCTCTCAACAATCTTTGGTTAAAAAAATAGTTGAAGTATATGAATGGAGTTCCATGCATGATATAAATCGATCTAGTTAGAGCATAATTTGGGCTACTTACAGATTGATTTATCTTTTTTCGGCTCGGACATTTTTTAAATGAAAAATAAGCACACGTGACTATTACACTGAAAAGTAACACGGTAAAAACGATATCGAACAAACTCATTGGTTTTTTTTTTTCTGGATTAAGTACGAAGTTTAGTTTACTTGACGTGATAAACTAGAAAGAATGGTTTGGAAAATAATTTTGAATGCTAACATCACTGATTTTGCACTGTATTATTGACTTTCATAACAATACAGGTAACGAATCCGTGTCGTTGCGTAGTAACAATCAAAATTTACATTGTATCTAATACGCATCGCTGCTTCATTTGTGGTAATGATATTCCACAGGTGCAGTACGAAATCGTAAACATTAGCATTGCAGAAATCCAAAATAGAAAGACGATAAGAAATAAAGCATTTGTGTCATTTTTTGGAACAAATCAGTGTCCGATGCGACTGACAGTATAAATAATTTATTCGTTGCAAATTCAGAAAACAAGATTGCTAATTGCATTTTAAAATATGGTAAACTTTTTGAAGACTATTTTATGGCAAAACAAAAATTTGTTTTTATACACAACATTTTTATCTAGACGCTAAAAGCAAACATCAGATCTATCGCTAAGCATGTCTTCAAATTATCCACCACAACTTTCCGATGAGTGTATTTGTTAGATCTCTCATCACATGACAGAGAATTCCAAACCTTGAATCCCCTAACTTTTTCATTTTCCATAACTCAAACTTTTCTTACTCCATTCAGTTAATTCCATTCCACATTAATTCAGTCTCTGTTACTCTCCAAATTCTGATTAATACTCTGAATTTATTTTTAATATAAAACCTTTTTTTCTGCAGTCTAATTGCCCCCCCCCCCCCAAAAAAATGAAGTAGATTATTTAGGGACTTCAATATCAACAATTCAAACCGACTTACGATGGTCGTCTGAAAAGTTCTCGGCCTAACAATGAAAAAACAAATTTATAATTTCAAAATTATTTTTATTTTTCAATATAATCTCCCTTAAGACTAATACATTTCTTTCAGCAATGTTCCAGCGCCATTATCCCATCCCTGTAATGGTTCTCAGTAAAATCTGCAAAATACCCTTCTATAGCTGCAATCGCCTCTTGATTCGAAGAAAAACGCTGACTAGCGAAAACGATTTTTAGTTCTGGGAAGAGAGAGAAATCAGAGGAAGCCAAATCTGGGGAATATGGTGGCTGTTCCAACAATTCATAGTGCAGATCCCTTAAAATTCCAATTGCCTAAACACCTTTGTGAGAAGGTGCATTGTCCTAATGAAAGATGATTTTTTCTTCTGCAAACTGCGTCTTTTCTCATGAATTTTTTCGTCTAGTCTGGTTAAAAGATCGGAATAATGTTCCCCGGTTATTGTTTTACCCTTTTCAAGATAATTAATAAACAAAATACCTTTAGAATCCCAAAAGACCACTTCCATCAGCAGAAAAGGTCATGGCATTGGTGTTTTGTCTTCTTTGGCTCTGAACAACCGGCTTCTGCCCACTCTTTTGACTGCTGTTTGAATTCTGGTGTGTAATGATGAATCCAAGTCTCATCCATAGTAATTAATCGACGCACAATATCAGTTTTCTTCTTGTTAAAACGTCCAAGCACTGTTCAGAGATTTCCACGCGAGTGCGTTTTTCATCTGCTGTGAGCAAGCGCGGCACCCATCTTGCGTAAAGCTTTTTCATTTGTAATTCTTCATGCAAAATATATCGCACAAGTTCTTTTGCAATGCCTATAGTCTCAGAAATTTCACGCACTTTGACTCTCCGGTCATCCAATACCATATGGTGCATTTGATCAATGATTTCTGGTGTTGTTACTTTTTGGACGTCCTTCACGTGGATCATCTTCAAGGCTGGTACAACCACGTTTAAATTCGGCAGCCCATTTTTTAATTGTAGAAAATGAATGTGAAGAGTGTCTGTAACCTTTTATGAACTTCGAATGGATTTCGTTTGGCGTTAAACCTTCTTTTATAAAGAATTTTATAACCGCACGATACTCGATTTTATTTATTTCAAGGGATACAGATCAACACTTTTGCTTGAGACAGCTATATAAAACGAGCTACTTCATAGAATGACTTGCAATTTCTCTTGGTTGCTTAAGACAGGTGTACTAACGTAGAAAAAAAATTGTGCCGATAGTGCTGCTATCTATAGCTGATAAAGCTGGAAAAGATATCAACGTATTTGCTTTCAGTCAAGACCATTCACAAATTGTCCATCTGGCATACGATAGTAACAGATTATTCTATGTGCTCTCTGACCTCTTAATGAGTTCTCCTTCTCAATATATTATGAGCATTAGCTTTCTTCTTTGCACTTCCTACCATAAACTCTTCCAAGTTTCCATTCTGCAGAACTTCCTTCGTTCTGTTACTGATGAAAAAATGAGATTGTCCCCATAATAACTGCTAATGATTCTCTTGAATTCATTACTGCTTTCACACTCATCTGATCCCAACACTTGTTATATCCAAATAACTAAAATTATTCTTAATTTTTTCACTTCATAATTCTTAAAAATAATAATAATAATAACAATTCTAGAATGAAAGCCTTTTCCCCTTTTTCTACTCAAACCCTCAAACCTCTTTCGAAACATTATTTTTCTTTGGTCTCTTTAGCAGCTGCTGCCTGCTAAAGCGACTATTAGCAAATTGAAACTTCTGTCTGTCCATACTTTCTCATCGAGATATAACTTTATTGTAACTCTTGTAGTTTCATCCAAAGACAAGGCTGAACTTTGGGCTTCAATCTTCTTCTTCTTCTTCTTTTCCAATTCTGCGATGAATAAAACAAAGTAACCTTGGTGTCGCACACTCACATTTTACCAAGAACACTTCACTGCATGTCTCTGCTGAACTTTCAGTAAAATGTACCGAAGAATCCGGACAGCTTGGATATCAACAAGTTTTCCACTTCTGACGGTATCCCTCCTCCTAATTGTTCTTAAAACTTGATCAGGAACTAACACTGATCCAATGTGGTCTTTACAT
Organism: Typopeltis vanoorti; assembly: GCF_054136105.1. Taxonomy (NCBI): domain Eukaryota; kingdom Metazoa; phylum Arthropoda; class Arachnida; order Uropygi; family Thelyphonidae; genus Typopeltis; species Typopeltis vanoorti. The sequence continues at coordinate 115,478,605 of NC_143554.1, forward strand.
TATTATTCACCCCATTCCAAAGAGAGGAGATAAAATCCAATCAACAAGAAACCATTCCATTGGCCTTAGCTAGATTAATCAATGAACAGCAGTATAAATTCTAGATTCACAGCAGATCTCCTATTCTACCTTATCTATCTTTGGACTTTAGCCATTCAATGATCTGGAGAAACTCGTGCAGTTGTTCTTGACATTTCTAGCTTATTTGGTTCTGATATGAAGGCGCCTATCAAATTACGATCTACCTTAGGATGTATCTTCATACCTTCCACCCTTTGCAATTCGATCGCAAGTTTCCAAGTTTTTTTTTTTTTTTTTGTAATGCAATAGTTGCTTGAACTCATTCATTGCTAGCAGGAAAACTTGAAAATTAAAACGATGTGAAAAGAAAACTAAAATAAAATTATTTGCAGTCATACTTAATTCATTGAATTATAATGTTTCAGAAATAAGAACAACAAATTAAGTATATAACACACAGTTGATTAACTATACATAATAAATAACGGAAAAACTCACGTAGAAATATTATTTAATAGTATAATTTTCGCCTGTGTGTCACAGGCATCTTCAGTACAATTAAGCTCAAAATTAAACACTAACTGACAATTCCAAAAAGCGCCACCTAAGTAGCTGGTGTAAGATAACTAAAAAGGTCAATAACTTTCCTAAAAAAAAAAAAATAATAAAAATAAAAAAATAAAAAAATTAATACAATAAAAAGTTAGGAAAGATTAGCTGATTTGTAAAGTACTATCTCCCATAAAGGGGATAGACGTAAGCCGTCGGATCTGTTTAAGTTAGGAGAATGAAGTAGAGTTTCACATGCTTCTTTATAAAGGCGTTCCATGAGAAACTGACTTTTGTGAAGAACTCTTGTCTTTCTCCAATGAACTCTGTGTCTAGTGAAGATGGCATGTTCTGCAAGTCCAGACTTTTCAGGTTTAAAGTATTCAATATAAGATTGGTGTTCTTCTAGCCGAATGGAGGCAGATCTTCCCGTTTGTCCGAAATAACATAATCCACAAGAGCACGGAATCTGGTAGACACCTGGATGATTAAGATGTGGAAGCTTGTCCTTTGGAGAAGCGAGAAAGGTGGAGATTTTTCTAAACGGTCGAAAGGCAACAAAAATATTCAGTGGTTTTAAAATTTTTGCTATACGTTCACTGATGCCTTGTATATAAGGGATAGTAATGCGCGTTATTTCCTCTGTGTTTGAAGAGGGAGACATATTAAATCTACTCAAAGTTCTTTTAATGAAGCAATTCTTATAGCCATTAGATAGAAAGGAAGAAGTTATATATCGTATTTCTTTCTGTAAAAGATCGTCTGTAGAACAAAAGGAGTGGGCCCGATGAACCAGTGTTTTAATAGTTCCTGCCTTTTGACTGGGATGGTGATGAGATTCCGCATGGATATAATGGCCTGTATGAGTCTTCTTTCTATAAACTGAGAAATGTAGGTTACCATCTGGTTGGCGAAGAATTAGAAGATCTAAAAAGGCTAACTGCTTATTTGATTCTACTTCTAGGGTAAACTTGATCCTAGGATGAAATGCGTTTAACTTATTGAGAAATTGTTGAAGTTCATCAGAAGAGCCATTCCATACAGCAAAAATGTCATCGCCATATCTGAACCAATGAGTAGGTCTGGGAGAAATATTGTCAAAGATACGTTGTTCAAAATGTTCCATAAAGAAATTGGAGATAGCAGGAGAGAGAGGATTACCCATTGCTGTTCCTTCAATTTGTTGATACAACTTATTTTTAAAAGAAAAATAACCAGAATTTATTACAAAATCAAATAAGTTTACAATGTCTGAAGGAAATTCCTGTTGTAGTAATTCAATACTTTCCGAAAGAGGCACATTTGTAAATAAAGAAACAACATCTAAACTGATCATGATATCAGAAACGTCCAAATGAAGATCTGAAATTTTATTTTTGAAATCCAAAGTATTTTTTATATAAGTATCAGTTCTTCTAGTTGAAGAGGAGAGTAAATTAGATAAAAATTTTGAGATTTTGTAAGTGGGGCAACCTATACAATCTACGACTGGTCTTAACGGAATGCCTGGTTTATGAACTTTTGGAAGACCATACAATCTAGGTGGACGACCGAAGAAGGTTTTAAGTTTTTTCTTTTGATCTTCATTCCATGTAGATACATTATCTATAAGAGAATTAAGTCTCTTCAATTGACTCCGGGTAGAATCCGATGTAAGAGGCCTATAAGTTGAATAGTCGCGAAGTAAAAGAGACATTTTTCTCTCATATTCCTTCCTATCTTGAATCACTACAGCCTTCCCCTTATCAGCTTTCATAATTATTGTTATTCTTCAGTGATTTCAATGCTTTAAATTGTGCACAAATTCTTTTTCATGCCAAGCCTCCTCGTCCTAATCTTCCTTACTCTGAATTTAAAGCATTGAAATCACTGAAGAATAACAATAATTTAATAATTACGAAAGCTGATAAGGGGAAGGCTGTAGTGCACAGCAGCAGAATGCTACAGCAGAACAGACGCCTCGTCTGAGACGTGCAAGTGTTGCCAACATGAATTTTTTATTTTTTTCTGAATAAATCACTGCAGATTCGATATTTAGCATGGAACAATGCGATTCCATTGTTATACAAATTACTGATATCAATGATATCGATATACGATTATAGGTTATGAATAATAATTTATGATTGACCAATACTAAAGTATATTTATAGTTTTTATTAAAAACGGGACAAAATTGACATTTTTATTAAAACGACGGGACAGCCGGGAAATATGAAAAAAGAATGGTACTGTCCCGTTCAAAACGGTACGTATGGTAGCCTACTTAGAGGAATTTTTATGTATGGAGAAAACTACAGGGTGTCCCAAAATTCACACAAGAAGTAATTTTGATAGAAAACACAGGTTTTTAATTAAAAATTGTAATTTCTTATTGATTCATAAAGTATACAGTATAGGGTTATGCATGGAATAGCATATCGGGTAAATGGCCTCCACGGCTTTGCTGGCACTCTTTTGTCGAAATTTTCCATGACCGTTTTGCATAAATGTGGCTGAATTTCGTTGATACAGCGCTCAATTTCCTCCTTCAAGGCATGGGTGGTCGTGGGCTTGTTGGCATAAACCTTAGACTTCAAAAAACCCCAAAGAAAAAAGTCCAACGACGTTAAGTCACATGATCTGGGCGGCCAATTCTGATCACCAAAACGGGAAATTACACGACCAGGAAATGACTCATGCAGTAATTGAATTGCTTCTCGGGCTGTATGGCATGTGGCACCGTCTTGTTGAAACCACATGTTGTCCACATCCATATCTTGCAATTTAGGCACAAAAAACTGGATTATCATGTCGCGATAGCGAGCACCATTAACTGTTATTGCCTTACCAGCCGCATTTTGGAAGAAGAAGAATGGACCGATGATGCCTCCAGCCCAAAATCCGCAACAAACAGTGACACGTTGTGGATGCATTTGTTTCTCAACAATCACTCGTGGATTTTCTGAACCCCAGATGCGTTTTGGGGTTCAGAAAATGTCGATTAACGAAGCCATCAAGATGAAAATGAGCCTCATCGCTGAAGATGAATTTGTTCGAAAAATAAGCATCCACTTGTTGTTGTTCCATAATCCATTCAACGAACTCTCTTCGCTGTGTGTGGTCATTTTTAATAACCCTGAACTGTCAGCTGTCACGCTGTCTTTTTTTTCTCGTTGGCAACACTTTACCGCACAAATGGCGCTAAATTTAAATCTTGCGTGAATTTTGGGACACCCTGTATAAACATTAAGCATATAGTGAGTTTCTTCCTTAGCAATTATATCATAAAACTCTCTAATATCGAAACTATAAAGCAGATTTCAGAAATTAAAAAAATAAAGTTTCGCAGTTAAAATAATGAATATAAACAATTACTGTAAATTATACATTATTGATGGAGACTTGTTACTTTCCCCTTAAGTATGCTGTGGCGAGGATTATACCAAGTTTGCCTTTGGTTCGAATTCAGTTTAGGACGCAGGAGTCTTTATAAGGGCTTCTCCTTTCAAGATGAGATATCCTCCTGTCTGTTAGGAAGAGAAAGGAAAAATAGTTTAGCTTGCTCTTGGATGCTCAGAGGTTGAAGAAAACTGGGCTGTGAACTTACTAGACACAGTACAGTAAATCATAATCTTAGTTGTTTGGCTCTAATTCTGAGCAGTACTTATCCATTTTAAAAATACTTTCTAATTCAAAAGGTTCAAGTAAGGTTTTTTATGTTACTTTATTTATTAATTCAATATTGGTATTTATTTTTGAAACTTTACGATAGAAAAAATTCAGATAAAAAATGGGAAAACAGGCGGTCAGACTTTAAAATATATTTTTTTTGTGTTACTCCACTTATTTGTTACCAGCTGAAGTATTTCTTTTGATATCTCCACCAGTTTCTTTTAACTTCATATGATTGGCATAACACCACATGTGTCAATTAGCACACAGTTATTTATTGAAGCCTTAAATTCTTTCCTTAGCAGTAAATTATCGAGATTTGAAATTGCGTTGTTGTCTGATTTTTCAATTATTAAAAAGCGCTGATATTAAGTAGATGGCGCTCAATCCAAACTGTGTGTAAGTCTTCTGTTTATCGCAGTGTTTAATCGTGTGGTGTTTTGCTGTAATCAGTAAGGAAAGATGCAGCATTAATTAGAAATCTGGACATTCATATTTCAATAATTTTGAATAAAAAATAAGAAAAGACATTTCAAATACTTTTATTTGGCTTGGTGGAGGTGGTGAAGAATGAGTTCAGACCGTAGGAATAACGAAGTGAGTTGTCATTTGTGCAATATGAAACTTTTAAATAGGCGTGTTTTTAAGATGATGTTTTATGCAGTTGCACGATTTCTCGTGTTGTATTTTTAGCTGTGTTGTTGGCTGGTTTAATTGTTATTTTAGGCCTCTTTATTTTATTTCTCTATCATTCATTTTTACTCCCTGACAGTATCTTACGGTGTAGTAGACCGATGATGTCTACTACACCGCAAGTAAATATATAATGTCAGCATTTCTCTTTACGACTACGTAACTTTATTTATACGCACCGCATACGTAATACAGAGAGTGTTTTTTACATATTTTCAGTTAAAGGAATTTTATTAATTTCCAGTTTTTAATTTTCGATATTAAGCAAAATTTGTACCAGGCCTGTGGAATAATATATATAGTGATAATCCTACTTATGAAAAGATGGGATTATCATGAAATTATTTTTATTATAATCGATTACATAATTGGGATATTCTTGTTCTAGAGACAAAACATACGTTTTCAAGCCACTTAAGATCTTCATCGTCAAATGAGCAAGATGGTGATTAAAGAGAGAGAAGATCCTCTAGAAACTAAAGACATACTTGAACATCCAATCATTAGATTTCATCCACAGTCTGTAGGTTAGAAATCAGAGATGCTATCATTTGGTCAACCAATTTGGCATTATTTTATTAGTTTGATCCAATTATATTCTTTTTTATTATTTTATATTACTTATATAAAACATTGACAGTCTGTCTTACGTTCAGTTAGGCTTCCAGTTACAAGAGCCAAAACATATTTCACATAAAAAAAATAATTAAACCACCTGCATTGTTTTTTAAAGAAAAATACAAACCCACTAAAAAGATGATAATCTTTAATAAAATTATTGTATTTTAGAATCTGTTATGATCACTGAATGGTTCATAACTAGTGTATCATTGTCACAAAATTTACTTAAATTTTTTCTGTTTACATTCTTATTGTTTCCTCAATTTTGAATCACTGAAATGTACAGTTTTTGACCAGTTTGCCATTTATAGAAAATGTGTAATTACTATCATGGTATCAGTCAGACCCCTCTCCTAGCAAAATTTACTCATCTGCAGTTGAAAATATCCACCAGTTCCACTGGATTATTCTTGCTTGTTGCTTGACTTAAAGGTAACTTATAATTTGTATCAGTGACTTATTTTTAAATTTGTTTGGGTGGATTCTGCAGCATAAGAGCCAACATTAAAGTAAGTTTTATGGCTTACACATGTAACAAAATGATATAGAATTTATTTAAAAAACTGGAATCTATTTTATCCAATATTAGGTGGACATCATCAGGGAGATACTATGTTCAAAAGATGAATTAAAATAATGAGTTGTAAATCATGCATATATTAGCTCGTGTCTTGGTTACAGCTGAAATATATGACATTACACTATTGGAGTTCAAAGGAACAATTGTAGCAAGTTACATAGATTAAAAAATAAATAAATGAAATGAAATAATTATTAATTAAAGTTATGAATTCCCAAGTTTTGGGAAGTGATCACTATTAATTGTTCATAAGTTTTTTTAATTAATAATTATTATTATTTTTAATCTCTGCAACTTAATACAATTGTTTCTTTGAACTCTAATAGTGTAATATATACTTCAGCTGACTGAGACATGAGCTAATATATGCATGATTGATGGCTCATTATTTTGATTCATCTTTTGAATGTCTGTTTCCCTGATGATGGCCACATAGCATTGGATGAAATATATTGGAGTTTTTGAATAAATTCTGTATGATTTTTGTTACATGTGTAAGCCATGAAATATGCTTTAATATGTCTAGTGTACATGTTCCATTAAAGCTATTAATTAACAAGAGCCAATAATGATTAAATAGGATCACCTGAGAATGTAGATTGCAAAGTTTTTGAACAGGTTGATGAAATTATGGAAATATGGACTAGAAGAAAGAAAGAACACATGGTAAAAAGTAAATTTCTTAGATTTATAAAATTTATAAGGATTAACTATCATAGACAGCATTTGTTGTGGTGTACCATGGCCCTTCCTCAGAATGCTGGTGCTATTCAGAAGTCAGCAATCTGTTTAATAGATGACTTCCTCCCCATCCCAAAAAATATCTTCTAGTCACTTATAGATGCCGTTTCTGCATTATTATCATTTTCTGTAGATACTTTCCTGGGTGCTGCTCCAATTAACTCCAATTAACTCCAATTAAATGGTGTGGGGGGGAGCCCCCCCACACACCATTATTGAATCAAGTTCTCTTTCACTTCTTTTCCTGCATCTTCCTCTGTTCTTTAGAATAGCCCCCCCCTCCCCGCAAGGACAATGACTTCCAGCTGTTCATAAAACACAATTAACAGATTCCTTCTCTTTCCCTAATCACTCACCTACAAGCTGTTGTGTTATAGGCTTTGCAATCTTTTATATGTGTGGAATGAGTTTTATGTTCTGAACTGCAGAGCTAGTGATTTAGACAAACCCAGGAGGCAGCTTGGAGAGTGCCATAGCATAAGAAATTGCAAAAAAAAAAATTGTTAGTAGTGCAGTAAATGGTCATGGAAGTTATTTAAAGAAAGCACTGTCTGACTGCAGTACTCAGTGTCAGAAAGATAAATCAGGTGGCAGTTAAATGAATGAGTAGCATCATTAGTATGGAGCTGTAACAATGCTATAAAGGAAATACATAGTATCTCCAGAGAGTCAGAAGACTCATCACAGGAGATCCACTATTCACACAATACCTATCATACCTCTCCTTAAACTCACTCACTGACAAAACACTCACAACCTCTTCTGACAGCCCATTCACCACCCTCGAAGCAAAAAAAAAAAAAAACTCTAGTCCTAGCATCCTTGCTAACACCACAGTTTCACAATTTCCATGGGTGATCCCTCATTCTCTCCCTGCCATGTGCTGAAAAAAAGTCTTTTCAGTGATTCTGATTATATTGAAGAGAGTACAAAGGAAAGTGTTAAAAATGATATCAGGATTGTGGAATACTGATTATGAAGACAGATTGAGAATTTATAGACTGCAGACACTAGAAAACAGGAGAAAGAGGGGTGATATGATTGAGACTTACAAACTTCTGAAAGGGTCATACAGGATTTCAATTGATGGAATTTTTCAATTTATGGAGGGTGGGGAAGGACGAGAGGGCATCCTTGGAAGCTGAGAATGAAGGCTCCAAGAAGGGTGTGAGGGCTAGTTTTATCTCTCAGAGGGTGGTGTGCGTGATTGTAATGGATTGCCATTGGATGTTGTGAGTGCAAGCAGTGTGAATGAATTCAAGAATAAGTATGATAGCTGGTGTGTGTGTAGATGTGGCCTCCCTCGATGAGTCTCTGACTCCCTGGAGGTCTCACTTAATAATAATAATAATAAAATTATTATTATTAATAATAATAATTTTATCATACTATAATTAATAATATTAATTATTAATTATAGTATGCCATCTAATCCTATGACTATGTTTACATCGAGATTCTGCAATATTCTAAGCATTTTCATCATACTGATTACACTCAGTTTTCATTGATGATCCCTAGTTTTTCTCACATTATTCATGTAATTAAATATTTCTTCAACATCAATCCTATAATCCCCCCCCCAAGCAACTTCTGTCTATCATACTCCCCCACCTTTCTGCCAGTCAACTGACCTCTGTTACCCACAAATCTGTTGATCTCTCCCCATATGAAGCATCACACAAACCTGCCAGCATCATAGTCACTTGCCTCTGAATCTGCTCCAACTTGTTCACATCTCCAAGAAATTTATGATGATCCCTATTTTTTCTCACATTATTCATGTAATTATATATTTCTTCAACATCAATCCTATAATACCCCCCCCCCCCAAGCAACTTCTGTCTATCATACTCCCCCACCTTTCTGCCAGTCAACTGACCTCTGTTACCCACAAATCTGTTGATCTCTCCCCATATGAAGCATCACACAAACCTGCCAGCATCATAGTCACTTGCCTCTGAATCTGCTCCAACTTGTTCACATCTCCAAGAAACCCAGGTGACCAGATCTATGTGCAGTAATCCAGATGAGGCCTTATAAAATGGAATAATAACCTGCTTATCTCTGCATGTTAGGTGTTCTTCAATATGTGTTGTTTTAGCCACTTTTGCAATATTCCCTCTGAACTTCAGCTCCCCTATCTACCAGCACCCCCACATTCCTAGCTTCATCAGTTCCTGGAGTGCAGTTCCATCAATATGGTTTATATAGTTAGTGACCTTTTCACCCCAAAATGCATAAGCTTAAACTTTGCCACATTGAACTGATATCCATATAAGTAATGTACAAATTAAATATCAGTAGCCCAAGTACAGAGCTCTGTGCTTGTCACTAGACACAGTCCTTCTACAGGACTTTGCTCCTACTACTGTTTGATATCTCTCCAGCAGTTATCTTCTTATCCACATCATCTTCATGCCTATGCCATTTGCTGTAATTTATGTAGAGTTCTATGCAGGATCCTGTCAGATGGCTTTGCAAATTTTAACAATATTACCCTGTGGCCATTACCTTTATCCAACTCAACTGTCACTTTATTATACAAAGTAAGTTACCAAAGCATAGCCTACTCCTTCACAAAACCATGCTAACTTCCATACAGTATGTTCATTCCTATCAACCTATTCCTGAATTTTGTCTTTAACTTCATCTAATATCAACAGAAATACTCTTCCCCCCCCTACACATACACACACACACTTATTTGCTCTATCTGTCCTAAAAGTAACCTTCACATTCTGTGCTAATAATTATATCATCCTCAGTCAGCAATGCCTTGCTAATACCAATACTTTTTGGCCACTAGGAACTAACCAATGTCAAAAATTCCTCCTCCTTGTTCCTAATACTTCAGGAATTAGTATATATATAAATGATATAATCATCATCGGCTATAACTAACCTTATACTTTGTACTCACAATCCCATTCTTATTTACTTCCTCAGGAACTAAAGTCAGCATTTTCTCTCCAATCAGACAACCATTTGCTTTGTTTGTGCCTGCATGCACCCTCACCTGCTTCCTCCCTAACAACTTTAGTTTCCCTGATTTTGCACATCCAGTCCTGCTGCAGTCAGCGACACTTTTTATAAATTCCTAACACCAAATCCATTCAAGTGCAACCATATGCCACATGTCTTTTCAGTCATCACACTCACTGCACACATCCAGACACTGCACTCTATTTCTCTTACACAACCTAGGCATCGAGTCATATGGAATTATGGTCCTTCACAAATCACCTCTGTTGTACTGTCATACCTATCATACTGATATCTTTACACTCTTGCTACTGTCAGTGACTCTTTCATGTATTCCCTTATACCATACTTCTCTCTTTTAAGATCATTTGTACCTGCCAAAAGAGTCAACTCTTTCACTTTAACTTTTTGCATCATGATAGCATCACTAACATTATTAATCTTTGCATCTGGGAAACACGATTTTGTCATCCCCTCACAAAGTACTCCTCTTATCATTGAATCTCCATGCAAAATTCTCACCCTACTCTCACTATTATTCTTTGACGAGAATTCCTTTCTCTTCCTTTGGTGCCTTTCTTTCTTTATTTTCCCAGTAGCACTGATCACCAAATGTTCATTCAGTCTCTCAAGTTTGCGCTTCATCCTATGAAACACTACATGCTTCATAAGATGAAGCATGTAGTGTTTCATAGGATGCTTCTCTTTCATTACATCTAACTCTTCATACTTATAACATTCATGTTTGTATTTTTGCCTACACTAGCATCCTTCCCTTGCTTATCTCTAGCACTCATACATTGCTCTCATGTCATGTCTTCCCGCGATGAGTCTTCGGACTCCTTGGAGGTATCAGGAATAATAATAATAAAATTCACTCCTCATTCATATACTCTCACATTTTCTTTGAACCTTCTCATTCCTTTCTTACCATTGTACTTCACCCAAGCTTTTATTTGTTTTCTCACTCATGATGATATAGGGGTGGAAAGAAATAATAGGCTATCTTCACAGGTTTTAGAATCTACAGTAAAAGTTTGTGCACTAGTTCTTTCAATATAAAATAAAGCATTGACCAGTTCAGTTCAGATTTCTTCAAAAACCCTTCTGGATGCAATGACTGATTACGGTCTCCCAATTTCTCTATACTGTGCTGAATTTAATCTTGGAACTGAAAAAAAATTTGAAATCCCAATGCTAAATTTGTTGTCCTGAAGTGTATTGATAGAAAAAAATATCCTTATCAGATATCTAGTGATTACTTGACACAGTATTAGCAAGCACCCCCAGAAATGTCCTTATTCACCATTGTGGGACTACTGCTACTATCTTGATATAAAATTAACAAACGGTGAAAGAGGAGGCTTTTCAGATAAGGTGGTGACACTGGGCTCAATGTCTTGGGTTATATCATGAGTAATCTGAGTGCATGTGGAAAACTCAGGAAGTACAGAGCAGTGAGCTAATGCTTGACCATCTTCACATGTCCCTAATAATTTAAGATGAGGTTGAGTATCAACTAATTCAACAGTGATAAATATACTGCTTGTTATCTGGAATTAACAATAACTCCTTGATGTTCTGCATCAAGGGATTATGTTAATGTCAGCTTTTGTGTTAATGATGGTGACTGTTTCAGTTACTGTATGTTTTCCAGATGGTGATCCATCCACCATTACAGAACACTGACCATTAAAAATGCTCTGTCACACTAGTGTTTATACATTAATGAGGAAGGAGAAACTTAAGTTTTCCTTCTCTTGTGATTGACATTGCCTCCTCATTGACATCCTCAAGCTCTTCTACTGATATTAGCACTATGGCTCTTGACTTCACCTGTTCCTTTATATATTTATTTGAATCACGAAGAGATCTTCATCTTCTCTGAGGTCTCTTTCTTCTTGCCTTATAATGGTGGTGATTCTGTCCGATATTGTTTTTATTGTGGCCTAGTAAGAGACAAAACCATACTCCTGAGAGAGGATCATATTCCTCCTGAAGATGAGATTGACTGTCAACTAATCTATACTGGTAAGACTATAGTTCATTTATAACTGGAATTAATACAGCATCTTGGTGCAGACTGTCAGAAGATACAGACACATGTGATCCACAAGTTTACCTGCAGCCTCTTTGAAACCTGTAAAATTTAAACTTTCAGCAACATTAAGAAGTGTAGACAGCTGGCCCTGCAAGATGTTCACTTCACCCTATACATGAAATTCACCATCACTTTCAGATCTGTGTATTTTATTGTCATTGAGGTCACAATAGGACGATTACAAGCATTTTCAATAAATAAAAGAATGGATTACATGCAGATAACACTAAAGTTACACCTGCAAGAGCTTCCCTAGAAAGTGATGGATCAAAAACAGGTAACATATTATTCTTACTAAATAGCTTAAGGAAATTACAATGTACAATAGAATATATATTAAAATAAATTTTAATACACTTCCAATATTTCGGCAACGTCACGTTACCATTATCACAGGAACTTAAATACAAGACACGACGTACATGCAAGCACAACACACAGTAAATGAGGAACAAAGCAGGAAGCTATTCTTTCTCCTAAAAGTCCTGATGGTGCCCCCTAGTGGGCAATGTTGGTATTCTTGGCCGATTGGGCTGAAGGTCTTCTGATGTAGGTTTCCCAAATTTGGGGCACTCTCATGCAACCAAATTTGTTTAGGTTTGGATTGTTTCTTAAGGCTGAGGCTGATTCCATGAAAAGCCTTTCGTATTTGAATTTACTGTGGTGTATTATCGTGGCTTTTTTCCACCGTATTCTATGGCAGGAATCCAGCGCATGGTCTACAAGACCAGAGTGGCTGTATTGGTGAAACCAGTGTAGTCCTTGTGTTCTGAAATTCTGATATTGGCTGTCCTGCCTGTTTGGCCAAAGTAGGACAGCTTACAGCTGCAAGGGACTTGGTATACACCAGGTAGGTCTGGTGGGGTGAGGTTGGTCTTTAGTGGAGCAGATAAGGGATGCCAATTTTTTATAAGGTCTGTAACAAGAAGTTAAGTCATGTTTATTTAGGATTTTTGTAATTTTTTCTGAGGTGCCTCGGATATAGAGAATGGTGATGGATTTAGAGTAATCCTTGTTGCAGAGGGGGGGGAACTGTGGTTTATTGGTTTCAATATGTTTTGGATTTTTTTTGGGGGGGGGATAGCCATTGACTGAGAAAGTGTTGAGAATGTGGTTTAGTTCTGTGGCTAAGGCATTGTCATTTGAACAGATAAGTTTAGTCCTGTTGTGTAGTGTCTTAATGACTCCATATTGTTGCGAGGGTGGGTGGTGGGATTGTTGGTGAATGTATCCGCCTGTATGGGTGGTTTTCTATAGACCAAGAAAACCTAGGTTCCATCAGGATGGTGGGTGACTAGTGTGTCTAAGAAAGGAAGGCAGTTGTTTTTTTCTTCTTCCGGGGTGAATTTGATTCTGGGGTGTTGGTTGTTTAAGTGTGTTAGGAAGGAGAGGAGTGCATCGGAGCCATTTGGCAAATTAGCGAACACATCATCAGCATAGTAAAGCCATATGGTTGGTTTATGTGGGACAGAGTTTAAGGCTTTCTCTTCAAAAGTCTCCATATAAAAGTTGGCCAAGGGTGGGGAGAGTGGAGAACCCATGGCTGTCCCCTCTATTTGTTTGTAGAATTTTCCTTGCCAAACAAAATAGCCTGAGTTCATTGTGAACTGATATAGGGCTGTGATATCGGGAGGAAATTTAGCTTGGATTAGCTCTAAGGATTCTTTGAGTTTGACATTTGTGAATAGGGAGGAGACATCAAAACTGACCATTACATCAGTGTGTTTGAGTGTAAGGTTTTCTATGCTGGCTTTGAAGTGGGCTGAGTTTTTTGTGTGTGAAGGTGTGTTGCCAGTATAGTGTGTGAGGGCTTTGGCCAAATGTTTAGCTAGTTTGTATGTGGGGGGAATCAATGCCATCCACTATGGGATGTAATGGCACATTTTCTTTATGTATTTTTGGGAGTCCATATATACGGGCAGGTACATAAGGTAAGGATGGTTAATTAGATAGGAGTTAGATGGATGAGTAATATCATTAAGCACGAGCTGCAGAAGAAGAAAATGCTGTGGAGGGTATATAAAAAGAAAGGTGAACAGCAAATCCTTGAACAGTACAAAGCTCAAACAAGAAAGATGACCAGCATGACAAGGAAGACAAAATCATGAGAAAAATCTAGCCAAGCAGGCAAAGGGAAATCTCAAAGAGTTCTTTTGTTATGTGGCAAGTAAGAGGAAGATTGACTATGGAAGATTAACCTTAATGAGTGATGATGGTCACAAGGAGATAGAAGCAGAGAAAATAGTTGAGTTACTGAGTGACCACTTTGCAAGGGTATATCATCCTGGTGAGGTTACTGCTTTAACATATGACAAACACTGATGTGGGGAACAGAGGTGGATGAATTGGAGGTTCTTAGGATATTGCAAGATCTCAATGTAAATACAGTGCAGGATTAGATGGAATATGAGCTAGGGTTTTGCTCTGTACCTCCCATGATGAGTCTCTGACTCCACTGGAGGTCAGATAATAATAATAATCACTTCTGGTACGCTAGTAGAAATAAGCTCACCTTATGATGATGATGGTAAAGGAAGTAAACCAATTGTATAGTCATTCCCAAAAAAAGTTAGGACAGTTTTTATTTATTTATTGATATTGAGTTTCCTCCCTTTTTCTCCCCCATCCTTATTGGAGTGAGTTGAGCCCCCTCATGGGGAGTTAAGTATTTATGGCTGTAGATCTGTGTTTGTTCATGGGGCCGGTTTGCCTGCTTGCAGGATGAAAAACGCCAGATAAACTAGTGGAAAAACCCTACTGCCCGCGCCCAAGACCGGCTAACTTGGCTAGGAAAAAAAAAAAAAGTTAGGACAGTTTTTATTTATTTATTGATATCGAGTTTCCTCCCTTTTTCTCCCCCATCCTTATTGGGGTGAGTTGAGCCCCCTCATGGGGAATTAAGTATTTATGGCTGTAGATCCGTGTTTGTTCACGGGGCCAGTTTGCCTGCTTGCAGGATGAAAAACGCCAGATAAACTGGTGGAAAAAACCCTACTGCCCGCGCCTAAGACCGGCTAACTTGGCTATGGCTGAGGAAGATTCTCAAATTCCTCACGTCTTTGACGGGAATCGAACCTGGGACACTCCTTCCCCAGTCATATGGTTGCGAAGCACACAGCCACTAGGCTAACAGCGCAGACAGTTAGGACAGTAAGAGAGTTTTACCTACTCATGCATTGAAGGATTTTTATTTATACAGTCAAACTTTGTTATAACAAGCACAGATAATGAGATCACAGTTGTAATGAGCAAAAACCAATAATCATTTTAATTTAGGCATATTCCCATACAATTGCTCACTTTTATAAGAATACTACACAGATATGCTATTCAAATTTTTGTAACTGCAAACAATCTTAATTGCCCAGGTAGTTCTTGGGATAGACAAAAATGAAAGGAGTGACTTAGCTTTTATGGCCTGCATCAAATTATGGGCCAATTTATAATAATCTTGTTCGTGGGGACCAGTTCCTCACTAACTAGCTCTCCGGTGTCTAGCCTCCAGCCCTCTTCCCTCATCTTCCCAAGCACTGCTATGACTGTAAAATCAATTAAAAATGAATCCTTCAATCGGAAACATGTCTACTAAAAGAAAGCATCTCTCTGTTTTGACTGTTTACAAAAAAGTCAAAATTATTTGCGAGTTAGAATGTGGTGCAAAAAATGTTAAAGTGTATAAAAAATTTTCGTGGTCCTCTTTAACGGTATCGATAGCTGGAGAATAAACATGTTTACATATTGGCACTGTTAAATAGTATAACCAAAACAAAAAAAATTTAGAAAGTGTGAACTTACCAACATTAATGAAGCATTGCTTCAATGGTTCACTGCACAAAGAAGTGCTGGATTCTCAATAGAAATCTTGAAAGCTCAAGCAGAAAAATTTGCTAAGCAATTTGGATGCAATAATTTTGTATGTAACAATGGTTGGTTGGTTGGATCGATTTAAAAACCAACATAATGATGTTATGTTGGTTTTTAAAAAGCCTAATTGAAATCATGTTTATTATTAACTAGTATTGATTTTAATTATGGAGAAATAAACTGTTTTTTGTATTAAGTGTATGGTTTTAAAATTATGGACAAATGAATTGTGGTTAACTAAAATACTCTGTAAATCCTGAAGATACTGCAGGCACAAACTTTGTTTGCTTACACTTGGATAAAGAATTAAACCAAGAATATAATTTCTTGTCATCTTTAATCTATAGTATAACCAGTGGAAAAACCTCCAACATCTATCTCTAATCCAGAGTATTTTAGTAATAAGGTGTGACACCTTTTGGTTACTTGTATATGGAAATATGATTTCTGCGTTACTTTAATCTTGGTATCACTTTTGGGTCTGGCTTCCACTGATGGGACTTCAATAAAGGTTAGAACTGGTCTGGATAGTAACCCTTCCCATAATGCATAGTATCATACATGTCCATAGGGATATGTGCTTTGCATTATGGAATACTAAGGCAAGTGATGTGAAGTTGTTAGCCTCTATATACGAGTTGCCCAGTCCTGAAGATACTTCAGGTACAAGATTTGTTTGCTTACACTTGGATAAAGGATTAAACCAAGAATATAATTTCTTGGCATCTTTAATTTATTTACTGTATTTCAAGAACATTGTTTTTGTTCTGTAAAGCTTTATTTGATCTTCTTTTCTCCTCAACTTATTGCTTGGTGGGTAGCATGGAATATTGGTAGTATCTTCCATTTTATGCTATTAGTTTGACTGTTTGATGACTGCATCCATTTTTAATGTCATTCATGTATTGAGCTCTTGTTTTCCCTCTACCAGGCCTTCACTCATTCATTCCCTCAATCAAATTTGTGGCCCTGTCTTAGTAGGTGACCTATCATGGTGTTTCTCTTTTTTTTTTTTTTCTTCTAATGTATGTAGTATTGTTCTTTTTTCTTCCACTTCTTCATTTGTAGCTCTCTTTCGACCCATGTGATCCAACACCACATCTTGAATGCTAGAAGTCTCGATTTCTCTCTTTTTTGAAGATGTTCATGTTTCTAATCCATAGAGGACTGTACTCCAGACAAAGTTTAAATTAAAGTGCTTCTTTTTTCTCAGTGACATGCACTTTGATGTTAATAGTGTTCTTTTCTTGTTAAATGCCATTTTTGCTTGTACTGTTCTTATTTTCACATCTCTTTTGCTTCTCCCATCTGATGTTATTAGATTTCCTAGGTAGGTATTTGATATTGTCAGGAATTAACATATATGTAACTTGAGTTTACTGTTCTGCAATTACAGTTGAATTATTTGTCTTTTCTTAGGTACATTAAAGCAATAGTCATTTTCAAAGTTATAGGCATTTTTTTTTTATTTCACTACAATGGTAATCAGGTTTCATTACACCTGTGTCCTTGACACATTTAAGTATTAAATTACAGTAATTGCTAACAGTACATAGTTGTCATTAAATAGTTGATGAGGCATTATTATCTAAAATGACCTTGTCTTTGTTACTGATTCAGGAACCAAACGGTTTTCAAGAGAGAATCCAAAATGAAGTAGATACTGATGAAGAATTTGGAGACTTTGAAGGTTTCGAGGTATATTCATTAATAATTAAATGAATTTTTGCTGTCAATGATTTTCAAAGAGGTGTATTTTACTTCTAAAAAATCTTGAATCTTATAGGACAGTTATTATTTTCAAGAGGTTCATGAAATCACAACACTCAAGTGTGGTATAGATCTGTTTTAAATGTAATTGTCCCCTATCCCCTTTAAAAAAAAAAAAAAGTTGAACATCAAGCAAATTGAGTTTTACATGAATTCTTATGATAAAACTAAACCATCTTGAATGTAATAAAAGTCTCTTCCTGGTATACCAACAAAATATACCAGGAAACAGCATATACTAATGAAGTTGTACATGTCAGTAAGAGACTTTTATTACATTAACTTCACACAAGAGTCATAAAACTTGAAATACAACAGTGGCATGCATGAACAAGTGGTTTAGGAGAAAGGACAAAAGAATCTAACAAGTTTTTGAAATTCATTGAAAAAAACAATGGAAAGGCTGTTCCAAAGAACAATGATGGAATGAATGAAGGAGGATGATAAGTTTGGAGCAAACAACCAACACGTCAAGTGTTGGTTGCTTGCTTGCCTTCTTTTATGATTAGAGGAAGTGGGGAAATGGTAGTAGATGGTTTGGCAGGGCCATGCCCATGAAAGTACTTATTAAGAAAAGGATAATGCAGAAACAGGGCACCTACAGGAAAGTAACTAAAGGAAATCCCTGAAAGAGGAGGGAGGTCACCTATTAGACAAATTGTCCTCTTCTGTATATAATCAGGAACTATAGGAGAGGTTTGGGGTTCACCACCCTAAATGGGAGAAGAATATTCTGAGGCCAGTCTGATTTGGAATTTATAACATGTTAGATTGAGGAGGTGTTTTGAATGAAAAAGAATACAAAATTTTTTGAAGACTGAGTAGGCTATGAATGTGATATGCCTAGATGAGCTAGATGTGAAAGTCAGCTCAAGAAGAGGAAACTGATCTTGACTGGAAATCAGAATGTTATGAAAAGTAAGTGGGAGTAAAGTAGGATCTTTTTTCTGGATAATAAGACAGGACTGTGATTTTATGGCATTGAAATTCACTAGATTATCTTCACCCCACTTAAGAATGGCAAAACCAGTGTCATCCTCAAAAACCATTGACATTTGTTTTGAAGATCTTCAGTTCATTCAGGAGAAAGTGTGGTCAAGAGTATATACTGGTACACCAACACTGCTAAAGAAATCTGATGATAGGAAGTCATTCACCTTCACATGCAATGAATAACCAGAGAGGAAGCTGACCATTCACAAAGGCAGGAGGGAAGATCATAACATGGTAGCATGGTGAGAGGACCTTGATGCCAGACATGGTTACATGCCTTGAAAATATCAAGAGTGACCACAAAGGTCTGAATCTTTTAAATATTTCCATGGTCTCTGGTGAAAGGTGGTTAGTGAAGAGGTCTGATGTGGAATGAGAATGGTGAAATTCATAAACATGATCATAAACTAATTAACTGATGGTGTCCAGGTAGTGAAGAAGCTGCTTGTTGGTGATTTTCTCCATCACTTTCAAGAGTACTGAGGTAAGGGGAATGAAATGATAGTTTTTGATGGCTGACTTATCCCCCTTTTTTAGAAACAAGCAGTGAATGAAGACTTGCTTCCATGCTGTTGTGTGAATTCAGGATGTGTATGACAACTTATATAAGTGGTACAGAACGGAGTGTTAATTGTGGAGCACACATTTTTAGCACACCTGGAGGGTACCACTAAACCAGGAGAGTTATTATTATTAAGACTGTTAAGTATATTTTATGCCAAGAGGTTTGCCTTATACTTTAGGAGATGTTACCATTGCATCATCAGGATAAAAAGGGGGATGCAGTAAACTTTGTAAGACAGAAGTTTTGCTCAACAGCCTTGGCAAGTTGAGCAAAAAAAGTGACCAGAAGGCTTGTCTTACATTTGAGCAGGAGGCAAGCTTAATGCATTTGGCCCTTATAATTGGACCAAGCATATTGTAGATGCAGGTATGGGAAAAAGCCCAGAGATAATCGATGCCTATACACAAATGCAACATCAGAAACAAAGGGATAGAGTTTACTTTGGTAAATATGTTTTAGACTAAGATTATTGGCATTACTGAAACCTAACTATCAGAGTCATATAGTAACTGGAATCAATTGTAAAAAGTATAGTATTTTTTTGAAAGGACAGAAGAGGTAGGAGAGGGTGGGTACTACTAATGATATCAGATGATTTGTGTCCATTTAGGATAGAAACTTTTGAAAGCAGTAATGTTCCGTGTGTAAATTAAAGACACTAAGAAATTAAATTCTTGGTTTCAACCTTTATCAAAATCACTTCATGACTGGGCTACTTATATATAGAGGCTGATGACGTCACATCAGTTGCCTTAGTATCCTATAATGCAGCACACATATCTTTATGGACATGTATAGTGCTATGCATTATGGGAAGGGCCATTACCCAGACCAGTTTCAACATGTCTGTAAGGATATGTGCACTGCGTTATTGGATACTAAGGCAATTGATGTGAAGACATCAACCTCTATATACAAGTAGCCCAGTCATGAAGTGACTTCACGCACAAGCTTTGTTTGCTTACACTTGGATTAAGGATGAAACTAAGAATTTAATTTCTTGGCTTCTTAAAATCTATAACAGTTTACCCTGATTAGTACTGAGTAAGTAATCATTGTGGGTGACTTAAATTTTCCAAACATTGATTTGAGTAGAAATTTCATGATAAGAATGAAGGAAAATTTATTACACTGTTGTGAAGCAGCATGTGAAAGAAGGAACTCGAGGTCAAAGTGTTAGATTTTATCATAGCATCAGAACTGGTCTCAGTTAAGAATATTACTGTTTTCCCACCAGTTGGTATCCATGATCATGTTGTACTGTCCTGTGAAGTAGCTAACTATATGGCGGTTCCAATTAGGACAGCTAACTGGCTGTCCTAA
The DNA here is from genome assembly GCF_054136105.1 of Typopeltis vanoorti. Classification (NCBI taxonomy): domain Eukaryota; kingdom Metazoa; phylum Arthropoda; class Arachnida; order Uropygi; family Thelyphonidae; genus Typopeltis; species Typopeltis vanoorti. The sequence goes on from NC_143554.1 coordinate 115,499,065, forward strand.
TTAGAACCTAATTTGTACTTGCTGAACTACAAAGCTAAAAATTATGTCAAATACTATCTTTGTTCCCATTGTATCAGTTACTGAATGGGAAGGATATCAGCAATGCATGGGAAGCTTGGAAAAGGTGCTTAAATGAAGCATCCTCTGAATGTGTCTCTATATTTGGAATAACAAATAGGGTGGGAGTGAAATGGATGTGCAACCTTATTAAACAAGAGATCCATAAGAAGAGGATGATGATGCTGCAGAAAGAACATCATGAACATAAGAGTGAGAGGAGTTATGAAATATTAAAAGCACAGGTCAGAAAAGTTACGAGTATTGTACGGTAAGTTAAATCAGAGTATAAAAAGAAATTGAGCATGTAGGCTAAAGGCAACCTGAAAGAATTTTATTGCTATGCTGCAATTAAAAGAAAACAATTAATGTGGAAGAATAACTTTAGTGAATGCAAACAGCACCCTTCTAGATGAGATTGTTCAAATAATGAGTGCTTGCTTCACTAAGAGCTATCAACCACATTCATTGTTTTCTTTTACTTGCAGCATAGCAATAAAATTTTTCAGGTTGCCTTGTACAATGCTTCCATTATACTGGATGAAGAAATAGAGCGTATCATAATGAGGTTCAAGTGCTGTTGCATAAACTGGATATGACTTCAGCAACAGGGCCAGTTAACATATCAGCACATGTGCCAAAAGAATGTTCAGCTGAAATGGCTTGTCCTTGACATGCTTGTATAACTTGCCTCAGCTCAGGAAAAATCCCACAGGAATGTAAAGAATATATGAAATTCTGTTGTACAGGGGTGGTGCAAAAACCAATGTTTCTAACTACATACCTATTATCTCTAGAGCGACAATGACGATTTTAAATAAGAGAACTGACATACAGAAATGGATTTGACAGACAAGTTATACTTTGCAAAGAACAGCATGATGGTCCAAGGCATTTGATAAGATACCACATGAAAGGCTGTTGCATAACCTGGAGAATACAGGATTGGAATGCAAGTCAACAGTTATATTGACAGTGGGTGGCAGATGGATAGGTATCATAAAGTGGTATATGGTTTGTATGAATACCAGATTTCAGGTGGTCATTCATGTTCTCCAGGAATCAGTCCTTGGACCATTGTTGTTTAGTCTGTATATTAATGATATTGAGAAGGATGATAGAAAATGTTCATTTGTTTGCTGATGATGCAAAGAAAGATAGGCAGGGCAATCAGGGATGTTACTGATATACAATATCAGGTTATTCAAACCATACAGAATGATTTGAATAACCTGGAACTGTGGATAAATGACAGTGAATGTCAATTCAGTGTTAGTAAGTCTAAATGTTATGTACTTTGACATAATGAGATTTCCACCAGCATATTATATTGGTGGGATTATGTTATAACAAATTGATGAGGAATCTTGGAGTTATGGTGATAGGAAATTGAAGTTCAAAGGATAACTCAGAAGATAATTTCAATGTTGAAGCTAACATTAAATTTTACAAGGAGGAGATAATACAGCATACAGAGGAGATACAGAGGAAATAATGAAGCAAAGATGATATTAGAATTTTGGAATGTAGATTACGAGGATAGATTGAGGATATATGGACTGCAGACACTGGTAAACAGGAGAAAGAGGAGTGATATGATAGAGGTCTATAAACTTGTGAAAGGGTGTTATAGGTTATCACTGGATGAAATTTTGCATTATGTGGTAGGTGGGGAGAGGACAGAGAGGAAGTTAAGTTTGTGTGTTGTTAAGAAAGTAGTGAGAGCTAGATTTTACTCTCACAGAATGAGTGAGTGTAACAATTTGCCTGTTGAAGTGACGAGTGCATTCAATGTGAATGAGTTTAAGAGAAGTATGACACTAGGTGTATGCAATGATTCCTTGAAGGTCTCTGATAATAATAGTTTGCATGTTTTTTAACAGGTTGTAGCATAAGCTGAGCGAGAAGCCTGAGTTTCTAACTTGAGCCATTAATGTATGCTGAATTTTGACTTGGTGTGCATTGCCTTTATTGGGGAATCAGTTTTTGAATGGGACAGACAGGACTCTCAAGTGGAGTGAGGAATAAAGGTACTCATTCCAATAAAAATAATTTCAGTTATTTGATCAGAGAAAGTGCTTGGATCAGACCATAGAAAGGAGGTAGAAATCTCATCTAGAAGGGTGCTGTTTGCATTCACTAAAGTTATTCTTCCACAATATATTCTACCTATTGCTATAAAGCAATAGGTAGAATCTAATTAATATTTGTACCTCAGATGTTGTTTTGGTGATGAATTTCAGTAAATTGTCCATAATTTTCATAGACATCTGTTATATTGCTAGGCATAGCAGTATTCCCTGACCAGTTTGATACAGAAATACCTGCTAGAGAGAGAGAGAGAAAGAAGTAAGAATAACTGCTGATTAGCAAGAATTTTCTAGATTTGTAGAAGTGGAATGCTAATGGATTTGTCCATTATTTTGGAAAAGATTCAAGTTAGAGTAGTACACTGATAGTTTGGATTGTACAGACTGCTGGTTCCCAGGGTTAGTCATCTTTGTAGTCCTACATAAGCTGATATTTAACAGTATTTTTTTTTATTCCTTTGATTGAATTTGTTAGTTATTGAGACCTGAGCAGTATATTTATATTCCATGATTGGGAATCATCACTGTTATAGACTTTTCTGAAGATATGCTGAATATGGGATAATTTCCAAACTATGGCAACTCTGGTGATTGTTTTTTCAAAAAAAAAAGTCACCAGATTCATAAAATTCAAATGTTGCACAAAATGGAAACTACCAGGATTAAAAATGCTAAATAAAATACTGAAGTACATACACATGCTTAATACATGATGAAGGACTTCTTTAACTCTTTTAGGATGTTGAATGCAGTAAACTTTCAATATACATTGCACATGTAGACCCCCCCCCCCCAAAAAAAAAACATTCTTACATTCTACCTAGTTGAATGTAAGATTTTTAGAGCATTCCTCCTTGCCTGTAGTGACGCTCAACACCTGAAAAATATCGTTAACAAATTCAGATATGGCAAAAGTGAAAAAAAGTTTCTCATATCTAAATGATAGTTGTGTTTAGATCTCTTTGCATCACTTTGTTTCTTTTACATCTAGAGCAGCGTTTCATTAAAGTGTGGTATGCATGCCCCAGGGATATGTGAAAGATCTCTGGTTGTATGAGGTATCTTTTCTATTTTTTATTATCTTTTTTTTTTTTTTTTTTTTTTACTTTTATATATTTGTCACCACATCATCAGTGCACCCAGGGAGGGGGCAAGGGGCCCTGCCCCCCCCCCCAATAAAGAAAAAGGAAAAAAAGACTAGAAACATTTCTAAAAATCTTTTCCTAATTAAAATTCTTCTTTTTTTTAAATTTATATTGTGTCGTGTCTTCTATTTCTATGCTACTTATGAATTAGCAGTCACATAAGGTGAGAATACCCTCTGACTCTCAGTAATCATGGTCTTCGTTTGCCGCAAGGCGAACGAATTAGTGCTTGGGTGATACTTTGTTTGCTTGAGCCGCCAGAGATCACAGGTATCATGTATTGGCGATCACTGCAGATGCTCACTCATAGATTGTATGCAATGCGTAGTGTGTGTATTCTCAAATCGTCTACTCAACTCGGCCTCCCCAAGATTAAATCATGAGTGCTCGTCCCCCCCCACCACCACCACACACACAGATTAAATCTTGAGTACTTGGCCCCCTCCAAGATTAAACTAAAAGAAGTTTTAAAAACTTAAACTAAAAAATCTTAAACTAAATGTTTAACTAAAAAATCTAAAAGAAGTTTTAAACAAAAGATTGCATTCATCACTGAATTCAATTAGAGCCATGTTTGATTGACAGCATGATTGTGTTCTGACTGCATAATTCAAACTGTTCTTGAATTTCATTCATTTCATTAAACTTTTTTTATTATTGAAGATTTAAATTTTATAATTTTTGTTTCTACTGTTATGTACTGAATTCATGTAACAAATGTATTTAATAAATTTAAAAAAATTGTTTTTTAAATAATTTATTACAATGCAAATGATAAAGTAAATATTTCATAATTATTTATGTTTGAATAAAATACAGTAATTCAGTTAAGTGGCACCCCAGTTACATGAAGTTGCACATAAAAAGTTTAAAAAGGTATATGCACATAGAAAAAAAATACAAATTTAAACAAGTTTATTGACTAGCAAAATTACTGACTTATAAACTTATACAACTGACTTTAATTAAAATAAAATATTTACCATAAAAATAATTTTATTCATACACATTAGATTTGCATGCAGTTCTTAACAGTTAATGACATTCTAGGAATCGATTGAATGTAGTATGTCATTTTTTTTTTATTGACTGCAACTGAACAAAAATAAGGCAGATATAGTATTGCCTGCCTGCATGAAATAGCTGTAATCCAGCAATAAATTTTCTAGCAGTCTGTGTTGGCAGACTGCTAGAAAATTTATTTTCTAGCTCAGCTGTGTCATCCTCATAACTTTCCTGTTCTTCTGATGTTTTGCTGAATTTTCCTTCACAATTTTGAAGACTCATTCATTAAATGCAAATTCTTCATAGTTTCTGATGTGGTTTACTTCTAATAAGATGTAATTTTCACTTTCAGCTGTATCTGGCATAACCATGATGGATTGCTTAAAAGCACAGTGAACAAAACAGTTTTGAATGGTCTTTTGCTTATTCCAAGCTAACTATCAGCTATAAACTGTATTGCTTGTAGAAGATTAACTTTTTTACTCACCCCCCTTAGTAACTCAAGAACCAGTAATTTTATATATATGTATATTTCCATTATAATTCTATATCCCAGCTCATAAGCCATTTCTTAAAAAAATCAAATATCAATGCATTTTTTGTTGGAACAGTATTGAACTCGTAATCTCACATATTTGAATGCCATAATGCATTACACAATCCATTGCTTTCTTTTATCCAAACAGTGTCACATGATTACAACACGGGGAACTGGCCAGTGTGATGATAAACTTGCCCGATTTAAAGCAAGATTACATAATTTTTTCTAACATTCCATGTGGTAGAAGTTGCTGGATGGTCCAATTAAACAGCAACGTGTCTCAAATAAACAAAGCAAAAACCTAGACTTTGTCCAAATAAAATGGCTGCCCCGATGAACCAGTGGACCTAAATCACCCAGACTATATCATATTATTATAATTTCTTATAAATTGTCTTGGTCTCAGAGGGGATATGGCAGTCTTACTAAAATTTTTAAAAGTATTGAAAGTTTGGGAAACTCTCTGATATAAAGGAGAGCCAAAAACAAAAAAAATGCTAACTTGGCACCTAGTTAAACTTCTGTATCAATGATAATAATAGACCTATTCCTACCATACATGTACTTGATATATACTGCCTGCCTTGATTTTTTGCAAGCAACAGTTTAACTTGATTATGACCTGAGTATTGAAAACTATGAGACAATTATATTATGTCTGTTAATTGTGTGTTCTCTAGTCAATTTTCCTGTTTTTTGCCTGATTAGAGAAAAAGAACTCAAAACATTTTGCAGTTTGGATATCAGTCTTCTGACCTAGTTAATATCTCTCCATTTTGAAAAATTGTCTCCATTAATTGTGCCGATCTTATGCTTCCCTTGAACACACTTTATTCCATGGGCATGTAACTTGACTAATGATTTGGATTGGACATTCATGCACCACCTGCTTAGTTGACTAGTCTGTGTAGTGTCTCTACTTGCTATGGATTCAAATTCTTTTGTGGCATGGTTGTTGTAAGTATTTTTATTTGATAAATGGTTTTCACCACTGGTATAAGACCACTACCATGATTATTGGAGGCATGAAGTAGTGATCTGAAAATGTATCATGTTAGATTAGAGCAGAACTCTGCTTATAACTAACTAACCTTTTGTGCACAGATTTTTGGGATGTTTTGTTGCTCATTAAAGTTTTTTTTTTTTCCATAAATCTATAGTACATGAATATCATGGGTGGGCTAAAAAGTTTTTAAATTAATTTTTATATATATTTTGTTTATTTTGTTTTTGAAACTCTGCTCTATAGACCAGATATGGAATTTTTTAAAAACCATTCCAGGCTCCCATTAAGGAGGATAGTGGTCTCATACTTGGTAAGGAAATTTATCTAAAATTATTATGCTAATGCAGCATCCAGTATTCTTATGTAGTGCCCTCCCACTAACTGAACTCTTATTAACTCCATTGATTAGATGAGAACTGGTGCTTTCAAACTGATCTGACTCCTGGTGTGCTATAGATTTACAAACACTTTTGGGATGCATATATTTAAAAAAAAAAAAAAAAAAACTTATGGGCACAAGGTTAACTGCTGCATATAAATATTTATTTTCATTCATATAACTATAACAGATTATTTTTTCTGTAATTATCATTTCATTATATCTTTTCTTATAAATTAATCTGTTATTTGTGTTAATTTTACCTTTGTTTTTTTTAAGTCACTACTGATCTTATGCTATCCTGTTTAAGTAACCACCCTAACTCAATTCACATATTCTTGAATGTTAATGTTACATTTCTTTCTGACAATTGCTAGCACCACTGCTTTTCAGTCTTTACATCGCAGACATCCCTGAAACAGTTAGTAGAAAGTTTGCTTATGCAGATGATTTAGCTTTGGTAATCAGTGATAAAAATATATAGAAAGAACTGAAGAAATATTGATAAATGCCTTATGGCAGTTCTACAAAAAATGGAGATTAACACCAAATCCTGGTAAAACTGAATGTTCTTGTTTTCACCTTAATAACAGACTTGCAAATCAAAAACCAGAGATATATGTTGATGGGACATTAATCTCATTTAATCCGACACCTAAATACTTGGGGATAACTTTGGATAGAACTCTGTCATATAAGCAACATATGATTAATATCGCTGCTAAAGTATGTACTGGAAATAATATAGTTCAGAAGCTCTGCATTTCTACATGGGGCTCAAGTGCCACAACTCTACAGTGCACTGCTTTGGGACTAGTCTACAGCGCAGCAGAGTATGATGCCACTGTCAACAAATTAGATGCTCAACTTAATCTCACTATGTGCTTAATAATGGGCTGTATCAGAAACACACCCTTACAATGGCTCCCCATTCTGAGCCATATTCTTTCTCCAGAATTGCGACAACAGGAAGCTCTGCTTCGTGAATATAAAAGAATCCTAAATAACCAAAATCTCCCAATACATGAGTTTATTCCAGATGCTTTATCTGATAAATTAAAATCCAGAAGACCTGCCATTAAAAATGCCTGTAATCTTCTCAGTCAGAATGCCAGCTTGATGAATAAGTTGAATACACTGTGGACTCGAGCAATATCACCTGAAGTCTGTAGCTACATAAATATTCTTCGAAAACCATCTAGATTTAACCTGCCTAGGAACATATGGAAGACTGCTAACAGGATCTGCACAGGTCATGGTGTATGCAGAGACTTACTATCAAAATGGGGAAAGATACCGAATCCCCACTGCCCTTGTGGAGCCGAGACCCAAACCAATGGATATGCTGCTAACTCACAGGAATATGAGTTAGTGGCATTTCCAGGTGAACTAAAGGACATTTTTGACCTATCCCCAAGAGGCAATCAATTGGATTAAAAATCTAAATGTAAAAATACGACTACATTTTTGCTTGACGCTTGTCATATATTTAACACCTGTATTTTATCTGCTTGTTTATGTTTTACTTCTTATTTATAATTTTATATATTGTATCTTATCTATATTCATATGTATTTTATTTTATTTCCTTTTAACCATATGTATATGCCATACGATAAATAAATAATTAATTCAGACAATTTCATTTTTAATGATTTTGCCATTAGTACTCTATATACTCTTATCAACTGTTTCATTTCTAGCCCAACTTTCACATAAGTTAAAACTGGTTTTAACATTTGTATATTACTATGTGGTACCTTAGCTAATTTCTTTTTTATTCCATATAAATTTATTCACCTGACTCATTGCACTAGCTTTGCGTATTCTGTTAGCTATTTCCTATTTAATTTGCATCTTCACTAAAAATTGTGCTCAAATGCTGAAGTGCTTCACTTCTTTAGGAAGGTTCACCAAGAATTAGTGGATAGTAGTTGTAGAAGATCTTACAAATTATGAAGATTAGGACAAATGGGGATGGATAAGAGGGTGGCTGCTGGACAGATATCAAAAAGTGATATATGGAGGGGCAGAATCAAGGCAAAACAAGTGACTAGTGCTGCTCTGCAAGGTTCAAATATACAAATAATTTGTATATAAATGTTATAGGAAATAACCTGAAAGGACATATTCAGTTGTTTGCTGATGATGCAAAATTAGGTAGAATAATAGTTAATCAAGGGGTGATGTGGATAGCTTACATAATGATTTAAATAAGCTGTCAGTATGGGCAAAAGATAATGGGTGTCAATTTAATGTGGAGAAATATAGTTATGCATTTTGGAATAAATAGATTACAAGCGGGTGTACCACAGTAATGGAACTGTACTCCAGGAAATAGATGAAGCTAGAGATGTAGGAGTGGTGGTAGATAGACAGTTAAAGTTTAGATGACATATTGCTGAGGTAGCCCATAAGAGTATTATGTTATTGCTCTTTGTAAAAGTCTTGATACAATCACATCTGGATTACTGTGCTCAGGTCTGGTCTGGTCTCCTGGCATTCTTGGGGGTGAGAAAGTGGTGGAGAAGATCGAGAGGCAAGTGATCAAGATAGCGAGTGGTCTGTGGAACATTTTCTATGAGGATAGATAAAAAGTGTGTGGATTGCAGAAGTTGGTTGCTAGGAAAAAAAGAGGATATAATGATAGAAACATTTAAGTTGCTTAAAGGGTTTTATAGGATTAATGCAGGAAAAATGTTTCAGCACTTGGCTAGAGGAGCCAGAAAACAAGAGGTTATCCTTGAAAGGTGTTGTTAGTAGTGGTGTGAGGACTTGATTTTTTTTTTTTTTCTTGGAGAGTTGTGAATGAGTGGAATCTGTGCCGGAGTCAGTTGTGAGTACTTTGTCTGTCTTAGTGCGGTTCAAGGAAAGGTATGCTAGATTGTGTGGATAGTTTGGATCTCCTGCGATGAGTCATTAGACTCCATGAAGGTGCTTGTACAATAATAATTTTTATTTACATTTTATAGAACTCAAAAAGCATATGACAAGATGCCAAGAGAAATCTGTTCAAAACACTACAGTTATATAGTGTAAATGGGACATTACATTTGGCAGCAGTTAGAATTGAAAGATTGACAGGAAGATGATTTGATGTTAAATTGGGTGTGAGACAAGAGTGCACATTATCTCCACTGTTATTCTGTTGTGTATTTCCATATTTAGTTTGTTATCTTCGATAAAAAATTTGTGCCTAAATACCTGAAATGTTTTACTTATTCTATATGTTTTCCAATCAGGATAAAATTGATGTTTTCAATTCTGCCTATTTTCAGTTTTTATTGCTAATTTTCATACCAAATTTATTACAGCAGTTATCCAATTTAGTCAGCAAATCCTGCAGACTTGTAATGGATTTATTTAGAGTATAAAGGATTAGAGGAGCCAGAACAAGAGTTACTTAAAATACTAAGAAAGCTTACCTCCTCCAAATGGGGCACAGACCCTAACATACTGAGATCTTCTGCCTTGGCCCTTTGCTATTCTTCTGAATATGCCTACCTGGTATGGTCCAGATCCTGCCATGCTGAAAAACTTGATCCAGCATTGAATGAAAGCTGTTGTTTAATTACAGGATGCCTGAAACCAACACCACTAAAAGACCTGTATACTTTGGCTGGTATTGCACCCCCCCCCCTTCAGTTTGAAGATCTGCTGATGAAAGAAGCAGACAAATGACTTTCAAGTTGTTTATACATTTCTTCATCACCACCCTCCACATACCTGGGCTTATAGAAACATCCAACTAAATATATCTTCCTGTCAACCTCCATGATGTTCCATTGCCACTATTTCTCTCTTTCATGTCTACCTTATGTGGACATAATTCCCCTGCTATCAACAGCACTCCTCCCTCCCTTCTTGTCCTTTCTATCCTCGTGAAAATACTGTATTCTTCCATTTCTATTCTTGTTAGAATATCATCTTCATTCAATCATGTTTCACTTATTCCAGTGATTTTGGGGTGAATAAACTCAATCAGTGAAACTGAGGGAGTGAAAGAAATGGAAATGAAAGCTAAATAAACTAACTTTCACTTCTACATGCAAGAATGTAGAAGTGAAAGTTATGATAAGAGAGTGGAAATAAAATATAAATGAGATATATATATATGAAAGTACAATGAGATGTGTATGAGATTATATATGAATGCAGAGTGATGTTAGACATCTAGTGGAAACTAATGAAAGTGTGCAAGAGAATAGAATGAAAGAAAAAAGAGTTAAAGAGGTGATGAGCAATTCTAGGATAGTAGCATGTGGAGATTCCATAGTTAGAGGACTAGTTACTGAGAGAGTCAATAAGGTCTGCTATCCAGGAAGGAGAATGAGTAGGATAATTAAGGCACTGGACATGAGGAAGAAATGAGCAAGAGAGTTAGTCATGATTGTGGGGACAAATAATCTAAGTGGACATGATGTGATGTGAGGATGAATATCAGGAGGAAACTGATATTCATCTCCCTTATTTCTGATACTTCTGGTATTTGTAAACAAACACAGTAATTCATTTTTGGGTCTATAACCAGTCCTATCCAAGCTACTATCTCCACGCCTTCCCAATCACCTTTCTTACCACATATATATATATTCTCAGTCTCAACTTCCTCACTCACATCTCAATATACTCCATCTTCATACACACATCCACTCTCTCTATGCCATGTCTCCCTGTCCATCCAGGCTCCCCCCCCCCCCCAATTTCCCTGTTCTTCTTGCATTCCTGTTCTTTCTTCATCTCTCACACTACTACTATTTCCACTGCCTAGTACTTTTGTTTCTTCAATACCACTCTGCAGATTTTTTCCTTCATCTCTTTCTTCTGATCTCTTGCACGCATTACTTTTATCCAGCAACACTTCACTCCAAAGCCATTCAAATGCAACCCATAATTTCATTCTTCCCTCAAACACATGCCATACATCCACAAACTGTGCTCCCTTCTCCTCACACAGCTCTGCTAGCATACCATTCATGATTTTAGCTCTCTGTCACGACTCATTCCTTGTCAACACTGACAAGCTTTCCTACTACACTGTTATCTTTCACTCTTCTCAGTTTCCTCCTGATATTCAACCTCACATCACATCATGTCCACTTAGATTATTTGTTCCCACAATCATGACTAACTCTCTTGCTCATTTCTTCCTCATGTCCAGTGCCTTAATTATCCTACTCATTCTCCTTCCTGGATAGCAGACCTTATTGACTCTCTCAGTAACTAGTCCTCTAACTATGGAATCTCCACATACTACTATCCTGGAATCGCTCATCACCACTTTAACTCTTTTTTCTTTCATTCTATTCTCTTGCACACTTTCATTAGTTTCCACTAGATGTCTAACATCACTCCACATTCATATATAATCTCATACACATCTCATTGTACTTTCATATATATATATATATCTCATATTTTATTTCCACTCTCTTATCATAACTTTCACTTCTACATTCTTGCATGTAGAAGTGAAAGTTAGTTTATCTATCTTTCATTTCCATTTCTTTCACTCCCTCAGTTTCTCCGGCTTTCATTTTCATTTTCTTTCATGTACACCACTTCTATCTTTTCAGTCAGTCAGTCAATTTATCTGGAATATGAGAGAAATTAGTCAAAATACTAAACTAGCTATATACAAGACAGTGTGCAAAATAATTTTAACTTGTGGATTTGAGAGCTGGGTTAGAAATAAAACACTCTAGTTTTATGGATAGACCAGGCTATTCAGGAGTAGAGTCCAAAAGAAGGCCTATGACTAGTGGCATGCTGCAAGGTTCTGTTCTAGGACTGCTGCTGTTTAATTTGTACATTAACAATTTAGGAAAAGATCTGAGAGGAACTGTTCAATTATTTGCCGATAATGCAAAGTAGGGTAAAGCAATAGTATATACAGATGTTTAAATTTTGTAGGATGATTTGGATAGATTGGCAGACTGGGCAAAGGAGAATCAATGTTGGTTTAATGTGGCAAAGTGTAAGGTTATGCATTTTGCAGTAAAAAGATTACCAGCTGCATATCACATTGTGAGGAACTATACTCCAGGAAATTGATGAAGCCAGAGACTTTTGAGTGTTAGTGATAGGGAGTTAAAGTTTAGGGTGCACATAGCAAAAGTGGCTAAAGCAGCTCATCAGATTACTTGGTTACTGAAGAATACTTTGACGATCAGAGTCAAGCAGGTTATTGTTCCACTATATTGAGCCTCAATAAGACCCCATCGTGACTACTGTGCACAGATCTGGACACCAGGGTTTCTTGGTGATGGGAGAAGAGCAGGTGGAGAGGATCCAGAGGCGAGTGACCAAGATGGTAGCAGGTCTATGGAATGAACCTTACGAGAACAGGTTTAAGATTTGTGGGTTACAGAAACTGGTTGATAAGCAGAAAAGGGGTGATATGATTAAGATAAAGAAATTACTGAGGGGTTTTTTACAAGGTTAATTCAGAGAAAATTTTTCAGAACAGGTCTGGTGGTAGGACAACTAAAGGCCATCCATGAAACTAAGGAAGAGTGTAGTTAGAACCAGGTGTTTTGCTTGGAGAGTAGTGATTGAGTGGAGTAGGTTGCCAGAGTTTGTTGTGGATTAGGGCCTCCCTAAATGAGTCTAAGGACTCCTTGGAGTAGCCCATAATAATAATAGTATATATAAATTAATAAAAATAGAAAAAAAATCCTTAGCCTACCCATGGTAATGTGCTGTGTGATTACAACCTTTTGTGAGTGGAAGTTGCATAAAAACAAAAAAATCAAAACCATTCAGTGCTACAATGAAAATAAAGATCACAATTATGCAATTGATGAACAGATTGCAGCAAAACACCAAGAGGGATAAATAGAACACAAGAAAGCAATGAAGTTAATGCACCTCGAACCTGAGTAATTCTGTTTCATGCATAAAGGCAGTGTAAGCATTCCTTGATCTTTGCTGATTCTGTTCATTTGCAGTTGGCCCAGCAACACATCAGGGTATATTTGATAAATTCCTGAGATATAATTAACTTTTTGGAATTATATACATCATGCTTGTTTGTATACACACACATATCAGTGTTTTGTATGGAAATTAATGCATGTACTAAACAATAACCATCAAATTTCTGTATACCTTTTGAGGATACATATTAGGAATTTGACGGTGATAATGATTGTTTATTGCATAAACTGGAATTGTTTTTTAGCAATAATATTTTTCTCTGATCTTTTTTTTTCTTATGCTGGGACTCATACACATGAGGTTGGTTGATCACTCTATAGTATTAGTATCATGTATGGGAAATGATCTGTACCATTGCTTTGTCTTTTGTTTTCTACTTTTTAAGTTTATCCTTCACTTAATTGGGCTAAAATGTTCTGCTCCTAGTGTGTCTCAATTAACTTATAATAAATTTAGTTTAATCCTTTATCCAAGTATGAGCAAACAAAGTTTGCGCCTGAAAGTATTTTCAGGACTGGGGTAAAGTGGTACAACACCAGGGCACTCCTTGCAAAGGCGGAGCAAGCTACCAATACTCCTATCTCAGTATCTCCCATAATGCAAAACACATCTCCTTGCAGATATGTCTAATGTTTTGCATTAAGGGATAGATAGGAGTGTTGGTAGTTTGCTCCACCTTTGCAAGGAGTGCAGGGTGTTGTACCACCTTACCCCAGTCCTGAGGATACTTTCAGGCGCAAACTTTGTTTGCTCACACTTGGATAAAGGATTAAACTAAATTTATTATACTCTAACCAAGTGAAAAATAAACCTTCTCAATTAACTAGAATCTGTTATATTGCAGATTATAGTTTTTTACTTTTATTGTATTTTGATTTTGCATTAATAATAAAAAATTCAATAGAATATTCTTCAAGGGTAGTGATTAAAAATCCTGCCAGTGTTTTTAATATCCTCTCACACACACACACACACACACACACACACACAAATGAGAGGCTACAAAAGATATTCTGCATCAGGGTTATAATCTGTGCAAAATCTATAGAATATCACTGTTGTGTGGATAGTATAGAAAGCTAATCATTTCATTTTGTAAAATGTCATGCTTTTGTAATATATTAGGGAAAAATCTTTCTCAGAAAAATGGTTTGTCATGAAGACCACCTGTGACTTAACTTATCTGGGATTGAGACTGTGTTGGAAAGAGTATGATATAGTAGGAATAGGTTGAAAAGAATAGTCAATCAACTACCATAAATTATTAGTGGCTAATCAATGGACTTCTTCTTTCCTGCTCATTTATAATGTCATTATAAATGAACAGTATTCACAAAAATTTCTGTAAAAGAATGTTGCATAAATTGAATTGTATGAAAGAGAATGAGGTAAATTAGTGAGAAAGATTCACTGATATCTTTTTTGAAAGAATGCAAGAATTCTTAAGGACAGTCTAGTATGACTCCTGAAATATAGGAATGGTATTTTATGATAGCTTAAATTTGCAACACATTTTGCAAAATTTTTTATGCCAAGAAAGGTAAGATTATAGCTGTCACAAGTTAAAAATACATTTCAGGAAATAATTAAAGCATTGCCATTCACCTTTGCATGCTGCTGATGGTTGACGATCCTTGATGACTTCATAATAAAGCTTAACAGTATAACTAACACCTAGAAGAAAAAATACATCTAATTCAGACCACAATAACTGTAACAAGCATACAGCACTATACCAAGTAATTGTAGAAACAATTAAAATTGTAAACTTAACCATAGAAAAAGAAAGTAACAATAGTTTCCCCTTTGTGGATACACTAGTGACACGACTTCCTAATGGCTCATTATCCATCTCTGTCTGAAAAAACTCACTCATACTGGTAGGTATTTACATAAACAGTCACATTACCACCCTTCCCAACATATGCCATCGACCAAATTCTTACTCACTGAACCAGGGCTATTTGTCCAAATGACACAGTCCTTGAAATTGAACTTGGGAACTTTTCAACACCTTTTTAGCAAATGGTTACCACCAGTGGTGAGCTATAAGGGGCTCACATTGAGCCCTTTGTTGAATTTTTCTCAAATTTGCGAGCCCCTTGTTCTTCTTGTTTAATAATCTTGTAGAACTAGAAAATACCACCACGGAATGTATACGTGGTATTATAATTGCTACTTTAAATTCATATAGATTTTCTGATAACTATATAAAAAATCATTTCATTGTATTTTGTTCTGATGGAGCTAGTGTAATGTTAGGAAACAAATCAGGTGTTGCAATCAAACTTCTACAAAAATTTCCGAACTTTGTGATTTGGCATTGCGCTCATCATTTACTTTTATTCAGCATTAGATGATTCAATAAAAAAACATTAAAGAAATAAATCATTTTGAAATATTTATGGATAAATTATATGCTTTTTATCATCAATCACCAAAAAATCAACGAGAATTAAATGCGATTGCAAAAGACCTTGATATCAAAATTTTAAAGATCGGCCGTGTGTTTGGACCACAATGGGCAGCTTGCAGTTTACGAACGGCTCTTGCTTTGTGGAGAAATTACCTAGCTTTATACAAGCATTTTGCATCAAACGATAAATATAAGGGCTTTTTAAACAGACTTCTCAATTTGGAATTTTTAAAAGATCTAGCATTAATGATTGATATCCTACAGGAATTATCATATCTGACAGAAGCTCTACAAAGTCGCAATATAAGTATTATAAGGGCTAAGTTAGGCTTTTTTTTCTTTTTCTTTTTTTTTGCTCGATGATGCGAGCCCTTTGTTAAAATTTCCATAGCTCACCACTGGCTACCACCCATGTTAAATAAAATATTCCTTTCCCCAATCTCCTCATCCCTCTTACACACAGGATCACAGCAAAGCCATTCCATATATTAAGGGCACATCAGAAAAAATAGCCAAAGTTCTTTGTAAATGTGATCTTCATACCACTTTCAAACCTTTCACCTGGTTACTTTTGCACATTCTCCTAAAGATCTATGTCCTCTTGAACATCTGGGAGTGTATAAAGTTCTTTGTGGCTGCAAGTTAGTCTACTTTGAACAGACTGGTAGATCAGTTAATGCACTCCTTGAAGAACATAAAACTTACATCTGAGATCATCTGTACGTCAAGTCGGGATTGACAAATCATGCTCTGGATGCTCTTTCACATAGGATCAGATGGAAAAAAAATCTTTATTATATAAAAGTCATTACAGGTCTGAGAGGCTATTCTTAGAATCATCTATGAAGCATTCTCCCAACCTCAACAAGGAGACTACCATTTTTAGACCTAATAGCCAGACTTCTCTGAGTTAACTTTGTGGTTATCTGACCATAGAGGATGCCATGTAAGGACATTAGGTGTCAATTACAATTTTAATTGTTTCTACAGTTACTTGCTTTAGTGCTCTTTGCCTGCCACAGTTGTCATTGTGCTCTGAAGATGTTGGGTAAAAAAAATGGCAAAATATTAGTGAGTTTAATAAATGTATTTTTTCCTCTTGGTGCTAGTCATACTGTTAAGCTTTATTATGGATAATAAACAATGCCTAAGCCTTTCTTTACAACTTCAGACTTGTATTCATCATTATATAAGCACAAATCAGATAGCTAAAATTCTTTCTTTCAAGGTCACACGGCAATCAGCATTCACTTTCATATAATTATGAAAATAACATGAATTGTTATTTACCATCTTTACCAATTTACCATTGAGAAAGAAAACAATAACTCTCTTCCTTTTCTAGACACACCTGTCACATGTCTTCCCTCAGGCTGCTGTTAGATGGCAGTGTGAATTTTTGTGTGCGTATTGGCTTTTGTGTGTGTAAGTTTGTGGCATGCATTCATGGTCTACTGCAAACCTACACACATACACAAAAGCCAATACGTACACAAAAATTCACACCATCATCCAACACAAAAACTAAGGGTCATCAGCACCCTCAAACATGGAGTCCTAACTTTTGGCTCCAGCAAGCAGGTGCTGAAGAAGCGATATGAAATTATTAGCCATAGTTATAAAAAAATGGCTACAACAAAAAAACAGTTCACAAGATCCTCCACAATAATACAATACCGTTAAAAGCAAAAAAGATTACAAGAATGCCATACCATACATTAGGGGAATGTATAGCAAAAAAAAATAGAACATTACATCAGTACAACATTAAGGCAATCTTTAAACCTCCAGCAAAATTAAAAAAGTATACTCAGCTTATCCAAAGATCCTCTTCCCTACCTTGCCCACCCAGGATTTACAAAATTCAGTGCATCTGCAACCTATCCTACAAAGGGGAAACAGGACACACCATCCCAATAAGAAGAGACGAATACAAACGTCACATTAAATTCCTCCACTATGGTAAAACAGGCCTCTTAGACCATGCACTTCAAACATGTCACAGAATCAACTGGAAAAGTACTAAGTCCCTGCACTGTACCAAAACCTGGTTTGAAAGAAAGTTCAAGAAAGCTTGTGAGATGCTGAAACATCACCAAATCTTAACAAAAATGATTGATTAGTAATCCCAAGAATCTGTAGGCCCTATCTTTAACCTATATGGCATTCAGAACATGATGGCAGAACCCCAACTAGAAAACCTTAAGATAAGAGGACTGTAGAGATGTGTTTAATGTAGTTCACTATAAAACTTTTTATTTTTTTCATGATCTGTATATTATACTTATATCTAAAATTATTTATTTTGTAAATTAATTTATATTTGTATATAATTTATTATTATTTTTATTAGAAATTTTTTTTTTTTAAGTATAAAGAGCTAATAAGCTTTATTTCGGCAATGAAAACATTACTTAAATTAAGGGGATATTAAATCCCACATAGTTTTAAAACCGAATAAGAAACTCAAAGATTGAGTTTCCATTTTTACATTATGGAAAATACTTAAGAATAGCGATCTGAACTTTCCCCACCTTTGCAACGAGTCGTCCGGTATTGTACTACGTACTAGGGTCACTTGCATTACTCACGCTAAGTGATCGCCGATACTTTATAGTTTACTATATTCGGCAAGAAACTCTCTGATTCCAATCTTTGAGTTTCTTATTCGGTTTTAAAACTATGTGGGATTTAATATCCCCTTAATTTAAGAAAAAATTTTTTTCCCCAGTAGTCAGGCTAGGGTAAACAATTAACAAAGCATTTAGATTTATCTTACTTTTATATAGTGTCATTCAGGGCCATACATATGCACAGGCACGCGAGGCTCTAGCTGGGGCCCCAAAAAATTAGGACTAATTTAAGGGCCCCACACAATGAAATTTAAAATTGAAGAATTAAAAGTATAAATAATTAAAATTTAACATTAAATAGTGAGATTGTTTTCTGTTAAATTTCCTATATCACTGTAATATATATATATATATATATATATCATCATCATCATCAAATTCCTGCCATGTACCCTCAAGGGGTGTACAGGATATGACAGTACTACATGAAAAATTTACATCATTACTAACTTCCTATCTACAATTTTCCTCCAAATCAGTCTGTTACTTGTCAAGACTCCAACAACATTATCAGATCTTATATTTCTATTGTCTAACGCACTTTGTACCGTATCAATCCACCTATATCTTGGTCTTCCTCTGGGTCGTTTTCCTGCCAACCTGGCCGAGAACACTTGTTTTGCTAATCTTTCCTCTCCCATTCTATTTAGGTGACCATACCACCTGAGATTAGCTCTGCTAACGCATTCCTGGATGCTGACAATGTCAAGTTCTTTCCTAATATCCTCATTTTTAATATGATATTGCCATTGATGCCATCTGTTCATGCCTCTAATCTTTCTCAGGACTCTCATATCTGCGGTCTCTAGTCTTTGGTCAAGTGTTTTACTTCTGACCCAGCTCTCAGATCCATAAGTTAAAACTGGTTTGAACACTGTCTTGTATACAGCTAATTTAGTGTTCCGACTAATTTCTCTCTTATTCCATATGAATTTATTCAGTTGACTTCCCACCATACCAGCTTTGCTGATTCTGTTGTCTATTTCTATATTTAATTTACCATCTTCAGTAAAAATCGTGCCTAAGTAACTGAAATGTTTTACTTGTTCCACAGGTTCTCCATTCACAACACAGTTGACATTTTCAATGATTCTGCCTATTTTCATTGTCTTTGTCTTTTTATTACTGACCTTCATACCATATCTATTACAACAGCTATTCAATTTAGTCAGAGAATCTTGCAGACTTGTAGCGGATTTATTTAGAAGTATAACATCATCCGCATAAAGCAAAGAGCTGACATTAACATCTCCAATTTTGATATCAGGTTTAATACCACTTTCCTTCATAATGTGATCCATATAGATAATGAATAACAGAGGGGATAATGTACATCCTTGTCTCACACCAGTTTTAACATTAAACCATCTTCCTGTACTTCCTTCAGTTCTAACTGCTGACTTACAACTCAAATAAAGACTAAGTATTGCTTGATATAATGCCCCATTGACACCATATAACTGTAGCTTATTGAATAGCTTCTCTCTTGGCACCTTGTCATATGCCTTTTCCAAATCGACAAAACTTAAATACAGACCTCTGTTATATTCCCATGATGCTTTCTCGACTATTTGTCGTAAAGTGAAAATCTGATCCTGACAGCCTCTATTTGGCCTGAATCCAGCTTGTTCTTCACCAAGCTTTTCTTCCACAATTCTTCTCAACCGTTTCTCAAGTATACTTGCATAGATCTTGCCAGGAACACTCAGTAGGGAAATACCTCTATAATTCTCACATTGAGTTTTATTTCCCTTTTTATATATGGGTACTATGAGAGCTCTACTCCAATTATCGGGAATTCGTCCCTCTGTCCAGGCTTTCTGAACTATGCAGTGCAGCCACTGTAAGACTTTTATACCACCATACTTCAGTATTTCTGGTCGAATATCATCTACTCCTGCTGCCTTTCCACATTTCAAGCCTTTGATGGCTTTTTCTACTTCAAGTATGGATATGTATTCCTGACTGCATGCCTGTTCAGTGTTTTTTACCACTGCACTGTCATCACTGCTTGTTTCATTTAGCAGTTTTTCAAAATAATTACTCCATACTTCAAGGATATCTTTTTCTCCAGTTTTCATGTCACCTTTATCATCTCTAACTCCTTTTACAGCACTCTTTCCTAAGCTTCTTCAACAACCTCCAGAATATTTTGCCACCTTCTTGATATTTATTTTCTATATTCTTGCCAAAGTCCTCCCATGACTTTTGTTTAGCTAGTTTTACACAGTGTTTAGCATTTTAGCATTTGTCTCTGTATTCTCTAAGAGAACAAGCTGACTTATTTGACAGGAACTTTTGATATGCTTTCTTCTTTTCCTTCACTGCCTCTTTAACTTCCTGTGTCCACCAGGGAGTTCTGATTTTTTTATCCTTGCACACAACCTCACCACATGCCTGTCTAGCAGAATCAATCAATGTTTCCTTCAGAGTTTGCCACTGAATCTCCAAGGTTTGATTCCTGTTCTCCAACTCTTTCATTTTTTCTTCAATAATCTTTGTATATTTTAGTCTACAGTTCCCATCTGAGAGCTGCTCAACTTTTATTCGCTTTAAAACTATCTTACATGTTATTCTTTTCAATATGAAATTCAATTTTATCCTGCTCAAGACTAAATAGTGATCACTTCCAATTTCAAATCCTCTGTACACTCTGGTGTCCTGCACCAGGGAGAAAACACTATCAACAATAACATAGTCAATGAGACTTTTCTTATTCCTAGCCTCTTCTCTCCATGTGAATTTGTGCACATTTTTATGTTGGAACATGGTGTTAGTAATAACCAGTCCATGTCCTGAGCAGAAATCCAACAGATATTTGCCATTATTATTAGCTTTGCTCTTTTCTCCAAATTTTCCCAAAATATTTTTATGTCTCACAATCATTTCCTACTCTGCTATTTAGATCCCCAACAAGGACCAACTTTTCATTTTTCATTGTGTCAGTTGCTTTTTCTAAAGCATCAAAAAATTCCTTCACTTCTACCTTAGTAGAACCTTCTGTGGGACCATAGGCACAAATAAGTCTCATTGTCCAGTTCCCCATTCTCATATTTGCCCACATTACTCTACTTGAGACTGACTGCTATTCAAGAAGATTAGCCTCATATTTTGTGTTGAATACTATGGCTACTCCTTCTTTTCCTTGATTGTCATTGCCTGAATATAACATTTTGTATTTATTGCTCAGAAAGATCTCACCAGTTTTGGTCTTTTTTGTTTCAGTCACCCCTATTATGTCTTTCTGGTACTTATCTAATTCCTCAGCTAGCTCCATTTCTTTGCCATTCAGGATTCTTACGTTGATAGTACCGATCTTTAACTCTGGTGATGTTAAGTTGGGGTTTGTTTTCAGATTTGTTCCAGTAGCTGACTTTTCGCTGTTCGCCCTGATTCCCTGGCGCTGGCGAAAACAACGGGGGCCTTGTTTAACCTTTATTATATATATAGCTCAGAAAAAGGGTGTTGTTGCTTCAAGTCAATATCTAAATAGATCATATGCTCTTTTTTTAAAAAAAAAACAAGAATGCAAAAATTATTTATTTTCATATATTTTTTGTGTCCATGACTTGTTTGCAGTCATGCTGCAAACAGGTAATGTTCATTTTCTGTTCTTAAAAAGGTGAAAAATTATTTACGAAACTCTCTGCATCAGGATAAAATGTGAAATTTATTGCTATTGTTTATTGCAAATGATGTGAATAATTTGAATTATGATATTATTGATACATTTGTGAAAGAGAAGTCTAAGGGGGGGGGAAACATATTTGTAGTGTCTTTACTTAGTGCTAGCTTAACATTTGTGTTTGATATATGTTGTCTTAGCATAAATTTTTGTAATAAACGTAATGAAAGTTTTTTTGTATATATTGAATGCTTTTATTTGTTGTTATTCATTTAGTATGCCCCGCCTCCCAGAGTAATCTAGTGCTAGCGGCCCCACCCACCTCAGGAAAAGTGTAAATATAGCCCTGGTGTCATGTATCTCGTGTCCTGGGCATATCTATGTTTTCCTGATGATGACCCTGATACAGAGGTCGAAATACCGAGAGTTATTTTCATAATTATAAGTAAAGTAATTACTCCAACATGTGTGTTTTTGTCTCCATAAGTTCTTCACAATGAAAAATAAGAAAAATAAAATGATTGAAATGAGATATGAAATGTCACTAGAAAAGTGAGATAATTAAGAAATATGTCTGGCTGCCATAGTATAAGAGGAATGAATTGAGAAGGACCATGATTGCAAATCAGTCAGTGAGAACATCATGCAATTTATAATGTTTGGAGTAAATTTGGTGGAGGAAAGGACTTGTACCTGATGGATTGCATTTTGAATAATTTTGGAGTTACAGGTTTGGAGGAAATATTTTTCAATGAAAAGTTGAAAGTGAAAAATCTGGAAACTAGAGGGATAATGTTAGAGATATTGAGCCACCTCTGGGTCAAATGAATGTAAGTACAGAAATGAACATACAGTGCTGAATGCAGTTATCCAGGTTTTGAATGGATTGGTTTTATGGATTCCAAGGGATGTTGAAGTGCATGTATATAAATGACAGAAGCAGCAGAAATAAAGGGGTAGATTTTTGGCATTGGTCAGTTTGACTTGGATAAAAATTATCAGCATCAAAATTATTTAGCTATAGGAATAAAATGTAAAAGGTATTTTATTTTCAGGGAGGATAGAGAGAATTGAATGGGAGAAAGGGTATTACTGATAATAGCCAAAAAACTGCAACCACCAAAAGTAGAAATTAAGGATGATTTTAAGACTGGCAGTACATGTGAGTCATATGGTGTGAAGTAGAGGTAAGCTACACAGAATATATTATTGATTGCTGCTGTGGGGAAGGGGTACACGGAAAGATGTGGATAACATGCATTGACAGATTAGTACAAGTGCAGGCCAAGCAAGTTAGTATTTGGTACTTTGAATATAGGGGGACATAGATTGGAGGGAGGAAAGGGTACAAGGCAAGATGGAATTTATACAGTTGCTGAGGGATAATCATCTGAAACAGCTTGTGATGGAAGGTTGAGAGTACTGAGCTAATATATCCATAATACACTGGTGTCCAAAAGCTAAGGACAAACTACGTTTTTACTGGTATATGAAAAAAATTTCATGACTACTACAGCCAAATGTGGAAATAAATTTATTGCCAGCATACAAATAAATTATATTACACAAAAAAATGTTATGAATTTCATACAAATTAAATTGCAATACATATTTGGCAAAAGTTACAAATTTTAATGTGTAGTGCTTACAGAAAACTATGCGGAGAGATATTTCAGTATGGAATATGTCCACTTTGAACTGCGATGCAGATCTCACAACATCGTACCATGCTTAACACCAACTCTTCCTTCAGAGCAAGGATAAGGCCTTGTTTGTTTTCTGAAGGGAATTTCGAGCAGCAATGCATCTCCCTGTTGCATCTAAAACATGTATGGGGTTGAGATCTGGGGAGCATGCTGACCGCTCGATTCTATTAATATTCTCGGTCTCTAGAGTATATCCACTGCTTGTATATGATGTGGTGTGGCATTATCATCCATAAAAATGAATTTTTTACCTACAGCACCACGGAACAATTGAACGTGACATTGAAGAACTTTGTTGCAATATCATTCACCAGTCATAGTACCTTTTTCTAGTATGTATAGCTCGGTGCGTCCATTAAGCATAATGCCTCCCCACACAATGACCCAACACAGTTGTACCTATTCCTTCCAAAAACATTCTCATGATGGTAAGCTGTATCATTTTCACACCTGATCAAGTGTCATCTAGAATCAGAGGAAATACTTAAATGACTCTTATCTGTGATGAGTACATTAGCGTATTGGTTTCTTGTCCAATTTTTATATACATAACATCACTGACAATGTGCACTATGATGAGTTGTGGATAAAAGGACACAGACAACAAGACTTCAGGCATATACTTGTCACAGATGTCTTGTTGCAGTTTGTCGAGATATCCAATCTGTCTTCATACTCTGTGGTTGAGTGAGGGCGACCTCTAAGCAAAAGTCTGAAATGCATTCCATTACTTTGAAACACTGCCTAGAGCCTGGATACACTCTTAATGAGATTCCAAAGTCTCTGGCATTGTCAGTAATTCTGCAGTCTTCAAGCTTTTCCTATGGAAAGCTTGAAGTTCAGGTAGGAAAATAAATGTGTGTAATTTATTGAATGCGATTGGTTGTGAGTGTGATTAATGAATGGTTTTATTTAATTGTTTTATATTTTGAACAATCAGCATTGAAATTCATGCTATCTGATTTAGTTGTCAGATGACATGAATTCGTAAATAATTTGCTGCTTGATCCACCATAGAATTCTATAAACACTCAGTAATTATTTTTTTCCTTTGTTTCTTTTCTTTCTTGTTTTATCTGTTCATTCATGCCAGAAACCAAATAAAACATATTTATGCAACTGCAAAATGAAATAAAAATGAAACATCCAATAGTGCTCACAGTGAAATCGTACTCTCATTACAACTTAAAAAATTTTAATATTATAATATAAAAAAATATATATTATATTATAAATAATATATAAAAATGTTAAAAAATCTTCCTGTAACATCTTTGCATTTACCACATAATGATATTCTTGTTATAAATCATATTCATTATATCAAGTTTTCACTGTATATATGTATGTATGTATATATATATATGTGTGTGTGTGTATGTAGAAAGTATTTTACCTTGGGTATAATAGATGTTAAAGATACCAAGCTATTTTAAACTTGGTTTTATTCCATTTCCCAAGTAAGCAAACAGACAAACAAGTCAAGTTTGCGCCTGCAAGTGTTGCAAGTCTAGCAGACCCTGCACGTGGTGCAAGACCAAGGCAACTCATGATAAAAGTAGAATAAGCTCTGATCACTAATCTTAATATTTATCCTTAATGCAAAGCACATCTCCTGGAGGAGATGTATGATGCTTTGTATTAAAGGCAAGAGGCCACTTCCCAGACCGGTTTCGACCTTTATTGAGGTCTCATCAGTGGGAGCCAGGCTAGAAATACCAAGATTTTAGTAATACAGAGCTTATAAGTATTTTACCAGAACAAGTTACCATAAGGTGTTATAACACCTTATTACAAGTTACTATTAACAAGTTACCATAAGATGTTATAACACCTTATGGTAACTTGTTCTGGTAAAATACTTATAAGCTCTGTATTACTAAAATCTTAGTATTTCTAGCCTGGCTCCCACTGATGAGACCTCAATAAAGGTTGAAACCGGTCTGGGTAGTGGCCCCTTGCCTTTAATACAAAGCATCATACATCTCCTCCAGGAGATGTGCTTTGCATTAAGGGTAAATATTAAGATTAGTGATCAGAGCTTATTCTACTTTTACCATGAGTTGCCTTGGTCTTGCACTACGTGCAGGGTCAGCTAGACTTGCAACACTTGCAGGTGCAAACTTGACTTGTTTGTCTGTTTGCTTACTTGGGAAATGGAGTAAAACAAGGTTTAAAATAGCTTGGTATCTTGAACATATATATATATATATATATATGCGTGTGTGTGTGTGTATGTGGAAGTTAGTCTTTGTTCTCTCTACAGATTCGTATTGCTGGATTTGTTGCCTCCAAATTTGGTATGGCCCCTCCATAGAGAAGACACCATAGAACTCAAAATTTTTAACCCTGCAGTTATCTCTTTTGATGTTCTAGGATTAGATGCATAGGATAATGCACTTAGGAGAGCTTTAGTTTTTTTGAAGATGACAGTAATCAAAGGTAGGACACAAAAGGAATGAAATTTATATGTATCCTACCCATGAAAGGTTGGGAATTTAATAGTACATTAGTGCCATAGGGGTTGAGGAATTAAGTAATCTTGGAATTTTTCTAAGAAGATCACAACAGTATTTTTTTTAAATTATTATTATTATTTTTTTATAATCCTGTTCAGATTGTCAAGTAAGCAGGGTGGTGGTCTCATGCCAGGTAGTGAAAATCATTTACCACTTAAAGACTTTTAAAAACATTCATGCTAGCATGGAATATTAACCTGGGCATGTTGGTGGGAGAGCAAAGATGCTATTCACTCAGCCAACCAGCTGCATGAGAACTAAGTTCAGAAAGAAGTTAACTGCTGACTGATAAAATTTTTATGAACATTGAAAAACAACTGGAATAGCTTTAGGTATAATTTATGTTTTTTGTAGATTGTTGTGTAGATTTCTTTTCTTTGTAGCACCTTCATAGGACATCTGCACAGCCAATATAACATTCTCCATCTTGTTGGAGAGGCATTCAAATTACATCTAGGATGTAAGGAACTCTTTATAAAGGATTTTTAACTTATAGCAATTTAACTGGCCTCATATGGAGATGTCAGAGTTTCCTCCTGAAAACTCAGAATTTTCATCTCATAAAACTGCCAAACTGGCCAGGAAATTGTTGTTTCATCTGTAATTCCATTTAAATCAAACTAAGTTTTTTTTTGACTTTTTTTTAATTAAAGGTTTAATTTTAAAAAAATATTATTTTAATTAACTAAAGGCATATCTTATTGTGATAAGCTCAATGATCTCTCACAGTCTTTGTTCATATGAAGTCATGTAACTTGGTTTCATATGAACCTAATTAATGCTGTGATAGGAGTTTAATTCTTTCTTCTGCTCTGTATCCTATAGTCAGTTTCTTGTTTTGCAGGATGAAAAACCAGTTTCTTGTGGAGGGAAGGGGGATCCTATTTTCATATGATGAGATCAGCTAAAACACCTTCAGTTGGAAAGTTTTATGGAGGTTGCTGCTGACTGAGTTAAAGAAGCTTCCTCAAAAAAAGCAACTGGGGAGTGGGATCATTATAGAATTCTTTTATCATTTTCAGAATCTTACTCTAAATAAAAAAAATACTTTAAATCCATAGCGGAAAAAAAAATAATTTATGGTTGAAAATTATAATAAAATATACTGCTGTAGATATATAGATTCCAATAGGGGTAAAAAAAAAAAAAAAAGTTTGGTTTAGGTATGTTGTTTGAAATTAGAGAAATGAAATATGAAAAAGAGCAACTCTTCAAGAGCACTCATATTATCTATAGAATTTGTAGAGTTATAAACTTTTGCATTTTATATTGATATTTGACACTCACTAACTGATATATGAATTGTATATTGTTTTTCAGGTGTTGTATTCTTTTATAATTCTGTTATTTCTACCTTGATAATTGTTTTTAAAAAAATATGTATATTTAGGGTGCTGGGATTGAGCCGGTACAAGCACAGGCTGCACCTTCCCCTTGGGCAACATTTCCTGGTAAGTAAAGCATTATTTTTCTGTCAGTTGTATTGGCATGTGGTTAGTCTAACTGGAAACCATAAGTGATGGAACATTTAAATTAAGCAGCACTGTGCAGAAATTAGTACAGAGAAAGAACTTTAATTTCATTATATGTCATTTTTATAGAAAAATGTGCATCTTACATTGATATCATATAATAATCCATATTACAGCAAAGTTACTTCAGTAGAAGGTTTGATTACAATATGAGGCCCTATGTACATTACATTTAGGGTCCTGCCTTAAATTATATATTTCAAAATAAATCTGTAATGTATATTTTATTTAAATTTTAATGCATGAATAATAAAGCACATAAGCAGTGTATACTCCTAGTATAGCACCCCTAGCCATGAAAGTCATCCCATTGATGTGCCAGTTAAATGCTAATAGATGAAAAATAGCAAGAGGCAATAATCTTATGTTGTTATTGGGTAGATCCTGTTTGGCAGTGCATGACATATCTGCAAAGATAGTTAAATGACATAAACAGTTGCAGAACAGCATTGTAGAAAGCAAGGGATGAAGACTAGAAAACTACTGCACACTTTTCCCAAGCATATTGCTGCAGAGAGGAAACTTCAAATCATGATCCTGAGTTCTTAGCATCCCTGTAATGAGACAGAAGTGCTCATAACCAAGAAGTGAAAACAAAGTATAGAAAATTATCTAGAGAGAGAGTATACCAGAAGTGTACAGAAATACCAGTGCAGACTGGAACTTGGAATGTGAGAGCATTGTTGAAAGTAAGGAAATAAAAGAACCAGCAACGGGTAATGAATTCTATAAGAATAAGAATTCTAGGAATTAGTGAAATCAAATGGAAAGGAAGTGGTATTTACTGTAGTAGGAACTGTAGAATCATCTATAGTGGAAAAGAGAAAGGACGATTTTTTATTTATTTATTTTTTTTTTATACTAAAGAAAGAAAGTAAAAAAAAAATATTTATCACTTAAATAAACAGAATACTGTTGAACACCTTAACAGCAACCTCAGTGAATCTTATCATAATTCATGTGCTTGTGCCAGCAAGTAACGGAGAGAAGAGATATATAAGCAACTAGAGGAACCAATAACATTAGTTTAATTATTATGGAAGATTTTAATGCAGTGGTTGAAGAGGACAATGAATATTAAGAAACTGGATGATTTGAACTAGGCAGAAATAAGACAAGAGGAGAAAGACTTAATTTTTTGTAAGCGACGTGGCTTTATGGTTGGTAATACACTTTTTTTAAGTACCAAAACAAAAAACACTATGCATGGAAATCACTACATATTGAACAATACTACATTGACTACATATTAATCAAGAAGAGATATAGAAACCCACAAAAGTTGAGTTACAGCTACTTCTGAGCTGAAATAGAGTGACCACTCACTTATTATTGAAAATGTGAAATAAACGTAAAATAATATGTAAAAAATACAAGGTCTGACAATATTAGAATCTTGATAGATAAGAAACTGATGAGTATCCTGCAAATCTTTAGAATACATCACCATCAAATATCTGACATGTATCCTCATGGGGGTATACAATATATTATGGTAGTACGACATTAAAAAGTTACATCAAATAACTTCCTATCAACAGTTTTCCTCCAAATTAATCTGTTATCTGTCAAGACTCCAATATTATCAGATCTTGTATTTCTATCTTCTAAGGCACTTCTTACTGTATCGATACACTTAAATCATGGTCTTCCCCTGGGTCTTTTTCCTCTCATTTTGTTGAAGTGGTCATACCACCTGAGATTAGCTCTGCTAACACATTCCTGAATGCTAATAATGTCAAGTTCCTTCCTTATCATTTTAAATGTGATACTGCCATTGATACCATCTGTCCACTCCTCTAATCTTTCTCAGAACTCTCATATCTGTGCTTCCATAAATTAAAATTCATATCTATAAAACTCAAATCCATAAATAAAAGTGGTTTAAACACTCTCTTGTTCACAGCTGGTTTAGCATTTTGGCTAATTTCTGTCTTTAGTAGTAGATCTTTTCAGATCTACTAAACTTAAATACAGATCCTTGATATATTTTCATGATTTCTCAACTGTTTCTTAATGTGAAAATCTGATCTGGACAATCTCCATTTGGCCTGAACCTAGATTGTTCTTTTCCAAGCTTTAGCCTTTTCTCAGTTATACTTGCATAAATCTTATTAGGAACACTCATTAGGAAAATTCCTCTGTAATTCTCACATTCGATTTTATTTCCCTTTTTTATAGATGGTGCAACTCTATTCCAGTCTTCTGGGATTTGACCTTCTGACCAGGCTTTCTGAATTATATTGTGTTGCCACTGTAAAACTTCTACTCCAATCTTCTGGAATTTGACTTTCTGACCATGGCTTTCTGAATTATATCGTGTAGCTACTATAAAACTTTTATACCTCCATGTTTGATAATTTTTGGTCACATATCATCGACTCTAGTTGCCTTTCCACATTTCAGCTTTTTCATGGCTATTTGTACTTCATGTATTCCTGATTGCATTCCTCTCGAGTGTTTTTTTTTACCACTCATGCTGTCACCACTTGTTTCATTTAGCAATCTTTTAAAGTAATTACTCCAGACATCTAGAATATTTTTATCTTCAGTTTTCATGTCATCTTTATCATCTCTGATTCCTTTTACAATACTCTTTTCTCCATTTCTAAATTTTCTCAGTAACCTCCAGAATATTCGACCGCATTCCTGATATTATTTTCTGTGTTCTTACCAGTCTTTCCATGACTTTTGTTTATCTAGTTTTACACCGTGCTTCACTTTCTTAGTATATTCCAGTGCACAAACTGACTCACTTACCAGGAACTTTCAATATGCTTTCTCTTTTCTTGACTTTTTCTTTAACTTCCTGTATCCACAATGTAGTTCTGATTTTTCTATCTTTACAGGCAACCTCACCACATGCCTCTGG
Organism: Typopeltis vanoorti; assembly: GCF_054136105.1. Lineage (NCBI taxonomy): Eukaryota > Metazoa > Arthropoda > Arachnida > Uropygi > Thelyphonidae > Typopeltis > Typopeltis vanoorti. The sequence continues at coordinate 115,529,530 of NC_143554.1, forward strand.
TTGAATCAATGTTTTCTTCATGGTTTGCACTGAATTTCAAAGGTTTGGATCTTGTTTTCAAACTATTTAGTTTTTTCTTGAATAATGTATTGTGTATTTGAATCTACAGTTCACCTCTGAAAGCTGTTTGACTTTGATTAGTTTTAAAACTTTCTTACACACACTTATTTTCAGTAAGATCTAAAGTATCAATGGTGATAACTTCCAGTTCCAAATCCTCTGTATACTCTTGTGTCCTGAACTAGTGGGAAAACGTCACTATCAACAATAACATAGTCAATGAGACTTTTCTTATTTCTTGTATTTTCTGTCCATGTGAATTTCTGTGCATTATGTTGGAACATGGTGTTAATAATAATTAGTCTGTCCTGAGCAGATGATGATGATGATGATTATGATATTTTAATTACATGTTTATAGACAGTCAGATTATTTTTTATATTACTTGTATTCATCCAAGAATCTTCCTATATCCTCACAGTGTTTATTAACATTAATTGGAAATGGTTTCAGTAAGATGACAGGATTGATCATTATATCTTGTCCATTGTGGTGACCCATGTGTTTTATATAGTAATATTCAGCTATGCTTCAGTATACTTATTACAGCACTTATCTAAAAAGATTGTTCTTTAAACCTGAATCTGAATGCAAATAGCTTTGCAATATTTAAGATATTCTTTTCATATGATATATGTACACCCACACAAATACTAGTATAAATGCTTATCTTCATGAATACTGATTTCATTTATGCATATTTTAGACCTTCTTCCTGTACAAACAAGTCCAGCTACACCAGCAGAAGAATCAGAGTCTGCTTCTGCAGGAAGAGTTGTTACACATGAAGGAGAGCTGTGGCTACAACCAACAGGTGCAATTCCAAGAAGACTGAATGTAGACCATTCAGAATCATCTGTTAATCCAGTTCCTCTTCCAGTCCGGACATTAAACCCTCCTGATGTGTCACTTGGAACAGAAGGAAGGATTACACCAGATAGTGTGCATGGTAAAGTATTTCAACATCTTTTACACAAAATGTTATATTAATGTTGGAAATCATATTTAGTCTCAGATACTGAAAAATGTATGACTGCAAGCTAACAGAGAAAACTTTGTTTTATCCATTCTTATTCATCTGCACATTCTTTTCTTACTTTTTCCCTCTCTCTCTCTCTCTGCTGTCATTTCTTTTGATGTATGTCTGTTATCAGTGCAAAAGAGCTCACTTTGTGAACAAGTTTAATGTATTTAGTTTGTGATTTAAAAATACATTATAGAGTTTGTACTTGTATAATGTATTTTTAGGTGTATTTTACAAAATGCATAAGCACTTATTACATTTATTTTGTCCATTGGTTTGTATGCAGATTATTTCTGGATTTTATCGAAATTTGGAATCATTACAAACATTTGGAAAAAAAAATTGAGTCATCTCATTCCACCATCACATATAACTCTTCAGATATACAACTCCTGGCAAAAAAGTATCCGATCAATGTTGTTATCACTACGATGACTGCAATATGCACTGTATATTTCTTGGAAAGTTTAACATATAAACATGTTAGCATGAAAGAAATGAAATAACTCACTTTAAAGTATAAAAATAAAATAAATTTTTTTGTATGATTCAAAGATTTAGAGGCTAATTTAAAGAAAATAAATTTCGTGTTAAAGTATCCGATTAAGCTGACAGTTGGAAAAAAAGTACCATTGCTGAGGAAACAAAACCTGTATCTTTTCCCAATATGCAAATCTACAATTGTGTATACATGCATAAAGAAAATATTTATAAGAAGCAGAATCGTGATTGTGAAATCTGAATTCTATCTCCAGTGTTAAAGAATGGCTGCTGTGAAAGAACCTTCAAGCAATTTAAAAAACAGAATGATTGAATATCTGAAAGATGGAATATCTCAAAGACAAGTAGCTAGATTATAAAATGTGCTCAAAGTACTGCATATGATATTTTGAAAAAATATCGTTCGACTATTAGTAAAAGCATGCCTCGAAGTGGATGTCTACATGCCACCTCATGTAGATAGCACAGAAAACTGGCTGAACTTGCAAGGGCCATGCAACGTTCAACATCCAAACAGCTTATTGTTGTATGGTCAAACCACAAAGTGAAGGTAAGTGACAACACAGTACAAAATCGGCTGAATGGTCAAGGATTTCACTTTTGCAAAGCAAAAACGAAATCTTTTTTTTGACAAAGGAACACAAAAAACATGTTTCCAATAGTGCAAAGATCATGTAAATTGGGAATTTGATGACTAGAAAAAAGTCATTTTTAGTGATGAATCTCAAATTTGCCTAGGAACCAGTGATGATAATGATACCTTTGTGTGGAGAAGAGTTGATGAAAAGTTCTTCAGTGAGTGTATTAATACCAAGGCTAAAATTTCACCCTCATTTACCATTTGGGGTTTTCATGATATCATAAAGTGTTTGAAACTATGTTACATGCAGCCAACTCTGAAGTCTATGAAGACATTTTAGAGCATTTTTTGGTTCCTAGTATCAAAAAATGGTTCCAGGATTCCATTAACTTTATTTTTCAGATGATAATGCATCTTGTCACTGCAGCAGACAAATCAAGAACTATCTGTGAAACAATGGAAACACCCCAATTAAAACAATGACTTGGCCTTCAAATAGCCTGGACCTTAATCTGATCAAAAATGTTTGGAATATTTTAAAGTGAAAAATCGACGCCAAGAGGTGTTTGTCAAATAGCAAATGTCATCGAATTACATCAAGCAATCACGAAAAGCTGGAGTGAAATTCTGCCAACTGACTGTCAAAAGCTTATTGAATTCATGCCACAAAGGATGAAATTATTTCTGGATCAAAGAATGATTGCATACTTTTTTTTCTTCAGTATTTGATTTTGCATTTACCTAATTTCTTTTTAAAAGTAATTATAAAATATTTTTTGTAATAAATTTTATTTCTTTGTTAATCGTATTTATATTCATAACTGTTCAAATTGAACAAAATGTATGTATTGAGGAAAAATAAATCATAATATATGTACAATGTTAGTGTTACAGTCGTTGATTGGATACTTTTTGCCAAGGGTATTAGCTCATTCAAATATTATGTAAAATTGAGTTATCTCAATTTTTATTTCATTATGACCATTCACAGGAATAAATGTTTAACATTTTATACAACTATAATTTGGATAATTGAAAACATGAATTATTCTGACTGGAATAATCCATGTTTTCAATTTTGTTTCAACTCATTATTATTAACCAATAATTCAAACTAATAGTGATGATTTGTGCTAGCTGGATGGACTTCAATAAAATTTATCGAGTCATTTTAGTTTTTGTTTCAGTTAGACCATTCATAACGACAAAATAACATTTTGCTTTGCAAAATCCGCAATTCAAAAATAGATCAAAATTTGATCAATTTCTTCTTCTTCTTCTTCTTTTCTGTCTAAGATGGGTTAAGTCTTCCCTTGAGCAGGATCTTCCAGTCTTCTCTATTCCTTGCTGTTTGAAAAAGTTCCTTATAAGTTCTGAATCCTGAAATGTTCTTTATTAATTTCAGCCAGGTAATTCTTAATCTTCCAGGTGGTCTTCTTTTTTCAGTTGGAGAAGTATTGATTAGGATGTTAGGTAGTCTGTCTGTGTCCATGTGTAGTACAGTGTGGCCAAACCATCTCAGTTGTTGTTTTCTAATTTTTTCTATTATTGTCTTTTTATACAATAATTCTTGTCTGACTGTGCTATTTGTTTTCTTTTTTTTTATCCAACTTGTTCTTTTTATTTTTCTTAAGCATTTCATTTCAAAACCATTTTTTTCTACTCTCTTTTCTTAATTGTCCTTGCTTCTGCTCCATAGATAACTGCTGGTATAATTATTGATTCATATAATTTGATTTTGGCTTGCTTAGATATCTTGTTTGTTTTCCAGATTTTCTGTAATTTTTCCATGGTGGTCCACTCTCGCTATTCTGTGTTTGTTTCAAGTTCATCTATTGTTTCTGTTAGTTTTGATCCAAGATATATGAAGTTATCTACTTGTTCTATTTGTTCTCCATTTAGGGTGGCTGAGATGGTAGTTTTGTTCCTCCCTATTTTCATCACTTTTGTTTTTTTTATATTTATTGTCATGTTACATGTTTTATAGATTTTATTTAGCTTGTTTATCAACCTTTGTAGTTCATTTGAGGTTCTTGCAATAAGGACAACATCATCTGCATATTTGATATTATTTATATTTAAACCATTGACATTGATTCCAGGATCAACTTTATTATTATTTTATTTATTTATTTATTTTTTTATTTTTATGCACTACACAAAAGTTCCACCATCACACTCTTCAGATACCATAAATCTTTCCAACATAGCTCATTCATAAATTAATTCAAATATTGACAGTTGAAAATTCAGCTGTCAATTTTTGATCGATGTTCTGTGTAAACAGTTATAAGAGCTTGCTGGCATTCTTCAGGATAAATAAGTGTTATCAGAATTAGAATTTTACCTTAAGACAAATGGTTGAGAAATAATAGAAATCCTGGGAATATTTGCTAACTTGGTTTGCAATTTTTTATTTATTTGTTTTATTTTATATTTATTTGACACATGAGAGATACAAGAACCTATAGTACATCATTGCCATGTCTGTGGTTAACATATACCTGTTATCCAACACATGCTTTGTGTTCTAAATCCTGCTGTGAGTATGAATGTGCTTGTGATAGTCTTTAAGTGAGCGATGAATTTCATTGCTCAGTGTTAGACCACTGTCCTGTTTATTGGATCCTGGACAGATCCTATGCTGTGGATGCCCTGGATACCTGGCACAGAATCCGATGGAAAAAAGCCACCTTACTCAACTGAAGCAAATTTAACTTCAAGAAACTTTTCCTTGAATCTGCTGCAGCTCTTACTGACCATCCCAACCTTAACAAATATGGTTGTATCAGACTACCCCCTCATGCGGGAAACTCTCATCCATAGACAGTCACTCCGTTGGCAGAATACCCATCCAAAGCCAATAGCTGGCATAATCACATCCCTTCCTGTATCTCTCCTGTTTTCATCTTTGTTACTGAAGCATGCCTGCATGCATGTGTTTAAATACCAGTGTATTAATCCCTGAAGATGCCAATTAAATTTTGGTGAAATATAGGAAGTAATAATTAAATATTTTTAGTTATTATCAAGTCTATGTTGTTAATTTCCTTAAACAAAATATGACATATTGGAGAAAACTGTAGCACATCATTGCTGTGAATTGACAAGATGTTAAGGGAAGAGTAGTCATCTCTTGATGCGTTTTCTTTAAACAGCTGAAGGTTGTAGTCTTTGGAGAGGATAGCATGCAAAAGTTCAAAAGAACAGAGGTAGATAGAATAAAAGAGGAAGAGACAGAAGTTAATTCACTTGGTTTAAAACTGGACAGTGAAATTATGTTGTTCAGTATTCATTCTTGTTCTTGCAGCTTTAAAAGTGAAGGAATGGCAATGGATAGTTCAGCCAAACATTGCTCACAAAAATCACTGTAGTGGAAGAATAATGCAGAAATAAGGGTTCCATGAAAATTTGTCAAACAGTTCATTGAACAGCAGTTTGTAGAATATCAATCCTTCAAACAACAATTCACTGTAAAGACAATTGATTGAAAGTCCAGCAGGAAAGGAATTCATGAAATTTTTATGAAAGGAATTCATCAAATTGTTGATGAATTCCTTTCATAATTCTCTTTCCTCCATTTCTAAGTTTTTTCAATAGCCTTCGGAACATTTTACCAGTCTTCCCATGACTTTTGTTTAGCCACTTTTATGCATTGCTTTCTTATATTATTCTCTATATGTTCTCAAAGCACATGCTAACTTTCATAAGTCAGGACTGTCTAACTTGTAGTGTATGCTATGAAGTTCTGATTGTTCTATTATTGGGAAAAAAGAAAAATCCACTCCTGCTCTCTGGTTGAATCATTTTCTTCAGAGTTATCATTTTGAAACTCCCCCCTTCCTTTGAATAATAATTTTTATTATTATTATGTAACACCTCCAGGGAGTTCAGGACACATCGAGGGAGGGCACCTCTTCCACAACTCTCCGTCTCCATCACTCCACCAACTGCAACTGCCCTGCCTTCATCATCTACACCAATGCCATCTACCGCCGACCACCACTAGTATTTTCACAGACAATCACAAACATCCATGCCCATGACGGGATTTGAACCCACAACCTTTTGGTTGGAGAGTGGATATGCTAACCACTCAGCCAACCAGGCCAGCAAATGGTTGTATATTTGAATCTATGGTTGAAATCTGAACGCTACTTGTCTTTCATTGTTTTAAAACTTTTTGTATTTTTTTTTTTTTGGTAAATATAATTATATGATATTTATCATATAATTATATTTATATAATTGTGAAAACTAAATGGTGATCCTTTCGTATTTCAAGTCCCTATATAGTCTTTTGATCTGAACCAATATAAAGATATTGCTATGAGTAATAACATAGTCAATACATTTTTCCTAGTGTCTTCTCTCTATTCACACAGAGAGAAGATATATAGAAGATACACAACATAAAGATGTGCACCTCTTTATGTTGGTACATAGTATTAATAGTGACTAGTCCACATGCCAAACAGAAATCCAGGGAGTAATTACTGTTATTATTAGATTTTCTCTTATTTACACATTTTCCCCAAAATCTGTATGTCTGGTATTCACTCTGCTGTTTCATATCTTCAGCAAGGACTGATTTTTTTTTCTTTTCTTTTTGGCAACTGTCTTCCTTAATGATTCAAAAAATTCTTATACTTCCTTGATGCAGGACTATAGGTACAAAAATTTGTACCTATATTCAGATGTATAAGTCTCATTGTCCAATTCCCATTTTGATATTTTTCCTGCCATTCATAATTATCTTTGTGTTAGTGTTGAATGCCAGTTCTTGTCTTCTGTGTTTCAGTAATGCAAAATTATTCTCCTCACTTTAGAGGAAAGAAAAAGTTTGTGTACATTTTATCATTTACATCATAAATGATAAAACTGGCATTTATAATTAGATGTTTTAAATAAACCTGTAGTAGACATGCTAATAATGATTAACACATGTTGAAAATGATTAAATTTATTAACTCCTATATATTTCTCTCTCAAGGGAGAATGGGATGGAGTGGCAACCCAGGTTCCTGATGCTGGACCATAACTTACTTTCTGTTGATATACATCTGTTATACTATCTGAAAAAGTCCTTACTCTTCTTTCTTTCTTTTCTTCTTGCTTCCTACCCCCCTCTCCAATGCTATTACAGTATTTAAGGTGGGGAGTGAATCTTAATTTACTATATTTTTGTTTCATTGTGATATTTGGCTTAGTAGGCTGAATCTCACGATGCCTGGTCAGTGTGAGAAGATTCAAAAATATCCCTCCCCCCTTTAAACAAATAATTGATAAGAATTGAAGACCATAGCATCCAAGGCCAAGATGGGCATGCTATCTCGAATGTAATATCTACTTCTCAGACTAATGATAAATTGATTCAAACCCAAATGTGAGGTTTTTTCAAGATAATGTATCTGAGAACCCTGATGAGGAAATTAAACATTTGTACTTATAATGTCAGTAAAAGAAAAAGCAGAAGAAAAAGGAAAGTTGGGTAAGGCACTAGAGAAAATAAATTGAGATATTCTTCAACTTTCTGAAACAACAATAGAAAAAAAGAAATACTGAAATAGGCAATTATATTTTACATACTGTTGGGGGAGATCATGGTCAGGAGTTTGAATTATGATCCATGAAAGATGGAGAAATGACATTCTTAAATTTAAACCAAATCCCAGAGAATTACAACTTGTAGGTTGAAAATCAATAAACAGTGTGATTTAAGCAAATACAAATATATACACCCACCTTCAGTCATTCAAATGAAATTGATAATTTCTATGAGGATCTTTCCAACACTGTCAGAGGTAAATGTTACTGGAAAATTGTAATGGTAGACTTTAACTGTAAAGTAGCCAAGAAACAACAAGGAGAAAGTGTAGGTGTGCAAGACATGGGATAAAGACGTTGAATTTACAGAGAACTAGGGGTTGTATATATAGGAAATACTTTCTTAAAAAAAAAAAAAAGCAAACTAAATAAAAATAGACCTTAAGATCACCAAATTGAGAAGTTTTTAATGAAATTGATTATATTATGGTGAACAACATGGAAATAATAGATGTATCTGTTATCAGCCAGTTTAATTATGATAGTAATCATAGACTGATGAGAGCAAGGATAAAAATAAACATTGAAAGGGTGAGGAGAGAGAGAAATAGGGCGATTGCAATTAGTAATGAAAAAACCCACATTAAAATGTGAAGATATAATTAACCATAAAAAAACTGAGGCAATTATGAAAGAAAAGTTGAAAGAAAGAAGTATGAATGAATCGGACGTATCTGATAGAATGCAGGAAATAGCCTAAACAATAATAAAGTTTAAGAAAAATCCTAACTTGCAAATAGAACTTCTAGAGAAAAACTTACTTTACAGTCACTTGATCTAATTAAAAAAAAAAATGAAAGAATTAAGATTGTCACTGAGTAGCAAAAACAATATAGAATTTGTGGAAATGCAAGTTGGAAAAGACATCAGAAAATATAATTTAAGAATAATTCAGAACATAATAGAAAACAAAAAATCTGAAATTGATCAAACAAGAGTTACACGAAAGGAAAAAATGGATTCCAAAATTGAAAAATAAGCAAAGAATAGTGCAGTACAATAGAGAAGAAACAATGAAAACATGTAGTGATTTTTATAGAAAAACAAAAAAAAGATACAAATCCATCACTATATTTGGATGAGGCTGAAACAGAACCACCAGTTGTAATAGAAAATTATAGAAGTCCTTAAATCAGCAAAGAATAATAAAAGTTATAGAGAAGATGGTATGCTAGCAGAACACAAAATCAGGAGGCTCAGTTTCATAAGGTCATATTGCATATGTTCAGTGATATTTTAACCACAGAAAAAATGTCATTGCAATGGCCTAAATCATTGATTATGTTATTACATAAAAGGGCAGCAGAGATTATATCAGTAACTAGAGGCCAGTCAGTTTGCTGTCACAATTGTACAAAAAGGTTAAGGTTATATACATTATATTAAATAATCAGAAGATTTTGGATGATGCACAGCTATATGAACCAAGCAGAATTCAGAGAAAGATTCTCTACAATAGATCATATCTACACTGTTAACCAAATAATAGAAAAAAAAAATATTTTGACGCATATTTAGTGTTTGTAGATTTTGAAAAAGCTTTTGATTCGCTATCACTTGGAAATAATAAACAGTGTAAAACAAGCTCCCAGCAAAGTATATCAGTTATTAAAAACTGTATATCAAAACTCAACAGCCAATATGAAGAGGAAAAGGAATTTGGTATTTGGAGAAGGGTAAGGCTAGGAGAACCCCTATCACTCAAATTGTTTTCTGCAACATTAGAAGAAATCTTTAAGAATGTCTCATTGGAAAACTATGGAATTAACATCAATGGGAAAAATCTCAATCCTTTACATTTTGCAATGACATTGTTATTATTATTATTATTTGACACCTCCAGGGACTCATCAACGGAGGACACCTGCTCTACAACTCTGTCTCCACCATTCAATCACCAACTGACTGCAACTACACCAAAGCCATCTGCTACTGACAACCAATGGTATTTCCACAGACAATCACAAACATCCATGCCGACGGTGGGATTTGAACCTACAGCCTTTTGGCTGGAGAGTGGATATGCTATCCACTTGGCCAGAAGCTCAAGAAATGTTAAAGTGACCTTGACAGAGAAAGCAAGAGAAAAAAGGTTTAAAGATTAACATAGCTAAGACAAAAACTGATGACAAAATTGAGATCAAATCAAACTAAAATTAGCAGATAGTTCTATTGAAATTCTGTCAGGCCTTTGTCAGTTAGTTAATTTTAAAGAAAAACAGTATAAAGAAATACATAGAAGAATCACATAAGGAGACAGCATTTTGACTGTTTAACATCTGCATTATTCTAGTGTTTACATATGGAAGTGAGACATGGGCAATGACTAAAAAAAAAAAACAGGAAGGCAGGTTGTGTGGCCCAAAGAGTGTCCGAGAGAAGAATACTCCACATAGCAAAAAGGGATAGAATAAGAAATACCAGAATTAGAGATATGACTGGAGTAAAAGTATTGTGAATGGAGATGGGCTGGCCATATTAGTAAATTGTCAGATGAAAGGTGGACAACATTAAGGCACCAAGTGGATACCAAGGATGTTGTAGTCCTTAGCCAAAGAACAAGATGGAGGGATGATCCACAAACGGTTGACATTAAATGGGACATTGGCTTATGACAGACAGAACTGTTCAAGAAAATTACTGTCTGACCTGAGTACTTGATTTTGATATCAATGACTTGCCCATCTAAACATTTATGAGTGTTATTATCACCACATGCACAAAAGTCCTGTATAAAGAATTCCTTACACTTCATTGAGAAGATAAAGGATTTAACACTAGGTCCATATAACTTCCTATCAAGCCTTGACACATGAGTGATCACAAATGTACCTAGGGATGCAACTTTGTCTTCCTTTCAGACATAATCAGATTGTTCAGATAGATACTGATGGATACCCCCCCCCCATTTATTGATAAATACTGGAAGAATAAATACTGAGCAGAAAGAAGTCATCGGATCACCACTTTCTCCACCGTAGCAAACTTGAGTCTTTTGAGAAAGAAGTTCTAGACAACTGCCTAAAATCAACAACCTGACTCCATTATGTTAATATTTTTATCATCTATTCAGGATCTAAAAAAATAAATAGAAGAATTTACAAGCTATTTAGACATGCTGCATCATTACATCTGCTTACCATTAGAATTAGAAAGTGATAGGCTTTTCCTGTATTTCATTCTCTTTCTGGAAGTCTCTGAACAGAGCAAACTTACATATGCACTTTTCAGAAAACCAACAAATGCTAAACCACCCTGCACAGAAAAGAGGCATTATTAAATCCTTATTAGTTTAATATATCAATCACACATATGAGTGTGTATAACCTATAATGTATCAGCATTGTGTGTGTGTGGTCAGGTGGTCAAGAAGAAAGATGGAACCTGCTGATATGTTTTTTGAGCAACTGGATGTTGTAGTCCTTAGGAAAAACTTAAATATGTTCAAAGCTTGACACTGAATGGATGTGTTGATCAGCAGTTGCTCATATGTTTATTAACATGAGGGAGAATGGAGGAATGTTGTTAGCTGGTTCATTGGAATGGTGTCCATGAAAATACTCGTAGAAGAGTCATTACAATCGATGTCTATAACAGAAGTTCTTAAACTTTTTATCTACCAGCTCCTTCCTAAAAGCATATCTTTGTTATCCCTCATCCAAAACTACACACATTTTAACTTTAATGGCATTATTATTATTATAGGTAACTCTTATGTTGCATAAAAATTAGACAAATTTTATCATGATCTAGGGGAAAATTACTGAATTTTATCTTTAGGCCCCATTGGGACTAATGGGCAAATTATTATTACATTAAAATCCCAGTTAATGCTTCTTCAATGATGTTTCATTATAGTGCAGTTTTGCAAATGCCCATTAAAATGATAATTCCCTGAACTTGTCTTCTTCGAGCAATAACAATGGTACATAATTCTTTGACTTTAAGAATAATACTGAAGTACTAACTCTCTTAGTAATTTGATGTGCTTAGTATACAAAATACATGCATTGTGATGAAATTCATACAGTAATGTTTGAATTGGTTAAAAAAAAAATTCTTATTTTTTGAGCCATACCATCTAGAAAAAATATTGAAAGTGAAAAATGCTTTTATTTGCATTTTTAAGATGCAGTGCAGGGATTCTCAACCTATGGTATGCGTACCACTTGTGGTATGTGAGCCACTGCCAGTTGGTACGAAAACAGAGTATAAAATAAAAGGATAAATTAACATATTTTTTTAATCGCAACATGAGTTGAGAATTAAAAATGTATGCACAAATATTTAACAGTTCTACTTAAAATATATCATGCAACTAAATGAAAACAATTAGATTTTACATTATCATTAAAAGCTTTTGTATAATAATATACAAAAATAATACAGAAGTTCAATTTGAATTTAATAAATATTAATCAAATGACAATGATAGAAAGTAACTCGGATATATTTGATCGGACAACAATGGGAAACAGTTTGTCCATTGTTGTTTCTTTAGCCGCAGTTACAGTTAAGAAAGTAGTGGTTTTAGATTATTGTCTTTGAATGTGAGATTTTATATGTGAAATTGTTATATTTATATGTAGTTTGTGCCAGAGGATAGAAACCGGAATATGAATGAGTGAGTGGTTAGTGAGAGGGCCCTCAAAAAGATCAAAGGGAGAAATGAGTATAAGTGGGGGAAACAATTCTTCTCTGCCAGAAGCCACTACTTCGAATCCTAACCAACCGACGGAGGACATCATTGTTCAAGAATGCAACAGAAAGCCCCGTATAGCACAACGTAAATACAATCTTAGTTATTTATCATATGGTTTCACATATATTGGAGAAGAAACCACACCTTTTCCCCAGTGTGCGATTTGTTATGAAACGCTATCAAAGCATTCGATGTAGCCTTCCCTTCTTAAACATCATTTTGAAACTAAGCATGGTGATTTAAAACACCATGGAATTTGGCATGAACCTTTGGAATGTTTCCAGAGAAAACTGCCCAATTTGTCAGCAAGGAAAAAACAAATATCCTCATTTTCATTACTTAACACGAAGGCTCTTGAGGCACTTATGAAGTCAGTTTAAGAATAGCTAAGGCAGGAAAACCTCACATGATTGGAGAGTTATTAATATTACCAGCAGCTACAGATATGGTTAGAATAATTTTGGGGGAAAAGGCAGCAAAACAACTTGAAATGATTCCATTCTCCATGACACCGTATCACGAAGAATTTCAGATTTGTCTTCAAATGTTAAGGAGCAGTTAATAGAAAAAGTTCAGGCTAGTAAATATTTTTCCATACAATTGGATGAAACTACTGACATTACCAGCAGCATGGCCCATCTTCTTACGTATATAAGATTTATAGATGGGAAAACAGTGAGGAAAGAGTTCTTGTTGTGTGAACTACTGCCCTCAAACAACCTCAAATGAAATATTTTCAAAATTAGACCAATTTATGAAAATGAATGATATAGAATGGAATAAATGTGTTGGTGTTTGTTCTGATGGAGAACGTTCTGTGGTTGGGAAACACAGTGGTGTTGTTGCAAAAAATAAAGTAGCAGCTCCACAAGCAAAATTTGTACATTGTAGCATTCATCGCGAGGCTTTAGCCACAAGAAATATGCCTGTTGCTCTGGAGACAGTTTTGAATGAAAGTGTGAGAATTGTTAACTTCATTAAGACCAGAGCTATGAATTCACGACTATTTTACTTCACACCGAAGTTAGGTGGCTGTCGAGGGGAAATGTATTGAGCTGCCTGTTTGAACTTCGTTCAGAAGTGCAGATTTTTCTCTCTGACAAATCCTCAGACTCAGTTTTATTTCACTGATGAACTGTGGCTTGCCTGGTTGGCTTACCTGGCAGATTTAGTTTGCCACCTCAACCAGCTGAACACGAGCTTGCAGGGTGCGCATACTTCTTTATTCTTGGTTCAGGATAAAACTGTGGCTCTTAGGAAAAAACTTGGCTTCATCATTAAAGAAATCGTTACTGGAAACACGTGTTCCTTTCCATAGTTGGATGCTTTCTTAACTGGGAATGAAATTCTTCTTCTTCATAGTGAACTGGCAGTGAATATAAAGAAACATCTTGGGAGTCTAATCACAGATTTCAAGGAATACTTCCCTGAAAAACCTGGCTTCAGAATTTTGGATTAGAGAACCGTTTTCCATTGATGACATCTTACCAGAAATGATAACTCCTTCCAAGAAAGATGAACTGATCGAGCTCTCCTGCGACGGAAGTCTCAGGCAAACAATTAAGAGGGTGGATTTAACAGACTTCTGGTTGGCAAGAAGAAATGAATATCCATTGATCTCAAAAAAAAGCTGTAAAATTTCTGTTGGTGTTTGCAACTACTTACCTTTGTGAATGTGGGTTTTCTTCTCTCATTTATATCAAAAACAAGCACAGGAATAAGTTGAAGGTTGAACCCCATTTAAGACTCAAATTAAGTCAATTGAAACCAGACTTCAAGAAGCTGTGTTTAGCTAAACACAGCTTCTTAAAGTTCTGTAAATTACAGAACTCACATTCTTGTGAGTTCTGTAATTAAAAATGTTACATTTATAGCTTGTACTGATTGTAAATTTAATTGAGAACTGGAGTACCATTATCAGGAATATGTGTTTGTCAAAATTTGTTTATGTATTCACTCATTATTATTTTAATTTTTAAAAATTGCACATTTTACAGAACAATCCATTGAATAGATTTAAAGAGTATCTGTTTCTCCAATAAATGTCTAAATAAAATAATAAATAACTAAATAAATCACTAGTATTGTAGAGAAATGCTTATTTTGCCACTGGGACCAACAAATCATGCTTTTTCAGAATAAATTTGCTTACTGGTACATCTAATATCCCGAATTAAATATAGTGGTATGCCACTGGAAAAGGTTGAGAATCCCTGATGTAGTGTATATAACTGGGTGACCAGATCTGTACACAGTAGTCCATATGCAGTCTGATCAAAGCCTTAACAATGGAATCATAACATCCTTACTCCTATATATCTGTGTTCTCTGCATCATTGCCATTAATGTGTTGTGCTGTCTTCACAGTTTTAGCACAAATGTCCCCTAAATTTCAGGTCCGTATCCACCATCATTTCCAGATCCCTCATCTCATCAGCTCTGCTTCCTCTAAGATATCTGGACTAATCTTTGTTTCTATATTTGATTCTATCTATGCTTCCCAAACTTTAAAACCTGACACTTTGCTACATTGAACCTGGTAGTCCTATTCATTTGCCCATTCACAAAGTATATTCAAGTCCACTCAACATCCATTTTACTCCTCATAATTCTTTCTAACTTGCATCATCTGCAGACAACTGTATATCATGATTCAAGCCCTTCCTAATATCATTTACTTACAAATTAAGAAACAATCCCAGAACAGACTTTTGGGGCACACCACTAGACTTTCCTTTCCTGGGATATCATTTCCCCTATACACAACTTGATGATACCTATCAGACAACCAATCTCCAATCCAGTGCACTAATCTGCTAACCAACCCCGTCTATTCCAGTTTGATTACCAGCTTGTAATATGGCAATCTTTCAAAGGCTTTGGCAAAATCTAAATATACTAAGAATATGCATCCTCTTTGTCCAGTGCTCTTTTCACCTTGTTTTAGTAAGTAGATAGCTAAAACACAATCTTTTTTTTAGCAAATCCATGCTGTCCATCAAACAGAATGTTGTTGTCAACCGAATGCTGAATCCTGGTCCTCACTAGCCTCTCTAACACTTTTACACAACTCTAGACAAACAGAACCTTAGTCTTATTCCCCTCCCTTTTATGAAGCAGAACAATTTTGTCTTTGTTAAAGTTCTAAGTTAAGCTGTTGTTAACTCCCTGGAACATTCTATCAAAACATGCAGCAATATACCACCAAGCCTTATTGACATCAATAAGTTTACTCAATTCCTCATATACATCCTGCTTACTCAGAACTTTAACACCCTCCCTCCCTCCCACTGCTCTCAAGTTCTGCATGATGTTATTTTCATAGGGATGAAATACCTTTATGGATTTCTCCTATATCCTCTCAGTGGGTATCATTCTGAAATTTTATCCAATCAGTATCATCCTTCCATAATTATTCTTCCTTCTACTGGCCATGTATCAAAAAACCTTTCTAGGATTTCTTCTGGCTTCTTTAGCTAACTGCTGCTTATACTGCACTTTTGCTACCCTTACCAAACAAGTTACCTTTCTTGCTTGCTCTTTGCAACCTCATGCAACTGACTGCATGAGGAGTTCAAAATATATAAATTTTAACATGACACACACACACACACATAAAATATCTCATTCTGTTCACCTCCACTTCCCATCATACTGCTTCAAGACCACGGTCACTGTTTGCTCCTTTCATCTCTACCTTAGTGGAGATAACATTACAGTACCTGAAAATTTTAGTGGATTTCGTTACTGAGGTAAATACAGAAATATTGTCAAACTTTACACAGTATAGGAAAAAAGATTATTCGAATAATGAAATGCTGAAGATGTAAAAGATGAATATTAAAAATGAAATTAGTACTGGTTATAATTTTTTTTTATATTGCTGAATTGGATATTGGTAATGGGTTTACAGATAGTGCTGGACTTTCCAAAAACTTTTGACAGGATTCTGCATGGAATTCTAATCATTAAATTGCGGTGCATGGGATGGATATGGAGTTGAAGTGGATGGGAGAATGGAGAGATATCAGAGAGTAGTTTGTTCGAGAGTGGAGTCTGGAGGAGGGCCTGTGACTGGTGGTGTCGGGGGGGGGGGCTCTATTCTTTGGCTGCTGCTGCTGTTTGATTTGCACAATGGTGGTATTGGGGGGAGATATGAGAGGAACTGTTCAGTTGCTTGCCAGTGATTCAAAATTGGATAGAGCAGTAGTTAATACAGATGTTAAAAGTTTGCAGGGTGATTTGCCAAGATTTGGCAGTCTAGGCAAAGGAGAATGGATGTTAGTTTAATTTGGCAAAGTGTAAGGTTATGCATTTTTGAGTGAAAACATTACCAGATGTGTACCATATTGATGGAACTGTACTACTCCAGAAAACTGACAAAGCTAGATGTTTAGGAGTGTTAGAGAGAGTTTGGAGGGCGCATAGCAGGGGTGGCTGGTATGGCTTATCAGAATAATCACCTGCTTGGAGACAAGCAGGTGATTATTCCTCTTTATCGAGGCTTGATGGGACTCTATCTTGACTGCTGCATGCAGATGAGGAGGAGATAGAGAAGATCCAGAGGTGAGTGACCAGGATGGTTTCAGGTCTGGAGTGAACCTTGTGGGGATTGGTTGAAGAATTGTGGGTTGAAATTAAGAAATTAAATGGAAAATACGAAAAAATCAAATTGTGTGTATGTGTATTTGGTAGGGGAGTAATTCAGCATCTGTTTGATGATAGTTCCAAAGCAACTAAAGCAAGCATTGTAATTTAGACACACAGTTTGCCAAAGGATTTTTTGCAGGATTGATGCAGGGAAAATTTTTCAGAACAGGTCAGGGAAACTGAGAGGGTGTTGGAACTGGATTTTTTGCTTGGAGAGTGGTGGGTGAATGGAGTGGGTTGCCAGAGTCTGTTGTGGACGCCTTGACTGTGAATGAGCTCAAAGCAAAGTCAAGGCATCCACAATGAACTCTGGTGGCCTGTTTCACTCATATCATTTTCCAAGTGAGGATCTAGTTTTGACACCCTTGCCCAGTGTCCAGGGATGACCCCCTAGTTCTCCCACCACTGTGCAAATGGTGGATGGTGTTTGGCATGATGTGTAGAGGATCCTTCAATGAATCTGGGTACTTCTCGGAGTGGCCTGTAATAATAATAATATGAGAATTGAAGCATTAATATTTTCTGGTGAAGTAAATTTTCAAAAAACGAATGAACAGAAAATTAATCTGAATGTCAAAATAATACTTAATTGTAAACAATTTTTGTTGTTATTGTTGTTTGAAATATTTATGATACTTTTCCTTTTGATTAGTGCAGTTGAACAAGGGCATTTGGAAAACTAAATTCTGACTTTGGCTAGATAGCTTGAATATAAATAATTGTAAAATGGAATCTGATACTATCAGAAAGAAATTAAATGGAAAACACGAAAAAATCAAATTGTGTGTATGTGTATTTGGTAGGGGAGTAATTCAGCATCTGTTTGATGATAGTTCCAAAGCAACTAAAGCATGCATTGTAATTGAAAAAAAAAAGGATAAGGATAAAAGTCATGACAACAACAATTAGTGATAACAGAAGTTGAAAAAAAATAATAGATTTAAAAGTTCAACATTTGGTATGAGACAGAAAAACTGAGAAATCTGTGTGCAATTAGAATCTCATAAAAAATGTCAAATATTCAGATGTATGACTGTTCAAAATTCATGGCTGTCCCTATTTTTCAAAATGCTCGACTTATCATAATCTTCATGGAGAAATTTTCTTTATAATTTTTTAAATATTGAAAGAAAGTGAAATCTGTTATTAGAAATAAATGCAAAATGTTGGAGGTGCACTTCCTAATTCTCAAATTAGAAATCTTTCAGTGCCTTTTTTTTTTTTTTTTTTAACCTAAAACATTGGTTAGGACAGGGTTTCCCAAACTGTGTTTCTTGGAAAGTGAATAAGTGTTCCTTGAAAAATTATCAAAATTAATGAGCCTGGAATGGTTTTAAATGCTGTGACAAGTTCAATCATGTTCGAAAATCAGGTGCTCCTCATTTCGCATGTGGATTGTGCTGTTAAGGTAAGTGTGCACTTGCCTTGACTCAGCCACCTGTGATTGTCAACACCTCCAAGCACAAGTGAAGTACAGAGGTATCTATTCTAGGAAACGTGCGGTCACAAGCAAGGTCAATGTGATGCGCTGTGACCCAGCACACCTGTACTGTGCACTGTCGCATTTTTGCAATGCAATACAGCCTGCTTCAGCAACAGTGTGCACTTAACTTTACATTGAATATAACACCGCTGATACTTGACTCTAATCAAGGTGTTCTGTTAAAATTTCAGGATTTGTGAAGTACAGAGGTATCTATTCTAGGAAACGTGCGGTCACAAGCAAGATCAATGTGATGCGCTGTGACCCAGCACACCTGTAGTGTGCACTGTCGCATTTTTGCAATGCGATACAGCCTGCTTCAGCAACAATGTGCACTTAACTTTACATTGAATATAACACCTCTGATACTTGACTCTAATCAAGGTGTTCTGTTAAAATTTCAGGATTTGTGAAGTGTTTCATTGTAAGAAAAATTTGGGAAACGCTGGGTTAGGAAGTGAAATTAATGAATTTTTTCCCTGTTAAAATATTTATAAGATATTAAGATATGCAATTTAAACATATTCCTGCTCTTGCTAAAATAAAGAGCCAAAAGGCTTCAGTTCAGCAATGAAAAAATTATATAAGTAAAATGGATATTATATCCAGCATTATTTCAAAGCCAAACATAGAAACTATGAAAGTTTCGTAAAAAAATAAGTTGACCAGAGAGCTTACCAAAATACACTCACCAGCATTCACGAGTTACATTAGCACAGACTACTTAGAAAACATAGGCATCTATGTTTTCTTTATTTTAGTAAGTATTTTTACACACTGACCGAGAGTTCGCTTACGAAAATACACCTCTCCAACATTTCAAGTTCCTTAGTACTGAACAAGAGTTTTTGCTCTCAAGGTTTCTGCCTGGTATCTGAGGAGAACCAACAAGTTCGAAACAGCTGTCAGGCCAGTGAAACCTTATCAAAATGGACTAATAGAAAGCAAATATATAGATGCTTGGGTGGCACCTTTGTTTTCTAAGTAGTCCATGCTAAGGCAACTCATGAATGCCGGTGAGTGTATTCCCGTAAGCTCTCTGGTCAACTTATTTTTATGAAACTTTCATAATTTCTACATTTGGCTTTGAAATAATGCTGGATCTAATATCCACTTATATAATATTCCTGTTCTTTTAATATGAGAGTCATTCTGAAAGTAATGCCTGAAAGTACAGAGTGCATAGAATGCAAATGGCCTTGAAATATATCTAGTTTTGTTCTTTCATCTCTCTACTTCAGTATTATTGTGCATTACTGTGAACTCATGAGACATTGCATACAAAATGGATTGTTCTTTAGTTTCATGTTTGAAAACTCTTCCAAGGATTGTTTTCATTAATTACATTTTGGTAGTTAACTCAATGTACACTGGTGCCCAAAAATAATCTTCAGAAATATTAGAAAAATCTTCAGAGGTTGTAATCTTCAGAAGTAATGTTCATCTTTAGGGCAGCACTATTTCTAAAGATTACAACCTCAGATTCAGATGAATCAGCTTTTGGCAATTTGTATAACTGACAATTTTGAGTAGAAAGTGGGTGCACATTCAAATTTTCAAATCGCACCAGGGGGGCGGGGGACACATGGTAGTACTCATCAGGATAAAAGGCTGTGCTAAGCAAATTATGTTTGAAGGAAGTTCTTTTCATGAAGGAATAAATTTGCAACTTTTGATGTCTCAAAGACATTATCATTATCTAGATGATTTCAATTTGGGAAGAATTTTTGTAAGGCTTGAAGAAGCCTGCAGAATTACTGATAATGCCCGGAAGTTTGGAAGCTCACTTTGAAACATTGCCCAATGCCTATATCCAGGCATTGGGCAGTGTTTCAAACCAATGGAATGTGTTCCAGACTTTTGCTTCATGCTCCATGGTGAATGAGGGCAAAGACAGATTTTTTCTTATAACAGCAAAACGTATTGGCACACCATGTCAGGTTGCAAGCCAGCTTCAATCATGCACACGTATGCGGATATCTCGACATACTGTGGCAAGGCATCTGCAACAAGTAGACCTCTGTACCTGAAGGCCTGTAGTCTACATTTCCTTATCCACAGCTCATCGTTGAACACGTTTTCAGTGTCGTTGTGTCCATAAAAATTGGACAAGACACCAATGAGTTAATCTACCCTTTACAGATAAGAGTCACAAGGGACTATGACTGATGAATGATATTGCAACAAAGCTCTTCAATGTCATGTTCGACTGTTCTGTGGTGCTGTAGGCGAAGAATTTACTTTAATGGATGATAATGTCACACCCAATGCACACGAGCAGTGTATTAATCGAATTTATATTTGATTAATACACTGAATTAACTACATTAATATAGTAGTTAATTCAGTTTTTTTAATTTATTTTTTTAATTCGATTAATAACTGAATTAATACACTCGAAATTAACCGAGGATATTAATTGAATCGAGTGGCCAGCATGCTCCCCAGATCTCAATCTCATACATGTTTTGGATGCAATAGGGAGATGCATTGCTGATATTGAAATTCCCCTTCAGAAAACAAACAAGACCCTATCTTTGTTCCGAAGGAGGAGTGTATATGTTACATACTGACATGACTCTCTCTCTCTCTCTCTGCATAGTTTTCTGTAAGCACTGTACGTTACTTCCTTAGCTATGTCCTTAGGAAATAACTTTTGCCAGAAATGTATTGCAATATAATTTATACAAAATTTATAAAACATTTTTCGTGTAATATAATTTATTAGTATGCTGGCAATAAATTTATGTCCACATTTGACTGTAGTCATGAAAATGTTTTCATATACAGGTAAAAATGTAGTTTGTCCTTAGCTTTTGACCCCAGTGTAATTCACTCTTTATTTCAATTTCACTGGTCTCTACTTTACCAATTACATAGGTTTCCAACCCCAGTACTGTATATTTGGAAGCCTATAGTACATTTATTGGTATTCTGGATGGGCTAAAGATTTGGTAATCTTGATCTAGAGACCAAACACTGAATGTTTTCAAGCCACTTGAGCTCTCCAGGAAGCCATGTGAGAATTTTACACCAAGCACTTAAAATCAACCACCTCCTAATGACAGTGATAAACATCCATGCTGCATTGAGATTCAATTCTACAGCCTGTTGTAAAATGATGACCATTACCCAATCAGCCAATTAAATATAATGTATTAGTTATATTTATGTTATTATCAACTGTTAATAATAAAATTGATTAATTTTTATTAATATTTTAATATGTTCTTTTGTAGATATAACACATAGTGGTCAAGCACAAGCTGCTTTAGATCAACCATTAGAACTTAGACAAGCTGGTCCTCAAGTTGCCATAATACACCAGTTAGGCGATACACAACAATACAGAATAGTACTTGAGCAACAATTAGATCATCTGAGAAGAAGAAATGAACAGCTTGAAGCAGAACTAAGTCATAGTCGATCACAGATTCAAGAACTATCAGTGAGATTACAAGAAAATCAGGTCTGAATGTTAATAATTTTAGTACTAAGATAGTGTTTGACTTTGTCTTGTTTGAAGGAGTGCTAAAACAAGTATTATGAGCAAAATGCTCTTTATTTGCTTTTTTTTTTTGTGAAACGCATCTTTAACACTTCAGCTGAGAAGCAGACATCAGAATGTCAGAAACTATATTTGGTTTATAAAAATCACATAAATGCTGTTTGATCCAGCATGTCGTCAACATTGGCCATGTGCTTCTCTGGGCAAATAGTAAATTTTAATATCAAAGCATCTTCATATGTAAATCTTTATTTTAAAAAATGCTCTCTTATTCTTGTTTGCAACTCATTTGTGGATACATTACTAGTCTTTGCATGGTAACAACTGATTCTAAAAACTTTACATTCTGGAAATAGGTCTCTCCTAAGTCCAAATTTCTAGTTAATTTGAAGTTCAAAAGACTGAAAATTATCAGATTGAAATTAAATAAATTTGATATTAAACTGGAACCTTATCATCGTCATCATCATCAAATTCCTGTCATGTACCCTCAAGGGGTGTACAGGATATGATAGTACTACATGAAAAAAATTACATCATTATTAATTTCCTATCTTCAATTTTCCTCCAAATCAGTCTGTTACTTGTCAAGACTCCAACATTATCAGATCTTATATTTCTATCGTCTAAAGCACTTTGTACTGTATCAATCCACCTATATCTTGTTCTTCCTCTGGGTCGTTTTGCTGCCAACCTGGCAGAGAACACTTGTTTTGCTAATCTTTCCTCGCCCATTCTGTTTAAGTGACCATACCACCTGAGATTAGCTCTGCTAACGCATTCCTGGATGCTGACAATGTCAAGTTCTTTCCTAATATCCTCGTTTTTAATATGATATTCCCATTGATGCCATCTGTTCACGCCTATAATCTTTCTCAGGACTCTCATATATGTGGTCTCTAGTCTTTGGTCAAGTGTTTTACTTCTGACCCAGCTCTCAGATCCATAAGTTAAAACTGGTTTGAACACTGTCTTGTATACAGCTAATTTAGTTCCGACTAATTTCTCTCTTATTCCATATGAATTCATTCAACTGACTTCCCACCATACCAGCTTTGCTGATTCTGTTGTCTATTTCTATATTTAATTTACCGTCTTCAGTAAAAATCGTGCCTAAATAGCTGAATTGTTTTACTTGTTCCACAGGTTCTCCATTCACAACACAGTTGACATTTTCAATGATTCTGCCTATTTTCATTGTCTTTGTCTTTTTATTGCTGACCTTCATACCATATCTATTACAACAGCTATTCAATTTAGTCAGAGAATCTTGCAGACTTATAGCAGATTTATTTAGAAGTATAACATCATCCGCATAAAGCAAAGAGCTGACATTAACATCTCCAATTTTGACATCATGCTTAATACCACTTTCCTTCATAATGTGATCCAAATAGATAATGAATAACAGAGGGGATAATATACATCCTTGTCTCACACCAGATCTAACATTAAACCATCTTCCTGTACTTCCTTCAATTCTAACTGCTGACTTACAACTCAAATAAAGACTAAGTATTGCTTGATATAATGCTCCATTGACACCATATAACTGCAACGTATTGAATAGCTTCTCTCTTGGCACCTTGTCATATGCCTTTTCCAGATCAACAAAACTTAAATACAGATCTTTGTTATATTCCCATGCTTTCTCGACTATTTGTCGTAAAGTGAAGATCTGAACCTGACAGCCTCTATTTGGCCTGAATCCATCTTGTTCTTCACCAAGCTTTTCTTCCACAATTCTTCTCAACCGTTTCTCAAGTATACTTGCATAGATCTTGCCAGGAACACTCAGTAGGGAAATACCTCTGTAATTCTCACATTCAGTTTTATTTCCCTTTTTATATATGGGTACTATGAGAGCTCTACTCCAATCATCGGGAATTCGTCCCTCTGTCCAGGCTTTCTGAACTATGCAGTGCAGCCACTGTAAGACTATTATACCACTATACTTCAGCATTTCTGGTCGAATATCATCTACTCCTGCTGCCTTTCCACATTTCAAGCCTTTGATGGCTTTTTCTACTTCTAGTATGGATATGTATTCCTGACTGCATGCCTGGTCAGTGTTTTTTACCACTGTGCTGTCATCGCTGCTTGTTTCATTTAGCAGTTTTTCAAAGTAATTACTCCATACTTCAAGGATATCTTTTTCTCCCGTTTTCATGTCACCTTTATCATCTCTAATTCCTTTTACAGCACTCTTTCCTCCATTCTTAAGCTTCTTCAACAACCTCCAGAATATTTTGTCACCTTCTTGATATTTATTTTCTATATTCTTGCAAAAGTCTTCCCATGACTTTTGTTTAGCTAGTTTTACACAGTGTTTAGCATTCTCGCATTTGTCTCTATATTCTCTAAGAGCACAAGCTGAGTTATTTGACAGGAACTTTTGGTATGCTTTCTTCTTTTCCTTCACTGCCTCTTTAACTTCCTGTGTCCACCAGGGAGTTCTGATTTTTTTATCTTTACAGATAACCTCACCACATGCCTCTCTGGCAGAATCAATCAATGTTTTCTTCAGAGTTTGCCACTGAATCTCCAAGGTTTGATTCCTGTTCTCAAACTCTTTCATTTTTTCTTCAATAATCTTTGTGTATTTTAGCCTACAGTTCACATCTGAGAGCTGGCCAACTTTTATTCGCTTTAAAACTTTCTTACATGTTATTCTTTTCAATATAAAATTCAATTTTATCCTGCTCAAGACTAAATAATGATCACTTCCAATTTCAAGTCCTCTGTACACTCTGGTGTCCTGCACCAGGGAGAAAACATCACTATCAACAATAACATAGTCAATGAGACTTTTCTTATTCCTAGCCTCTTCTCTCCATGTGAATTTGTGCACATTTTTATGTTGGAACATGGTGTTAGTAATAACCAGTCCATGTCCTGAGCAGAAATCCAACAGATATTTGCCATTATTATTAGCTTTGCTCTTTTCTCCAAATTTTCCCAAAATATTTTTGTATGTCTTAATTCCTCCACTTCTCCCTTAGTAGAACTTTCTGTGGGACCACAGGCACAAATAAGTCTCATTGTCCAGTTCCCCATTCTCATATTTGCCCACATTACTCTACTTGAGACTGACTGCCATTCAAGAAGATTAGCCTCGTATTTTGTGTTGAATACTATGGCTACTCCTTCTTTTACTTGATTATCATTGCCTGAATATAACATTTTGTATTTATTGCTCAGAAAGATCTCACCAGTTTTGGTCTTTTTTGTTTCAGTCACCCCTATTATGTCGATCTGGTACTTATCTAATTCCTCAGCTAGCTCCATTTCTTTGCCATTCAGGCTTCTTACGTTGATAGTACCGGGCGACCCCCCAGCCGGCATGAAATTTTGTCATGTTGTACCATCATTCTATATTTTGGTTTAATCAATAAGAATACAATTTGGTCAGCTAAATCCCAAATTGCCAACTGGAACTTTATATTGGCTTTATTAGTTGACCAGAGATTTTTTGAAAAATGTATACAATTGTCTACAAGTTTCACCAGTGGTTCTGTCTGGCTTCTTCAGGACATGTGTAACGGTACATGGAACTCAACATTCGCTTGTAAAAAAAGAATGGAGAAACACTTTGAAATTAATTAAACCAACGCGTAATATCATAAGAATGGAACATGATGTATCAGTCATTGTTTTTTGAGCGCATTATATAGTGTTTAGCAAAATGAAATTCTGGTAAGCTGAGCGAACTTATTAGGCTTTTCCAGATGTCTTTCAGAATCATACCTTGATTTCTGTTTAGATTTTCTCCAAAGTGGATTATAACGGCAACTTCTTTGAAATTTCTACATCCAAGATCATCTTCTATATAGTGCATGGAGCTTTTATCCCAATCGATGGTGTGGTTAGTGATCAAGAAATAACGATCGTGAAATATCTGTTCTGTTGTTGTTCAAGTGTCCTACATGTTCTTTTTTTTTTTTGAATTTCCTGGCTTCTTGATTTACTTTATGTAATTTAATCCACAGGAACATGGAATGTTGTATACACCTGCATATTTGAGGAAGGTATTAATGTCCTTTGGTGATCTTAAAATATGGCATATTGTCTTGACTGGTTTAAGAGAGACTCAGACATTGAAGGACTTAAGGAGTTTGGCAATTTTTGTTGACAGTGAGCCTGCATAAGAGATGACGATGGACGATGTATATTGCGTGACAGAAGGTTGCTGTTGTGGAGGGTTTCTATATAGAATCTTTTTGATTATATTTTCTGGGTAACCGTTGTTTACCAGGGTCTGAGATATGTGAGTGACTTCATCAAGATCTTTTTTCTTCTGAAATAATGTTGGTCACTCTATTCTTAAGCATATGAATTATGCTGAGTTTCTGTGCAATATGGTAAATCGATTTGAAGTGCAGGTAACATCCTGTGTGTGTGTGTGTATGTGTGTGTTGGTTTACGGTAGATTGTGAGCTTGATTTGTCCATCCTCTTGTTTCTTGATTAGTGTATCTAGAAAGGGCAATTGACTATTCTTTTCAAGCTCTAATGTGAACTGTATTTTTTGGTGGAAGGAATTTATTTTTGTAAGAAATTCAAATAGGGTTATTTCTGTGCCTCTCCAAATTATGAAAACATCATCTACATATCTCCACAAAACCAATGGCTTTGGGTTTAATTTGGAAAGGATATCAGCTTCTAGTTTTTCCATTAACAGATCAGTGCACAGAGGTAATAAGGGACTGCCCATGGCTAAGCCATCAACTTGTTTGTATATTGTGTCATTCACTTTGAAATAATTTGATTTGAGGCAGTGATGAAAAAGCTGAGCTGTGTTGGATAGAGATTGTCCAGAATATTGATAACTTCTTCAACTGGCACATTGGTAAATAAAGAAACCACGTCTAAGCTTGCAAGGATGTCTGTTTTTAAGAGGGAGATGCCTTTTAATTTTTCAGTGAAATGTTTAGAATTCTTTATGAAGGAATCAGATTCTTTTATACTTTCTTTCAGTAGATGGGCTAGATGGTTAGCCAATAGATATGTAGGAGAATTTCTTCCATTAATCATTGGGCAGGGCAGAACTCCAATTTTGTGCACTTTTGGGGCACCATATAAGTGTGGCGTCAGTTAGTGTAGAGATTTCAGACTTCGTTGTAAGTCTAAAGACCAACTTGTTATATTCTGTAATAGATTATTAGTCTCTTTTTGATTTTTTAAAGTTGGTCTAACAGATAAGCTTAGGTGTTGATGGTTATTCATGACTTATTTTTCATGGTATTAACAACACCTCACACACTTTTACCACAAAGATGTTTTATTAACACTTATATTTCGCTGATTTTAAACTAAGCATCATCAGAGCACAACACACTCGTATACGCGACAGTGAGTGAGTGAAACAATATAATTGCAAAAGACAAAAGATCTAAAGTCGTATTTTTGGTGCCCTCTAACGGGGGAAAAAAAAAAAAAAAAAAGGCAGCTATCCAGGAGTTTTTCTTAGGATAACCGTCTCCCATATTTTTGGCAAATTAATGCAACCATATTTGTTAAGGTTGGGAGAATTCTTCAGAGCCATTGCTGACTCAAAAAAATAATCTTTCAGACCTATAACGCCTCCTAAATAGCACATTCGTTTTCCTCCATCTAATACTGTGTGAAGGAGTTTTCAAAGCATTGTCTGCGAGTCCCGACTTACCATAGTAATAGTAGCGAAAGTATCTTTCATTTTCTTCCAGGCGGATGTTCACTGATCTTTCTGTTTGCCCATAATAGGCCAAGTCACAGTCACAAGGAACTTCATACACTCCTTGGTGTGCTAAAGGGTAAAGTTTATCCTTAGGCGAGCAGATCAGAGTTGCCAGCTTGACATGAGGTTTGAAAGTGGTGCGAAGGCCATGTTTCAACAATACTTTGGCTATCTTTTCCGATGTACCTCTGATATAGGGAATAGAAAGGGTCATGTTGTATTCTTGTGTATTAGGGGAGGGCAGATTAATGGGCCTATGTAGTATTTTATCTATTTTGTAGGGATTGTAGCTGTTGGCTTAGAACGTATGGTGTAGGTATTGGAGTTCAGTGGTCAGAGCTGTATCGTTAGAACAAATGGCTCTGGCTCTGTGTGTAAGTGTTTTTAAAATGCCGTACTGTTGGACTGGATGATGATGTGATTGTTTATGTAGGTATCTTCCTGTGTGTGTAGGCTTTCTGTAAATAGAAACAGATAGTGATCCATCTGAAAGGCAGGTAACTAACGTGTCAAGAAATGGTAAACAGTTATTTGATTCTTTTTCTACTGTGAAGTGAATTTTGGGGTGTTGGCTGTTTAGGTAGGTGACAAAAGCATCCAAAGTGTCTTGTCCATGAGGCCAGATGGCAAACACATCATCTACATAGCGTAACCACACTTGTGGCTTGTATGTAGCTGTGGTAAGTACTTTGTTTTCAACGTGTTCCATGTAAAACTGTAACGTGCGACTAGATATAGCAAGTATTCTAAACAAGGCTAAGCCTCCAAAAAGCAATATGCCACGTAAGCAAATAACTGCCCTAAAAAAGTTATGTAATAATAAAATATTATTATTACAAAAGCCAATAAAGGAAATGCAAGTTATCATGAATCAAGAAGAGTATAACAGAAAAATGCAAGATCTCATATGTGACAGTTCCACATATCAAATTATACATTGAGACCCCATGATGTCTCAAAAGAAAAAAGTCCGAAAATTACTGAAAAAAGTGACATCATGGCCCAAAGAAATCATCAGGAAAATAAAACCAATTCATGTTAAACCACCCCGTATTTATAGATTACCAAAAATCCATAAAACTAATATCCCCCTGCACCCCATAGTCGATAGCATGGATAGTCCCACATATAAACTGGCCCAGCATTTAGCCAAGTCGCTTGCCCCCCCCCCCCCCTACTGACAACTCCTCTACTTTTGTAAAAAATTCAGTCCATTTCAAAACACTGGTTAAAAATCTAATCCTAAAAGATTCAGACAATGGTTAGTTTCGATGTCACCTCCTTATTTACCAATGTACCACTTATAGACACTCTTGATTTAATTAAGTCTAAATTTTCCCCGGATATTTTTGAATTATTTCAATTTACCATGAATGCAGGTTACTTTACATGGGGAGGAAAATTCTACAAACAGATTAATGGTACTGCTATGGGTTCCCCTCCTCTCTCCCCTGTTAGCAAATTTTTACATGGAACACTTTGAAAACAAAGTACTTACCACAGCTAAATACAAGCCACAAGTGTGGTTATGCTATGTAGATGGTGTTTGCCATCTGGTCCCATGGACAAGACACTTTGGATACTTTTGTCACCTACCTAAACAGCCAACACCCTAAAATTACTTCACAGTAGAAAAAAGAATCAAATACCTGTTTACCATTTCTTGACACATTAGTTATCTGCCTTTCAGATGGATCACTATCTTTTTCTATTTACAGAAAGCCTACACACACAGGAACATACCTACATAAACAATCACATCATCATCCAGTCCAATAGTACGGCATTTTAAAAACACTTACACACAGAGCCAGAGCCATTTGTTGTAACGATACAGCTCTGACCACTGAATTCCAATACCTGCACCATACGTTCTTAGCCAATGGCTACAATCCCTACAAAATAGATAAAATACTACATAGGCCCATTAATCTGCCCAAGAATTACACAAGAATACAACATGACCATTTCTATTCCCTATATCAGAGGTACATCGGAAAAGATAGCCAAAGTATTGTTGAAACATGGCCTTCGCACCACTTTCAAACCTCATGTCAAGCTGGCAACTCTGATCCGCTCGCCTAAGGATAAATTTCACCCTTTAGCACACCCAGGAGTGTATGAAGTTCCTTGTGACTGTGACTTGGCCTATTATGGGCAGACAGGAAGATCAGTGAACCTGGAAGGTTCATTGATCTTCCTTTCATGTTCTTCCAGTGAGCCTGGAAGAACATGAAA
This sequence comes from Typopeltis vanoorti, assembly GCF_054136105.1. Taxonomy (NCBI): domain Eukaryota; kingdom Metazoa; phylum Arthropoda; class Arachnida; order Uropygi; family Thelyphonidae; genus Typopeltis; species Typopeltis vanoorti. The sequence continues at coordinate 115,559,598 of NC_143554.1, forward strand.
GATACTTTCGCTGCTATTACTATGGCAAGTCGGGACTGGCAGACAATGCTTTGAACACTCCTTCACACAGGATTAGATGAAGGAAAACGAATGTGCTATTTAGGAGGCGTTATAGATCTGAAAGATTATTTTTTGAGTCAGCAATGGCTTTGAAGAATTCTCCCAACCTTAACAAATATGGTTGCATTAATTTGCCAAAAATATGGGAGACGGTTATCCTACGAAAAACTCCTGGATAGCTGCTGCCCCCCCCCCCCTTAGAAGGCACCAAAAATAGGACTTTAGATCTTGTGTCTTTTGCAATTATATTGTTTCACTCACACACTGTCACGTATACAAGTGTTTGTGCTCTGATGATGCTGAGCTGAAAATCAGTGAAATATAAGCGTTAATAAAACATCTTTGTGATAAAAGTGTGCGAGGTGTTGTTAATACCGTGAAAAATAAGTCGTTTTTAAAGTTGGATCGAAATCTAATAAGCAATAGGTTGACGTGTCTGAAACTAACCCTGTGATCTTTGAATGACACAATATACAAACAATTTGATGGCTTAGCCATGGGCAGTCCCTTAGCACGTTCCTGCACTGATCTGTTCATGGAAAAACTAGAAGCTCACATCCTTTCCAAATTAAACCCAAAACCATTGGTTTGATGGAGATATGTAGATGATGTTTTCATAATTTGAAGAGGCACAGAAACAATCTTATTTGAATTTCTTACAAAAATAAATTCCTTCCACCAAAAAATACAGTTCACACTAGAGTTTGAAAAGAATAGTCAATTGCCCTTTCTAGATACACTAATCAAGAAACAAGAGGATGGACAAATCAAGCTCACAATCTACTGTAAACCAACACACACACACACACACACACACACACTGGATGTTATCTGCACTTCAAATCGACTCACCATATTGCACAGAAACTCAGCATAATTCATATGCTTAAGAATAGAGTGACCAACATTATCTCAGAAGAAAAAGATCTCCTTGATTAACTCATTCACATATCTCAGATGCTGGTAAACAGCAGTTACCCAGAAAATATAATCAAAAAGATTCTTCATAGAAACCTCCACAACAGCAACCTTCTGTCACGCAATATACATCGTCATCCCTTATACAGGCTCAGTGTCAACAAAAATTGCTAAACTCCTTAAGTCCTTCAATGTCAGAGTTGCTCTTAAACCAGTCAAGACAATATGCCATATTTTAAGATCACCAAAGGACATTAATGCCTTCTTCAAATACGCAGATGTGTACAACATTTCATGTTCCTGTGGATTAAATTACATAGGGTGAACATCGAGAAGCCTAGAAATTCAAAAAAAAAGAGCATGTAGGATACGTGAGCAAGCAACAACAGAACAGATACTTTAGAATCGTCACTTCTTGATCACTAACCACACCATCGATTGGGATAAAAGCTCCATGCCCTATATAGAAGACGATTTTCGACGTAGAAACTTCAAAGAAGCTGCCATTGTACTCCGCTGTGCAGAAAATCTAAACAGAAATCAAGGTATGATTCTGAAAGACATCTCGAAAAGCCTAATAAGTTCGCTCAGCTTATCAGAATTTCTTTTCACTAAAAACTATATAATACACTCAAAAAAACAATGACTGATACACCACGTTCCATGTTTATGATGCTACGGGTTGGTTTAATTTATTTCAGTGTTACTCCATTCTTTTTTTACTAGCAAACTTTGAGTTCCATGTACCATTACACATGTTTTGAAGAAGCCAGACAGAACCGCTGGTGAAACTTGTAGACAATTGTATATATTTTTCAAAAAATCTCTGGTCAATTAATGAAGTCAATATAAAGTTCCAGTTTAATATTTAGTTAGTGACCCATACAGCATACAAATTAAATCAATTTGAATTATATGTATATTTATGTGAAGCTTTCTCTTCTTAGATTCCTCATAAAATCAAAAGAGCAGAGTGAATTTCTCCCAGAAAGCAATGTTTATGAAAACTCTCATGATCTACAATCTTTTTATCAAACCCACGTTCACATAACATTAGTTCAGCACAGGATCGGTTTAAAAACTTGCCCTTATTTGTCCTTCTAATAAATTACTCCCCCTCCCTCTGAAAAAAATTTATTTGCATCTTGCAGTTGATGCTGATGGCAAATTTTGAAGCCTTTATACTGATTTGCATAATTATGATTTACATGGATACTAAGAGATTATGAAAAATGCAACTTTTTAGACTTGAGATTCCATGATCTCAGAGGAATTTTTCCTGGTTTCTGAATCAACTGTTTGATGCAAGCCAGTGAAATCTTAAATCAGTAATAAAAGGAAAAATCTTGACTACCGCTTCAAAGTTTATTGTTTTTTAAATAGTGCAATACAATCAACTCTTGCATAAGATTTATATTCTCATGAGCTCATTACTTTTGAAATTTTCTGAGTTTCAAAACATTGTTTGCCATGATATTTATTGTTTTTTCTATTATTAATATTAATTGACCAATGCTATTTTACTGCTATCAGCAGAATACTAATTATTCAGTGTGTAAAAGAAAACATATTAATTTTGAGTAAATCTCTTACCTTGTTATTTGTCATTTTAAACAGAAAAATGACTAAATCGTTAGTCATTTTCTTAGTCATCTGATGTGTAATGGATAAGAAGACTACCATTCAAAAATGTGTGGAAAGCTTATGTGTTAATTTATTGTCACGGTATTGATTACAACACAGAATGATAAGAAAATAATTAATATTTATTAACTTATTAGCTGATATTTCGATGGTATTATATCCAGCATCTTCAGAGCACAAGAACAGTTTTTCACAGTACATGAAACAACAGTTTGGTATAACAGTGGGACTAGTTTAAAAAAATTGTAACGGACAACATAAGGAACTAAAGTCCTAAATTAGGCACCATCTATGTTAGGTAAGAGAGAAAACAAATATTAATCATTCTTATGATTCATGTTTTAAATGTAGTTACTAGTCTTTCTCTCTGATTATGTCCATGTAAAGTTTAATTGAAATATATTGGAATATTTGAATAAAAATTAGTCCCACTGTTATACAGGGTGTTCGTGATAAATTTGACATATTTATAATTAATTATATTTTTCCGTAAGTTACATGTATTAACACACACTTCTCTTCATTTAAAAGTTTGGACCCTTCTTCATTCATATACAAGATGTCAGAAAGGATGGATAGCTGGAACCCGCCTGAATCATGGAAGAGAATAACTTGTATCATGATGATTCGTGCCCACCATCAAAATAAGGATATTACGACTGCTGCCCAATGCTCCCTGAATACAGTAAAAACAATCAGGCATGAACTAGAGACTTGCAATGGTGACTACGAGGATGTAGCAAGAAGAAAGATCCCTAGCAGACGATCTGATTGCGTTCGTACAGCAGAATTCCTCGCAAATCTGCAGGAACAGGTGTTGAAGAACCCTGGCATTGGAATTCGGGCTTTGTTCGTGGAGTTGCTAACTGTAGTCAAGCCCTGGATAACAAGGGTAGCCAATGGTAGGCCGTATGTATGGCAGCAGGATTCGGCCCCTTGCCACACCTCTGGGAAAAGTCAAAAATGGTTGTCTGAAAATTTCTACGACTTCACCAGTCCAAATGTTTGGCCTCCAAACTCCCCAGACCTTAACCCCATGGATTATTTTGTATGGGGCGCAGTTGAAAAAGACACCAATCGCACTTCCAGTAATACAAAAGCCCAGTTAATGGATAAAATTAAAACAGTTTTTGCGGCCCTTCCCAGGGAGACTGTAGCATCAGCTTGTTCGAGGTTCCGAAGCAGAATTGAAGCTGTGATCGATGCTAATGGTGGTTATTTTGAGTAAATCTTGTTGATAGTATTGTAATTAACTCTGCCTGTAATGTTTTTTTGTCAATTCATTAAATTTAATAGATACAAAGAAGATTTTCTTTTTCCTTACGAAACTGTCAAATTTATCCCGAACACCCTGTATATGTACGTGGGTGATCTGAAAAGTTCTCAGCCTCGATCATAGATGGCAACACTATCGGCAAGATTTTTTTTTTTCTAAGTTGGTTCATCTATCATAAGCATCAATGTGAAATTGCAAGTCATTCTATAACATATTTTTTTTTATACAGCTGTCTGAATCAAAAGTATTGTCTGTATCACAATGGATAAAATTGAGTATCATGCGGTTATAAAATTCTTTCTAAAAGAAGGTTTAACACCAAAAGAAATTCATCGAAGTTCATGGGCACTCTTCTCCTTCACTTTCGACAATTAAGGAATGGGCTGCCAAATTTAAACATGGCTGTACCATCGTCGAAGATGATCCATGTGAAGGATGTCCAAAAAGTGTAACAACACCATAAATCATTGATTAAGTGCACGATATGGTATTGGATGACCGACAAGTCAAAGTGCATGAAGTTGCTGAGACTATAGGTATTTCAAAAGAATGTGTAGGATATATTTTGCATGAAAAATTGCAAATAGGCATTGCATAAAAATTGCAAATGGGCATATTTTGCATGAAGAATTGCGCAAGATGGGTGCTGCGCTTGCTCACAGCAGATCAAAAATGCACTCGCATGAAAATCTCTGAACAGTGCTTGGAGCATTTTAACAAGAACAAAACTGATTTTGTGTGACGATTTATTACTATGGATGAGACTTGGATTCACCATTACACACCAGAATCCAAAACAGTGGACAGAAACTGGTTGCATCAGCAGGAAAGGTCATGGCATCAGTGTTTTTGGATGCTTAAGGCAGTTTGTTTATTAATTATCTTGAAAAGGGTAAAATAATAACTGGGGAATATTATTCCAATCTTTTAATTGAGACTAGAGGGAAAAATTTGTGAGAAAAGACCCAGTGTAAAGAAGTAAAAAATCATCTTTCATCAGGACAGTGCACCTGCCTACAAAGGTATTTTGGCAATGGAAAAGTTAAGGAATCTGCACTATGAATTGTTCGAATATCCACCCCATTCCCCAGATTTGGCTGTCTCTGACTTCTATCTCTTCCCAAAACTAAAACTCTTCCTTGCTGGTCAGCATTTTTCTTTGAATCAAGAGGTGATTGCAGCTGTAGAGGGGTATTTTGCAGATCTTACTGAGAATCACTACAGGATGGAATAATAGCTCTGGAGCATCGCTGGAATAAATGTCTTAAGGGAGATTATGTTGAAAAAAAAAAATTTTGAAATTATAAATTTGTTTTTTCATTGTTAAGCTGAGAACTTTTCAGCCCACCCTCGTGTGTGTGTGTGTGTGTGTGTAAGCTATAGAAGTTTTTAAATATTTCTTAAGTCATTTTTCTGCTGGAGTATGTGCATATTCTGTGATGTTCAAATATAAAATGATGGTTACTAATTTAATAAGCCAAAGGGCTATTTTACCGGCAAAATTGTTAATAGAAAGGGGGATAGTAAATCCCTTTATGTTTTTATAGCCGGGTACGAAACTCAGATTGATATCCATCGAAATCCATAGAGTTTCATGCCGAAAAAACTATCGGCGAAGCCCAAGTGTAAATGATCACTTGGGTAGTACAACACCAGGGCAACTCCATGCAAAGGTGGAGCAAGCTCCGTCACTAACTTTAATATTCTCTCATAATGTAAAACCCAGCTCCTAAGAGATGTATATATTGTTTTACATTATGAGAAGAGGTCACTACCCAGACCAGTTTCAACCTTTTTTGAGGTCTCATCAGCGAGTAGGTAGACCTGGAATATCAAGGTTTTAAGTGAACACGAACTTACATACCTCTGCTATAGAATTGCCAAAGTGGTGTACTTCTATATTAATTGTTAATTACTAATTTAATAAACCAAAGGGCTGTTTTACCGGCAAAATTGTTAATAGAAAGGGGGAAAGGGGCTTCGCTGATAGTTTTTTCGGCATGAAACTCTATGGATTTCGATGGATATTGATCCGAGTTTCGTACCCGGCTGTAAAAACATAAAGGGATTTACTATCCCCCTTTCTAATAAAATGATGGTATTTAAAAAAAGTCTTTCATTGGCAACACAGTATCTAGATTACATATTTCAGTGGTTGTTATAATTTAAATAGAATAGTTAAAGGAATCTGATATCAAACTCGGCATAGTATTTTGCTGAATGAAGCTTGGTACAAACATGCAAAATATTGAAGCATTTGAAACAAAAATAAAACAGTGTACATTTTACTATCAGATTGAAAGTTATAAAAATATCAGAAGTGTAAAAATTACCAAGTATGTAAATGTAATATTTAAGTGGCATTTCTAAGAATGGCTAAAAACAGTTTTGTTAATAAAAAATATAAACGACCAAGATTTCAGGCAGATCGAATAAACATTAACAACTAAGGAATTTATTCAAAATAATTAATTTAATATATGCTTATTACAATCATTATTGAAGTCAAGAAAACATAAGAAAAGTTGACAGTTGTGAAAATTTGTGTGTGTGTTTTCCTCCTAATAGTAACCCTGCCAGGAGGTAATTTATTCCTACATGCTCCATTGCATACAATGCATATATTACATGTATCTTCCAAGTACTGATTGACATTTACATTTCTGATTTTGTATCAATATTCATATTTACATTTCCAATTTTGTATTAATATTCATATTTACAGTTATATTTTTACATCTGTATGTATATATTCCGACTTTTACATCCATATTTATATTTATATAAATAAAACCCCGAAGTTACGCGGTAGGTGGCACCAACAAAAAGCGCGTAAGTTGAATTCACGTAACTCGGGGTATAATTTTGCATGCAATTTATATATATACAATCATACAAAATATTAGTTAATTGGGACCAAAGGTTTACAAAAACACCTATATTTTTTAAGAAATATAATCATAATTGTAGTTTTGTGTACATAAAAAAAAGAAAGTTATTTCGATGTCGATGGTTTCATAAAATCTAATAGATTTGTCTGACGGCATAATGTCTTGCAAAATTTCTCTCATGCAAAATTTCTTCATAGCAAGCCAATGATTGTTTTATTCCTTGCTTTGTGGCTACAATTCGTTCCTCGTTAGAATATATGTCCTCCAAAATCTGTAAACCTTTCTTAATTAAGCTGAGACCTGTTAATTTTGCAATTTTCATGTGCTTTCCTGGTAGAACTGAATCTGAAGTTTTGGTCTCTTGAGTAGCGCTTTGCATCTCTATGAGCTCATTGATTGTAAGCTCCTTGTTATGTAAGTCTAACAGTTCGCTGACATCTTAACATTACATTAACATTACATTACAAGAACATAACATTAAACAATCGCAAGGTTTATAGACTATAAAAATTGTTTATGAATGGAGACCACGTGAAACACATCAGTGCTTGTTCACAGCATGTGCGACAATGGTGAATGCGGCTGGCGCCAGAAAGATACGACTAGTGGTGAAGCGGGATGGGAATACGTACATATAAGAAACCGCGTAACTCCGGATTCATGTAAGTCGGGGTATTACTGTATACATATATTTACACTATATAATTCATACAATATCAATAATTTATGTTACTTTACAATGGCTGGTAGTTGATCTTATTGGCAAATTTAATTAATTCCAAGTAATACTTTTCGATAAGTTTCTGTTTTCACACTGGCCACTTGTCTCCAGAAGTAATGACGTGTTGCATTAGGGGTATCCGTATGGAATCCAGTAGCTGGCAGTCATAAAGTATGTGGTCAACAGTCTGTTGAAGTTGTGAACTACAAATACATGATGGTGATTTCAGGATATGGAATCTGTGTAAGTAGTGTCTTAGTTTTCCATGTCCCATTAGTAGTGTGGTTAAACCTGAAGAGATGACGTGTTTTTTCAGCCAGAGTCTGCTTCTGATGCTAGGAAAGAATTCTTTTGTTGATGATCCGTTTTTTAATGTTTTTCCATTCTTCTTCCCACAAATTTAGGCTTCTTTCTTCTGCAAGTGTTTTTATAGCAGATTTCGAGTACTTTTGGTAACTCGTTTCTAGCTGCTGCTTTAGCCAACTGATCCGCTCTCTCGTTTCCTGCAACTCTACAGTAAGTGGGTGAGGCCACTTACTGTAGACGTTCGTAGCAATTTGGATCAATGTTAGAATTTTCATTCTATCTTCTGGAAATGACTTCGTATATTAGAGATAATTCTTGTATTTTCAGGCAGATAAGTGTTAGAGCTGCAATAATGCAAGCTGCCTCGAAAGATATTGTCCTGTATCCTTTAATTATACGTATGGCTATAAAGCATTGAACTCTATTTAGCTTTTGTTGATTTTTCTTTGATTTTAGTAAATGTTTCCAGGCAGGTGCATCATAAGATATTAATAGTAATATAGCTCCGGTATATATTGTTTTCAGTGCTCGTCGGCCTAATCCCCACTTAATCCTTGCCGACTTTGCTAGAAGATTTACAATTTGTAAGCTTTTTTTGGCAACATATGAGATGTGCTTGTTGAAGGTAAATCTTACATCTATTATTACCCCTAGGTATTTTAGCTCACTGGCTACCTTGAGAACTTCTCCATTTAGGAAGACTGCAACGGGTTGTTTTGATTTTTTGCGTGAGATATGAAGCACTTTAGACTTGCTGCTATTGAATGTAACTTTCTTCTCGTGTGCCCACTCTGCAATTTTAAAGAGTTCTTCGTTGGCCATTACTTCTAGTTGTAAGCTGTCGCGTCCTCAATTCATTATCATCGCATCATCGGCAAAAGCTTTGACTTTTGTTTCAGTAGTGAAAGGAAGTCTTAATAGCGAGTCATACTCAATGTTCCAGAAGCCTGGTCCACAGTAGGAGGCTTTAGGGCAGCCTCGTTTGACTTATTTTGTTACAGCTGTGGTTCTTAATAGCATGGTTGCTCTTCTGTCTGTGAAATAATTTTTTGTAAGATCAAGTAAGTTTTTTGGACATTTTAAATCTCTTAATTGATTGATAATGGCTGGCCACCATGCAGCATCGAAAGCTCCTTGTACGTCGAGTGAGATCAGTAGTATGCCTTTTTTTGCTGTAGACTGTCTTCTGTGAAACTCTTTTACCTCCATAATTGCGTCTACTGTGCTGGATTGAGGTCTTTGTGTGTGTTGAATGGGAATGCTTTGACTTTATCTTTATTCATTAGATGCATTTTGCAAAACCATGTATTGGATTTGCTTTGTCCATCTGTCTATATCAGGGGGTGTTCGGTCCATCGATCATGGAGAGATTTTTGGTCGATCTCTTGTGTATTTCTCCTTACTTACAAATTTAATTAAAACTGAAAACATAATATTTTATTTATCATTATTTTGTATTATTTTTAATTCGCTTTAAGTGTATTGCTATTGTTTATTTATTTTTCATTAAAATTGTCAAATCCTTAATTTTCTTATAAGTCTGGGTAAATGAATTAATTTGGATCAGTGGAAGTCAAACAGCGAGCCGAGTGAATACGATTATGAGCAAAGTGTAAAAACTCGATTGTAGCTTAAATATTAAATATTCCAAAGCATATTACATCGATTTTTTTACTTAGGTTAAGTCCCATGTGAATATTGTAAAAAAATAACCTTTGTTTGTCTTGGTATAGTTTTGTATTAGATGTTTTTGTAAATAACTCTTTTCAAGCTAACTGTATATACTGCTTTAATAAGAATATGTTAGAGTGTTAAAAACAAAGGCAATGTTTTTGTCGCCGAAGCTGTACATGGCATTTTATAGAAAAGTAGCTCGCGTAGTAAAAAAGGTTGAACACCACTGGTCTATATGATGTATTATTTTGGAACTCTGGCTGAATTGGAATTTATTGAAATTTGATGTTTGAAATCCTTTGCACAAATTTGTCAATCCATTCCAGTTTTTATTTCAGTTCGACCATTTCTAGCATAAAGGGACAAAAATGTATTGATTACATATTGGAACACCTTACTCTTGTTGGTTGGGATTTGAGGATACAAGATAATGAATGTCCTTGTGGGTCGGTTGTGGTTTCACTTGAATCATTTTTATTGTCAAAATGATTCAAATTGATATTAATAATTTCACACACAATAATGGAATATAATAAAATTTGGTATTCATTTTCATCAGATAATTTTTAGTGGCAAAATTAGGAAAACAAAATTACAACAAATCCTCACTACTGCAGATATACTAATCTAGATATTATCAATTGATAGATATTAATGCTCACTACACAGACTGGGTGGAATCTTAGTTTTATAACCTCCAGTTACATAGCAATTTTTCCTCTCAATAATCTTTAATGATGGAGTTGGCTCTGTGATATTTACATCTTATTGTTTATTTGTGTTCTGTTATTTAAGTTAAACTGTTTAATTTGATTATGAATCTTAACAATCAATTAAAAAAGTAGTGAATTGCTGAAAAAATTTTTATAAGTCTACAGCCAGACATTGAAGAATGCAAAGAAGCAGCAAAAGAATTTGCCTTAAAGTTCGATGTAGGAGGCACATATAAAAGCAGTGCATCATTATAGGTAGACATTAAAGAAGCCAGAAGTTGTGTTATAAGCAGTCTGTGCAGCAGTGATCTAGTGTTGGTGGGCATGAGACTGAACAAAAAAAGTTACAAGCCATTTTGAACTATGCAATTTTACTTACAGTTCAGGGTATCTGTGGCAGCTTTGACAATAGCACAATATCGCTAACAGAAAGTTTTGCGGGTTTCTAAGTTGTACAATGTTAAAAGAATCTTCTTTGCATTCTTTTGAGCCATTTAGGAAAAACAATGAAATAATAAGTCAGGTTTGTGTCATTGTCAAACATATAATGCTGATGAAACATCCCTGTTTTGGCATGATCTTCCAGAAAATATGCAAGCTGCTCTCACACACAGAACAGTCAGCATCAGGATGGATAAAGTGCACAGTGAAATTGTCATCACTTTGTTCCAATGACTGTGGGAGGCATCGGTTGAAATCTTGAAGTGGGTAAGGCTAAAGGCATTAAAAGACGTCATGCACATAATATTGCCCATTGTCTACTACAGTTTGCAAAATACAAAGGATTGGTTCTGCAAGGCATATTGGTCCTGAAGTCAGGATGTATCAAAAAGAAGTGTTAAAATTTTCGGATAACCTGTTTAAGGCAGTTCTGATTCTTAACAATGCTCCTGCACATTCAGTTACTGCAAATCTGTTCAGCAAGGACAGCAAAATAAAACATGGCTTTTCCACCAAATGCAACTTTATTAATACAGCCAGCAGACCAGGGCATCAGATGTAGCCCCCCAGAAGCTCTACAACCAGACGTTTCTCGCTGAGACAATGGTAGTGTCGGATGAAGAAGAGAACACAAGAGGAAGATGAATGTTGGAAAATATTAGCTTATGTTATATCAGAATTGTTTTCAACTGGACCAGTGCAGGAGGAACATTAAAATGAAACTTTAGTCAGGTGCTATAAAAAATTTAAAAAAAAATTCTTGCATGGCACAGATGGTAACATTGACCTTAAATGATTTCAGCTAGAGAAGTTTTTTCTGACTGTACTGAGGGGAGCTGCAAATAATGTGACTACACAAGAAAATATTTGAGATTGGCTGGAACTAGATGAAGACCTTGGATTTCAGCAGCTGACATTCTGCACTGGGGAAATGGCCCCAGTCGAGCATGGAGAGAGAGAGAGAGATCACATCGAGTGAGTGGTATCAGTGGAACTAGCTGTAGATCCAGAAATGAACTGTTGTGTTTGTATACAAATGCTAGAAGTATAAGAAACAAGGCAGATGAAATGGTTGCACTAATTACGTCTGTTCACCCAAAGATTGTCGGAATAAGTGAGACATGGTTGGAAGGGGATGACATCCTGACAGGAATAGAGATGGAAGGGTATGATGTGTTTTGTGAGGATAGAAGGGGTAAAAAGGGAGGGGGGGGAGTGCTATTGATGATGGGAATAGTGCCAGTGGTTTTGAGGCAGTATGGTATGAGATAGAGGTGAATGGAATCAAATACTTGGTGGGATGTTGTTATAGACCAGGTAATGTGGATGGTGGTGATAGTGAAATGTATAGTCAAATTAGCCAAGCAAATAAGAAAAGGGTGATCATTATGGGTGGTTTTAATTATGGCAATGTAGACTGGAATGATGAGATAACAACTGGAAGTAAAGAAAATGAGTTTCTTGAGTTTTTGAGGGATAACTACCTCAGACAGTATGTAACAGAGAGCACACGAGAATTAAGGGTCTTGGATTTGGTCATCTCATCAGAGGATGTAATTATAAATGAGGTGTCAAATCATCTACCAATTGGTGAGAGTGACCATGAGGTGATTACCTGGGTGGTTACCAGCAATGCGAAGACCCCTGTGAGAAAAGGGTATATGTGGAACTACAAGGGGGGAGGGTGATTATGAAGAGCTCAGGAGACAGCTTGCGGGTGTAGCATGGAATGAGGAGTTAGCTGAAAAAAGAGATCAATGCAGCTTGGGGGATTTTCAAAAACTATCTAGTAGATGCAATGTCTAAAATGTATTCCAAGGGTGAGAAAGTTAAATAAGGTAGGTGTGAGATGGATGAATAAAGAGATTAAGCATGCGATACAGAGAAAAAGGGCATTGTGGAGGTAGCATAAGAGAAGTGGAAATAACCAATTTCATGAGGTCTACAAAGACCAGTCAAGGAGGGTGACTTGGTTGGTGAGAGTAGCTAAAGAGAGGTATGAACAGCAGTTAGCTAATGAAGCTAAAACGAATCCTAGGGAGTTATTTCGATGTGTAGCCAGCAAAGAAACAGTGATTATGGAAGGATGACATTGATTGGAGAGAATGGTACAAAGACAGCTGTTGCAGAATGTGTGGTGGAAATATTTAATGAGCAGTTCAGAAAGATCTTTCAATCTTGTGAATGTGACTTCATGGAGAGATTGAGAGCAGTTGATGATGGGGAGGAGAGACTGACTCTAAGTGAGCAAGAAGGGTTTGCAGAGTTGAGTAAACTAGATGTAAATAAGGCTGTGGGACTTGATAATATATCACCGCGTATTCTGAAGGAATGTGCCAGGGAGTTGACACCTGCCTTGACATATTTTTTTAATACAAGTCTTGCACTTGGTGAAGTTCCTAAGGAGTGGAAGGAGGGCAAGATTGTGCCACTTCATAAAGGAGGTGATCGAGCATCAAACTATAGGTGTATCTGTGTGTCAGGTATTGTGGTTAAGTTGTTGGAGAAGCTTGTGAGAACTAGGATCCAGAGTTGGGTTGACAACAATGGTATTATCTTTGATGGACAGCATGGATTTGCTAAAGGGAGGTCATGTTTTAGTAATCTACTTATTACAATAAAGTGACTGCTTCCTTGGACAGAGGAGAAGGATACACAGTAATATACTTGGATTTCGCAAAGTCTTTTGATAAAGTACCTCATGATAAGTTGATAGTCAAACTAGAGCAGATGGGGTTGGATATTAGTGCATTGGATTGGAGACTGGCTATCTGATAGGTATCAACAAATTGTGTATGGGGGGGTGCATATCCAGGAAAAGGAAAGTCACTAGTGGAGTACCTCAGGGGTCTGTTTTAGGGCCATTACTGTTTAACTTGTATATTAATGATATTGGCGAAGATTTGGATGGAGATATTCAGTTGTTTGCAAATGATGCAAAGTTGGGATGAACCATAAAGAGTAGTGAAGATGTTGTGGCCTTACAAGAAGACTTGAATAAATTGAGTGATTGGGCACAGAAATGGGAATGCGAGGTCAATGTTGCAAAATGTAAGGTTTTAAAATTTAGAAAACAAAGATGGGATGCAGAATTTATGCTTGGTGAGAATATATTGTTGGAGGTAGAGGAAATAAGAGATCTGGGGATGATAGTGGATAAGGATCTAAAATTTAAAGGGACACATCGCCAAAATTGTGAAGACAACACAAAGATCAGTGGTGGAGAAGTTCTACAGAGAATAGTGGGAGATCAGGGAGAACCAGAGGTCACCCCTGGAAACTGTATAAAGAGGGTGCGAGTAGGGGAGTGAGAGGCAGGTTTTTTTCGTGAAGAGTTGTGAATGATTGGAATGCCTTGCCTGAGAGTTTGGTGTCTGCAAGGAGTTTGAGTGTGTTTAAGACACGGTATGATGAGATGTGTGTGTGTGATAAAAGGACCTCCCAGATGAGTCTTTGACTCCATGAGGTCTTGGGGTAATAATAATAATAATAACAACATGTTGTTCAACTTTCTACTATGGTAGTCCTTTCTTTTAGTGTTACACGGTGATGAGCATTCAATTTTGAAATTATGGATTCTATTATGGTAGAGGAGTTAGATAATGAAGTAATAGATAAACAGAAACTATCTGTGATTAAGAATGAAGCATTTTTCAATACAATGATGTCCCACTCTGTTTAAAAAGGAAGACATTTAACCAGTGTATATTTCCAGTCATCACATATGGTTGTGAAACTTGGTCGCTAACAAAAGCACTGGCAAATAAACTAACAACAGCTCAAATAAAAATACAAAATTAATAACGGAAAAAACTCACATACAATGATTATTTAATAGTAACTATTAAATAATCTTTTTAATAGTAATAGTTAATTATTACTATTAAATAATCTTTGTACGTGAGTTTTTCCCATTATTAATTTTGTATTGATATGTCTACTCACGGTATACCTCTTTTAAAACTTAACTCAAATAAAAATGGAGAGGTTGATGCTAGGCATCACATTAAAAGATAAGAAGTGAAACACCTGGATAAGAATTCAGACTCTCATCACTGACATCCTTCTTTACCATAAGCAACTAAAATGGAAATAGGCCAGACATCTATCCAGGAGAGAAGATGAGCGATGAACCACTATACACTAGTGGCCAAAATTGTGGAAACCTTTTGGAAAAAGTGTATTTTTGAGGTTCGATGACTCATAACACTTTTTTGGTATAATACCATAAAATTATATATCAATGGAAAGATAATGTAATCAAGAATGTAATGCAACAAAGTTCGTACAATTATAATTGAACAATCTATGAAAAGTTATAGCCAAATAACCATAAAAGAGAATCACAACTTGCTTAGGTTGATATGAAGTAGCTTTCCTTCATTTGAATGTAGCCAATGAGCATGAGTGTTTAGAGAGCCAATCAGGTGTCATCTTGTTTTGCAATGAGCCAATAAGGTCACAGTAGGATTCAGCTATTGATGTCATGTATTGGAGCTGAGAGGAAGACATTTATCACTGTGTTATGTGATTGCTATCAAGTTGGTTGGTTTTTTTTGTGTTCTTTCATTTAGTGAGCTTGTAAAATGTAATAAAATTAAAGAAATGGTGCAAAGAGTTGACTGGTCACCCAGAAAGCGATGTAAAATAGTACTATTAAGTGAACAAGGCTACAGTTATGAAGAAATTAGAAGAAAAATCGGTGGAAACTTAACCAAAGGTGGCATTTCTAAATTTTTGAAGAAGTATAAGGAGACTCAGTCACTACAAAACCAGACTGGTAAAGGCAGGAAAAGGTGCGCAACAGCAAGTGATGATAGAAGAATAGAGAGACTGTGCCTACGTGACAGAAGAAAATCATCTGGGTGTATACAAGATGAAATGGCGCAATACAATGTGAAGTCAAGTTCAAGGACTGTTCGGCACAGACTGCAGGAATTTGGTCTAAATGCTAGAATTGCACAAAAAAAGCCATTTTTTATCTCTCAAACAAAGGTTGAAAAGATTAAACTGGACTAAAACCCATGTTAACTGACAGCGGAACAATGAGACAGTGTTATTTGGAGTGATGAGACCAAAATCTCCCTGTTTGGTAGCGATGGCATAAAATATGTAAGGAGAAGAATCGGAGAAGATTTGCATCCTGATTGTTACACCCACCGTGAAACATTCACTTAGTGTTATGATCTGGGGATGTATGACAGTGAAAGGTGTGGGCAGAATTTGCTTGATTAGTGGCAATATAAATGCCCAAAAATACATAAATGAAATACTTGAGCCCAAACTGAAGCCTTCCGCACGTGATATTTTCCAAGATAATGAAGCATTTATATTTCAACAGGATTCAGCTCCATGTCATGTTGCTGCTGTGTGCAAAAAGTAGTTTCAAGATAATCATATTCCACTGCTGGAATAGCCCAGACCTTAACCCAATCGAAAATCTATGGAGCTGACTAAAGAAACTCGTTAGTCAGTAGCAACCCAAATAGAAGCAATAATTCAATCTTGGTTTCACATTATAACAGCTGCAGAACTAAAAAACTTGGTTCACTCCATGGGAAGGCATTGTAAGGCCGTAATTAACACTAAAGGTTACCCAAGTAAGTATTAACTCACATTGTGAGAATTTTTGTATATCTCATTTTTTCTGTTTCACTTTTCTTCTTTATAACTGCTGTTCTAATAAAAAAAAATCCTTCATAAAAGTTATTGCATTACATTTTTGATTAAATTATCTTTCCATTGATATATAATTTTATGGTATTACTCCAAATAGAAGTGTTGTTATGAGCCACTTTTTTTTGGATTTAACCTCAGAAATACACTTTTACCAAAAGGTTTCTGCAATTTTGGCCACTAGTGTACTAACGAACTGGATTCCAAAAGAAGAGAAACGAGGCCAAGGACATCCTAAAAGAAGGTGGAGTGATGAACTGTCAAAGTTTGTTGGAAAAATTGGTCAACCATTGCCAAGAACAGAGAAAGGTGAAAAGACCTGGAGGAGGCCTTTGTCCAGCAATGGCTGAAAAGAAGAGAAAATTTTTCAGCATTGCAAATGATGGCTTTGATGATGTGATCAGTTATTTTTCATCAAATCAAGAACAACTGGTTGGTGTCTATTCTGACAAAGCTTGACTGTTTTTCAAGTCTGCATTATTATGCTCAAGAACAATTGGTACTCCTGATTCTGATGGTGTGTAATATATATGAGTACAAGCTCTAGGTTCAGTATTTTATGTGAATGAAAAGTTGCAAACCTATAGGTTTGCATTTCTACTTTGATACATTATATAGTACTAATGTACATGGTTGGGCTAAGGATTTTTTTTTTCTATTTTTATTTATTTTGTATATTTTTCATATTTTTTATTTAATTTTTACATAATTCAGGAACCCTGCTCTAGACACCAAATGTGGAACGTTTTCAAGCCACTTCAGATCTCCAGTAAGTGGATTGATGGTTTCAGTATGAGACCACTGCCCCACTTATAATGAAATTTGTTTCTCACCTGTGTTCTAATAATGAATGGTGTCACTGTACTAGAAAGCTATTGTGAAATGTCATTTCCCATATTTCTTGATTTGTTTTTCTGTGATTTGGAAGATATTCAACAAAATTATTTTTATGGAGTTAGATGAAAATTACAATTTCATGATTTAATATTCTTTATAAATAATTAAATCTGACCATCACATTTCTCGTACTTTTAAATTTGTAATGAGCGATATTTGTTATATGGAAATTATGATAGGAAATTTATTTTTTATCATCATTACAATAATTTTTAAATGCTGCTTTTTTAATTATTTAAATGCAGGTTAATATGGAAGAAAGGATATCAAATTTGAGGACTGCAGATTATCAAGAGTGGAATAGTATATTACATCAATTACAGGTAAAGTAAAAGATATTAACAACTTTATTTGAAGTATATCTTTATGGTGAACTAACAAACATTTATAGTGAACGTACTTTCTGTAATCAACTACTGAAAAGTCCTGGTCCTGGCCAAATCCTCATAACACGAGTATTTGTTCTTCAGAAAAAATTATTTTTGTGCTTCCTACAAATTCTCTCTCTCTCAAATTAACAACTGTAGCTTTTCACTACCATCAGTTCCAAATTACGAGTCATCTCACTCTGAGTTAACACTTTTTGCAGATAAAGGATCTTGTCCTATCTCAGTAGACTTCAGTGTATGCAATTTTCATAAAAATTACTCTGCTCCAGAAACAGAAAATACTTAGAATTAACTGTTGGCTTTATAGTTCTCTAAAGAATCCTTCAGTACAAGAATTTGGCCCCTTTCTTTGTCTGAAAAATACAATTTTCTTGTCTTCAATATTCTGTAGTACATGCACTACTATTATTATATGGGCACCCTCCATGGAGTCCTAAAAACTCATCGCAGGAGACCCAAACTGATGTTATATTATACCATCAGTTTGGTTTGTGGTTTAAGTCAATTCAGAATATAGTTTGGCTGGCTGCTAAGTACCAAATTGACAGTGCATCCTCATACCTCTCCTTGAACCCATTAACAGACAAAGCACTCACAACTGACTCTGGCAACCCATTCCATTCATTCACAACTCTCAAGCAAAAAATCTAGTCCTCACACCCCTACTAACCACACCTTTATTCATCTTCCATGGATGACCCTCTCCTCTTAAATATTTTCTGCCACTGTTTTCTCTCACTGCTTGTTTCACTTAATAATCTTTCAAAGTAATTATTACAGACATCCAGAATATTTTATCTTCAGTTTTTATGTCACATCTTTCTTCTATTTCTAAGCTTTTTCAATAGTCTTCAGAAGATTTTCCATCTTTGTGATGTTTGTTTGCTGTGTTACCAAAATATTTTTTACTATAACTTGAAACAAATATTATGCATAGCATAGTTTTCTTATATTTTTCTTTGTATTCTCAGGACATCTACCTTACTTGCTACAACTTTCCATGTCATTTCTTCTTTTCCAAGACTACCTTTTATCCTTTTGAGCCCATGAATGAAGTTCTGATTTTTCTATACTAGCAAACAACTCCACCACATTTCTAGCTGAATCAATGTTTTATTTTCAGATTTTGCTGGTTTTTTAAGGTTTGCTTCTTGTTTTCAAATTCTTTCATTTTTTTTCTCCAGTAATATTTGTATGTTGTCAGTAGTTCACCTCTGAAAGCTGCTCAGCTTTGATTCTTTTTAAAACTTTCATGTTTTATTTTTTAATAAACATGTTTCATGTTTATTTTTCTCTTCAAAATTATATTTTTTATTCTGTTCAGAACTAAAGATAATTTCTTCTTATTTCAAATCTCCTGTGAACTCTTTGTATCCTGAAGTGTGAAGATACCACTGTTATTAATAGTATATAATAAATGAGACTTCTTATTTCTTACTTGTTCACGCATATGAATTTATGCACATCTTTGCTTTGGAACATGGTGTTTGTAATGATAAATTCATGTCCTGAACAAAAATGTGAGCTTTATTCTTTTCTCCAAATAGTCAAATGTTGCTCTGCTATGTACTGTTATTGGAGATGTACCTTTACATCTCCAATAAGTACATGCTTTTTATTCTCCTTTCTATTTGTGTTCTTCA
This sequence comes from Typopeltis vanoorti, assembly GCF_054136105.1. Lineage (NCBI taxonomy): Eukaryota > Metazoa > Arthropoda > Arachnida > Uropygi > Thelyphonidae > Typopeltis > Typopeltis vanoorti. Next base: position 115,578,847 of record NC_143554.1, read on the forward strand.
TTTTGGTAACATCGATTATGTTGACACAATATTTCTCTAATATTGATAGCTCCACCTCTTTTCCTTTTATGCTACTAATGTTGATAGTGCTGCTCTTCATTCTGCTGAGGTCAAGTTCATTCTAGTAGCTGACTTTTCACTGATCATCTTCATGGCCCTTTGACAAAATCAGACTAGGTGATATCCCAGAAGACATGACATTTCATCATGTTATACCATCAGTTTGGTTTGTGGTTTAAGTCAATTCAGAATATAGTTTGGCGGGCTAAGTACTAAATTAACAGTGCATCCTCATTTATTTGGTATCTCCAAGTGCTGTATTATTAGATACCTAATAATGGGGCATGCCACAAAGTGATGACTGAAAATGGTATCAGAAGACCTAGTTTGTTCTTCATATTCCTTATAGGTTATGAAGTGTCTCCTTATAGTAATCTAGTTTTGATCCTAACCTCCTCCTCTCCCCAAATCTTGACCATCATGTTCTTATTCTATTGGTCTCATTTCAGTTCTTTCTAAACCTTTCATCTAATAAATAATAGTTCTGCTACTCTTGGGGGGGGGGGTGATGCATGCAATATTTTATCTATTTTATTGTAGTCATTGGCTAAAATGGTGCTACGAAGATTCCTGAGCTGAGGTTCAAGGGCTGTGTCATTTGAACACAAATAGCCCTGGCTCAGTGAGTGTGATTGCTTATGTACTTTTCTGTATGTGCAGGTTTTCTGTAAATGGAAAAGGATATAATAAACCATTATTCATGTTACTTGTGCATCTAGAAAGGGAAGACAATTGTTACTTTCTCTTTCTATTGTGAAGTTTATTTTAGGAACTTGTTGAGATGCACTAAAAATGTATCCAATGTGTCTGGACCATGAGACCACATAGCAAACACATCATCAACTTTACCATTTTATCATTTATTCTGGTTACGTCTCATGGAAAGGAAAAATGTATAAACAGCTAGATGGGATTGGTATGGGTCTCCCCCCTCACACCTCTTTCCCATCCACTAGCCAGCTGTTTTGAACATTTTGAAAACCAAGCACTCAACACTGCTACACATTTACAGAGTTCATTCAAACCAATGGTCATGCTGTGCTATATTGATGATGTGTTTAATATTTGGTTCATTTTGCACACTCCCTCTACCCCACTGAGGCCTTATTTCATCAGGAAACATCACATTAAATCTGTGTTGATATCTAATATTTCAATGATTCCTTTGTCAAAACAGATATTAGTAGTTACAGGACTTGGTCATTTTCCTCTCTGGAAGGAATTAATTGAATTTTCATCCATTATGTCAAAGATAGAATGCTGTTGAGAATACATATACTGAAAAGTGGACAAACAGATGAATGCTAGAAAAGATCGGTAGAACTTTAAGGATATTGACAGAAGAATGTTTCACATACTTTGGACACATCAGAAGGATGGAAGGAAGATTTCTCAAAACAGTAATAGAAGGTAAAATTCCTGAAAAAAAAGAGGAAGGGATAGACTGTTGATGAGATGGATGGAGTGACTAATCTTCAGAGAGTTGAAGCCTCCAGAAAAGCATACAACAGGACCACCTTGCAAGGATTGGTGTGGCACATCACTGAGCTATTTCCATATTTAATTTACCATCTTCACTAAAAATCATGCCTAAGTAGCTGAAATGTTTTACTCGTTCCACAGGTTCTCCGTTCACAATGCAGTTGACAATTTCAACGATTCTGCTTAATTTCATTGTCTTTGTCTTTTTATTGTTGACTTTCATTTCATATCTATTACAACAGTTATCCAATTTAGTCAGGGAATCTTGCAGACTTGTAGCAGATTTATTTAGAAGTATAACATCGTCCGCATAAAGCAAAGAGCTGACATTAACATCTGCAATTTTGATATCATATTTAATACCACTTTCCTTCATAATGTGATCCATATAAATAATGAATTACAGAGGGGATAATGTACATCCTTGTCTCCACACCAGATTTAACATTAAACCATCTTCCTGTACTTCCTTCAGTTCTAACTGCTGATTTACAACTCAAATAAAGACTAAGTATTGCTTGATATAATGTCCCATTGACACCATATAATTGTAGCGTATTGAATAGCTTCTCTCTTGGCACCTTGTCATATGCCTTTTCCAGATCGACATAACTTAAATACAGATCTTTGTTATATTCCCATGATTTCTCAGCTGTTTGTCGTAAAGTGAAGATCTGATCCTGACAGCCTCTATTTGGCTTGAATCCAGCTTGTTCTTCACCAAGCTTTTCTTCCACAATTTTTTCTCAACCATTTATCGAGTATACTTGCATAAATCCTACCAGGAACACTCAGGGAAATATCTCTGTAATTCTCACATTCAGTTTTATTTCCCTTTTTATATATGGGTACTATGAGAGCTCTACTCCAATCGTTGGGAATTCATCTCTCTGTCCAGGTTTTCTGAACGATGCAGTGCAACACTGTAAGCCTTTTATACCACCATACTTCAGCATTTCTGGTCGAATATCATCTACTCCTGCTGCATTTCCACATTTCAAGCCTCTTGAAATGTGGAAATTTCAAGTAGAAATTTTTCTACTTCAAGTATGGATATGTATTCCTTGACTGTATGCTGCCTGTTGAGTGTTTTTTACCACGGTGCTATCACTGCTTGTTTCATTTAGCAATTTTCCAAAGTAATTACTCCATACTTCAAGGATATCTTTTTCTCCCGTTTTCATGTCACCTTTATCATCTCTAATTTCTTTTACAGCACTCTTTCCTCCATTTCTAAGCTTCTTCAACGACCTCCAGAATATTTTGCCACCTTCTTGATATTTATTTTCTATGTTCTTGCCAAAGCCCTCCCATGACTTTTGTTTGGCTAGTTTTATACAATGTTTAGCTTTCTTACATTTGTCTCTGTATTCTCTAAGAGCACAAGCTGACTTATTTGCCAGGAACTTTTGATATGCTTTCTTCCTTTCCTTCACTGCCTCTTTAAATTCCTGTGTTCACCATGGAATTCTGATTTTTCTATCCTTGCTGACAACCTCAACACATGCCTCTCTGCTTGAATCAATCAGGGTTTTCTTCAAGGCTTGCTACTGAATCTCCAAGGTTTCGTTCCTGTTCTCAAACTCTTTTATTTTTTCTTCAATAATCTTTGTGTATTTTAGTCTACAGTTCACATCTGAGAGCTGCTCAACTTTTATTCACTTTAAAACTTTCTTACATGTTATTCTTTTCAATATAAAATTCAATTTTTTCCTGCTCAAGACTAAATAGTGATCACTTCCAATTACAAATCCTCTGTACACTCTGGTGTCCTGCACAAGGGAGAAAACATCACTATCAACAATAACATAGTCAATGAGACGTTTCTTATTTCTTGCCTCTTCTCTCCATGTGAATTTGTGCACATTTTTATGTTGGAATATGGTGTTAGTAATAACCAGTCCATGTCCTGAGCAGAAATCCAACAGGTATTTGCCATTATTATTAGCTTTGCTCTTTTCTCCAAATTTTCCCAAAATATTTTTGTATGTCTGACATTCATTTCCTAATTTGCTATTTAGATCACCAACAAGGACCAACTTTTCCTTTTTCAAAGTGTCAGTTGTTTTCTCTAAAGCCTCAAAAAATTCCTCCACTTCTCCCTTAATAGAACCTTCTGTGGGGCCATAGGCAAAAATAAGTCTCATTATCCAGTTCCCCATTCTGATATTTGCCCACATCACTCTACTTGAGACTGCCAGCTATTCAAGAAGATTAGCCTTGTATTTAGTGTTAAATACTATGGCTACCCTTCTTTTCCTTGATTGTCATTGCCTGAATATAACATTTCGTATTTATTGCTCAGAAAGATCTCACCAGTTTCTGTCTTTTTTGTTTCAGTCACCCCTATTATGTCAATCTGGAACTTATCTAATTCCTCAGCTAGCTTCATTTCTTTGCCATTCAGGCTTCTTATGTTGATAGTACTGATCTTTAGCTCTGGTGATTGAGTTGGGGTGTATTTACAGATTTGTTCCAGTAGCTGACTTTTCGCTGTTCACCCTGGTTCCCTGGCAAAAACAACGGGGTTATTGTTTAACTGGGCAACGCCCCAGCCGGCATGAAATTTTCTCATGTTGTACGGTATCCTTGCTTTTGCGGTTTGTCATATTTGGCCACTTTGGAAGATCTGCCTCTAATTGTCATGAAGAATATAAAAAATTACATAGAGTGCCATGAATGAGTTTTGGGCTTTGAGGAACATACAATATCTCTTTGAAATGCAGTCTTTTAGAAGAAAACTAAAAATGCACTAGAGCAGAATTTTTATGGAAAACCTAGCAGGCTAGTGCATCAGACTAACAGGCATTTAACAGACTAGTCCATCAGTCTGTTAAAAGTACCAAATTGACAGTGCATCCTCATTTATTTGGTATCCCCAACTGCTCTATTATTAGATACCTAATAATGGGACATGCCACAAAGTGAAAATTAAAAACTGTGATAGAATACATTAATACTGTATATAGAAAATATTACATCTTGATTCTACCCCTTGTATTATTTATGTATTTATTATTATAGACGTGTATATTAATTAGCCATAGTTACCTTAATAAATTGTTAGTGTTACATTGCTGATTTTTCTATTATGTGTGCAAAAGATTTCGTTCTATTCATATTATACAGAAATTGCATATGAAATGTGTGAAAATTTTATGTTAATAAATCATTGTTTATATAAGGTATCCATGGTAGCCTGGCTGGCCGAGTGGTTTGCGTATCTGCTCTCCAGCCAAAAGGCTGCGGGTTCGAATCTTGCCGTGGGCATGGATGTTTGTGTTGTCTGTGGAAATACTAGTGGCGGTGGTTGGCAGTAGATGGCGTTGGTATACTTGCGGTCAGTTGGTGGATTGAGTGGTTGAGACAGAGTTGTAGAGCAGGTACCCTCCCTCGATGAGTCTTTGGACTCCCTGGAGGTGTCAAATAATAATAATATTATTATTATTTATTATCTTATTTGTGTCCCTTTTTTATATTTAAGACTTTATCTTCCATCTTCATCATCTGTTAACTTTATACAAATTCCAGTCTGGAAAATATTAGAATACTGTTCTCACATTAGATTGGTGCACCAAAAAAAAAACCTCTAAAACTCTCAGATGCAGCCTATAAGAGGACAATTCAACTCATTCATGACCTTCTTTCACAAATCTTTTTTTTTTTTTTTCAGTTGAACTAGCATTGATTATTCTTTGACTTATCTCTAATGTGATAGCACAAAAAAACTGCTGATCATCTGAATCCATTCACAGCGCAACTGCAAACCTATCTAACCTGTTTATTCTCTTTTATTGCATCAACCTCTGCTCTCCTGATCCACATCCTCACTCTTTACTAGGGATTACAACCTCCAGTTGTTCAAAAAGAATCAGTAAATTCTTTCTCTCTTTACCTCTCTCCATATATTCAGAGCACTAATATGCTACAAGTTTTACAATATATTGTGTTTAGAAATTATATATAAAAAAAAGAGATAATCGAAAAAAAAAAAACAACTTTGAATGCCTCTCTTAACACAGTGTTACTTCTACTTATTAAGAATTGATTTCTGGTATGATGATTTTTTTTGGGGGTGTTTGTCCTCGATATTTATTTATTTTACTCTACTGCTAGGTTGCATCCAATCAAGTCAAGAACGATGGCAAAGGTTCTCCAAACCTTTATGCAGTATATCTAGAGGTGGGTGATATAGACTAAGTAGAACTGTCGTGAATCTAGAGCAGCAGAAACCACACTAGTTGTTATTAACTGATAGCACAGATGAATGAAAGTTGTGCCTGATGGTTTTTGCTAAGCCCAGAAAGCATAACAACATTTGTACATGAGGCGAGTTTCCCGAAACTATCTTTTTTCAAGGGGGTATGAATTTGTTGATGGTTGGTTTGCATTTGTTTGCTTCAGCATAAGCTGAGAAAGGTTAGAGTTCCAGTCTCAAGCTACTTATCAGTGTGCTAAATTCTTTTCTTGGATTATCTTGGCACAATAAACCATAGCTTTGGATAGTAGGTGGGAAATTAAGTTACAAAAATTATTCCAGTGAGAATAATCCTGTAACTCACTTGAAACATATTTTACAAATTATAATAAATAAATCATGTGTGTAATTCATAGACAAAAATCATCTGTGGGTTCAATTGTTGTGATGTCTGTATATGATTGCTCTTGCATTTATCAATTAAACTTCATTTTGTTAACAGCTGTTGCACTAGCATTTCATAACAGTGCATTATAAAACAGGCTTTTATTAAATCACTTTTACTAATTGTTTAATTAAATAAGCATTAGCAAAAGTCAGGATTAGGGTGCAAAATACAATTTTCTCAAATCATATCCATACTTGTTCTTTGATATATGTTGTTTTTATTAGTAGCCTGCAGTTTTAGCAGGTAGAATGTGACAGTAGATATTCTTGAAGTTTTGGTTTTTCATTTAGGAAAGATTTATCATATGACACAAAAGAAGTATGGTAGTCAGATAATGTATCTCTCTTTCTTTTTTGAACGCCTTCCAAACTAACTAAACCTTCAAAATTATCTATTTCCATTTTTTTAAATGCCAATCTCTAGTGGAGAACTCCATAACCATATTTTAAATCTAGGGGAATTCCTCACCTATTCTTAATATTGATAGTACCTTTACATCCAGACCACACGAGTTTTTGCTTTGTGGAATAACTTACTTGTTTTTGTATAAAAAAACTTTTCTTTCGTGGTATCCAGGAATCTTTTCTTCTCCAAAATTGCTTCTGAAAAAAAAAAAAAAAAATTCTAGATATATTCCCTTTCTAGTTCCCAACTATTGAAAATCAGTTTATTTCTGAGTGATGTTCCAAAATGTGATCTAAAAATTCTTAATTATGCAAGGAGGGACAATTGGTTGATCCTTTTTCAGTGATATTACATGTGCTCTCATACAGACACTCCAACTTATTTCTCCTGTAAGTTTGTAGAATGAAGGTTCATTCAATTGATAATATATTTATCATATAGAATCTTAAAATTCTTAACACTCCTTGCATTAACAACACATTCTAGTAATGCATTCCATTCACTGACAGTTCTCCATGTGAAACATTTACTCTTCACACCCTTCTTCACCACACTTTTACATAACTTCCAGGAATGACCTCTGGTTCTTCCCCTCTCACTTTCTATTCTTTTTATAATCCACTCTGGATTAATCTGATAAAATCCTCTCACTATCTTAAATGTCTCTATCATATCACCTCTCTTCCTCCTATTCACCTAACTCTGCAATCCCCATTTCTTCAACCTCTCCATAGGCACCATTCCAAACTCCTGATATTGTCTTAGTCACTCATCTCTGGATCCTCTCCAGTGTCTCCACATCACATTGAAAACCAGGTGACCAGATCTGAGCACAATAGTTCAAGTGTGGCCTGATCAGTGCCTTAACAATGCCACAACCACTTCCATATCCTTGCATGTTAGAGACTTCTTATCATAGCAACACTACAATGTGCACCCTTTGCAATGATAGCAATATGTCCTCTAAACTTCAGATTACTGTCAACCATCACTCCCAAATCTCTAATCTCATCCACTTACTGCAGTACGGCACCATCGATATAGTACACAGCCTTATATTTCTGCACTCCAAAATGCAACACCTCGCACTTATTGATATTAAAACTACAAGCCCACTCTTTTGTCCAAGTAAAAAGTCTATTCAAATCTTCCTGAAGGGGTTTAACATCAGCAGTGCTACTTATAATTCTTCCCAACTTTGCATCATCAGCAAATAACTGAAGATCCCCAGTCAGTCCACATCAGTGCCAGATTACCAAATAGCCAGAGTAAGCACAGCACCAGCCTATGGATTCCATGCCGTTTACAGGCCCATGAAATTGGATCAAACTAATATTGATTTGATCTTGAAAGAAAATTTCAGTCAAGCTTTCTTAAATTGTTTCCAAAAGATAGAAAATATGAATCAATTCAAAGAAACAAAAACTTTACATTAAAGACTCTATAGAGAAAACTGGATCAACGGAGTCAGCAAATCTCTACGAAAGGAAACAATAGAACTTTAAATGGCTGTCGATCTTCTGAGATCACTGCTCGATTTTTTAACATCACAAAGAGAAATGTTTGATGATTACGAGAGGAAGGCAAATGAGAAAATCGATGCACAATACACTGATGAAAGCAAGCGTGTGCGCTTAAGAAAAAGATATGACGATGATGAAGCAGAAGAGGTTGTGCTTCGAGGAAGAGAAAAGTTCAAGATTGAAACTTACCTACCAATATTGGATAAATTATTTGCAGAGCTTTCCCATCGTATGGAAGCATATAACAAAGTTCATTCTCTATTTGGGTTCCTCATTGAGTTCCCATCAAAGACAGATGCCGAAATTAAAGAAGTTGCCCAAAGATTTAGAGAGAATTATCCTGAGGGCATCGAGTTGGAATGTGCAGATGAAATGGTTCATTTCAAGTATTTCATATCACATTTAGAAGATTTCAAAGGTGATGAAACAGTGCCAGCATCGCGATCATACAAACCCATTTTTGAATATATGGTGTAATCAACATTCCCAAATGTTATGACAGCATTAAGAATTTATAAGTGTCTCATGATCATGAACATTACTGGTGAACAAATCTTTTCAAAGTTAAAACTGCTGAAAAATTGTCATCAATCTTCAATGACACAAGAATGACTGAACTCACCATTATAGCCACTGAATATAACATCTTGCAAAAGGTAGACTTCCTAGGTATCCTGAAAGATTTCACCACAAAAAAATTGAAGAAAGTAAATGTTTAAAGTTTTATTTGTTTATTAAAATTAAAAATTCGTTACTTTTTGTTTAATAATATTGTGTAATATTGTTTAATAATATTTAATAATTATTGTTTATTAACATATGTTTATTTGTTTAATAACATTAATGATTGTTAATGTTTGTTTTGTGTAATAAAAATTGTTGGTTGGTAAAATTAAAAACGTATTAGGAGATAATTTGCGAGGGGGGGGGCAAGATTTCAACTGCCTAGGGCCTCCACGGGGTTTAATCTGGCACTGGTCTACGTGATATATCATTACAAACAAGTTAAACAGCAGGGGGGGGGGCAAGAACAGAACCCTGGGATATGCCACTGGTTACCCTTCTTTTTTTGAGACACTGCTCCATCATACACAACCTGCTGGTATCGTTTAGAGAGCCAATCTCTGATCCATCCTTTGCAGCTTGTACACCAACTTATCATGTGGTAATCTATCAAATGCTTTTGCAAAGTCTAAGAATATCACTGTATATGACTCTCCCTTACCTAACACACCTTATCATAAAATGCAAGTAAGTTATTACTAAAACAGGACCTACCCTTTACAAATCCATGCTGACCTTCATAAGGAATCCTATGTCTATCAACCCAATTCTTGATTCTATTCCTTGCCAATCTCTCTCCAACACCTTGACCACAACTGCAGTTATACAGATTGGCCTATAGTTGCTGTCTTAGAACTATGCTTGTGGAGTGGTAATATTTTGTCTTCTTTATGAATCCTACCCACTGCAAGACTTTTATTAAATAACCAGGCTAAGGGCATAACCAACTGTGGTGCACATTCCATAAGAATATGTGGTGATATGGCATCCATTCCCACAGCCTTATTCACATCTAACCCAATCAACATCTGATACACCTCTGTTTCTTTCACTTCCAATTCTTCTAATACTTGCCTCTCTTCTATATATTGCACCAGATCATTTATACCAGTATGATATACACTGATAAAGTGCTCACTATTCCACTATCCTTTGCAGCTGTTAGTCTGCTGCCATGACTATCCACCAGTGTTGATCTGCCATAATTATTCTTCCTCTTACTTGCTATGTACCAGAAAATTTCCCTTGAGTTAACCTTGGCCTGACCAGCCAATCTCCTCTCACACTGCACCTTTTCTTTCTTTCTTTACCATACTTGTCACCTTTCTAGCCTGCACTATACTCTTCATGGATCTGATCACCAATCTCTTCCACAGCATTTTCTTTTCCAGCAGCTTGATTATGATTTCTGATTTATTTGAAAAAAAAAAAATATATATATATATGGAAGAAATGGATATAATACCAGAGAGAGAAATTTAGTTTGCAGACACATTATGCATGCATATACAAAATATTTGAAAGTGGCATACCTTATATCAGAATCAGAAATCAATTATGTTGAATTCACTGCAATTTTAATTTCAAAATTATTTTACTTCATTTTCTGATTTTTTATATTCATTATTATAATTATTCTGGTTAAATATGTCTTTAAAGTTAATTTTATTAAAATATATCCTGTAGGAAGAAATAATAACATTAAGAGAAATAAGAAGAAGTGAAGTAACTGATATGCAGACTTTAAGGCAACAAGTCATAGAGCTTAAAGAACAGATTGATAATAAGGTAATGATTACGTATATTTATCTCGTTAAAATTGTATATATAAGGAAAAAAAAATTACTGGATGCATTTCTTTTTCTCAGGCATGTATTCATTATCTGAATACATGCCTGGTCAGCAGAAGAGGGTTAAACTTATTTTTTTAAAAACCCATCTTTTATCCTCCCCCCATCCACAAAGAACAGTAATTTTATGTTGTTATTTAGCCATAAAGAATTGCAGCCAGCTGGAAATTATGAATAGAAATTCTTTTTGTGTTATAAAAATTTGTAATTTCTTCCCTTAATCAGTTTAATTTCTCAAGGAAAACAGTTTAACATTTTTTTTCATATTAATTGTGCTTGTGTGAAGAAATAATAATTGTTCTTGAACTGGCTTTTCTTTTGGTGTTTTGGATAATTTTTCTTTTCTGTCAAATTTATTTAACTGGTTCCCCACCATACCAGCTTTGCTTATTTTGTTGTCATCTTTAATTTTTCATTTTCACTAAAATTGTACCTAAATAGCCAAAATGTTTTCTGTGTTCTTGCTCATTTTCATATCAAATCCATATCATTAGTTATTCAGTTTAATTACAGTCCTGTAAAGTTGAAGCAGATTTATTTAGGAGTGTGTGACATCATCTGCATAAAGTAAAGAACTAAAATGATTATTTTTAGTTTTGATATCAAATTTAACACTTTCCATGCGAGTCACAAAAAATGCCATGAGTAGGTGGTGCAAAATTTTCTATTACCATGAGTTTGTGGTTTAGCAATAAAAAAAAAAGCCCATGTTTTATCATTACACAAGAACTAATATGGTCTGTAGCATCACTAATAATCAATTTTTCTAGATGTTCTAAGGCAGTCTTGTTTTCTGAAAAAGTAACTCTTGGGTTAATGCCATTAAGGCTATTCACTAATGGCATCTCCAATTGAAGCTAGCATTTTCAAACGTGAGTTACATTTTTTGATTTGGGCATGGCTTCAAATTGTCATTGAAACCTTGAATAATCACTGTTATCAAACTGTATCACTTCCATCTAGCATGCATACTATCATCACTTAATTTTTTTTTAAGAAAATATTTTAATCAAATAAACCGTGTGCAAAATTAACTTGGCTATTCATCACTAGGCACCTTGCAGTTATCACCATGTAGCAGCAACTGATACACACACATCATTGTTTGAATAATATGTAAAAGTTTCTGATTGTTTAATAAAAATGATGCGTTCATGTTGTGAAAAGCATTATGAGGATTTTCAAGAATGCTCTGACCAAACATTTTAGAATATTTTCATTCTGAAAATTTAAATATGATGACTCCAACACTGGCATCATCAACACTGAGAATATTGAAGCTTTCTATGATACCACCATTGGAGTCATCATATGAAATGAGTTAAGGTCACCTTCTTTCATAATGTCATTCACATAGGTGATGAATAACAGTGGAGCAGGCACATCATTGCCTTACAAGTAATTTTACATCAAATTATTTAATTCATGAAAATACCTATGAAAAGACATGATGTAAAAACAGTGTATGAGAAAATGATTAGGAGTTTCTGAAAGAAACAGAAAAAACAATAAGGCCATTTATTAACCACATCTGGTTAATAATATGGCAATATATTTCAATATGGATGAAATATATTTCTCCTTATGCACTTTGTATCCATCATATATTTCAATATAATATAATGGTAATTGCAATTTTAAGCATCCATGAAAACTTTGACATGTATATGCATCAAGGCCAGTTGGGTGGTTAAGAGGACTGTCTTCATCTTGATAACAGTGCGCCCCTCTTAGAGAGATTTTGGTGCACCATCCCAAATGCGAGAACAGTATTTCAAGGTTGAGTGGATTTGGGATTTATATGATATTAGAAGTTGTGCAGGTGAGAAGTAATGTCTTGAATGTAAAAGAAGACACCAAGGTTTTTTTGGGGAAAATGTGGATGGAATGTGTTGATGCTACCCAGAACAACTGAATGTAAAAGTCAATCCATGAAGAGAAAACTGATCTTGACTGGAAATATGAATGTCATCAGAAATCAGTGGTAGTGAAGTAAGATCTTTCTTCTGAGAAATAAGACAGGATTATGTGGTTTGGTAACACTGAAATTTTCACTTTTTCACTCCCACTGGAGAAATGGTGAGGAGATCAGTATGTTGAAGACATTGGTTATAAAAGATACTGAAACTCAAATCATTTGCATAGTAAAGGTTTCTCAAGGGGGTGCTTAAGGGTCAAAGCTGTATAACTGAGAGGAGACCTCCACATAGCCTTTAAAGGAATGCGGAGAACCGACCAGGGCTTCTGACCTAATGTCCAATCCTCACCTTCTCATGGTGCACCCTGTTGGGTATCTACTTGGATACTGAATGAACGAGGATGGGCTGGCAATTTGGGATTTAGCCGACCAAATTGTATTCTTATTGGTTAAACCAAAATAAAAAATGATGGTACAACATGACAAAATTTCATGCCGGCTGGGGCATCGCCCGGTTAAACAAGGTCCCCGTTGTTTTCGCTAGGGAACCAGGGCGAACAGCGAAAAGTCAGCTACTGGAACAAATCTGAAAATAAACCCCAACTCAACATCACCAGAGTTAAAGATCGGTACTATCAACGTAAGAAGCCTGAATGGCAAAGAAATAGAGCTAGCTGAGGAATTAGATAAGTACCAGATCGACATAATAGGGGTGACTGAAACAAAAAAGACCAAAACTGGTGAGATCTTTCTGAGCAATAAATACAAAATGTTATATTCGGGCAATGACAATCAAGGAAAAGAAGGAGTAGCCATAGTATTCAACACAAAATACGAGGCTAATCTTCTTGAATGGCAGTCAGTCTCAAGTAGAGTAATGTGGACAAATATGAGAATGGGGAACTGGACAATGAGACTTATTTGTGCCTATGGTCCCACAGAAGGTTCTACTAGGGTAGAAGTGGAGGAATTTTTTGAGGCTTTAGAAAAAGCAACTGACACAATGAAAAAGGAAAAGTTGGTATGGTCACTTAAATAGAATGGGAGAGGAAAGATTAGCAAAACAAGTGTTCTCTGCCAGGTGGGCAGGAAAACGACCCAGAGGAAGACCAAGATATAGGTGTATTGATACGGCACAAAGTGCCTTAGACGATAGAAATATAAGATCTGATAATGTTGGAGTCTTGACAAGTAACAGAGTGATTTGGAGGAAAATTGTAGATAGGAAGTTAGTAATGATGTAATTTTTTCATGTAGTACTGTCATATCCTGTACACCCCTTGAGGGTACATGGCAGGAATTTGATGATGATGAGGTTTCTCAAGGGATGGCATATACTGTTACCAGTAAAACTATATAGGATTAAAGGTTAGTGAGAGAGAGAGATCATTAATATATATGAGACAGAGTTGGAGTTGAAAGCACAAAGCCCTGTGGTATTCTTTGTTGATAGAGAAATCTGAGTGGATTATCCACCATGACATGTAGTGGATGAACTTAAAGTAAAGTGGCACCCCAGTCACAAAGGATGGATCTTATGGTCATATAAGATGATAAATGAGTAAGGCTTATATACAGACCCAGCATGAGTGACCATGTGTCTTTCTCCATACTTTTTTTTTTCATTGTCTTGTGTCCAGTGTCGAAAGATGGATATGGTTGACTAGGAAATTGCTGTGGAATGAGAACAGCAGAATCCATATTGTAATTGGTAGGCCTCCAGGTAGTGAAGAAGTTGACTGTTGATAACCCTCTCCAATATTTTTGAGAGGATTTAAGTGACAGCAATGGGAAAATAGTTTGATGACTGATCTTATCTCCCTTTTTAGGGTTATGCTGGACTGACAAACCTGTGCCTGGTTGGCCAAGTGGTTAACATACCTTCTCTCCAATAGACTGTGATTTTAAATCCTGCATGAGCAGGGATATTTGTGACTGTCTTTAGGTGGAAGATGAATTTTATTGCCTAGTATGAGACCATGCCCCACTTATTGGATGCCTGAAGTGGTTGAAAAAGTTCCATGTTTGTCTTAAAACAGGGTTTCTATACTATATAAAAAATAAAAATCCTTACTTTCTTCCATCTATGATAGTGATATACTATAGGTTTACCTTTTGAGGATGGGATCACACACAAAAAATTATATTCACACACACACACACACACACACAGACCACTTGTTTCTATGATGTTGAGATGCGTCTGACAGTTTGTATAGGATGTACAGGCTTTTAGCATAATTGGAAGGATACCATCTGGACCAGGAGACTTAATAGTATCTAGATTGAGGATATTGCTGGTGTTTCAGGTGAAAAGTCAGAAGGGAAATGCAACGAGTTGCTGAGTCCTATCCCTGAAATCATCTTATTTACTGTTCTAATGCCAAAGGACAAGACTGACATTGGCTGGGTAATCAATCCACACAAATGTAAATAAGATTGTTACAGTTGTCAAGGGTGAGCTAACATCTACAGTATATTTGAAGAGATAGTCGGTTAAAAATATATGATGTAGTTAGAATGATAAAGATTATTCAGTATTCTAGTTAGCAGAGGAACACTTTGTATTAGATCATTGCTGACAGCAAATAATTTGGCTTTTCTTCTGGTTTGATATGTGAAATTATAGAAGAGAAAACAGTGTGAATTGTGAACATTAAAATCTCTAAGGAAGTAAGATGATTCTGATTTTTAGTGGAACCTGTGGCATAGTAATTAAATAATAAAGTAACACGTAAAAACCACAGTGATATCTTTAATTAGTAAAAGGACAGATATTTCGTACTAAAATTAATAGTACATCTTCAGTGTCTGTAATAGAAATGAATTGTTACACCCTGATAACTTAAGAATGTGAAATTTTCAGTTATCATGATTTAACAAGAGAAGAAATAAAAATCCCGGTATAGATGACTAAGTAAGCAAGCTTGTTCCTAAGCAGATATCGTTCAAAGCGTTTGAAAGTAACGAATATAAAAAATAATAAAAAAATAAAAAAAGGAGGGAAATTTATTACAGTTGTGATATGATAAAGTAAGGTTAAGTAAAGCAAAGAAGATTAGTCATAATATTTTGTATGTGAGAGGCTAGTTTTTACACTTGAAATAAGAGATTAAAGATTCGAGTTAATTCTTAAAAAATTTTGGAAAGGGGATTAATTTAGTATAGATGACATAGAGGTTAGCTTAAACCAAAGCTCAAGGTCATAATTCCCGAATTGAGACTTTGTCACGTGTCAGTCGCGTGCACACGGACCGCATGATGTTTTGGCAGAAAAACGCCACTCTAATTGGTCAGTGAAATCGACTCCAGTAAGGGGGGAAGAAAAGAAATTGAAGGTTCTGGTAGGGGTCATGGTATAAAAGGGCTAGGAACTCCTCCCCTCCCCCACTCACAGAGGCTTTTTTCCTGGGAGTTTTCTTCACAAGTCTTCGTATAGGTCTCACGTGGTTTTCCTGAGTGACGGGTTAGGAGTTTTCTCCGTCCGACACAATAAGGAAACAAAGTGTGCCGGATTTCGATTCTGTGTTCCTATTGTAAGAAATGAGGGACACCGTTTAGTTAAAAAGAAAGAAGATAATGTCAGTGTGTTTCATCGTCCACTGGTCGTAACAAGAGAAAGAAAACTCTATAAAGAAGTCAGTGCCCACATGGTTAATTTCACAGCCATAGAATAGATGATCCTATGTATGTCCTTGATTGAAGAATGTAAGGTAATGATTGTGAAAGCCCATCTTAGTGCCAAAAGAACTTACGAGTGATAAGTTATAGAAGAGTTCGTCCTAGGAAGGTAAAATATCTGAAAAGGGTAGAGACCAGTGTAGAAGACCCAAGTCAAAAGGTACTGTAAAATCTCGTGTCAATTCAAATCATAAGTAACTATAGTCATTGTTCAATTACTGAACAGTTGAAAGGATTAATGAGAATTATACTAGGACTTGAGTATGATCAAATACTCATGTCAAACTAGAATAAAAATGAGCTTGTTACTATTAATTAATATGAATTCATGTGCCTAGAGATTTATGCAAGTACATTGTATTTTAATTAAGAGAGTTTTAAAGGTCAAAAGTGTGTATTAGCTCAGTGAAAGGATTATTTAATACATATTGTCTTAGTGAGAAAATTAGAGTAACTGATTATATATATCCTAGAAAATACAGAATTATAGCATGATCAAATCAGTAAGGGGTTAGACAAAGGATCAACTAGTTCTAGGATTATACATGTTTGTATGTATAGAATCTGTTAAGGCGATATGATCAAAATTCTCATGTAGGATCTTAACCTAATACTTGTGTTTGGCTAGTGAAAATTTGTATTATATATTCTTAGTATTGAAACGAGTTTTATTTGATAAAGAGGGACACAACATAAATGGTGCAGCTGGCAGGATGTAGTTTAGCTAATTAAATCCTAATTACAAGTTATTCACAGCAAGTTGGTTTTGGGTGCAGGTCAGACAACCGAGAGGAAAAAGTTTAATTAAGTGTTGTTGAAAATTTTAAAGAGTAAATTACTGTGAAGTGGATGCAAGTATGATTGATCCCCTTTAGTGGTTTAGGCATGGATAACAGCGAATTTTTTCGTTATATTAACCCACAGCAGGTGTTCCCACAATTTTCGGGCGAGGAGACTGATGATGTCCTAATTTTTTTAGTTATATAGAAGAGCTTAGAACAGTTGGAGGATTGACTGATTTTCAGTTGTTAGTCTTGCTCCAGAGTAAACTGGTGGGAAAAGCTAAAGCTTCCTGTATTCCTCTCCCATTCTCAAGGAAACCCTGGATTACTCCCAATTGAAGACAGTCCTAATTTCTGAGTTCTCAAAACTGGGAAGCTTAGGACCTAACTTGTGGAAGCTGCAGAAAATGGTGCAAAAGGAGGAGAGTGTGTCCGACTTCCACAACAGGTTACTGATCCTCTCCAGTACCCTAAACGTCTCAAGTGAAGACAAGCACCATTTGGACTGGGCAGTCTTTCAACACTTTAGGATTGGACTAAGACCAGAACTGAAAGAGACGGCTTTCGGTAAGGAAATAACTCACTTAGAAGAGTGCTATGCCGCTGTAAAGGAGAAGGAACAGATGCTCGGAGGCATTCGTCCCGCATCTACTGCCAGCTACATTAATGTGATTAAGGAGACAAAGAGTTCCAACTGCGAGAACAAAATTAAGAACGAATCTAGCTCATGTATAGGGATGAATAAGGATCAAAGGGATAGTGAGGAAGTAAGAGAAAATTCAGTCAACACTAATCAAGAGGCTGAAATTAAAATGAACATCCCAAAACAAGTAGGGCTAACAAACATGGAAGAAGTATGTCCTATAATTAAACAAGAAGTTGAACGACTTCAACAGCCTGTAATGGACCATCTTGATGCTGTACTGAAACAGCTGGTGGCAGTCACAGATAAGACTTCAAAATCATCTATCCCTCAACCAGAGAAGACTAATGAATTCATCAGACAAGAAGTAGAAAGAATTCTACAGCCTATGATAGACCTTCTTGATGCTGCACTAAAGCAGCTGGCAGCAGTGACAGAACAGAAACCCGAGGAGTCTACCTAAATTTGAACAAAGTAGTGTGCAAGGAGAAAGAAAGGAGACTCCTCAATGTTTTAATTGTGGCAAGATTGGGCATTTCGCCCAGAATTGTTTTAGTAACAAGAGACCCTCCAATAGAAATAATAGATATGAGCCGAGATTTGGGCACACTCCTCATAATTTTGAAGGTAAACCATGGAGGAGAAGACAAAGGAATCATGAACATCTAAGAAGATCGAGAATGAAAATCAAAGGGAATATACATGGATGGTATTGTAACATATTGCTAGATACTGGTTCCTGGGCCTCTGTAATTACTGAAGATTATCTTCAAGAAATAAAATCCGGTGTATGGCAAGGTAGTTATAAACTAAAGAGACCGATTAGATTATCAGGAATCTCAACATCAGAGATATATGTAACAAAGAAGGTTAGAGTAAAATCGTACTCACATGAATTTAACATGAGTGTTTGGCAAGATTTGTTGGTCCTCCCTAGGACATCTTGCCCAAGTGCACAAATCATCTTGGGAATAAATTTTCTAGAGAAGTATTAAAGTATTAACCGACACAGTCAATTCTTTATATGAAGATTACCCTCCAGATATCGCAAGGATATTCGAATATGTCATCCACTCAGGTTATTTCAGTTGGAAAAACAAAATCTACAAACAAATCAAAGGTACTGCCATGGGTAGCTCTCTGTCTCCACCTTTGGCAAACTACTATTTGAAGCAATTCTAAGATACTATGTTCTCATCCAATTCATCCTCAACCATCTCTTTGGTACCATTACGTTGATGATGTTTTTGCTGTTTGGCCACACACTGAAGATGAACTTTCCACTTTTCTACAACGGAGAAATAACTTTCATCCTCGCATCCAATTCATTATGGAAAAAGAAAACTCTGGTACTTTGCCATTTTTGGACATCCTCCTTACTAGAACGTCTTCTAGTAAGAATTTTATCATTATGCTGCAAGCAAAGTTATTCTTCCACATTCGTTCTTTCTTTTGCTTGCAACATAATGATAAAATTCTTTTGGATTGCCTTTAGCTTGCATGGCCAATTTCTTTTCATACTCCGTTTTAGTTTTTCTCACAATACTCATTACTTTTCTGGCCTGAGCTTTATATATTTCATAACTCCTCTCACTCTTATTCTTACGATATTCTTTCCACATCATCTTCTTCTTGTGGATCTCTTGCTTAATAAGGCTGCACATCCATTTCACTCCCAACCTGTTTATTCTTCGAACACTAGGGATATATTGAGATACCACCTGATTTAAGCACTTTTCCATTCAGTAACTGATACCATAGGACCAAAGATAGTATTATTCTAAATCAATCATAATTTCCAGCTTTGTAGTTCAGCATTTATCCAGTTTTAATCGGAGCTTCAATACAAATAGATACTTCCCGAGAAAGAACAGCATGATCACTGTCACCAATTGGTGGTGGTAAAACAGCTATATTCTTGACAGAGATCCCTTCTGACGCTATGAGAAAATCCAACACTCTTTGACCTCGAATTCCTTCTTCCACATGCTGCTTGAGAAAGTTGTCTCACAACAATTCAATAAATTTCTGTTCTTTCTGATCATGAGATTTTTGTTCTACCCAGTCAATGTTTGGAAAATTAAAGTCACCCATAATGATCATTTGCTTGGTACCCATGAGGCTAAATTGGCAATGCATTTCTTCGTCCCCTACAACTGAGCCACTAGGTCTATAGAAACACCCCACCACATATTTCATTCTGTTAACCTCCACTTCACACCAGATAGACTCAAACTCATTGCTACATGGGACATTGTTACCATAATTGTTTTCTTGTATTTCTAAGTCATCTAACTGGACTTAAGTCATCTGATATCATTAGTAGTACTCCTCCTCCTCTCCTATCATTCCTAAAAATAGTATATCCATTACACACTCGATTCCACTTATCATATCTAAGTCTGATAGCCAGGTTTCACTAATGTCAACAATCTTAGGCCACATAGTATTCAATAAAGCAACAAACTCAACCCCATCGTTTCTAATGCTCCTGGCATTTGTGTATAGACAATAAGTTATTATCTAGCCTATTCTTATAATTAGATATGCAATCTACTTGGTCTCTTTTCTAGAATTTTCTCTTTTCCCTCCCCAGATATATTTAAAAGGTCCGAACCCAAAGCATATTTTCCACTCCTTCCCCAGATACATAACCATGTTCAAAGGCATTCATATCTTTATTACATTTGTATACCATAGCTGAACTTTCACATACATTTTTCCCATTGCTCCCTTGGTGATCTAGTTTCCCTGACTTTGTATTGGGTCTCATATCAAGAAGTAAAGCAAGAAATTCTAATTTCTCCAGGTTTCTGATGCCAAGTGAATTCAAGTGCAGGCCATCATTCTTATACAAATCTTTTCTGCCATCAAACACACCCCACACATCTAAAAACTCACATCCATATCTTCTACGTACCCTGCACGTGAAATCATTTGCTATCATCGCCCTCATTAACTCAGTACTATCATATCTAGGTAGTAATCCTACAATTTTTACTCTTTCACATTTCTTTCTCGCTTCTTCCAACAGACCTTTCATATCTTCTCTCATACTATGTTTGTAACCACTTAAATTATTAATACCTACCAACACTACCATTTCTTTTACATTTATTTTTTGGTTTTCAATTACATTTGTTATATTTTTAATTTTCGCTCCTGGGAAACTAGACCCCCTCGGCAAGCGCAGATTTTAAAATTGAGTCACCATACCATATTACCTCTTTTTTCTTAGATATTAACTGACTTACCTTGTTGTTATTAATATTTTGATTTCCATGTTCATTTCCTACCTGTTCTTGTTCTCATCCTTTTTCTTATCCTGTCGAAGTTTAGACAAATGTTTTTTTCCACCTTTTCCAATTCCCTGGTCGATTTCCTAATAATTTCTTTTAACCGAGCTATTTCCAATGTCAACGTATCCCCAGATAAATTATTATCATGACTGCAGCAATGCTTTTGTTCAGACAAATGCTCTCCTCAGTAGCAACAACTTTAGCTTTAGCCACTGACTTGTTATGATGGGATTTTGGTGCCATTTTTAAGAGTAGTAAAAACTAATAATATTTCTGAAATTATGTTACAAAATGCTTTAGTACAATAAGTATGCTAAAAACTACAATAATATACTAAAAATACACCAGTTATTTAGGCAGGATATGAGTTGCACTAGTAAATGAAACACTTGATGATCCTCAAATTGTGGTCTTTGGTGGAAAATGAAATGAATTTTATATTTGCACTATCCACATTTATTTGGTATGAGCTGTTGTTTGCTATTAATAATGTTAGCAGAAGATTACAAAAAAATTCAAAGAAAGTTAAGTTGGGCTATTTCACTTTTAAAAGGATTAAAAATAATTGAAAACATTTTAGAGAAAATATTTTTCTAAATCCAAATAAACTGTGAAATATGCAACAAAAGTGACATTTCAATAAAATACAAGGAAATTAGAATCAGGAAATGAAAACATTTGCATGGAGGAGAACATTCACAAAAGAAAAGGTTCTGTGAAGGAGATGATATACATATAAATAAACCCAAAACTAATTCTCACAGACACTATTTTCTAGTCATTATAGATCAGTTTATTGCCTCGACTGAAGAGTGATTTGAACAAATTGAGCAACATATTGCTATTTTCAGTTTTTTATGTGATATCTGAGCATTGAAAAATTTTCAAGAAGAACTTAAGAAAGTCTGGATCTAGTTATTGCTTTAAGAGAGGGTGAAAGTTGCAATATAAGTGACAGCAATTTATGTGATGAAATTACAATATTATTTTGTAATATTTTCAGTGATAATGATAATTTAACATATATGATTCC
Source organism: Typopeltis vanoorti (assembly GCF_054136105.1). Taxonomy (NCBI): domain Eukaryota; kingdom Metazoa; phylum Arthropoda; class Arachnida; order Uropygi; family Thelyphonidae; genus Typopeltis; species Typopeltis vanoorti. Next base: position 115,600,733 of record NC_143554.1, read on the forward strand.
ATTATGGTGTTTGAGCATGGTATGCAAAATTTCATTTCCAAATTTGTTCTGAATATAAAAATTATATGGTTAAGAAAGTATTTAACGAATGCAGTTTATGTATAAATATAGTGATTTCTCTAGGTACAGCGACTAGAGGGACAAGTCGAAAAACAACATCATGAATTAGAAGACAAATTATCCAAAAGGTTAAGTGAAGAATGTTGTAGAATTGGTCAAAGTGTGGAGGATGCCATGCAGCAGTGTTGTCAGCGGTTGTGTGGTAATGTTTCAAGTGTATTATTAGTAAGTACAGCATTGCTTAGTGGTTATTATTTAGATTGTGCATTTCATATTCTTTTAACACAGTCAGCTCTCCCTATAGCAAACTCACTCACTATTCAGAAGTCTGATCAAAGCTCCATAGGTACAGTGATATGCTAAAAGAAATTTACTATGGCAAACAGTTCCCCATAACAAACTGTTTATGTGTTTGTTATAGTGAAGTTTATTATAGTGGTGCATGTCAACTATGGATGCAATTTTCAGTAATTTTCTAGATATAGAACTACAATATATACCAAATTCAAGTAAATCAAACCATTAAATTATTATTAATTTAAATAATAAAGAAATTAATAGTGAATACTGTTCTTTATATCTTGCACTCCTCAAAGCATAAATCAGATATATTTTGAAGATTTTCATTTGTTATTTAGAATAACAATGGTTGAAGTACTTCCAAATTATTCTCCCATCTGTGCTGTTCAAGTAGATTTTAAAAATTCTGAGTCCTTACATTTGCAGGAATCCAGTCATCCATGCACATCATAAAATAGCACATTTACTATATTGGTGATGTGCCATAAGAATACCTTGTTTCAAATCCCCAGTAAAATAAAATAAAATAAACAAATTGCTTGGTTTGGAAATCTGCATCAAATATATAGTGTTGGATTTGTTTAGCAAATGTGATTGATCTGAATTAATGTAGATAATTACAGAAGAAAAGAAAATTTAAAAATCAATTTGACAGTGAAAACATAATAAATACCTATAATTTTTTACCCAACTAGACCAGCTATGTTGGCCTGGTTGGCCAAGTGATTAAGTATATCTGCTCACAGGCTGTGGGTTCAGATCTCACTATGGGCATGGATAAACATCCATACTCACAGCGGGATCTGGAGATGAATTTCATTGCCTAGTGTGAGATCATTACCATGTTTATTGGGAGTTTAAAATGGTTTGAAAAATTCAGTTTGGCTCTACTACAGGGTTCTCAGATTATCTCACCCTAAGTCTATCCACTGTACTAATACTGACGTGCAAACATTGATAGCCTTTTGTTGGAAGTTTTTCCACTTGGTTATACTATAAATCACATATGGGTAACCCACGGGCTGGATCCGGCCCTCTACTTCTTTTGATCTGGCATTAATCTATTTCAGCGAAGTTTGTCTGATTCATGGTGGGAGAAAACATGGTGTGTTCTACTAACTCACATTAAGCTGACGTCATATGACTTGCGCAAAACACACTATGTTTTCTCCAACCAAGGTCTCTTTCTCACTTTGACTAGCGGCGTGTGTGAACGTGTTACAACGTGTCAGTTCAGTACTTGCATTGGTGTTGTGCTTTGTTCAGTGCCTGCATTGATGTTATGTTCTGTTCGGTGCCTGCATTGATGTTGTGTTCTGTTCAGTGCCTACAGTGTAGAAGACAGTTTTGTTTGACAGTTCTGAATATCACTTATAAATTTGGGACAATGTCAGGGGTTATTGCAAAAAAAAGAAAAGTAGATGCAGAGAATCGTCAATTTCAAGACAACTGGACGGAGGATTATTATTTTATTCTGAATAAAGATTTGCCTGTATGTTTGCTGTGCAACGAATCCGTATCCATCAACAAAGAATACAACTTGAAGAGACACTTTACTTCGAGACATGCGGATCACCCAAAAATTGATGGACAACTACGAAAAGATGAAATACAGAAGTTGAAGAAGAACTTCAATACCCAGCAGCAAATGTTCAACAAGCAAAGAACGCAGCACCATAGCATTGTTAAAGCCAGCTTTGTGGTAAGCGAAAAAATCGATAAGCATTCTAAGTCATTTGGTGAAGGAGAATTTATCAAAGAATGTCTGCTGGATGTTGCAAGTATAATATGTCCTGAAAAGAAAAAAGACTTCCAGAATATTCGTTTGTCGAGATGTACTGTTGTCCGACGGATAGAAATTATTGCTGATGACATCAAAAAAGGTTAAAAGAGAAGATTGCTAGATTGGAAGCATTTTCAATTGCTTTGGATGACAGCACCGATGCCTCCGATACAGCAACTAGTAATATTTATTCGAGGAGTCAATGCGGATTTCAACATCACAGAAGAATTATTGGTGCTTCGGCCATTAAAAGGAACACCTACCAGTGAAGATATATTTGAAACAGTCAACATAGTCTTCGAGAGATTTAGGCTTAAATGGAGTTCACTATCTGGCATATGCACTGATGGAGCCCCTGCAATGGTTGGTGCACAGAAGGGATTTATTGGAATAGTTCATGAAAGAGCAATAGAACTATAGATCCATCTGGAAAATTTAACAAATTTTCACTGCATTATCCACCAACAAAATTTGTGTGCAAAATTGATTAAATTCACAAATGTTATGGAAGTTGTAGTAGCCAGTATTAACTTTATTAAGTCACGTGCACTTAATCACCGCCAATTTAAGGAGTATTTGGCAGACCTATTTTCGGATTATGAAGATGTGTCTTATTATTGTGAAGTGAAGTGGTTGAGTAAAGGTAAAATGTTAAAACGATTTTATGATCTGAGACAAGACATTGCAGATTTTATGGACATAAAAGGAAACACAATTAACCAAGTAAAAGATGATGAGTGGGTGTGTGATTTAGCATTTATTGTAGATGTCACCGGATACCTAAATGAACTGAATATTAAATTGCAAAAACAAGGACAATTGGTTCATGAACTGCATGGACATGTCAAAGCTTTTTGTAATAAACTAAGATTGTTGGAAAGTCAGATAAGAGCTGAAAATTGTTACTATTTTCCTACTCTAGCCTCATAAAAATATTCCTTATAATTGTTATGGAGATGAACTGAAGGCACTAATAGAGCAATTTGATACAAGGTTTGCCGACTTCAAAAACAAAGACTCCACATTCACTATATTTGCTCGTCCGATGGATGCTGATGTAAATAATGTGCCAGAAAACTTACAGATGGAACTTATTATGCTTCAGGAAGATTTAGTGTTAAAATCACAATTTAACAACATTGCTTTGACAGATTTTTATAAATTTTATTTGGTGGAAGAAAAATATACTAATTTACGCTCTTTTTCAAGAAAAATCATTTGTCTTTTCAGCAGCACATATATGTGTGAACAGTTTTTTCGAGGATGAAATACAATTAATCAAAAATGTGGACAAGAATGATGGATGAAAACCTCGAAAATTCTATGCGATTATCCTTAAGTAATATTAACTTCAATATTAATATGTAGTCTCATAGTTGAAGTACAAGGCCAATCTTTACATAAATTTTATAATATAAAATTTATGTAGAGCTTTATACCAAAGCATTATATTATAAATAAATGAAATATGAAGTAGCAACTTGTTTTAATTCATTTAATATTAATTTATTTTATTTAATAATTTGGTCCGGCCTTTGACGCGGAGACAGAATGATAATTTGGCCCCCGAACTAGGAAAGGTTGCCCATGCCTGCTATAAATTAAAGAAACCAAGAAATTATATACTTGGTTTAATCCTTTATCCAAGTGTAAGCAAACAAGTTTGTGCCTGAACTATTTTCAGAACTGGGGCAATTTGTATATAGAAGCTTATAACTTCGCATCACTTGCCTTAGTATCCCATAATGCAAAGCACATATCCTTACGGGTATGTATGATGTTATGCATTATGGGAATGGTCACTACTCAGACTGGTTTCAACCTTTATTGAGATCTCATCAGTGGAAGCCAGACCCAGATGTGATACCAAGGTTGAAGTAATGTAGAAGTCATATTTTCATATATGAGTTGCCAAAAGGTGTCACACCTTATTATTGGAATACTCTTGATTAGAGATAGTTGGAAGATGGCTATAAGGATATATGCTTTGCATTATGGGATACTAAGGCAAGTGATGCAAAGTCATAAGCTTCTATATACAAGTTTCCCCATTCCTGAAAATAGTTCAGGATTAAACTTGTTTGCTTACACTTGGATAAAGGATTAAACCAAATATATAATTTCTTGGTATCTTTAATCTATAGTATAACCAAGTGGAAAAACTTCCAACACTATCTGTAATCCAGAGTATTCTAATAATAAGTTGTGACACTTTTGGCAACTTGTATAGGAAAAATATGACTTCTGCATTACTTCAACCTTAGTATCACCTCTGGGACTGAATTTGACTGATGAGCCCTCAATAAAGGTCGAAACTTTTCTGGGTAGTGATGCCTCCCATAATGCATAGCATTATACATACCTGTAAGGATATGTGCTTTGCATTATGGGATACTAAGGCAAGTGATACAAAGTTATAAGTTTCTATATACAGTCCTGAAAATAGTTCAGGCGCAAACTTGTTTGCTTACACTTGGATAAAGGATTAAACCAAGTATTTAGTAAATAGACAAATAATTTCTTAGTATCTTTAATTTATTGATAGCCTTTCTTGGATGGATTCAATTTAAAATAAAAAGTGAGGGAAAGTTTCAGAAGACAAGAACTTATACTTGTCATCATTTAAGATATAAGCTCTGCCCATGATTTTTGATTTCACTAGTGTGACAGCTGTTTCATACTGTTGGTTCTCATCGGAGGCTAGGCAGAAACCCATAGTACCAGAAGTAGGTGAGTTTCTGTCTAGATCAAGCTCAGAAATATATACTAATGTAACGTCATATTTATCAAAGAAGTGATCACTGAACAAAAAAACATATCTTCATATTGATTGGCTAAATTTGTGAACCATATATTGATCAGATTGATTTTGTATTATGTTCAAAATCAATCTGTTCAGTATGTAGACATGCATTGTTAAAAGTTTATCTGCAGTTTGATTAACCTTTTTTTCTCAGGTGAGACTAACGTTATCTGTGGGTGATTATGGGAAAGTGTTATTCTCTAAGAAACCCATATGTTTCTCTGCACTAAATAGACAAGTATTTAAATTTCTGTAATGGCATTGTAATCCCAGAACATGCTCTGGAGCCTGAACGTGGTTTTCACCACTTTAAGCATAAAATGTGAGCAGGTTGATAGCATCATACTAAGCAATGAAATTAATCTCCCATCCAGTAATATCACAGATTTTGCTGCCACAAATGAAACCTTTTGTCCTTACTATTTTTTTCTAGTAAGAATTGTAATAATAATAGGCCCACTAACATGAATATACAGGGAGAGGATTTGACTAGCTTTGAAGTCCAGCATATGTATTTTACTGAGGTGATATAAACATTAATTTATCAGCATTCTAAATTTCGAGTACTAGCCAAGATAGTTGGCACAGTTGTATTCTTTCTTGGCAAGCATGATTTGCAATAGAAACATTTTAATTCAAAGAATATTTAGTTCAGCATGCAGTGAGACACTGAAGTAATTGTTAGTTATAATTTAATTTCCTGCATCACTAAAAAACACATGTACTAACCACAGTAATGACTATTTAATTCATAAATATTTCATCCGGACATCATCAGTACAGTAGTTCAAACAATACTAGGAATAACATACAGTTAGGGTGCATGATTACAATGGAATCTCAATATGCTCCCTAACTGTATGTTATTCCTAGTATTGTTTGAACTACTATACTGATGATATCTCAAGATACTTGGGATGAAATATTTACGAATTAAATAGTCATTACTGTGGTTAGTATGTGTGCTTTTTAGTGATGAATTCACCACAGGTTTCGTTATATAAAAACGTCTTATTTAATTTCCTGCATGTTTCACATTTTAATAAGCAGTGCTGTTACAGCAATTATACATAATATAATACTCTTTTTTTTATAACCCCCACAACATGTTATGGAACTTCTTACATGAAATTTAAGTGATTTAAGCATATCATTAAACAGTGAATGTTACAATGGTCTATGGTTATCTCTTACTGTCTATTTCCTTTCCTTTCCTATGAAAGGAAATAGACACTAAGGTATATGTTACAGTTGTTAAGCGTGCATGCAGGGTATTTAAACTAAGATAACTATAGGCCATTGTAGCATTTACTGTTTATTGATATACTTAAATCACTTAAATTTCATGTTCCATAATATTCTGTGGGGGTCGTAAAAAAAATAAGAGTATTATAATTATTCATTATAATATATCCAGTATGAACCCCAAAGAGAAAAGACAATAAAAAGCTGTTTATATAACCATTTTCTATACTTTATGACATACATCATCAGGAATAAATTAGAAAAAAAAATTGTATTAATATGACAACTGCCTTACATAGAACAGGCTTAAAATTGAAGGTGAACATTGCACTCAGTTATCAAACACATGGCTCATTGTTGAGCCATGGTATGTAATGGCTACCATAACCTAGTTCACAGCTTTGTAATCTTTATTGTATACTGACCAAAATTAGTTTAAAATATGACTATGGTTTTTATTGCACTGAAATGAATAACACATCCTCTCAGCTGCTTCTTTAAATTCAGCACATAGCTATGGAATTCAACATCCTTAATGTGTTCTTTAATTTGAATCTCTTCTAGTCATCTTGTTTGTCCAACATAGTAACAAATGCTGCATGTACAGAAAATTTTGTAAGCTCCTTTTCTTGTAAATGGTGAATGAGACTGTTTTGGTGATCTTAAGATTATTATGAGATTGTCATTATCATCCACCTAATTTTAGATACAAGCAATGAAATGTTTTGGAGAAACTCAATTGTTTACTCTTTTTCTAGACTAAATCAGGTATTTAGTCTAGAAAAAAGAGTATACTTTCATTCACTGTCTTCCTCCCGCACATAAATTACTTTCTCTCACTGACCTCTAATCCTGTCTAGCACTCAGTTATCAAACACATGGCTCGTTGTTGAGCCATGTTATGTAATGGCTGTCATAACCTAGTTCACAGCTTTTTAATCTTTTTTGTATACTGACCAAACGCCAGCCTGGTTGGCCGAGTGGTTAGCATATCTACTCTTCAGCCAAAAGGCTGCGGGTTTGAATCCTGCCCTATGCATGGATGTTTGTGATTATCTGTGAAAATACTAGTGGGGGTGGTCGGCGGTGGTAGATGGTGTTGGTGTATATGATAAAAGTAGAGTGGTTTGTTGTAGCTAGATTTCAGTGGTGGAGACAGAGTTGTGGAGTCTTCAGACTCCACAACTCTGTCTTCTTCCCTCGATGAGTCTTCAGTCTTCGGAAGTGTCATATAATAATAATAATTGTTTACATTTGACAAACTTTTTAGTGCACAATCAGAAGTTTTGAAGATCTTCCATAATTAATGGCTTCAACTCTGATCTCCTTGCTCTTTGTCTATGGTGAGGAAAACCATGACTACGAAAACAAGATATTTCTTACAAGAAATATCTCATTTCGCTTAACCTCACTTTTGATAATAACCATATCTGCAAATGTATTCAGATTTCACTTCTTGGGGCAGACTTGGCACAAACATCTCAGTCCTAAATTTTTGGGCCTTTAAGAAACTAGGTGTACTTTTTCTCTAACAACACTACTTCTCATCTGTACAGCTGTTAATACTGTATAAATATACAGTAATCCCTCGATTAATGCGTTTTCGATTGGTGCTTAATTTTTTTTCGATACCCAAATTCGATTAGTGCTCCTATATACATCTTAAAAATAAATGTTACAGATTTTAAAAATTTTCTTTCTATACATTTTTATGGCTAACTATTTTAAAAAATTACTCACCAGAATGAAATAATTTAGTTACCTATTTAAAACATTTTACAAAGTTATTTTAATGGCATACTACACTACTTCCATGTGCACTATGTGTACTATGTTCCAAATTTTTACCCCCAAAATTTATGTTGTCTGCTATAGTACGCTACAGAGACCTTCAACACTTCTGCGCATGTCACAAGGAGAATTCATTCCGATAATAGGGTAATCAATCCGTCTTCTGGGATGAGTTATTTATTATTATATGTCGGAAAATTAACTTCTTTTTTATGATCATTGTAGTTTTTAAGTGGTAACTATTTTGCTTGCATAACAATTGGGAAATTTTATCTATAAAGCACGTACATCCTTCATTTCTTTCTCCCCTTCAATGATAACGTCCAAGAGTTAATTAAATCTCATTTTGAAGAATTGAGTGATTCTGACCTGCTAAATTTAGATGTACAGTGGGAAGATCCTGAAGAATATGAAGAAAATTTAACCACAGTCAGCCAAAAGAGATTTCACAGAAACAATTTGAAAATGTTTTTTGTACAATCGAAGTTCTTAAGCAGCAATGCTTGGAGACTGATCCTGATGAAGAGAGAAGCAGTAAAATTTGCAGAAGAGTAGAAGAGGCAATAGGGCCATACCGTCGGTTGTATTAAAAAAAAGAAACAAAATGCCTGACAAACTACGTTACCTCAATTCTTTGTTAAGAAGTAGAATAATAAAATTTATATTCTGAATATGTTTTATTGTCTTTCAGCGTCATGGTTTTCCTTTAACTAGGCCCTGAGACATACCTTAATTCTTTTATAAAAAATTAAGGTTCAAAAAAGAAATTTGAGGAACGAATTATACTTTTTCCCATATGTTATTATATTCGATTAGCACGTTTTCGATTAATGTGCCTGTTTTAAAGAACGCATTAGGTGCACTAATCGAGGGATTGTTGTAATATAAATTCAGAATTTTCCCAACCCAAAGAAAAATACTGCCCACACATTTGAGGTGGTACACCTAGAATCTTGTTGGAAGTTTTTTCCCATTTGGTTAGACTATAATAAATTTAGTTTAATCCTTTATCCAAGTGTAAGCAAACAAAGTTTGCACCTGAAGTATCTTCAGGACAGGCAACTCATGGTAAAGGTGGACCAAGTTCTCATCACTCCTTGTCTTAGTATCTCCCATAATGCAAAGCACATCTCCTTGCTGACATGTATAATGCTATGCATTAAGGGAAGGGCCACTACCCAGACCGGTTTCGACTTTTATTGAGGTCTTGTGAGTGTGAGCCAGACCCAGAGATGGTGATACTAAGGCAGAAGCAATGGAGAAGTTAAAATTACCTATACAAGTTGCCAAAAGGTGTACCACCGTATTATTAAATTACTCTGAATTTAGAGATGGATATAATAAATTTAGTTTAATCCTTTATCTGTGAGCAAACAAAGTTTGCGCCTGAAAGTATCTTCAGGACTGGGGTAAGGTAGTACAACACCAGGCAACTCGTTGCAAAGGTGGACCAAGCTAACATCACTCCTATCTCAGTATCTCTCATAATGCAAAACACATCTCCTTGCGGAAATGTATAATGTTATGCATTAAGGAAAGGGCCACTACTCAGACTAGTTTTGACCTTTATTGAGATCTCTTCAGTGGGAGCCAGGCCCGGATGTGGAGATACCAGGCAGAAGCAATAGCGAGGTCATCTTTACCTATAGGAGTTGCCACAGGGTGTGCCACCTTTTTATTAAATTACTCTGGATTTAGAGAAAGATGTTGAAAGTTTATTTTTCACTTGGTTAGACTATAATAAATTTAGTTTAATCCTTTATCCAAGTGTCAACGAAAACAAAGTTTGCCCCTGAAAGTAGCTCACACTTGGATAAAGGATTAAACTAAATTTATCATAGTCTAATCAAGTGAAAAATAAACTTTCAACATCTTTCTCTAAATACAGAGTAATTTAATAAAAAGGTGGCACACCCTTTGGCAACTCCTATAGGTAAAGATGACCTCGCTATTGCTTCATTGCTTCTGCCTGGTATCTCCACATCTGGGCCTGGCTCCCACTGAAGAGACCTCAATAAAGGTCGAAACTAGTCTGGGTAGTGGCCCTTCCCTTAATGCATAACATTATACATATCCACAAGGAGATGTGTTTTGCATTATGGGAGATACTGAGATAGGAGTGATGTTAGCTTGGTCCACCTTTGCAACGAGTTGCCCGGTGTTGTACTACCTTACCCCAGTCCTGAAGATATTTTCAGGCGCAAACTTTGTTTGCTCACACTTGGATAAAGGATTAAACTAAATTTATTAGAGATAGATGTTGAAAGTTTTTCCCCACTTAATTAGATTATAATAAATTTAGTTTAATCCTTTATCCAAGTGTAAGCAAACAAAGTTTGCTCCTGAAGTATCGATATCTTCAGGACTGGGGTAACTCATGGTAAAGGTGGACCAAGCTCTCATCACTCCTTGTCTTAGTATCTCCCATATGCAAAGTACATCTCCTTGTGGATATGTATAATGCTATGTGTTAAGTGCTATGCATAGCTAAATATGACTTCTCCATTGCTTCTGCCTTAGTATTAGTATCACCATCTATGGTAAAGGCAATGGTTCTTCACAAACAGAATTAGCTTCACCCATGTTCTGTGCTGATTTTTTTCTTCTGACAATGTAATCAGTGATTAAACTTTGTGATGATGATTCTACTAATTTTTTATACAGCTTGCGATATCCAGACATACAGTTCTTCAGCTCACGTTGGAATTTAAAGGCTCGTTCGGAATTTGTGTCATTAATAAGAAAAATGATTTTTCAATTTATTGCACAGTTCAAGGCCTTCTCGAATTATATTTTCAGTGAGGGGGGACAGGTTTTTCTTCTGCTCCACTATTGTTTTCTGGATCTTCAACGATATCTAAAGTTAATTGATATCCAATAATATCATCATCACTTAAGGCATTATCCACAAGCAATTCATCTACATCATTCTGGCTAAATGTATCAAAACCTTGTCCACTGATTTCATGTGCCAGAGTAATGATTTCAGCTGATAATGTAAATGTTTGAATGGTTGCACTGTTTGCAACACATCCATGCCAAGCTTCTTTCCAGCAGACATTTAAAGTTTGTAGTCTGCTGGAAAGAAGCTTGGCATGGATGTGTTGCAAACAGTGCAACCATTCAAATAGCAGATGCAACATGATTTAAACAGTCCAAAATAGAAAATTTTTTCCAAACGTCAGTTACTGTTAATGATTCATTTTCTAGTTTATATCCGATATAAATTGAAAAATGTGCTTAATGCAATATTTTTTAAAAGTAGCAATTATGCATTGATCTAATGGCTGAATAATGCTTGTTGTATTGGGCAGAAAAAAACACTACCTGCACATTTGGATGTTCTAAATGCGAATGACTTGGTGCATTGTCAATAATTAATAAAACTTTTAAATTGAGAGCTTTTGCTTCGTATATGTTTTCATTTCTGGTACAAAGCAATTATTGAACCATTTAGTAAATATAGCAGTTGTTACCCAGGCCTTTGTATTAGCCATCCAGTGTACTGGCAGCTGTTTTAGATCTTTGCCTTTTAGAGCACGTGGTCTTAAGAGATAGATTTACTAGGAGGGGTTTCAACATTCGATCCCCTGATGCATTTCTACAAAGTAACAACGTTACTTGATTTTTGCTTGATTTAAACCCACTTGCTTTTTTCTCAGACTTTGCGATGGAGATTCGACTAGGCATTTTCTTCCAAAATAATCCTGTTTCAGCGTTAAACACTTGATCGGGACAAAAAACTTCCTATAATCTTCACGTTATGAAGTGCATTCCTTTTTACAAACCTGGTTAGCCATCCTTTGCTAGCCAAAAATTCTTTATCAGTCTGGGAAGCGGAAGTAGATGGCTCAAATCTGTTCATAAAACCGAAGAGCTTTTTTGTTTAATTAAATAACCACTTATAGGAATTCTTCTTCAATCCAAATTACGAGCACTCGTTCCGTTTTTTCCTAATAAAGCATCTCTTGAGTACGATGATAATTTGGCACTTAGTTTTGTACCAGAAATGACAAATTTTCTTATTGCAACTTCATTCTTTTTAATTGCTCTTATAGTAGATTCACCTAAAGTAAAATGTTTACTCATTGCCTTAGATCCTTCTCCTTTTGCTAAGCGATCTAAAATTGCAATTTTCATTTCCGAAGAAATTGCTTTTCTTTGGCCCTTTTTTTTCCTCCACTGGGCCAAATTAAATCTTAAAATAAAAATTAGCAAAATTTAGACTTATGATAATGAAAAGACAAACACTTAATCACATGCAAAATTAAACTTCACGGACACTCACTGACTTGCACGTTACTCACTTTATGCCAGAATGTGCTGCAACACGCTGTTCATTATGTACAACGGTACATAAGTTTTGAAGTTATGCACTGCATGACTTCAAAACCGCATAAAAAAGATATTCATCAAAAGAGACCTGAGTGTATATATAGATAGATAGAAAATGAATAAAAATACAAAAATATGTACAAATCAGTAAAAATAGAAACAAAATCCTTAGCTCACCCATGGTACGGATGTGCTTTAGATTTATAATTAAACCCTGTATGGGTGGAAGCCCTTGTGTGGGCTTCCACCCAGACCTTCAATAAGTGAGGCAATGGTCTCACACCAGATGGTGAAATTTATTCCCCACCAACAGACATTTGCAAACAACCATGTCCATTGTGGGATTTGAACCCTGCTGGTTGGAGAACAAATGTACTAACAACTCGCATGTTTTCTCTATTTTATTCCCATTGAATGAATCTCATCACAGAGTGGTGTGATTCTGAGAAAAATCAGTCATGATTCTGGAAGCAAATGACAGCATGAAGTGCATGCATTGGAAAACAGCATGCATATGAAGGAAGGGAACACACAGTACTTTTTCATATTTCTGTAGACAAAACATTCCCCTCAGTGAAAATCCAACAAGCTTGTGATACAACACTGTCATGTCAACAGAACATGAGAGAATGTCAAGTTTGAAAATGGTTGGAAGACAGTAGGAATGGGCACCTGACTATATTATTTCAAGCATGTCAATATAGCAATACAAGGTGGTAACATGTGGTATATAATGTACAATGCATGTTAAGTTCCATTTTCTAAAGCAGAGTTTGTGGATTGTTTAAAAAATATTTTTTCCATCTAAAATGTTTATATTATATCTTAGGTTTATAACCTCTGGTCCTTTTATAGGTGGAAGTCACATAAAAAAGTATGTTAGTTCAAATAATGCATATGCATTGCAGTTTGTATCATAACTGTAGCTGCAAATTAATTTTTGTCACAATATTTTTCTATTAGCATTGTCTAGTCATTTAGAGGAGATGTGTGTATCAGATCACTAACAACATAACATATTCAGGCCCAGGAAATTTTTGCAATCTTTTCAAAAAACTTTTACATATAAATCCTAGTGTTATAGCGAGGTTCAAGTGGATTTATCACTCACTACCTTAGACTTATTGAATGAATGATGTATTTGTCTTTTCTGCATCTTTAGGAGAGCTGTAAGAAGAGTAATGATTGTCATACTTATCCTGTAGATAACATACTAGATGTTATAAGGGCAGAATTACAAAGGCATGAAGCACAGCAGAAAAAAGTAAGTAGTAAATTAGCAACTTTAAGTAGTTTTTTTATTATTATTATTATTTATTTGATGAATGTGTGCTTAATGTTGCCAGTAAGATAAAGTACATTAACTTCTCATGTTTATCACTTACTTTATCCTACTCCTCAGGTCAAGCCATTGTGAATGTAAATTTATTGCATAAATGCTCACTATAGCAAACCTGTAGGCACAAGAGAAATAGTTTGTTATAGCACAAAGTTTGCTATAGTTTGAATTTAGGAAATAAGACTGACCACTTTTCTATTCTGAGGATATAAATATCCAATAAGGTACTGGCATTCAGTTTGGTAACTATAAATTCTTAAACTTATCTTACACTAAGCTTTTAGCATACACTATCTACCAAAAATTGTCCAGACACTTGAGAAATTTACATTTGATACTAGCAGGTGAACCCTGATATCAGGTATGTCCACCTTTGGCTTTGATCACCTTCTGCACCCTTTGAGGAGACTTTCCACCAGTGTGCAGCAGACATCAGGTGGAATTTGTCTCCATTCCTCCATCAGAGCAGCACTGAGTTCAGCGACAGATGGAGGACATGCTGCTCTGGACCGCAATTGCCAGTCCAGTTAGTCTGACAGGTGTTCAATGGGGATTGAGGTCAGGACTCTGTGCAGGCCAGGGCAGCTTTGTGACATGGGGCATTGTCATCTTCATAGTAACACAGGTCCATTCAATAAAAACTCTGCAGTGTAGGCAGCACCTGATTATCCAGAATATCAAGGTACTGAATGGAACCACAGATAATGACCAATGGTCTCACTCCAAACCAGCTGAATGCAACCAACACCATTACTCCTCCACAATCAAACTTTACTGTGAGTACAACACACTGTGATAACAAGCATTCACCAGGCTCCTTCCACACCCTGCCATCACATTGGAAACTAAACAGGTGAACCTTGATTCACCTGTTTATCCAGAGTATCATTTTCCACTGGTCAATTGTCCAGTGGAAAATACCTACTCACTGATGAGACCTCAAAAATGGTTGAAACTGGTCTGGGTAGTGACCTTTCCTCATAATGTAAGGCAGCATTACATCTCCTAGGAGCTGTGTTTTACATTATGAGAAAATATCAAGGATAGTGATGGATCTTGCTCCACCTTTGCTTCGAGTTGCCTTGGTGTTGTACTACCAGGTGTTCACTTACGCTTGGATTTGCCGATAGTTCTTCGGCATGAAACTCTTAGATCATAGTTTTCGATCTCAGAGTTTCGCATACTGGCTGTAAAATAATAAGGGATTTTTATCCCCTTAATTTAATTAACTTCGCCAAAAAAAATAGCCGTTTGGCTTTTTATCTTAGTTATAATATATGGGCACACCTTTCTGGCATTCGTATAGGGAAGGTATGTAAGTTCTTTTCACTTAAACTTTGATATTATCCTGGTCTACCTACTCACTGATGAGACCTCTCCTCATAATGTAAGGCAGTATTACATCTCCTAGGAGCTGTGTTTTACATTATGAGAAAATATCAAGGAGAGTGAGGGAGCTTGCTCCACCTTTGCTTGGTGTTGTACTACCAGGTGTTCACTTACGCTTGGTTTCGCCAATAGTTCTTGAGCATGAGACTCTTAGATCGTAGTTTTCGATCTCAGAGTTTTCCATACTGGCTGTAAAATAATAAGGGATTTTTATCCCCTTAATTTAACATGAAATCATTATTATTAATCGTTATTTTTTTTCCTGAAAACTTGAGTTTCCAAAAATCCCCGCATATATCTTGCTTGCGCCAAGATTTTTTAGCTTTAATTTTTGGGAAAAAGTGTGAGTTATATTCGAGTAAATATGGTAATTTTTTTAGCTTTGAAATTCTTTAGTATGGATAATCGGTTAAAGACTGAATTTCTAAAACACACAAAAGAGAGTAATGTAGCAAATACAAGTAGCTGTAAGTAACTGAAAACGTTGATATTGTATCTGGATCAAATGAAATTGATAAGGGTGTGTCGTCTGACATCGCTAGAGAACCAACTAGGAAGAAGATGAAAAATCTTCATATTATATGAATTACTTGAAATGTGGATTTTCATGGATGAGAAATGAAGTATGAAATGAAATATGGTAATTTTTTTAGCTTTGAAATTCTTTAGTATGGATAATCGGTTAAAGACTGAATTTCTAAAACACACAAAAGAGAGTAATGTAGCAAATACAAGTAGCTGTAAGTAACAAGAAAACGTTGATATTGTATCTGGATCAAATGAAATTGATAAGGGTGTGTCGTCTGACATCAACTAGGAAGAAGATGAAAAATCTTCATATTATGAATTACTTGAAATGTGGATTTTCATGGATGAGAAATGAAGAGGAAACTATTCCAAATTTTGTTCTATTAAAAAAAATCATATTTTTTGTTTACGTGAACATATAAATTCAAATAAAATAGACATTTACAATGAAATATACTTTATTTATTTATTTATTATTATTATTTTGATAAGGAGGTGCTTGGTAATAACGAAAATTTAAGGAGTACACAGATATCTGAAGTTTGAGAAACACTGATGTAGATGATTGGTAGTAGAGGTTTGGTGTAGTGGTGGAGACAGAGTTGTACAATAGGTGTCCTCCCGCGATGAGTCTTTGGACTCCTTGGAGGTTTCACGAATAATAATAATAATAATTATTATTATTATTATTGATAGATAGTGTATTTCTTGGGATCATCATTTTTCTTGCTCCCGATAGCTCTTTAATTATTCCTTAATTTACTTCTCTCTCATTTGTTGCATTGTTTCATATGGGATGAGACCTTACCCCAAAAAAAGATCCCACTCTTACAGTTATTTTTAAAATTAAATAAATACAAGATAAACAATTAATTACTTATTTTTAAATAAATAATTTAAGTAAGCTGTTTTTTTGTGGAGTTACAAAATAATAAAGTGTTCCTAAAAGCCATATACAAAGTTGAGTGGACAAATTTAGGAAATATGAGACCATTTTTAATCTTAATTCGAAATCTGATGATCATCCAAGCCATTTAGGAAGACATAGAAAGTGAACAGGAGAAATTATTGAAGTGTATTGTGGTGCAATGAACTGTGGAATATAGTACATTGTGGGCTGTTAGGAAAAGAAGTCAGCCACTTAGAATTTACAGAAAAGTGCTCAGGAGGACTATTTTTGATGATCCGTGATCATCTTTATGGCAAGTCAGAACTAGCAGAACATGCTGTAACTTTAAAATGAGTAAGAAAATACTCCTTCATATAGAATTAAATGGAGGAAGATATCCATTTTACACGAAAGTCACTTTAGGTGTGAAAGACTATTTTTAGACCAACATCTGTTATGAATCACTTCCCTAACATATGGGATGATCCACTCAAAAAAGACCCCACTTTTAAAATTAAATATATACAAGATAAACAATCATCATCGTCATCATCAAATTCCTGCCATGTACCCTCAAGGGGTGTACAGGATATGATAGTACTACATGAAAGGTTTACATCATTACTAACTTCCTATCTGCAATTTTCCTCCAAATCAGTCTGTTACTTGCCAAGGCTCCAATATTATCAGATCTTATATTTCTATTGTCTAAGGCACTTTGTACCGTATCAATACATCTATATCTTGGTCTTCCTCTGGGTCGTTTTCCTGCCAACCTGCCAGAGAACACTTGTTTTGCTAATCTTTCCTCGCCCCTTCTATTTAAGTGACCATACCACCTGAGATTAGCTCTGCTAATGCATTCCTGGATGCTGACAATGTCAAGTTCTTTCCTAATATCCTCGTTTTTAATATGATATGCCATTGATGCCATCTGTTTACTCCTCTAATCTTTCTCAGGAATCTCATATCTGCGGTCTCTAGTCTTTGGTCAAGTGTTTTACTTCTGACCCAGCTCTCAGATCCATAAGTTAAAACTGGTTTGAACACTGTCTTGTATACAGCTAATTTAGTGTTCTGACTAATTTCTCTTTTATTCCATATGAATTTATTCAGTTGACTTCCTACCATACCAGCTTTGTTGATTCTGTTATCTATTTCCATATTTAATTTACCATCTTCACTAAAAATCGTGCCTAAGTAGCTGACATGTTTTACTTGTTCCACAGGTTCTCCGTTCAAAACACAGTTCACTTTTTCAATGATTCTGCCTATTTTCATTGTCTTTGTCTTTTTATTGCTGATCTTCATACCATATCTATTACAACAGTTATTCAATTTAGTCAGGGAATCTTGCAGACTTGTAGCGGATTTATTTAGAAGTATAACATCGTCTGCATAAAGCAAAGAGCTGACATTAACATCTCCAATTTTAATATCATGTTTAATATCACTTTCCTTCATAATGTGATCCATATAGATAATAACAGAGGGGATAATGTACATCCTTGTCTCACACCAGATTTAACATTAAACCATCTTCCTGTACTTCCTTCAATTCTAATTGCTGACTTACAACTCAAATAAAGACTGAATATTGCTTGATATAATGCCCCATTGACACCATATAACTGTAGCATATTGAATAGCTTCTCCCTTGGCACCTTGTCATATGTCTTTTCCAGATTGACAAAACTTAAGTATAGATCTTTGTTATATTCACATGCTTTCTCGACTATTTGTCGTAAAGTAAAGATCTGATCCTGAGCCTCTATTTGGTCTGAATCCAGCTTGTTCTTCACCAAGCTTTTCTTCCACAATTCTTCTCAACCGTTTCTCAAGTATACTTGCATAGATCTTGCCAGGAACACTCAGTAGGGAAATGCCTCTGTAATTCTCACATTCAGTTGTATTTCCCTTTTTATATATGGGTACTATGAAAGGTCTATTCCAATCATCGGGAATTTGTCCCTCTGTCCAGGCTTTCTGAACTATGCAGTGCAGCCA
Source organism: Typopeltis vanoorti (assembly GCF_054136105.1). Lineage (NCBI taxonomy): Eukaryota > Metazoa > Arthropoda > Arachnida > Uropygi > Thelyphonidae > Typopeltis > Typopeltis vanoorti. The sequence continues at coordinate 115,619,202 of NC_143554.1, forward strand.
CTGTAAGACATATATACCACCATACTTCAGCATTGCTGGCTGAATATCATCTACTCCTGCTGCCTTTCCACATTTCAGGCCTTTGATGGCTTTTTTCTACTTCAAGTATGGATATATATTCCTGACTGTATGCCTGTTGACTGTTTTTTACCACTCTGCTTGTTTCATTTAGCAATTTTTCAAAGTAATTACTCCATACATTAGACTCGAGGGGCTCCCTCGATGAGTCTAATGACTCCCTGGAGTTGCCCGTAATAATAGTAATAGTAATAATAGTAATACCTCAAGGATATCTTTTCCTCCCGTTTTCATGTCACCTTTATCATCTCTAACTCCTTTTACAACACTCTTTCCTTCATTTCTAAGCTTCTACAACCTCCAGAATATCTTACCACCTTCTTGGTATTTATTTTCTATGTTATTGCCAAAATCCTCCCATGACTTTTGTTTAGCTGTCTTACATTTGTCTCTGTATTCTCTAAGAGCACAAGCCGACTTATTTGCCAGGAACTTTTGATATGCTTTCTTCTTTTCCTTCACTGCCTCTTTAACTTCCTGTGTCCACCATGGAGTTCTGATTTTTCTATCCTTGCAGACAACCTCACCACATGCTTCTCTGGCTGAATCAATCAGTGTTTTCTTTAAGTGCCACTGAGCCAGGGGCTTCTGACTTAATGTCCAATCCTCACCTTCTCGTAGTGCACCCTGTTGGCTATCTACCTGGATACTGAATGAACGAGGATGGGCTGCCAATTTGTGATTTAGCTGACCAAATTGTATTTTTATTGGCTTAAACCAAAATACAAAATGATGGTACAACATGACAAAGATAAACAATTGATTACTTATTTTTAAATAAATAATTTAAATAAGCTGTTTTTTGTGGATTTACAAAGTAATAAAGTGTTCCTAAAAGCCATATTTTAGGATGCATTAATTTGCCAAAGATCTTTGGGAGACAGTCATTCTGAGATCAGATAGTGACTTCTCCAAATTAACTCTACAGTTATTTGTCTCATAGACAAACCATGTTAGGACATTAGTTCTTTCAGTTACAAATTGAATTGTTTCTAATGATTTATTGTAATGCCTTGTGCTTGTCACAGTTATGACTTGTACTCTGAAGATGCCGTGGTGAAAACAAACAAAATATTACTAAGTTCAATAAATTAATTAATTTTTTTCTCTCTTGGCATTGTTTATACTCTGAAGCACTATTATGTGTATAAGTGAGTTATCTATCACGCCAAACAGAGAAATAGATATTTCTCTGTTAGTTCTCGCCACTAACAGAGAAATAGAGAGAGAGAGAAATAGATATTTCTCTCTCTCTCTCTCTCTATTTCTTTTACAAATCCCTTTCATTCACCTTCTTAGAGAGTCTGAGAAAATGTATTTTAATGGGTACTACTGAACTGCTCACCACTTTCCTCTAGACGTGTGAAGCATTAGCACCTGCTGGTCAACATACATACGTTTTGAAGCTGGTTAGCTTCAAAAACTTAGAAAATTTGCAATATAGAATTAGCGATACATGCACTACTAAAAATCATTTTATTAGTAATACTAGTTTGCATCCAAATTTATTAGTCTTAATAAGATGATATGCACATTTTTTTGTTAGAGAGAAGAGAGAGTAGACAATTTCATAATTTTTTTTAAGAAAGGTTAGACATAGAAATGAAAAGCTATAAACATTCCTGTTTTTCATAAGAACAAAGTTTGTAGCTTTTCACTTATCATCTACTACTACAAGAAAAGCATGCCATTGCTAATTTATATAAATACCTCAGTTCAGTCCACATACTGTGCACCAGTACAAAAGGTTTATAGGACTGGAAACAGCCCACATTTTCAGAAACAAAAGTTTTATAGCCTTTCATTTATCATCAGCGACTAAAAGAAAAGTGTGTTTTTGCTAATTTGTTTACATAAATATCTTAGTCCAGTCTTACATGTGCACTAATTCACATGACCTCGGCTGGTTTATGATATGTAAATCGTAGTTTAGAAAGCTATAATAATTTGCAGTGAATTCAATATTAAATACTAAGGTGTTTTTGTAACCTTTATTTTGTATTGATATATCATCTGGTCTTATTACTGTTTCTATTTGAATGCCTCATTACATTAAAATATAAATGGTATGGGCACATTTGATCATTTTGCCTTGTTTTCTTGTTTTTAAAATTTTATAATAATCCTGGATGGGATTTTAGCAAGTCATATGTTATATTTAAAATGAGTTGTAGCATTTTTATTTTCATAGGTTCTTGAAAAAGAGAAACGCCAACAGTTGACAACAGTGTCTACAGCCTTACAGTCTGCTCTTCAGCATCTGTCAACAGCTATTGCTTCAGAAGAGACACCTAATGCTGAGGAAGATGCATCTTGACCACCATTCTTTTCCAAGTAGAGTGTTATTTTGGAATTCAGTGACATATTTACAACACAGATGTCAGAACAATGATCAAGTCAGCATGGATTGCAATGAACTTTGTAATAAAGTTGTTTGCTGCGTGCATACTAGAACTGAACATGTTTATAATGTAGCTAATCGATTTGAATTTTATTTAGGATAGTAGTGATTTAAAAAACAAATGACAAAAATTTTTTTTCCTCTATTATTCTGCAGTTACTCTGACACCACCTATGTTGAAATATACCATCATCGTCAGTTAAATTCACTGCATTCGCAATGTTGTTAGTGAAATGAATATTTTATACTGTAACATAAAAATCTGTACCAATGCATTTTAATTTAAAACAATTATAATAAATGGAAATGCTTATATGTATATAGGCATCATTCATTATATACATTCACTCTTGCTATAGCAAATAGTCAAGTGTACAAACTTGCTCGCCACCAAAAAATGTCCCAACCGAAGACACGTTACTGTTATAGAGAAAATTCACAAGGGAAAATTGTCCATTATAACAAGCTATTCCTGTGGTCTCTACAAGTTTGCTATGGTGAGAGTTAACTCTGCGTGTGTGTGTGTGTCTGTTGATAGGCAGAATTCCTTCCCCCCCATTTGGCTAAGCATGAAGTGAAGTACATGATCTATTTCATCTATTAGATATTTCATAGAATTTCAAAATTAGCCATTCCAAACTTTCTTTAAATCAGTGTATTTTTTCATTTGATGATAGTTGCTTGCTAATGTCTTTAATTCTACTTTTATATTAAAGATATACCGAAATCATTTATCTAGTAATGTGAAATAATTTTTAAGTACTTTTACAGTATTATAGATAAGTTTTTTTAAAAAAGCACATCATAAACAGATACTGTAAAAACTTTGTAAAGTGATTATTACAAACTTGAAAAAAAAAAAATATCTTTGAGATGAACTTTTAAAGATGCAATCTAAGAACTTATACCAGTAATTTTTAAGTATGACCCACTTCTCGTTGTCATTCTTTCTATGTAGAGAATGATTTCACTATATCTATAGATATACAGATAGATATCATTCATAATAAAGTTTAAAAAAAGTCTTGACCCAATTCCCATGACATCAATATTATGCTAAAATAGCATGGTAAGCTTTCTGCAACACAAACTTGGGCTTCTACAAAGTCATTATAGTGAAAGTTGACTTATGCTGATTTAGATGCCTTAAAATACTCCAGTGCATAAATCATTGATAAATGGCATGATAAAACTTATAAGTTTGATTACAGAAATTGCTGTCGATGTGTCACTCATTGACCATAAAGATGTTACCAAACTGTGAGAGAGAGAGAACTATTTAAGTTTAGTTTAGTTTAGGAGTTTTAAGGGATTTCACATTGAGCAGAATTATTTGGGTATTGCTTAAAATATTGCAATTTCATAACCATTCCAGAGTCACTTTTGAAAACTTTGCTCAGTATAGCTGAACTTTGATTGAAATAGCTTCTGAATAAAAAAGATATTGTGAAAGAAAAAAACATAATCTGAAACTGTTTCTCTTTATACAAACAGAGCTCTGAGAATACTAATCTATACAATTTTTACCACTGCAGATTTTTCATATCAGTGGCACCTGCTGTATTCTATTTTAAATCAGGTCCCATATATTAATGGGATACAGGAATCATGTTCACTTCATAGCTCTATCTATTCTTAGTATCCATAATATCAGTTGTAAGAATCATTCCTCTAGTGTAGAATGGGAATGCTTTAAGTCTAATGAGAATTGTGTTATTACTGCAGTCATCTTGCCCTGTGTGTATCATTTTTGTGAATAATCTCTTTTGGGCTACTGATAAGAAATCAGATTTTTTTTTATTGACGTCCCCCTTCACACAAAAGGTTACAAGACATGACTCAGCAGTATCATGTGTGCACAAGTGGCTAAAAAGAAAGAAATCAAGTTTCTTGAATATGCCTGAGAGTTATATTTTAATTTTTGCATTTAATCCACTGATAGGGGAACATTTTGTTTGATTTCCCACTCTAACATTTTATGCTAAGTTCTGAATTAGTCTTAATCCATGTTTATAATTTTTTTTCCTTACATTTTTTCTTTTCAAAAATAAAAATGTGGGACATTTTTTTTTTAATCAGTTAGTGTGAGTAGTGGCATAATTGATGTTTGTTCCTCTCTCCCCCCCCCCCAGCATGCTTTTGAGTTGGCCTGTGTATGTACAGTTTTACAGCCAAGTGCTGCTTTCCTTTGAATTCCATCATTTTATGTGATGGAGATTGTCACTGCATAGGATTAGTTATTTCCAAAACTAATTTTGGTTAGTCTCAAAAATGTACAAGAATTTACGCTATAAACCTAAAGTTTTTACTCATTGTTAGCAGGTATTCAGAAACAACTAGAATGATATTTGAAATATTTGTCAAGTATTTATATAAATAAACCCAGCCTTGAAGATCTCCCAAAAAGAGAACTATGGTGCCCAAAGATCAGTGCACCTTATATATATGCAGGCATAATATTTGAATTTTGACCATCTTCCAAATATTGTGTTGAAATACCTTTGTTATGGATTCCATTGGATGTTTAATGATGTATTCAGTATGAATGTAGCCATGATTTCTCAACACATCTTACACTCCCTTAACGGAGAAGAATGCAGTATCTATTTGTTTTGCAACATTTTTAAGAGCATCCCACGGGTAGATGATTGAATTGATATTCTGTGAATTTGTAACTATTCAAGTTTGATGATGCACTCCATGTTCCTCAAATCAGTTCTTTCATCCGGGAATAGGTGCAACATGGTAAAATAAATGTGGTCTGCTATGAGCCACTGGTGAACCCCAGTCAGCAGGGGTCCTCATTCTAACCAGTACAATATATTCCATACCATGATAGTGGTATGGGATATATTAGCCCAAAAAGTGAAAACCAGGACAAGGGAAGATCTTTGTTTTGTACCATACGGATAACAGCTCATCTGCATGATGTGTCAGGAACACAGCTTGTTAGACCAGTACATCTTTTTTCTTTTCACTTCTAGTATCGTGCTTCCATAGCTCAGTCGGTATAGGCGAAGCCCTTTGATCGGAAAGACTGGGGTTCGATTCCTGTCCATGATGTGAAGAACCTTTATCTGGTCTCTTTTGACTAAAGGTGAGTTAGCCAGTCTCATATGGAAGTAGAGGATTTTTTTCACCCAGAAACTCGGGTTTTTCAGAACAGGCAAACCGGCCCTTGAACACACAGATTTACAGTCATAAATACATACTTAATCCCTCATTAGGAGGGGCTCAACTAGTCCTAAGGGACAGATGAGGAATGGGGGGAACCCTATATGAATAAATAAAAAAACTCCTAGTATCTAGCTGGAGTAACCTGCAAGGTATGCTATATCTGAGATAGAAGCATTTGATGCTGTGCTTAATGATTATTACTGCCCATTTCAAACATGATACTTATGGCTGCAACTTTCATGTGCACAACCTATATCCAACTATACATTGCTATCTTGCAGTGCTGTATATGTCAACAGTGTAGTAGACTGGGCATTTTCCACTCTGGATTGTGTGCACGGATAATGTCATGTCAGCATAAGCCATATTGAAAAATTACATAATGGCACCACTTTTTTCCCCTTCTGTTTATGCTGTGACTGAGGACCACATATTAAATAAGCTCATTTGTCCTCTGCAATTTCATTGTAAGAAAGTTAATGATTTTCATTGTTCTTAAACAGCATTTTTTGCTTCTCTTCAGGTATGTGGATTTTGGTTATTTACATTCAGATCTTCACTGTTGGATTCTGGTGTGTGTTTCTAATTCGTGATTCATTTTTAAGCTCACTGTTTTTCCTGATGCCTACAAATAAGCTATGGAATTAATATAATCTCATGTTTCTTTTTTTCATTTAGTGTAATCCCCTATATATTTTGTGTAATTTTTCTGTAAATTACGTTTTTTGGTGGTTAGGTCTTCCGTTTGTTCAGAGTGAAAGCGTGGCATGGGGAGATGGATAGAAAATACTTAGGAGTTAAAAATAATACTCTGCTGTGTTTTACATTGTAAGTTTGTTATGACAAACAGCTTTGGTTTTCATACAATTCAAACAACAATGAATAGCTTTTTGCTACATGTTGAGCCTACTTCATTGTCCTTTATGAAAAATTTCCACTTGTTTCTGTTCATGGGAAACATTTTGAAGCAAAGAGCGTATGGCCACTAGATAATTTTGTCACTCTAGTTTGAAGATGATAGTCCTTTGATTTTATTCTTGTCAGCATGAAATCAAGAAGCTTGGGTTGAAATTAATGATTTCACAGAAAATTCTTGAAGCAGATGCATTCCCAGAGTGGATTGTGAATGCTCCAAATGCTGAATGTCTTCAAGGCATGGTATGATAGTTGTTGTGGTATGTAAGTGTTCAACCTCCCATGATGAATCTTTGGACTCCATGAGACTTTGAAGTAATACTAAATATTTCATTAAAGAAAATTAAAGCTGTCTGTATAACTATATACAAGCTGTATTTTTCTAAACATGAATAGCTTCAAACACAAAGAACACTTTTAAAAATCTAGAATGTTTATAAATATATGAATCATCCAAAGCATGAGGTGTTTTAATTTTAATAAAAAATAAATATGCTTTATGGAATTACTTGCAAGCAAAAACTGGTTGGGTACTGCTAACTGTAGACATGATCTCATCATGATAACTACATTACTTTTTTAGTTTCAGTGATAACTCTTGCAAGTTCTTAGATCAAAATGCATCAGTGTTTTTTTTTTCTTTATTAATTTCATTCTTATGTATCCAATATCAATATTCAAATTTCTACAGGTTTTTGGAATTAATCTTAAATCATATCCATGATTTAAGATTAATGCCATCTTATTAATCTTATGCCATCTGGCATAAGACAGTTTTAAGGTTTGAACAGTATTTGAAAATTTAACTTTTCCAGATTGCATATTTTGGAATACTCTTGACTTTTAATAATTAAAGAAAAATAAAACAGAAAAAAAAAAGTTACTTTGATTAGTCTTCATTTTAGATTTCACACTATTCAAAATTTAAAAGATAGTTTTCGTATTTTTACTATATCCATTAAATTTTACCAGCAAGAAAAGAATCCTTGTATTCTGTTAGCTCTTTTAGAAATCCCACCATTCCTTGTAATGGCTTGTCACAGCCAAGCAATCTAGCTTTAGATAGAGACCTATTTAATTATCATAGAGCAGTTAATCCTGTTTGTATAGTCTGTTATGCCTAGTCAATTGATTTTCAGAAATCTATCACCATCAGATGATTTTATGACATCTTGTCATGAAAGACCTGTAAACCTATAGCACATTAGTATTGTGGGTGAGCTTAGGATTTGATTATCTCAGTCCTGCTCAAGGTAACATTCTTTTCAAACCATTTCAGATCTCTAGTAAGCATGGTATGGTCTCACTTTTCTGATAATTGCTTGAAAAATAAGATTTTGCTGATAAATCTTAAACTAGGATATGAAAAGAATTGTCATAACATTTTTTTATACTCCAAACTGTGAAAAACGAAATCGGTGATTTATATAATTACAGACATGAATAAAGAATCAATGTCTTTACTTTACTTACAAACACAATATGAGATCCTATTCAGTATATTAAAATATAAACTAAAGCATGTGTGAATAGTTTGGAGGAATAAAATGCAGACTGGCTTGAAATGTTTTCTAGAAAAGAGAATTTCTGCCTTAAGTTGTATGTCTAAACAAAGCTATGTTTGCTGCTTTCTTTGAAATATGCCTTATAAATGTTGAGTTCAGCAGCTTTCACCTTAATAATGACATAATAGAGCTTAATAGATTGGGTATAAATTGACTGAAAATATGATTGACTACAAGAGAGGAAAAGAATTTTTTTTTCAGAATTATTAAAATTCATTCATTAAAGGAAATTTCTTAAATGTGTTACTATTCTTTAACTCTTTTTTTTAGTATTGATATAAGATTCACTTATGTAATTTTCATGTGTCAACTCATCTGATATTTGTTCAGCATACCAAAAAGTAATATACTTGTCCATGTATGATAGATAGGTTTACTCCTTTTGATGCATTGCTTTTAACATATTTTAAAGTATGCTAAAATGCTGAGATTTTGCTTCCACAATTTTTATGCTTCTTTAAGTTGGATTTTTTTTTCTGCGAAGATTTTTATTTGCTATTGATCTAATAGCGGATTATTCTGAAGAAAGAGTGAGTAGGTGAGAAAGATCCATTTGAATCATTTTTCCTCAACATCCTCCCTTCTAACTTCATATTGCCTCCTGTCATCTGTCTTCCTGATTAGCTCTTTTGCAAAGTAAACACCTGAATCCAACATCACTAAGGAAGATATTTTCAGTTATTTGGGCATGGATGTTTGTGATTGTCTGTGAAAATACTAGTGGTGGTAGATGGCGTTGGTGTAGTTGCGGTTCGTTGTAGTTGGTGGATTGAAAAAAACAGAGGTAATAGAATTTCACAAACAGAACTGATGTTCTGTTTGTGAAATTCTTCTCATCTATTTCAACATTTTCATTCCCTCTTTTAACTTTGTACTGTAGCTAAAGAATGAGATATGCTCTTTGATAAAGGGTAGGTTGAAATTCTGTTAAGATGAAACATTTTCATACTTAAAAAAAAAAAACTGCACTTGTTTTAATGGCCTTGTCCATCTTGACAGTAATCCTAACAATGCTATTGCTGTTTTCATTCTGTCCAGTACACCTCCATAGGTCTAATCACAATTTTTTTTTTCAGCTGGACCTAATTTTCCTTTATTATTCTTATCATAATTCTCCATTTATTCCAGTCAGCTTTGATCCTGTTTTACATTTGTGTGCATTCACCTAAAATTCCAATATTAATTTTCAAGTCATGTTCACAGGCATTTTGCCACTTCCCTTTTTATTATTGTTAAATAGTTATCCATAACTATCATTGCTATAATAAGACATCTACAAATAGTAGCAATTATTTTTTTTTAATAACCAGTGCCCTCCTGTCATTGGCTGCATCAGTTATAAGTAAAAATGGACTTAGATGTTAGGTTTAGCAGATTAGTTATATTTGTGTTAATAATAAACAAACTGATAATCTGAAAATAAAGTATTTAAGTCATGGGGTCAGTGGTCATACCAGTTTCTGTGAAGAGTATTACGATATAAGGTATGTCTTCTGCTTTTAAAGTACCTTTCTTGGATTATCTCTTGCTCTTTGAACAAATAGCCCTCTGATTCTGAAAATAAATTTAATCTGCTGCTGCAGAGTATGCTGTTTTGGTGTATAGTTTGACATACTGAAAGGATTGAACCACTCTTAAAGTGGAGTCTATTTTGATCTTAAACGAAATAGTCATGTACTGAGCAGTTGAGAAAGCAATTTTTTAAAATATAATTTTCCATTCAAATGCAAAAGTAGTTCTATTATAAATCTGTATCAGCACCTCATCTTAAAAAAAAAAAGTTCTGATGTATTATTTCTGTATCCTGTATGTATACTGAATTGTAGATATATATATATAATACAGAATTCAAGCACAATGTGTTAGTTTGCAGCATTAGAATACTTTCTCTTTATTGCCAAGAGAGTGAGTATCAGTGTTAGTGCCAACTTAATATTAATTCAGTATTCTGTAGAACTCTGCAGAAGAGTAATTTTAGTCATAAGTAGCATGTGTGGTGTTGAGCCTAATATTGATACAATTTAGTTTAGACCTTGAGCTAGCGTTAGTTCTGAACTTTTTCATCCTTAGGTAGTAATTTATGTCCATATTTGTTTAGACTGTCTTTATAATTTAGAGCATCATCTTCATTTTGAAGAATTTCATTAGATGTACTTCAGAAGTTAGGTTAGTAATTAAATTCTTGTTATATAAACACATTTCATAGATTGTATACACGAATGTGTTTTCACTTGGTTAAGATCTCTTTCAACTCTTTTTAAAGTTACAGGTGTATTGGTTCTTACTACATAATCTACTATAATTATAATACTTTAGGTCACGAAGATGTGTACACTTCAGCTCTCTACTGTTAAGACAAAACAATTTTTCATTCTAGCCATAGAACTAATAGTATGTAATTGTAATCGAATATGTTTTTGCCGTGTGATTTTAAGATATTTTACTTTCAGTTCACAGCAGTTAAATTTATACTGCATTTCTTTGGTTTTCTTTTTTTCAAACATGGCTAATATTTGTATTTATTAGCACTTCAAGAAACCTTATTATATTTTATCATTTAGAAGATTAAGCTGTTAATTGTTGACTTGGAAAAGTGAATATAACAAAATGGCATATAAATCCTTTACGACCTGAGAATGTTTCATTTCATAGCTTTTTTTTTTTCTTTTTTCGTACTAATCAATTATTGGACCAAATAGTTTTTGCTCATTTTTAGTGTAGTCTGCAATTCTTGCAGAAATTACATTAAAAATAATTTCCCACTAAAATGTGATTTGCCCAGATTAAATTTTCATGTTTTTTTTGTTATTTATTGCTCAAAAACAGTTCAAAGTATAACTAAAATACAAGAAACTTTTGTTTAAATAAGATACTAGTAATTATTCTGTAATAGTTCTTATTTGTTTTCTCTTTCTCTGTGTCTGTTAAAAATAATTATTTCATTTTAGTTTGTTTCTACTGCATAAATTGTTTTATACCGTTTTCCTTTGGTTATAAGAAGCAGCAGCAGTAGGAGATGATGGAATGACATCAAAACTTTTAATGTTATTCCATTAAAAGTTTTGTTGGAATAACAATTAGTATATAAAAACTGTGATATAGCTGCTTTATAAGTTTAAGCCTTCACCATAGTCTCAAGGATATATGTTAATTTTTCTTTTAAAATGAGTGCATCTCAGTTGATCTTTAGTCCATATTTAGGCATTGTAATATAAAATATGTAAGAATAATTTGCTCAGTGCACTGTACAGCAAAAAAACTTCATATGTTTTATATTTCAGTTTGTAAGAATAATAAAAAAAAATATCCAATTGTTATTGTCTGATTGTCATTTCAAAATTATTCCTTTTAAATGCTGCTAGAAATGTTGAATAAAATGTAAAAAAAAAAAATTTTTCTGTTTGTCATCCAGCATATCTAACTTTTATTGATCAGCATTTATGTAAAATACATTTGTATTATACTTGAACCTCGAGTTATTTTGGGATGTATTATTTGGAACTCCTGCAGAATAGTTTTTTTTTTTTTTTAGATCATATATCAATTTTTCTTCATTTGTGTTATCAATATATATATATATATATATTGATAACACAAATGAAGAAAAATTGATATATGAACTTATCAGATTAAAGGGAGTTATTAAACAACCAGAGAAAGTTGAGAAATGTTTAAAAAACTCAGAGAGAATAAGAAAGCATGGAAGCCATGCTTTCTTATTAAATAAACATGTAAAGTGAGTTTGATGGCAAAAAAAGACTTGCATGTGACTGGTCTATGTACTAATTGTTGTGAGGATAGATGCAGACTGTGGACTACAGTTTAGCTGACAGGCAGTGGAGAGAGGATATGATAGAAAGTTATGTTACTAAACGGATTCTACAAAATTGACACAAAAGAAATTTTTCAATACATGCGGAGTAGGGAGAAAACAAAGGGTCACACTTGGAAGTTGTCTAAGGGTGTAGTTAGTAAGTGTGTGCACAGACTAGAGCAGTGGTTCTTAACCTTTTCAAAGTCATGGAACACTTTTGATTATAAGAAAAATTTTGGGAACACCAAAAGCATTAGGGTCATAAAACTAACAAAAATATGCATGGACTTGCCTTTTATAAAAAAATGAAACTTATTTTCATGCAATACTTCAGCTTGTTGGCTTTTGCAGATTTCAGCAATATCAGGTCTAATATGTGATATAGCTACCCTCATCTCTTTGTCTATGTTAGTAAGTCTTTCAGTCCTTCACACTTTTTAGTTTTATATTGGTTAATATTGAGAAACCGAGCTCACAAATATGATGTTGAAAACTTGACAAAATTTTCAGTGCCCTTGTGGAGAGAGCTGGGTATTCGGCTTAGACAAAAATCCAGAATTCCTCATGAGTTATTTCAGAGAATTTCATTTTCAGAGTGCGATCCATTGACAAGGTAACTAATTGTCCTTCTTGTAACAAAAATTCACAATTCGACATATTAACTATGACAAATGGATTTTGTATCCAGTCATAATTGTATTTAAGGAAGGAAAGTAACTTGAAATCTTTTCTTCCAATATTGTTAAATGTTCTGTTATAACGGAAATAATTCCCTCAACAGTTTTATTATGGAACGAAGGAAACATGTACTGTATTTTTCTGTAGAGCAGCAGCAATTGCTGGACAAGGATATGGGCAGGTGTTGGTTCAACTCCTGGACAGTTCTTGTATGCACATAGCTTCTACCACCATCTGGCTGAATTTTCATGCCTTTAAAATGTTACGTCCTTAGTCTGGTAATGATTGTGGTTATTTTTCTATTTTCATTAATTTCATTCTTCTTCTTCTTGAGTGTTTGTTTTACCAATCTTATTTTGGCAACAGAGTTAGATCATTTACTGATAGTGGGTGTAATTTTTATAAATGTCTTGCTTCTTTGGTTAGACTATCTGCTCTATCATTGCCTTCAATATTTCCTAGGTCAGGCTAGGAAAAATGATTAATTAACTATGTAGATTTAGTTCACCGGTATACAGGGCTATAGCATGTAGCTTGTTCCTTATACGCATGTATCCTTCTGATGATGACCTCGATATAGGGGTCTAAACGTCAAATAGTATTTTATTAATTGTTAATAGGCTTTTGTTGTGTAAAACGTTTAGATACCACTACCCCTGATGATGTAAGTCATACAATTTACAAAACTTGTCAGGTTTTAATTGCTTATTTTTATTAAACTCTTTAATTACATAATGTGTTCTCAGTACCGAAAACTTCCCACAATATTAGAGCCAGTCCAAGGTGGTAATAGAATGAGAGAGGAAAGGTTAGCAAAACAGGTATTTGTTTGGTGCCAGGATGGCAGAAAAAAGAGCCAGACAAAGGTCAAGATATAGGCAGAACTGGGCATGAAAATGACTTTTCAAAAGTGATGCTTTTTCATTGAAACAAAATACTATTTGTAATAACAAATTATTTCTAATGATCATTTTAGACCAATACACTAAGCATAAAATGATAACAGAAAAAATATTTCAATATTCAGCTTTTAATTTTGCAAAATTTAGTACTGAAAGTCTGTTTACTAAAACAGTATGAGGAATAAGTTAATTATTTTGTTGATGACACTGTTCAAGAAGTTTAGGCACATTTATGATATAAAAATAGTAAAATTTTAATCAACATCATAAGATTGGAATAACATATATATAAATTACAATCTGTACACAAAAAAAATCCATATAATTTAAATGATTGCATTTATATAGCATGCAATATAGAAATCATAAATATCAGGACTTTTCAAGCATTTTAGCAATTTTACAACCACATATTGCAACTGAAAATTTCATTTGAAAAAAGAAAACATTTATAAAAGATATTTTAAAAACTACCAATCTGATTCATTCTGAGGTGATGACATGCCACTCACTCCAGCAGATATGTGAAGGTCACTAAGTTCACTGATTTCATCCTCTGTAGCATCAGGAAGGTTTGGATTTTTATAACTTTCAGGTGTGTGCTTAGCTTCTTGAGTAATGCTAAAAAGTGTTTCAGGCTGGGTGTTTTTTTGCAGCTGATTGTTGCTATTAGCAAAGTTTTTTATATTATCCACAGAAGTCATTTCATCAGGTACAGGATGCTTGCTATCTACAATTATATTTCCTTCTGAAGGATTTGATTGGCTTTCTGAAGTCAAGTCTTCTTTTTTCTTATCTGAAAGCTTGCTTTTAATATGTTGTATACATTCTGATATTGCCATCTTTTCATTTATAGACTGTTTAACCAACTCTGGTTCAACAGAGCCCTCCACAGGAACAGGTCCAACTTTAGCATTTTCAGTTTCTGAAATTGGTATACTTGATAGTGGAAGTACAAATGAAGTCTTAATTTCCATATCTTTCTTATTAATTGCTGAACTTTGCTCTTTGTCTTCTGGATTTAAAACATTTTGAGCAGAGGAAATCTCATATTTGTGTGTTTGCAAACTGTTATCCTTTCGTCCAGCTGATAAGTTATGAGTTTCCTCATCAATACCATATGATGTGTTTATGTCTGCTACTTTATTAGGAATGGGAAGGTCTGTTCTAATTTCTTTTGCAAGGTTACTTTTTCTTGAACTATTTTCCTGAAATGACTGTCTTAGTAAACCTGGAAAGGTTTCACTGGGTTTTTCATTATCAAGTTCACTCTCTTTTGTCTGATTCATAAAACCTAAAGCAGAATCTTTATATTCATTGAGGACACTGCATTTTTTTTCATGTTTCTCAGATGAAGCGATCTCAGACTCATTTTTTGACAAACTGCTTGTAAAAGGTTTGGATACTACAGGCTTTTGGTAAGACTTTTTCCACATAGCATCAAGATCAACAGAGAAGAGAGGCTTTTTGGTTAATGGTTTTTGCATAGTGGATGAACTGTTTATTTCAGATACTTTTGGTTCAGTAATTTTAGTAGAGGTAACTGAATGGTAGGGCAATATCTCAGGGTTATTCAGTGGCACATTTTGGGATAATTTCTTCGCAAGTAATTCTTCTGCAGCAAATTCCTTTATGGAATGGTTTAAAATACCAGGTTTTTGGTGATTTTCAGTTGGAGGAGGAATGGTGAATTCTTCCTTTTCTATAAACTGCAAAGGAAAAGAGTCCCTGTTTTCAAGACCATTTTTAACTTTTGGAAGTTTGCTAGCCTCACAAACAGCTGACATTTTTTCTTTATATTCTTTCTCATTACTCTGCATGGATGTAGGTATATGACTTATCAGTCTGTCATTTGAAATAGAAACATTAGTATGTGCAAAAGATACCACTGGACTTCCCTTCTGCAGATACTGTTCTTCATGAATGGTAGAAATTATTGGCATGCTGGGAAATGCAAGAGCTGCACATCCAGTAGCCTCATTTTGTGCCTGGTTATTAATGTTAGTGGCCTTATCTGATATGGGCAATTCATTTTGCTTCATATGAAGATCTAACAAACATCCATGTTTTGGTGATAATTTTTTCTGTGGTTCAATCAAATACTGTGAATGTGATTTCTGACTATTATTTGCCACTGACATATAATGGCTGAATGCATTCATGTGGTTTTGATTTCTATCAATGCCTGACATAGACTGAGTTCTCAAGTAATCTCCATATTTTTGTTCTAATGCTTCTGCTTCAATTTGAAGATATTCAATTCTTTTCCTGGCTTCTGAGATAAATTTCACTGGTTCATTTTTATCTCTTCTGTAATTGAATCTTTGAAGGAAATGTGTAGGTGTAAAAAGGGGTGAAACGTGTTGCACATATTTGCCTGTATTATCTGGTACTGAGCTACGGGTAGGAGATGTTTGTTGAAATACACTCTTCTTGTTTGGTTTTTTATGTTCCTGGTTGAGCGTATCTTGAGTTTCAGTTAGCTTCTGATGCAAGTGATGAATAATTCTGTGCAACTCGTCTATATCTGTCCTCTGTTCTTCAGTCCTGTAATTAATAATTACAAACATTATAACCAATCACTTTTAAAATTTCATGTT
The DNA here is from genome assembly GCF_054136105.1 of Typopeltis vanoorti. Lineage (NCBI taxonomy): Eukaryota > Metazoa > Arthropoda > Arachnida > Uropygi > Thelyphonidae > Typopeltis > Typopeltis vanoorti. Next base: position 115,635,332 of record NC_143554.1, read on the forward strand.
TTGCTCATATACACTCATGAGCCAAAATGTGATCAACCAGACTGCAAGATTGACTGGAAACATGATGGTGGCAGTATCCTGGTATGGAGATCATTCTCATGGACATCACCAGATCCTTTCATCCCCACTGAACACACCTCAACCACTAGTTCATATCTGGGGACTATTTTGGACTAGGTATTGCCATACATGGTGACAGTGTGGCTGTCACCATGTATGGTATTTTTTTTTCCCCCCCTGGAATTTAAAGAGTATATCGAAGCATTCTGTGGGTCTTCTGGCCACCTGATTTGAATCCCATCAAAATTTTATGGATTCATGTGGAATGCAGCATCCAAAGGAGGCTCAACCACTATTAAGTAAGTGGTCACGATGTTTTTGCTCATGAGTGTGTAATTTTCTTAAGAATATTTTAAATACATATGAAAAATAAAACTGTAATGGCATTCTCAGTGGCAACTTTTTTTTTTTTTAAAATCTCCACAACTCCACACAAAGTGCTACAGGTGAGAAAGAGGGTAGAAGGGACCTATTCATGTTCTTTTTTTGAATAACTGTAGGCTCTCCTGTGAAACACTAAGTGAGAATAGCTATTTCACCGAAGTGCAGGAGAGGATACTGGTATAACAAGTTTCTGCTTGGACAATGAAAACATGTACACTTATATTTTATAGGCTACAGAAATATAGAGGAATAACTGACGCACCTGATCAGTGTAATAACACCTGTAGAAGTACCTGAAGATATAAGGCAGATAGAGATCATTTGTGAGATAGTCAAAGTGAGTTCATGAGAGATGGTTTGTTAATTAACAAAACCATCCTCTTCTAAACATCAAGAATTTTTAGGAAGGTTTTTGGTGCAGTCATCACGAACAAGAAAACAGCATTCAAAAGAGGGCTGATTTAGGATTGGCAATTATTATTACGGGCGACTCCAAGGAGAGTCCTTAGACTCATCGAGGAAGGCCCTAAACATCATGTCCATCACAACTATTCGACAATCACACAGTATCTATTATACTTTCCCTTGAACACATTCACTGTCATAGCACCCACAACAGACTCTGGCAGCTTATTCCACTCATTCACCACTCTAAAAGTAAAAAAACCTAGCTCTAACCACACTCTTGCCCAGCTTCCATGGATGTCCCCTAGTCCTCCTACCACCAGTCCTATTCTCAAAAAATATCCTCTGAATTAATCCTACAGAAACCTTTCAGCAATTTGAATGTATCAATCATATCTCCCTTTTTCCACCTATCAACAAATTTTTGCAACCCACAAATCTTCAACCTGTTCTCATAAGGTTCATTCCATATACCTGCTATCATCCTCCTCCCCCATCAAGAAGTGGTGACCAAATCTGGGCACAGTAGTCGAGACGGGGTCTTATCAAAGCTCGATACAGAGGAACAATAACTTGCTTGTCTCTGCTCGTCAAAGTATTCTTCAGCATCCAAGTGATTTGATGATTTAGCCAGTTTTGCAATGTGCTCCCTAAACTTCAACTCCCTTTCCACCAACACTCCCAAGTCCCTGGCCTCATCAATCTCCTGGGAAACTATACATGTGAGATTAACATCGTTTATACATGAACATCTCATCGAGAGAAGAGCATGGCAAGTGCTTGGAAGGCTAAGTGTAAATATCAACATTAAACTTGATAAAGTCCTCCTAGCCTTGATGAAGAGGCAAGCAGATAATGTTTAAGGCTTGGAATGTTTGAGCACTGCAAAGTTTGTCTAATGACTATAATTGAAAAAACTACAAATATGTAGAGGAGGAATTGAATTCATGGGTACTGGAAAGGGGGGGGGGATGAAGACAAGGAACCCATCCATGATCCAATTAAAAAACTGTGTAAAATCATAGGATGACAATCTGAGTAGAAGGCCATGCCTGACCTAATCAAATCCTGTGAAAATATCTAGAATGACAAGTGTAATCAAAATTTTCCATAGCACATGGACAAGAGATCTGTGGCAGATTAAGAGTAACAGAATTTGTACTTGATAGTCACTGATTATTTCGCAGGTTTCCAGTAGTGAAGGAGTTAAATAAGCCACCACAGAAGCTTATTGTCTGAAATTAGAAATGACAAAAATCATGGTAGCAAAACAAATTAACTTGAAAAAAGATGGGAGATAGAAAAATATAAATAATATAAAATATGAATGGGCCAAGCTATCTCTATTTATGTTTTAATTTTAACATTTATCTATAAAAATCAAAGATTTAAATGTTATAAGCATGTACATGCCATATTCTAGAACTCTGGGAATGTATGAAGATTTTAACGTAATTCCTATATATATGCACAGTGACCTATCCATATATAATGCCCATCATTACAAAGGGGTTTAGATCCAAAATTTTACAAAATTCATTATGAACTAATAACATTATGAATAACTAACAATTTTGGGGTGCTTAAAGGTCAAAGCTGTATAACAGCGGAGACCTCCACATAGCCTTTAAAGGAATGCGGAGAACCGACCAGGGCTTCTGACCTAATGTCCAATCCTCACCTTCTCGTGGTGCACCCTGTTGGGTATCTACTTGGATACTGAACGAACGAGGATGGGCTGGCAATTTGGGATTTAGCCGACCAAATTGTATTCTTATTGGTTAAACCAAAATAAAAAATGATGGTACGACATGACAAAAATTTCATGCAGGCTGGGGCGTCTCCCGGTTAAACAAGGCCCCCGTTGTTTTCGCCAGGGAACCAGGGCGAACAGCGAAAAGTCAGCTACTGGAACAAATCTGAAAACAAACCCCAACTCAACATCACCAGAGTTAAAGATCGGTACTATCAACATAAGAAGCATGAATGGCAAAGAAATGGAGCTAGCTGAGGAATTAGATAAGTACCAGATCGACATAATAGGAGTGACTGAAACAAAAAAGACAAAACTGGTGAGATCTTTCTGAGCAATAAATACAAAATGTTATATTCAGGCAATGACAATCAAGGAAAAGAAGGAGTAGCCATAGTATTCAACACAAAATACGATGCTAATCTTCTTGAATGGCAGTCAGTCTCAAGTAGAGTAATGTGGGCAAATATGGGAATGGGGAACTGGACAATGAGACTTATTTGTGCCTATGGTCCCACAGAAGGCTCTACTAAGGTAGAAGTGGAGGAATTTTTTGAGGCTTTAGAAAAAGCAACTGACACAATGAAAAAGGAAAAGTTGGTCCTTGTTGGGGATCTAAATAGCAGAGTAGGAAATGATTGTGAGACATGCAAAAATATTTTGGGAAAATTTGGAGAAAAGAGCAAAGCTAATAATAATGGCAAATACCTGTTGGATTTCTGCTCAGGACATGGACTGGTTATTACTAACACCATATTCCAACATAAAAATGTGCACAAATTCACATGGAAAGAAGAGGCAAGAAATAAGAAAAGTCTCATTGACTATGTTATTGTTGATAGTGATGTTTTCTCCCTTGTGCAGGACACCAGAGTGTACAGAGGATTTGAAATTGGAAGTGATCACTATTTAGTCTTGAGCAGGATAAAATTGAATTTCATATTGAAAAGAATAACATGTAAGAAAGTTTTAAAGCGAATAAAAGTTGAGCAGCTCTCAGATGGGAACTGTACACTAAAATATACAAAGATTATTGAAGAAAAAATGAAAGAGTTGGAGAACAGGAATCAAACCTTGGAGATTCAGTGGCAAACTCTGAAGGAAACATTGATTGATTCTGCTAGAGAGGCATGTGGTGAGGTTGTGTGCAAGGATAAAAAAATCAGAACTCTCTGGTAGACACAGGAAGTTAAAGAGGCAGTGAAGGAAAAGAAGAAAGCATATCAAAAGTTCCTGTCAAATAAGTCAGCTTGTTCTCTTAGAGAATACAGAGACAAATGCAAAAATGCTAAACACTGTGTAAAACTAGCTAAACAAAAGTCATTGGAGGACTTTGGCAAGAATATAGAAAATAAATATCAAGAAGGTGGCAAAATATTCTGGAGGTTGTTGAAGAAGCTTAGGAAAGAGTGCTGTAAAAGGAGTTAGAGATGATAAAGGTGACATGAAAACTGGAGAAAAAGATATCCTTCAAGTATGGAGTAATTATTTTGAAAAACTGCTAAATGAAACAAGCAGTGATGACAGTGCAGCGGTAAAAAACACTGACCAGGCATGCAGTCAGGAATACATATCCATACTTGAAGTAGAAAAAGCCATCAAAGGCTTGAAATGTGGAAAGGCAGCAGGAGTAGATGATATTCGACCAGAAATACTGAAGTATGGTGGTATAAAAGTCTTACAGTGGCTGCACTGCATAGTTCAGAAAGCCTGGATAGAGGGACGAATTCCCGATGATTGGAGTAGAGCTCTCATAGTACCCATATATAAAAAGGGAAATAAAACTGAATGTGAGAATTATAGAGGTATTTCCCTACTGAGTGTTCCTGGCAAGATCTATGCAAGTATACTTGAGAAACGGTCGAGAAGAATTGTGGAAGAAAAGCTTGGTGAAGAACAAGCTGGATTCAGGCCAAATAGAGGCTGTCAGGATCAGATTTTCACTTTACGACAAATAGTCGAGAAAGCATGGGAATATAACAGAGATCTGTATTTAAGTTTTGTCGATTTGGAAAGGGCATATGACAAGGTGCCAAGAGAGAAGCTATTCAATATGCTACAGTTATATGGTGTCAATGGGGCATTATATCAAGCAATATGTAGTCTTTATTTGAGTTGTAAGTCAGCAGTTAGAATTGAAGGAACTACAGGAAGATGGTTTAATGTTAAATCTGGTGTGAGACAAGGATATACATTATCCCCTCTGTTATTCATTATCTATATGGATCACATTATGAAGGAAAGTGGTATTAAACATGATATCAAAATTGGAGATGTTAATGTCAGCTCTTTGCTTTATGCAGATGATGTTATACTTCTAAATAAATCCGCTATAAGTCTACAAGATTCTCTGACTAAATTGAATAGCTGTTGTAATAGATATGGTATGAAGGTCAGCAATAAAAAGACAAAGACAATGAAAATAGGCAGAATCATTGAAAATGTCAACTGTGTTGTGAATGGAGAACCTGTGGAACAAGTGAAACATTTCAGCTATTTAGGCACGATTTTTACTGCAGATGGTAAATTAAATATAGAAATAGACAACAGAATCAGCAAAGCTGGTATGGTAGGAAGTCAATTGAATAAATTCATATGGAATAAGAGAGAAATTAGTCAGAACACTAAATTAGCTGTATACAAGACAGTGTTCAAACCAGTTTTAACTTATGGATCTGAGAGCTGGGTCAGAAGTAAAACACTTGACCAAAGACTAGAGACCACAGATATGAGAGTCCTGAGAAAGATTATAGGCGTGAACAGATGGCATCAATGACAATATCATATTAAAAACGAGGATATTAGGAAAGAACTTGACATTGTCAACATCCAAGAATGCGTTAGCAGAGCTAATCTCAGGTGGTATGGTCACTTAAACAGAATGGGCAAAGAAAGATTAGCAAAACAAGTGTTCTCTGCCAGGTTGGCAGGAAAACGACCCAGAGGAAGACCAAGATATAGGTGGATTGATACAGTACAAAGTACCTTAGATGATAGAAATATAATATCTGATAATATTGGAGTGTTGACAAGTAACAGACTGATTTGGAGGAAAATTGTAGGTAGGAAGTTAGTAATGATGTAATTTTTTTCATGTAGTACTATCATATCCTGTACACCCCTTGAGGGTACATGGCAGGAATTTGATGATGATAACTAATTCTTTCTCAGAAGAACATATGAAAAAAAAGTCTGGTTGCTTGGAATTCTGCTTAATGATTCTTTGCTGTCTCTCAGAAAAGTGACAGAAATAGATCTACAGATGACTCATTATACCAAATTGCAGGGACCGCAAGAATAGTTTGGTATAACAGATGTGTATTAAGGCTCAGGTTAGTTTAAGCTTATAATCATAGATTTAAGTTCTAATATTTTGTCTCTGTCAGAAATACAATATGAAAATTATAATAACACACACAATCAATAAATGAAAGATGTTAGACAAGAAGCCTAAAGTCCTAACAGGGACACTCCCTGTGGGTCTTGGTGTTACCTTTGCTGTTAGGCAAGAGGTTTAAGAATTGATGGTTCCTAAATTTTGGGAAGTTTAACACAACCAGGTTACGACCATGCTTTTGTTGCTCCTAGGCATTAACCATTACTTAAGTTGATTGAGGAAGCTGCAGTACAGCAGAAATTTCCCAAACTGAATTACTGCAAAAGTGGTGCATCCTATAACAGTGCCACATCAAAAGTCGCTGAGCTCTTTGGTGTGGTCTACTATAGTGTTAATGTTGGTCTCCATAGACAAACATTAACAGTATAATGGACTGTACTGAAGAGCTCAGTGATTTTGATGGGAGGTGCTTAAAGGTCAAAGTTGGATAATTGGGAAGAAACTAACATGTAGCCTTTTAAGGAATGTAAAGGACTGACCATGGCTTTGGACCACTACTGATCATCTCATCACCAGTTAGTACTTATCTGGATGTTGAACGAACAAGGATGGCCTGGAAATTTTGGACTTGTGCTCTTGCTGCTCCTAGGCATTTCCACTTAATCATAACATTACTTACAGTTGATTGGGACAACTGTAGTACAGCAGAAATTTCCCAAGCCCACCAAATTGTATTTTTATTGGCTTAAAACAAAATACCATGGTACAACATGGTATGAAAATCAGCTGGGGGAGGAGGGGCATCAATGGAAAAGAAATGGAAGTAGAAAAAGAATTGGATAATTACCAGAATATAGGCATTATCAAAACAAAGAAGACAAAAATAGGCAAGATTTATTGAGCAACAAATACAAGATGCTAAATTCAGACAATAATGTTGCAAGAAAATGAGTAGCTACAATATTCAACACTAAATACAAGGATAATCTTCTTTAATGGCAAAACAATAAGTGATGTGGACAAATATCAGAATGGGGATTGGACAATGAGACTTATTTGTGCCTATTGTCCCCACATACTAAGGAAGAAGTGGAGGAATTTTTCAAGGCATTAGAAAAGGAGGCTAACACAAAGAAAAAGTTTGGTCCTTGTTGGAGTTCTAAACAGCTAAGCAGGAAATGATTACTAGACAGATAGATTGTTCTGGTAAAATCTGCAGAAAAAAGCAAGCTAATAATAATGGTAAGTACCTGCTGGATTTCTGTTAAGGATATGGAATAGTTATTATTAACCCCATGTTCCAACATAAAGATGTACACAAATTCACAAGAAAAGAAGATGCAAGAAATAAGAAAAGTCTCAATCATTTTGTTGATAGTGATATCTACACGCTGATCCAGGACACGAGTATACAGAGGATTTGAAATTGGAAGTGATCACCATTTAGTTTTGAGCATAGTAAATTAAATATCTTATTGAAAATAAAAGTATGAAAATCCAAATCAAATCAAAGTTGAGCAGCTTTCAGAGGTGAAACTGTAGACCCAAACCTCAAAATATTATTCAAGAATAACTGAAAGAGTCTGAAAACAAGAAAACCAAATCACCAGGGAGACATGTGGTGAAGTGGTCTGCATTGATAGAAAATGGTGGACTCAGTAAGTTAAACAGGCAGTCAAAGAAAAGAAGAGTACATAAAGCTTGCTGGAAAGTAAGCTTGTGCTCTCAGAGAACAGAGAAAAAAAATGTAAAAAAGTACTGTAAAACTAACTAAACACAAGTCGTGGAAAGATTTTGGTAAAAATATAGAAAATAAATATCAAGTATGGCAAAATATTCTGGAGGCTATTGAAATGGAGAAAAGAACTCAAAGATGAGAAAGGTGACATGAAAACTGAAGATGATGTTCTAGAAGTTAGGAGGAATTACTTTGAAAAATTGCTAAGTAAAACAAACACAGCAGTAACAGCATGGTGAAACATTCAAGAAGCATGTAATTAATCATTAGTATATATCAATACTTTATATTTTCTACCAAATAAGGTAGAAAAGCCATCAAAAACCTAAAATGTGAATAGACAACTAGAGAAGATGATATTGGAAAAGAACTGCTCAAATATGGAAGTATAATAGTTTTAATAATGTGGCTACATTGCATAATTCAGAAAGCTTGGTCAGAGGGTAAAATTACAAAAGAGTGGAGCAGAGCTCTCATAGTACCCATTATAAAAAAAAGAAATAAAACTGAAGAATTACAGAGGAATTTCCCTACTGAGTGTTCCTGGTAAAATTTATGCAAGTAACCAAACATAAGCCTGTCAGGATCAGATTTTCCCTTTAAGACAAATAGCTGCAAAATTGTGGGAATATAAAAGGATCTGCATCTAAGTTTTGTAGATCTGAAAGAAGAGCATGACAATGTGCAAGAAAAAATCTTTTCAAAACGATGCAGTTATGTAGTGTAAATGGGACATTACATTGAGCAATACACAGTCTACATTGGAGTTGTGTCAGCAGTTAGAATTGAAGAAGATACAGGAAGATGGTTTGTTGTTAAATTGGGCTAGACAAATGTGTACGTTATCTAAATGGAGCACATTATGAAGGAAAGTGATATTAAACCTGATATCAAATTTGGATATGTTAATCTCAGCTCTATTTTATGCAGATGACATTATATTCCTAAATAAATCCACTAAGTCTATAGGATTTCCTGACTAAATTGAAGAAGTGCTGTAATAAATTCACTCTGAAAATCAGCAATAAAAAGACAGAGACATTGATAACATGAACTGCATCCAGAATGGAGAACCTACAGACTAAGTAAAATATTTTTAGTTGTTTAGGTACCATTTTTAGCAAAAAAAAGGCAAATTAAATTTGGAAAAACAACAGAATTAGCAAAGATGCTAAGGTAGGAAATCAGCTGAACACTAAACTAGCTGTACATAAGGCAGTGTTCAAACCTATTTAAACACATAGATCTGAGAGCTGGGTTAGTGCTCTAGTCTTTCATCAGATGTTTTATCTGATCAAAGACTGGAGACCACAGATTTGAGAGTTCTGATCATTAGGTTAAGTGAGAGAACAGATAGTATCAATGGCAGTATCATATTAAAAACAAGTATATTAAAAAAGAACTTGACATTACCATTCAGGAATGTGTGAAGAATTCTCAGGTGGTAAGGTCACTTGAACAGAATGGAAGAGGAAAGGTTAGGCAAGTATTTTTTGTAAGGATGGCAGGAAAACAACCCAGAGAAAGACCAAAATCCAGGTGGATCGATACAATAAGAAGTACCTTAGAAGACAAAAATATAGGATCCAATAATATTGTAGTCTTGGCAGATAACAGATTAATTTATAGGCAAATTGTCAATAGAAAGTTGGTAATGATGTAATCCTGTACACCTTATGAGAGCACATATCAGGAATTTGATTATGATGTTTGTTTATGAAGATTGCTAGACTGTGTGCTTCCTTTTATACCTCTATATAGCCATATCCACTACTACAAAAGGATGTTTGAATAATTTGGATTAGATAGTGTACTTTAATAGTTAGACAGTGAACATTAACTGATTAGCACATGCAACGTGACATGTATTTTTCTTATTATCATTTCTTCCCTACATAACTATAATAATTTTCTGAAAAAATTACAATTCATCTTTTCCAGGAGGAATGATGGGATGTACCCTTCAACTGGAAAACAATCTGAGTCCAATTCTTCTCAAACTGAGAGGAATCTTTATAGATTTTTTTTTTTTTTTTTTCAAATGATGGTGAATTAACTAATCTCATATGGAAGCAGCATGTTTTTGTTTTTTTTAAATAGTAAATTTTGGTTTATCATCCCACATACAGGCAAATCAGTGTAGTCAGACAGTGAGCAATAATTGACTAGGTTACAAATGGCTACAGAGAATAAATGTAATGTGAATGTGACGTACTTTTCCCATGAGTAGGCTAACCCAACAAGTCCTTGCATAACAATCAGTGACCAGTTTAATGAGCATTTCCAATAGTAAAAAGACAAAGTAAACTGAATGAATGACAATTTAAGTTGTTCAGTAATTGCAGAAGCCATTAAGACCTTGAATTTAAAGCATTCAATCATCACCACCATGTGTCGAATCTGTCCAGGAGGTTAACTACTATTAACGGTTGACTATCAGTATAAAGAGAATCTGATGAGGACCCTATGTCTTCCACATTTTTGTAAGTATTCATGGCTGTAGATCCATTGTGTGTTCACAGGACAGGTTTGCCTGTTCTGAGGGATGAAAAATCCACATTTTTGAGTGAAAAACCCTCTACCTCCACATGAAACCGGCTAACTTGTCTTTAGTCAAAAGAGTCTTCTTCCTGCAAATGTTCCTCTCACATTCTGTTTAAGTGACTAGCTTAGATTAACTCTGCTCACACATTCCTGAATGCTAACAATGTTAAGTTTCTTCTTAATATCTTCATTTTAGCATGATATTCTGCCACTGATGTTATCCTAATTTTTCCAGATAAAGATTCACCTCATGGACAGGAATTGAACCCAGGTCTTTCTGACCAAAGGGTGAAAGCAAATATGTCACATGATTTCAGAAGTCTAACCATAAACAACGTAGTGACTTTCATCCATGAAAGGTTATAAACCTATAGTGCATTAAATTGAAAGTTAATTTTTCACTTGGTTAGACTATAAATAAATTTAGTTTAATCCTTTATCCAAGTGTGAGCAAACAAAGTTTGCACCAGAAAGTATCTTCAGGACTGGGGTAAGACAGTACAACACCGAGCAACTTGTTGCAAAGGTGGAGCAAGCTTACATCACTCCTATCTCAGTATCTCCCATAATGCAAAACACATCTCCTTGCAGGTATGTATAATGTTATGCATTAAGGGAAGGGCCACTTCCCAGACTAGTTTCGACCTTTAGAGCCAGACCCAGATGTGGAGATACCAGGCAGAAGCAATAGCAAGGTCATCTCTACCTATAGGAGTTGTCAAAAGGTGTGCCACCTTTTTTTTTTTATTAAATTACTCTGGATTTAGAAATAGATGTTGAAAGTTTATTTTTCACTTGGTTAGACTATAATAAATTTAGTTTAATCTTTAATCTAGTCCTGAAAGTATCTTCAGGACTGGAGTAAAGCAACTGAGATAGGAGTGATGTAAGCTTGCTCCACCTTTGCAATGAGTTGCCCGGTGTTGTACTGCCTTACCCCAGTCCTGAAGGGACTTTCAGGTGCAAACTTTGTTTGCTCACACTTGGATGAAGGATTAAACTAAATTTACTATAGTGCATTAGTATCACAGATGGGCTAAGAAAATTTTTAAAAATTCATTTTTTTTTGAAATTTTTTTTCTGGATTATGATTATTTATTCATAATCTAGAAACCTTGCTTTAGAAACCACCGTGGAACTTTCTCAGGGCCTTTTTGAGGTTAGGTTAACTCTGATTTCTTTTTAAAAGAAATTAGAGAAGTTTCATCAAAATTAAACTTAAGGGAAAAATGAAGCAATATTACATAACATTACCTTATAATAAGTGTCCTGTACAAATGCTTTGTGCTTTCTAATTCTTCTTCAATTTTATGTTGCTGAAATAAAGCTCTATTCAACTGATAAACCTTTGAACTGCTTTCAAGATCTTCTGTGGGAGGAGGCACCTAAAATATATTAATTACCTATGGTTAAACATCCCAAAATGTTCTAAATGTAGCCCCAAAAACTAGAGTAAGCCATAATTAAATGAGAACTTACCAACTTCATTTAGTGCTACTGTCTTTGTAGTGATCGATGGTGGGCAGTAGTAACTATTGTTGCTATTTAGAATCACTAAAAACTATCGCACGAGAGGTTTATTACATGTTAACTTGTGTTTACTGTGCAGTTTATCTATTATGCAGAGGGGACAAGTTTCCAGGATAACAACAACAAAAACTGCCAGGCTCCAGGTATTGTCTATCTGACCATCAGCTATAAATGTTTTTCACATTCCAATCAAACCATGATGGAATGGAACTTGAACTCAAGTTGTTTCAATCAGCCAGAAAGTGACATTCTGACTGCGCTATGAAGGTACTTGTCTTTATGATGGTACTGGTTATAATGTTAGTGCACTGATAGCAATATAACAATCTATGAGAGAATCATCATCATTCCTGATATGTAACCTCAAGGGGGGGGGGTATATAGGATACTATAACAGTACTACATGATTAAGTTATTATTACTAATTTCCTATCAGCAAATGATATCTAATATCTCATTTTTGTCTTTGATACACCTTTGACTGCATCAATCCACCTAGATCTTGGTAGTCTTCTTATAGGTATTTTTCCTGCAACTGTTCCTCTCACATTTTGTTTAAGTGACCAGCTTAGATAAGCTATGCTGACACATTCCTGAATGCTAACAATGTCAAGTTTCTTCCTAATATCTTCATTTTTAGCATGATTCTGCCACTGATGCTATCCTAATTTTTCTCAGGACTCTCATATCTGTGTTTTCTAGTCTTTGATCAAAGACTAGAAAACACAGATATGAGTGTTTTTTAGTCTTTGATCAAATGTATTATTTCTAACGATTCTCAAATCCATAAATTAAAATTGTCTTGGATATTGCTAGTTAGTGTTTTGGCTAATTTCTCTCTCTTATTCCATATAAATTTCTTCAAATGGCTTCCCCACCACACCAGCTTATTCTGCTGTCTATTTCCATATTTAATTTGCCTTCATTAACAAATCATACCTAAATAATTGGAATATTTTACTTGTTCTCAGTTTCTCCATTCAAAATTCAGGTGAAGTTTTCTATGTTCATGTCTATTTTCATACTAAATTTGTTACAGATGTTATTCAAATTAGTAAAATGAATGCTGGAGACTTGTATTGTTTTTTTTTAGTAGTACATTGTATCTGCATAAAGCAAAGACCCAAGTTTGATATCTGCTCTGTGCAATGTGCCACTTACCCCATATAATTGTAGTGTTTTATGAAAAGCTTTTCTCATGATATACCTTGTTACATTTTTTCCGTATCTACAAAATTTAGAGAATATAATAAGGATCTGTATCTAACTAAATATTGTGAAGCAGGTGCCTTGCTTAATTGGGTGATGCCTCAGCCAGAATGAAATGGTATCATGTTGTACCATTATGTTTATTTCTGGTTTAAGCTAATAGAGAAAATAATATAGTCATCTTCAGTCCCAAATTGCTTGCTAATCCTCATTCATTCAATATCCAGTTGATACCTACTATGGCACACCATGTAAAAGTGATGACTGGGCATCAAGTCAGAAGTCCCAGTCAGTTAGTTCTCTGCATTCTTTAAAGGCTATGTGGAGGTCTCCTCCCAAGTTATCTGGCTTTGACCCTTAAGCCACCCCTGAGAGAATCATGCTTATCTAAAATTATTAGTTCACTCTGACACTTAAAGTAATAATTTAAGATAACTGTGCAATTTTAATCCCAACACAAAACATTTAAAAAACTGAATAAATTAAAAGAAGTCCCAAAGGCTATTATTATTCATTCTTAGCAATAAACAGAAAACATAACTCACACACCAATTATCCATATATAACAAATCTATTCACTTTTCACACTATGAGATGACCTAATTTAACATGCATGGATAGAAAGCTTTTTAACTGCAATTATTAACAGTGACAATGAAGTATCCAGCACATCAAAATTGGATCTGTGAGTGGTATATCAGATGTGTGCATGATGTGACAACTTAAAATCATGTTTATTACCTACTGGCATGCAAATTTTCTAATACAGTTTCTGACCAGTTTATAAGATATAAGCCTGAAGCCAATTTATGAAATTTTCCCATTGGAATGGTTCTAATTACTAATCAAAGAGGAGAAAAAAAAAATCAAATGTAATACTGAAACCGTTAAACCTGCTTTAAGGTAGATTAACCACGCTACCGGCCAGGACGTATATATATATATACATATATGTCCAAGTTACCATGGATGCAAAGTGCATATTAAAATTGTAATACCATTGATATTACATTGAAATATATGATGGATACTAAGTGCATGAGGATGTGTATTTGATCCATAATGGCTGGGAAAGGGTGGTTATTGCATTTTTATAGTTGGGTGGTAAGTGTTAGTAAGGACATCTGGCAAAGCACAGCTCCAGTTATCTATAAACCCAAAGAATATTAAGAATCAGCTGAAATAAAACTTAGTTCAATCTGAAAGGAAATCTCCCTGAATTTTAGAACACAGACTATTAATTTATTTCAGGAATTTACAACATATACAATATTAATTAAAAGAAATTTTAAGAAATACTTCCTATATTTCAGCAATGTCACATCGCCATCTTCATGGGAACATAAAACTATGACACGTGCACACAGGCACTACAAAGAGCAAATGAGGCAGAAGAGAGAAAACTAACATTGTTCTTAGAGTCCTAAAGGTCCCCCTAGTGGACTATATTGGCTGAAGTTCTTAAGATGCAAGCTTCCCAAATTTGGGGCAGCCTCATGCACTCAAATTTGTTGAGGATTGGAAAGCTTTTTAGGGCTGAGGCTGATTCCATGAACAATCTTTCGTATTTAAATTTGCTGTGGTGCAATAACATGGCTTTCTTCCAGCGTATTCTGTGGCGAGTATCCAGAGTATGGTCTGTAAGCCCAGAGTGGCTGTATTGGTGAAACCATATGTAGTCTTTGTGTTCCGATATCCTGACATTTGCTGTCCTGCCTGTTTGGCCAAAGTAGGACAGTTACAAGGAACCTGGTATACTCCAGGTAGGTCTAAGGGAAGTGGCAGGTCTTTGTTGGAGTGGATAAGGGATGCCAATTTTTTTATATGGTTTGTAACAAGAAGTCGGGTCATTTTTTTTTTAAGATTTTGGTTAACTTTTCAGATTCCCCGATATAGGGGATTTAGAACACAGAATGAACTGAGATCCCCTTCCTTCTTTTCATTAAAACAACACTGAATACAAGTGTGATTGATGTCTGTATGAGTCTTCAAAAAAAAAAAGGAAAAAAAAGGCTACCATCCGGTTGATTAATAAAGAATTAATAGATCCCAAAATTAGTTTGATTGTCTTCTTTTCTAAAGTGATCTGAATCTTGGGATGAAGTTTATTTTGGATAGCAACTGCTGTAACTCAGAAGAAGAGCCATTCCAAATGGCAAAAACATCATCAACACATCGGTACTGTGATAGTCTTATAAAATATTGTCAAGGAGATTCATTCAAAGTCTATCAAAAAGTTGGCAATGGTTAGGAGAAATAGGACTATCCATAGCTGTCGTTTCAAATTTTTTAATAAAATTGGTTTGAAAAAGTGAAATATCCAGAGTGAATAACAAAGTCAAACAGTTTTACAATATTTGATGGAAATTCTCGCTGGAGTAATTCAGTAGTATCTGATCAAGGAATGTTAATAAATCGATCATAGCATCAGAAGGCGGAGATTTTAAAAATTTTCTGTTATTAATTGCTGTTCAATTTATGTACTGAAGATGTCTATAAAATATGAAAATTTTACAAATAAACAGATTTTTCACACGAGTTTTCCATTGTATTTTATTCTTAGCATGCCTACTCATGGTATCCCAATTATGAAAGAAATCCAAACTGTGGCACAAGATGTTCATCTGTCATCCTGACTATATGGCCAGCTCAGTTCCATTCTATTAGGCTTCTTGTGATTTAATATCCGTTAATCAAAATTTTTAATTGCTCATTAACAATGTAGACATAAAAAAAAACTGAATATTTTAATCAATATTCAATCAATATACCTAAAGACAACAAGGTAGACAAAGTAATTTGAATAAGATTAGAGAATATCAAGCAAGTATTCAAATATTCAGAATATTTATTTAATTTTATTTTAGACTATACCCTCTGGATCCAGTCAAAGATGGCTAGTATTTTTTTTTTTAATTAATTCAAATGTAGAATACAGTCTCCAAACATCTGTGATTAAAATGTTCAATTTTTTAAAAATTCTTTTTTATTTCTGTGTTGTTAATAAACCATTCAAGTTCTTTATTAAAAAGCATAACTAACACATAGGAGCATCCATAGCTCAGTCAGTATAGATGAAGCTCTTTAGTCGGAAAGACCTGGGTTCGATTCCCGTCCATGATGTGAGGAAGCTTTATGAGGTCTTTTTGACTAAAGGTGATTTAACTTGTCTCATGCAGAAGTGCAGGTTTTTTCTCCCAGTAACTCGGTTTTTCATCCCTCAAAACAGGCAAACTGATCCTGTGAACACACACACACAGCTACATAAATACTTACAGTATGGCAAGGAAGGCAACAGGAAACCACCTTGCTTCATAATCCTCTCCCTAGTATAGTAGAATATTGCTACCCCACCAACTATAAGGTTGAAGGGGAAAACACACACACGCACACATTAACACATAAGTCTGAATTAATGCACTAATATCTGTGCTTAAGGGTCAAAGCTATATAACTGAGAGGAGACCTCCACATAGCCTTTAAAGGAATGCAGAGAACCGACCAGGGCTTCTGACCTAATGTCCAATCCTCACCTTCTCATGGTGCACCCTGTTGGGTATCTACCTGGATACTGAACGAACGAGGATGGGCTGGCAATTTGGGATTTAACCGGCCAAATTATATTCTTATTGGCTTAAACCAATATAGAAAATGATGGTACAACATGACAAAATTTCATGCCGGCTGGGGCATCGCCAGGTTAAAAAAGTCCCCCATTGTTTTCACCAGGGAACCAGGGCGAACAGCAAAAAGTCAGCTACTGGAACAAATCTGAAAGCACACCCCCAACTCAACATCTCCAGAGTTAAAGATTGGTACTATCAACATAAGAAGCCTGAATGGCAAAGAAATGGAGCTAGCTGAAGAATTAGATAAGTACCAGATCGACATAATAGAAGGAGTAGCCATAGTATTCAACACAAAATACGAGGCTAATCTTCTTGAATGGCAGGCAGTCTCAAGCAGAGCGATGTGGGCAAATATCAGAATGGGGGAACTGGACAATGAGACTTATTTGTGCCTATGGTCCCACAGAAAGTTCTATTAAGGTAGAAGTGGAGGAATTTTTTGAGGCTTTAGAGAAAGCAACTGACACAATGAAAAAGGAAAAGTTGGTCCTTGTTGGTGATCTAAATAGCAGAGTAGGAAATGATTGTCAGACATAAAAAAATATTTTGGGAAAATTTGGAGAAAAGAGCAAAACTAATAATAATGGCAAATACGTTTTGGATTTCTGCTCAGGACATGGACTGGTTATTACTAACACCATATTCCAACATAAAAATGTGCACAAATTCACATGGAGAGAAGAGGCAAGAAATAAGAAAAGTCTCATTGACTATGTTATTGTTAATAGTGATGTTTTCTCGCTGGTGCAGGACACCAGAGTGTACAGAGGATTTGAAATTGGAAGTGATCACTATTTAGTCTTGAGCAAGATAAAATTGAATTTCATATTGAAAAGAATAACATGTAAGAAAGTTTTAAAGTGAATAAAAGTTGAGCAGCTCTCAGATGTGAACTCTAGACTAAAATATACAAAGATTATTGAAGAAAAAATGAAAGAGTTTGAGAACAGGAATCAAACCTTGGAGATTCAGTGGCAAACTCTGAAGAAAACATTGATTCTGCCAGAGAGGCATGTGGTGAGGTTGTCTGCATGGATAGAAAAATCAGAAGAACTCCATGGTGAACACAGGAAGTTAAAGAGGTAGTGAAGGGAAAAGAAGAATGCACATCAAAAGTTCCTGGCAAATAAGTCAGCTTTTGCTCTTAGAGAATACAGAGACAAATGTAAGAAAGCGAAACACTGTGTAAAACTAGCTAAACAAAAGTCATGGGAGGACTTTGCAAGAACATAGAAAATAAATATCAAGACGGTGGTAAGATATTCTGGAGGTTGTTGAAGCATAGAAATGGAGAAAAGAGTGCTGTAAAAGGAGTTAGAGATGATAAAGGTGACATGAAAACAGGAGAAAAAGATATCCTTGAAGTATGGAGTAATTACTTTGAAAAACTGCTAAAAGAAAAAGGCAGTGATGATAGCACAGTGGTAAAAAACACTGACCATGCATGCAGTCAGGAATACATATCCATACTTGAAGTAGAAAAAGCCATCAAAGGCTTGAAATGTGGAAAGGCAGCAGGAGTAGATGATATTCGACCAGAACTGCTGAAGTATGGTAGTATAAAAGTCTTACAGTGGCCGCACGGCATAGTTCAGAAAGCCTGAACAGAGGGACGAATTCCCGATGATTGGAGTAGAGCTCTAATAGTACAAATATATAAAAAGGGAAATAAAACTGAATGTGAGAATTACAGAAGTATTTCCCTACTCAGTGTTCCTGGCAAGATTTATGCAAGTATACTTGAGAAACAGTTGAGAAGAATTGTGGAAGAAAAGCTTGGTGAAGAACAAGCTGGATTGAGGCCAAATAGAGGCTGTCAGGATCAGATCTTCACTTTACAACAAATAGTTGAGAAAGCATGGGAATATAACAAAGATCTGTGTTTGAGTTTCGTTGACCTGGAAAAGGCATATGACAAGATGCCAAGAGAGAAGCTATTCAATACGCTACGGTTATATGGTGTCGATGGGGAATTGTATCAAACAATACTTAGTCTTTATTTGAGTTGTGAGTCAGCAGTCAGAATTGAAGGAGGTACAGGAAGATGGTTTAATGTTAAATCTGGTGTGAGACAGGGATGTACATTGTCCCCTCTGTTATTCATTATCTATATGGATCACATTATGAAGGAAAGTGGTATTAAACATGATATCAGAATTGGAGATGTTAATGTCAGCTCTTTGCTTTATGTGGACGATGTTATACTTCTAAATAAATCCGCTACAAGTTTGCAAGATTCCTTGAATAAATTGAATAACTGTTGTAATAGATATGGTATGAAGGTCAGCATTAAAAAAGACAAAGACAATGAAAATAGGTAGAATTGTTGAAAATATCAACTGTCTTGTGAATGGGGAACCTGTGGAACAAGTAAAACATTTCAGCTACTTAGGCACGATTTTTACTGAAGATAGTAAATTAAATATGGAAATAGACAACAGAATCAACAAAGCTGGCATGGTAGGCAGTCAATTGAATAAATTCATATGGAATAAGAGAGAAATTAGTTGGAATACTAAATTAGCTGTATACAAGACAGTGTTCAAACCAGTTTTAACTTATGGATCTGAGAGCTGGGTCAGAAGTAAAACACTTGACCAAAGACTAGAGACTGCAGATATGAGAGCCCTGAGGAAGATTAGAGGTGTGAACAGATGGCATCAATGACAATATCATATTAAAAACAAGGATATTAGGAAAGAACTTGACATCGTCAGCCTCCAGGAATGCATTAACAGAGCTAATCTCAGGTGGTATGGTCACTTAACCAGAATGGGCAAGGAAAGATTAGCAAAAGAAGTGTTCTCTGCCAACTTGGCAGGAAAACAACCCAGAGGAAGACCAATATATAGGTGGATTGATATGGTACAAAACGCCTTAGACGATAGAAATATAAGATCTGATAATGTTGGAGTCTTGACAAGTAACAGACTGATTTGGAGGAAAATTGTAGATAAGTTATTAATGATGTAAATTTTTCGTGTAGTACTATCATATCCTGTACACCCCTTGAGGGTACATGTCAGGAATTTGATGATGATGATATCTGTGTTTTCTTACTTCTCAAACATACTTCTTCCAGTGTCATTTAGTGTTTTTTTTTTTTTTTTTAATAAAGACCAAGCCTGAGCACTATATGTCAATGTGGCCAATATGATGAATTCATCAATTTCCTTTTATTAAGAGAAATGAAGGGACTCCCTCATCTACTGATCTATTCTTCCAGGGCAATTATTCCATGCTATGGTTGGTTATTTCTTGGACTGTATTCCTAACTCTATTGTTGAAAGGTATTATTTGTCCCAGACAGGTATACATTCTGGAATATATTCAATGTTGATACTGTCTAGCAAAATAGGAATTTTTAAGCTATTAGTCACATTTGTAAAATGTGAATTTTATAGACATTTATAACTTATTCCAGAAGAGCATTTAAAAGAGCAGTACAGCTATGGAGTCAAATGTTTTGTTATAGTAAATAAAAGCTGCAGAGATTTTTTACATTAATTACATACTTCAATAATTTGATTTATTTTATGCAAGCAATCTGCTGTAGAAAAGTTTTACCTAAATCCAGCTTACTCATATGGCTGTTTGAAGAATTCTGGTTCATATAACGCTGATGAACAACTTTGGTCTATAGCAATTTTTCTTGTGTAAAATAATTACCTTTGATTTCGGTCACTGATCCAGGATGAATTCATTAATCATAAGTGTTGGAGAGTTTCACCAGAGTAGGCAAAAATTCTTCAAGTGCAAATATTAATAGTTCAACATTTATCTCATCTTCATGAGTTTTTTCATTAATATCTTTAGATATTAATATCTAATAACTAATATCTTCTATTAATATCTAAGCCAGCCTGGTTGGCCAGTGGACATCATACCCACTCTCCAACCAACAGGTTGTGGGTTCAAGTGTTTGTAAAAGTCTATTCTGAACAAGCTCGTATAGCTCCTTGAGTTTATAAAGCTTGTCTTTTAAAAAAATATATATATAATAAAATAAAATTATACACCTTTGCTAGTAGGCCAATGAAACCACAAGTTACTACAAAATGATATGAGAAAAAGTTAATGATCATAAAACTCAAACATAAAGATTTGAAATGAGTTGTTGAGGGAAGGCGATAGCATCACTGTATTAAATAATTATGTAAATTATTTCATTTTTTATACTATACATTATATTCAAAAATCATTAAAAATAAAACTTATGAAAATATATATATACTATAGTTTAAGAAAAACAGAAAATTTGTAAGATAACCTTCTAATATTTCTATATTAGAAAGTTATCTTACATGTTTTCAACTTTCTACATTTTTATAGTAATTCCATAAATGAAAGGATGAAGAACCTTGAATTCACTTTGGATTGACTATGTAATACAAATAATGATTTTAATTTATTACTTACAGTGTTGGATTTTACTTCTGCTTGTAGTGCGAGTGCTTTAATTTTTTCATTTAACTCCCTTTGTTTTGCCTGAGCTTCAAGAACTGTTTGTTCTAATTGACTCTTTACATTCTCTAGCTCTTTAGACAGAATTTCCACTTTAGCCTTGAGTGATGAATAATCAGACATTGACTCTAGCTTTTTCTTCAAGCTGATATTCTGTGAATTAAAATAAAACAAACTAAAATTTTCAAGTTGTTTTACATTATAATGGTTTAAATCATTCAACTTTATTGTAATTCTTAAAAAAAAAAAACCTCAAAAATACAAAATGATACAATTAATGATAGTAAAATTTCTACATTTTATTCCACTTTAACTTCTACGACAAACATCATTTTGGAAAAACAGTCATGCTTTCAAATTAAAAATGTGAAACCAAAAGACTAACTTCAAGAAATAAAAATTTCTTTAGCTCCTAGATGACTGTTACCCATCATGTTGATTTCCATACTTTCCTTTCAAGCTCCCTTTGGTCATAATGTTAGCTTCCAGGATTTTCCTGTATTTCATGGCTGAGGAAGGTATACCTTCATGTTTCCGGTCGCTAATGATATTGCCTACAGGTGATTTTTGATGATGCAGTGGCTTATTAATTTAATACTGTGAATATATAAGCCACTAATATAGCATCCTATGATAACACCTTCCAAAACTAAGTTCATCAACTGCTATTGACAGTATGCAGATGACAGGCATATATATACACAATTAACTCAGTAGGGAGAACTGATCGGGACCTCAGAAAGTTTATTCTAGTAGACAGTTTACTACACCAAATATCATTTAGAATAGCACTGTGCTTGTAGGTCAGGGCTTTTTGGTAGTTTGTTATAATAGCATTTACTATAGTCAGAGTTAATTGTGTATATTAAAAAAAAAAGGTAATAAGAGATTTGCAGAATCTGGAACCTGAAATCCTAAAACAGTCCACAGATCTCCCTTTAGGGACTAACAGTCTAAAGGTCTAATCACATAATCCTTTTTCTTTTATCTGGCACAGGATTTATCATTTTTCTTTTCTTAGAAAAACTTATCTGATAATTTTTTAAAACTGAAAAGAAAAAAAAAAAATTTACCTCTTCTTGTAATGCTGCATGTTCCTGCTGAAACTGAGTTAATTTCTGTTCAAGCAATAATGCTTTCGATTCATGACATTCCAATTCACATATCCTGCTTTCATAATATTTCCTCTCTTCATCAATTCTAGAAAGAAAAAGAAATAAAAAAGAAAACATATCTAAAAATTAATACCGCCATCACACCAAAAATATAATATACTACAAAGAACTAAGTGACAGGAATTCTTCCACAACTTAAATCCAAACACTTCAGATACCAAACTTTGAAAATTGACTGCTAATCTACAAAGAGACTTACTAAAGGCAAGTGAGACTAACACACTAAAAGACCAGAATGGAAATATCAAAATTGGAGACATGGGGAATGCATATACCTTGGCCTTTCATTTTCAAAACATAAGCAAACAAGAGATTAATACTAGCAAAGACCATCGAATATCATAACAGGCTCAACAACAGAAGAATGCTGCAAATTCCATAAAATATAAAAACAAATTATTTTGGGACCCTTTTACAATCTCTGGATTGAGAGATGCATTGGAGAGACTATATATAAATAAATCATGTGGACTGGATAACATGCATGGAATTATGATCAAGCAACTTCCTCCCCTAGCCTTAGATTGGCTACTTCACTTAGCCTAAAACAAGGAAAAGCTTCAAAAGACTGGAAAACAGCCATAATCATACCAATTTTAAAACCCAAAAAGGCTCAAGACCAACCAGGAAGTTATCGCCCAATTTCACTGACTTCAATTCCAAGCAAATTGATGGAAAAAATGATACTCCAACATTTGAACTACTATCTAAATAAAAACAGTATCATACCACATTTTCAAGCTGCCTTTAGAAGAAATCACTCTACAACTGATCAACTTTTCTACTTAACCCAGTTAATTCAAGATAACTTTCAGACCAAACCTACCAAATCCACCATTGCATCTCTTATAGATTTTAGCAATGCCTTTGACAAGGTGTGGAGGCAGAAACTATTTTCCAAGCTTTTCATATCGGAATAGAAGGTTCTAAACTGGATTTATGACTTTCTAGGAAATAAAACAATTTGAGTTAGCATAAATAATACTTCTTCCAAGGAAGTAAAAATCAGACAGGGACTCCCTCAAGGCAGTATATTTTGAGCCCTACTTCTTTTTTTCTATCTACTTAAACGACTTAGATAAAAATATAAAGAAACAAAGATAACTATGTATGCTGATGATTTGGTCCTATTCCCAGTTCATAACAACTTAGAAACAGCTGAAGGTCACTTAGTCAAAGCCATTGAAAAAGTTTATCTATATACTGTCAAAACCAAAAAATCAAAATTAACTATACTAAATCAGAAATTTGTGTATTTACGATTAATAATCACCTAGAAAGTGAAGACCAAAGATTAAGCTAAACAATCAACTAATTACATTTAATGAGAACTCCAAATACCTTAGAGTTACTCTGGATCCATCATTAAGCTTTAATCAACATATCAACCAGTCAAAGCAAAAAGAAGACTAATATCATGAAAAGTATCTCTGGTGGGGGAGCTGACACCTCTATTATCCGATCCATAATGGAATATGCTTCGCTCATCTGGATGCAAACATCACAAACCAGTTTAGACAAGCTTACAAAATTTCAGAAAAATGCAGCTAGAATCACATGTGGACTAAGGAATACAACTACTCCTGTAAAAATAGCAGAATTTGAATACAACTTTGTGAATATTAGGTAGCAAGAAAATCTTACTAAATTTGTAGGAAAAAAGAGCCAACCTTGCACATCACAGAACAAGTGAACTTTTTAAAAGTGGCAACCAACAAACAGAATGAAGAAAAAAAATCGACAATGCATAAAATCATGGAAAATAAATTTCTCTTAGACTGTCCTAATAACCAACTACCCAGCATTTCCTCCAAATCAAGACAGGAAAAATATAGTCATTAATTTTGAATTATAGAAACACAAGAAATAAAGCGTAGAAAACCCTGAAATTTTGAGATCATAAGCTCTTTCAAAAATAATGAAATGCAGCCCTGATTCAATAAAGGTCTACACAGATGGCTCCAAAAATCCAAATGGCAATTCTGGGAGTGGCATACTCATCTATGGCTCTAAAAATATAGAACTAAAAACAACCAACAGTATAGGATGCACCTCATACAATGCAGAATTAATTGGCATTAACACAACACTGCAGTACATAACAAAAATATAACATAAACAAAATCCAAAGGAATTTATTTTTCACAGATTCCTTAGCAGCCCTTCAAGCTAATAAATTGCTACACTAGCCACCAAGAAATACTTAGAGACATATCAAAAAAACATAAATTACATAAGGATTCCAAAATGATTTTTCAATGGATTTCATTCCATGTGGGATTAAAGGAAATGAAACTGCAGATGAAGTAGCAAAAATGGCTTCAACATCAAGTGATTTTGATCTTTTTAAAACTACTCAAAAAGAAAACATGAAAAGAATGATTCTCCAGGACATGACTCACCACTGGTATTCAGCAGAAAAACCAGGAGCTAACAAAAACACCAAGTTTAATTACTGTGCCACTATCATGATCTCTCTCACATTAAGACTGGCCACACACGACCTACAGTAGTGGCCAAAAGGGTGGAAACCTTTTGGAAAAAGTGTATTTTTGAGGTTTGATGGCTCATAACACCACTTTTTTTTGGTGTAATACCATAAAATTATATATCAATGGAAAGATAATTTAATCAAGAATGTAATGCAACAAAGTTTGTTCGATTATCTGTATTCTATGAAAAGTTATAGCCAAATAATCAGAAAAAAAAAAAGAAGCACAACTTGCTTAGGTTGATATGAAGTACTGTATTTTTCGGACGATAAGATGCACCCCAAATTTATGAGATGATTTTTAGAAAAAAATATTTTATTATATAAAGATATTTACAAATTCTTACTTAATTTTTATTTATTGTTACAATCATTTGTATTAGCAATATTCAGTTCATCTTCACTCTTGGTACTATCACTCATCTCGTTAATGCACCGTTTGTATTACTTTCGTCTGAACTATTGTTGTCACTCCCTTCAAAAACTGCGTCATCTTCTGTACCATCCATCGCATTACTTATCCAGCATTTCTTAAATGACTTTATAATCACCTCTTCTTTCACAGCTTCCCATGAATTTTTCACCCAGGTACATACTTCTGAAATTGTTGGCCATTTCATACGTCCTGTTGCTGTAACATCGTGATTTGGCTTTGCCATCCATTTGTTCCACTCTTCCCGCATAAAATTTTTGAATGGTTTATTAATAGATCCATCCAAGGGTTGTAATTGACTTGTAAGGCCTCCAGGAATGACAGCTAATTCTGTATTTATTTCTTTTAGAAGCTTCTTGGTTGATTCTGTTTTATGTGCTCTGAATTGATCCCACACTAACATCGCAGGCTTTTTAAACACTGCACCTGGACGTTTTGCCATATCTTTTGTATCCATAATTTCATTCCTGTTTCGTCCATCCAGCCTTTATCTTGAACGTGGATAATAATGCCACGAGGAATTTCATCTCTCAGTAACGTTTTTCTCTTGAAGATTAACATGGGGGTAGTTTTGCTCCGTCCACGCAACAAGCTAAAACTACAGTGTAGTGAGTTTTTTTCATGACCTGTTGTTTTGATCACTATTGATTTGGTGCCTTTTGAATCTACTGTCCGATTTGAAGGAACATCAAAAGTTAGAGGCACTTCATCCATGTTTGCAATTTGATTAAGCTCAAAGTTAAATTTCCTTCTCGCTGATATGACAAATCTATGGAATTCTATAATTTTAGTTTCATGGTCAGCCAGCATTTTTTGGGCTAGAGTGGTTTTTGTACGCATGCATAACCCAAGTCTTTTCATAAATCTAAAGCACCAAGAAGGTGATCCGGTAAAATCTAAAATTCTATTAGCAGTTGCCCATCGTTTCGCTTCAAAAATTATCATTTTCATAGAAACAGATATTCCCATGTTTCGATGATTTGTTACCCAATTTTTCTAGTTGCAAACGGAATGTTTTCTTGTGTTTACATAGCAGTTTTAATTGTTCCTCTTGTTTTCTCCACTTGCAAACCATATTTTCTGTTGGTGGAGGACCAAAATGTCTTTCTTCTGCTCTGTTTCCATATTGTTTTGCATAATTTATCACATTTAATTTATAACTCACGTTAGATGAAAGGCTTTTTGTTTTACACTCATTTTTTCTAATTTTAAGATAAAAATTTTATTCTTCCTTTTACTTGCAGCATATCAAAAGAACTCTTTGGGATTATCTTCAGCCTGTACTGCTAAATTCCTTTCATAATCTGCTTTTGCTTTCTTACTGCACAGATTACCCTTCTGGCCTGTGCTTTGTATTGCTCATGTGCCTTCAAGTCACCTTTCTCCTGGAAATTCCTCCACATTTTTATTTTTTAAGCTCCAGCTTAATGATGGTATTCATCCATTTAACTTCCACTTGATTTATTATTCTGACTCTCTAGATATACAGTCTGCTGTTACTTCCCTCAAACACTCCTTTACCACTTCCCATGCACTATCAATATCCAGTCCTTGCAGTTTCACATGCCATGGCACTGATCCAAGCATTTTCCTAAGCTTATCATACTTACCAGCCCTTAATTCCACACTTCCTCTTAACTGAACTGAAATTCCACACATTTAGTCACCTCCTGGTCAAGACCATATCATCACTCTTGCCAACTGGTGGCAATGTCATCATACTGATTATACACACATTCTCTGATGCAATTACTAAATCTAGCACTCTCAAACCCTTAGTACATTTCACCAGATGCTGACTCAGGTAACTATTCCTTAGTAACTGCATAAATTCCATTTCCTTTCTCCCGTGTCCTTTCCCTCCTTCCAGTACTGATAATAATAATAATAATTACCTGCCCTCCACTCATTGAGCTTCTTTGCTGATGTATACCATCTCCATAACCCTTTACATCTCCTGGTCTATAAAAGCAACCAATTGTATATTTTGCTCTGCTGACCACTATCTCACACCAGATACCCTCAAATGTGCTATTTTCACTGGCCTGCAGTTCATCAGCTATCATCAATAATACTCCCCCCCCCCATTATTTTCTCTCTATCCTCCTTGACAACAGTATTCTTCACATTTTATCCCACTAACTATAAGTAGGTCTAAATTAATGCAGATAATGAATCCCATGAAATGGTTGCATTATTCGAATTTGCACTATTCAAACTTATAATTATATGTAAAATATGATAATTTATTCCAGCTTGACAGAAATAGGCAATGAAAAATTTTAAACACAAGTTTTTATGTTTATTAACAAAATATTACAGTAAAGGATAAAAAGAATATACTTATAATTTAAATTTATTGTTAACAAAGTCACAGAAAAGTTTATAGAGAACAAAAAAAAAAAAAAAAAAAAAAAAATCTAAATATCATTTCTGAAAGTAAGCGTACAATGATGAAATCTTTATTATACTTAAAATATTAGTAATGTAGACTGAACTGTTTTTTTTTTTTCTTCTTAGAAATGGTAAGTTCTGGAAAGCATCTTTTTCTAGAATAAACTGGTTTCATTCATGTTAAATATTTGTTGATCCACCATCTTTGATTATTTTTTTTGAAAACATCAGGATATTTAGATGATGAGTCCTCATTTGCACTGGCTGCTTCACCAGTAATTTTAATATTCAACAGCTGAACTCAACTTTTAAATTGATCAAACCAACCAACACTTGCATTAATTGTTTCTTCTACTTCATTATTATTTCGCATGTTTTTTTTCACTCTCTTAAACAAATTTAAAGCTTTTGTCTGAATGGCTGCTCTGCTAAGGGGAATGCATTTTTGATCACGGTCCAATCTATACAGCAAAGAGATGCTCTATTTCTATAATTGTAATACTTCTATTCCTTGTAGATGTTTGCAAACTACAAAAAGCAGATGCAGCTTTACTTTTTACTTTTATTTTTCCTGTGTGTTTTAAAATATTCCTTACTCTAAATTCAGGCATTCCAACTTCTCATCCTGTTTTAGAGTTGCTATGATCGTGTTCATGTCGCTCAATCAAATGTTTGCTGTAACGTAATAATGACTTAAGTGTCTGAAGTATCTGAAGAAATCTTTCTTTTGTCCATTTTGTTAAGGGTACTTCTTGAAAATGATTAAAACAAATGTAATCTAAAGTAGCAGCATCTAAAACCCTAATGGTAACTCAGTAATCTGAACTGTGCATGCACTAGCCTCACGTTAACTGAATATTAGTTTGCATTAAATGCAACCTGGTATTGTTGTACAATTCACACTAAATTTAATATCACATTATTCAAACTCACATTAATTGCAACTTAGCTGTATATCATCTTCTGTCAACCTTTGTCTGAATTAACCATGAATTAATTAACCAATGCCAAAAACTCCTTCCTCTTATTCTGAGTGCTGCTGAGATTATGTACATAAAGTGCAATAGCCTCTCAGTCTTTCCCATCACTGTCCTTATGATTTATACTAACGATTGCATTCTGATGTGTTACCATTGATACAAACTTAAGCATTTTTTTCACATTCTTACATTAAATGCTTACCACTTACTTATTTTCTCTGTACTGCAATGTTTCCTCATGCTTCTTCATTTCCTGTAGTCTACTCTCAAGTATTTGAGATTGCTCTTTTTGGAAATTTTTACAGCTTTCTTCAATTAAAGCATTAAGTCTTTCAGCTTTCAACTCTATTTCTCTCTCTCTGTTCTATAAAATATTAAACATATTCAAATTTAAAATACAGAATATAAATATAAAACATTATGTAACACATTTTGTAGAGATGTTTTTCAAAATTTTGTGGTTTTGTATACAGATATACAACAAGGAATACCTAAAATTAATGTGCACTTTAATTGTTATAAAAATTATAATTTTAATTTTGCATCACATAAGATAATGTTCTATTTATTATGTATTTTTCATTTCATCAGAGTAAAACAATAACATAAGAAAACCACTGACATTTGCCTTATGCCATTAATGGCTAATTTAGGACGACTCTTTTATACATTCAAATAGCTGCAGACCAGATCAGAAATCCAAAAAGTTTTGCATTTCATACAAAAATGCAAAACTTGGGTTAATGTAAGAAGATTAAAATGTCAGTTTTAAATAAAACACTTCCTCATAATATATATCTACTCTATAATATAAAATGATAAGCTTTTTTGTAACATTTTTGTGTCATGTTTTTTGTCAAGTTATTTGAAAACTTTTGAAACTCAGGGGCTACCCTGAGTGTCGAGTCTTCAAAATTCGAGTGATCAGAATTCAAGGAGAACCAGTCCAGAACTCAGAGGGTTGGGTGCCGTAGGAGGCAAGGGGGAGGAGATCTAGTAAAGATTGACCAAGCGAAGGAAGGTCGAAATCAGTCTGTGTGGTGGTCCTGCCAGTAATGCACAGCATTATACATGTCCGCAAGGAGATGTACTTCGCATTATGGGAGATACTAAGACAAGTGATGAGAACTTGGTCCACCTTTACCACGAGTTACCTCAGTCCTGAAGATACTTCAGGTGCAAACTTTGTTTGCTTACACTTGGATAAAGGATTAAACTAAATTTATTATAGTCTAACCAAGTGAAAAAAACTTCCAACATCTTTCTCTAAATCCAGTGTAATTTAATAATAAGGTGAGACACCTTTTGGCAACTCGTATAGGTAAATATGAATTCTCCATTACCTTCACCTTAGTATCACCACCTCTGGGTTTGGCTCCCACTGATGAGACCTCAATAAAGGTCAAAACCAGTCTGGGTAGTGGCCCTTCCCTTAATGCATAGCATTATACATGTCTGCAAGGAGGTGTGCTTTGTATTATGGGAAATACTAAGACAAGAGATGAGAGCTTGGTCCACCTTCACCATGAGTTGCCTCGGTCCTGAAGATACTTCAGGTGCAAACTGTGTTTGCTTACATTTGGATAAAGGATTAAACTAAATTTATTATACTCTAACCAAAAGTCCTGAGAGTGTTTTAGTTATTCGCCTCCCCAATGGTTCACAGACAATTTAGTGCAGAACATCACGTGGACAATTCGTCGTGAGGAAAATTCATAGCGTGAACTATTTATAGCTGAAAAAATTCGCTGAAAATGTTATTCTCTAGAAAACTGAAATGAATTGCATTGATACCAATATATAAAAAGTAAATGCAGTCAGGCATATAGTTGTGAAGCAAACAGCCAAGCAGTTTGCTTCACAACTATATGCCTGAGAAAGGGGGTGTACTAGGTTCAATTCCCGTCGCTGACGTGAGGAGTGTAGGATGTATCTCAGACATAGCCAAGTTAGCCAATCTTGAGCTAACTTGGCTATGTCTAGCCAAGACATAGCCAAGTTATGTGGGGTTTTGCCTCCCGCAAGCAAGAAAGCAAACAGCAAACTGGCCCCGAGAAGATAACGCTTCTACAGACATAGGATACACTGGGAGGCATAGGCCCAACCACTTTATCCTCGTATAGCAGTTGCGGTTATAATTTTGTAAATATCAATATTCCATCAACAGAATCTGTAGTATCAAAGTAAGAAAGAATATTTATACCATTTTAAGACAAAACAGAAATTAGGAAATTCACCAATCAATAAAATATTACTTTCACTGTATAAGAATAAAAAATATTATGGAAATCTAAATAAATAATACATAGATCTATCTCTCTTTTACCTTTACGGTGTCGAGGGTTTCTTTTCCTTATAACAGCAAATGTTATATGAGGATAAGGTGGTTGGCCTATGCCTCTCAGTGTATCCTACGTCCGTAGAAGCGTCACATTCTCAAGGCCGGTTTGCCTGCTTGCAGAAGGAAAAAATCCCATATAAACTGGGGAGAAAAACCCTGCAGTCCTCACCCAAGACTGGCTAACTTGGCTATGTCTGAGAAAGATCCGAAGCTCCTCATGTCAGTGACGAAAATCGAACCCAGGACACTCCTTTCCCAGGCATATGGTTGCGAAACAACCAGCCACTCGGCTAATTGAGCAGACTAATACATCAATACATAATAAAATTATATTTTGTGAAATTTATCTTGCACTGCATTTACTATTTATATATCGGTATATGCAATATCATTTCAATTTTCTAGCGAATAACATTTTCAGCAATCAATAGTTCGTGCGATGATTTTTCCCATGATGAATTGCCCCAGCGATGAATTGTCTGGACATGCTCTCATATTTCCTTATTACCAATGTGGTTAGATAACCAGATCTGTGCACAGACATACAAATGTGGCCTGATTAGTGTGAGTTCTTTATATTATGGCAACAATTTGATAACCCTTACAACTTTTGCAATGTATCCCCTGAAGTTCAGGGGACACATTGTAAAATGATCAGATCTTGGTGGATCATTAAATCCCTGGCTGCCTCCACCTCCTGATAACCCTCATGTCACCCTCTCTCGCCAAAGTGCAAATCTTTACACTCAGCTTACAAAGCACAAAACCTATTCAAATCATCTTGCAACAACTTAACATTAGAACTTCCTGATATTGCTCTTCCTAACTTAGCATCATCAGCAAACAAATGAATACCTCCCACCCAGGGGCGAATTCTCCATGCTTGCTGTGCAAGCTCATTACTTGAGAAGTAGTAATATTTATTTGTTAATAAATGGATGCATTTATAAGCATTCCATTTAGGCTTTTATTTTAGTAGACAGAAGATGTCTTAAGCTTGCACAGCAATAATTGAGCTTTGCGTTGTGTATTGAAGGCCGATGCTTGCTCGGTTGTGGGAGCTTCCAGGTCCTCGCTGCAGCACTGTGATTTCATGTGCGCATAGCCATTTCTGCTCTCTTGAGGTCTCATCAGTGGGAGCTCAATATCACTATCTCTGGGTCTGGCTCCCACTGACGAGACCTTAATAAAGGTCGAAACCGGTCTGGGTAGTGGCCCTTCCCTTAATGCATAGTATTATACATGTCCGCAAGGAGATGTGCTTTGCATTATGGGAGATACTGAGACAAGGAGTGATGACAGCTTGGTCCACCTTTACCGCGAGTTGCCTCAGTCCTGAAGATACTTCAGGTGCAAACTTTGTTTGCTTACACTTGGATAAAGGTTGTTTATTTTTTAACGGTATATATTAGAACACAGAAAAATAAGTGAATAATTAATTTATTAACTTATTGCTGATATTTCGCTGGTGTTATAACCAGCATCTTCAGAGCACAAAAACACAGTTTGTCACAATACGCGAGACTATAACAATATGGTGTAATCAACGGACTAGTTAAACAGCAATAAGTTAATAAATTAATTATTCACTCATTTTTCTGTGTTCTAATATATACCGTTAAAAAATAAACAACATGTACGATGAACACGTAAGTCTGTCCACACGTTTAAGGATTCTTCACGGAGACGATATCATACGCAAGACACGACAATATGGTAAGTGGAAGTTAAAATTGGCGCGGCAACTGAACAGGTTAGCCTTCTTAAAGAGGTGCCGAGACACCAATTTAATACTGAACTGTGTTAAAATCAAAAACAAGTTTCACTCGGCCAAAGCTCAACACATTTATAAATGAGCAAGTATAGCGCTATTACGTGAACAGATCAACGCCACTCGTGAACAACGTGAACAGATCAACTGGAATTACCAAAATCAAATTCAACCATCAACGTATTACGTGAATCACTATATAATATTCTGAATACGGAACTATGGGAGATCCTAGAAAACATCACCAATGCAACGGCTAAAAAAGAATTCAACATAGTCAAAAACCGACACCAAAATAAGTTTGAAAATCTCCAACAATGCAACACTATACAACAACTGCAATTACAACAAGACCTTGTCGTCGTGAATTTATCTTCGCTCACCTTAAGCAAAGAAGCCACTAATGCTTTAAGTCAAGGGCACAATTTTGCCGTGACTCCTAAACAAGTTCCAAAAGCCGAAATAATGGCATCCATCGAACAGGGAATATACGACCTGCCTCCAACAACAGCCAACAACATACATTTAGATGTGGCCAACATCCAAATCAAGTCAAAGTCTCCCAAAAATTATATCCCGCATAAGGAAATCATTGCTATAAAAGAGCTACAGAATAATAGCTAGATTATCATAACAAAAGCAGACAAAGGGAATGCAACCGTGGTGATGGACACAACAGAATATGAAAACAAAATGCACACACACTGTTACAAGATCAGTCAACATGCAAAATTATAGATTGCAATCCCACCAACACACAAAAGAATAAGGCACATAAATTATAGAAAAAAGTCACTTCCTGGCCCAAAGACACAGTAAACAAACTTAAGCCCTTCCATGTTAAAACACCTAGGATTTATGGTGCACCAAAAATTCACAAACTAGGTACACCCTTACACCCAATTGTGGACAGTATAAATAGTCCCACACATACAAACTGGCTAGACATTTAGCTAAGCTACTAGCCACCCTCACAAACAATTCTCCCTCCTTTGTGTGGCTCTGCTCGGTGGTGGGGTGAGTGGCAGGCTGAGCCTGTTACTAAGGAGAACAATGCTGAGTTTTTTGGAGTTTGACCTGTATTTGAACATTCAATAAAGGTCGAAACCAGTCTGGCTAGTGGCCTTTCCCTTAATGCATAGCATTATACATGTCTGCAAGGAGATGTGTTTTGCATTATGGGAGATACTGAAACAAGGAGTGATGAGAGCTTGGTCCACCTTTAGCACGAGTTGTCTCAGTCCTGATGATACTTCAGGCACAAGCTTTGTTTGCTTACACTTGGATAAAGGATTAAACTAAATTTATTATTCTAACCAAGTGAAAAAATACTTCTAAATATATAGTTTTAAATGGTCAGTAATTCATTATTCTGCTAATCAGACTTCAATCACACCTCTCACTCCCTGAATGATAACAAGAGCAAGCATGAATTTCAAGACCAGCATTCGTCCCTGCTCCCACCACATCCTGAACTATATCATATATTCCTTTTTTGGGAGAATGCACTCCCCATACAAAACTCACTGAATCCTAGCAGTCAATTATGCCTGTCAAGCTACCAACTGACTATAAATCCCCATCCTGCTCAATTTCAACAATAGCTTTTCATATAGTAGTCTATCAAATGCTTTAGTAAAGTTCAGATAAATCACTGTGTAGCATCTCCACAAGTTCTCGGCCTTGATCATAGATGGCAACACTATCAGCAAGATTTTTTTTCCCCTAAGTTGGTACATCTGTCATAAGCATCCATGTGAAATTGCAAATCATTCTATCAAGTAGTTTGTTTTATACAAAACAATTGAAGCAAAAGTGTTGTCTGTATCCCTTGAAATGGATAAAATTAAGTATCGTGTGGTTATAAAATTCTTTGTAAAAGAAGGTTTAACGTCAAAAGAAATTCATTTGAAGTTCATAAAAATTTATGGGCACTTTTCTCCTTTGTTTTCAACAATTAAGAAATGGGCTGCCAAGTTTAAACGTGGCCATACCCTTGAAGATGATCCATGTGAAGGATGTCGAAAAAGTGTAACAACACCAGAAATCATTGATCAAGTGCACGATGTGGTATTGGATGACCAGCAAGTCAAAGTGCATGAAATTGATGAGACTACAGGCATTTCAAAAGAATGTGTAGGATATATTTTGCATGAAGAATTGAATATGAAAAAGCTTTGCACAAGATGGGTGGGTGCTGTGCTTGCTCACAGCAGATTAAAAACGCACTCGCATGAAAATCTCTGAACAGTGCTTGGAGCATTTTAACAAGAATAAAACTGATTTTGTGCATCAATTTATTACTATGGATGAGACTTGGATTCACCATTACCCACCAGGATCCAAACAGCAGTCAAAACAAAAGCCAGCGCCAAAGAAGACAAAGTCAGTTCCATCAGCAGGAAAGGTCATGGCATCGGTGTTTTGGGATGCTAAAGGCATTTTGTTTATTTGTTTATTAATTATCCTGAAAAGGTAAAATAATAACTGGGAAATATTATTCTGATTTCTTAACCAGACTAGACAAAAAAATTTCTGAGAAAAGACCCAATTTGCAGAAGAAAAAAATCATCTTTCATCAGGACAACGCACCTGCCCACAAAAGTGTTTTGGTAATGAGAAAATTAAGGGATCTGCACTATGAAGCATCCACCCTATTCCCCAGATTTGGTTCCCTCTGACTTCTATCTCTTCCCAAAACTAAAACTCTTCCTCGCTGGTCAGCATTTTTCTTCGAATCAAGAAATAATTGCAGCTGTAGAGGGATATTTTGCAGATCTTACTGAGAACCACTACAGGGATGGGATAATGGTGCTGGAGCATTGCTGGAATAAATGTATTAGTTTTAAGGGAGATTATGTTGAAAAATATAAATAATTTTGAAATTATACATTTGTTTTTTCATTGTTAGGCTGAGAACTTTTCAGACCATCCTCATTCTATTATAAAATGTAAGTTACTAAAGCAAAACCTCCCCTATGGTGCTCTCACTCTCTTGAAAGATTTCTATATTCATCAATCCAGGTTTATATTCTGTCTCTAACCAGGCTCCCTAACACTTTCATCACTACACTTGACACACTGGCCTAGAGTTGAACAATGATGACTTGGATTTTTCCCTTATGCAGTAACACTATTTTTACTTCTTTCTATTCTTCTTGGATTCCTTTTGTCAGACTCCTCTTTCACACATTCCTTGCATGTGGTGGTGGTATTCCATCCAGTCCCACAGCCTTATTAACATCAAGGCTAATTAATATTATAAATACTTCCCATTCCTGACCTGTCAGTCTTCTATCCTCCTTCCTATTCCTAACTCCCTACATGAAATACACTAAATAAATGCTCATTGCACATTTCCACTACATCTTCAGCAGATGTGACCCTGTGTTCCATCTCCAACAACTGAAGTCACTCTTCCATATTCACCCTTTCTTCTAATGGCAACATAACTATGAAATCCTCTAGGATTCTGCTTTTACTTCAGCCAATCTCCTTTCATATGCCAATTTTTGCTTTCTCACTATGTTCATCACCTTCCTAGCCTGTGCCTTATACTCCTCATACCTTTTGAGAAGTAACCTATTCTTTATATCTCCTCCATAAAAACCTCTTTCTCAATAGTTCCTACATCCCACATTTATCCTCATAACAATACAATCTGACAATGCCATAAGTAGCTGATTTCAGACTAGGTCCCAGACATTGCTGATTTCTCTTCCCTTCAACTGATCAAGCCAATGCATATCACCAGTCTGTTTCCTTAATTATAGTCCCCTCCTCTGGATCCATGAAGTCTGTATCTGCCTAGCCACTTCCCACATCAAAACCACACAATCATTATAATAAATTTAGTTTAATCCTTTATCCAAGTGTGAGCAAACAAAGTTTGCGCCTGAAAGTATCTTCAGGACTGGGTTAAGGTGGTACACACCAGGGCAACTCGTTGCAAAGGTGGAGCAAGATCCAACACTCCTATCCTAGTATCTCCTATAATGCAAAACACATCTCCTTGCGGATATGTCTATTGTTATGCATTAAGGGAAGGGCCACTACCCAGACCGGTTTCGACCTTTATTGAGGTCTCTTCAGTGGGAGCCAGGACCAAGTCGAGATATCAGGCAGAAGCATTTGCAGGTCATCTCCACCTATAGGAATTGCCAATTGGTGTGCCACCCTTTTTTAATAAATTACTCTGGATTTAGAGAAAGATGTTGAAAGTTTATTTTCCACTTGGTTAGAGTATAATAAATTTAGTTTAATCCTTTATCCAAGTGTGAGCAAACAAAGTTTGCGCCTGAAAGTATCTTCAGGACTGGGTTAAGGTGGTACACACCAGGGCAACTTTGTTTGCTCACACTTGGATAAAGGATTAAACTAAATTTATT
This sequence comes from Typopeltis vanoorti, assembly GCF_054136105.1. Taxonomy (NCBI): domain Eukaryota; kingdom Metazoa; phylum Arthropoda; class Arachnida; order Uropygi; family Thelyphonidae; genus Typopeltis; species Typopeltis vanoorti. The sequence continues at coordinate 115,672,358 of NC_143554.1, forward strand.
ATACTCTAACCAAGTGGAAAATAAACTTTCAACACACAATCATTCTCCCCAATTGGTGGCATTGTATGACATTTATTATCACTGAATGAGATGATATTATTCAATCTAACACTCATGTGCTATGTGTTGCTTGAGCTACTGCAGTTCAAGGAATTCAATTTCCTTACATGTTTCCTGCTTTCAATCAGTGCCTCCATAGTTAAAGTTACCCATTATTATCACCTTCCTGTCACTCACCAGTCTCATCTGCCTAAACATTCCAGAATCCCTCCCCCCTCTCTCTCTCTCTACCTTTCCTGACCTGTAAATATCTAATATATACTACTAAAAATATCTAACACCCTACTAAATATCTAAAATTCATGCTTACCTTACCAAACAGCCTCAAAACCATTATCTACTGCTTTTTTTGAGTTCCACATGAAGAGGACAACTCTTTTGAATCTTCAGTAACACTCCACCTCCTCTTTTATCTTTTCTGTATTTTCAGAAATGCTATAACCATCACATTCTATTCTCATGAGTACATCATCCTCCATTAACTAAATCTCTCTGATAACAATGAATTTGCTATCTGAAAAGTTGCATATAAGGAAAGTGAAATCCCAGAAGAGAAAAGTCACTACTGGTGTGCCCCAGGGATCTGTTTGGGGATCATTGTTGTTTAATTTGCATGTAAATGACAGTGGAAAGTGCTTAAATGGCGATACTCAGTTGTTTGCAGATGATGCAAAGTTGGGGAGCATTATGAGAGGTAGTGTCTGGCGATTTACAAAGTACAAGACAGCTTAATAGGACAAAATTTAACTACTATTTCCTTCTTACAAAAATCATAATATCTGATAATTCTCCAGTTTAGTTTTCGATTACAAAATATTTCTGATACAATTCATATACTATTACACAATTTCCTATACAGCAAATCAGAACTTTCTGCTGGTGAGCAAGTATTATCTAAGTCAGCCAGAATTCTCATGTTAGATTCTGAATGAATAATTTCTTTAAATTCATTTATTCAGGATCTAACATAGCTTTGCAAGAGGACCTAAAAAGTGTGTGGGATGGCCAATATTAGTTTAATGTTACGAAGAGTAAGGTTTTAACATTTGGGGAGCAAAGATGGGATGCATAGTATAGGATTGATGGGGATATTTTAGAGAAGGTGGAGGAGATGAAAGATTTGAGTGTTAAGGTGGATAGAGATTTGAAATTTTGTGACAATTTGCTAAAATTTTGAGGACAACACAGCAGATTATAGGAATAGCAGAGAACACTGGCATGTAGAAGTAATTATGTTTTCATTCCATTGTACAAGACTTTGATCAAGCTGCATATGAATTACTGTGCACAGATTTGATCACCAGGTTTTCAAAAGGATGATGAGATGTTGGAGTTCTGGAGATGGACTAAGTTGATTTCTGGTCTGTGAGGAGGGACTGAGAGAATGCAAATTACAGACTAGTGGACAGAAGAAAGAGGGGAGACATGATCGAGACATAAGTTGGTAAGGGGTAATTAACCAGATTAACATGGATGAGATTTTTCATAGAATATCTGGAGACGGAGAGAATGAGAGGTCATTCTGGAAACTGTATAAGGTGGGTGTGAGCTGGGGGTGAGGAGTAGATTTTTTTTGCACAGGGAGTAGTGGGTGACTGGAATGCACTGCCTGAAAGTGTGGTGAGTGCATGGACAGTGAATGCATTTAAGTTGAGGTATGATAAGCTGTGCATATAAGAGTGGGACCTCCCACAATGAGTCTTTTAACTCCATGTAGGTCTTGATAATAATGATGATAATAATAACTCCTCTAGTAATGACCAAGGCAAATTATCTCCTACTATAGAGAACAATCGACTGCATGCCTCCTCTAGTCCTCTGCTAAAAGACCATCAAAAGAATTTTGAACAACTTGGATACCAACCAGTCTTCTTGTCCTGATATCTGCCCAACACTCCCATCCCAAAAAAGGTGCTTAAAACTAACACACATCCAGTATCATCTCCACAATCTTTCATACTCATACAATGCATATCCTTTAGTGTTGAAGCCAGCCTAATTCCAGCCATTCCAAAAATGAAAATCAGTCTGCCTCAAACTATCAGCCCAATACACTTTGCAGTTCTCTTAAAAATAAAAAAAAATAAAAATAATGACTGTTGATAGGAGGCAGTCAACTTCTTTACCACCAATATAGATTCTGCCACTCATAATCCACAGTAAATATCCTTGCCCACTTCACCCGTCTAAAGATAAGCCATGAAAAAAAGGCCTGAAGAAATTGGTATAGTTCCTCTTAACATTTCTAAGACATCTCATCAGGTTGGGAATAGAGATCTATGTACTAAATCATCCTCTTATGATTTATCTTCTGCCCTTGTTAACTCAGTAACCAGCTGCTTCTCTGGTAAATTGCTATTTATAATGGTACATGGCCTCCTCTTCTGCAGTTTTCCTTCAACAGAAGTGTCCCAGAGCTTGACTTTTGTGTCTACACTCTTTCACCTTTACAACTGCCAACACTATATAAATTTCAAATCTACCAAACCTACCTAGCTTTCAAAGATGAACTCTAGACTCAACTACCCAAATATTATTCAAGAAAAAATGAAATAGTTAATCATCATCAAATTCCTGCCATGTAACCTCAAGGGGTGTACAAGATATGATAGTACTACATGAAAAATTTACATCATTACTAACTTCCTATCTACAATTTTCCTTCAAATCAGTCTTACTTGTCAAGACTCCAACATTATCAGATCTTATATTTCTATCGTCTAAGGCACTTTGTACCATATCAATACACCTATATCTTGGTCTTCCTCTGGGTCGTTTTCCTGCCAAGCTAGCAGAGAACACTTGTTTTGCTAATCTTCCCTCACCCATTCTGTTTAAGTGACCATACCACCTTAGATTAGCTCTTCTAACGCATTCCTGAATGCTGACAATGTCAAGTTCTTTCGTAATTTCCTTGTTTTTAATATGATATTGCCATTGATGCCATCTGTTCATGCCTCTAATCTTTCTGAGGACTCTCATATCTGCAGTCTCTAGTCTTTGGTCAAGTGTTTTACTTCTGACCCAGCTCTCAGATCCATAAGTTAAAACTGGTTTAAACACTGTCTTGTATACAGCTAATTTAGTGTTCCGACTAATTTCTCTCTTATTCCATATGAATTTATTCAATTGACTTCCCACCATACCAGCTTTGGTGATTTTGTTGTCTATTTCCGTATTTAATTTACCATCTTCACTGAAAATCGTGCCTAAGTAGCTGAAATGTTTTACTTGTTCCACAGGTTCTCCATTCACAACACAGTTGACATTTTCAATGATTCTGCCTATTTTCATTGTCTTTGTCTTTTTTATTGCTGCCTTCATACCATATCTATTACAACAGTTATTCAATTTAGTCAGTGAATCTTGCAGACTCGTAGCGGATTTATTTAGAAGCAGAACATCATCCACATAAAGCAAAGAGCAGACATTAACATCTCCAATTTTGATATCATGTTTAATACCACTTTCCTTCATAATGTGATCCATATAGATAATAAATAACAGAGGAGATAATGTACATCCGTGTCTCACACCAGATTTAACATTAAACCATCTTCCTGTACTTCCTTCAATTCTAACTGCTGACTTACAACACCAAATAAAGACTAAGTATTGCTTGATATAATGCCACATTGACACCATATAACTGTAGCATACTGAATAGCTTCTCTCTTGGCACCTTGTCATATGCCTTTTCCAAATCGACAAAACTTAAATACAGATCTTTGTTATATTCCGATGATTTCTCAGCTGTTTGTTGTAAAGTGAAGATCTGATCCTGACAGCCTCTATCTGACCTGAATCCAGCTTGTTCTTCACCAACTTTTCTTCCAAAAATTCTTCTCAACCGTTTCTCAAGTACACTTGCATAAATCTTGCCAGGAACACTCAGTAAGGAAATACCTCTGTAATTCTCATATTCAGTTTTATTTCCCTTTTTATATATGGGTACTATGAGAGCTCTACTCCAATCATTGGGAATTCGTCCCTCTGTCCAGGCTTTCTGAACTATGCAGTGCAGCCACTGTAAGACTTTTATACCACCATACTTTAGCATTTCTGGTCGAATATCATCTATTCCTGATGCCTTTCCACATTTCAAGCCTTTGATGGGTTTTTCCACTTCAAGTATGGATATGTCATTCTGACTGCATGCATGGTCAGTGTTTTTTACCACTGTGCTATCACTGCTTGTTTCATTTAGCAGTTTTTCAAAGTAATTACTCCATACTTCAAGGATATCTTTTTCTCCCATTTTCATGTCACCTTTATCATCTCTAACTCCTTTTACAGCACTCTTTCCTCCATTTCTAAGCTTCTTCAACAACCTCCAGAATATCTTATCACCTTCTTGATATTTATTTTCTATGTTCCTGCCAAAGTCCTCCCATGACTTTTGTTTAGCTAGTTTTACACACTGTTTAGCTTTCTTACATTTGTCTCTGTATTCTCTAAGAGCACAAGCTGACTTATTTGACAGGAACGTTTGATTTGCTTTCTTCTTTTCCTTCACTGCCTCTTTAACTTCCTGTGTCCACCATGGAGTTCTGATTTTTCTATCCTTGCAGACAACCTCACCACATGCCTCTCTGGCTGAATCAATCGGGGTTTTTCTTCAAGGCTTGCCTCTGAATCACCAAGGTTTGGTTTCTGTTCTCAAACTCTTTTATTTTTTCTTCAATAATCTTTGTGTATTTTAGTCTACAGTTCCCATCTGAGAGCTGCTCAAGTTTTCTTCGCTTTAAAACTTTCTTACATGTTATTCTTTTCAATATGAAATTCAATTTTATCCTGCTCAAGACTAAATAGTGATCACTTCCAATTTCAAATCCTCTGTACACTCTGGAGGGAGAAAAACATCACTATCAACAATAACATAGTCAATGAGACTTTTCTTATTCCTCATCTCTTCTCTCCATGTGAATTTGTGCACATATTTATGTTGGAACATGGTGTTAGTAATAACCAGTCCATGTCCTGAGCAGAAATCCAACAGATATTTGCCATTATTATTAGCTTTGCTCTTTTCTCCAAATTTTCCCAAAATATTTTTGTATGTCTGACAATCAATTCCTACTCTACTATTTAGATCCCCAACAAGGACCAACGTTTCCTTTTTCATTGTGTCAGTTGCTTTTTCTAAAGCCTCAAAAAAATTCGTCCACTTCTACCTTAGTAGAACCTTCTGTGGGACCATAGGCACAAATAAGTCCAGCTCTCCATTTGCCCACATAACTGTACTTGAGACTGCCTGTCATTCAAGAAGATTAGTCTCGTATTTTGTGTTGAATACTATGGCTACTTCTTTTCCTTGATTGTCATTGCCTGAATATAACATTAGATGTTATAACAGTAGATGTCGTTGATGTAGATGGTGCGGTTTGCTGTAGTTGGTGGACTAAGTAGTGGAGATGGACAGTTGTAGAGAAGATGCTCTCCCTTGAGTTTCTGGAATCCTTGGAGGTGTCACGTAATAATAATAAAATAACAGTACATCGGTGTGTGTGTGTAGAAACACACAAATCAAAGAACTGGAATGCAAGGTACATACAGCAATTAGTTAATCTTAATAAATAATATTAAAACTATTTTTCATGTTTACAAAAATGTGAATCTCCCAAACTTTTAGGGGAGAGAGAATCATTTTGATTCAGGTTAGGCAATGTAAAAAGGCTTTACAAATTTCTTTACAAAGGCATTTGTATTTAAAACTGCTTCTATGGAGAAGACAAGCTTCATCTCACTGGATACTGTGTTTAGTGACAATACTATGCTGTGCCAGGCCAGACTTTTGAAGTTTCACATATTCAATGTAATGTTCAAGTTCACTAATTCTTTTTTCAAATTCTGCCTAAAGTATGTCAAATTACATACAAGGGAGAGAGGTGACACTTTGTCTTTTGTAGATGGTAACAGATGAGTTTTGTTGATAGAAAAATACATTATCTACCAATAATTGTCCAGACATCCCCTGTTATTTGAAGTTATTAAACATTCCAGGTTTGTTAATAACATAAAAACCAGTGTACAGATAGTAGGAAGCAGTATTTCATTGTAATAGTTGAATACAGGTGGTATGGCAATGTGACGTGAACTCTGTGACTTTGAGAGAGGTGTCATCATGGGTTGTCACATTGGTGGCATGTGCCATTGCCACTCTGGAGCATCCAAAATCAATGGTTGGTAATGTGATCAACAAATGGAGATGTTCGGGCATCACTAGTGCAGGAAAACACCAGGGTGACCACCGAAAGTGACTGACAGGGACGGGGGGGGGGATGTTAAAACGGGTGGCATGCAAAAACTAGCCACAATTGGCACAGACCATCCGTGATGAATTCCAGAACACCAGTATCACCATTGTGAGCACTAATACTGTACAAAAAGAACTCTGTTTATTTAGTTCCCACAGAAGAGCAGCGCCATCACACAATCTGAACATCACAAAAATGAACAAGGGGTTGTCTGGCCTGTTGCAAACAGCATGTGAACTGAACCAGTGTGAAACAGTACTCTCTGGAGTGATGAATCAAGGTTCATCTGTTTCCAGTCTGATGGAAAGGTGTGGAGGCAGCCTGGTGGACACTTGCTACCACAGTGTGTGTGTGTGTACCCATGGTAAAGTTTGGTGGTGAAGGAGTAATGGTGTGTGTGTGGGGGGATGCATTCATCTGGTTTGGAGTGGGACCACTGGTCATTGTTCATAGTTCCATGAAGGCAGTACCTTGATATTCTGGATAATCAGGTGCTGTCTACACTGGGGTTTTTATGGAATGGACCCATTACTATCAAGACAACAATGCCCCAATGCACAAAGCTGCAGCTGTTGTGGAATATTAAGAGATAAGTATTAAATGACTGTCCTGGCCTGTGCAGAGTCCTTACCTCAACCCCCATCAAAAACCTTTGGGACAAATTGGAATGGCGATTAAAGTCCAGAGCAGCACATTCTTAATCTGTTGCTGAACTCAGAGCTGCTTTGATGGAGGAATGGCGACAAATTCCACCTGATGTCTGCCACACATTGGTAGAAAGCCTCCCTCAAAGGGTGCAGGAAGTGATCAAAGCCAAAGATGGAAGACTTTGATCACTTCCTGTGAAAGCTTTTTCAAAGAAAGTTGTGAAGTACCCAATACTAGGATTCGCTTGTTGGTATCAATTGTAAATTGCTAAAGTGTCCAGATAATTATTGGTAGATAGTGTATGTGGGAATAAGGTGATACTTCTTCCAAATTTTACCAATAGGTTCAGAGATACCAGAAATATAAGGGATTGGAACCCTGCAGTCTGTTGAAGAACTCTGATGGTGGGGACAGTTTATCTTTAGATGGTTAGATATCTTTAGATATCTAAAGACAGAGGGGACAAACTGTCCCCCTCTATCTTTAGCTGATGTTTACCAAATTCCTTGTATATAGTTTGACATACTTTAGGCAGACAGGCCATTATGTGAAAAAAAGAATTAGTGAACATCAGTATTACAATGAATATGTGTAACCTCAAAAGTTTGGTCTGGCACAGCAAAGTATTGACACTAAATACAGTATCTGGTGGGATGAACTTCTTCTTCTCCACAGAAGCAGTTTTAAATATGAAAGCTTTTTCAAAGAAAGTTGAAGTCCTTTTATATCACCCTAACCTAAATCGGAATGATTCTCTCCACCCCCCCTCCCATTCTCATTTTATGTAAAAATCAAAAATAGTTTTGATATTATTTATTAATATTCATTTATAGCTTGCAACAACTGCTTTTAATTGGTAAATTGGTTGTTGTATGTACCTTATATTCCTGTTCTTTGATTTTCTTATTTCTACACACTGATGAAGTACTGTTATTTTCAGTATGAAATATCTATACCTTCATTAAAGTTAATTACTGTGTTATCATATAATTTGTTGTTTATAGTTATGCCACATGTACCTTTAAAGATTATACAATGTAAAAATGATTATACAATGTTTTATGTCACAACATTTTGTGACATAAAACTTGGTTATTTGGTAAAAATAATAATAATAAATGAATAAAAATAAATAAATGACTGATTTAATTATTAAGAGTCATATTAGTTAAGTTTTATTCTAGGTTGTTCACTGTGGTTGTGGTCAGTTGGCAAACTATTGTAGCAGGAGATGCATCCCAACAGTGGCAGCCAGTGAAAATTTTAAGTGGGGGTGCTGCATATACAAAATATCTTTTTCCTTAATCAGTAACGAATTTATTAATAAATAAATTTACATATTAAAAATTGCTTTATTAAAAATATTTCATTCTCACCACGAACAAACACCAATAATAAAAATTTTGTATCAATAGCAATGACAGGCGCAAATGAATATCAGCGTTAGATTGCATTGCATTTGTTTCGTGTAACGATAATCGAAAAAAAATATAATTCTTTTATTTTCAACAGTGACACTCGTCATAATTCAGCCTTGTATCTATAATAAATAATTATATGTTATTTTAACAAAATAAAATAATAGACAAAAAATAGTTCACCACGCCCATGCACCAATAATAAACGTTTCATATCTCACAGAAATAACGTGCGTATGGATACTAAAAATACACTGATGTTTGGGCAGTGTCCGAATGACGTAACGTGCAATGACAAGCGCCAATGAATATCGGCGTTAGATTGCAGTGCATTTGTTTCATGTAACGATAATTGAAAAAATATTATTCTTTTCATACTTTCAAACAGTAATACTCATCATAATTCGGCCTTGTATCTATAATAAATAAATAATTATATGTTATTTTAACAAAATAAAATAAGATTGACAAAAAAAAGTTCACCACGCACATGCACCAATAATAAACGTTTCATATCTCACAGAAATAACGTGCGTATGGATACTAAAAATACACTGCTGTTTGAGCAGTGTCCGAATGGCGTAACATGCAATGACAAGTGCCGACGAATATTGGCGTTAGATCGCAGTGCATCTGTTTTGTAATCTAAAGCATTAATCGAACAATTCCAATTATTAACTATTCAAACAATGTCAAAACAAAAGCTGTAACCTTTAACATGTTGTATTGCATTTATATAATGTTGTTAGCATTGTTATTATTTATAAACACAAACAAAATCAAAATTTTTCATTTTTTTCTTTGGGGATGCTGCAGTGGCGCAGTGCTTATGTACAGGCTGGCACTGCATCCCAATCAACTCACTTCTGTGATGCAGCATTCCATACAGTCAAAACAGAATTTTTACTGGTTGTAAAATTTAGAGATCCTAAAGTGAGGGGTCATAAAGCAGGAGGCTACTGTTTTATGCATATGTATATGCAGGACTGGCGCAAAGTATTTTTCTTGTGTGTGCGATTAATGTTCGGTGCCTTTCTAAAAATTTTTTTTTTTAATAAAGTGTGAATAAACGAACAGGAAATGAAAAACAAATGAAAACCGCTTTACAGTATAATGTTACCTACGGATTAGTCCTGCTTATACAAATTTTTTTCAAGTTATATAAATTTTCAAAATAATATAAAATAGTAATATAAAGTTAAGAGATTTATTCAAATATTCTTTACATTAATTTTGCTAAAAGGGACTCGTCTGACTTTCATTTTAGTGAAATCCTGTCGCAGTACATCAATGTTGATAGACTGAGCAATATTATTTTCTATTGAAATTAGTGCTAAACCATTTAGTTTTTCTTGACTCATGCTTGATCGCAGGTAGTTCCTTATTAATTGTAATTTAGAAAATGTTCTCTCTCCCTTAGCAACTGAAATGGGCAAAGTCAATAGTATTCTCAATGCAATCAGTGAATTTGCAAAGAGTTCTTCAAGGTTGCTGATTATTTTGTGTCGCTGACGCCGCCCTAACAGCTAGCTAATATAATAGGCTCAAATGTCGAGAAGAATGAGTTATCAGTAGTAAGCCGACTTTTAGGGTGGGACCACATGCATTCGATCCAATTAAAATTAGGATACGGCCCTTACACAGAACTCAACAATCAATCAAAACGGGCAAAGTCAATAGTATTCTCAATGCAATCAGTGAATTTGCAAAGAGTTCTTCAAGGTTGCTGATTATTTTGTGTCGCTGACGCCACCCTAACAGCCAGCTAATATAACAGGCTCGAATGTCGAGAAGAATGAGTTATCAGTAGTAAGCCGACTTTTAGGGTGGGACCACATGCATTCGATCCAATTAAAATTAGGATACGGCCCTTACACAGAACTTAACAATCAATCAAAATGGGCAAAGTCAATAGTATTCTCAATGCAATCAGTGAATTTGCAAAGAGTTCATCAAGGTTGCCGATTATTTTGTGTTGCTCACACTGCCCTAACAGCCAGCTAATATAACAGGCTCGAATATCGAGAAGAATGAGTTATCAGTAGTATGATTAAAATTAGGATACGGCCCTTACACGAAACTCAACAATTAATCATAAGTTGATTTATGATACATCGAAAAATGAAGAAGAACTATTTTAAGTATATTTTCGTAAATTTTAATAAAAGATTAGTGATATAATCGGGTCCAGGATACAATTTCAGAATTTATTTGTTCGTTTCCGGGAAGATCTGAAAGGGCCGAACGGAAGACGACGTACATTCATAATTATATGTACCATTCGTTGTTCGTTTAAACTCTTATCTCATATTTTTTGAGATCTTTTAGGTGCCTTTTCTTCTGCAGCGGCTGTGTATATTGCACACTTTGCACATGCCACCAGCCAGACCTGTGTATATGTGTGTATAAAATTTCTGGTTTAAAAATATGATATGTATTTAAATATGATATATTAAAAATAAATAAATTCTTCAATTTCATGACTGCTAGTACAATACCTGAAGTTCTTTTGTTCTTTTCTCTAAAGCTTCATCCTCTCGAAAAAGTGCAGATTTTCTGCTCAGCAGTTCTTGTCTTACAGCTTTTTCATGTTCATACAAGTGATCAAATTCCTCTAAGAGTTTTTGCTTCATATGTAGAATATCAGCTTCATGGCTTTCTCTTTCATGTTTCAAGGCTAATCTAATGTGTTTCTCTTTTTCAGACAGATCTTGCATTCTCTTAAAGTATTCTCCTGGATTTAATATTGGCAAAACATTATGATCATTATCTGTTGCACCACTGTGTCCAAGTGAGGTATAATATAAAGATTTTGAAGACAGTTGATCTTTATTTTTGTCATTTCCACATACTTGGCATATAGTTCTGTCTCCTTTAGCTAACTCATTAGTTATGTACAAGTCCATAAGAGACTTTATAAATATATATAGAAAGTTTTCATTTTTTGCTGATAAATACTTTTCAGTAATGAGCTTATAATGATTAGAATTCTGGGTAACCCCCATAATATAGAGTACATCATAGATGCTTAAGCCTCGCTTTGGAGTTGACATCAAACCAGACTCACTCATAAATGTTGATAGTGTATACTCATAGTTTTGTCTAAGGAGATAATCATGAACCAACCATTCTGAAACCTGCAAGAAAAATTTGATTTTCAGTATCATCCTTAAATACTGTACTTTCAGTATTTTAAATTCATATGAGAGTGTTAAATGATTTGCACAGAATACAGTATAATATTATAATATATATTATTAAATTTATCATTTAAAAACTTTGATTATTTTTATTTGCATATAATAATTACATCTTATTCACTAATTTCTTTTGTTGTTTTTCCATCTATATGAATATGAACATGCCATCCAGTATTCTACTGTAGAAATACCATAAAATATCTCCCAAATCAACATTCTGAATAGCTGGAATAATAACAAATTTTTCATTTTCATTTTTCAGTTAAAGGCTTCTTCACAGTCATCACTATGATGATAATTAAATAATGTGGCTACCATCAAAGCAAACAACAAAAAAAAGTGATCAATTGTTTATGCTGTTGAACACAGTCATGTTATCCTAGGAAGTCTTCAATGATAAATCATACAACAAACATTGCTCAAATTCATTTTTACCTCTCTAGATCATGTTAGTATTATGCATCATATTCACAATTGCCTAATTATAAAAAAAAGTTAAACTAGTATGTATCACATAACTTCACTGAGGTAAAGTCAAGTGGCACCAACCATTTGTGCTTTTAAAATAAATGTTCTGGAATCATAGCTTTATTTTTTAAAAAATTAATCAATGAAGACTTGTTATGCAGTTATTTCAGAATTAAATTATGGACTTTCAGAATATAATTACTGATAGTCTAATGGCATATTGTTATCTCAGATCTCAAAAATAAAATCTTGAAATTGTATATTATAAATTTTTATATAAAATTATTAAAAGCACATCAATCCTAATAAGTGGCATTTACTTATCTACATTTTATATATATGTTACCGCTAAAGCTCGAAAGCCGTTAATATGCACATTACCTAGCTAATCTGCAGATTAACTGATTTGCTCCGTTAACGTGCAGAATCAAGAGTTTTCCGCATTTTACCTAGGTAATGTGCACATTAACGGCTTCCGTATCGTTAAAGTTCAAAAGTTTGTTTCTCTCATTTCATAGCGGTAACATATATATATATATACCATATTTAAGAATACACACACACGCATAAATAATAGAGTACCCTATTTCATCACTGCAACAAAAAATGTAACATTTCATAAGAAGGTGACATTTTTCTGCAATGCATTTATCAAATATCACAAACTGGTTTACTGCCTACCTGAAGTGGCAGCAATCCCTTCTTTCCTCCACTGGTATCAAAAGGAATCTCTTGAGGAGAAGAATTTTTGTATAATTCTTGGGCAAGCTGATTTCTCAATTGGGCCTGTAGATGATTCAGTACACCTCTTTTTTGAAACCTCTCATAGAGCTTATGCTTCAGTTCATCTGCCGACAAATGCCTTTCCAATTCTTGTTTTAACTGATTATTTTGCTTCTCCATGTCTATTATTTTTTTTAAAGGAAACAGCAAAGAGAAGAAAAAAAATAATAATGAAGAATAGCTTAATTACAATAAAATTAGCTCGTTTATATATATATATATATATGTGTGTGTGTGTGTTAAAGATACCAAGCAATTTTATAAAAGATATAAGGAAAATTATTAGCTAAATCCTATAAAGTTTAAACTTTTAAATAATCACTGATAACAGTCGTTATCAGTAATTATTATTATTATGTGACACCTCCAGGGAGTCCAAAGACTCATTGAGGGAGGCACCTACTCTACAACTCTGTTTTCACCACTCAATTCGCCAACTATAACGAATCACAACTACCATCATCAACACCAAGGCCATTTACTATCCATCAACATTAGTGCTGTTCACAATCACAAACATCCATGCCCACGGTGGGATTCGAAACCACAGTTTTTTGGCTGGAGAGAAGATATGCTAACAACTTGGCCAACCAGGCTGGCATTATCATTATTATCAATAACAAGTAAACATTACCAGTAACTATTTTCTCTATATTTATTATAATTTAATACAATTTTGTGGTAAAACATTTTACTGTCATAAAGTTTTTCTATCAGAATTTTTTTTTTATGACACAAATCTCTATATGGTTATTTTTACATGCTGATAATGAAAAATACTTTTTTTTTCTTTAAACAGAAAGCACTATCAGCTCCTTCAAATGGCTTGTCACTGAACTGAATCATATTCCAATATCACTTAAAAGGCTACTATTTTTTTTTTTTAATGTAAAACATTTTTAAAAATGTTTATAAAATTTAGATCCTTCTCAGTGAAAATGTGACCTCTATGTGTTACAAGAATTAATGCAACATTCATACTAAATGATGAATTAAAGCAATCAGATGCATAATGAGAAAAAGATAGATGAGATTGCTGGTACTGGCCTTGTTTTTGCATTTTGACTACAAAGGCATGGTAACAAGCCTTTTACAATGTTCATTAATAATCTTCAATTAAGATGATCCAGATAAACAATAACAAATCTCAAAGTGGTAAAGCTAGTTAATGAGATGTTAAAACTATGGAAGCAGAATACATCTCACATCTTTATCATCATGATCCTGATGATTTTGCATTTACAATTCCCCCTGACACACACACACACACACAATGTCTTCAACTTTTAGCAACAATCACAGAGCAAGTAAACATTATCTGTTCTATTATTTGACTTTTTTGCAAACCTTTTATTATCTGCATATTCACTAATCAATCTAATACACAACAATTACTACATGAAATTTAATATAATATAATATGGATATTAATTTGACAGTACAACTTATAAAATTTTCTCTAAGATTCTATTTAAGAGACTTTGTCCCTATATAGAAAATGTTACTGGCAATTATCAGTGTGGATTCAGTAAAGAAAGATCTACAAATGATAATTTTTAAGATATGCCAATTACTTGAAAAATAATGAATATGGAATTGAAACATGCCACTTTTTCATATATTTTAGAGCTGCATATGATAGCATAGATAGATCTAACTTATTTATTGCAATGGAGGAACTACAGATTCCACGAAAACTTATTGCTTTAGTTAAAGCTAAAATGAGAAATATTTGTTGTCAGATCAAAATTCAGAACATGTTGTCTGATCCAATATATATAAAAAATGGTGTTCAACAAGGGGGTGGCTTAGCTTGCTTACTGTTTAACATAGCACTTGAAAAGGTTTTCAGAGATGCTGACATTAATACAAGGGGAACTATTTTCTACAAATCAATACAAATTATGGCATATGCAGATGATATCGACATTATAGGAAGGACACGAAAAGCAATGGAAGAAACTTTCATCAGTTTAGAAAAGGCAGCAAAGAAGATGAATTTGCAGATTAAACCATGAAAAAACAAAGTATATTCCAGTAACTAGAAAGATTTGTGATAATAATCCTTCTCAAATTTGAAATTGGTTCCTATAAATTTGAAATTGTACACAGTTCTATATACTTGGGATCAGAAGTTAATTGTAAAAATGATATCAATACTGAGATTCAGAGACGTATTCTTTCCACAAACAGATGCTTTCTGTGAACTTAGAAAACACCTAAAGTCTCATCTGATCTCAAGAAAAACAAAGATAATAATGTACAAAAGTGTTACCTTATGCTTCTGAAAACTAGGTATTATCAAACGTTTATCCTAAGTATTATCAATGGTAGGTTTTCTAGGTCTAGGAATGATTTCTAGGTCTGAAAGAGTTCTCAAGATATATTTTTGGAGCAGCACAAGAGAATGATGAGTGGAAGAAAAGACATAACCATGAACTATACAGATTATTTAATGAGCCAGACAATATTAAGTACATAAAAATAAATCAATTAAGTTGAGCTGAACACATTATATGCATAGATAGTAATAGAATAGTTAAGAAGATGTTTAATGCTAAGACGGAAGGGAAACGAAAAATTGGAACACTGGAATATTGGGAGATATTAAGGTTTTAGGAGTCAAAAAATTGGAGGAGTTTGACATTGAATAAGGAAGGCTGGCAGAAGTTTCTGAAGAAGGCCAGGGCCCATACTGTTGAGCCAATGATAATGATGATGATTAATATGACATCTCTGTGTGCATTACTGTCTCAGCTCTGATCAAGCTGTGGACCAAGTTATTACCATCTTTACCTTCAAAAAATTAACACAGGTATGTCAAATTAATATCCTTTAATTAAACTTCATTTAATTATATCTATTTTAACCTATTGCCAAAATAGCTTTCTTTTAATTTAACATGACATTATTTTAATTTTATATAATTTCATATAGAGTTGTTTCAAAGCCAAAGAATTCAAATTTGCAAAAGAACCAGAAAAATACCATGTGGACATAATTGGCATTGCTGAGACAAAGAAGACTAAAACAGGTCAGATCCTACTAAATAATATGTAAAAGGATGTTATATTCAGGCAATAATGATCAAACAAAAGAAGAAGTAGAGATAGCATTCAACACCAAATACAAATATAAACTTCTTGAATGGAAGGCAATTTCAAGTAATTATATGATCAAACTTCAAAATGAGGAAATAGATAATGAAACGTATTTGTACCTATGGTCACACAGAAGGTTCTCCTAAGGTTGAAGCAAAGGAATTTTTTGGATCATTAAAAAATGGAAAAAGTGGTCCTTTTAGAGAGATCTAAACAGCAGAGTTTAGATCTCTCTGAACTTAGAAAATCAATCCCAGTAGGCATACAGAAAGGTTCTAAGAAAATTTGCAGAAAGGGCAAGGATAATAATAATAATGGTAACTACCTGCTGGATTTCTGCTCATGAAATGGAGACTAGTCATTATTAACACTGTTTCAACATAAAGATGTACACAAGTTCACAGGGAAAGAAGATAAGAAAAGCCTCGTTGACTATGTTATTGTTGATAGCAATATCTTCATGCTGATTCAGGATACAAGAGTAGACAGAGTATTTGAAATTAAAAGTGATCATCACTTAGTTTTAAGTAGGAGTGGTTTGAAGACTCAGTAGCAGACTGATGAAAACACTGAATCATTCAGCTAGGGAGGAACATGATGAAGCTGTCTACAAAGATACACAAAATAAGAACAACAAGGCGGTCACAAAAATTTAAAGAAACAGTCATGGAAAAGAAAAAAGCATACCAAAAGATCCAAGCAAATAAGTCTGCAGGTGCTAAAACAATACAGAGATAAGTGTAACAGCTAAGACATATGAAAAGTAGCTAAACAAAAGTCATGGTAAGAATATAAAAGATAAACCTTAGGATGGCGGCAAAATGTTCTGGAGGCTACTGAAAAAAAAAGCTTGAAAATGGAGGAAAGTACTGTAAAAGGAATCAAAGATGATAATGGTAACATGAAAAATGACAATGAAGACATTCTAAAGATCTGGAGTAATTACTTTGAAAGACTGCTAAATGAAGTAAGCAATGATAGCACACTGGTAGAAAACATTCAAGAGGCAATCAGGAGTACATATCAATATTTGAGGTAGAAAAAAATGCTCAAATATAGAAATTAAAAGTTTTGCAGTAGCTACATGCATGGTCAGAGGCCTTGGTCAGAAGGTCAAATTCCAGATGATTGCAATAGATCTCTTGTGGTTCCCATCTACAAAAAAATTAGAATAAAACTAAATGAAAGAATTATAGAGTAATTTCTCTACTAAGTGTTTTAGGGTAAGATTTATGCAAGAATACTTAACAGGAAAAATTGTGGAAGATAAGCTTGGGGAAGAACAAGCTAGGTTTAGGTCAAATAGAGGTTGTCAAGATCAGATTTTCACTTTGCAACAATAGTTGAGAAATCATGGAAATATAACAAGGATCTGTATCTAAGTTTTGTAGATCTGGAAAAAGCAGTTGGGTTGATATAAAATCAAGTTTGAGACAAAGGCGTAAAACTATATAGCCGCTGTAGTGCAATTGGAAGAATAGCGAAATATAGCGCCCTTTGATTGGAAGAGACTTGGGTTCAATTCTTGTCGTGACGAGGAGAATCCTTCAGTTTAAGGTGAGTTAGCCAATCTCATATGGTGGTAGCATGGTTTTTTCTCCTGAAAACTCAGGTTTTTCATCCCACGTACAGACAAATTGGCCTTCAGCACACACAATTTACAGACAAAAAATACTGTTATTGGTGATGGCAGGCAATAGATGGCGTTGATGGTACTAGTGTCATAGTTAGAGAAGTAGCAGTGGAGAGGATGAGATGTAATTAGCGAAGCGAAGTGGTGTGCCCTCCCACAACGAGTCCTTGGACTCCCTGGAAGTGTCAAATAATAATAATAATATATGGATCACATTATGAAAGAAAGTGGCATTAAACATGATTTGGAGACATGAAATCTAGCTCTTTGCTTTATGCAGATGATGTTGTACTCCTAAATACATTTAGTGCAGGTGTCCAGGTTCTCTTATTAACTCGAATAACAGCTGTAACACATTTGGCATGAAAATTAGCAATAAAGAGAACAAAATTATGAATATATGTAGAAAAATAGAAAACTTCAGCTGCATTCTGAATGCAGAATCTATAGAACAAGTAAAATATTCCAGCAATTTAGGCAGAGTGTTTAACAAAGATGGCAATTGAGCATGGAAATAAACGGAAGCAAAGCTGTTATGTCAGGAAGCAGGGTGAATAAATTTATAAAATAAGAAAGAGATTAACTGAAACACTAAATTAGTAGCATACAAGACTGTGTTCAAGCTAGTTTTAGTTATGGATCCAAGAGTTGGCTTAGAAATGAAGCACTTGATCAAAGATTAGACATTACAGATATGAGTTCTAGGAAAAATTATGGGCCTGAATAGATGATGGAGGTAGTATCAACACTACCTCCATCATCAATTTGCATTGTCAAAGGAGCTGCAGTTTCATTACCAATTCTTCAGTGGCAAAATCATGTTAAAAATGAAGATATTAGGAGGGAAACTGATATGGTTTGCATTCAAGAATATGTCAGCAGGGCTAATCTAAGGTGACATGTCACTTAAACAGAATTGGAAAAGAAAGTGAGCAAAACAGGTAACTGATACAATAATGGCAGGAAAAAGATCCAGAGGAAGATCAAGGTTTTGGGAAATGGATTCAGTCAGAAGTAGTAAACTGAAAATGTTGGCTATGAATAGTGGAGTGCTGACATGTAAATTGACTAATTTGGAGGAAAACTGTTGATAGGAGATATTAAATCACCTAATAATGTAAACTTTGTCATTTGGTACTCTCATAGTAACCTGTACATTCCTCGAGGGTACATATCAGGAAATTGATAATGGTCATTTCATACTGCTATTTTATTTTATTATAAGGGCTCCCTTCAGAGAAGCCAAGAACTTGTGTTAGGTCTGCTCAACCCACATACTACTTATTCTACTTCTCCTTAAATTCTTCAAAGGTGCACTCATTACTTATGTGAATTTTAGTGATGTGCAATCAGGTATACATCTCAAAGAATCAGTTCTTTATATTTTAAGCTAATAAATGTTTGTTGTTCCATTATTTATATCAATTGAAATGTACAGTATAAAAACATGGTTTCATTGAAGTCTTTGAATGTATTAAAAGATTTTACAGGATTTACAGATTATACTAGATAAATATTAAAAGATTTTAATATTTCTCTAGTATAAAACTAGCATGCATCATCATACTAGCACAATAACTATTGATACTATTATTTTCAAATCAAGTCAAGCAAACAATTATACTGGAAATGCATAGTGACCTCTTCCTCTCTCTCTCAAAAAGTCTCCGTGTTAACTCTGATAATGCTAATATAACACAGGAGGAATATAAGAAGTCAAATCCTTCATGAAGTTTCATAAAGATTCAATTAAACTGCATTTCTACTTGCACCAATTTACTGGGGAAAAAATTTCAATTTGATTGCTTCAATATAATACATGCTCAATAAATATTCTTCATATTTTAATTGGTCAAGAATGGGAAGTGTTTAAAATATAGAATATTAGTCAAATATTAATTCATTGTTCTATATTATCCGAGTTATCCACTTCTTGTCAAGTTACTCAAAGGGTGATAAAAAATATTGAACATGGTGTCTCATCATTATTGGAAGGAGCTGCAGTTTCACCTTTTACCAATCCTTCACATCAAAGCAACAAATAGTAGTTCCATGATGATGTATTCAGATACATCCAAATGGCCTACTGCTAATGCAACAGATTATCATCATGGTGGTTCCATGAAGAATAGTGAAACATTGCACCCTTTGATTGGAAGAGACTTGGGTTTGATTCTCGTTGTGACAAGGGGAAATCCTTATATGGGCTTTTTCAGTTGAAGGTGAGTTAGCTGATCTCATATGGTGGTAGCAAGGTTTTTTCTCCTGGAAACTCGGGTTTTTCATCTCACGTACAGACAAATTGGCCTTCAGCACACACAATTTACAGACAAAAAATACTGTTGTTGATGATGGCAAACAATAGATGGCATTGATAGTAGTAGTGTCATAGAGAACTACAACACTACTACCATCCTGCAAGCAGGCAAACCGGTCCCGTGAACACACAGGGATACAGTCAGGAATACTTCGAGGCATAGGGGTGACCATTCTATCCTCATATTTCGGTTATGAAATCCAAGTATGCTTGGAGGGTTGTGGGCCTTAAAGGCCTGTTAAAGCCATTGAGATAGATAGGTTCCAGGATCAGGAGTTTCAACTACAAGGTCAGAATGTCACTCAGAAGAAGGTACATGAATCGGTTCATTATCTTTGGAAATCCTTGTCACAACATCAGTGTGAGGTCTGCTGCAAATACTAGTAAACCAACCAGAAGCATCACATGAAACCACATGCAAATATCAGATGTGAATCTTCATGTTGCCATATGTCGGATCCAGGAATGAAAGTGGAGTTGAAGATGAGGCAAGAGATGAAATGCATATGAAATGAAATGATAAGAATGATGGACATGCATGGAAAAGAATGGAAGGAAAGATGCAAAAGAGGCAACAAATGATTGTAGATCACTCTGTATACAGATTCCATTATTTGAAGTGTGGCAAATGGAAAGGTATACGAGGTTTGTTTTCTTGGAAGTAGAATGAGCAGAGTGATTGAAGCATTGGATATGAGGAATAAGAGAGCAAAAGAGCTGGTGGTCGTAGGGATGAATGATTTGAGTAGAAACAAGGAAAATGTCAAACTGGATATCAGGAGGTTGTTGCTGGAAGGAAAGATAATGACTGAGTGAATAGGAGATCTGAGGTAGTGTGAGGTGATGTGAAAAAGCAAGAAATGAAGGTATGGAAGCTTGTGAATGGAGAGTTGAGTAGCATGAGTAAAGGAAATGAGAGAAAGTCAGAGTGGATGAGGGGGAGACTGCATGAAAAGTGTGAATACCGGATTTAGAAGTCAGTGTATCAGTGGGGGAAAAAAAAAAAAAAAAAAAAAGATTAAGATGGTCGAGGATGGGAGCAGAGTTTGGATCTGAGGAAAGTTCTAGAATTGTTGATAATATAGAAGAGAATGAGGAAGGTATTGGGACTCCTCAATGTGACTCCAAAAGTGATGTTAAGAGGCCTTATAGAATCAGAAATGATTTATGTTTTTTTTTTTTTTTTTTTACTAATCCCTCGATGAGTCCTTGCACTCCCTGGAGGTGTGATATAATACTAATAATAATAATTACTAAATTCTGAATGGCATATCTCATCTTTTGTTGCTTGTGTCTCATTCTTCTGAAATTTGTTTCTTCCCCACTTCTTTCTCTCTACCTTATTCTAAACAACTATTAATTATACTATTATGCCGCCTACTTCATTAAACAGGTAACTGTAATACTGTTACAGTTTAAAGTAGTATTTAATTATTATATAAATAAACACACTAGTTTTGAACAATAATTATGATCTGCAAGGATAATGATAAATTGTATATATATATATATATATATATATATATATAAATAAACACACATGGTTCTACAAATATGCTCTCCCATGATGAGTAGATTTTGCTAGTTAGTGAGTAGCTGCAGATTGGACAATATATATATATATATTTTTTTTTTTTTATTTTAATTTTATGAAAAAAATTTCTAAAAATGTTTTTTCTTTATTTTTCTTTTTACTTTAAGAAAACATAGAAGAATATGCTTAATATAAATGTCCATTCTAGTAACAATTTATATTTTCCAAAAGGTTAATGTTGATTTTTACTGTTTTTCCTATTCTTATTATTTATTGACTCTTCTTGGATTGGTTCTCACAATGGAAATATTCTCCAACCAATTTCATAGCACCATCAATCTCTTTATGGAACTCTTACTGGCTCACAGGGACATATTGAAAATGAAGGGGGGGGGGGGCTTTGAGCAAAGATTTTTTTTTTTTTTGGTATTTTGCGTAATTTGTCAATTTTATTATCAATAAAATAATGAATATACAGTTTATATTGGGCATTTTTAAAGGATAGAAATGAAATAATCATGTTTAAATCGTATATATGTAAATACTGTCACTCTCAGAAGAAGAAAAAAAGTAAACCACGGATTATAATAACATTTTTTACCTTGTGTAAATATGAACCAGAACTGTAAATTATTACTATGATTATTATTAATAAAAATAGACGAATTTTACTTTTATAATAACTGGATTAATTATGTGCAATTATAAACATTATAATATATAGTAAACTACTTTTACGAAAATTGGTATCGATTTCTTTTAATGGTATATGCATTTATTTCGGAGATTAAAAAAACCCTTAAAAATCACTGTTAAAAAACTTTTAAGCTGTTTATTTTCATTAAATTCTTGAAAGGAATCTTCAGAAATGTTAAATTCAAATGGTGTATTTAAAATCAGACAATTTCCTATCCTATAACCTTCGGAGGCGTTTCCTTCCCCACCAAGTTTCTCCTACTATTTACAAATTCCAGAAGTTCTTTTTCGCAGTATTGCGGAAGAATCTGATTCAAATGAAGCTCTTCACGGAAAATAGAAAGCGGAGAAGAATCGTAGTTACTCAATTCAAACAATTATATTGCTGATAATATTTCAAAAATCAGTTTTCAAGTTCGATATTTGGGTATCTGATATGCTACGTTTCGCATTTAAAGGGGAATGATTCCAAGTAACTAGACCATAAAATTTCCATAACATTGTATGTTATGGAAATTTTGAAAATTCCAGGAGAATAATGTAAGATACATACGGATCGATAAAGAAAACCTTCAACTGTAATATAATAAATATATGAACTGAGCTGAGAAGTTCTCGTTCTTCCAATCAACTGCATGCATTTGTTCCAAATTTTGAAGAATATTAGCACTTACCAAATGCCTAATTATGAACTATAACAGCTGGATCAAATGCATAATTAAAACAGAAATAAGGATAATCCTTCAAGATATTCCTACAAATTGCAATGCTATTCTGAATTTTTTAAATGGAAAAAAGAAATGTCAGCTTTGTTGTTTCAAAAAGATGTGTACCCGAACATCCACATTTGAACAGGCTGATCTAAAGCGTCATATGTTTACATCGTATTAAGCGCCATCTGATCAAAATCATTTTAGAACAAACAGATGATTAGAGGAATAAAAAAGTTCTAAGAGCGGTCTCACCCCCCCCCCCCCTAATAGCATTTTTAAAACCCTTTATACACTTATGATAATATATACAGAGTATTAACATATGTATACAATAAAAATGATACTATTATCGTTACATTTTTTGTTAACACTAAAAAATGAATAAAAAGTGCTAAATAAATTTTGATTATATAAAGAAACCTGTGGAGAATTCATGACTAAATAAACACACGTAAAACCACAGTTTTTTAATACGTAAATATTTCGACTTAAGTGTTTTAGGACATTCTCAAAAATTTAGCATCATCAAATCACTGGTAACCAGAGCACACAGATTTTGCTCCTCTGAGGAATCTCTAAAACAAAAATTGGAAATAATTAAAAACACAGCCATTCTAAATGGATACAATCCTAAAACTACTCAAAATATCATCAGAATATTCCCACACTGTATGTCAAAGGCATCTCAGAGCGACTTTCAAAAATTATGAAAAAATACTATCTTGCTGCGACCTACAAACCCATCAACCAGATCTACAACTTGTTACCTTCGCCTAAAGACAAACTCCGACCTCTGTTACTACCTGGCGTGTACGAGGTACCATGCTCCTGTAAACTGTTGTACTATGGGCAGACCTGTTCTTAAACGCATCTCTGAACATCAAGACCACACTGTCTCATCAAGCTGCAGAAATCCAGCCTCTCCCAACACGGAGTTGAAAACCCAAACCATAGGATCCACTGGGAAAAGACCAAACTTCTACACAGATCTTCATACAAACATGAATGTTTATATAAAGAAAGTGCTGAAGCCCTACTTCACAGACCCAATCTAAACCACAACGATGTCCTTGCCATACCTAAAGTATGGGAAATTGTCATACAAAATTGTGTAAAATAATTCAATTTTAATTTTAATGTAATCTAAATAATCTAATGTTTTTTTTTGTTTTTTTTTTAACGCTGGGAAGTGCTGCTGCACGCATTTGAATTCCATTGTATTCATGCGCCCTATCTGTATGTTATTCCTAGTACTGTTCTCAACTGTACTGACTATGTCCTAAGACACTTAGGTTGAAATATTTACGTATTAAAAAAACTTATTACTGTGGTTTTATGTGTGTTTATTTAGTCGTGCTAAATAAATGTTAAATAAAAATACATGCATATTAACAACAACATTGTTATTATTAATGCTGTATTTTTCCATATTTACAGTGCAATATTTACAATAAAGGATACCTTTATCATTTTAATAATATTGTCTGGATGAGGTATAATACTATTGCATGCTCGAAGCTGGTGTTTTGATGAGACAGTATGTAAGGACCATGTTGATTCAGCTGCTTATTAGTTTATTGGCTTGTGGCTGTGTTGATAATACTGTAGTTCAGATATATACCGCTGCATCAGCATGAAGACACACACACACACACACACACACACACACACACACACACACACACACACACACACACACACACACACGAAAAATATATATATACCTTGAAATATGATGTTACATCACTGGACTGGACATTAATAGTGATAATAATTTTTCAAATATCAATTAACACTTTATTCTCTGTCAAATAAATTACTGAGATCTGAATATATATCCCAAAAAAACAACACTTTAGTCTTTTTGTCGGAGTATTCATCGCCATTCTATTAAAATCTATTCTACCAGGGAATAAAAGAAAAAATCAGAGCAAAATCAAAAATGAAATCACCAAATTTCATGGATCAGAGAAGCAAACACGTTTTACGAAAAAGTCGCAAAACTCAAAGCCAATACAAATCAAGACCTCGGAAAACATAAACAGGCTACCACAGTGAAAGTGAGTAAAAGTATCACACTTAAACACAGTATGATGGAACTCCTATTCTACACGTAAATATCAGTAGTATTCGAAAGTATTGACTAATGTTACAATTCCATCTTAATCACGATATTGACGTTATTAATATATTAGTATCTAGTTTGGCGAGTTCCAAACTTCCTACTACATACACACTGCCGATAAACAATAGGAGGTCTTGGGATACTAATATTCTCAAAAAAAAAAAAAAATCAGCTAACGCCTTTTTATTCCCGTATATACGGGAGTAGGCGAGGCCATTTAGCCCTATCTAACTTTTTGGAGACTGAGTGGGCAGTTCAATCTCCACTGGAACCCAATCAGAGACAGATGGCCCAAGGCTATCACTAATTAAGCGGTACGCAGTGAAGAGAGACGGCTCAAATGTGCCGCCATCTCGTGGTCTCTAACCCTAACACAATATATTTAATGTCTGAAATAATGTGGGTTCTACGGTCGATTTTCTTGAGTTTACAGGACGAAAAACCCGAGTTTCCGGGAGGAAAAACCTGCTTGCCCGTGCCAGAGATCGACTAACTCGGGAACCGGTCGAAAAAAGGCTTAGAAAAATTTCCTCTAGTCGCCGACTAGACTCGAAACCAAGACTTCCTTCGTGCGGCCTAGCGCGGTGGTGTGCTAATATTCTCAAAACAAAAATTAATTGTACTGTAAATTTAAACATGTCTAAACATTAAATCTGCATTGAACTATCCATGCACTTTTTCAACAGAATCGGGTGTTTAATGTTATAATGTTATATATATATACTGTGTATATACTGTACAGGGTGTTCGGGATAAATTTGACATATTTATAATTAATTATATTTTTCCGTAAGTTACATGTATTAACACACACTTCTCTTCATTTAAAAGTTTGGACCCTTCTTCATTCATATACAAGATGTCAGAAAGGATGGATAGCTGGAACCCACCTGAATCATGGAAGAGAATAACTTGTATCATGATGATTCGTGCCCGCCATCAAAATAAGGATATTACGACTGCTGCCCAATGCTCCCTGAATACAGTAAAAACAATCAGGCATGAACTAGAGACTTGCAATGGTGACTACGAGGATGTAGCAAGAAGAAAGATCCCTAGCAGACGATCTGATTGCGTTCGTACAGCAGAATTCCTCGCAAATCTGCAGGAACAGGTGTTGAAGAACCCTGGCATTGGAATTCGGGCTTTGTTCGTGGAGTTGCTAACTGTAGTCAAGCCCTGGATAACAAGGGTAGGCAATGGTAGGCCGTATGTATGGCAGCAGGATTCGGCCCCTTGCCACACCTCTGGGAAAAGTCAAAAATGGTTGTCTGAAAATTTCTACGACTTCACCAGTCCAAATGTTTGGCCTCCAAACTCCCCAGACCTTAACCCCATGGATTATTTTGTATGGAGCGCAGTTGAAAAAGACACCAATCGCACTTCCAGTAATACAAAAGCCCAGTTAATGGATAAAATTAAAACAGTTTTTGCGGCCCTTCCCAGGGAGACTGTAGCATCAGCTTGTTCGAGGTTCCGAAGCAGAATTGAAGCTGTGATCGATGCTAATGGTGGTTATTTTGAGTAAATCTTGTTGATAGTATTGTAATTAACTCTGCCTGTAATGTTTTTTTGTCAATTCATTAAATTTAATAGATACAAAGAAGATTTTCTTTTTCCTTACGAAACTGTCAAATTTATCCCGAACACCCTGTATATATATAAGCCGCCTAAGTTAACATGTTAGAATTTCTACAATAATAAGATGTTACAACCAAATTCTTAATAGTAACGGTGATATAACTTAAATTGCAAATACAAACCACAACAGCTTGCACATTAGTTAGGCCTGCTATCTATGTATAACTTGATACCAGCAATAACTTCGCACACTAGAGAAGAAATAGTTGGAAAGAAAATCACAGTGTACAAAGAAGCTGCACAGCAACAACTATAAATTGCAAAGTCTCATATTGTTATTTCACCACCCTAAAGTTACACAGTAGAACAAAATCCTTGCAATATTTCGAACCTGAAAAGTAGTACGATATAATAATAAACGGGGAAGTGGTTAACCAAGAAATAAGAAAAAAATGAGTGCAAACAAACTACATCAGCAGATTCTATGGATACGGTAGGGGAATAAATCAGCTAACACCTTTTATTCCTGTATAGGGAATAGACGAGGCCGTTTTAACCTTATCTAACATTTGGAGACTGGGTGGACAGTTCGATCTCCACTGGTAGCCAAGCAGAAATAGCTGGCCCAAGAATATCACTAATTTAAGCAGCCCGCAGTGGGGAGCCTGCTCAGCGGTTAGTAGATTTCTCTAGGTCGATTTTCTTGAGTTTATGGGACGAAAAACCAGAGTTTCCGGGAATAAATAACAGCTTGCCCGTGCCAGAGATCGACTAACTCGGGAACCGGTCGAAAAAAAAAAAAAAAAAAAAAGCTTAGAACAAGTTCCTGTAGAAATGAAAGATTTAACACCAGAACTTCTTGACTGTACTCCATCCATCTTACAAATTAATAATAAAAAAATCATGCAAAAAAGCGACAACAAAATCAAGCTACTATTTGTACTGCAACAGACAGGAAAGCACATGATTTCCCGTGCTGGCGACCAAATCGTACATTCTTCATTTCTTTCTCCCCTTCAGCATGAATCGACTATTCTTGGCAAGTCGCCATGCGAAGCTCTCGCAAAAGTGAGCGTACGGTACCAAAATCATGAAAACATGTCTTCCATGCCTTTGCGAATGGTGTTGTGTCACTGCTTAATCTTAATCTTTTAAACGAATTGTAAGCATGCCCGTCCCTCCCTCTCTCCCTCCCTCCCACATCCATAACAAGGGTATTCCACGCTCATTTTACACTCTGTTTTACTTTAAAAGTTGCTCAGTGATAAATTAAAGAAATATGAGCTTCGTAGACGAATAAGCATAAGTGAGAACTCTTCCAGACTGAGTTAGTGTTACAGTATTTCTTGATGCAAGCAGGTTAATATGTGTTCCGATATAATCAATCCATGCTATCCATAGTAGCTTTTTTACTGCTTGGCCGATGGAAATATATTGCCTATTGTGTCAATGAACGATGTTAAATTGATTCTCATTGCTCTATTTTCTTTTTTTTTTATATTAAATGTCGTAACATTACTATGTATTATAATAAAAAAGTAATATATAGAATCTTCTGTACTACTGGACTGCTTTCTCAGCTGCGGAAGGTTGCCATCATTTGTAACTTGCCATTTGCACTTTCTTTTCTCATTTCTCTTTTACCCTATCTCTCTCTCTCTCAAGTCATCTACATTTTTTTTTACTTCGTATTGAGCTACTGTTCTGTATATATTCAGATATGCAAACCACACCAGAATGCATATCAACATTTGCATTTTGGGAGCGATTATGTGTCTAATTTGGAACAGTTTCACTAAGATAATTAATTTCTTTTAAAAGTAGATAATAGACTAGTTTACTTCATATCATGATCCACATAATGACCAGGATGTTTCACTCTTGTGACGTATGTTATGAGAGTAACGAGAATTTTTTCTTCTAGACCTGCAATCTGTTTCATGGCAAATTATTGTCTTTTCAGTAGTTGGCTTTTGAAACTTAGGATATTTAATCAGAGTGATATGTATCCTTCTTTTGTTCGGTTGAAGGGAATTATTACGGAAATGCTTAATGTTGATTTGTATTTTCTGTACTTGTCCTATTCTAGAGGTTAGTTTGGGCTATAATCTGTACCCTGTCATTTGCATATTGAAGTAGGTGGCACGGGATGTATGGATATCATCCTGTAAATATGAAATAGCGTATGAAACAACGACTTCTTATGACATGCCACAGTGTTTCTATGCACTGACTTATCCGTCTGCTCTTGTCCATCGATTTTTTCAGAGAGGTAGTTATGAACATTTAAATAATTTTCAGCGCTCCTTATTATTGTTAGTTTTCTAATTAGAATTAGGTGATCTATTGTATCAACAGCCTTAGTTAAGTCTATAAGGATGAGTATAATATTCTTGTTCTTTTCAAGAGAATTATTCATTTAGTCTGCAAATTCCATGAGTACGTTAGTTGTGCTTTTCCCTTTCTGGAAACAACTTGGATTCATTTAATCCTTTTGAAGGTAACCTTGAATCTGTTTACAATTTTATCCATTATTTTTTCAGTGTAGGGAGACTTGAAATGAGAGGATAGTTGTTCATGTCTCTTTTTTGTTTTCATGTTTATAATCTGAAATAATGATAGCTGTTTTTAATTAAAGAGAATGATTTTCTGTCTAGAATGTTGCATTAATAGCTTTCAAAGGATGTTCCTTTTTTAAAAGGCTAAAGGCAATTCTTTATAGTAGAGGATCACTGATTCCATCGAATTCTGGACTGGTTTGTTTTCTGATAACTTCAGTTACCAACAGTATTTCTTTTTTTTTTTTTTCTATTGCTCCTGCTTGTAACTGAAGAAAAGATCATGAAACGTTTCTCTCTGTAAGAGGTCATCTTGCTCAATCGAGAGATATCGGGATGGTTCGGTTTTATTTTGCAATATTATTTGAAAAGCTGGTTTTTCTTCTGAAAACTTGGATTTTTCGTCCTGTAAACTCAAGAATATCAACCTTAGAACCCTCATTATTTCAGACAGTAACATATCCTGTTAGAGTTAAGTACCAAGAGATGACAGCACTTGTTTGCCGCTCTCTTCATCGGTGGCCGACTATAATTAGTGATAGTCATGGGCCAGCTATCTCTGATTGGCAATCTGTGGAGATTGAACTGCCCACTCAGTCGCCAAAAGCTAGATAGAGTTAAAAGCCTCGCCTACTCCCTATAAGGGAATAAAATGTGTTAGCTGATTTTTTTTTTCATTTCTAATATTTGTGTCTTGAAGAAATTTTTTGACATTTTTATAAATGATATAATAATAATCTGCTGCAGTCTTTTATTTCCCTATATGGTAGGCGAGGCCGTTTAAGCCTTATCTAACTTTTGGAGACTGAAGGGGAAGTTCAATCTCCACCGGTAACCAACCAAAGCTAGCCCAAGACTATTACTGATTTAACGCATCATCAAAGAAAATCGACTCTAGAACTCCATGCTGTGTCAGACGATAACTATAGTGTTGGGATTAGAGAGCACAGGATGGCCGAACTTGTCAGTTGTTTCTTCACTGGATGCTGCTTAAATTCAGTGATAATCTTGGACCAGCTGTAAAAACTCGATTATAGCTTAAATATTCCAAAGCACATTACATCGATTTTTTACTTAGGTCAAGTCCCATGAGAATGTTGTAAAAATAACTTGTTTGTCCCTGTATATTTTGTACTAGATATTTTTGTAAATAACCCTTTGGAAGTTAACTGTATATACTCCTTTAATAAGAATATTTCAGAGTTTTAAAAAACAAGGCTATGTTTTGCCACCGGAGCTGTATGAAATAGATCTACATGGCGGCATAAGAAAGGTTGTTTATGAAATTTTGTGTGTATGCGAAAGGCTTACAAGCTTTGCACGTAAACACCTCCGAAGTCAGTCTGAAAGGTTCAAACAACTTTCCGATGGCCAGAAACTTAAATCAAAAGAAAGCGGAGGAGAACAGAAAGCGACCCGAACTTGAAACTTAAGATGAAAGAATCATGCCGAATTCTTCGGGGATTACAAATTTCGTGCGAGGTCTCAGAGAAGGACAAATAAAAAGGGACTGAGGCAAGCATAAATGATTCCCGATTCGACACGTCGCTAGAGAGAGAGAGAGAGAGAGAGAGAGAGAGAGATGACTTCCAGGCCAGAGAGAGAGAGAGAGAGAGAGAGAGAGATGACTTCCAGGCCAGACAGAGAGAGAGAGAGAGGGCTTCCAGATATTGCCAAAGAAGGAAAGGCTTCCAGTCATCACGAGAGAGAGAGAGAGTGAACAGATTCGGGAATCCATTAGAGAGTCAGTTGGCGGCAATTACGGTCATTGGAGGCGGCTGTTCGAGCTATTGGAGACGGCAGTTGTCCAGATATTTTCTGCGAGCCAAAGCAGAGGAGAAAAAAAGGCGATGTAAATTACTCGAAGCAACTTCGCTCGGAAGATTTTCTTTTTCGCCGTGGGAGAACAACCTTTTGCCGGTCGCAGTCAACCACTATTTTCCCGTTGAGATATATTACTGAAACCAGACATTCCCAAGGAAGCTCAAGATCTGAATTGAACGAAATGCCATAAGACTGTAGTGAAAGACTTTTGACTGAATGTGCAATGCTGAGTCTTTTGTAAGTTAAAACCTTTTGTATATTCCCTCTCATAGTAGATTGTAGATGGACTTTTAAGAGATTATTCAATAGTAGTAAGAATTGTCATTAAGAGAATCGATTGGCATATTGGAAGTTGATATAAATTTTGTAAAGATAACTTAACAGAGAGTTAGCTCACTTCTTTGCAAGTAAACTAGAAGTTTAATAAGTTGAATTTGTAAGCGGAGAGTAAATAAGATTGTGAGTTAAAGAAGTCAATTAGTGTTAAAGTAAATAGGTTATAATTTATGCTAAAAATTTTATATATGGATAGAGAAAGCAATCTCCCTAATGCCTAAATTTATGTATATTTCATAGTAATGTAAATAAATTGTTTTGTTCTTTTGTTTATTTTTACAACTGCACTGTTCCTAAATAAATCGGACTTGTGAGTGGGAAACTAAGTGATATAGCCAAAGCGTAAAGTTAAGTAAAAGAATAGACCACGACTGTTTGTGTAAAATTTTATTGAAGGAATTTGTGTTAGAGAGAGAAATCTGCCGGCCATATTATTGAGTTTTATGCTAATTGAATGATATTAGTGGCGCAGTCTAAATAAAATAAATTTTCTAGTATCTCAGGCATAAGACTCGTAGTGCGAAGGGTAGATAAACATAGTACGTAATAATATAAGCAAGAAAGATTCAGAGAGAGAGAGAGAAAGCGCGCACAGAAAATTAGAATAACGGCATATAAAGATATAGATAATATAGAAAGTATAGAGCAAAATACATTACAAGTAATAAATAAATAATAACATATTATTACAATGGCGCAGCAAAATATTACACGGCTATCTCTGATTGGCTACCAGTGGAGATTAAACTGCTCCGCAGTCCCTAAAGATTAGATGGGACTAAAACGGCATTAGCTGATTTTTTAAATAATAATAGTTTGTTAACCATAATTATCATTCTAGTTAATCATTAACCCTAATTCGTTGTGTAAATTTGTGAATATTGCAATTTGAGATTCTCTGAAATAAACAGTTTTAAATTATGTAAATTAAAAATATCAATTTTCACATTTTTATCGTGTTAGCATATTAGTATATTAAAAACGTATATTAATTTTTATGCTGGATACTTGTGTATCTTGATACTTATAACGTATTAATTGTAATGCATTTGAGATACTGCTTATTGAGATAATTTTTACAATGTTTTAATGCTTATTGGGATTATTATTTGTAAAAATATGTAATGAAACGAAGGGAAAGCAATGGACTTGTTTTAAAATTGGTATTCCGTTAGATAAAGTATGGAAACAACTAAAACACTGCATATGATAATTTTGTTGTGTTGTGTACGAAGTGCAATTCTACTTGGATAAATGACACATATAATAAAATTAATTTCTCTGATGCTTCAGTTTCCAAGATTTATGCAGCGCTGTGAAATATTAGTTGCTGGGCAGCTGAGCATACACTATAGGTGGTGACACAGCTCCAGTGCATAGTCCAGTAAATCTGACTTTCTAAAGATTTTCACTTTAGGCACACCGAATTAATCTAATGAGATATTTTAATTTCTCATTTTTCACTAAAATCTTGAGTAAAACATTACTAAAAGTAGATAGATCCCTTAATAATAAAACGATCAAGTATAACTCTTTCCAATATTGTGATTTCATTAAAATGTATTTAATTCAATGAAATGTTTGCTATATTGTTATTTCAAGAGTTTGCACTATCGTTTACTTTGACTGGCAGTTTTGTTCGTAATATCACTATATGTACGTATATTTATTAAACACTTTATTGATTTTTCAGGAAGAAAGAACCAGAAGAGACGTATTCCTATTGTGGCTCCATCTTCCGAATGCACATTGAAGTGGCCTTTTAAAGTATTTTAAAAACTTCTCAATTTACTCGTCATTTTTCAAACGGAGTCAACAATTTTACCACATGTCCGTTGCTTTAGCTTCATTTCATTATCTATTTTTGCAATAATCTCGTAATATTAGAACTATGGGAAGAAACAAAATCTACAGTCATCGAAGCAGCAAAGGAGACTCTAAGCAAAGTAACAAGAAAGGAAGATTGTTCATGGTCGCCAGAAGAAGCTATTCAAATAGTAGAGGAAAGAAGAAAAATGAAACTTCAGAAAAATAAAAAAAGAGGGTTAGACAAATGAGTGCAGATTTCCAAAGACAGGCTAATGAAAAACATCTAAAGAAAATGTGCAAGGAAATGGAAGAAAGCAATATTATGAGTAGAACAAGAGATCTGTTTAGAAAAATAAATGATGTTTCAGGGAAGTTCATCCCTAGAATAGGAGTTGTAAAAAATAATCAAGAAAATGTCTAATGGAAGAAGCAATAAAAAAAAAAGAAGGAAAAGAGTATGTAGAGGATTTGTACAAGAATGATAATAATATTGAAGGAGAATTTCAAAGGAGAGAATCTATTGAGGAACCTATAACAATGAAAAGTGAAATGATATCAGCAATGGAACAGCTATCAAAAGGAAAAGTTCCTGGAGCTGATGGTGTGAGAGTGGAATTATTGAGAGCAGCTGGGGATGAAGTAGTGAATATATCGACTGAAATCTGTTACCAGGCTTGGAAGAAAATATAGTGGCTTAGAGATTGGAAAACATCAGTATTCATCCCAATTCCAAAAACATCAAATGCCAGAGATTATAAGAATCATAGAACCATTGCTTTATGGGAAGAAACAAAGTTATGCTGAAGGTGATCCAACAAAGGTTGGAGACATATGTGAATAGAGAAATGCTACAAGAACAGGCAGGCTTTAAGGAGAGGTAGAGGAACTAAAGACCAAATAGCAAACATGAAATTGATTATGGAAAGAACAAGAGAATTTCAGAAGGAACAGTCTTTGGAGAAACAGTGTTCGAGCGGAAAAAAGTGTGTTGCAGAGTTGTACACTGTCGTCCTACCTTT
Organism: Typopeltis vanoorti; assembly: GCF_054136105.1. Classification (NCBI taxonomy): domain Eukaryota; kingdom Metazoa; phylum Arthropoda; class Arachnida; order Uropygi; family Thelyphonidae; genus Typopeltis; species Typopeltis vanoorti. The sequence continues at coordinate 115,706,438 of NC_143554.1, forward strand.
TTAATATTTATAGTGAAATCATGAGAATGGCTGATTTAGACAAAGGTCTAGCTGGAATTAGCAGACAAATAAATAATTTAAGATGTGAAGATAATACAATCCTCATAGTAGAAACTGAAGAAGATCTGGAGCGGTTGATTCTATTGGTTAAGATGGAAAGTAACAAAGCCGGGCTTAATTTAAATATCAGCAAAATAAAAGTAATGGCTTTTGTCAATTTAAATGAATTTATAATAGAGTGAGATAAAATATAAATCGTTGAAAGTTATGATTTACTGAGGTCGAGAATCAGAATGGATGGTAAAAATGAAGATGAAATTAAAAGGATAGTCACGGAGAAAGAAAAGCGATGTTAAACCTGACAGATAGAGGTGTGAGTAAGATGTGAGTAAAGTTAAAATTTTCAAAGAAATAATACTTCCAGTAGTGGAATATGGATGTAAAAGCTGAATTATTAAGAAGAAAGATAGAAAGCAAATTGGTTCATTTGAATGATGATGTGGAGGAGACTGTTAAGAACCCCATGGACTGCAAGAATGACCAATAAGAAGGTTTTAGAGAATATAAAGAAAGAATGTTCCATTGAGGCGATGATCGCTAAACAGAAGTTGATGTGCTTTTGACATATTAAGCGAGCTGATGAATCATTGGAAAAGGCGGTTATGTTGGAGAAGATTGAGGGAATGAGAAGAAGAGGAAGACCACAAAAGAGTTGGATGCACAACATAAAAGAACTTACCAACTTGAACTTACAATTACGGAAAGAAAGGACAAGAGACCGAGTTCGATGGAGATCCTTTGTTCACAGAATCACCAAGAGTCGAAAACGACTGGATGGCACATTAACAACAATATGCACTCATTGTTCTTTCTTGCATTGGCTTGCGGGGACTGAGCAGGGCTGTTAACTATTCACTAGCAAATCAGGCGCATGCTTGGAGCGATGCATTCAGGACCACAATTCATCAAAAAATAAAATAATAATAATAGTATTAAATATATAAAATAATAATGATACTAAATAAATAATTTTCTTTTTGAAATTGTGAGTATTAATTTTGTAACTGTGATTAGATTAAAATAATAATCCCACATTAGCAGGAAACGTTTTTATTGTATAAAATGAAATTGTCCATTTTCAGTTTTTTTTTTAATTTTGAAGTAATTAAAAATGCAAACATCAACTAAAAAGGGATGAAGCAAAATAAATACTATTTGGAGCTGCAAAAAAAAACCTAGATTTGATTACCATAAACATAAATTTTATTTCAATAATGACAAGTTTTTTGTCAGCCATAAATACTAATATTAGTCTCATTATTAAGTAGAATTTCAAGGGATACATGGACTCATCGTAGGAGGCCGCTCCACATCGAACAATGGATTGTGCGATGTGGAGAGGCATCATCACATCACACAACCCACACTGCATAATCCTCCGTCTACACGCTACCGTCATTATCCACTATCTGCACATTTCTCCTTCTGCTGTCAATTAACAGTATTTTTGTCTGTTAATTGCGTGCTCTCTAGCTGATTTATCTGTGTGAATGAAAAATGATGAAATATACGTCGTTCTGAGAGGAGAAAATCTTACTGTCTTCGAATTAGAGTAGCACACTCATCTTTAATTGAAAAAAAAAAAAAGCCAATACATTTATTCTACGCATCATGTCGAGAAATGAATTTGGGTCTTTTTCAGTCGAAGGATACAATATCTCGACATTTTTCCAACTCTGTCCAGAATGTTGACAAAGTGCCTGAGAGGCACTTTGTGAATATTCTGATGTTTCTTACTTGTAAAAAAAAGGAAAACTATGTATAACAATTTCTACAATGTGATTGAGCAGTAGTTACCATTTTCAGTTAAAGAAATGACTCTCTGTCGGACATGTTTCATTCTTTTGTGATATCAGTTGAGTCCCGTGCAATACCATGAAATCTAGCATTGCAGAGTATCCGAAGACAAGAGCAGATGCGACCGACAATCAAAGTTATACCATGATAATTAATGCATATTTCGAGAAGTCAAACAGTGCAGACAACCGGAAGCAAAATATGTTTTGATATCAGTTTTATTATTATTTAATGATTAATTTAAAGCATTATGAAAATTAAAGAAATCATTAAACACCTTCTCATTCTCCAAAGGCAGTAAGTAGAACTCATTGATAAACTTCTCAATCTTCATTCATCGTGATATCGGCTGAGTATGGTTTTATCAGTTGTTAAATGAAAGGTGATGATATACAAATCGAAAGTTAGTGCTATCTTGTGTTCTTAAGTGTAACTCTTAGTGGTGTACATATCACTTGTTGGGATTAAGAACAAGAGTGCTTTTTCCAGTCGATTTGGCTTCCTTCTATTAACGACGTTTCCTGAGATCTTTGATGATTGAACTGGAGAGTCCGATAAATATACTGATTGTCATAACACGGAAGGAGAGTCAGAGAAACAAGCCCAGAAATGCAAACAAGAAAAATCACACCGCCATCTACATCTGCAATCAGATAACTCTTCTTTAATTGAAAATGTTTCGGATGGTTGGAGATACTGCTGATACAACTAAGGTTATGAGGCTAATGTATTATATCTGTTAACTGCGTGTGCTCTGCGACTGGTTTCCCTGTTTGGGGAGAAAAGAGCTGTAGCTGTCCAGCACCCTTTTACTGTTGAACTGTAAACACATCGAATCTCCTTTTCTTTTTCCTCTTTTATCAATCTACTTCCGTCCTCTAGAACAGTCTACCACAAGAAGTATTTCCAAACAACTACAACTTGCCACTTTTCAAAAAAAAAAAAAAAAGAAAAAGAAAGAAAAAAAAAGGCCATTAAATTTAGTAAAAAAAGCTTTAATATACAGACATTTTGAACAACTGAATCTGCTACTGTCACTGCCAACTTTTTCAGACAGAACGCACTGTTCGTAGGCGCGATGGATGCAATTGACCTTTCTAGACAAATTATTTGTCATAGTGTTATTGCTTTAGTAGCTAGTGGTCTGCATAACAATCGGCATTATAATTGCCAAGACACGCTAATTAATGCAAACTATATTTGAAGATGACACAACGAATACTGTAAGAGTGTTCGAGTGCGTTTCACACGCCATTGGTATGTTTGAAATAAAGAATCAATGGACTCAGCGCTCAAATTAGTCATAATATTTAGAAATAGCTTCAAAACTGGCAAATGAAAACTTTATCATATTCACGCAAGCATTACAACTTGTTCAATAATTGCCCACTACGCCATCTACCCGAACCCGAATTAGATGATTTTTAATTAAAAAAAAAAAATTAAATCATTGTCTGTATGCGAGATAAAAAATCCGAGTTGTCAGGAGAAAAAAACCATGCTACCTCAGTAATAATAATAATAATAATAATAATAATAATAATAATAATAATAATAATAATAATAATAATAATAATAATAATAATAATAACAATAATATTTTTTATTAATAATAATAATTTTATTGATTGCTAAAATATTTACATATACAATAAATATCTTGAGTGACATTGCACCTTAAAATTTTACAGAGTTCAGCACTAAGTGCTGCATTTCCTACATTGGATTTCAATTAAAATTTTTAATAATATTTTTTTGCCTCTATATTATGTATTTACAACACATGTTCTTCACAAGATTTAATGTTCTACTAGTCGTCCGCTTGCTGCGGTATTAATGTTTGCACTATTATTTTTTTTTTAAATCTCAGATGTCACTTTCAGAAAACAGGAGCAGAGCATATTGTAGTAATATTCAGAAAACGAGAAAATCTGATAAATACATTTGCTTTTTTAAAAAATAAAATCAATGCAATAAAAACTAAGAGACATATTTCTTATGCAGCGAACTTAAGTTTAGAAGTTGTAAAAAGAAAGAATTCATTTTATCCCCCTAACCAAATCATCTATGGCATTTCCCATGACCAATAATGGATGAATATGAAAGTAAGAAATGGTTTGCATTTTTGACGTGAATAAAACCAATATTAAATTCTCGTTAAGTTATTTTTGCATCTCGAAAATCAATTTGAGTATAAGGGACAACGGGTCCATTTTTGAACTAAGAAAGGTGACAATGTTTAAATTTAAACAGGAAATTGATAAATTGTGTTTTTTATTTATTTTTATAACAATAAAAAGAAAAGGTTTATACTATCTTTTAGTAAATTTCTTAGAATAATAAAATTTCTTGTTACATTATATAGTAAAGTTTATCTATTATTTCATTTTACTTTCTTTTTTTATACTTTGAAGTATTCTAAAGTAAAGTTTACTACTACTTACTGAACATTTAAATTACTACTTAATAGAGGCATAAATCCTATCAAGTTGTCGATCGATAGATTTCTATTATCGAACATTGTTATAATGCGAAGTTCAAATTCCTATAGAAACAAAATGTCATCGCTTCGAAAGATCCGAAAATAAAGAGCTGTTTATTCGAGTTATTTACTTGCGTTTTCCTGGAATGTGCTGTCGTAAAACAGCTAAAAAAAAGTAAAGCAGGAAAATAAGAGGGGGATGTGGGTAACTCGATTCGTATGACCTATGCCCTCTACAAAAAGATAGCTGTAGCAGACGTTTCTGTATTCGTGTGACTGCAGACGATTTTTGAAAAGATGTTAATTTCACTGTTGAAGTTTGGCATTTGTATTTATATTATAAAACATGGAAATGCCGAAGATCCTATGAGTGCATGGTAAGAACTGTGTTTTTATAGTTTCATTAGCCTAAAATTCCAGTTTTATGCAATGCATATTTTACTGATTAAATAAACAGATGGTGAATAAACATCAGGGATTTGATTTCGTAAGTTATGGAATATGGACAGTCATTTTATTTATTCCCAATTTATTATCTAATTTTAAGTTTATTTATTTATAATTTATTTCATTTCTTTCTTTTTTTTTTTATTGCACCCGATAGAAACATTTTAAGGCTGCTTTAGTTTAAACACATTTTTTTTAGGAAGAAAAAAACTTACGTCATAGATCGACTGACTGTGGAATCAGCTGGAAAGAACTAAAAAACGTTTATGGAGTCTGTGATGACTAGAATGGAATCTAGAAATTCATCTATCTTTTTGTTGATTGAGTATCAGAAAAGTTACTACAAGGTTACGCTTAAACATGTGTTTAAATTTCCCAAATAAAATATTTTATGCTTGTTGCGGAAAGTCTTTAATAGTGATAGCAATACAGTTATAACACATTTCGTATTTACCACCAGTTGAACAATGTATGTCTCAATGAGAGCATATGTGCCTGTCTTTATTACTTAAACTTTAACATATTACAGAAACATTCAGTTTATTACTGAACAACCATTAAAAATCGTATTAGCATGGCCCTTAAGAGCATTTTGAAGTTATTCAATACTTCATAACTCTTCACAAAAGTAGCAATACGAATCATAGCAATCAAAACCAGAACTTTCATAAAGTTTAAATTTCAAGCGCAAAAATTAAGTAATTTTTCGGGAAAAATTTAATAATTCTAAGGAAAAAATAATACTTTGAATTTATATAAAGGATATTTTAGTGTTCGAGAAATATGCGCCGTAAAAAACCTTCTTATGAATCATAAACTTTTAATTTTTTTTAAATAAGCAAACTTGATATTTAAAATCATTTCAACGTTTCAAATTTGTGGGTGGACCCCGTGTGGTGGCCGGGATAAGAATAGCGCCACTGTAGCCCATGTATGTCGTACAATGCGACTAAAATGGGTACCCAGGGAGAGTGATGGCAATGCTGTAGCCAATGAAGTTTTAACTGAGATTGGGCTATTGCTGTTACCGTCCTGCCATGATCAGAGCTCAATAACATTTTACTTACATTGTCCTCTACAGATAACGGGGAATATGAAAAGCATTCTTGCTTCGCCATCTAGCCAAAAAGAAATCTGTAAGTTTGAACCCCGTGTGGTGGCCAGGATAAGAATAGCGCCACTGTAGCCCATGCATGTCGTAAGAGGCGACTAAATCGGACGCAGAGTTTTGCTCTCCTAAGTTTTTTGCCTTGGGGGATTTGAGTCTCCGCGGGGGGGGATGTTTTCTGGCGTGGCCCGTGTGGAGACCTCGTCGGTGGGCGCTTTACCCTGGAATATGAGAGGTTCTGCTCAGTGGTAGGGTGAGCGTGTCACTGAGTGGAACCAACGCTGAGTTGGACGATCTTTTGGCCACTCTGGAGTGGTCTAGGGATCGTTCTAATTTTTTACTTAAAAAAATCTCCCACTGTAGCCCATGTATGTCGTACAAAGCGACTAAAATGGGTACCCAGGGAGGATAATGGATGGCAATGCTGTAGCCAATGAAGTTTTAACTTCATTGGCTACAGCAATAGGCTCGACTATTGCTGTTATCCTCCTGCCATGACCAGAGCTTTATAGCTCAATAACACTCCATCCATACATTTCCTTCTACAGATAACGGGGATTATGAAAAGCATTCTTGCCTCACCCATCTAGTCAAAAAAAATCTTTAAGTTTGCCGTTACCCCACCATGACCAGAGCTTTCAGCTCAACAACCCCATCCACAGATTTTCTGATGAAGGGATCAAGAGTCAAGAACTCGGTCCATCTCAAAAAAACGCAGCTAATTTAGAAAGAAATGAAAGAAACTAATTAAGCTGTGTATTTATTTCAAATTTTTTTTTACAATAATACTGATATTTTCTTTGGCGTAAATCGAAGACGAATATGATTTCAAATTTTTGGTGGTGTAAATAAAAGCACGTAAGTGTAATTTACTTATATGAATGTCAATAAAGGAAACTTTTGTCGCAAAGATTAAGAAATGGCTAGACTACATTATTCTGTGAAAAAAAAAGATGCTAACGAAGAAGTTATATTGATAATTAAAACGTTTTCAGACAATATAAATATACAATCGAATAAATGTGATTTCTACCATTAAAAAATGTCCTAATGAAGACGGAACAAAACAATGTCGTTAGGCGGCTCTGGGGTTCAAGCGCACTTAGCAACATTCGACCACAGAAACGAAGAAGGAATTATTGATGACCTATCGAAGTATTTTTTTCTTGAATCTAACAATGCTATAATTAAGGAATAATATCTGTAAAGTCATTGGCTAATGAAATCAAATACATAATATCATGTGTTTAAACTTTTTAAAAATTTTTTTTTTATTATTATTAATTTTTTTTATGCATTTATCTGTTTATTTTCAGGGATCATCGATTCTTGGAGTTGAAGTTTCTTCTCTCGGGGATGGAAAAAAAAGTAGTATCTTTAGAAGAACGATTAGGCTTACTAAACGTTGTAGACTATGCACTTCGAGTAAGCAATATGGATCGCCATATGGAAAGTCTGTCTGCTAAAATAGATCGTACTGGTCAGGAATGTGAAGATCTTAAAAAGAAACTGGATGGAGTTGTTATCATTATTGGAAAGAATATTGAGGGACAGGTAAGACCATGAAAAACGTACCGATATTACCACCTCTCATCTAAATATTAATTCTTTCATCGCTTTTGTGCAAAAAATAAATAAATAAGACGTATATTAAAAAGTAAAATGGCATTATTAATATCACTGAAGCAGCTAATATTTACATTAACTTTTGTTTAATTTTTAACAGAGAATAATAACACAATATTATTTAAGAGTAGGTATCGTTATACATCACTTGAATAGGCTAACTATGAATGCGCTGTTACATATGCATTGATATGATTTATTTATTCATTCGTATGGGGTTCCCTCCGTTCCTTATCCATCCTATAGGACTGGTTGAGCCCTCCTAACGAGGAGTTTTCGGGTGAAAAAAAAAAACCCTTTACCTCCGTATGAATGGAGGTAAAGGGTTTTTTTCCGACCAAAGAGCTTCTCGTAGAGAAAAAACAAAAAGGATTAAATGTACATTGGATATACAAATACAACGGCTGATTTTTATGCTTCATTAAAGTCACAAAAGTCCTCGTTTAGCATGTTAGAAGAATGTTTTGCAAACCACATACAAATACACTTGAAGGTGTTATGCGGTTCGCTAATCATGTCATGCAAACACGTATTTTAATGGACGCATAAAGTATTGCTCACGGACCAATATAGCTCTTTTGAAAGTTTGTACTTCATAATTCAAGAACACTGAGCACAAAAAAAAAAAAAAAAAAAAAAAAACGTTTTTTCCCAACTACATAGATTTTTTGTTTATAAAATAATCTTTTATAAATTATTATTATTATTATTATCATTAATAGTAGTAGTATTTTATCAAATAATAATATAATATTGTATATATTTGGTAGAGGCAACCTTCAAAAACATATTGTGGAAATATCTTTTCATATTTGCAACAGAAAAACATTCTGAACATAACGAGAAGTAAAATCGATAGGTGGCGTGACATACAAGTAGCAAGAATTTCTGACAGGGAACTGGTAGTGTGTTTGTAGAAACCTCATCTCGAATTTTGCTCAATTGTAAAGTATATCAAGTTATGTTTCGATGCAGCATTTCAGCTGTCAATACTAACTGCAAGTGTCTGGGAAAAAAAAAAAAAAAAAAGCGCCAAAAAATGTGAATTTTTGTTATCGGCGTGATTTGAAGTTCTAGTTACATCGGCTATTTTGCAATCTGGCACACGATTGGATAAGGCAAAATCGTACCTACAAATTGAATGAAACGACAGTTGCTTAGTTAGTAACTAAGCAACGGTCTCGAGTTCGTCTGTAGGGTTAACGTTACATTTTCTTTCTTTCCTTAACTAAGCATATCAACGTAATTTTCGTAAAGAATTGTCACATAAACAACATAATAAGAAAGGACACAGAGGAAAACAAAACTGCTTTATGTTAACATATACCACTTTATATATTTGTTACAAAACTTTAACGAATCATTCTCATGTGGGAAACATATGCAATATTTAATTTGAATCATGACTTCCTAAGAAGTGACATTCTTTGGCATTCGTACAATTCTCAAGCCCGTCTTCGTTCTCTACAGGCAGAGCTTCAGCTATAATAAAGGACTGCACTCATTGATTCACATTTGTGCAGTGATTCTAAAATGGTTGTAAATATAGCGATATAAACTGATGGCGGATGATTCAAGTTTTGAGATACTACTGTCCTATTGAAAGACATATAAGAAAGAAATTTCTTTGTCAATCAGCTGAATTTTCTATTTGCTCTTAAGAGCTAGTTTGGTATTTTCACACAACTGGAGATCTGACTTGTCTATTTTAGAAGAATGTGAGCTAGTCTGATTGTTTAGATTTACGAACGAAGCAACTGTTTATTTGTTTTGTGAGCAATAAACCTGAGATTTCGGGAGGAAGCACATCTGGCTAACTCACCTTCAGTGGAGATTTTTCCAAATAATACGTCTATAGAAAACTGAAGCCACTGCCTCATTTTTTACGTTTAAGGTAGGTTGTCCTGTATCTCGATTCATGAAACTGGCATAGAGCATACTTTTTAAACGATAAGACACTCCACTTATTTAGGTCTGATTATGAATGATGCCTGAAAACAACACTCACTCACTCACGCACACACACACATACACACAGAGACCTTGCCCTTTAACTGTCCTGTCCTCTTCTGATTGGCATGACGGTATAATGAAGAGTTTGTTGAACAATCCCAATGGCGTGTAATACTTTCGAACATTCAGAATAATTCTGAATTGTAATTAATAGATTAAGAAGAACCAGCAATAGATAGGAACCAGAGCTATTCTAGCTCTGCGTAGAGTTATTTTCGCGTAGAGTAAACATGCTACTTAGGTCATCCCGTCTTAAACTTTCATCACAAGGATGAAAGAGAGACGAAGGAATTTTCTGGTTATACACGAACTAGAGTCACGTGAACAGTGACCCACAATTGAAGTTGTTGTTTAACAATCGACGTGTATAGATACTCTCTGTGAATGCAAAGAGATCCAATTAAATTAATTCTGAGTGATATTTGTACATAAAATTGCGTTCTTTCAATATAAAAAAAATTACTTATCTTCAACCCAGACAGATAATTTCTATCTATGAATATAAATATACTTCTTGGAAAGAAATATCGACGAAAACCATAGTGTGAGAAACAAACAGTCATGGCGCCCACCTTAATAAGATGTAGGATCTCCTTTCGCTGTTCTACGGGGTATACTTCCCACAAGCATACGTACCTCTTGTGTCTCTCCATTTCAGTTGTATACTCTAACCCTTCATCTTCTTCTTTACATCACTACAGTAGACATGAGGCTGCAGTAACCAGGTGACAATACCTTCAAAATATATCACCAATCAAAATTCACTTCCCATTTTTGGATACTTGTAATGAGTTGTAAGAGTATAATTTAGTTTGGAAGTGTTACGTGATGTGTTGTAGAATTAAACAAAATTTGAGATGAGATTGACGACAATTTTAATGCTCCCTTGTGATTGTAGCTTCTGTTTTGCGCACGCATCACATTTTTATTTCGCTTTGTATGTTTTTAGTTATGAAATAAGTCATCAACAGCTCGTGTAAAATAATCCACGGTATCCGGAGAGTTCATCGAAAAGGCAATTCATCGAACGACAATTGGTCGCAAATGCAATTCATCGAAAAAACAGTTCACCGAAAATTTAAAATGTTCGAAAATGTTATGAGAAAATAGATCCATTTTGAACAAAATCTGAACCGTGAATAAAGAGATTACAATGCTACTTTCATAGGGAAAAATTATAGAACAATATGGTTCTTATAGTCTTGTCCGATAACTGTTTCATGTCTGTTCATGGGACTGATTTGCCTGTTTCCGGAAGAAAAGCCCAGCCGTATCTATATTATGGCTGCTAACTTACCTTTAGCAGAACAGGACTGATAAAAATTATGCGTAAATGGGATCCAACTACCCAGGTCTTTCTAACTAAACGGCTTCATTTTTACCAACCGAACTATGTGGGCTTCATTCTTATTGTTGTTGCTAGTAGTAACATGCGACTTCAATACAGCAATTATTATGGGATGAATTTTACTCAGATTCGCTATGTGAAACTTTTACAAGAAAATGTCGAACCGTTCCAGTTTTCAATTCAGCTATATTTGGGGCAACAAAGCAATAATGTGTCCAAACTATGTACTGTATTACAAAAATTCTCTGACTTAAATGACTTAGCAGAAGTTGTTGGTACAAGAAGTTGTCTGCATGGTTCAGTTTTTGTTCTAAATGGATTACTTTTTCCATAACATTATCGAAAATTTAAAATTTTCGGTGAATTGTTTTTCGATGAATTGCATTTTCGACGAATTGTTCATTCGATGAATTGCCTTTTCGATGAATTGCCTTCCGATGAATTCGCTTTTCGATGAATTTTCCTGTAACCATAATCCACACACATCTTGTTATATCTATGATAGTTTAGTAGGGAAAAAAGGAACACGAATGCCTGTGTGGTTTCATTAACTTCCATTAAGCCAAATCTATAGAAAAAAGATCGGTTCAACTCTAGTTGCAGATTAGAGGAACATTTTTAAAGTCTTTTCTTCAACTAATTCCCGAATTAGTCAATGATTGGTATAGGCAAGTAGTGTTCTTATTATCCTGGAGACTCGGATTTTAACTCCACAACTCATGTTGTTTCAAACAATACCAGTTAGAGTTAGGAACAAAAGGCTCCGGATATTATCTTCATGCTCACTCATTCACTAGTAAGTCTGCAAATCGTTACTAGAAACGAATTCAACTATCGATATTGACAAACCGCGAGATCTGTCTACTGATTTCAAAAAAAAAAAAAAAAAAAAAAAAAAAAAGTTAGGGCTAAAAGTGTTCTGTATAATTCCTTTTGTGAAAAACCATTATAAAATTTGTTTTTTATTTATATATTTCAAAATAAACAGAAAACTCTTAGTCTGTAATTGTGCCATTTATGACTTATCAATAAACGTCAATCTTGTTTCAAAATATTTGGTTATTTATAGCTATAATTATGTAATGTACATTTTTCAAACTCTTTTATTTTTTTTATTTATTTTAAAGAAGGATCGTTCTTCAGAATCGGCATCTCATCCATCCATGGAATATGTCAATATCTTGGGAGAGAAGATCGAAGGCTATGGTAACAAGATTCTTCGAGCACAGCAATCTATAATTGATTCAACAGAAAGGCAAGAAGATTACAATCGAGAATTCAAAATTACTATCGACGTTGGTTTTAAAATCATTCTGGAAGAATTAATATCTGTGAGGAAGGAACTCAACACAACTTCTTTCATAAGAAGTATCATTGATAAAATGCAGAAACCGCCCTCAGAAAGCAATGAAGATTTAATAATGACTTTGGCCAGAATTGAAGACAAAGCCAACACTTTTTGGAGTCGCATACAACACAAATTAGATGAAATGCTGATGAAATTGAACGAATTCATTCCTTGGCGCAACATAGCATCAGCACATTTAACCAAAGAGATGAAACAAGTAACTCATTCTGGAGAAATCTTCCAGAATCGTCTGGCTGAGTTATTTGATCTGCAACCGAAATTGCTTCATGCAACTCATCTGGCTAAAAGAGCAATAGATGAAGTAAGCAAAAATGCTAATATACCACAAAGTGTGCGGACAAGTATTTACAATGTGTCATCGATCTTGACCTCCTTGGATTAATCTATGTTGCCTTTGGTGGGCACTTTGTGGGATGATAACGAAAACATGGTAAAACTTCTCAATATGGTGAACGAATTGTTGGTTAACCAAACTTATCCGGACTACTCTTGTCCGAATGAAACTGTAAAAAACTCTCCGGATAAACATAAATTGAGCAAAATGGCTTACTTGTGGAGTGAAAATTCGACAAAGTTGATGGAGAGAATAGATTATCTTGTGAAAATTATGGATGAATGGAAGAACAAAATACAATTCAAAATCCCAACATCGCTAATTCCTAAAAAGTTATCATCCTTCCCAATATTTTAGTGTTAGTGTTAGTTTTTGTCATAAAAATAATCACACTAACTCTGATCAGATTTGGGGGAAAAAGTGAATTAAATCAATCCCATGTATTTAACAATTAAATTAACGTGAATTGATAATATCTTGGTTTCCTATTGTCATGTTCGCTGATTATTTTATTAATGATTATCACTTTAATTGATGTATAATTCTACCTTCCCCTGTTCTCTCTCTCTCTCTCTCTCTCTCTCTCTCTCTCTCTCTCACACACACACACACACACACACACACACACACACACACACACACACACACACACACACACACCAGAACAATTCAAAACTATCCATCCATTCCTTAATAGGTAAGGCTTACTTGATAGAAGAAAAATTCTTAAACAATTTAGCAATTTATAAATTCGGGGGTAAGTATAACGTCTTTTGTGTGGTGATAAGCAAGTGCATGTCAAGGCTAACTAATCTATCTTTAATCATCTTCAATTTGCCATTAAGATTAGAAATAGGACTAACAGGAAGTTTGCAAAGGCTATTCCGATTAGCAAAAGTAGATTACTATTATTATTATTATTATTATTATTATTATTATTATTATTATTATTATTATTATTATTATTATTATTATTATTATTATTATTATGTAACACCTCCAGGGAGTCCAAAGACTCATCGAGGGAGAGTGTGCCAACAGCATCGAACGATTGATCCCCTTCCAACTACTCACCGCGCTCTAAGTTGCTTAGATTATTATATAAAATGAAAAATTATAAACCTGCTAGTCTTATTAATGGACAAAAAAAAATTAACACGGATCTCTTGTTGAGCGAAACATAGTGTCATTTCATTCAGGGGAAATTTTGATGAATATATCAAGATACAGGTGGACCAAGGTAATGGCATTGATGAGATTTATTTGCATTCCTTATTAAATAATGAACCTGAGTATTTCCATCCAAAAAGATTGTCGATACCGACTCGGCTAGGATCCTTCATTGTTATAAGAATGGAAGATTTTGATGCGTACAGGAATTAGGAGATTTTTTTTCATCCAAATTTTTTGTAGTTCTGGTATTGCTGTTCTTTCCAGTAAGATTTCTTTCTGTGTTTCCTGGTACATGAAACAGTCGATTCAGCTTTAATTTTGTTCTATAGAGACCAGCCCATGCTCGTTTTTAATGAATTTAGTTTCATTTTTATTTATAAAAAGATGAAAACATTTAACTAAAATAATTTGATAGTTTCGCTTTCAACAGTTCTTCACTATCACTACCAGCGTCATTTCATTTGGAGAACTTATATTGTGAATCCAGTACCGTCAACAGGGTGTGGCATAGAGGCAGCCTGCCTCACGGCGCCGCTTAAGGGCACTTGTTCAGCCATATTGCGGTAGGCGCTGTATTAGGGCAACGAGATATTTTACAACATCTTGTGTAGATACAATAGATTTATTTGAAGAATTAAAAATTCTCTCAAAAATAATACAAGAGAAACGTGGTCCTCACCAAATTTTATCGTGTGTGTGTGTGTGTGTGTGTGTGTGTGTGTGTGTGTGTGTGTGTGTGTGTGTGTGTGTGTGTGTGTGTGTGTGTGTGTGTGTGTGTGTGTGTGTGTGTGTGTGTGTGTGTGTGTGTGTGTGTGTGTGTGTGTGTAAAAGCCTGTGTATCTCAGTAGAAGTGGCGTTTGTACTCTACAGACTTGACCGCACGACGAAAAGCGTTCGAATCTAGTTGCCGACTAGTGTGCCGATTAATTAGTGATAGCCTTGGGCCAGCTATGTCTGATTGGCTACCAGTGGAGATTGAACTGCCCACTTAGTTTCCAAAAGTTAGATAGGGCTAAAAAAACGGCCTCGCCTACTCCCTATATGGGAACAAAAAAGTGTTTGCTGATTTTTTTTATTATATATATATATATAACCAAAATCATCTAGAAAGTTGCAGTTCGTGGAGTGTTGGAGAGTTGTAGAGTAGATGCCCTCCCTCGATGAGTCTTTGGACTCCCTGGAGGTATTACGTAATAATAATAATAATAATTTATCCCAACGTAACCACCGCCCTAAGGATATTGTTAACAATTCCTGTTAGCGTAGCAAGTGCGGAAAGAAGTTTTTCCAAGCTTAAACTGATTAAATATTATTTGCGAACAGCAATGACCTAAGAAAGATTGGTCGGTCTAGTAACTATATCGATAGAGACGGACATAGCTTATAATTTAAATTTAGAAGAGCTTATTTGTTTAATTGTGCGATATCCCCGTAGAGGGATATTATTATTAATATTATTATGTAAGCGTTTTGCATTAATGTTTCTCTTGTAATAAAAACAAAATAGCAATTGTCTTATAATCTATCAGGGGTGATATTTGCCTCAAGGGCGATCTAATCTGCCGACGGCTCTGTGTGAATCTTCATATTTTCGATGTAAATCTTATTCAATTTTTCTATTTTTTTTGTTCTTTTATTTTATAAACCATATTAAGAATTTATTTTTAAGTTTCATTATACTTAGATTGTTTATTATTTGATAATTTATATACACCATTAAAATTAATATATAGTTGGAAATTATAATAATCAGCTAATATAATGGTGTGAAACTGGCATTTTTATAGAACTGCCATTTGTAACATGCGATTGTAAGTCCAATTCATGCAATACAATTTCGATGATATTCTATTCTCTCTTTCTCTGTATTCATTTAATAAAAATTCAAACAAAGAATAAAAACATTTGTTTGCCCATCTAGTTTTATTTCAGTTTCATGTTATTGATTTTTTATAAGGATGAAATATAAATATAAACAAAGCCATTTATCTGCCACTGTTTTTGAGGCAACCAGGGATGGTTTCTAATGATTCTTGCAATTACCTCCAAATTTGTATCACTCTATTAGCAACAAAATGTTTTGGAACATTTTAAAAATAATTTTCAATTATTCTATTTGTTATTATTATATTTGTATTATAAATATAATATAATTTATTATTAAATTTGTTATTGGACAAAATTCATTTTTTTTAAGTTTGCAAATAACCTTTCATTGGTGGGAGCAGCATGAAATAAAAAAACAAACAAGACAACGGATTTAGAAAAGGATCAGAGAAGATAATTGCCCAATAAAATTGTAATAAATTCACAAAATCTCTTGCAGTATATCTTTAAAAAAGGAACAATATCAAAATGGAAATTTCTTTTGTTGAATGTTATTTTTGAAAATTAATTTAAAATTTTCTGGAAATATATTAATACACGCCTTTATCATATAAACTTTGTTTATTTAAATTAAGGAGATTGTTTGTACTACGTTCTAGGACTACTTGCATTAGCTCACGCTGGTATTCGCCGATACTTTTATAGTTTTTTTATACTATATTCCGCATGAAACTCTCTGATTCCAATCTTTGAGTTTCTTATTCGGTTTTAAAACAATGTGGGATCTAATATCCCCCTTAATTTAAATAATGTTTATATTGCCGAAATGAAGCCTGTTGGCTCTTTATATTTAAGTAAACTTCGTTTTGTTAAAATTATTATCGAGAACTGGACTTAAGAGAACTGATCTATCTGATATTAATAAAATAATTTCAGATTTATGTTTTAAATGTCTTATACGTGTTGACTTTCAAATCCCTTCTAACAAAATGAAATTGAGGAAAAATAAATAATATATATATATAATAAATAATATCAATGCGCAAACATATGCTATAGGCTTTGATAGCCATCATCATTTTCAAGTATGCGCATAGCATTATATGACTTTAAAATATCAGGTTTTTGTATCCTAGTTCAACTTCCTGTCTAGTTGGTAGAATGATAAATTCTCTGTTCATCATCCAACATGTTATGGATTCCAATTCTACCTGGATGTTCACGAATGTTTCTAAGTCGTAGAGATGAATTTCATCGCTTAGTCCGAGACTATTATTCCTGTTTATTGGAAGTTTGAATTGATGAAAAAAATGGCCATTTCTATATTGAAAACCAGTGGCGGCTCGTGGCTTGAAATCGTGGGGGGAGTGCTGCAACTTTCGAAATATACATACACACTGTAAGTACAGTATATACGTGTTTGGATAAAATATCAAAATTATGGTAAACATTTTTTTTAATAAACAATATTTTATCGTGTTTAATTTATCGATGAAATTATACAGTTTAGTATAATTCAAAATTACTTAAAAATAAAATCCATTCTTCTTGTTTTGTTTCGAGCGAAAAGGTCAATAACTTTTTCCTTGATGTTTGTGGGACTGTTGAAGAATTTTTTTCTCCGTTAAAATCATAGCAAGTGCATTTAACTTATCCTGATTCATATTGCTCCTCAGAAATGTTTTTATTCTCTTTAATGTTGAAAAACAGCGTTCAGGCTCTGATGTAATCATAGGAACTATCGAGAGAATTTTTATCAATACAGTAATTTCACTAAGAACACAATCTAAATTATTTTCTGTTATAAATTTTAACAAGTCAATTAAATTACAATAATCATGTATATCGGGTCTACTGTAGAATACTCGAAGTTCAATTTCAAGTTTTTCTTTGTTGATCAGGGGATATATCGTGTTTACTCCGTAAACACGATAAGCACTACGAACACTCTACTACTACTGGCGCAAACTGCATATAAACAGCAGTGGAACTGCGCGACGAACAGTGCCACATTACGCTAATAGCTGCATCTCACTATGACATGCATATGCTTGCGCGCGTAGCAATATGACACTGTGGTTTGCCGAATAACGGCAAAGTCGAATAAGAAACTCATTCCGCCGAAAAAAGTTTCGGCGGATTGTAGCGTAAGCTAAAACACATGGTTCAATACTAGGGCAACTCGTAGCAAAGGTGGGTAAAGTTCTGATCACTATTAGTATTTCCCATAATGTAAAACACATCTCCTAGGAGATGTATGATGTTATACATTATGGTGGAAGGTCACCGAAACCCAGACCGGTTTCGACCTTTATTGAGGTCTCGTCAGTGAGTAGGTAGACCTAGATAATACATTATTTTTTATACAAAATAGGAGAATTGTATAGGATTGTTGATGATAAAATTAAATATTACAAGCAAATATAAATAAATGAATAAATATATTTATATATCGAGAAATATTAGGGGTGCTGCAGTTCCGCAGTGCCTATGCACGAGCCCTCCCCCCCCCCTGTTGAAAACATAATCATATTCACACCGTTCGAACAGTCAAAAATCCTTTCATCGAGATAAACCCAGATTCGTTGAAACCAGATGTTAATGGTTAAAAAGAATGTCAATATTATGAAGATAACACGACTTTTTTTTTTTTTTTACAAAACATCCAGTGAAAAACAAGCTAGTTAGCGGGGAGAAAATTGTTTGTAAATGTATAAATCGAGAGTGGCCCTTTCCACGCCTATTAGAGCATAAAAAAAAGAGAAATGAATAATAAATAAATAATATGAATTTTATATAAAAAGAAGAGGAGCAGATAGCGAGGAGATACAGAATCGTAGGCTAGACGGATTTTCACATAAAAGCAGGATTGTAGAGTATCCAGGAAACTTGCCATTTTTTGTGGGCTGTTTGCGGAGTGCTGTGGAAAAAACAGCAATATCCGGGTAATCAATGAAAGTTGACCGTGAAATTTAACTAGAGGAAAGGTGGCGTTTCCCACACCACAATTCAACGCCCTCTCCTCTGTTTGGCCTCTCCGATCTCGTTTCCCAGTCAAGAGATGTGCGATTTCTCCTAATCGGCGATGACCAGTTCTGTGTTTTACATATGATGACGATTTTGAATCCTTAATGACTGAAAAAAAAGTCACTTTTTTTTAGATGAAAACGTGGTGTTGAGGACTCATCCAGATATCATGGTCAAGCAGAAACAGGTAGGAGGCAGTGTTATGATATGCTGAATGTTTCTCTGGGAATTTCCTGATGCCCTGATACCCGTAGACCATACTACGAATGCCAGAAAGTATCTATCGATTGTGGTTGGTCATGTAAACCATTCGCGGTAGCTGTCTTCTCAAATGGCACAGAGTGTTCTAGCAGGACAAAAGGCATCATGTGGTTCGCCAAAACGTTGCGGGTCTGAATCTCATACGACATCCCTAGAATTATGCTGATCCAGAGATCCGTCGTTTGAATCTTGCATCTCGCAGATCTACGGAAGTCATCCTGACAACATGGTACAAGATATTATTATTATTTATTATTTATTATTATTTCTGATACCTCCAAGGAGTCCGAAGACTCATCGCGGGAGGACATCTTCAACTGTCTCTACACCTTACCTCTACTACGAATCAACGCCATCTACCGCCCACCTCCAACACCACTACAACTAGTAATTTTTGTCTGTAAATTGCGTGTGTTCTGAAGGGCCGATTTGTATGTATGCGGGATGAAAAACCCGAGTTTCCGGGAGAAAAAACCCTGCCATGCTGCAAAACGCAGTTCTGGAAACAACAAGCAGGAGTGACTGAGCTATGAAGACTCCAACTCAACGCACATTAATTATTTACGTTAGTAATCCATTTAGATGACTACAGAGAAATACAGTTGATTACAGGAATAAGGAACTGAAAATTGAACAAAATTAAAAAAAATTGAATTGAGATAAAAGTCGTACTAAAAATAATAATCTAATTTTATTCAAACATAATTTAAAACAAATTTTTAAAAAATGAGCTAATGCCTTTTATGTTCCCGTATAGGGAGTAGGTGGGGCCGTTTTAGCCCTATCTAACTTTTGGAGACTTAGTGGGCAGTTCAATCTCCACTGGCAGGCAGCCAATCAGAGATATCTGACCCTAGGCTATCACTAATTAATCGGTACACAGTGAAGAAGGCGGCTAGCAAGTGCCATCATCTCGTGGTCCCTAATCCTAACACAATATTTTTCATATCTGAAAATAGTGTGGGTTCGACGGCCGATTTTCTTGAGTTTAAGGGACGAAAAACTCGAGTTTCCAGGAGAAAAAAACCCGCTTGCCCGTGCCAAAGATCGACTAACTCGGGAACCGGTTGAAAATAGGCTTAGAAAAATTTCCACTAGTCGATGCGGTCAAGCGCCGTAGAGTTCAAACGCCACTAATATTTTATTTTCTCAAAAGCCTCTATATACATTCGGACGAACTATTTACATATATACAATAAGTACATAGCATGCTTATTTCAGTTAACTATTTTCGTTTACAACATGATAACATGCCCAATATCTATTTTCACCTAGAGTCCTGTGCAATCTTTTGGGCAGTTATTTTGCCATTTAACATAAGTTACACATTAAAATATTACAATATTTTTACCTTATCTAAATATCATAAGACATATATTTCCTCTTATCAAATAGATATATTCATTACTCTACAATATTTCTACACTTATATATATACATATTTACATTATGTTTTTTAGTTTTCTATTCCATTATTTTTCCTTTCAGAGTGAATTGTATTGGCTTGTTTTCATGTTTTTTTCTTTATGGTGGATCTTTTATTTCCATTATTTGTATGTTTTCTTCATATTCATCAGAGATAAGGCTATCTTCCGCCTTTGGTTTTTTGTTATTTTTTTCTGTTTATTGTGTCTGCTATAATTTCATTTAGTTGTTTGTTGAGTTTTTGCATTATATCTGGGCCTGTATATCTTCCATAAATTCTTCACATCTGTATGTCCAGATGGAGTACATTGTTGTTATAATTATAATTGCTTCGGTTATTGTTATGTTTCCGTCCTTTAGCTAGAATAGCGTGTGTGTGTTCTGTGATCGGTTTTTTGTGTTTGATGAATTTCTGAACAGTGTTCCATATTGGAGAAGTGTGGGAGCAGTATAACATTATGCGATGTGGTGTTTCTGGTTCAGGGCAGAAGTAGCATTTGGATGGGGCTTGAAGTGGAATACCTTTGTATGTGCACCATATGCTGTTGGGTAGGCAAACGTGGTGAGCCTTGTAATAAACTTTTTTTTAATTTCGGGTGTATAGGTAATCTGAATGCCTTTTTGAGTACATTGGATAATTTAATTTTACCTTTTTCAAACTCTCGGTGTTGTGGTGGTGGTATGACTGCTCTCGTGAGAGTGATATGTGCAATTTTTGGTTTCATTTTGAGGAAATCGTTTATTGCTATATGATTATTAATGAATTTGTACCCCTCCGCAATTTCAATGAACATTTTTGGTATTTTGCCATTCGATTGCGGCAGGAAACAAATTATTTGGTGGGGCATTATTCTTTGCATGTAGTACTTTGTGTTCCGAGTAAGCTCTCTCTATGATTTTTGCTCTTGCACTTAGAGTTTTTAAATGTACATTTATTAAACCAAGTCCTCCAGCTTCTATATCATAAAATATTGTACAGCTTCTTATGGGTTCGTATTTCGAACCCCAAATAAATTTTGCACATTCTCTGTGAATTTTGTTAATTTCGTTGCCATTGTAGTTAATGTTGGCTACAAGGTACCATATTTTTGATAGTAAGAACTGGTTACATATTTTTGCCCTGCTTCTAATTGATAATTGTCTGGGTCTCATTTGGGAAATTTTTTTTGTATCTATGTTAGGCCACTTCTACTGAGCTACACAGACTCTTTCTAAAACAAATATCACAATAAAAAAAAATAATTTTGTGCAATCAATTAAAACCACTAGGTGATCTTAAAATATAGATTGCTAATATTAAAAATAAAATTATAACAAAAGTAACAACTGATGTATCTTGACTAGGATTTAATAGTCATCCCTACTTTAGCGACCTTAATACAAATAATTGTTTATTAATGTCGTGAAGAAACGCATCTAAATCGAAAAGGTGGCAGGCGTCTCCACTTTCCAAGTGTTCAGTACATTAACTGTGTAATATTTCTCTGCGTTCGTTTGGTTGCTCCAAGAACCATTAGCAAAAATATTGTGTTAATATTTCGCTCATATCGTAAAAGGTGTTTTGTTTCATCAGCATTTTATAATTCTAAACTAGTGTTTGAATAAGTTGTTCTGGTGCTTAATTTTTTTTTTATATATTTTTAATGTTTTTAATATTTCATTTAAATAATGTTGATTTTTTTTGTTTTAGTGTTTGAAATAATGTGATTTTTTTTTTTATTCGCGTGATGAATATAATTTTTGTTTACGCAGCTTTTCGAATGTCATTTATTGTGAAGCTTAAAAATATTAATAATATTTATGAAATATAAATTAAAGTGTAATAAAATTAAAAATAGCTTCTGAATAAGAGAAAGTTTAAAAAATTTTTAGTAAATTCTAACTTTATATGTAACACCATTTAAAAGTCTTCTTCTCCTTAACCCATTAATATTTAATGCAGACCAAATTAGTTATTTAGATGGAGTTACACCTCCTTTGAATTCGCTTTTTTGAATTCCTTTAACAGTATTATTTCAAAATATTAATTTTTGTATATATATATATATATATGTTTGTTTTTTAAATAAATATATATTTATGTTTGTTTTCTAAATATATAATTATATATTTAGCGCTAGCTAGTAATTGCATTCACAGTAATGTTCCTTCCCTGCCAGAATGCTTCGTTCTTGTTAGTATTTTGATAGCGAAGGTTTTGTGATTGTTTGTAAAGTGGGCAACTGTACAGTGTAGGCCGTGCGCTAAAAAATAAAAGTAAGTATTCTTATTCATTTGATTTTTTAATTATTAAAATTATATTTTTATTAATAAAAATTTGACCAACAGAAATGTATCATCATAAATCTGGAAATCAAAAACGAAAGGAGAAAAGGGATCGTGATAAGGCAAAAGAAGATTTAAAGAAACAAGCATTTACTCCTACTGAAATATTTGAAGACGGAAGAACACCAAGATATTGAAAAAGTGATGCACTTTTTTAAGTGGGGCCCGGAACACAGACTTGTCATGGGTCCGAAAATTTCCCTCGGCGGCACCGGACAGGACACATACAAGTACATGACAGGACAAAAAGGTTTCCTATATTATTATTATTATTATTATTATTATTATTATTATTATTATTATTATTATTATTATTGTTGTTGTTGTTGTTGTTGTTCCGAGCAACTCCAAGGAGTCGACAGACTCATCGAGGGAGGCCCCAACATCATGTCAAGAACAACTATTCGACATTCACACAGTATCTATCATACCTTGCCTTGAACTCATTCACGGTCGCAGCACCCACAACAGACTCTGAAAGCTTATTCCACTCATTCACTACTCTCCAAGTAAAAAACCTAGCTCTAACACCCTTGTCAACCACGCTCTTGCCCAGCTTCCATTCATGGCCACTAGTCCTCCCACCACCAGTCATATTTTCAAAAATGTCATCTGGATCAATCTTATAGAAACCCTTCAGTAATTTGAATGTCTCAATCATATCACCCCTCCTTCGCCTATCGACAAATTACTGCAACCCACAAATCTTCAACCTATTCTCATAAGGTTCATTCCACAGACCTGCTACCATCTTGGTCACTCGTCTCTGGACCCTCTCCACTTCCTCCCCATCACGAAGAAACCCTGGTGCCCATAACTGGGCACAGTAGTCCAGATGGGGTCTTATCAAGGCTCGATACAGAGGAACAACAACTTGTTTGTCTCTGCATGTTAAAGTATTTTTCAAAAGCCAAGTGATTTGATGAGCTGTTTTAGTCACTTTTGCAATGTTCCCCCTAAACTTCAATTCGCTATCCACCAACACTCCCAAATCTCTGGCCTCATCAATCTCCTGGAGTACGGTTCCACCAGTGCGATATACTGCTGCTATTCTTTTCACCCCAAAGTGCATTACCTTACACTTTGACACATTAAATTGACATCCATTTTTCCTAGCCCAGTCCTCCAAACTATCCAAATCATCCTGTAAAATTTTGACATCCTGTGCACTCATAATTGCTCTACCCAACTTTGCATCATCAGCAAAGAAGTGAACACTTCCTCTCAAATCCTTTCCTATATCATTGATATGAACAAATTGAAAAGCAGTGGTCCAAGAACAGAACCTTGTGGCACTCCACTAGTCACAAGCCGTGTTTTTAGACTCCACTCCTGAATAAACCACTCTCTGGTATCTCTCCTTCAACCACCCTCCTATCCATCTCACCAACCCTATATCTATCCCCATCTGCTCCAGTTTACTGATTAGGGTTCCATCTAGTATCCTGTCAAAGGCCTTGGCAATATATATATATATATATATATATATATATATATATATATATATATATATATATATATATATAATATATATATATATATATATATATATATATATGTATGTTTGTTTTTTAAATAAATATATATTTATGTTTGTTTTCTAAATATATATTTATGTGTTTTTTAAATATTAATTAATTTAATATACTTCTTTTTTTTTACATTATCCAGAAATTCTACTCCAGAAATGTTGCATTTTAAGACTTTTCTATTATTGTATTGCAATCTATTATTTTATAACTCCATTGTGGCATTTTATAAGTTTACAAACCTATTTTTTTTATGAGAATTATTAGAATTAAAGCTAATAATTATTAATGAGAATTATTAGCTTTTTTTTTCTAAAAAGAAAAATAATAAAATTATATTCAGCAGCAAAAAATGGTATGCATTTAGATGCTAAATGAGATCCATCAGTAAATGTTGAGAAAGACGTTTACTAGCGGTAGATTATTGTCGGCGACAAAATTCGTGTTCAAGTGTGTGGAAGAAATCTTTCATGTTCAAGAAAACATGAAATTAAAATCAGCCGTGGGAGCTGATAAGAGCTTAATTGATGGAACCAATTTAGACAGACGAAGATCGACACCATCGTCAAGTCCAATATCCAGACAACCAGCCAAATGATTATCCAGTAGAAGCTGGGATTGTATCTGAACGTGCTAACCATTTGATGCTGTTTGATGAAAAGTATATCAACAACACGACACCATGGACCCACCATTTCTGTGAGCGGTTTCGTGAGGCCAACATTCTTGTTGACCGAGTATATTACATCCACCGGAAAGGTTAAAGGGTCGCCACCCATTTCAAGGAATAGATGATCTTGAACATAATATAAACAGTAATGGAATTCTATGAATTTCTAGCAATGTATAACGATACTAACGAGTATGACTTTAAACACGAAGAAAGATCGTGGTTTGTGAGTGTTGTGAAAGTCACAGAACACTGCTGTTAAGTAGGCACAGAATGCAACCTTTTTAGTAAGCTGTTTGTATTCAAGATTGGAATACAAGGAACACTGCGCTGCTCTTATTATTTATACACTGCATAGCTATATGATCTTTACCGCCATCCTTTTTTTTTTCTCTTCTTTCTTTCTCTTTTCTCTGAGCAGCAAATGTATTAGCTGAGCCACAGGAACTCAGTTAATATGATTTTTTTTTTTTTTTTCCCCACACCCGACAAAATTCCCACGTAGCGCTTCAGTTTCTCAATTTTATTCGCCTCCTTTATGGCATTGGAATATGTCAGGAATTCAGTATTAGCAATTTTTTATATTCTAATAATATGTGGACGTACATTTATTAATAGTCATCGATATTGATTTTTTTCTTTTGGTAAAGAGAGAGAGAGAGGAAAACCGGAAACTACTGCAGTGACATCTTCCGAATGCAAAGCAAAATATTTTATGAAGTCCATGCGCAATCCACTGATCTTTATGCATAGCTTATGGGACACAGACTTCTGGGGCGAATATAGGTAGCGAAAAAAGCCAGTTTATGACGAACTCGAAGTTCATCTTTCTTTGTTACTTTTTTTAATAAAATGTCCTGATCCAGTTCAAAAATTTATTTTCGTTTCATCCAAGTATACTTTGATTTGAAGTTAAAATGTTCCGAAACAGCAGCAGCGTCACTTGGTTTCGAAAAATATTACAAATGGCTGAAAACGTTTAAGTAGGAAAAGTATTAAGACTAAAATCATTTAGATTCTCACAAAATAAATGAAAATAATAAGGATGGAAATAGAGAATGAAACAAATCATCACGACTAAGAGTTGTGATTTTTTTATTAACAAAAACGATACAGCACATTTTCATTATACTATTGTAATATTATCATATAAATTATTTAAAGGTATATGGTGTATATTTAATTTTTTTAAATGGTTTTAAATATTTAAAGAATAGACTTTTAATTTTTTTTTAAATAAAATTATTGCATTATTATTTTTATATAAATAAAATAAAATACTTTTATTTTATTTTATTTCTATAAAATAAAATAAAAGTATTTTATTTTTATTTTATTTTATTTATAATGTAGCATCACGTCACATGTGACTAAAATATCAAACATTGAAACTAAAGTACTTATATATAAAATAAAAATAATCTTTAACGACTTTTAAAAGTCAGCGCGGTTAGCCTAGTGGCTGTGCGCTGGGTAGAGTCCCCTAATGAACCCCCTCATTAGGGGACTCTACCCATCCTATAGGGATGAACGAGATCAATCAATCAATCAACCAAATTCTCAAAAGGGAACAATCAGAACTCCTTTATCCCTAACTTTTTTTGAAGACTAGTAAATATCCTTCAAGCATTTATTGATAGTTAACCTAAACTATGAATAAATGAAAGCATTTCAACAATCGACAGACAAATGCAGTCCATGTGTGGCCTAAATCCCAAGACTTGCATTATTTGTCTGCAGTAGTGTAAGATCTATGGCATATTCTTCGGGGGAAAAAAAAGTGAGTAGATCATTTTAACGTAATTCTTCAAACTTCATTTTGTTTCTCTCAGCAGCAAAATAACAGACGTCAGAGAATTCATTTCATATATAATCGGTCAGCCAGTTTGCCCTCTAACCATCGGCCATAGGTTCACGGCTGCTCATAATTTTAAGACATCGAGAGGAGAGTATCGCTGGTCATTAATTCACGTTGTTGTCTGAGACGGAGTGAGCCTCCGAATGAAGACATTTCTGTCACGTTTCCTCCAATGAGCGTTGACTGTGGCAATGTCTTTGAATATGGCGCATCGAGCCTTTGCTAGTGTATAGGATGGGAACCACGAGTAGAGTGTTCTCAGTAGCATAAGTGGAAATAAACGAATTTAAAATACTGCGTCTCTCGTTGCGACGAATATCTCAGAGTACTGAAGTTACGAAGCCAAGAGTCGATATCGTGAATTCTGTTTCATCTTTTTTTATTCCCTCAGTTTGACCTTCAAAACAAATGTAACTTTGAATAGTATGGCCATCGTGCGAGAAAAAAATTGGGAGCCACTGGCTTCGAGCGCAGTATTAATTCAGTGTCTGTATAGTTTGCATTTCATCCCCCCCCCCCATCTCAGATTCGTTCTTGATGACCATGATAGAGCGAATAAGATGATGTAACAGTCGTCAATACTGGTCTTGACTCATGTAAGAAGTTTTTCAAAGAAGGTCAACATTATGACACGAGTACAGACAATGACATAATAAACAAGATTCCATTCATCTGATCTCGGGTATTTCTATGATGTCTTGAATTTGTTCTTTTTGGAGTTAAAAGTGTATTGTGATAATAAATCGACTTTTTTTTTTAGCACACTTCATTTGAAGTGTGCTCAGTTGTTCCCCGCAAAGTTTAGAGTCACTTTCTATTCTGGCATAAGTCCCTAAGAAGAATTACTTTGTACTCCTGTCTTCAGAGGTTACACAAGGACAGTGTTCAATAAGAAATAAAAGTGCTTTTGTATCATCGTTAACATCCAGACTTGGGAAAAGTAGTCACTGATAATAGTAACGTGCTAATTTTCTAAATGTTCGTGAAGTCCCAACATGCCTCATTGATTTCTGCTGGTACTTCAGATAATGGGACAAGTTAATTTTTAATAGCAAAACCAGCTCATCAATCCGTTTATCCTTTTCTTCTGCTTTCAGCTATATCGATGTTAAGTCGCTTCAGTTCGAGTGCAACAAAACGAGTTCGTTTTTCACTTCGGTCAGCTGTAGACGATCCTTTGCTAGTCGTAAGTCAAGTCAAGTCGTAAAATAAACGCGTGTCTGCAATTGGTGATACCCATTATACGCCGTTATCCAATCAGATTTTAACAAAGCTGACTAGTTTTAGTAAAGAAGATCATGAAAAAGATTGTACTCACTGGTGCAGCTACAGAAATCCTTGCTTGCCTCAATCCTTAAATGATTGAATTAAACGCCCGTGATCTATATGCCGATTCATAACATGGACTCTTCCAGATTCATGATATTTTACCCGTGGCAACATGCATTGTTATCGCCAGAGAACTTGTGCGGAATGAAGGTAGCCTCAATTTGAAAGACTTGTGCGTGATTTCGAAATTTCTTATACGACTTTTTATCGACTACAAAGGAAACAGCGTGAAAGTGTACTGCAACCAGCATCACTTCTTTCGCTATTTATTCTCTCTTTTTTAAAACCGGTGTTGTACAAAAATGTAAAAATAAATGAACTGCGACAGGAAGGCCAAGAATCCTAAACTTAGAACTACAGAGATGCCAGAGGAACATCTGACAACACCATTGAGGTGTGTCATAATAATGTTGTAGCATTTTGATATGAAACAATGAAAGGTGCATTAAATTTTATAGAAAAAAAAATAAAAAATTCTTTAGAATTTTGTAATTTTCTTTGAAAAGTTTTAGTAACATATAGGTTACATTATTAATTTATAAAAATCTATCAAACAAAACATACGACAGAAATTACAAAGGATAACGTCCATTATGGAAGTTAACCTCGGGATCTCTTGTTCACCGAAAATGAACTTTTTTGTTTTTTATTAGCCATTTCACGAGTTACACAGATGAAAGAAAGTAGGACCTCCCCCCCCCCCCCCTCTAAGATATGTTTGTCAAATTAAAATCATCTTAAGTAATTCTACTCTTATTAGGAAACAATAGATGGCGGTAGTTGACAATCCTAATTTCGTTACTTTTCACTAAGTAATGAAAAAACAACGAAACGTTAAAAATTTCTATCATTACGTGGCAATATACACTCTAACACTAAAAACTAACTAAAATTTCTCTCATAAAAATGATTGTTTCAGAGTGGTTATATATTGTTTGATACATTTTTTGATAAAATGCATCGATATCTGCTAAATAAATTGCCTGATTAACACAGTAAATTTTCAAATGAGCTTCCACGTCCAAATTTCCGCATACACCCGCCATGCGTCGCTATTGCCGTCATATGTATTTTCTCAAATTATTAAAATTGTTGCGTTCGTGAGCAAACAATATTTTGAATATCAGTTTACGAATATTTTTGCGCATACGCGAACTAATCCTAAGTTAAAATTTTTACATCTGAATGAACAACAATAATACTGGTCCAAAGACATTTTCCGATTCCATTAATTCTTTAATGTTTGATATTTGCTCTTAATTATTATTATTATTATTATACATTTATCTGTATGGAGTCAGAAGATTCATTGATCTGTTCGTCTCGGGAAGTAACAATTCTGCTTTGATCTACAGAAGTCCACTCACAGAAGAAAAATATCTCAAACTTGTTCATTCCCATACTAGCCATTATTCATACATATCATTGATAAGCATCTATCATTCTCCTCCTCAAACTCATTCACTGACGAATACCTCACAACCACTGCTGGCAAATCCATTCACTGGTCTCCAGGCAAAGAATCTAATACTAACACTCTTGCTAGCAATATTCTTCCACAATTTCTAAGGATGCCCTCCCTCTTTCTCTCTCTCATGCCGTGCAATAAAAAAAAGTCCTCGTTATCAATCCTGAAAAAATCTCTTTTTTTTTTTTTTTTTTTTACTTTTCTAAGGCGAATGACAATCTTTGTCATTCGCCTCTGGACCCCTCTCTACCACTTCTTCATTCCCAAAACGAACCTTCGAAGTGTAAAACAATACAAATACTGCATTTTCAAAATCGGTTTGTTGTTGTTATGTTCCATCGAGTCGTTTTCGACTTCTGGTGATTCTACGAACATAAGCGTTCCATTCAGATCTATCCCTAGTCATATCTTTCAGAATTTCCAGTCGCTTCTTTAATTCCATCCATCCATCTAATTCTTGGTCTTCCTCTTCTCCTGCTTCCGTCAACTTTATCAAGCATCATCATCATCTGCTCTAGACTGTCATTTGCTCTCATAATATGTCCAAAGTATGACAAATTTTGCTTGATCATTTTTTGCTAAATTCTATGAACATGCCAAAATCACTTACACTATTGAAATCTCATCTTTGGACAACCCTACGCAATCTAAACGCATCCCTAGAGAAGTCTAAGAGAAAAGACAAAAACCACAACTTAAAAGTGGCCTAGGAAAGTAACAAACAGGAAGAATACACGAAAATCACAAGTAGTACTAAATAGATAGTTCATGTGCCATCGTGGCCTATTGCGTACTTCCCAAAATCCTGAAGAGGATGGGAATGAATATTTTGAGGTTCAAGAATCTTTAGATATCGAGAAGAAAGCAGAAAATGGGTTTCCCAACAGAGAAAGAGAGAGAGAGAGAGAGAGAGAGAGAGAGGGGGGGGTAATATTTGAGCAACTTCACAGTTTATTCAAGAAATAAAAACCTTTTAGCTTCAAAAACACGAAAGGAAAACCCACCAATTTCAGACAATCTCTTTCCTGATGGCTTGAATCCCAACGGGGCAAAAACCATCCAAAGACAAAACAAGTTTTCCAGTCACTCAAAATATTCTAGACCATTTATCAACACTCCAATAACATTTCTAATATTAATGCCAGAGGATCTGTCAAAAAAAAACTAAGAACCAGGCCATCCGAACAACACATCTTTCATCACTGCTCGTAAATAGTGAATGATGATGGAAACTAATATCCACAGCGAAAACCTTCCAAACATTGGAAGACTTGCCAGACATCATGCACCACCAAACAACTGCATGAATTGGATCTATTCATTCGAATTCACGCATGCGTGTATGAATATGTCTGAATCTCAAAAGAGTCAGTCGTTTATTTGTGGCTAATCCTCAAGATTTCAAATGTTCACGCAGAAGTACCTAAGATTGCGACTTACCAAACTTGAATGTGAAACGTAAAAACAAGACAGTGTCATCATTTGCTTTTGCTTTCAGAATAATGAAATAAGAACTTCCTGATAAAGTGTTTCAGATCGATCATGGGGGTTCGTGCTGTGGATAAATACATAGAATAAATGTCCAGATGTGATAAAATTTCCCACCTTCTTTTTTATTCCCACAATTAAGTTAATATTTAAATGTCAAAAAACTAATACAAATGAAGGTTTGTGTTTGTTTTGTTTCATTGCTTTTCTGTCTTTCAAAACCAGCAACATCAAATAAAATGGTCTCATCTAACTCCTTACTTCATTTTCAGCCTTCTGTTCATTATCAAATGTTTACCACCAAGGTGCTCTTTCAGTGGAAGTCATTTGAGACGAAGGTGAGGATGCAAGGTCGATGCTGGAGTTCCCACTGAAGTTCTTGAATTCTACGTACCCACGATATCACGCTGTTCGAGTAGCACACTCCTCGAACACGGCGCCATTTTAGATTTGAAAACAGCTACAAAGCATGCGCACACGAGTCTAGTATATGTACTATCATAGAATATGCTGCCACCTAGTGATGGATATTGAAAATTATTTACTTCCGATGCATCGGTTCTGCTTTGTTGATAACTTGCTGACTTTACTTCGTATTTAACATTCCCTTTTATTATATGTCCTATTAGCTAACAAGATAAATAATAGTTAAATTAGTTGTACTATATAATAATAGCATGACATCGCATCTGGTTCAAAATTCATTAAAACTAAACTGTTTGTATATAAAATTAAAGACAAAAATTCCCTAACGTAGTTTATTCCTCCCCCCCCCCCAAAAAAAAAAGCAGACTGAGCCCAAGTAGTCATAACTATCTTTCCGAAGACTACGAGGCAGCCAGTCACCATCCTTTAAGCATTCAAAACCTGAGTTTCCGTGAAGTAAACCTTATTTAACCATCTGCCCATATAGAGAGATGTTACTTTGTATATGTCGCTTTTAAAGAAAAAATTGCAATTTTTTTATTTTATATTTGGTTTCAATTAGTGCACTTAAAGATAGAAGGAAATTAAAAGTATATAATAAAATAAAAATAATTCATTCTACTCCATGTGGGGTTGCTTTATTTTAGTTTCAAGTGTCATTATGACCAAAACAAGGTAAGTAAGCCAGACTTGTACATCATCGAAGCTCGACACTAACACATGAAGAATTACCTCTCTTTCTTTTATTGACGAAAGAACTATAAAGAAAGCAATCTTACACAGGAAATATATCCAGTAGGCATTCGGCTAACTGCCTCAAATTAACTTTATGAAAATCACCAGCTAGTCGTAGGCAATAAAAACTTATTAGATGATGGTTTAGAATTCTTCATCCTGTCTGTAATCAATTTTAAAAACACTTTAAATATGAACGTACAGTACATAAAAAGTATGGTGAAATATTAATCCGCTAATACATACATACATACATAGCGAATTAAGAAATCCTAAACAACAAACAACGTTACTGGCTTGCTGGGTGAAGTATAAAATGCTTTTTGTTTTCCCCTTTGTCTGTGTCGAGAAGCTTGATGGTGGTGGGGGAAGGGGGTTGTGAGCCTTATGCTCGCACTTTGTGAACTACGGAGTTAGCTCTGTTCTGCTGAGAGCAGGATCGCCATGGGTCTTTTATGTTTGTGATAGTCATGTTCACTATAACTGGAAGCTTGTCTGATTTGTGGGTTGGGATGAGAGTATGCTTTACTAATGAACTTTTCTGCATGGTCATGAAGGAGAGAATGGATGTCTGGGAATCCGGTTTCTCTGTGGATCTGCGTGTTTCTGACGAAGCATGGAGCGTCCAGTATCATCCCCAGGCACTTGTTTTGTATCCTCTATAGTTTCAGAATGTTAGATTAGGATGTGTGACTCCATGCTGGGGATGCATATGTATTACCATCTGGTATAGTAACAGCTTGTTGCGTGTATCCAATTTGCTGTTGCAGTTGATCAGGGGATAGAGTTGGGCTATGGTTCTGGATGTCTTTGTGCCTATGAGCTTGATGTGGCTGTTGAAATTCAGCGTTTTGTCCAGCTGTACTCCAAGGAATTTGGTTTCTGTCTGCCATGGTATCTTTTTTCCGAGGAGTTGGATGTCATCTTGGATGAAGGTTTTGCATCTGGTGAATAGTATACTGAGCTTTTGACGGGGTTTACTTGTATCCTCCAGTCCGAGAACCATTTCTCTAGCTTTGTGATTGTGTCCTGGAGACGACTGATCGCTAGGTGTGGGCGGAGAGATCTTGTCATTATGTCTGTGTCATCTGGATAAAGGACTGTGATGGTAGCCCTCAGGTTCTGTGGAATGTCGGCCACATAGATTGTGAAAAGTAAAGGAGCCAACAGGGATCCCTGTGGTACTCCTGCCCGGATTTGGCGCCTAGTTGAGATGGTGCGATTTATTTTTATCTGTATGGATCTGTCAGTGAGGTATGATTTTATTAGACGGGTAAGGTTTGTTGGAATGTTGGCCTGAATGAGTTTGTAGAGTAATTCTTGATGCCATACCTTGTCAAAGGCCTTGGCAATATCCAGAAAGACTGCAGCTGTGTGAAGGTTGCAGTTGTATCCTTGAGTGATGTGCTCCACTAGTCGGTGTATTTGCTGCACTGTGCTGTGTACACTGCGGAAGCCAAATTGTTCGTTTGGAAATATTCCTAATTGGTCTGATTTTTCTTGAAGTCTTGAGAAGATGATTTTTTCAGCAATCTTTCCTAAGTTGGAAAGCAGGCTTATCGAACGGTAGCTTTGAGGGAGTTGTGGATTGCTTCCTGGCTTTTTTATTGGTATGATGTCGGCTGTTTTCCATGCAGTGGGGAAGTGTTGTATCCTCAGCAGTATTGCATTGGTTATGTTAACCAGGTGCACAATGCCTTTCGAGGAAGTGGTTTGATGATGTTTGTAATTTCATCTGGACCTGAAGCTTTTTTGTTGTTTAGCTGTTTTATGATGTTGGTTATTTCCATTGGAGTAGTGGGATTGATGCTGTCAGGTTTGTCTGTGGTCTGTCTTAAGGTACGCTTGACCTGCTGGTGGACTTTATATATGTGGGTGATGTTTATGTTGTCATATGATGGGCTGCATTGTTTTTCTAGGTTTTCTGCTATGCTTCTGCTTTTTCTGTATCAGTGTGCGCAGTTCCATGTGAAGTTTGCATAGGGGGTAGAGGGTTGTGTTTGGTACGCAGGATCTTCAGAAATTTCCATGTTGTGTGATCTTCTGGGTTGAGTGATGAGAGTTTATGTCCCAATCCTGATTCCTGTGGTTTTGAAGTGCTTTTCTGACTTGGTTGTTCAAGTTGTTCAATGTTTTCTTGTCCTGTGGGGCTCTTGTGTTGTGGTATCTTTTCCTGGCTTTTTTTTGTTCTGATGAGGCCCATGATGTTTTCCAGGAGCTGTCTGGTTGGGTGGTTGGTTGTGGTTTTGGTCACTGCTTCTAGTGCTTTTTTGATTTGGTTTGTTAGATTGCTTACTGCTTCATTTATTTCTTCTTTTTTGTGGATGATGGGTACAGGGCCAATGTATTTTGGTAAAATTTTGGCTAGTTTATCCCATGATATGAAGGTGTGCTGGGGGGGGGGTGTTGGTCTTGTGTACCAAGTTTGATCAGGATTGGGTTGTGGTCAGATGATAGTTCATTGATTCTCTAGTTGGTATCGATAACTGATGTTTCTAAGGATAGCTATGTCAAGTACATCTGATCTGCCATGAGGGCTGTAATGAGTGTGCTCAGTGGGTCCTGCTATCACCAACTGAGTTAAGTCTTGAATAGTTGTGTAGTATGCGTCCACTTCTGTTGTTGGTTGTGCTGAACCAAGCTGTGTGCTTGGCGTTTAAGTCTCCTGCTATGATGGTGGGGTCTGTGGTGCCAAGGACAGCATCCAGGTCTGCTGTCAGTAAAGGGTTACTTGGTGAGTTGTAGGCAGCATATATCTTCAGGCTTCCTGCGTTGCTTGTGTGGAGTTGTATTCCTGTAAATTCCAGGTTGGTAGTCTGTGGGTTGGATATAGCATTGTGGTGGAGGTACGGTTTGATATAGATGGCAGTACCACCCCCTCTGGTGCTGAGCCCTTTCCTGACTTTTGTGGATAGGGTTTTGGTGGTTTGATGACTGGTCAGCTGACATGCTTTGAGTGGTCCAGATTGGGGAAGGTTGGACGTGTCTTGTAGTTCCATGATATCTGGAACTACAAGACCCGTTATCTTCCCCGTTATCTGTAGAGGACAGTGTAGGGATAAGGTGTTATTGAGCTATTAAAGCTCTGATCATGGCAGGAGGGTAATAGTCATAGCCGAGCCTCGGTTAGAACTTCACTGGCGATGTTTAAGTAAAGCCAAGTCTAAAAATTAGGACGATCCGTAGACCACTCAGTAGTGGCCGAAAGACCATCCATCTCAGCGTTGGTTCCAACCAGTGATGGCCTTTCCCCCACCACCATCACCGAGCAGAACCGCTCCTATTCTGAAGAAAAGCATTCACCGAAAAAGCCCCTCACCGGGCGGTGCCGGAAAACACTTTCCCCTGAGACTCAAATTGCTCCCTTAAGGCAAAAACCTTAAGAGAGCGGACTCAGAACTGTCGAATCTCTGCGTCCCATGGGGTAACAGCAAGAGCCATATGTTAAGGTAAAGCCGTCTCTAAAAATTCGGACGATCCCTAGAACACTCAATCGTGGGTGAAAGACCGTCCATCTCAGCATTGGCTCCAGTGATGGCCTTCCACCCACCACCACTACCGAGGAGAACCGCTCAAATTCCGAAGAAAAGCATTCACAGACTACAAAGCCCCTCACCGGGCAGTGCCAGAAAACACTTTCCCCGGAGACTCAAATTGCTCCCTTAAGGCAAAAACCTTAAGAGAGCGAACTCAAATTCTCGAATCTCTGCGCCCCAGGGGCTAACAGCAATAGCCGAGCCTCAGTTAAACTTCATTGGTACTGCATTGCCACCCATTACCCTTCCTCATTAAGAAATCAAGTCCTTATAAGGACTAGCTTAAAGGGGCGAAGCAAGAATGCTTTTCATCTTCCCCATTATCTGTAGAGGACAGTGTAGGGATAAGGTGTTTATGAGCTTAAATCTCTGATCATGGCAGGAGGGTAACAGCAATAGCCGAGCCTCAGTTAGAACTTCATTGGCTACAGCATTGCCATCCATTACCCTCCAAGAGTATTATTAATCACCGCATCTCACGGTCGATTCAAACTCTCATGCCAAAAACACTCTTGAGAAATCACAGTTCTCATAAGAACTGGGCGATGGACTGAGTCCTTGACTCTTCATCCCGTCATCTGAATGAAGAAAATCTGTGTGGATGGGGTGTTATTGAGCTAAAAAGCTCTAGTCATGGCTGGGTAACGGTAATAGCCGAGCCTCAGTTAAAACTTCATTGGCTACAGTTGCCATTTGTTACCCTGGAAGTCATCGACATATCTCCGCCAAATTCTTTCCACCATTTTACCAAAACCGTCAATTTGGTGGAGATATGTCGATGACGTGTTCATCATCTGGAAGGATACCATGGAAAACCTTCTCGTTTTTCTGAACAAAATCAACTCATTACACAATAAGATCAAATTCACTATAGAACTAGAGAAGAACAAAGAACTTCCTTTTCTTGACATCCTAGTGAGGAGAGAAGATAACAATAGCCAACTGTCCATTTACAAGAAACCCACAGATACTGGTAGATATCTACATTATTCGCCCAACCATCATAGATCACAAAAACACAGCATCATTCACATGCTCCGTAATAGAGCCTTAAGGTCTATTTCAAAAGAAGCAGATGTACAGAGAGAACTGTCACTAATAGCTAACACTCCATCGATTAATGGATACCCTTCTAACATTTTAAACAAATGGCTATTTAAAGACAACCACCAACAACGTGTTAAGGTGCCCCAATATGTGTCCACAGCTGTCATTCCATATATTAATTCAGTTTCCACAAAATTGGCGAGAATGTTAAAAGCTCATAACATCAGAGTGGTTTTTAAACCAACTACCATGATCAGACAAATCTTAAGATCACCCAAAGATGAGGTACCTTTCTTCAAATGTCCTGGAGTATATGAAATTCCATGCACGTGTGGCCTTTCTTACATTGGTCAGACTTCTAAAAGTTTTGAAATAAGACAGAAGGAACATGTGGGGGATATCAATCATAATAGAATCATCCCATCTGGTTTAGCTCATCATTTCTCGACATCAAATCACGTTATTAATTGGAAAAACAGTTCTATGCCTTACATCGAGAATGACTACAGACACAGACTTTAAAAGAAGCAGCTGTGGTACTACGCCCAGGCAATAATTTAAATAGAAATCAGGGTATTATTCTTAAAGACATATGGAAAAATCTCATCATCTCTCTCTCAGTTCAACAGAACTACAATATGCAAAAAACTACACAACACGTGGTCATGTACCGGCATCTGACTGAAGCTTTCGAACACATGCACGCCTTCAAATACGAATGATCAAATGTAACGGCCTAACAGTTACTAAAGTGTATGTTTGAAATGTAACTTGATGCATTTGTTTTCACACCAGTTCAGCCTTGAAAATGCTAGACAGTGGCTAGTGAAACTTGTTGGCTCTTTGTATATTTTATCATTTATCTTCTGGTCTTTTAATAATAAAAGTTCTTTATTTTAATACATCAGACCAAATATGTACAATTTAAGAAAATAGCTAATTTATTTCCAAAGACACCACTAGCTTCGCTTTTCCACATGCCTTCATCGGGTGCATAATACTTGAAGAGAGAGAGAGAGAGAGGGGGGGGGGGGAGAGAAACATTACTTGGGTAGATCTCCAAAGTTCTAACTTATCAATGGATTGTTCACATTAAAATGAATTCGCGGTCAAGCTGCGTTGTTGTTCTCGTGCACAAAGACAGCCTCGAGTCCGCCGTAGCTGAATAGCAAAAAAGTAACAATCAGAAAAGACATTGATGTGAATAGGATTTGCTGTAATTTCTGATGATTCTAAGATTTTTCGATTTTTCGTTCAAGTTCGTCATAGCATTCGTAAATAATTTCGGATCTATTCCAGGTTACTGGGTGTATAGTATACGGATGGTCATTGCGATCAGAAGAATTAGGAAAATAATATATATATATATATATATATATATAGTATGATGGATGGTATATAAACGATAAAATGTTTACAAATGTTTTAATATTTTCGAAATCGTAATAAGGACCATCGAATAATATAAATACCAAATAACAAAGAATATGCACCCAAGGAGGTAGCATTGCCTACAAAGGGAATTAACATATGACTTATTCAACAGAGAAGAGAGAAATTCAGCTTAAAGCACCATTGGAAATGGCATTCATGTTAGGAAAGATTGGATGATATGTGCGGGTTATTCATTACACCAGCTCCAGAAGAATATGACCTTTTCTCTTACCGGAATAGCTTATGATCACTACATTCTGAATTTTCGAACAGACGATGTAGAACATAAGAAGAATGGCCGTGTTCTGTAACTTAGTTAAAGAGATCGAAGAGCACTGCTGTTAAATAGGCGCACAGCACGACTTTTTTGGTAAGTTGTATTTTGTATTAAAGACTGGCATTCAACTTTACATATAACTGTTTTCACCCACTCATTTCTTTACTGCTTGTCTTAGATACCTCGGTAAAGCAGTCTTGAGTTTCTCAACGCAAAATGAGTTAGCCGGTCTCGTATGGAAATAGGAGAGCTTTTAAAAGAAACAAGCATCAGAGAACGCACTCACTTAACGCAGGTACAACACGTCTATTAGCCACAAAATAGTCTTGAGTATGGTGATAATTTCACGCCAAACAACTTCGTAGCGCAGCTGAAATCCCTGAGGACATTTGCCACTGAACTGCCAAGTCAAAAGCAAACCAACGCATTCAAACATATTGAGATTTCTTCTTTTTTTATATTCAAAATTTTTTATAATTCAATAAAAGCATTTTATATTCTAATAATATGTGGACGATCATTTATTAAATAGTCATCGAGATTGATTTTTTTTTTCTTTTGGTAAAGAGAGAGAAGAAAACCGGAGACTACTGCAGTGACATCTTCCAAATGCAAAACAAAATATTTTATGAAGTCCATCCACTGATCTTTATGCATAGCTTACGGGCATGGACCTCTGA
The DNA here is from genome assembly GCF_054136105.1 of Typopeltis vanoorti. Lineage (NCBI taxonomy): Eukaryota > Metazoa > Arthropoda > Arachnida > Uropygi > Thelyphonidae > Typopeltis > Typopeltis vanoorti. The sequence continues at coordinate 115,745,537 of NC_143554.1, forward strand.
GGCGAATATAAATAGCGGAAAAAGGCAATTTTTGATGGACTCTAACTTCATCTTTTTTTGATTATTATTTTATTTTTTTTTTTCAAAAAATGTGATTAGATAATTTAAAAATTTATTTTCGTTTCTTTTTGATTTGAAATTAAAATGTTATGAATCAGTAGCAATGTCATTTGGCCTTGAAAAGTATTACAAATAAATGAAATCGTTCAAGAAGGAAAGAGAAAATATTACCATTAAAATAATTTAGATTTTCACACAATAAATGAAAATAATAATTGTACGCAGCAGAAAAAAAAGAAACTTCAATACCATTCATAACAAACAGTTCTATTTTTTTTTTGTTGTTGATATCAATTATATACATACATACAGCCTTATCAGGACTGGCTTAAAGGGGCGAAGCAAGAATGCTTTTCATCTTCCCCGTTATCTGGAAGACAGTGTAGGGATAAGGAGTTATTGAGCTATTAAAGCTGTGATCATGGCAGGAGGGTAACAGCATTCACCCACCCTCAGTTAGAACTTCATTGGCTACAGCATTGCCATCCATTATATATTTTGCGAGTTCAACAAAACTTCATCATTGGCCTGTAGAGTAAGATAGGCTGAGAGTCAGCAGATAGTAGGAGAGGAAATAAAGACAGAGTGCATACTGGTAGAGTAGGTAAAAGAGGCCTCAGTTGACCTCTTTTAGCTGTTCCCCCCCCCCCCCAGGGGCGATTCTAAAACGGTCGTTGATTTTTCACTTTAGAAGAAAAGGAAAAATCCTAAAAAGGAAACATGTAACAAAAACAAAAACATGAAGTACAGAGAAAACAAACTAGATAGGACTAGAAACCGAAAAAGAAAGGTGGGGGGAAGGGTCTGGCCTGAGTGATGCAGCTCTTTTCCTCTGGACTGTGTGGTCGTTTGAAGAGGGTGCTGTTGGCCTCCATATTTTCTTCTTCTCCTGCGATTTTAGCATGTGTGACAGCTTGCTTTTTGGCTGGTTCTTCATGGATTTCTCGCTTCTTATGTTTCTCGGGTTTGGATTCTATGGCAGCATTTTTTTTCTTCTTGCTCTCCTTAGGTGGTGTGATGGTATGGCTTTCTGCTGCAGCCTTCAAGTTTGGAGAATCTTTCTTTTCTATATTGCTAGTATTGCCTGGCGGTATTGTTGTGAAGGCACCTCCCATCCTTTCTGCCAGGGTTCTTGATGGGCAGGTGTCCACTTTGTGGTCTGTGGCACCACATTTTAGGCAGGCTGCCTCACACTTATCCAGGTTGTGGCCTGCCTTGAGACAGTTTTTACACTTCGTTTTCAGGCAGTCGGCCCCAAGGTGGGTGAAGGCTCCACATCGGAAACATTGTTTCTTTACGCCAGGGTAATTAATCATTACTCTGGCAGATCCAATGACAATAAAGTTGGGAACTGGCGCTTTCATGTCTAGGGAGATGGTTACTTCGCCGGACTTCCATGTGGGATTTTCTGCATCATTTAACACTTCCACATTGCGTACAACACCTCATTTCCCGAATATGTCGTGGATAATGTTAAGATCAGTTTCAACATATTCCAAAGGGAATCTGGGGATTCTAAGTAACTTCGTAATACTTCCCACCAAAAATGGGACTATTTTTTCCCCATTACACTCAAAACCTCTGAGTAGTTTATCTCGGGTTTGTATACTTCTGAAGACTACTTGGAAGCGGCCACCGCCGAAAGGAGTAAACCCGAAAATCTGGTCGTCACCGACTGTTTCGATGAGGGCTTTGGCTAAACATCGGGGATGCAGGTTGGCATCCACTTCTATTCCGAGTGTCCGCGTACGCGGCAAAGCCATAGCTGGTTGGGGGGGGGGGGGGGGGGCGTAGGCTATTCCCACCACTACCAAGTGTTTAATATTTCCCCGGTCCGGGGTTTGGGAATATCTGTAAATTTCCAGTTAAATATCGTGAACCCCAATGGGACTCGTACCGATATTAACGGTTAAGAACAGATACTACGAAATGCTAGTAGCCTGTTAAGCTGACACTATACATATACATACATACATACACACATATACACACACAGCTAAAAGGACTTGTTAATGAAACACTTGATCTTAGCCAAACGGCCGAGAAGCGATTACCCTCCAAGGGTATTAACCACCGCATCTCACAGTCGATTGATATCTCAAAATCGCCAAACCTCAGTCCAATTATATGTATGCAGCACATTTTCATTATACTATTCAACTGTTATATCATGATATAAATTATTGAAAGGTGTTTGGTATTTATTTAATATTTTTAAAAATAATTTTAAATATTTAAAAAATAGTCTTTTAATTTTCAAAAGTAAAATTAGTTGCATTATTATTTTTATAAAAATAAAATAAAATATTTTGATAAACCGTGTAAAAATAGTTGTCATCAAGTAACATCTAACTAAAACATCAAACATTGAAACAAAACTATTTGTATACAAAATAAAAAAAATTCTTTAACGAATTCTTTAAAAATTTGTTTTTAAACTTTTTTGAAGACTAGTAAACATTCAAGCATTTATTGATAGTTAACCTAAACTATAAATAAATCAAAAATATTTCAAATCGATAAATGAAATCATCGCGTGACCTAAATCCCAGGATATATTATTTTTCTGCAGTATGAGATCTACGGCTGCTTCTTTGAAAAAAAAAAAAAAATAAATAAATAAAAAGTGAGTAGGTCATTTTAATATAATTCTTAACGTCTTTTTGTTTCTCTCAGGAGAATAACAGACATTAGAAAATTCACTTCAGATATAATCGGCCAGTCAGTTTGCACCCTAACCATCGGCCGTGGGCTCACGACTGCCCATAATTTTAAGACATCGAGACGAGAGTATCGCTGGTCATTAATTCATGTTGTTGTCTGAGACAGAGTAAGCCTGCGAATGAAGAGATTTCTGTCACGTTTCCTCCAATGAGCGTTGACTGTGACAATGTCTCAATACGGCGCATCGATCCTTTGCTAGTATAGGATGGGAACCAAGAGTAGAGTGCTTTAAGTAGAATAAGTGGAAATAAACGAATTTAAAAGCTGTGTCTCTTTCTCGTTGCCACGAATATCTCGGAGTGTTGAAGTTACGAAGCCAAGAGTCGATATCGTGAATTCTGTTTGATTTTTTTTTTTAATCCGTCAGTTGCCTTCAAAACAAATCTAACTTTGAATAATATGGCCTCCTCTACGGGAAAAAAGTGGACATCACTGGCTTAGAGCATCAATATTAATTTAACATATGTACAGTTTGCATTCCCCCCCCCCCCATCTTAGATTCTTTCTTGATGGCCATGATAGATGTAACAGTCGGCAACACCGGTCATGACTCTTGTAAGAAGTGTTTCAAAGAAGTCCAGCGTTATGACACAAGTACAGACAACGACATAATAAACAAGATTCCAATCTTCAATTTGTTTTCTTTTTTGTAGAAAATGTTCTTTTTTTTTTTTAAAGCACACTTCGTTTGAAGGGTCCTCAGTTGTTCCCAGCCAGAGTGTTGAGTCACATTCGACTGTGGCATCGATGTCCCTAAGAAAAATTACTTTGTCCTCTTGTCTTGAGATGTTATACAAGAACAGTGTTCGGTTGGGCATAAATGCAGATTTTGTGTCATCGTCAACATTCAGAGTTGGGGAAAGTAGTCCCTGATAATAGTAACCTGCTTATTTTTCTAAATGCGCTCGAGGTCGCCAACAAACTGATTCATTTGGTGAATGGTCATTCCCATTATACTCCGTTGTCCAATCAAAATTTTAACAGAGTTGACTAGTTTTAGTAAAGAAGATCATCAAAAAGGTTGTACTCACTGGTGCAGCTACAGAAATGTTGCTTGCCTCAATCCTTGATGATTGAATTACATGCCGTGATCTATATGCCGATTCGTAACATGGAATTTTCTAGATTCATGATCATTTACCCGTAGCCACCTGTTCGGGCTACGGGTAAAGTCCGAATACGATCTCCGGAGAACTGATGAATAAAGGTAGTCTCTATTTGAAAGATCTGTGCGAGATTTCGATTATAGGACTTATTATCGACTACAAAGGAAACAATTGGAAATTGTATAGCAACCAGCATCACTTGTTTCCCCATTGATTTTCTCTCTTTTTAAAACCGGTGTTCTGTAAAACTAAACACGTAAAAATAAATGAACTGAAGTGCTTTTTTTTTTAAGTAAAGCCGACTCTAAAAATTAGGACGATCTCTAGATCACTCCATAAAGGCCGAAAGACTGTCACACTCAGCGTTGACTCCACTCAATGACGGGCTCTCCCACCACCGAGCAGAACCACTCATATTCCAGGGAAAAGCATTCATCGACAAAGCCCATCACCGGGCCGTGCTAAAGGAAGCCCTCCCCGGAGACTCAAAATATGCACTCCCAGACAAACCTCCTGAAATCTTAGCACCCTTCACCAGGAGCGAAATTCCGGAAGAAACCTGAGAGAGCAAAACTCTCGAAACTCTGCGTCCATTTAGTCGCCTCTTACGACACGCATGGATTTACGTTGGCGCTATTCTTATCCCGGCAACCACAATGAACTGAAGTGACCCTCAAAAAGACACGTTGTTCCGAAACACAAATCAACAATATCAGTCCTTATAAGGACTGGCTTAAAGGAGCGAAGCAAGAATGCTTTTCATCTTCCCCGTTATCTGTAGAGGACAGTGTAGGGATAAGGTATTATTGGGCTATTAAAGCTCTGATCATGGCAGGAGGGTAACAGCAATAGCAGAGTCTCAGTTAGAACTTCATTGGCTACAGCACTGTCATCCATTACCCTCCAAGGGTATTAATCATTCCACCCCTCCTAATGAACTTCAGTCATTATCCTTATAAGGACTGGCTTAAAGGGGCTAAGACAAGAATGCTTTTCATCTTCCCCATTATTGTTAGAGGAGAGTGTAGGGATAAGGTGTTATTGAGCTATTAAATCTCTGATCGTGGCAGGAGGGTAACAACAATAGCTGAGCCTCAGGCTACAGCATGGCCGTCCATTAACTTCCAAAGGTATTAATCACCGACTATGTAAGTAAAGGTGAAATCTCAAAAAATCGGACGATCTCTAGGTCACTCCATAGTGGGCGAAAGACCGTCCATATCTCAGCGTTGGTGCCACTCAATGACGGACTCCCCCCACCGCCAAGCGAGCAGAACCGCTCAAATTCCGAAGAAAATAATTCACCGACAAAGCTCCTCAGCGGGTCGTGCCGGAGAATACTCACTCAGGAGACTCAAATTGCTCCCTTAGGGCAAAAACCTTAAGAGAGCGAACTAAAAATCTCTCGAATCTCATCGCCCAAGGGGGATAGCAACAGCCGAACCTTACTTAAACTTCATTGGTACAGCATTGCCATCCATTACCCTCCAAGGGTATTAATTAATCACCACATCTCCCGGCCGATTTCTCCAGCCTGCTTCCACACCTCAACAATATTAGTCATTATAAGGACTGGCTTAAAGCGGCGAAGCAAGAATGCTTTCATCGTCCCCGTTATCTGTAGAGGACAGTGTAGGGATAAGGTGTTATTGAGCTATTAAAGCTCTGATCAAGGCAGGAGGGTAACAGCAATGGCCGAGCCTCAGTTAGAACCTCATTGGCTACAGCATTGCCATCCATTACCTAAAAGGGTATAAAATCAATCACCGACTATGTAATCAATGGTGAAATCTCAAAAAATCGGACGATCTCTAGGCCACTCCATAGTGGGCGAAAGACAGTCCTTATGTCAGCGTTGGTTCCACTCAGTGACGGGCTCCCCGACCACCGAGCAGAAACGCTCAAATTCCGAAGAAAATAATTCACCGACAAAGCCCCTCAGCGGGCTATGGCGAAGAAAACTTTCCCCGGAGACTCAAAGTGATCCCTTAAGGCAAAAACCTTAAGAGAGCAAACTCAAAAACTCTCGAAACAAGAGAACAAGTGGCGGAGAACACTTCCCCGGAGACTCAAAGTGCTCCCTTAAGGCAAAAACCTTAAGAGAGCAAACTCAAAAACTCTCGAAACTCATCACCCAAGGGGGTAACAGCAACAGCCGAACCTCAGTTAAACTTCATTGGCTCAACATTGCTATCCATTACACTCCAAGGGCATTAATGAATCAATCACCGACTATGTAAGTAAAGGTGAAATCTCAAAATATCGGACGATCTCTAGGCCACTCCATAGTGGGCAAAAGACCGTCCATATCTCAGCGTTGGTCCGTCCCACTCAGTCACAGGCTCCCCCACCACCGAGAGGAACCGCTCAAATTCCGAGGAAAATAATAATCCGACAAAGCCCCTCAGCGGGCCGTGCCGGAGAACACCTTCACCGGAGACTCCAATTGCTCTCTTATGACAAAAACCCTGAGATAGAGCGAACTCAAAAACACTCGAAACTCATCACCCAAGGGGGTAACAGTAACAGCCGAACCTCAGTTAAACTTCACCGGTACAGCATTGCAATCCATTACCCTCCAAAGGTATAAAACCAATCATCGACAATGTAAATAAAGGTGAAAGTTCAAAAAATCGGACGATCCCTAGGGCACCCCATAGTGGGCGAAAAAGACCGTCCATATCTCAGCGTTGGTTCCACACAGTGACGGGCTCCCCGACCACTGAGCAGAACCGCTAAAATTCCGAGGAAAATAATTCACTGACAAAGCCCCTCAGCAGGCCGTGCTGGAGAACACCTTTGCCGGAGACTCAAATTGCTCCCTTAAGACAAAAACCTTAAGAGAGCGAACTCAAAATCTCATCGCCCAAGGGGGTAACAGCAACAGCCGAACCTCAGTTAAACTTCATTGGTACAGCATTGCATTGTTGCCATCCATTACCTCCAAGTGCATTAATGAATCAATCACCGACTATGTAAGTAAAGGTGAAATCTCAAAAATACGGACGATCTATACGCCACTCCATAGCGGGCGAAAGACCGTCCTAATCTCAGCGTTGGTTCCACTCAGAGATGGGCTCCCCAACCACTGAGCAGAACCGCTCAAATTCCGAGGAAAATAATTCGCCGACAAAGCCCCTCAGCCAGCCTTGCTGGAGAACACCCTCCCCAGAGACTCAAAGTGCTCCCTTAAGGCAAAAACTCTAAGAGAGCGAACTCAAAAACTCATCGCCCAAGGGGGTAACAGCAACAGCCGAACCTCAGTTAAACTTCATTGGTACGGCATTGCATTGTTGCCATCCATTACCTCCAAGGGCATTAACGAATCAATCACCGACTTTGTAAGTAAAGGTGAAATCTCAAAAATACGGACGATCTCTAGGCCACTCCATACTTGGCGAAAGACCGTCCTAATCTCAGCACTGGTTCCACTCAGTGACGGGCTCCCCCACCACCGAGCGGAACCACTCATATTCCGAGGAAAATAATTCACCGTCCAAGCCCCTCAGCGGGCCGTGCTGGAGAACACTTTCCCTGGTTACTCAATTGCTCTCTTAGGGCAAAACCTAATAGAGCGAACTCATTAACCCAGGATAACAGCAACAGCCGAACCTCAGTTAAACTTCATTGGTACAGCATTGCATTGTTGCCATCCATTACCCCCAAGGGCATTAATGAATCAATCAACGACTATGTAAGTAAAGGTGAAATCTCAAAAATACGGACGATCTCTAGGCCACTCCATATAGGCGAAAGACCGTCCTAATCTCAGCGTTGGTTCCACTCAGTGACGGGCTCTCCCACCACCGAGCAGAACCGCTCAAATTCGGAAGAAAATAATTCACCGACAAAGCCCCTCAGCGGGCTGTGCCGGAGAACACCTTCCCCGGAGACTTAAAATGCTCCCTTAAGAGAACGAACTCAAAAACCCATCGCCCAAGGGGTAACAGCAACAGCCGAACCTCAGTTAAACTTCATTGGTTCAGCATTGCATTGTTGCCATCCATTACCTCCAAGTGCATTAATGAATCAATCACCGACTATGTAAGTAAAGGTGAAATCTCAAAAAATCGGACGATCTCTAGGCCACTCCATAGTGGGCGAAAGACCGTCCCTATCTCAGCGTTGGTTCCACTCAGTGACGGGCTCCCCGACCACTGGGCAGAACCGCTCAAATTCCGAGGAAAATAATTCACCGACAAAGCCCCTCAGCGGGCCGTGCCGGAGAACACCTTCCCCGGAGACTCAAAGTGCTCCCTTAGGGCAAAACCTAAGAGAGCGAACTCATTAACCCAGGATAACAGCAACAGCCGAACCTCAGTTAAACTTCATTGGTTCAGCATTGCCATCCGTTACCCTATATGGGCATCTCATATAAAATCAATCACCGTATGTGTAAGTAAAGGTGATATCTCAAAAATATCGGATCGGACGATCTCTAGGCCACTCATTCGTGGGCGAAAGACCGTTCAAATCTCAGCGTTGGTTCTACTCAGTGAAACTCGAGTACCGAGCAGAACCGCTCACATTCCGAGGAAAATAATTCACCGGCAAGTACCCCTCAGCGGGCCGTGCGGGAGAACACTTTCCCCGGAGACTCAAAGTGCTCCCTTAGGGCAAAACCTAAGTGAGCGAACTCATTAACCCAGGATAACAGCAACAGCCGAACCTCAGTTAAACTTCATTGGTTCAGCATTGCCATCCGTTACCCTATATGGGCATCTCATATAAAATCAATCACCGCATCTCACGGTCGTTTGATTCAACTTTGTCTACAATATCTACAATATCTACAATATTAAGGCTACAGCAGTAAAGAAGTGGGGAGTTCATCTTCTCCCCTCCATTATCCCTACAATATTAAGGTGTGTGTAATAATAATGTTGTAGCATTTTGATATGAAAAAATTAAAGATGTATTAGATTTTATAGAAAAATATAGAAAAAGTCTTTAGAATTTTGTAATTTTCTTTAAAATCTTTTAATAACATATAGGTTACATTATTAATTTATAAAAACCTATCAAATAAAACATACAAGAGAAATTACAAAGGATGACGTCCATTATGAAAGTTAACCTCAGTATCTCTTGTTCACCGAAAATGAACTTTTTTGTTTTTTATTTGCCATTTCACGAGTTACACAGATGAAAGAAAATAGGAACCCCCTCCTCGAAGATATGCTCGTCAAATTAAAATCATCTTAAGTAATTCTACTCTTATTAGGAAACAATAGATGACGGTAGTTGACAATCCTAATTTCGTTACTTTTCACCTATTTAAGTAATGAAAAAAACAACGAAACGTTAAAAATTTCTATCATTACGTGACAATATACACTCTAATACTAAAAAACTAACTTCTGATTACAGAAAATGAATGCAACAATGCGCAAACTTTTGACCTAAACCAAATACAAGTAATTCACTCGAAGGCAAATAATTTTAGATCTCGTATGTTGAATGATGAGTTTTTTCAGTCTCTGGTGGACGTGTTTAGGTGTAGACGATATCTGCAGATCCCTTTTTAACCTGAGACTGTTGTCACAAGGGTCTGCTCACAGAATAAGAAGAAGGACCTCGATCTTCTGCATGCATAAACAAGAAATCTTCTGGTCTGAAAAGAACTTTTTTACACACACACACATGTCTACATCTTCACTGAGAGAGGCAGTTGATTGTCTTCTCGGAGTCTTCAAAGAGAAAGTAAAAAGCTCTCTTCTCTATGAACATCACCAGTAGTGAAATCATTGACTTCTTTCATCAACAACGCAGCGAAAGAAATTAGTTCTTGAGTGAGCAAGGGAAAAACATCGCAATCCACTTTGCATCCTGCTGTCAACAATACACTAAAATTAGAGGGAAAACTTTTTTTTTCTTCAAATAGAATACATTAGAACCATGACAAAGAAATAATCAATGAACCTGAAATTGATTTTATTTTTCTTCAACCTCGTAAATATTATAGACGGAAATTAACTTCGAAAGTCCTCGTAAGGTCTAAATGTGCCCTCACTGTGTGAATGCAGAAAAATCTCTGTAAGATAGCTGATGAGCTGCAGCCAAGGAGTATAGAAGTTGAACTGCAGGATAGAGAAAAGAGCACATTTGAGGCTGTTTGGTGTAAGATAGAATCTAGCAGAACAAAATATACAACTGGGTGCTGCTATAGACCAGGTGATGGAATAGATGGTGGGGATAGTATGCATAGGCAAATAGAAGAAATGAGTGGAAGGAGGGTAATTATTATGAGTGATTTCAATTATGGTAACATTGACTGGAAAGAGGAGAAGGCACATGGGAGGAAGGAATTGGATTTTATGCGGTTATTAAGGGACAACTATCTACAGCAACATGTACTGGAAAATACCAAGGGTCAGAGAGTGCTGGACCTTGTAATTGCAACTGAGAATGTGGCTGTAACGAACATGACCATGTTGCCACCAATTGGTGAGAGTGACCATAAGGTCATGACTTGGGAGGTGGCTAAAGGAGTGGAATTTACAATTAAGACAGGGTACATGTGGAATTACCGGGCTAGTAAGTATGACAAGCTTAGGTGTGTGCTTGGCTCAGTGCCACGGCATGTAAAACTGCAAGGGCTGGATGTTGTTAGTGCATGGGAGGTGGTTAAGAACTGTTTGCAGGAGGGAATGGTTGACTGCATATCAAGAGTCTGAATAATAAATCAAGTAGGGGTTAAATGGATGAATAACACTATTAAGCTTGAGCTGCAAAAAAGAAACAATTGTGGAGGGAATTTAAGGAGAAAAGTGACCATCAGGCGCAGGAACAGTATAAAGCTCAGGCCAGGATGGTAACAAGGGTGGTAAGAAAAGCAAAAGCAGATTACGAAAGAAAATTGGCCATGCAGGCTAAAGAGAATCCCAAACAGTTTTTTCAATATGTTGCAAGTAAAAGGAAAAATTCTCATGGTAGAATGATCTTAAAAAATGCTGAGGGTAGGGAGGTAACCGAATCAGTCGATTTTGTGGAATTATTGAGCGAGCACTTTGCAAGAGTATATCATCCAGGTGGTGACTTTGCAGGAATGGAAGAACCAACAGTTTATACTGGAATTGTGATGAATGAAGTAGAGGTAACTAGTCTGTTACAAAACCTCAATGTCCATACATCTGTGGGATTGGATGGTATACCAGCTCGTGTCGTACGTGAAGCGGCTAAAGAATTGTCAGTGCCCTTGACCATTTTGTTTAATTTGAGCCTCGGGTTGGGTCAGTCCCAAGGGGGTGGAAAGAGCGGGAAATAGTTCCGCTGCACAAAGGTGGTTCCAAGGCTGCTATTGAAAATAACCGGCCAATCAGCATAACAGGAACCATTATCAAGGTCTTAGAGAAAATAGTCAAGAGGAAAATACAAGATTGGATAGAAGAAAATGGGATACTGTATCGGGGACAGCATGGTTTTGTGAAGGGTAGGTCATGCCTCAGTAACTTGCTCACATATTATAACACAGTGACGGCTGAACTGGATAAGGGTAATGGGTTTACAGTGATTCTACTGGACCTTGCTAAGGCCTTTGACAGGATACCACATGGAATTCTAATCAGTAAATTGCAGCATATGGGGATGGACATATGGTTGGTGAGATGGATAGGAGGGTGGTTGACGGAGAGATATCAGAGAGTGGTTTACTCAGGAGTAGAGTCCACAAGACGGCCTGTGACAAGTGGTGTGCCACAAGGATCTGTTCTTGGACCACTGCTGTTTAATTTGTTCGTTAATGATATAGGAAAGGATCTGAGAGGAACAGTTCATTTGTTTGAGGATGATGCGAAGTTGGGTAGGGCAATAGTGAATGCAGATGACGTCAAAATTTTGCAGGATGATTTGGATAGATTGGAGATCTGGGCTAAGGAGAATGGATGTCAATTTAATGTGGCAAAATGTAAGGTTATGCATTTTGAGGTGAAAAGATTGGCGGCAGTTTACTGCATTGGTGGAACTGTGCTCCAGGAAATTGATGAGGCACGAGATTTAGGAGTGTTGGTGGATAAGGAATTGAAATTTAGGGGACACATTGCAAAAGTGGCCAAATCAGCTCATCAAATCACTTGGTTGCTGAAGAATACGTTAACAAGCAGAGACAAGCAGGTTATTGTTCCTCTGTATCGAGCCTTGATAAGACCCCATCTCGACTACTGTGCCCAGATTTGGTCACCTAGGTTTCTTCTTGCTGGGGAGGAGGTGGAGAGGATCCAGAGGCGAGTGACCAAGATGATAGCAGGTCTGTGGAATGAACCTTATGAGAACAGGTTGAGGATTTGTGGGTTGCAAAAATTGGTTGATAGGCGGAGGAGGGGAGATATGATTGAGACATTCAAATTACTGAAGGGTTTCTATAAAATTAATTCAGAAGATATTTTTGAGAACAGGGCTGGTTGTGGGAGGACTAGGGGACATCCATGGAAACTGGGCAAAAGTGTGGTTAGTAAAGGTGTTAGAGCTGGGTTCTTTAGAGTAGTGAATGAGTGGAATGCGCTCCTTGAGTCTGTGGTGGATGCTGTGACAGTGAATGAGTTTAAGGCGAGGTATGATAGATACCGTATGAATGTCGAATAGTTGTGATAAATATGATTTGGGGCCTCCCTCGATGAGTCTAATGACTTCCTGGAGTTGCCCGTAATAATAGTAATAGTAATAATAGTAATAATAATGAATGGGCCGTTGATCTTTATACACTAAGTTAGCTTTGCATTAGTAACGCCCAACTAATAGTACGTTGGTCTATCTGTCTGTACAATGACGGTTCGTATATGCCTAGGAACAGGTTCCATAAGGTGTCGAACATCCTCCATGCGTAACTCGACCCATGTTCCCTGCAGCAACTGTGTCCGTTCAGGCTCATCCAGTGGAGGACGAGGACAGTACTTCTCATCACCGTTCTAGCATACCCTGACATATTCAATTGGATTACAGTAAGGGGAGTTTGGGAGAGGAGGGTAAGGCAATGTGACTCGTTGTCGTGTTCTTCCAACCACTCAGTAGTTGTATAAGTCCGATGACAGGGTGCGTGCTGTTGAAAGATGGCGCTGTGGTCGGTGTAGACCGCCTGCAGATATGAATGGAGATGATCGGCTAATGGGTCGCCGTATGGTTCGCCATTTAGTGCTTGTGGGATGATGACCAACGGATCTGCCATGATAAAGCTCCCCAGACCATAACACCACCTCCACTAGCTTCTTGAACCCCAACTGTGCAACCAGGGGACACGACTTCATGCTGTTTACGTCAAATGCGAACCGAGCTATCAGTATGGTGCAGCAGGAAACGGAATTCATCATACCAGACGACCTTCTTCCAACTGTCGGGAGTTCATTGGCAACGTTCCTTGGCCCATGCGAGGTGTTGCTTGCGATTCCTGGCTGTCATCGTGGGTAATACTTTGTTGATCTCCGGCTCTGGAACCATAAGCGAGGCAAGGTACTGGGCATAGTGCATGTGGAAATGGGTCGAACTCTCCAGCTGTTGTACTGGTGGGTGAGCTGTGTGACTGTTGTACGTTCCTTGCTGAGATACTAGTCGTGACACCCCAACGCTCACCTCCTGGATTAACTACGTGTGGCTAACCAATCTCAGCTCTTCTGTTCGATGTCTGTTCATGGTTAATCCAGTCCTGGTACAATAGAATTCTTCGATACGAGTTGCCTTGGTATTGCACTTCTTAAAATAATAACGGATGCTTATAAACCCTTTAAGGTTTAACCTTTTAGTGTGTTATTATTATTATTATTATTATTTTATTCACATAATCGATACACAGTCAAAACAACATATCATTTAAACACCAACTTGACTGGTGATACAAAGCAATTGAGATTCTGCCCAAGAATCTAAGAATAGTCCATTAGGTAGCGTCGTAAAATATGGAGTTTCAAGTAATGCCGTTTTTTTTTTTGTTTGTTTGTTGTAGATCATATGGGGTCACTTCGTTGATGTTTAATTGCTGTAAATAGTTGGATAGCTTCTTTGAAGTTGCATCAAGTGCACCGATAACAATTGGGATTGACTTGAGTGTTTTGAAGCCACAGCCGGACAACTTCGATTGCCAGGTCTTGATATTTCGTAATTTTTTTTCAAGTTCTTTGTTGTTAATGTTGCTATCACTGGGTTTATTATTATTATTATTATTATTATTTTATTTTATTTATTATTATTATTTTTTTTTTTACAGAATTTGAAAATGTAAATAAAAATGGATGGTTGTTTTCTAGTTTTCAAATGAAGCAAATTAGTTTTTTTTTTTTTTAACACATTAAATAATAAAATATTCATTCATAGTTTCTATTTTTCTATTTGCCTTCAACACAGTATTCGAATTAAGGTCTCTTTTGAACCAAAAAGCAATTTCACATCTTCTGGACCGGGCCAGAATGTTTCGGATTATATCCGTGTTAACAAACTTTGCCTTGCCGAAGTTCTCCGTGTCTTCGGTTCTCTCTCTCAATAAGTTTGAGTTCATCACGACTCACTAGTCTCCATCCTTTCTCGTCTAATGTAATCGCTATGCTGAAGGGAATAAATTTCCCCTAAAAACTTTATAAAGTTTTATTTACCGAATTATTTTAAACTGTCAAATGATACGCTACTGATTTTACGAGTTTGAAAAAAAAAAAAAAAAAACAATAATAATAAAATAAAATAAATAATAATAATCGACTCATGTATCCTGTATTACCATGCTATTTTCCTATTGTGTTTTTTAAGATTTAAATTTCAATACGTAAGGGGGTGTATAAATTTTGACTAATAATCCTCATTAATAAAAAGAAAATGTCCTTTATTTTCACCATGAGTTCGGTATACATACATGCATGACAGTCATGAATCTTAAAAGATCGAAGAGTCACAGCAATTTTCTAAAAAGAATTAAATATTCTTCTCTTTTTTTTTATTCAATTTAGCAGCTGCTTAAGGGATAATGGGGAAACTCCAACTTTCGTGAGTCACAAATTTGCAGGAGATCTATTTTATATCTGCGTGTACTGAAAAGGGAACTTTAGTGTGGTTAGCGGAAATAAAAACCCAAGTTTCCGAGGTAGAGGGGAACTCTGCTACCACCATTTTCTAGAGTGCTTTCAATTAAGGTCGAGTTAGTCTCAGATGATGGTAGCAGGATTCGACAAGGATCCCTTAATGGGATCCTTGTCGACGTTTCCAGTACACACCTCCCAAGCAGAGGTTATCTTTGGTTTTGTAGTGCAGCATCTTCTAATTATTTTCCGTACTTGACCTCCAGTTCTGGTAAGAAAACATGCTTCCGTACAGCGCTGACTAGGATACCACCACAATCGTTTTTCCTTTGTTGCTGTTTTGATCTCCCGTATTATCAGAGAATTTCGGTGGAAACCTAAAGAGATAAAAAGAAATCCCGATTATTCAACCGGATCCCTCAGATGGAGATTACCCATACGGAAGGACACCAGTGCAAAACAGCCGGTGCACCGTTTCCTCCCCCTCCTAATGGACAAATATCTGCCGCACTCGTATCACTCATCCTCAGGATCCAGTTATTGATAAGGATTTCTACCGATGATAGGACTTGAAAAGCTGTCTTCCGATAAGTGCCATTCTGTATGTACGTTGAACAGAATTATGCCACAATGAAAAAGAAAATGAACTTTTGTCAAAATCGTGTGATAGTTTCAATAGTACTGTAATGCTATATTCAACAGTGCATCAATACGCTTTGTTTTAACAGGGGAACTAGGCTTTGAAAATCTTCATAACTCCTAACTGCAAACCAGGATGTTTTCTTTCTTGCTTCTTCTTTTTGTTTTTTTTTTATCATAAAAAGACAAGTGACGTTTCTTGGTCAATAATTAAGAAATTTTAAACTAAACCTCAGCACACCACACGCATTTGCCAACCTCAAGTTTAAGAAAATTAGCAAATCAAATACAATATCTGATTTTTTTTCTTTTACTTGTTAAAACTAAATCACGAATTTTTATAATAAACAATGGAATCTGAAAATCATGTCAATTTCAGCAAAACATGTAAATTGCTCATCTATCAGAAATGTGTACATTTTAAACTATGTTTTCTTAAAAAGAAAATTCAATGTTTTTAAATACGTAATGCGAAATCTCAATTTTTATTCAATACACCTTTTGTTTAATTAAATAAGTTTATATAAATAATGAAAACTTATCGACCATGAGATGCGGTGATTGATTCATTCAGTCCAATACCCTTGGAGGGTAATGGATGGCAATGCTGTAGCTAATGAAGTTCTAACTGAGGCTCGGCTATTGCTGTTACCCTCCTGCCATGATCAGAGCTTTAATAGCTCAATAACACCTTATCTCTACACTGTCCTCTACAGATAACGGGGAAGATGAAAAGCATTCTTGCTTCGCCCCTTTAAGCCAGTCCTTATAAGGACTGAGCTAACGCAGACATTCGTATGCAAATGAAAATTGCTGCTTATTAGCTGTCACTATATATACGTCACTTAGTATAAGAAAATTAGTAATTTTCATTTAGTTGATTATCGATTATATAATGTCAAGTAAGTCATAAATAAATTAAATAATGTCAAGTAAGTCATAAATAAATTAAAATTTATTGGTTGCATAATGTGATTATTTTGATGAAAATAATTAAAATTTAATATACACCCCTGAAACTGAAAAATATATAGATAAAAAAAAGTAAACTATTGCTTAAACAGGAATGAAATAAATGCAGATAAACTAGACATTTTAAAAAAACAAAGTCAATGAACTAATGATCAGAGACAAAAAAGCAAATGAATAAATACTGCAAGGAACTTGAAAATTATAATAAAACTGGAGATACTAGAAACACTTTTCAACTGATCAACGATATCTGTCATCACAAAATGAAAACAGGTAGAAATATTTTAACACATGACAAGAACGGTAGACAGCTATCAGTAAATTCGAACTTGATGAAAGAATAGAGAAACTAGGGATTGATGGAATCAGAACAGAAGCTTTCAAATATGCTGGTATAACACATATTCCAATCTCCTTGCTATAGCGAATCAAGCATTAAACACTGGAATAATGCTTCAACAATAGAAAGAAGGCCTTATTGTACATATACCCGAAAAGAGCAATGTTAATAGAAGGGATAACTGCAGAGATATTATTTTGCTATCAACCGCAGTTAAAATCTACAATAGGATGATCCTAAATTCGATAGAACCTTACTTAACACCATATTTTACGAAAACCCGAGCAGGATTTCTAAAAAAAAACGATGTACAGTAGAACAGATACATTGCATCAGATGAATCATAGAAGGTTCACGTGATAAAAACTTACCACTCATTTTAACCTTTATACACTTCAAAAAAGCCTTTGACTCCATTAATAAAGAAGCAATGTTTAAAATACTCAGCTTCTATGGTCTTCCCTCAAAAATCATACAAGCAATCCCAGCACCTTATAAAGATTGCAATGCTACAGTAAATTTTAAACAGAAACATGTGAATCCTTTCTGGTGACAACAGGAGTCCTGCAAGGTGATGCACAAAACCTTGTTTGTTCTTGGTATGCTTGGACTGCATCTTCCAGACCGTCAACGCAGAAGATCTTGATTTTACCATTAGAACATCCACCATGGAAATAATCGATTTTAGCTTTGCTGACGACGTTGTACTTATTGATTCAGAACTAGCAAATGCACAAAACATCTCAGTCCACTAGAGGAACAGGCTAAACTTATTAGTCTCCAGATCAACATCCAAAAGTCCAAAGTATTCTCCATACGTTATAAAAACCTTATGCTTCATTTCAATCATAGACCGTAAGAAACAGTAAAGGACTTTCAATATCTTGGATCGTACTTTTGCTTTTATATAACTTAAAATTACTTTTAATTTGTAATAATACTTATATTTTATTGGATTTAATTTAATTTATTTAAAGCTTTTAGTTTCCAATAGTCAATAATTTTTAAAACTTAAATAAAGTTATACTTTATTTACATGCATTAATACATTTTATTCATTTATATAAATTATAGTTTTAATAACAAAATAAGAATTTAATAACTTCAAATACAACCCTGTTTTGGCTAATAATGATTTCCAAAGTATTACGATGGATTATAGATAGGTACGCCGCCATTTTTGTGATTATAAACTCATCTGGTATACTATTCGTAATAAGTTAAAAACCATAAATTGAAAATATGATAAAATAATTTAGTAATTATTTTAAGTTGATTCGTATAATATAATAATTAATATAAAATTTAACTGTAATGAAATTTAATTATTTTAATAAAATAATATAAGTTGGATTTAAAAAAAGACAAATACTTCTACACTTTTTTTTATTTCCAAAAGAAATAGGCGGCGCTTCTTCTAATTCTTCTTTTTTAGCAATAATTATCTTTTCGAAATTACTACCAACGAGGCTATACCATTAGATGTAATCGAATGATGATCTCATGGCTATAGATGATATTAAATGATGCATCGGGTGAGAGAATGGTCGATAACTTCAGCCATTTCACGATACTAAAGCGTAGCACTCGTAGCACCCCTGATAAACTATATAATAATAGTTAGCATGACATCGCATCTGGATCAAAAATTCATTAAAACTAAACTATCTGTATATAAAATTAAAGATAAAAATTCCCTAACGTCGTTTATTCCGCAAAAAAGCAGACTTAGCCCAAGTAGCCATAACTATCTTTTCGAAGACTAAGAGGCAGCTAGTCATCATCATTCAAGCATCCAAAACCCGAGTTTCCGTGAAGTAAACCTCATTTAACCAATATAGAGAGGTGTTACTTTGTATATGTCGCTTTCAAAGAAAAACTTGTTATTTAAAAAAAAAAAAAATTATATATATTTGGTTTCAACCGGTGCACTTAAAGACAGAAGGAAATTAAAAGTATATAATAAAAGAAAAATAATTAAATCTACTCTTGTCGCGTTGCCTTGTTTTAGTTTCAAGCACCATTCAATAAGTAAAAAATGTAAAAGTTTTAATTTTAGCATAGCTTTTATTATTTGCTTACTTATTATATAAAAATAATTTTATTAATAAACATGTAAAGTAATGGCAATTCGTCATGGCAACCTTGATATGGGACGTAACATCCCTTGATTTAAATAATTTTACGTCGCCGAATTGAAGCCTTTGGCTCTTCATATATTTAGTAATTTATTAGGACAACTTCTTGGCAATTCTCATAGAAGGGGTGTAAGCTCTGTTCGCTACAAACTTGGTATTATCTAGGTCTAGCTACTCACTAATGAGACCTCGATAAAAGTTGAAACCGGTCTGGGAGTGACCTTCTCTCATAATGTAGAACAGTAATACAGCTCCTAGGAGCTGGGTTTCACATTATGGGTAAATACCAAGAATAGTAATCGGAGCTTGCTCCATCCTTACTATGAGTTGCCTCAGTGTTGCACTACCAAATGGGTTATGTGTTGCACTATCAAGGTATTTGCTTACGCTTGGACTCGCCGCACTTTATATAGTTTCTATATTCGGCATGAAACGCTTTGAGTTTCTTTTTCGGCTGTGAAACAATATGGGATGTAATATCCTTTAATTTAAATAATGTAAAGTAATTTATTTATATTTATTTATATTGTGTATAATAATCTAAGTACAGATTCCGCTATGGAAATTAATTTCGCGTGTATATATATATACACGCGAAATATATATATATATATATATATATATATATATATATGTCTTATTAATCTGCATTACTTCAACCTTGGTATCTCTCCCGACTCTGGCTTCCACTGATGAGACCTCAATAAAGTTCGAAACCGGTCTGGGTAGTAGACCTTACCATTATGCATTGCATATCACACGACTAGTTTCGGCTTTTTACAGTGTTCTTCAGGTGTTTTCATAAAAGAAAAGAAAAAAACATTAAACATTGAAGGAAAAAAAAAACTGTGAACAGCACAGGAAGTCACTATACATATTTAACGTGCACGGTTGTAGTTAACGTCTTCAAAGCTGTTCCTTCGTTGGCCACATTGTTGGGTGAGTGCGTGCGTATAGCATCTCGTGAGCGCCAGTATGTGATCAAAGCAGAATGACAGTCTGGGAGGTTGTAGCTTAAATTATTATTGAAATGGACAGGGTTGAGGATGATTTCTCCACATTCTACAATTTTTCTCTCCAATTCGTCATGGCAACGGAAAATGTTGTTAGATCTATCCCAAAGGATTGTATGAGTATGGTTTTCATCATCAGAATCGGCAGAAAACAGGATATGGCTGGATAAAGCACTGGCACGTGTTCTCTTGTAAGTGATGTCCCTCCTGTGCTCCTCCATACGCAATTCAATAAACTTATCCGTCTGGCCAAAGGAATGTCGCAGTCACACCATATCGGGATATTTTAGATTATGATGACTAGGCTTTGAACGGCTCACTAGAGCGCGGATCTTAGGAAGCGGAGTGAATAAAGTTCTAATTTTATATTTTTTGAGAACCTTGGCTAATTTTATTAGGAAATTTGAAGCACTAAAAAGAGTACAAAATAACCTGAACTTCTCGAAACCCCACATCAACCATTACATCTTTGTCAGGGTAAAAAGAATGAATACGTTAACTACAACGTTTTCGCGTTAAATATGTATTGTGACTTTCCTGTACTGTTCACAGTTTTTTATCTTCAATGTTTAATGTTTTTTTCTTTTCTTTTATAAAAACACCTGAAGAAGGCTGTAAAATGCCAAAACCAGCCGTGTGATACCATTTAAAAAAAAAAAAAAAAAAAAATATATATATATATATATATATATATATATATATATATATATATATATATATATATATATATATATATATATATATATATATATATATATATATATATATATATATAAAGGTTTAATGAATACACTAGGGTCATGAATTTTTTCTTTTTTTCTTTTTTGTAGTACAATGGATGGTATATAAACGATAAAATGTTTACAATTGTTTTAATATTTTTCCGTTTTCGAAATCGTAATAGGCACCATCCAATAATATAAAGACCAAATAATAAAGAATATGCCACCACGAAGGTAGTATTGCCTACAAAGGGAATTAACGCATGAGTTATTTAATAGAGGAGGGAGAAATTCAGCTTAAAGCACCATTGGAAATGCCATTCATGTTTGGAAGGATTGGATGACATATGCGGGTTATTTATTACACCAGCTCCAGAAGAAATATGACCTTTTTCTCTTACAGCAATAACTTATGATCACTACCTGATGAATTCTCGAACAGATGATGTTGAACATAATATAAACAGTAACGTGAGATTCGATTTATTTCTAGCAATGCATAATGGCCAACGAGTACAGCTTAAACACGTAGAAAGACCGTGCTCTGAAACTTAGTTAAAGAGCACTGCTGTTAAATAGGCACACAGCACGACGTTTTTGGTAAGTTGTATTTTGAATTCAAGATTGGCATTCAACTTTAGATATAACTGTTTTCACTCGCTCATTTCTTTACTGCTGGTCTTAGATACCTCCGTAAAGCAGTCTAGAGTTGGAATCCGTCTGTGAGGTACAACAAACCTTTTTTATAAAAGCTTCTCAACACAAAATGAGTTAGCCGGTCTCGTATGGAAATAGGAGAGCTTTTAAAAGAAACAAACATCAGAGAACAGACTCACTTAACGCAAGTACAACATGTCTATTAGCCACAAAATGGTCTGGAGCGTCTTGATAATTTCACGCCAAACAACTTCGTAGCACAGCTGAAATCCCTGCGACATTTGCTACTGAACTGCCAAGTCAAAAGCAAACCAATACTTGCAGCGCATTCAAACATTGAGATTTCTTCTTTTACGGAATTAATTTGATGACCTTTGACCCATCAATTGAGCGACTGCTTACCCTCGCTCTATAAAGAATAACTCCTGCATAGTGCAATAAATTAAATTTCGTAATAATTTTCTGGATGCAATCTAGAATTTTGAACATTACTGTAACTTCAGTTTCTCAATTCTATTCGCCTCCTTTACTGCACTGGAATATTTCAGGAATTGAGTATTAGCAATTTTTTTATATTCTAATAATATGTGGACGATCATTTATTAAATAGTCATCGAGATTGATTTTTTTTTCTTTTCGTAAAGAGAGAGAGAGGGGGGGGGGGGGAAACCGGAGACCACTGCAGTGACATCTTCCGAACGCAAAGCAAAATATTTTATGACGTCCATGCGCAATCCACTGATCTTTATGCATAGCTTACGGGCATGGACCTCTGAGGCGAATATAGGTAGAGGGAAAAAGTCAGTTTATGACGGATTCTTAAGTTAATCTTTTTTGTTTCGTTTCATCAATCACCCAAGTATATTTAAAATGTCTTAATACTTTGATTTGAAATTTGAATGTTACGAAATAGTAGCAATGTCATTTGGTCTTGAAAAGCATTAAAAATAACTGAAAAGAGAAAATATTATCACTGAAGTCATTTAGATTATCACATCACACAACAAAGAAAAATAATAATTGGACACAGCAGAAAAAAGGAACTTAGATACCATTCACGAGTAAGACTTGAAATTTTTTTTTATTGTTAACATTATTAACATATTTTCATTATACTATTCAACTGTAATATTATTATATAAATTATTTGAAGGTGCATGGTGTATATTTACTATTTTTAAAAAGAATATTAAATATTTAAAAAATAATGTTTTATTTTAAAAACTAAATTTAGTTGCATTATTATTTTTATAAAAATAAAGGAAAATACTTTGATTATCTGTGTAAAAGTAGTTAGCACCCAGGCACATCTGACTAAAACATCAAACATTGAAACAAAACTACTTGTATATGAAAAAAGAATAAAACAATTCTTTAACGTATTCTTTAAAAATTTATTTTTAAAATTTCGATAGTTGACCTAAATTATAAATAAATCAAAACATTTCACCAGTCGACAAATGCAGTCATCGCGTGGCCTAAATCCCAAGATATATTATTTGTCTGCAGTACACTATGGACCGCTTGGCAGACCTGATGTACTGGATATAGCCATTTTCAGGAACACCTCGCACCAATTCCAGTTACAGGTAGTTAATGATCTCAGCTCCGACCACAACCCAGTAGTACTAAACCTAGGCGGGGAAACAAAAATCATCCCCAGGCAGTCCTGCACAAATTTCAAAAAGCTCAACGCTATTCTCTGTAATCTCAGAGGACCCGTCCCAAACATCTCCTCACCTAATGAAATAGACACAGCGATCAGAAAACTGCAAAACACAATCCAAGCTGGCCTAGCACCAGCCTCCACTTACCGCTCCAGCTCAAGCCAACTTGCTCCCAGAAGAGATTCTACAGCTCATCCGCAGTAAAAACAGGATCAGACGCCGTTACCATACAACACTACCCCCCCCCCCAGGACAGACGAGCTAAACAGGGCAACAAATTAAGATCTCTGCATGATCTTAAACGCACCATGGTATGTCAGAAATGTCCAACTCCACCGCGATACAAATATCCCCTACATCTACTCTTTCCTGCAGTCTTCAGCAGTGAAGTTCTTCTCGGCATCCTCTTCACATCCAAAGAAATTAGTGCAACAAGCAGCAAATTAGGATGAAACAGACTTCTCAAAATATAGGAGACCAAATGGCCATCCTACTTCCAAATGAAGATCTTTAAATCGTACCCACTCAGACAGAGCACTTAGCTCATAAACTTTTCCTCACACAGCAACCTTATCAGATAGCAGGGATTATAAAAGCATTTTGCTTCACCCTTATAGTCAGCAACGTCTTGCGTCTTGCGTCAAGACAGCTTGGTGTGGTTGGTTTAAAATCGACCGTGAAATGCGGTGATTAATACCCTTAGAGGGTAATGGATGGCAATGCTGTACCAATGAAGTTTAACTGAGGTTCGGCTGTTGCTGATACTCCCTAGGGACGCAGAGATTCGAGAGTTTGAGTTCGCTCTCTTAAGGTTTTTGCCTTAAGGGAGCAATTTGAGTCTCCGAGGAAAGTGTTTTCCGGAACAGCCCGGTGAGGGGCTTTGTCGGTGAATGCTTTTCTTCGGAATCAGAGCGGTTCTGCTCGGTGGTGGGGGAGCCCGTCACTGAGTGGAACCAACGCTGAGATATGGACGGTCTTTCGCCCACTATGGAGTGGCCTAGAGATCGTCCGATTTTTTGAGTTCACCTTTACTTAAACATCGGTACCCTTGGAGGGTAATGGATGGCAATGCTGTAGCCAGTGAAGTTCTAACTGAGGTTCGGCTATTGCTGTTGCCCTCCTGCCATGATCAGAGCTTTAATAGCTCAATAACACTTATCCCTACGCTGTCCTCTACAGATAACGGGGAAGATGAAAAGCATTCTTGCTTCGCCCCTTTAAGCCAGTCCTTATAAGGACAAGGTAGCTTCGGCATGGTGCTTGTTAATGAAAAGTAACAAGAGTTGAGATTTTTTGTAGTTCCATTTACATTTACAACGCATTTCATTGTAGATAAATATTTCTACAAGTGTATAAAAATATTATTAAAGGAAGTACAGTAATCCCTCGATTAATGCGCCTGCTTTAAAGAACGCATTAGACGCACTAATCGAGGGATTGGTGTAATCAGTTTAGGATTTTATTTCTTTCGTTCCTAATTTTACTCTTCAAGTTCTTATTGTGTTGCGTATGTTTGGAATACAACATTTTGATCATCATATTTTTGTTATTAAACTTAATGATTCAATACCAAAATATAGAGGCAAAATGGTTTTAATTTGGGAAGTTAAGTTAGATTTCATGAGAATATTAAAGATTCGTCATTATTTTATAGCAAAAATAAAATTCCACTTGAAATTTGACCACGAAGTTTATGCAAATATCACAATTGGCATCGGAGTTGTGTTACTGTTTTGAGCAGCAAGCCAATGCGACTCCTATGGGGAAGGTTATATTTTTAAATAAATCTCTGGTAAAATTCGAAATCTTTGAAGTATTAGGTGTTCCCGATGAAACTGCAGAAATACTGACAAACCATTTAATGCCAGTTATGAAAACTCATAATATAACAAAACAATTATTGGATTTTGTGGAGATAACTGCAATACGAATTTCGGGTTGTAAAACGGAGAGGGGGAAAACAATATTTATAGTTGATTGAAGAAGGAACTAGGAAGAAATATTGTTGGTATTGATTGCAGTGCTCACATCGTTCACAACTGTCTTCAAACTGCAGTTGAAGTTCTACCTATTGAAATAGAAGCTTTGGTAGTCAAAATTTATAAATATTTCCACATTTATACGGTTCGAGTCACTCAACTAAAAGCTTTCTGTGAATTTGTAGATGTGGAGTATAAAAAGGTTCTTCAACATGGCAACACACGTTTTCTTTCGCTGCTTCCAGCTATTGACAGAATACTTGAAATCTATGAGGGACTGAAACCATATTTTATTTCACAAGAACATTAGTAGTAGTGCGGCCACTAGTGAGCAGATCAAGATCAAGATAAGATAAGGAATCGTGACGTGATTGGTTGGTGACGTCATTGTGTGCATGGCTTCATGGGTCTGAAATGTTTGGAATTTCCCTGTGGGCATATGTGTCACTGGCTTCAGCTCTTGTGTTTTGGTTCGCGTATGGGATTATGGGTGATGGTAGAGATAAGGATTCGTGTTGTGATTGGTGGTGCACTAGTGACCAGATGAAGATCAAGATAAGATAAGGAATCGTGACGTGAATGTTTGTTATTATGAGATGTAGATAAGTGACGTCATTTGTTATTTCCCCCCACCCCCCCCCCCCCCCACCCCCCCCCCCCCCCACCCCCCCCCCCCCCCACCCCCCCCCCCCCCCACCCCCCCCCCCCCCCACCCCCCCCCCCCCCCACCCCCCCCCCCCCCCACCCCCCCCCCCCCCCACCCCCCCCCCCCCCCACCCCCCCCCCCCCCCACCCCCCCCCCCCCCCACCCCCCCCCCCCCCCACCCCCCCCCCCCCCCACCCCCCCCCCCCCCCACCCCCCCCCCCCCCCACCCCCCCCCCCCCCCACCCCCCCCCCCCCCCACCCCCCCCCCCCCCCACCCCCCCCCCCCCCCACCCCCCCCCCCCCCCACCCCCCCCCCCCCCCACCCCCCCCCCCCCCCACCCCCCCCCCCCCCCACCCCCCCCCCCCCCCACCCCCCCCCCCCCCCACCCCCCCCCCCCCCCACCCCCCCCCCCCCCCACCCCCCCCCCCCCCCACCCCCCCCCCCCCCCACCCCCCCCCCCCCCCACCCCCCCCCCCCAAATGACATCACTTATCTACATCTCATAACAACAAACATTCACGTCACGATTCCTTATCTTATCTTGATCTTGATCTTGTTTAAAGTGTCCCACCAATCACGACATGATTCCTTATCCACAAATATCATCCTTTCCATTCAAAACAACAACGTCACTTATTTACAAATAACAAATGACGACATTTATTTACAAATAACAAATGACGTCACTTATCTACATCTCATAACAACAAACATTCACGTCACGATTCCTTATCTTATCTTGATCTTCATCTGGTCACTAGTGCACCACCAATCACAACACGAATCCTTATCTCTACCATCACCCATAATCCCATACGCGAACCAAAACACAAGAGCTGAAGCCAGTGACACATATGCCCACAGGGAAATTCCAAACATTTCAGACCCATGAAGCCATGCACACAATGACGTCACCAACCAATCACGTCACGATTCCTTATCTTATCTTGATCTTGATCTGGTCACTAGTGGCCGCACTACTACTAACATTGTCCGGTGATGATAAAACAGTTCTTTGATAATGATTGTGGTGAAATGTATTTGTAGTTTGTGCCCGGGCAACTCAAATTGTTTAATAAATCTATCTTGATTATAAAAAGTACAAAAGCGAGTGCAACAGATCTTAAGGAAAGGCGTGATAATAAATTTATACCTCAAGAAGCAAAAAAGGCTTTTTAGAATACTGGAAAATAATGGAAGTATTAATATTAATACAATACTACAAGAGTTTACAAAGTTTTATGACCGATGTCTTTTTTTACATTGAGCTTTGGGAAAACAGTTTCGGTGGAGCCGAATCTTTTACTTGGATAAACAACAATGAATTGACTCGGTCGGAAATTGAAGCTTCAGGTGAAGAAATTAATGAAACTCTTGCAAATAATGTAATAAACATGGATGACCTGTTTGATGAAGTGGTGATTGCCAACGTTTTTTGGTCGGCAAACTATGACATTTTGAAAAATACAAGTTGCGAAGAAAAATGGATACAACTATTCCGTCATTTCAAAGAAAAGAACATTCATTGCCCAATCTTGTCCAAATTATAGAATACATTTTCAGCCTGCCAGACACATTTTCACTTGTTGAAAGGATATTCTCAATAATGAATAACAAATGGTGTGAAGAAAGAGGTAGAATGGCTGAATCAACAGTAAAAGTTGTATTACGTTGCAAACTTAATAGTGAACTACAGGGTGTTCGGGATAAATTTGACATATTTATAATTAATTATATTTTTCCGTAAGTTACATGTATTAACACACACTTCTCTTCATTTAAAAGTTTGGACCCTTCTTCATTCATATACAAGATGTCAGAAAGGATGGATAGCTGGAACCCACCTGAATCATGGAAGAGAATAACTTGTATCATGATGATTCGTGCCCGCCATCAAAATAAGGATATTACGACTGCTGCCCAATGCTCCCTGAATACAGTAAAAAACAATCAGGCATGAACTAGAGACTTGCAATGGTGACTACGAGGATGTAGCAAGAAGAAAGATCCCTAGCAGACGATCTGATTGCGCTCGTACAGCAGAATTCCTCGCAAATCTGCAGGAACAGGTGTTGAAGAACCCTGGCATTGGAATTCGGGCTTTGTTCGTGGAGTTGCTAACTGTAGTCAAGCCCTGGATAACAAGGGTAGCCAATGGTAGGCCGTATGTATGGCAGCAGGATTCGGCCCCTTGCCACACCTCTGGGAAAAGTCAAAAATGGTTGTCTGAAAATTTCTACGACTTCACCAGTCCAAATGTTTGGCCTCCAAACTCCCCAGACCTTAACCCCATGGATTATTTTGTATGGGGCGCAGTTGAAAAAGACACCAATCGCACTTCCAGTAATACAAAAGCCCAGTTAATGGACAAAATTAAAACAGTCTTTGCGGCCCTTCCCAGGGAGACTGTAGCATCAGCTTGTTCGAGGTTCCGAAGCAGAATTGAAGCTGTGATCGATGCTAATGGTGGTTATTTTGAGTAAATCTTGTTGATAGTATTGTAATTAACTCTGCCTGTAATGTTTTTTTGTCAATTCATTAAATTTAATAGATACAAAGAAGATTTTCTTTTTCCTTACGAAACTGTCAAATTTATCCCGAACACCCTGTAAATTGTAGTGAATTTTTCAACGCGATTAAAAATAACGAAGAATTTTTAAAGAAAGTTCACGCTAGTGATAAATATTAATAACTTTTTAATAATAAGTTATGTTCAGTTAAGAGTAATTAAAAATTATTACTACGAAATGTTGTTTTTTGTTAACCGCTCCGTATATTTAGCCTTTTGAATCATAAGTACTTAGCGTAGAAGGCGTACTTTCTGTTTTAAGCAAACTCTCAAAAATGTCCCGGTTTGATAAAAAAATTTCATGATAAGTCTAGCTAAAAACTATGCGCATACGAATCTTCTATATGTATTGTCATAAACTGTGATGCAATTGAAAATTATTTACTTCCGATTCATTGGTTCTGGTTTAGTTTGTAACTTACTGACTTTCCTTCGTAATAAAGAAAACAATCGTACACACGAAATATATCACAGTAGCCATTCGGCTAACCGCCTTAACCTAATAAATTAACACGTTCATTGCCAATCACGCGATATCGCGCGATGCGAGAGAACCAAACGGCCGATCACGCGTTATCGCGTGGACGTCGTTAACTAAATAAAAAAGTAAAAAAAAAAAATTGACCACCACACGAAATTCCAATTTTCAGTTTGGCAATGAAAGTGTTAACTTTATGAAAACCAACAGCCAGTTGTAAAGGCAGCATTAAAACTTATTACATATAATTGTTTACAATACTTCATCCCTTCTAATTTATTTTAAAAACACCTTAGATATTAGCATGTCTGTCTGAGGAAATACTAATATTAATCTGCCAATACACAGCGAATTAAAAAATTGTGAAATTTACCTCTTCATAAGGATTGTATATATATATATATTTTGTGAGTTCAACAAAGCTTCATCATTGGCCTGTAAAGTAAGATAGGCTGAGAGTCAGCAGATAGTAGGAGAGGAAATAAAGATAGAGTGCATTTTGGTAGAGTAGGTAAAAGAGGCCCCAGCTGACCTGTTTTAGCTGTTTGCCCCCCCCCAGGGCGATTCTAAAACGGTCGTTGATTTTTCACTTTTAAAAAAAGGAAACATGTAACAAAACAAAGAGAGAATAAATCTGGAGAAGGAACGGAAAGGTAAACTTAGAGGTGGGGGAAGGATCTGGCCCGAGTGATGCAGCTCACAAGGAACTGCACCGCCTCGCTGTAAGCCTTCGCTGCTCGGGTTCTCAGGTCCTCCCCCACCTGTGGGAGCTAAAAACCAGTGAAGCTGACTACAGAAATCCACAAGGTGGTTACTGTTCCTTTCTTTTGTTGTGGGCTGTTATGATTCTTTTGGCCACCTCACTTCCCTTGGCCATGTCTAGTTTGCAGAGAGCTATGTAGAACGCCGAAGCTGCCTCCTCGTCTATATTCAGGGCTACCTCTACTTGCTCAGGGGTGATTTTGCTGATGTCATCAACGAAGAGGTCACCCCATTTTGCACTGACGATGTCGGGTCCATATTTCCCTGTGAGGAGGAGTTCAGGTTCTCATACTTTATCTATTGCCTCTTTAAACTTTTCTGCCACCCCGGGCATACCTCTAAGAAGTGGTTTTAGAGTCTCTCCTGCTTTTGCATGAGGGACTTCTGGGTGTTCGGTTTCAGATACTTTTGCTGTTTTGAGATTTGTCAGCTCTTCTTCCTGCGGACTCAGTGGCCGTTTGGAAGTTTTGGTGTTCGTCTCCATCTCTACTTCAGCTTCTTCTACTGTATCTGAATTGGCGATGTCTATATTGGCAGTGGTAGCTCCGCTTTCGTCCGTGGGAGTTACCATGATGGTTTCCGCATTGTCAGTCTCTTCTGTTGGGATCGTATTGCTGGTCTCTGCAATTCTGGTAGGTTTCCCTCCCTTACGGGACCTTTTCGTTGTCTTAGACATGGCGGCATGATCAGGAGTGGCCTCAAGAGGCGGAAACTCTTCCTGTGTTGTGACCTTTTCGTTACTTGGTTTTGTTGCTGATGTGATCGCACCACCCATCCTCTCTGCGAGGGTTCTGGATGGGCAGTGTCGACTATGTGGTCAGTGACCCCACATTTCAAACAAGCTGCCTCACATTTTTCTTGGTTGTGGCCAATTTTTAGGCAGTTCTTGAATTTTATGCGAGGGCAGTCTGCCCCAAGATGATTGAAGGCGCCACATCTAAACCATTGCTTTTTGACGCCTGGGTAATTTACCATTACCCGGGCAGATCCTATGAGGACAGTTAGGAACTTCGGTCCTCATTTCAATAAAGATGGTTACCTCCCCTGACTTCCACTCAGGATTATCTGCGTCATTGTGAACCTGGATTTCCCGTACAACTCCCCACTTAGAGAATATGCTATGAATTATATTGTTGTTCTCTGCATATTCTAGGGGAAATCGTGGTATCTTAAGGGTTCACAGGATGCTCCCAACCATGAAGGGAGATACGTTTACTTTACCACAGTCAAACCCTTGGAGAAGCTTTTCTCTGGTCTCCATATTTTTGGTCACTACCTGGTATCTTCCACCCCCGTAAGGGGTAAATCCAAAAATGTTCTCTGCGCCAACGCAGTCTATAATTGCTTTTGCCATCGCCCTTGCCGGTATTGTGGCGTCAACCTCAATTCCGAGGGTACGCACACGTGGCAGAATGGAGGGCATGATCAGATGGGGGGGGGCTAACTATTCCCACCACCAAGTGTTTGATATTTCCCCAGTCCGGGGTTTAGGAAGTTCTGTAAATTTCCGGTTAAATATCGTGAAACCCGATGGGATTCGTACCGATATTAACGGTTAAGAACAGAACTATACACTTGACCTAAGCCAAAAGGCCGAGAAGCCTTAAACTATAAATAAGCATAAAATTCTATTGATATTAATATCCAGTCGGGATGTCGCGGTCAAGATACTCAGTATTGTATGGAAATGATTCTGTGAAGAATGATCTTCGGAAGTATTAATATTAATCCGCAAATACACATCGAATTAAAACATTGTTAACGCAGGACCCAGGGCATATATGGTGCAGAGGGTGAAGCTTGACGCTTTTCATATTCCCTGTTGTCTGTTTCGGGAGCAGCGATGGGAGAGATTTGTGAGCTATTTTAGCTCACCCTGAGTGGGCAGAAGTGGTTATTCGTCGTTGGGTGTTAGGATGGTTTTCGGTCTTTTATGTTTCCAGTGGTCATTACCGTCATAGTTTCCGGCTTGTTGTATCAGTTGGTTTGGATGGATTAATGTCTTCATAAAGAATTTTTCTGCTATGGAGCGTAGTAGTGGAGAGATGTAGGGGATATTTATGTCCCGGTGGATCTGGGCGTTCCTGATGAACCACGGGGCGCCCAGAATCATTCGCAGGCATTTGTTCTGTAGTCTTTGTAGCTTGAGGATGTTTGTCTTGGAGGTATGGCTCCAGGCTGGGGAGGCGTATATGACTGTGGGACGGATCACTGTCTTGTACAGTAGTATTTTATTTGTTGAGCTTAGTTTGCTGTGTCTGTTGATCAAGGGGTATAGCTGGGCGATAACTTTTGAAGCTTTGATGTATCTGCTCTTGATGTGGCTGTTGAAGCATAATCGCTTATCGAGAAGTATTCCTAGGTATTTTGCTTCAGTTTTCCAAGGAATTTTAGAGTTGAACAGGGTGATGTCTCCTTTGGGGGATGCTCGTCTTCTTGTGAAGAGTATCGTTGTACTTTTCTGGGGGTTTAATTGTAGTCGTCAGTCTTTAAACCATTTTTCTAGATTCAGGATGGTGTCTTGTAGTTTTTTGGTGACGAGAAGTGGTTGACGAGATCTGGCTAGAATAGCCGTGTCATCAGCATAAAGGGCGATGGTGGATGTGAGAGGATTTTGAGGGATGTCTGCCATATAGATGTTGAACAGGATCGAGGCTAGCAGTGATCCTCGAGGAACTCCAGCGAGGATTTTCCGTTGGGTTGAGACTGTTTCATTGATTTTGACTTGCATCCTCCTGTTGGAGAGGTATGATTTGATCAGGTGTATCATGTTTAGTGGAAGGTTAGCGATGATAAGTTTGTAGAGGAGGCCTTGGTGCCAGATCTTATCGAAGGCCTTTGAGATGTCTAGGAAGACAGCTCCAGTGTGTTGATTCCAATTGAATCCTGTGGTGATGTATTCTACCAGTCTATGGATTTGATGGGTGGTGCTGTGATTTTGACGGAAGCCGAATTGTTCTTCTGGAATGCTATTTAATTGGTTGACATGATCTTGGAGTCTGATGAGGATGATTTTCTCAGCTATTTTCCCTAAATTGGATAGCAGGCTGATGGGACGGTAATTTTCAGGTAGGTGTGGGTCTTTGCTTGGTTTGTGAATTGGGATGATGTCAGCTATTTTCCATGACTGGGGGAAGTGCTGCCATTTGAGGATGGAGTTTATGATGTTTGCCAGATGTGCTATGGCTTTGCGTGGTAGTGCCTTGATGACTTGGTTAGTGATGCCATCCGGACCTGGGGCTTTTTTGATCTTGAGATGGTTGATGATGCCGATTATTTCGGTAGGTGAGGTAGGCATTATAGAAAACATTTTTAAACTACCTCTTCATAGGAATTGTAGTATTTTGATATTATATATTTAAAGGTATATTAAATTTTTATAAAACAAACTTTAAAAAATTCGACAATATGTAAATATTTTAACCATAGAATAGCATATATTATTTAACTTATTATATAAAAATAATTTTATTATTAAACATGTAAAGTAATTTATTTACATTGTGTCTAATAATCTAAGTATATCTTCCGTCATGGAAGTGAACTTCGTGTATAAATATATATAAAAAATAACTGCATATTTTTCTTATTTTTTTCTACCCACTGGAGGGTGAAGGTCTCTCCCATTGCGAGAGGTTTGAGGTCTGCTGCTCCCATGGTGATCGACTTATATGGCACTATATAGCCGAATTATAAAATAGACGAAAATAGTTAATTTATTTCTAAAGAAACTACTAGTTTCGCCTTTCTACATGACTTCATCGATCATAATACTTGAAGAGAGAGAGAGAGTTATATAAACTGTTATATAAACGATAAAATCTTTATAAATCTTTTCATATATTCCCATTTTCGAAATCGTAATAGGGACCATCGAATAATATAAAGACCAAATAACAAAGAATATGCAACCAAGCCGGTGTTATTGTCTACAAAGATGAATTAACGCCTGAACTATCCAATAGGGAAGGGTGAAATTCAGCATAAAAGCACCATTCGAAATGACAATCATGTTTAGAAAGATCCGATGATTTTTATGTGCGTTATTCTTTACACCAACTCCAGAATAAATATGACCTGGTTGTGCCTCTTACGGCTGAAAGTTGAAAAGACCAATAACTTAAACAGTTTAAGAAGGAAAGAGAAAATATTATCATTAAAATCATTTAGATTTTCACAAAATGAATGAAAATAATAATTGGACACAGCAGAAAAAGAGTAACTTAGATTCCATTCACGATTAACAGTTGTAATTTTTTTTTTTTTGCCATTAACATCAATTATATAACACATTCGCATTGTGCTATTCAACTGTAATATTATCATATAAATTATTTAAAGGTGTGTGGTGTATATTTAATATTTTAAAAAGAATTTTAAATATTTTTTTAAAAAAATAATTTTTTGAAAATAAAATAATTGTATTATTATTTTTATAAAAACAATATAAAATACTTTCATAAACTGTGTAAAAATGGTTATCATCAAGTAACATAACACATCAAACATTGAAACAAAACTACTTGTATATAAAAGAAAAAAAATCTTTAACGAATTCTTTAAAAATTCGTTTTTATTTTTACACTTTTTTTGAAGACTAGTAAACATCTTCAAGCATTTATTGATAGCTAACCTAAACTATAAATAAATCAAAACATTTCAACAATGACAAATGCAGTCATCGCTTGCCTAAATCCCAAGATATATTATTTGTGTCAGTACTCTGAGATGTACGGCTGATTTTTCACAAAAAAAAAAATAATAATAAATAAATAAATAAACACTGAGTAGATCATTATAACATAATTCTTAACGTCTTTTCGTTTCTCTCAGCAGAATAACCGACGTTAGAGAATTCACTTCATATATAATCGGTCAGTCAGTTTGCATCCTAACCATCACCCGTAGGCTCACAAGTGCCCATAATTTTAAGACATCGAGACGAGAGTATGGCTGGTCATTAATTCCTGTTGTTGTCTGAGACGGAGTGAGTCTCCGAATGAATAGATTTCTGTCACGTTTCCTCCAATGAGCATTGACTGTGGTAATGTCTTTGAATACGGCGCATCGATCCTTTGCTAGTATATGATGGGAGTCACGAGTACAAGGTTCCGAGAAGAATAAGTGGAAATAAACGAATTTAAAATACTGAGTCTCTCGTGGCGACAAATATCTCACAGTGTTGAAGTTACGAAGCCAAGAGTCGATATCGTAAATTCTGTTTAATTTTTTTTTTTTTTATCCCTCAGTTTAGCCTTGAAAACAAATCTAACTTTGAATAATATGGCCTCCTATACCGGAAAAAATTGGACACCACTGGTTTAGAGTTTGCATCAACATTAATTCAACGGTCTGTACAGTTTGCATTTCCCCCCCCCCCCCATTTTATATTCTTTCTTGATGGCCATGATAGATGTAACAGTCGCCAACACCGGTCATGAATCTTGTAAGAAGTTTTACAAAGGCCAAAATTATGACACCGGTACAGACAATAACATGATAAACAAGATTCCAATCTTCAATTTGTTATTTTCCGAGAAAATGTGTATTGGTGAAGATATCATCGTCTTTTTTAGCACACTTCATTTGAAGTGTCCTCAGTTGTTCCCAGCCAGAGTGTTGAGTCACTTTCGATTGTGGCATCGATGTCTCTAAGAAAAATTACTTTGTCCTCTTCTCTTGAGATGTTACACCAGGACAGTGTTCAGTTGGGCATAAAAGCAGATTTGCTGTCATCTGCCACATCCACAGTTGGGAAAAGTAGTCACTGATAATAGTAACCTGCTTATTTTTCTAAATGCTCGTGAGGTCGCAACACACTGATTTATTTCTGCTGGTGTTTCAAATATAAGACTGACAAGTTAATTTTTAATAGCAAAACCAACCCATGAATCCGTTTTCTTCCTCTTCGTCTGCTTAAGATGTATTGTCCTTTCTGGTCGTTTAGCTGTCCATCTGCAAGACAGCTATATAGATGTTAAGTCGCTCCAGTTTAGTTGCAACAAGAGGAGTTCGTTTTTCGCTTTGGTCAATTGTACACGACATGCCAAGTCGAAAAATAACTGCCTGTTTGCATTTGGTGAATGGTGATTCCCATTATACGCCGTTATCCAATCAGAATTTAACAGAGTTGACTAGTTTTAGTAAAGAAGATCATGAAAAAGGTTGTACTCACTGGTGCAGCTACAGAAATAGTTGTGTGCCTCAATCCTTGATGATTGAATTAAACGCCTGTGATCTATAATATATACCGATGTGTAACATGGAATTTTCCAGATTCATGATATTTTACCCGTAGATCGTTAGCTATCTCCGGAGAACTTGTGAGGAATAAAGGTAGTCTCTATTTCAAAGATTTGTGCGTGATTTCGACGAATTTCTTATAGGACTTATTATCGACTAGAAATGAAACAATTGGAAATTGTATAGCAACCAGCATCACCTGTTTCATAGTTGATTTTCTCCTTTCAAAATTAAAAGCATTATACGTTCTTCTAAAACGCAACTCAATTGCGTTTCATAATATAGTTGTAGTATTTTGATATAAAATATTTAGAGATATATTAAATTTTATAGAAGAAAACATAAAAACATCTTTATAATTTAGAGATTTCTTTAAAATCTTTAAATAACATATAGCTTACATTATTATTTTATATATTTATTTATATATAAATAATTTATTAGCTAGCTATAAACGTGTATTTTTCATTGTGTACAATAGTCTATTAAACAAAACATACGAGGAAAGTTACAAACTATCACGCATTACGCAAGTTAACCTCGCAAACTTTTGTTCACTAAAAGTGAACTTTTTTGTTTTTTATAGCCGTTTCACGAGTTACACAGATGAAAGAAAGTAGGATTTTTCCCCTTCTCGAAGATATGTGTTTTATGCTCCGCAAATTAAAAATATCTTAAGTAATTCTACTCCTATTAGGAAACACTAGATGGCGGTAGTTTACAATCCTAATTTCGTTACTTTTCACCTATTTAGGTAACGAAAAAAACAATCAAACGTTAAAGCTGTCTAATTAACGTGACAATATACACTCTAATATTAAAAAACTAACTTCCAATTGCAGAATAGGAATGCAAATTTTTGCCTTAACCGAATACCAGTGATTCACTCGAAGGCAAATAATTTTAGATCCCATATGTTGAATGATGAGTTTTTTTCACTCTGATGAACGGGTTTACTTGTAGAGGATATCTGTAGGGCCATTTTAACCGGAGAATGTTGTCCCAACAACATCTCAGCAATATTTTTAAACTTGTGATTCCAACATCAACCTGAACAGAACAGGATGAACTAGGGTTCAGATTTAGGACATGCCAAACACGGGGCTAGTCATTTTTGGAACATACTTATTTGGGTTTCTGAGTGTCGGTTATTTTTCTGTTCTTCCCGGGACTCGAGACGTTTTTTCAAAGTTCGAGGACGATCAAATTTCTCTCATAAAAATTATAATTTAGAGTGTGATCGTTATATATTGTGTAATATATATTTTTATAAAATGCACCAATATCTGCTAAATAAACAGCATGATTAACACACAGTAAATTTTTAAAGCAGCTT
The DNA here is from genome assembly GCF_054136105.1 of Typopeltis vanoorti. Classification (NCBI taxonomy): domain Eukaryota; kingdom Metazoa; phylum Arthropoda; class Arachnida; order Uropygi; family Thelyphonidae; genus Typopeltis; species Typopeltis vanoorti. The sequence goes on from NC_143554.1 coordinate 115,782,580, forward strand.
CCATATCCAAATTTCCGCACATACGCTATGTGTCGTTATTGCCATAATATGTATTTTTCTCAAATTATTCAAATTCTTGCATTCAAAACCATATTTTGAATACCAGTTTACGAATATTTTTGCGGGTACACAAAGTAAATCGTAAGTTAAAAAAAAATAGCGTCATCTGAATGAATAACAATAATATTGGACCATAGTAAATTTCAGATATAATTAATTCTTTAAATTTCAGTATTTGCTCTTTCTTCATCATCATCATCATCTTATTATTATTATTATTATTATTATTATTATTATTATTATTATTATTATTCGACGGGCAACTCTATTATGGAGTCAGAAGATTCATTGATCTGTTCGTCTCAGGAAATTGCAATTCGCCTCCAATTCACGAGTTTACTCACAGAAGAAAATACTTCAAACTTTATTCCCACACTAGCCACCCCTCTTTAAACTCATTCACTGACGAATAACTCACAACCGCCGCTGGCAATCCATTCGCTGGCCTCCGAGCCAAAACGCCTAATCTTCACACACCTGCTAACATTACTCTTATACAATTTCTAAGGCTGACCCTTCTTTCTCACTCTCCTGCTATACACTAAAAAAGTCTTCATTATCAATCCTATAAAATCCCTTTAATCCCTTATATGCTTCCCCTTTTTCGCTTATCTGCTGGGTTTTGAATCCAACACGCCATCAATCTTTTCTTACAGGCAGAATTGTTTTTTATGTTATTCCCATCCACGAAAGTTTATTTGCAGACCTATAATACATTTTATACCGTGGATGAGCTAAGGATATTTTTCCATCTTTACATATATATATATATATATATATATATATTTATTTATTTATTTATTTATTTATATTTATAAAGTATTTCTAATTAATTTTGTTTTACATTCTTAGGCCTACTGCAATCTTTGTCACTCGCCTCTGGATCTTCTCTACCACTTCAGTCCCTCAACGAACTCTGAAGTGCCACCAATACTGCATTAACCAAACTCAATTGCATGAAATCTCATCTTTACAACCCTGCGCTGTCTAAACGCATCATCCATAGAGAAGTAATAGGAAGAAAAAACAGGAATCATACACTAAAATCACAACTAATGCTAAATAAATCATCCAAAGAGCAAAAAATGAACCATCGTTGGTATACGGGAAAATCTGGGCAATTCATGCTACATCCTTCCCAGAGGATGGGAATGAAAATCTCCAGGTTCAAAAATCATTAGATAACGAGAAGAAAGAAGACAATAGGTCCTCCAACAGACGCAGAGAGAGAGAGAGAGAGAGAGAGAGAAGAAGCTAATAGTTGAGTTGCTTCACAGTTTATTGAACAAATAAGAAGACTTCTAACTCCTGCTATCCACAATGCAAAATTTCTCCAGTTTTATTAACAATCCCTTACAAATTTTTCTTATATGTCATCTCTTCCTTCTATTTCTCAGACTTTCAAGGCCACGTTCCTTCGGTGTCTTCATTTGCAAAGCATAACTTCCTATTTCCTGCAAGTGTTCTTTTCAACTTTGGCAATGTATTTTCTGCACTTTATTCATTGCGCTTGCTATTATCCTTAAGTCTGTACCTTCATCAGTCACTTGCAGCAAATTCCCATTAATATAGAATATTCATTCATTTGCAATTGTGTCAGCACAAAACGCATAATCTTGCATTTAGTAACATTAGTGGAATTCTTCGAAAATGCGTTAAATTTCTCATTCAAACCCAGTGTTGTTATCAAACAGTTTCAATGTTTTACCCCCTCCCCCCCTTCAACTCTGTGTTTTCATCAGGATCGATCTCAGCTTCCGGATAATGAATGAGTCGTCTCCCGGAATGTCCACCTTACCAAAAGGGTCACTCGATAACTCAGCTATTTTCAGTGCACACGACGTTTTTCTCCGGTCTGTGTTTACGAAGTTTATGCAACCCTGATCATTTTTGGCCTTTTACTCGCCGCAGAGAGAAAGAATTCTTTCTGATTTTTTTCAACTTTTCAGATACTGTATTTTTCCGCCTTATAAGACGCACCATTGTATTGGACGCATGTCATGTCGAATTTTTTGGAATATATATATATATATACAAAATGATTACAGAAAGATTTTTTTAATCATTCAGGTGATTTTTTAATCATTTCGAGAATGAACTCTTGATCCATACGCACACCTGCGAAATTGTGGCCTTCTTTCTCCATTTCTCCCTCATAAATCTTTTAAATAGTTTGTTCATTGATACATCTAAAAGTTGAAGCTCAGAGGTGAGTCCTCCTGGATTACAGCTATTTTTTGTTCATTTTGTGAAGTCCATTCTTAACCGCCTTGGTTTTATGTCCTCTAATATGATCCCATACTAACAAATCAGATTTGCGAACTGCCAGGACGTCCGGACCACACCTTTAACTTCATCCCTTCTTCATCCATCCTTTGGCCTTTTCAAAGGATGGATGAAGAAGGAATTTACATTCATATTCATCCTTTGGGATGAATATGAATGTAAATTCCTTTGGGAAGTTTTTCTTTGTACATTTTTATTCTTTAAAAATTAAAAAAAAAACGCTGGCAAGTTTGTTCCATCCGCACAACACGACAAATAACAGTATAGTGTGTTTTTCGTAACCAGAAGTTTTAATAATATTTTTTTTTTAACGTTTGTAGCTAACAGTCTTGTTCGATGGCACATTAAACGTCAGAGGTACTTCATCTGTATTAGCTATCTGGGAAAGTTTCGAAGTGTCTTGTTTTCTAGTATTTAAGAAATCTGTGAAATTTGATCATTTTATTTTTGAATTCGTCTGGCATTTTTTGTGATATTTTAGTTTTTGCTCGCATGAAAAAAATTATTTCTCTTCTTAAATCTAAGAAGAGAAATAATTTTCTCTTCTTAGATTTAAGAAGAGAAAAAAAAATTAAAAATAAGATTTAGATTTAAAAAAAAAAAAAGGACTTCTCTTCTTAAATAGCGACCTGATAATCGATGATATTTTCTTTCTCTAGCCAATCATTTTGCACATTGGATAATTCTCTTTGTAAATACGCAGCAACCCGATCTTCTTTGATCCAAGTGTTTAATGCATGACCGTTAAGGAGCGTGCAACTATTCAAACCGATCACGCACAGTAACTACGCATACATGAAAAAAAAAAAAAAAAAAAAGATATAAATTAATCGTAGGAAAATATCGTAGTTTCCAAAGTTTATGGATGAGAGATATGAATTTCTATAATCATGACTTATAATCAAGAAAGCAATAAAATTTATATTGTTTAAAATATAAATTTTAATATAATATTGTTTAAATTTATTATTTAAAAAAGAAAGGAAAAGAAAATTTTAAAACAATTCATAAAGATAGTTAATATAATATCAGGACTATAAACTTAAAATATCAAATAATATTTGTAAACCATTTTTTTGCGTATATATAGATTACCTTAATAATTACATGTTCAAAACATGGAAGTGTCGGTATGGCTCTCTGGGAAGTTTTTTGTTTTCTGCGAAAATTGCGTTTTTTAGTATTTGCTAAATTAGTTCAGCTCTTGAGAGTTGAACTAATTTAGTTTCACTGTAGGATTTTCTTCATTGTAAAATCTACCTATAAAATGGATCGCCTCTTGGCTAAGATCAGGTGTGTAGATAGTGTCTTCTATTTTTCGTAGTAGACTAGCATTTCGTAGTATCTGTTCTTAACCGTTAATATCGATACGAATCCCATCGGGGTTCACGATATTCAAATGGAAATTTACAGATCTTCCTAAACCTCGGACCGGGGCAATAATAAACACTTAGTGGTGGGAATAGTTAGCCCCCCCCCTCGTCAGCTATAGCAAATGTTTTGCCGCGCACGCGGACTCTCGGCATCGAGACTGACTCCGATCTGAGACCCCGACTTTTGGCCAAGGCCCTCATTGACAGCGTCGGTGCGGACCAGATTTTCGGATCCACTCCTTTTGGTGATGGCAGATACCAATTGTAGTTAGGAGTGCTGAGACTAGAGACAAATAACTCGAAGGCTTTCAATGTAATGGAAAGGAAATTGTTCCATTTATGGTGGGGAGCATTATCAAAATGCTTAAAATCCCTAGATTCTCCTTGAAGTATATACAAAGTGACGAAAAAGTCATCCATGAAGTGTGCGGAAAATGGGGCGTTGTATGCAACATACAACTCCTGAACGATTCAGACAATCCTCAATGGAAGTCTGGCGAGGTCATTATCTCCGAGATGAAAACGCCTGTTCCCAACTTTGTTGTTATCGGATCCGCCAGAGTAATGATTAACTACCCTGGCGTAAAAAAACAGTGTTTCCGATGTGCCTTCACTCACCTTGGGCTAGAGTTAAGTGCAAAAACTGCCTCCAAGGCAGGCCACAATCAAGAAAAATGTGAGGCAGCTTGCCTGAAATGCGGGGTCATTGACCACAAAGTGGACACATGCCCATCAAGAACCCTGGCAGAGAGGATGGGAGGTGCAATCACACCTGCAACTGCACCAAGCAATGGAAATAGCACAGCACAGGAAGCTTCTCCACCTTTAAAGGTCACTCCTGATGCTACAGAAAGCCATCCCTCCAACTCTAAGACAACCAAGAAAAACCGTAAGGGAAAAAAAAATTTCCACAACAGAAACGAGCAGTAAAAACCACACAGAAGAAACAGTCGATATAACTACAGTAGAAGAAAGAGAAGCTACAAATACTAATATAGATATAGATATAGCCAAGGAAGAAGAAAAGATGGAGGCAGATACCAACACTTCCAAGCGGCCATTAAGCCCACAAGAAGAAGAGTTGATAACACCAAAAACAGCTAAAGTATCTGAGACCGCCCACCCAGAAGTTCCTCATGCAAAAGCAGGGAAGACCCTAAGCCATCTTATTAGAGGTATCCCTGGGGTGGCGGATAAATTCAAAGAAGCGATGGCAAAATTAGGAGAACCTGAACTCCTCCTTACAGGGAAGCATGGACCTGATGTTGTCAGTGCAAAATGGGGTGACCTCTTCGTTGATGACATCAGCAAAATCACCCCTGAGCAAGTAGAGGTAGCCCTGAATATAGACGACGAGGCAGCTTCGGCGTTCTACATAGCTCTCTGCAAACTAGACATGGCCATGGGAAGTGAGGTGGCCAAAAGAATCATAACAGCCCACAACAAAAGAAAGGAACAGTAACCACATTGAGGGTTTTTCTGTACTCAGCTTCACTGGTTTTTAGATCCCACAGGTGGGGGAGGACCTGAGAACCCGAGCGGCGAAGGCTTACAGCGAGGCGGTGCAGTTCCTTGTGAGCTGCATCACTCGGGCCAGATCCTTCCTCCACCTCTAAATTTAGTTTTCCATTCCTTTGGCTTTCTCGATACTTATGTTATACTTTCTGTTTGTTACATGTTTTCCTTTTCAGGATTTTTCCTTTCTAAAGTGAAAAAATCAACGACCGTTTTAGAAACGCCCCTGGGGGGCAAACAGCTAAAACAGGTCAACTGAGGCCTCTTTAACCTACTCTACCACTATGCACTCTATCTTTATTTCCTCTCCTACTATCTGCTGACTCTCAGCCTATCTTACTCTACAGGCCAATGATGAAGTTTGTTGAACTCACAAATTTTTTTTTTCACTAACAATAGTTTCACTAACAACGCATTTCATTGTAGCTAAATATTTAATATAATATAATATTATAATAATTGTCCACAGTTTGACCAACAAGTGTATAAAAATATTATTAAATATAGTACAGTAATCCCTCGATTAATGCGCCACCGATTAAGTGCATAATTTTTTTCGATACCCAAATTCGATTAGTACGCCTATATACATCTTAAAAATAAATGTTATAGAATTGAAACATTTTTTATGGCTAACAGTTACTGATTTAAAATAATTTAGTTACTGATTTAAAACATTTTACAAAGTTATTTTTAATGGCATACTACGCTACTTCCATGTATACTATGGTCCAAATTTTTACCGACAAAATATTTATATCGTCTGCTAATTACATAGCATTTTCCTGATCATAACTGGTGCCTCCTTTGCAATTATTTCCCTTACATTTTTTTTTTATTTTAAAGTATTTTCCCAACCTTTCATCATGAGCAAAAGAAAGTGAACAAGGCGAGTCCAGAGCAAAGATAAGACAAGAACACAAAAATGGGCGAATCAACTATAACAGCAATTTTAAGCAAAGCTGATGAATACAAAGTATAATGATTGAATTAGAGAGACTTCTTTGTACACGGATCGAAGATTGTAACCTAACCAAAAACTGATCCTGCTAAGAACTGACCTTATTAAATGAAAAGCATTAAGTCTCTTTGCAACCTTGAAACAAAGGGGCTATCAATGATGGAAAAGAAGAATTCCACGTTAGTGCTGGGGGGGGGGGGGGGTTGAGAAATAGTGTTATAATGTTCTAATCACAGGCGAAGCTGTAAGTGCCGATAAGGAGGTGGCCTCAAATTATCCAGAGATTTGAAGAAAATTGCATAAGAAGGGGGCTATTGTGACCAACAAAGCGATCCATTTGGAAGTACATTCTTCTACATTGTGCAAATAATTTTAGAGGCTTTTCAAATGAATTTAAGTTAATTAAATCTCATTCTGAGAAGTTGAGTGATTCCGACCTGCTACATTTAGACACACAGCGGGAAGATCTTGAAGAATATGAAGAAAATTTAATCACTGACAAGCCCGAAGAGATTTCACAGAAATAAATTTAAAATATTTTTCGAAAACATTTAAGTAGCAATGCTTAGAGACTGGCCCTTGTGAAGAGAGGAGCAAAAAAATTTGCAGAAGAGACAGTTGTATGAAAAAAAGAAACAGCGTGCTCGCCACAATAATAGATTTATAATTGGAATATGTTTTAATTTCTTTCAGCTTCATAGTTTTCCTTTAACTAGGCCCTGAGACATATCCTTATTCTTTTATAAAAAAAATCAAAGGTAAAAAAAGAAATTAGAGGAACGAATTATACTTTTTCCCATAGGTTATTATATTTTATTAGTACTTTTTCGATTAATGCGCCTGCTTTAAAGAACGCATGAGGCGCACTAATCGAGGGATTGCTGTAATCAGTTTAGGATTTTATTTCTTTCGTTCCTAATTTTACTCTTCAAGTTCTTATTGTGTTGCGTATGTTTGGAATACAACGTTTTGATCATCATATTTTTGGTATTAAACTTAATGATTCAATACCAAAATATAAAGGCAAAATGGTTTTAATTTGGGAAGTTAAGTTAGATTTCACGAGAATATTAAAGATTCGTCATTATTTTATAGCAAAAATAAAATTCCACTTGAAATTTGACCACGGAGTTTATGCAAATATCACAATTGGCATCGGAGTTGTGTTGCTGTTTTGAGCAGCAAGCCAATGCGACTCCTATGGGGAAGGTTATATTCTTAAAAAAATCTCTGAGCTGATAAAATTCGATACCTTTGAAGTATTAGTTTATTTGGTTTTGTTTGATATTTTGTTACAAACAGCAGCGAGTCGAAGATACAGATTTTGTACTCCCCAACAGAGTAATTATTTTCTTGTAAATAATGTCTTTTAGTTTATTAAACGTAACGTTGTAATATCAAGTAATAGAGCCAAAGACGAATTAATTTGGAAAATTAAGTTATATCTTATGAGAATATTAAAGATCCACCATTATTTTATAGCAAATATGAAATTAAACTTGAATTTTCAAAATCTGCCAGACAATTTAAGCGATTATTGCAATCTCAAGTCCGACCGTACAGTTCTGGCGAATGCCATTCTCGTAGATAATTGTATGCTTTGAACCGGATGACAACTTCAGTGAAGACCCTTTTCTGTATCAATACATTTCCCTCGACTACATCTCTGCTGGAATTGTTTCATGAGATGAGTGTTGAAAAAATTTAATGGCCTTAACAGATCCTTCTTTCTAACCCCATTGAATCCGTGGGATGAATTGGAATGCCAACCGCAAGCCAGATTGAATGGAAGGAAGTTACTGCAGAAACGTACAAACATTCATTGGAAACTAAGAAATGCAAGAAATGTCCAAGTCAGCTAATTTTTTTTAACAGTCCTTATAAGGACTGGCTTAAAGGGGCGAAGCAAGAATGCTTTTCATCTCCCCCGTTATCTGTAGAGGGCAGTGTAGGGATAAGGTGTTATTAAGCTATTAAAGCTCTGTTCATGGCAGGAGGGTAACAGCAATAGCTTAGCTGAACCTCAGTTAGAACTTCATTGGCTTCAGCATTGCCATCCATTACCTTCCAAGGGTATTGGATTGAATGAATCAATCACCGACTATGTAAGTAAAGGTGAAATCTCAAAAATACGGACGATCTCTAGGCCACTCCATAGTGGGCGAAAGACCGTCCTAATCTCAGCGTTGGTTCCACTCAGTGGCGGGCTCCCCGACCACCGAGCGGAACTGCTCAAATTCCGAAGAAAATAATTTGTCGGAACTTCTCAAATTCCGACAAAGCCCCTCAGCGGGCCGTGCCGGAGAACACCTTCCCCGGAGACTCAAATTGCTCCCTTAAGGCAAAAACCTTAAGAGAGCGAACTCAAAAACTCATCGCCCAAGGGGTTAACAGCAACAGCCGAACCTCAGTTAAACTTCATTGGTACAGCTTTGAGTTGCTATCCATCACCCCCAAGGGCATTAATGAATCAATCACCGCATCTCACGGTCGATTGTTCATAAATACCGGTCTATCACGGTCGATTCTAGTTTGTCACAAACTAATTGTAATATTATGATATTGAAAAGTTAAAGGTGTATTAATAACTATTAAAATGTCTTTAAATGTTCATTTTATTAAAATTAATTTTATTAATTTCTAAACATGATATAATTGATATAATTTTTTTTATTAAAAAAATGCTTATTTTTAAAGTTTTTTCAGAGTAATTAATGTCAAATTGTGTCATATGATTAATAGTAGAAAAAAGCCATACTACGGTATGGCTTTTTTCTACTATGGCTTACTTCCCAAATATCGAATTTTGTTTTTTAAAATGCAGAAAGTATATCCAACACTTTTGTTGTTTCTGATTAAAAGGAAAATTTTCTTATTTATATTTTAATAATAACAATAATAAACGTAATGACTACAATTTTATACTATAATCTTGTTATTTTCCTTCTATCCGTACTGCTTGGTAGGTGAATGTACAATAGATTTCTCAAATTTTGTAAGTGTGACTAGTATTGCCTATTGAGGTAACGAAAAGGCATTGGAAGTTGGTTTCTTATTTTAACCTCACGTTTCATTCGAAGTTGATGATCGATATGGGTAAGGGACGTGATCTTATGGACTTCGAAAAGAGCATGATTATATGGCACCAATTGAAAGATGGCAGTATCCAAGAAACGTGCATTTTGTTGCGTCTATATAAAAACTTTCAGAAGATGGCAACATAAACAGGGAAATAGGCAACAAAATAAGCAAACCTGGAATGGTGGCAATCCATTTGAATAAATTTATATGGATCAAGAGAGAAATTAACCAAATCACTAACTAAGATGTCAAATTTGATTGTAAATAAATTACAATCAGGTCAGTTAGTCAATTGACTAGACACCACAGGCATGAGAAGTCTGATAAAAATTAAGTGAGAAAACAAATGGAATGGATAGCAAAATCAAATGAAAACTGAAGATATTAGGAAGGAAGTGGACATTGTTAGAATTCAAGAATTGGTAAGCAAAGCAAATGTAAGGTAGCTTAAGCAATTAAACAGAATGCGAGAGAGAGAGAGAGAGAGAGAGAGAGAAAGATGACCTAAACAGGTACTTGATCTTAAGATACTATATTATTGATTGCCGGAAAAAGACCCAGAGGAAGACCAAGGTGTCGGTGGATCGATAAGTTCAAAACTGCCCTACAAGACAGAAATGTTAGATATTCTCTCTTGTAGTGTTGATACACTTATCAACACTACAATATTGAAGTGTTGATAAGTGTATAGACTAAGTTGAAGGAAAATTATCGATAGGCGATTAATAATAATGTGAACTCAATCATATAATATTGTTCTAGCATCCTGTATACCCCTTGAGGGTACCTATCTTAATTATTATGGTTATGATGTTTTGTAATTTAATTAATTTATTACTAGATTTTGCTTATAAATTTAGTTACATTCAGCTGTCTGTAACAACGATGCTGTTTTGTTGGAAAGTTTTCCATTCAAATGTCCTCTAGAACACAAAGAATCTGAATAATAGGCAGTTGGAAAAAAGTCGTAGAAGGCTTTATTTTCCAATATAAAGTTATAGAAAATAAATAAATAATTCTTCTAATACCTTTGAATCCTCAGAGGGAGTAGGTGGAGCTCATTTGATCCTTCCACGAGAGTGTCGGCAGACTACTTCCTCCATTCTATAGTTAAAAACTATAAGACTCGTATTATTGTCGATAACAGTGTCAGTTATACTTTCGAATTTGTAGATGCGGGATTAAAAACCAAATTTCCCATAGATCTCATAACTCGGGAATATATATATATATATATATATATATATATACAGGGTGTTCGGGATAAATTTGACAGTTTCATAAGGAAAAAGAAAATCTTCTTTGTATCTATTAAATTTAATGAATTGACAAAAAAACATTACAGGCAGAGTTAATTACAATACTATCAACAAGATTTACTCAAAATAACCACCATTAGCATCGATCACAGCTTCAATTCTGCTTCGGAACCTCGAACAAGCTGATGCTACAGTCTCCCTGGGAATGGCCGCAAAAACTGTTTTAATTTTATCCATTAACTGGGCTTTTGTATTACTGGAAGTGCGATTGGTGTCTTTTTCAACTGCGCCCCATACAAAATAATCCATGGGGTTAAGGTCTGGGGAGTTTGGAGGCCAAACATTTGGACTGGTGAAGTCGTAGAAATTTTCAGACAACCATTTTTGACTTTTCCCAGAGGTGTGGCAAGGGGCCGAATCCTGCTGCCATACATACGGCCTACCATTGCCTACCCTTGTTATCCAGGGCTTGACTACAGTTAGCAACTCCACGAACAAAGCCCGAATTCCAATGCCAGGGTTCTTCAACACCTGTTCCTGCAGATTTGCGAGGAATTCTGCTGTACGAACGCAATCAGATCGTCTGCTAGGGATCTTTCTTCTTGCTACATCCTCGTAGTCACCATTGCAAGTCTCTAGTTCATGCCTGATTGTTTTTACTGTATTCAGGGAGCATTGGGCAGCAGTCGTAATATCCTTATTTTGATGGCGGGCACGAATCATCATGATACAAGTTATTCTCTTCCATGATTCAGGTGGGTTCCAGCTATCCATCCTTTCTGACATCTTGTATATGAATGAAGAAGGGTCCAAACTTTTAAATGAAGAGAAGTGTGTGTTAATACATGTAACTTACGGAAAAATATAATTAATTATAAATATGTCAAATTTATCCCGAACACCCTGTATATATTGAATCTAACTACGTAGGAAGTCACTATAAGTATCCTACACCGCGAACTAACTAACTAACTACATCAAAGTTAGTCGTATGCTCCGAAAACAGACAAACATCCTCAGCGAAATCAGTAGACAATTCTAAGAGATCTACGACCTCACCCTCTCTAATCTCGTTATAAAACTAGAACCAATACGACAAAAGAGATCAAGTAGTCAGTCTCACCGTTGCCAAAAATTCGGCTACTGACAACGCTTCTGTACGGCGAATTTTCATGCTTTAAGTGGGGAACCATACAACGGCATACTCGTAAAAAAAATATAAATAAATAAATAAAAACAGAGTCGGCAAAATGCATCAAATGTGCTGATCCCCACACTCGCACACCAACTCTAAAGGATGCAACCAATACTTGACCGGGCAAAATAAAATAAAAAAAAAAAAAGTTCCTCGGCAGCTGCACGAGCAACCGCAAATAATGCAGAAATCGCTCAAAGGCATTCCGCTTCATATCAAAGCACGCGCCTCTTTTATGCAGATATGATGGTGTTAAAACCAACATTGGAAAACCTGAACTACAATATGTCCAACCGAACACAACAACGCAGTAGAGGCACCGCTTTGGGCGAAATGTTAAATCGCAGTCAGGATTCTCCATCACGTTTGTGAGATATGCACAAACAGTCCCAACTGCCTTGATCGATGGTTAGCACACAGAAGGCCTAACTCCCTACAGACTGCGTTCAGGAACACCAGCGGTCTACGTAACAAAATGCGCACTATATGAATTCGTAACGTTTAAAGTGTAATCCATGTTAGCTAAACGCATCTGCGACAACCCAATACTCCGAAACTACGTTCTCCATCGTAATAACAATGACGTCAGAGAGAATGCAAAACCCAATCTTTGTCAAACACCATTCAGAACGCAATGAAATTCCCGTACTGGCAACATGCTGATCACAAAAGCGAATGTCCCAACTGCAAATGCAGGCTATATGAAAACAAACTCCGGATTTAAATGTTTCTTTGTAGAGTAACAGTTATTGGAAATAGTCTCTGAAATTTTAGAGACAACCCAAACAGTGTTAGTAGTAGGAGATCCATACGTCAAACGCAACCCTAAATAGAAATGGTAGAACATTCAACAACTTTGCTTCCACCAGGGACATCGTGATCTCAGGATCTTCAGAATATTACGACATTTTGGTGTTCTAGATGTGGGGATACGCCAAAACATCGGATACCTTAGCAAGTAAGTGTGGTGGACGACCACATTGCTGACTACAACCCCAGCTCTTCTCCATTTGTGCTCAGAGGAAAAAATATCCAACACGGGTTCCCAACCTTTCAATGGACAAAGCAAATGCCAATTCTATATACAATCATTGGCCCCAATTCTAAAAATCAATGACCTAATCTAGAGCCTGGAAAAATAGATACCAACTGCTTTTTCAGCTTCCATGCCGACATACATACCATGACGCAAACAATGCTGGCAATGACCAAACTATACCTACCTGCCTAGATCTAGACTTTATTAGGAATGTACGCATCCAATAACGTGGTACTCTGAAATGCACAGACCATCAAAACTTAACTGAACTAATTTCTTTTGCAGAGGTGTACGAAAAGATCTCTAAACTTCAACGCTAAAGAATAGAAAAACGCTAGGCCAAAATAGCAACTAAATCATCAACAGCCAGGCGCAGAAAGTGTAATGCACATTTGCAGCTTTTATTAATGTAATATCAAGATATTACTACTCCCCACCATTGTGAAAAGTGGCTGACATAATATTAATCCCGAAACCAAGAAAGGTTACTTAATTCCCGTTAATTATTGTCAAATCAGCCTACTCTCATGTCTAGGAAAAAAGAGGGTAATACTAAAAAGGACCGCAGAAAGTAACTAAAGATTAAATCTGATCCTTGATGAGCAATTTAGGTTTTAAGAACCACTCCACAAAAGAAGTTCTCAGAATCGTGGAGCAGATCAGCGTAGAGAATCGCACAGGCGAAGATCTTCCTTGACATTGACAAAGGAAGATCTTCCTTTGTCATTGCCAGCATTCCACAAAATAGGGGACAACAAGCTTCTTGTCAAACTTCTGGAGGATAAATTTCCATCAGGTCTGGTCCAACTCATTAAATCAGTCACCGCAAATTACGAGTAAAGCAGCACGGAATCAGACTGCTTGAACGCATATCAGGCATCCTCTTGGGATCCCTACTATCATCGTCACTTATGTGACGGACTTTCCACGCACAATTACCGCCATTACGGTTCTATACGCATATGATTCTGCGACAGCAGTGTTCTCTTCGTCCTAATTTATCAACTGAAAAACTGAGAAAACGGAAATAGAACGAGGGAGGAAGAAATGACGAATCGATGTCAACGCAGACAAGAACACTGCAGTACTATTCACAACAAAGAAATATCCCTGGCGTACGAAATGGTCATGTTTAGCACCTCCATTGCATGGTAACCAATAACCAAATACTTGCGAATTCAACTCAATAAAAAGCTCCACTTGACGATCCATGGCGTGTTTGCTCGAAAAAGCCAGCTAGGCAGGGAACTTAAATTACTCCTACACAAGACACTGATCAGATCAAGTCTGACTCATGACGCATCCTTGCGAAGTCGCACAGCGGATTCAAAAGTTTCACCCTTCCATCCTAACCCAAGGAGACCGACGATGAACAAATCAAGTGTTCATGATACCTACATTGATATTACATGGCTGAACATCTGATATCATTAAAATGGTCTTTAAATAAATTTAAAGTGAATTAATTTTATATAACAATTTTAAAAAGTAGTTGTGTTTCCATTTAATCTTTTTAATTTTTAATATTTTTTTAGATTTTATGAATAAAATGGAGATGTATAATACACCTTTTTTTGTAATATATTCATAATATTAAAGATTCCAACGAGTTTTTGTAAATGGAAATAGAAACGATTTGTTATTTGTTGTGTAAAAGCAAATTGATAGAGTTCAGCCAACCTTTGTTTACAAAATGATGGATTTTGTTGATCATAAATGAAAAAAAAAAAAAAAAATTCATAGACAGGTCACTATTCTTTCACTGAAATTGATAGAGATTTTATTAAACATCCTGCGTAACAAATACATATTTTAAAGAAGCTCAATTTAATTTAATATACCAGATACGTAGTACCGGTCGATCGACAAATGGTGGACGCCATGAAAGATCTCACAGATTCCATTCATCACACTCTTGCAAATTTCTGGCTTGACACTTATACATTTAACTTTACTGGAAAAGGATTTAAAGGACTACAAAATTATTCCATGTTTCTTTTGTTTTGTTTTGTTTGTTTTTGTTTTAAAAACAGGTCATGTAGATTTTACTAGTGGTGAGAGAATTTCTTTAATTCGAATAGTTATAAGATTTGTAAATTTATAAGAAAAACCATCCGAGAATTTTTCCGCAGAAGAAAAACAAAATTGAAGGATGCTTATCTAGAAGATATATCCAACTAGAACAGATCTTATTTGTCATAGTTATGTACCATCTTGCCATGTAGCAAAATGGAAGGATTTGGAGAAACTCACGGGATCACTCTTGATATTTCCAAGGTATTTGATGGAGTCTGGCATCGAGACCATCTTACCAACCAGCATTTATGGTTTCTCTCTCTCTCTCCCACCATTTTAATGCATTGTCAGCATCTTCTCTGGTCGTTCACTTCATGTCCTGGTAGATGGTTCTTCCGCTGATTTCTTTATCAATGGCTAAAGACCCAAGGCTCCATGCTTTCTCTACACTCTTTCTCGTATACATCAATGATGTTTGATGTTCTATCACTAACAACTATTATTCATAGCTATCTGATGACAGTACATTTCATTCCTGTTCATCGTTAAAAAAAAAAAAAAAAACTTGTAATGCTCAAAAGATTCAAATGTCAATATCTTCTATGCCAACCTTAAACAGCCATCTTCTAGCCATTTTGTCAAGTGTTGTGAAGATAATTTTAAAAATTCTAATGATACCAAAACACATTCTTAGCTTATTTCCCAGAACTAAGATCAAGTTCATTCTCCTTGACTGTTGCTAACATTCTGCTCACCAACTAAAACCAGTTTCTCCTCTTGGGCTGACTTTCACATCTAACCTATCTTGTCATAAACACGTCATGTCCACAGCTTCTTCAGCTTCAAAAAAATCTTGATGTTTTTATGATTCTAAATATTATATTTCTTCCGCTCAACTCGTAATATTTTATAAATTCAAATCCATCCAATCTTAGAATACCAAAGAAAACCCTCCCCAAGGATGCCTGATTGTATCCAGACGAGAGCTATTCGCTTAATAAATCACCACACTCTGACTTTACCCCTCTCAGTGCAGTAGAATCTATTCCATAGATTCTACTGCACTAAACAGGCCACCACCACCATTCTTCATGTCTTGGTAGACACCTTGTGTTTTATCATGCACATGAGCAGCTTCTGGTGAACACCCATCCCCTTTCTTCCTTCCATTTATACCTCTGTCCTTGGGGACGATCTTTCCCATAGCGTATATATACGTTCTCGTACGATACCTGAATCCATTTCAGGCACTGCAATTAAATTCACATACTACGAAAACGAACATCAGGCATATCTTAAAAAAACATCTTATTCAAGTGTTATTGATTTAAATTCATTCTTTTTTTTCTGACTACTCGGACCGTAATTCAAACCAAACCTAACTTCATTTATTACTTTGATAACATTCATTCTACAATTCAGAATAAAAATTAATATAATTATAATGAAATAAATTAATTTATAATTTAAAATAATTACGAATTATATCTATAATTAAATATTAAATATACAAAATTAATTTTTGTTTATATTTCTTCAGTACGAACATGAATGTAAATTATTGATATTTTTGAAAATTTGCTTTTATTAATTGCCCGATGATATTTATTCCAAATAAAATACAAAATTACTTAAAAATGTAATGCTCATATTAATGTTCATCTTGAACATGGAATATGATTTCCATATTCAAGTTCATTCATATTCAAGTACAAATTAGAATTATTTATTTATTCAATGACATTTTAAATGCATAAACTATCTTATTAAAAAAAAAAGAAATAAAAATATTAATTTAAAGTTTAGAAACAAAATTATCTTTATATAAAAATAATGAAAATTTTAAATATACAATTATACACCATATTATTGACGCAATAATATTTTTTTTTTTAATTTAAAGGCGATAAAGTAGACTGTTACGACCCCGCGTGGTGACCGGGATAAGAATAGCGCTGTTGTAACCCATGCATGTCGTAAGAGGCGACTAAAATGGACGAAGAGTTTCGTGAGGTTCGCCCTCTTAGGTTTCTATCAGAATTTTGCTCTCGGTGAGGGGGGGAAGCTTAGATTTCTGGGGAGGGACCTTGTTGGTGGATGCTTTTTCCTGGAATATGAGAGGCTCTGCTCGGTGTCAGGGTGAGCCTGTCACTGAGTGGAGTGGTCCGGGGGTTCGTCTTAATTTTTAGAGAGGGCTTTACTTAAAAATCGTCCCACTGTAGCCCATCCATGTCGTACGAGGCAACTAAAATGGGTATCCAGGGAGGGTAATGGATGGCAATACTATAGCCATGGAAGTTTTAACTGAGGCTGGGCTATTGCTGTTATCCTCCTGCCACGATCAGAGCTTATAGCTCTATATTACCCCATCCATACATTTTCTTTACAGATAACAGGGAATATGAAAAGCATTTTTGCTTCACCCATCTAGCCAAAAAAGAAAAAAAGACTTAATGTGTGGAAATAACATTCATATCCACAGGAAACTGTATGGAATTAAAGCCTAAAATGTGAAGAAATATTCCATTTCCACGGTTGCTGTAAACTTTTATAAAGAGAGAGAAGAAATCCGCCACAAATCCATTTCTCATACATTAAAATCTATGTGTAACAGAGTATAGGGAGGAAAACCTATGGATGCTTCAATGTTTGTAAACCATTTCGATCTTCCCGGAATTTTAATTTTAATTCTTGATTATTGTTCATTAATTTGATAAAGCAGAATTTTGCAAGGTACATATTCGTGGAGGTGGTTGGCTCCCAGGATTAGAGCAATCTAAACGTAAAGATCCGAAAAAAAGAAAAGAAAAAAAAAACTCACTGAACTCTATAAATAAATAAATAAACTTCTACCATCGAATGACATTGCAGAATGTACGCACCCTTCCTGACAAGGTATATATGTTCTACTTCTTTGGACGTTACTTAAGGTAACTTGTGCTAATGTCGTAAAGCTGCTTCACACACAAAATTTTGTTGTTTTTTGTACTAGAAAATTATGGATGAAGCAAGAATATAACTTTATGTCAGCTGTAATTACTGTGTTGTCTAATATATATATAAATAGACAGCACCATACGACTGAAGCATATATTTTTTCACATTTTAGTTTAATTTTTTTTTTAATTTTAATTCTAGACAGTTAATATGTTTTATCCCTATCCCTGTCTTACTCAATTTCATTATATACAAATTAATGGCTTTCTTTACGTTGGTACGGGCACCTGGTCAGAATGCCACAAGAGAGGCTCCCCAGCAGGCCCTCTTTGCCAAGCCAGAGGGGTGGGAGGCTACGTGGAAGGCCAAGGACTCGCTGGATAGACTATATCCAAAACCTTGGGTGGACACGTCTGGGAGTCCCACCAGAACATTTGAGCTTGGTGGAGGAGGATCGTGACCATTGGAAGTCTCTCGTGCAGCTACTGCCCCCACCACTCAATTAGGAAAGGTGGGCCTTGAAGACAGAGTGACCACCCAGCAAAAATAATTCGTACTAACTTATGCAGAAAAAAAAGTACTAAATTTTTATTTGATTTCGTTTAACTCTATTTAGGATATTTTACGATCTTACTACCTTATTATCATAGATGAACTCAATGTAAAACCGCTAAATTAACACATGTACAACAAATATGAAAGAAAAAAGTCAAAACTCACCTCACTCTAGTCATCTATGAGTCCAAGAGCTGCAGTTTTCAAACATCATAACAGAAGTCCCAATTGTAACTCTAGCACTTCGCGTGTGTATTAATTTACCATATAATTTTAGTCTCATTTCAGTGTTTAAAATAATGTAACGTTAAATTTTCAGTTATTTATTATGCTATTTACATATATACGAGGATTCCCACTCACAAGAAAAACACTGGAAGTATTTATTCATCATTTTTAACAGATTTTGCTAAATTAATTAAATCTTCAGAAAGAGTAAAATCTGTAGCTGATAAATGTTTCGATTTTTCTTTTGTCAAAAGGAGTCCATTCATCAAAGGAGTTTTTTCTTTTTCTTTTTTGAGATTTCATTGCGTGAATCTACAGCCAAAGCATTTTTTATAAGATAGTTACATTTAGTGCATCCACACTGTATTCTCTTAGCATATCACTATCAGGGGCAATTGTTTTCAATAGAGTTCGAAGAGTAAGCCACAAAAGCAGATTGTGTTCGGTATCCAGGGGGGGGGGAGGAGTTGCGCAGCCTGAGTGCAACATTTTTGTGCCCCCTCTTCCATTAAAAATTAAAGGATCCCGAAGCACAACACGTTACAAATCATTTTATTATACTGCACATTAAGAGGCATGTATATTAAAATAAAGAAAAAACACAAATAATAAAAAAAAACTTATTTTTATATAATAAACAAACATACTTCTGTAGAAAGTTTTTTACCTTGGGTATATTATTATTTTAAAGATACCAAGCAATTTTATAAGCTAGGTTTTTTAATCCTTTTTCCCAAGTAAGCAAACAGACAAGTAAGTCAAGTTTGCGGCTGCACGTAGTGCAAGTCTGAGGCAACTCGTTGTAAAGGTGGAGCAATAATATATACCCAAGGTAAAAAACTTTCTACATATTACTCTCATCCTGAGATTTTTATTTAATGAGGTCAAAGCAAATTTTTTGTTTAGGTAAAATATTTATGAGCTCTGTATTACTTCACCCTTGGCATTTTTTAGGTCTGGCTCCCACTGACGAGACCTCAATAAAGGTCGAAACAAACCGGTCTGGGTAGTGACCATTACCTTAATGCATAGCATCATACATTTCCGCAAGGAAATGTGCTTTGCATTAGTGGTAAATTCTAAGGAAAGTGATCAGAACTTGCTCCACCTTTACCACGAGTTGCACTACGTGCAGCCGCAAACTTGACTTACTTGGGAAAAAGGATTAAAAACCTAGCTTATAAAATTGCTTGGTATCTTTAACAAAACATATTCTATAATGTAACATGGAACACGACATGAAAAGAAGAAGCGACTCTCAGAATAACTCAGCGTGCAATAGAACGTAGGATTTATAACATCAGCAAAGTAAAACATGTTAGAAACACGGAACTAAGAAAGAGTTCAGGCATAAAAGATAGGGTAACTGCAGTATATGAAAGCAGATTGAGATGGGCAGGTCACATAGCCAGACTCAGGGATAACAGATGGATATAATTCAACTGGCAACAAGAATAAAGAGAAAACCAGGAAGACCACATATTATACGAATCAATAGACATTTGCTACCATTAATGCTTATATCACAAAATTTACAATAAGCAGTGTGTCGTTTACTTTTACCTGAACTGATCCAGGATTTAAGAATGGGATCCTCCAACCATTCTTCTTTGAATTTTTGCTTATATGATTTTTTCATCTTTTTAGATGAACCTTGTAAACTTGAATCTGAATCATAACTATTATCACTTTCTCTTTTATTTGAATTACCTGGGTCAGAAGTGGTTTCTTGTGAATGGGAAGGGCTGGCATTGAGATCTTCACTTTCAATGGCTCGTTTATGTACTTTACTGACTGATGCACTGCACATCCCCCCCCCCCCCCGAGATTTAGAATCAGATTTAAATTTCGAAAATACTAGTCGGTGATCATCCTGCTTAAAGATTGATGCGTTGTTTCTTACATATTTTTATATAAAGCTTATCGATTAAAGCTTTTGGTAGAAAACGTGAATTAAAATAAAATAATATTTGGCTAATAAAAATGAAAATTTGTCATTTTAATCCTTTATTTATTTATTTTTACTTGAATATTTTATAGGAAAGACAAATATTTCCTTTACACAAATGTTATATTCAAAATCTTTCTGTTTAACTGATCATCATTTTATTAATGTACGATAAAACGTTGTATGGTCATTGTATAGCCTTGAATGGCCTTGGAATGAGTTAGTTTTCAGTCAGTTAATCAAAATTATAAATCACCAATCAAGTATGCCCATTCCTAATGGCATATCATATGTAAGAGTAATTTAAGCAACACGGAGAAAGCTTTAGTTGTTTTTCTGAAATTCTTAACATGAAATATTGTAGCATATGACAATCAGAATTCCAAATTTATAACAAAAAAAACAGTACAATATTTCAAATTTATGTAGTACAGTGATGTACCGGTAGATGGCGCTTGTAACAGCAGTTGATTCATTCCTACTAAATGTAATGGTAGATTGCTTTAGTTTATTTAATGACAATCGAGATATTAAGGTTTGTTGGGGGGGGGGGGGAGGATTATAAAGGATGATAAAGGCTTATCAGTTTTATTTTTATTTTTATATCATTAAACGCTCATCATTTTTATTTCAAATGTTTATCATTTTTTATTTTTATTATTGAAAACTGCATAAATTTTTTCATGTGTATTGTAATTTTTAAAAAAGCATCATAGATTACTTTTCTTTTGGTGTGTGTGGGGGTGGAGAAGATGATCAGGTTCTCATCTGAATCTACCTTCGACTAAGTGTTTCTCTTGCTATTAGTTACTTGTTTTAGAGGTGGAAAAAAAGAAGCAGAAATCTAGATAAAAATGCATCTGTATTAACATTTTATTAATCTTTACAAAGATGCATACAGATCCCGTCGAGGGGAGGGCATGTCTAACATGACACAGACGACACTCAGGTCACCGTGGTTTGATTGCTTCAAGAATAGTCTTTCAGAAAAATACATCTGTTCGACAAGTCACAGGACAACAGTGAAGTTTTTTTGTTTTTTTTTATGTACATCGACATAGTGCATATGGGGGGAATTTTTCCATGAAAAAGAGAGACGAAATTACTCCATCTTCTTGATGCTAGGGGAGAAATGATTGTAGCTCTCAGACTGCTTCCCACCTCCACACAGCGCCAATTCTTTATGAGAAGTAGATTTACGCATGCGCAATCCGCAGAATCCAATGGCTCTATGGAAGTAGGCGTTTGGGATCACCAGGAGTGTACGACCGATGATCAGTAGAATGCCCGTCCAGGTCCATTCACCTTCCCAGAAAAACAACACCGTAGCTAAAAGAGAGAGAGAGAGAGAGAGAGAAAAGCCACGCTTAACCTCGTGCTAGTAAAAGTAAATATGTACTGTCAAAAGTAGTCGAACTACTTACCCACTACTTGCAGTACGTGGCACACCGAAACGGTACACAGAAGAGCACGTGCTATTCCCTTATCCATGGTCCCCCAGAAGTTCCACAACAAAAAACCCAACGCTGAAATAAATAAATCATGTATTATATTGCTTAAGTTATTTACTTATTCAATGCTGCACATAATAATTAAAGAGAAAAATTTAATTGAAGACTCCCTTAAAATAACGCTACGATTAATAAATTGTAGTAATTATGCATGCTAATTCCCATGAGTTGACAGTTTGCATCATAAAACATTAAAGCTGAGCCCTGTCATCTGACGGTAGAAAATAAATTTACTTAATTAGGCAATTTCGAAATATTCAACCACTCGTTTTAATGAGATTTTTTTTTTCTGAAATTTTTCACTAGCTGCTAATTAATAGGAATTTTTCTTCGGGAAAATCTCATTTATTAATAGTAAACAAAATATCAGAAGAAACACAACTGCAGTGACTTAGCTAATCAACATGATAGCAAAAACATCCCGAGAGCAGTAACGTCTTCCGTTTAAAAATATAATTTTATAGAATTATTTAATTTACTTAGTGAATTATTTTAATAACTTTTATTTAATTAATTAATTATTTTAACTAGTTTTATTTAAACGAATTGTTTGCTAAATTTTTTATTTAAAATGATAATTTGTTCCAACACCTTTATTTAAAAATTTTAAATCATACGATATGTAGTTTCATATGCTTAGCAATGTTGAGATAACATTAAAATCCATTTGATTGTATTTATTTTAAAATAATTTTATTAATGTTTTATTCATTTAGATGTTTATTTGTCTCTTTCTACGTTAGATATTAAATATGCAAAGTTTGAAAATAATTATATATTTCATTCAGAAATATTCATTCATTTCCGTAAATAATACCTATTTCATTCAGATTATCTAACCACGCAATCTAAAATGATTTGTCATATTCTATTAGTTACATTCGCGTGTACTAAAGCAGTATGCGTCCATGACTGTTAATTATTCTTTCAAAAAAAGTTCCTTCAGTTGGTAAATACAAATACTACAGTCAGTTCGTTTTCTATGTATCTGTATTGATTAAATAGCCAGCCCGTCTTCCTGAATATTAATTTAAAATCATTTACTCGAAAAGAGTTTGCATACGAATTAGAGTTGGTTTACTGGAATTTCTTGTCCATTTTCTTATTTACATTTGCTTTTTCGGTAATGATTACTTAGCGTCCTTTATAAAACTAGAATATATATATACATACACACACAAAGATATGAATACCCATTAATACCCATTTACAGAACAAAATGTCCGACTTTTACCCTTGGTGGGTAATGGATGGCAATGCTGTAGCCAATAAAGTTCTAACTGAGGCTCGGCTATTGCTGTTACCCTCCTGCCATGATCAGAGCTTTAATAATATATATATATATATATATATATTAGTTTCGATCGGGAGATCTGAGTCCTTTTTAGGACTTCCAGGGTAACAAATGGCAATGCTGTAGCCAATGAAGTTTTAACTGAGGCTCGGCTATTGCCGTTACCCAGCCATGACTAGAGCTTTTTTAGCTCAACAACCCTCCATCCACACAGATTTTCTTCATTCAGATGACGGGATAAAGAGTCAAGGACTCAGTCCATCGCCCAGTTCTTTTAAGAACTTTAAGAATATATATATATTAATTCCATTATATATATATATATATATTAATTCCATTAATGCCCATTTACAAAACAAAATGCCCAACTTAAGATAAAAATATTACATTACATTACATTTTATCCAAACGTGAAGTAAATTAAGCCATTTAGAAAAATAATACAAAAATGGAACAAAATTTTTTGTACCATAAGATGCAAGACGCAAGACGCAAGACGTTGCTGACTATAAGAGTGAAGCAAAATGCTTTTATAATCCCTGCTATCTCATAAGGTTGCTGTGTGAGGAAATGTTTATGAGCTAAGTGCTCTGCCTGAGTGGGTGCAATTTAAAGATCTTCATTTGAAAGTAGGATGGCCTTGGGTCTCCTATATTTGGAGAAGTCTGTTTCATCGTACTTTGCTGCTTGTTGCACTAATTCATTTGGATGTGAAGAGATGCTGAGAAGAACTTTACTGCTGAAGACTGCAGGAAAGAGTAGATGTAAGGGATATTTGTATCGCGGTGGAGTTGGACATTTCTGACATACCATGGTGCGTTGAAGATCATGCGGAGACATTTGTTTTGCACTCTCTAGTTTGAGGATATTTGTACTTGAGGTATGGCTCCAGGCTGGGGACGCATAAGTAATAATGGGTCGAATCATCAACTGATAAAGGAGCAGTTTTATTTTGGTATCCAGCTTGCTATTCCTATTGATAAGACGGTAAAGCCGTGCAATGACTCTTGATGCTTTTGTACATGAGGCTTTTATATGTGGACTGAAAGTTAGTTTTCTGTCCAGCAGTACACCCAGATATTTGGCTTCTGCTTTCCAGGGAATCTTGATATTAAATAGGAAGATGTCATCTTTGGAAGATATTGAGTTTTTAGTGAAGAGCATGGCGATACTCTTCTGAGGGTTTACTTGCAATCTCCATTCCGAGAACCAGTGCTCTAATCTCTGCAGGTTTTCTTGCAGTTTCTTGGTGACAAGGTGCGGTTTAATAGATCTGGTTAGTATCTGTGTCGTCTGCGTATAGGGTAATGGTGGATGACATAGGATTGTGTGGAATGTCCGCCATGTAAATCGTGAAAAGTATCGGTGCCAGTAGGTATCCTTGAGGCACTCTTGCCAAGATGCGTCGCTGGGTAGATAATATAACATTTAGTTTGACTTGCATTCGTCTGTCACTAAGAAATGACTTTATAATTTGGACTAGATCTAATGGAATGCCAGCTAAAATCAACTTGTATAGCAGTCCAAAGTGCCATAATTTGTCGAGCGCTTTTTCTAAGTCAAGAAAAACTGCTCCGGTGTATTGGTGCCAATTGTAACTTGCGGTAATAAATTCGATTAGTCTACGAATTTGTTGGGTGGTACTGTGAAACTGGCGAAAACCAAACTGTTCTGAAGGAAGGATGTTTAATTTTTTACTGAAAGTGAATTCTGGAAAGGATAGCTTTTTCTGCTATTTTGCCCAAATTAGAAATCAGACTTATGGGACGATAACTTTGAGGCTGCTGAGGATCCTTGCCAGGCTTGTATATAGGAACTAAATCTGCCAACTTCCATGCAGAGGGAAAGTACTTAAACCTGAACATAGCTTTTATTATTGTTGTAAGATGTGCGATGGCCTTTCGGGGTAGCAGTTTAATAACTTTGTTGGATATGCCGTCAGGCTCTGGAGCTTTTTTTATTCTTTAAGTTCTTTATAACGTCATAAATTTCAGCTGGGGACGTAGGTGTGAGTTGGCTGGTACAGGTATCAGGCCGTTTTACCACATGTCTGACGTGGTGGTGAACTTTGTAAATATGATTGAAATTTAGATTATTGTATGAAGGGCTACACTATTTTTCTAAATTTTTAGCTATAGTTTCGGCTTTTTCTGCATCTGTGTAAACAATGTTCAGGTCAGATTTGAGAG
The DNA here is from genome assembly GCF_054136105.1 of Typopeltis vanoorti. NCBI lineage: Eukaryota > Metazoa > Arthropoda > Arachnida > Uropygi > Thelyphonidae > Typopeltis > Typopeltis vanoorti. The sequence goes on from NC_143554.1 coordinate 115,808,027, forward strand.
GAGGAAGAGATTTGTTTTTGTTTTTGATGTTTCTCAGGAACTTCCAGACGGTTTGATCACCAGGTGATATGGAGGCTAATTTGTCTTCCCATAGTTTGTTTCTATGGACTTTAAGTGCATCTCTCACTGCACTGTTCATTTTGTTGAGATATTTTTTGTCTTGGGGTGCTCTGGTGTTGTGGTATCTTTTTCTTGCTTTATTTTTTTCCCTGATTAAGTTCATTATGTCATCTGGTAGTCGTTTAGGCTTGAAAGCAATTGAATTTGAGGTAACGGATGCTATGGCTGTGTTGATTTAATCAGTAAGTTTATTGACTGCAGAATCAATTTCTTCCTTGGAATTAATATGAGGGACGGGATCAATGTAGTTTGGAAGCATTATGGATAGTTTTCCCTTCTGATAACCCAGTTGGAGCAGAATAGGATTGTGGTCTGATGATAATTCATTCAATGATTCCAGGGTGTACTGCAGGCTGACATTCTGAAGGACAGCTATATCCAAGACGTCGGATAAGCCAGTTGGACTGTGGTGAGTTGGCACTGAGAGGCCAGCCACAGCTGAGCAATTTGAGCTTGTGTAGTTAAAGAGGATGCGGCCATTCCTATTTATAGGCCTACTGCACCAGGCGTGATGTTACGTTTAAATCTCCGGCGATAATAACCGGTAGTTTAACGCCGAGGATAGAATCCAGATCTGTGGTCAGCAATGTTTTTGATGGTGGGTTATAAACAGCATAGATTTTTATGTTTCCGACAGAATTTGTGATGACATTGATACCTGTGACTTTGAGACTAGTGGTTGTAGGAATGGCTACAGCATAATAGTTGATGTGATTTTTGATGAGGATGGCGCTGTACGACCACCTCTGTCAGCCTATCATTCCTGTAAAGTTGATATCCTTTGAATTTAGGATTGTCAGCAGGTCTCAGGTGAGTTTCATTAATTAATAATATATCCGGATTATATCTGTCATTGAATTCCTGCACTTCTAGTATTTTATTTTTAAGGCCGTTAGCATTACATGCAATAATCATTAGAGAATCTGGGTAAATTTTTTCCTATGCATTGGAGAGTGCAGATAAAATGGACTGTGTTTGCTGCAAGAAACTTTTTGTAGTGCTTAGTGATGGATTTGCGTTACTGAAATCCTGTAACATATTTACAAGAGAAGAGGTGATGATGGTTGTTATATATGAATGTGGATTTGACATATTCTGGTCATGGACTGCTATTTTGGGGCGGGCCACGTCAGCATATGTTCTTGTTTGGTGTTGAAGATTTATTTTCTTGGGGGGGGGGGATCAGTTGATGGTGGGTGAACACCTGTCATCTTGTTCAAACTAATAGGAGTCTGATGAACTTGAGCTTCTGGTGCTTTCGTTTCTGATAGTGAGGTAGATTGACTGATTAACTCAGTTTGCCTGTTTTTTGAGGCAAATGCACCCTCTGTAATCTGCAGGGGCCACCACAATTAGCGCTTAGCCGGGGTGGTTTTTGGCTTGGAGCAGGTATGTGTGGGGTGGGTGTCACCACATTTTAAACATCTGTATTGAGCTTTGCACAACTTCTGGGCATGACCAAATTTTTGGCATCTATGGCACTGCCTAGAAGAGGCCCTCTTCCTAAGTGGCTCCGGTGAGACCTTAAGCCCACAGATTGTCTTCAAGTTTTAAATATTTTTATAGATATTGTGTATTTCCACCAATACCAGAGGCATAGGGTTCTTGTTTGATCTGTACATTCTGCTGACCTTTATGGGAGGCAGATCTTGCATGTTGAGGTCAGCAGCTGTTTCAATGTCTTCAGATACTCCTCGAAGTACCACTTTTAAATTTTTCTCCGAGGTAAGTGTGAAAGTATGGTATTGTATACCTCTTACATCCAACTCCTTGGTTAAATTTCTATAGTCAGTCACTGTAGAGTGCTGAATTTTGATGCCCTCCTCTGTGTTCTTGGCAGTGGAGTAATTTATCTGCAGGTTGGCCATGGTGGTTCTTCTTAATGCTGTCCATCTCTGCTTTTCCCTAAGAATGACTGGAGGCACCTTTTCATTGGTGGAGGCCGAGGAATCTGATTTGGGGGCATCTTCATCCATGCCATTTTCGTTTGCTGACTCCGAGGCGAGAGTTTTGCGCATGTGCGTCTCTCCTTGATCTGAATGAGTAGAGTCCGAGATTACTAGATTTAATTTTTCCTCCATTTGAGGAGCGTCTTCATTTTGATCTTCATCAGTCTCGGGTAAAAAGTAAAAATTTAGGAAGCCGGGCCATTCAAGCTCGAACTTCTTAAGGAGTTTCTTTATGAAGCTGAATGTCATCCCTTTATCTAGAGCGTCTATAATGATGTCAGGATCTATCATGTTTGATGGCCATTTGAGATTAAACTTTCTTTGAAGTTTATTTACAAGAATAAGCGCTGGTAAATAAGCTCTTCATCCAGAGAATCTGTGAGGGCGTCCAAATCTAACACATTCATCATTAACGATTTGCGTATAAACGCCAGTAATTCCTGCAAATATATGGATCTGAAATAGATGTGCTAACAATGGCGATTCTAACAGCTATTAGGCCTAACGAATCGCTCTCGTTGCAATTACAGTCCACTTACCTTTGCTGCTGTTCTTAAATACAGTATATATGTTACCGCTAAAGTGCAGAAATCAGTTATTCTACAGATTATCTAGGTATTGTGCAGATTAACTAGGGTGATCCGTTAACGTGCAGAAAATTGTTTCATTTCTCAAATTACCTAGATAATCTGCACATTACCTACCAGGCACTCGTTAAAGTGAAAATAAGATCTTTGCTGGAACAACAGCAACGTTTCTGTACGCTTAAATTAACATAATGTTATTTATTTATTTTTCGATATCTAAAGAATCGAGTTAATACAATCAAACAATCAACAAATTAGTCGATAGAATCAATCATCAATCAATTAAAAAACTATAATACAAAGAATCAAACGGTTTAAAACATTATTACAATTAAGGAAATGAATTTGCAAAACATATGATAAAATTATGTTACTTATTAAAAAACCAAACTAAAAGTGGAGGGAGAGGGGGGGGGAGAGTAGGGAAAGGAAATGAGAGAAACAAACTTTTGAACTTTAACGATATGGAAGCCGTTAATGTGCATATTATCTAGGTAAAATGCGGAAAACTCTTGATTCCGCACGTTAACGGAGCAAATCCGTTAATCTGATTTGCTCCGTTAACGTGCAAATCAGATTAACTGATTAACTGATTTGCTGATTAAAGTTATAAAATTACGGAATTTCAAATCAGATTAACTGATTTGAAATTCCGTAATTTTATAACTTTAATCACGTCTCTGCTAGTTAATCTAGCTGCTACACTACAAAACCAAAGGTTTTCATATTTGATAAACAGGTTCTACCTAGAAGAAAATCTACCTACAACCGTCATCGACAACTCTGATCACTCTCCACCATAACATAAGATTGAGCTATCCTTATAAGGCCTGGCTTAAAGGGGCGAAGCAGGAATTCTTTTCATCTTCCCCGTTATCTGTAGAGGACAGTGTAGGGATAAGGTGTAATTGAGCTATTAAAGCTCTGATCATGGCAGCAGGGTAACAGCAATAGCCGAGCCTCAGCTAGAACTTCATTAGCTACAGCATTGCTATTCATTACCCTCCAAGGATATTGGATTGAATGAATCAATCATAACATAAGATGTTCTAAAAAAAACTGGGCGATGGACTGAGTCCTTGACTCTTTATCCCGTCATCTGAATGAAGACAATCTGTGTGGATGGAAGGTTGTTGAGCTAAAAAGCTCTAGTCATGGCTGGGTAACGGCAATAGCCGAGCCTCAGTTAAAACTTCATTGGCTACAGCATTGCCATTTGTTACCCTGTGTTTAAGTAAAGGGTAAAATCTCAAAAAATCAGACGATCTCTAGGACACTCATTCGTGGGCGAAAGACCGTCTAAATCTCCGCGTTGGTTCCACTCAGTGAAACTCGACCACCGAGCAGAACCGCTCATTCCGAAGAAAATAATTCACCGACAAGAACCCCTCAGCGGGCCGTACCGGAGAACACCTTCCCCGGAGACTCAAATTGCTCCCTTAAGGCAAAAACTCTAAGAGAGCGAACTCTCGAAACTCAGCAGGATAACAGAAACAGCCGAACCTCAGTTAAACTTCATTGGTACAGCATTGCCATTTGTAACCCTGAAAGTCCTAAAAAGAACCACAGATCTCTCCCCATGACATATATATAAGATGTCCTTATAAGGACTGGCTTAAAGGGTCGAAGCAAGAATGCTTTTCATATTTCCCGTTATCTGTCTGTAGAGGACTGTGTAGGGATAAGGTGTTATTGAGCAATTAAAGCTCTGATCATGACATGGTTAGAATTTCATTGGCTACAGCATTGCGATCCATTACCCTCCAAGGGTATTGGATTGAATGAATCAATCACCGTCTCGTTCCTCCTCATTATAAGATGAAGTTCTTAAAAGAACTGGGAGATGGACTGAGTCCTTGACTCTTTATCCCGTCATCTGAATGAAGAAAATCTGTGTGGATGGGGTGTTATTGAGCTAAAAAGCTCTAGTCATGGCTGGGTAACGGCAATAGCCGGGCCTAAGTTAAAACTTCATTGGCTACAGCATTGCCATTTGTTACCCTGGAAGTCCTGATTAGTAAGTAAAGGGTAAAATCTCAAAAAATCGGACGATCTCTAGGCCACTCCATAGTGGGCGAAAGACCGTCCATATCTCAGCGTTGGTTCCACTCATTGACGGCCGCCCCGTCCAAGCACCCCGACGGGCTCCCCGTTTAAGCAGAACCGCTCAGCGTTGGTTCCACTCATTGACGGCTGCCCCGTCCAAGCACCCCGACGGGCTCCCCGTTTAAGCAGAACCGCTCAGCGTTGGTTCCACTCAGTGTCGGCCGCCCCATCCTAGCACCCCGATGGGCTCCCCGACTCCTGAGCAGAACCGCTCAAATTCCGAGGAAAATAATTCACCGACAAGAACCCCTCAGCGGGCCCTGCCGGAGAACACCTTCCCCAGAGACTCAAGGTGCTCCCTTAAGGCAAAAACCCTAAGGGAGCGAACTCAAAAACTCACACCCAGGATAACAGCAACAGCCGAACCTCAGTTTACTTCCTCGGTTCAGCATTGCTATTTGTTACCCTGGAAGTCCTGATTAGTAAGTAAAGGGTAAAATCTCAAAAAATCGGACGATCTCTAGGCCACTCCATAGTGGGCGAAAGACCGTCCATGTCTCAGCGTTGGTTCCACTCATTGACGGCCGCCCCGTCCAAGCACCCCGACGGGCTCCCCGTTTAAGCAGAACCGCTCAGCGTTGGTTCCACTCAGTGTCGGCCGCCCCATCCTAGCACCCCGATGGGCTCCCCGACTCCTGAGCAGAACCGCTCAAATTCCGAGGAAAATATAATTCCCTCAGCGGGCCCTGCCGGAGAACACCTTCCCCGGAGACTCAAGGTGCTCCCTTAAGGCAAAAACCCTAAGGGAGCGAACTCAAAAACTCACACCCAGGATAACAGCAACAGCCGAACCTCAGTTTACTTCCTCGGTTCAGCATTGCTATTTGTTACCCTGGAAGTCCTGAAAAGGACTTAAATAATATCTCTTCATGAATCTCATTATAAGATGAAACACGAAATGAACTACTTATTATTATATCTATATAAAAACAAAATGGTGTATTAATCCAGATACAATTAAATTCAAGAATAATTAAAAATTACTTAATAGTATTAAAATATTTTCAATACATTTAAGTAATATATTATATTTTATAGGTGCATGTTTCAAAGTTTTCTAAATAAGTTATTAAAATCTATCTAAATGATAACTATTTTAGACAGCAAACTTATAAACGAAATTTCCAAAATGAACCATCGTACAAGTGTTGAATAAACATCTGCTTAATTACTAAAAAAAAAGTGCATTACTGACAAAAGAGCTCTCTCTCTCTCTCTCTCTCTTGAGAGCGCGCGCGCGCGCGCACACATACACACACACACACATCACGGCATTTCTATTTTGGAAACTCGATTTATATACTTCCTGTTTGATGAAGTAGCATGTTCCATCTAGTGGCGTATTTTCCAATGAAACGCTGATTTAGTTTTAATTTTTATTTGTTTATTCTGCATTTGACGGTTTTTATTATTTCTATTTTGATGTATATCAATTTGATGCTTGGCGTTTTTCTATTTTAATTTTAATAAGTTTTTTTCATGAAAAAACGACTATATACGGTGTTTAAATATTAAATTACATAACTGCGTCATTCTTTTTTTTTTAATTTTGATTTCAGAAATAATTTATTTCTTGACATCTGATATAAAAATACATAAATCGTCTGCTGGCAAGATGGCTAAAAGAAATTCTTTCTTTCTACAGTTACACAATCCTATCGTCAATCACAGTTTGTTTTTTATCGATTTGTGTAAAGCTTGCATTGATCGATACTCTTAAATTCCTGTGTGGAGTTTGCTAAATAAATAAAGCTTTAATTTTTTTAAAAAGAAAAATTTACAGAGGATGTTATGACGAGTGATTTTGGGTTAGAAAAAGATTACTTTGGGTTTTTTTTTTTAATATTACTTTTACAATGAAGAAATTTAAAGTCTTGGGAGTATTTAATAAAAAGAAAGCATCAGTATTCTTCGATAATGCTACCGAAATAAGAAATAATTGTAATGTTGTGATTGCAAAGTTGGTATATATAATCAAGCTGCCCAAACATATTTGTTTACGTCTACATATATCAAAAAAAAAAAAAGATAATCAGCCAAGAATGTTGTTGAGTGCTTTGTATTTACTTTGGCTTGATGTATTTACTTTGGCTTGATGGAATATTATGCACAAAGTCTTTCTGTTTTTGTCGGATGCTGTTATGAAGAAGGCTGCGGAAGACCTTGAAGTTATTACATTTTTTGTTTCGTGCAGTCGTTCCTCTAACATATTTATGCGCCGAAAAGAAAATGACTTGTTTTTTAGTGCATAACTTTGAAGTCAACTGCAAATGCAATTTATTTCAAAGTTTTAAGAAATGTTCAAGACAACGTCCTGATTCACCAATACAAAAAAAAGTATATATTTATATAAAGAAATGAATTTATTTCTCATTCGCAGGTAAACTGCCAATTACTATTAAGAAGCCCATTTCGGAAAATGATGCCATTAAATATCTTACACAGTTTTTGGTGAGTTGTCCAATAGTACGACTTAAAAGATTGCATTCCATATTAGGGTTGCATTAATCGAAACTTCCTGGTTCTATTCAAAGATCAATTTGAAACGCAAATCCCTAATATATCAAATTCTTTCTTAAATTTGTATAAAATTGCATTCAAATTATATTCACAAACATGTAGATCATTTACATTTAGCGCAGTTTTCATTGTTATTGATGATTTATAGAATTTTAGTTCAGTTTGCTACATCTTTTTTTGGTCATTATTGTCTTCTACCTATTGGACCGCGCGGTTAGCCTAGTGGCTTTGCGCTTCGCAACCATATGCCTGGGGAAGGAGTGTCCCAGGTTCGATTCCCGTTGTAGATGTGAGGATTTGAGGATCTTCCTCAGGCATAGCCAAGTTAGCCGGTCTTGGGCGCGGTCAGTAGGTTTTTTTCCGCCAGTTTATCTGGTGTTTTTCATCCCCCAAACAGGTAAACCGGCCCCGTGAACATACGCCTCTACAGTCAACCGAATTCGACCGAAGCTAAATTCGGTCGAATTCGGTTGGTGAGTTGTCCAAGTCGAAGCTAAATTCGAAGCTAAATTCGGTCGAATTTAGCTTCGAATCGAAAAAAAAAAATGATGAAATTACTGTAAGTATCAGATTGAAATCTATGCGCTTATTAATATTAATATTTCTTCTTTGTAAAGCAACTTCTTAAAACCTTCATTTCCTTGGGCCAAATAAAATATATACATAAAATATATACAACAAATTAGACATTTAACAATTGCTAAACGTAATGGCTTACCGTAGCTTCCATAAAGTTCATTTCTTATAATAATAATATTTAGATTATAAAATGGTTTGGGAACGGCAAAAATTTATTTCTTCTTTCTATGTTTAGTATTTTTTAATTTCAGTTTATTCAAAATGCTGGGCTTTTAATTTACAATGTTTAAATTAACTGCCACATATTAAAAAATAAAGATTCTTAAAATAGCATTACTATCTTCCAAAATTATCCTCATCCGAAAAAGGAAATGAAGGAAAATCTACCATGTCCGGTTCATTCAAAGTTTGTGTCCATTTTTAATCAGGATGCTGACCAGTTAACATTAAAAAAAAAAAAAAAAAGGAAAAAAAAAAAAAGGAAGTCAGTAGACAGTAAAATTCCCAGTGACAAGCAAGCGAGGCAGATGGTTCGTTTATTGTAAAAAGGAAGGGGGCGTAGTTGGTCGTGATGAATTATCTGCACTCTCGGCGCATGAGATAGTTCCCGAAATATATGTCGCGTGGAGGATGATTTAAATTATTTTAATGGATCAGTTTATTGTACATAAGCAGCATTATTGATTAGTGGGTTGTAAAAAAAAAAAAAACAGTTATTTTTAAGCATCACACGTGTCATATAAAATTTCAATGCGTCTGTAATTTCCATGTTTACACGGACTTACCTAGTGATGCACATCCATAATAGCGACACGCTAGGGATGACTGCATAGATGTCATGTCAGAATGTAATGTGATGTCATAACCTTGATGAGGGAAGAAAAGGTTCTGAAAAAAAGAAAAAAAAAATGTATATTAAAAATGAAATAATATGATAAAACACAGAATGCAACATAATGGACAACAAATTTTGTTTTCTAATATCATACTCATATATAAATATGAAATTCTTAACAGTATTAATAATAATATACTCTTGATATTTAGAATACCACTGTGTGGTACTCTTAGACACGTTTCCATGGTAATAACTACAGTATCACGTGATGAATCACGAGCTTAGAAACAAACAATAGATTTCCTCGGCGGGGGGGGGGGGATAATATTTACTTTCAAGTGTCTGTTATATTATAGTCAATCTATCTTCGTTCTTCAATGAACAAAGATAATTGTAACTTTTATGTACAAATAAAATTTATTGTGATATGTGTATTTCTTTTACAAATAATTATATTAATGTTATTCATTAATTTAATTTTTTAAAAAAATTGTTTTCTATAAAATTAAGAGTAACAAATTATGTTCTTTACTATATTCCATTATGAAAAGATACTGTGGTATTTTTATTGATATTACATCATGTTGTGATACATCATCAGAGGTTTGCAAACCGTCTCTGATGGGTGGAACAATATTGGGCCTTTTTTTTTTTTTTTTTCTGAAACGGGCAAACATGTTCACACATGAATACACAGAATTAGTAGATATTTACTAATTCTATTTTTTTAATTTACTTTTTTTATTTAGATATTTACTAATTCTAGTTTAAGCCTATTTCCATTATCATGGAAATAGGCTTAAACACGAATGATAATATATTTGAAAGTAAATGGGATTCACGCGTTAATGAAAAGACGAAGATATAAATTGTAAGTAGAAAAACATTACTTATATTTAAAGTTATATACACTGCTTGGAAAGAAGTCAATGGTCGCCCAGTGAGCAAGACACATCGTGCCATGTAAGAGTCGCGTGCTTGAAATGGCTCCGAGAAGGGAATCGATGCGATTTGAAAGAGGCCTTGTGATAGGCCTCTTTCAAATTATTGCAGTCCTATCGGTTCGGTAAATTGTTGACAAATTGAGCCATCCCAGGTCAACAGTCAGTGATACTATATTGAGATGGAAGCGCAGAGAGTCAGCTGCGAGTGCTATCCACGGTCATCGACCCACCACACACTCACCGAACGTGATCATAGGATGCTATGAAGAATAATATGTAAAAACTGCTTCGTCTACCGAGCATCGACTAGAACACGAATCTCCCCAAAAAACATTCAGAACCGTGGCTCAAAACATGCATTTCTAGGGTAGGTCCGCAATATGCAAGTCCCACATTACCCTAACATGCAGCGTCGTCTTCCGTGGCGCAAAGAACGTGTACAGTGAGCCGTGGAAGCTTGGAAAGCTGTTTCGTGAAGTGACAAATACGTCACACCCTCTACCGAGCAGATGGACTGGTGCGGATGTGGCTGATGCCCGGTGAACGTCTCTTACCAGAGTGCGTAACTCCAACTATGAAATTCGGAGGTGGTGATGTGATGGTATAGTCCTGTTTTTTCCAGGTTTAGCCTCGGACCTTTGTTTGTGGTGCCACAAACATGGAACTCCGAGATGTATTCGAACATTCTGGACAATGCGGTGCTTCCTACTTTATTGCGTTTCTACGTAAATGATCATTGTCTCTCTCTCTCAGCAAGACAGTGCACCATCATAAGGATGCTGCTGCAACTGCTTGGTTTGTGTACACGAACATCACCACACGTGACTGACCTCCATCTTAGAACCCTGATCTTAACCCTATTGAACATCTGCAGGATGAACTGGATCGTCGGATGAGGTCAAGGGACGTTCGCCCCACAACAGTCCAGCACCTCATTACATGCCTACAAGAAGAATGATCCAAAATTCCCATTGATCACTATCGTACGCTTATGGAAAGTATGCCCTAGGATTGCTGCAATCATCGCAGCGAAAGGAGGTCCTACATCTTATTAAGGTGAGCGCCATTGCTATATCTTCCTCGCACTGTAGTGTCCGTTGACTTCTATGTAAACTCTTATCTGATCTTTCCTTTCAGTCGTTTCCGACCCTAGGTGACTTTGTAGACATTGCCCACAAAGTATTCCGGTGAAATTTTTACAGGGTAGTTCACCACTGCTTTCCTCCAACTCCCCAATTTTATCCTGGCTCGTGACCGGCATAGGGCTGGAACGCATTTATGACTGAAATCCATGTGTGTTCATGGGGCCGGTTTACCTGTTCTGGGGGAGGACGAAAAACCCGAGTTTCACGATGAACCTCCCCCCCTGCCTCCGTACGAGACGGACTAACTCACCTTTAGTCGAAAGAGACCAGATAAAGGTTTCTCACGTCACCGACGTGAATCGAGTCCAGGTCTTTCCGACCAAAGGGATTCGTGTATGCTGACTGAGCTACGGAGACTCATCTATCCAAGCAGTGTATTTAAACAAATATCATTTTAAATTATTATGTAATTATGAGGCAGGTGGAAAAGTTTAAATACCTTGGGTCCATATTCACGGATGAAAGAAAATGGGACGTAGAGCTAGATACTCGAATTGGCTTAGTAAACTCAATATTGTGGGAACTTGGCCGTTCGGTAGTATTGAAGCGGGAGTTAAGCCAGAAGGCAAAGCTGGCTGTCTTCAATACAGTCTATGTCCCCCATCCTCACCTATGGTCATGAGAGTTGGGTAATGAGCAAAAGAATGCGGACACGAATCCAAGCGGGTGAAATGAGGTTCCTTCGAGGGGTTGCGGGGCTGACAAGACTCGAAAGGGGCAGAAACTCTGCAATTCGGGTGACGCTCAATACGCAACCGCTGCTTCTCTGTGTTGAGAGATCACAGTTACGTTGGTACGGATACCTGGTCAGAATGCTACAAGAGAGGCTCCCTCAGCAGGCCCTCTTTGCCAAGCCAGAGGGTGAGAGGCCACGTGGAAGGCCAAGGACTCGCTGGATAGATTATATCCAAAACCTTGGGTGGACACGTTTGGGAATCCCACCAGAACACCTGAGCTTGGTGGCAGAGGATCGTGACCATTGGAAGTTCCTCTTGCAGCTGTTTCCTCCCACAACCCAATTAGGAAAGGTGGGCCTTGAAGATGTATGTATGTATGTAATTAAATTATTTAATTAGTAAAATTAAAAATGCCGATTTTAAAAGAGTACTAGTTTTAATTTACATTAACTATGATGTCTGTGATTGCCTTTAGGCGTGAGATGACGTTCATCGCTCTGAGTGAGACACCACTACCACCTTGTTTATTTGAGGTTTGAAATGTCCTGTAAAAGTTCTAAATTTGGTCAAGGATCCAACTTCGAACTTGGGCAGAGATTCTGGACTATATAAAAAAAATAATAAAGATTCACCAAATAATAAGTAAAACAATCTTAAAAAATGAAAAGAAAACCAAGGCTGCTCAATTATACTGATATACTCTAGGTATGCAACCTTTCGTTGGTGGGAGACAAAAATAAAATATGTTTTCGTCTGGATTTTTTTTTTTTTTTTTTTTTAGATTCTGAAACAAATGACAACAGCAATAGTTCTCGCTTACTGTTTAGAAAACCTTCTTAATTAAAATTTAATTAATATTTTGTATACAATAATATTGTATCTAATATGTTATTTATTATTTCTTTTTAAACCTACAAAATATAAATTTATTTTAATATTTCATTACATTCTATAATACACCTATTATTAGTTTCTACGTATTATATTGTAATACTATTAAAAGACAATTCTCTTGTAGCGGAGGAAGATACACGGAGAGGAAGATTATTAGTCCTTTTTAGGACTTCCCGGGTAACAAATGGCAATGCTGTAGCCAATGAAGTTTTAACTGAGGCTCGGCTATTGCCGTTACCCAGTCATGATTAGAGCTCTTTAGCTCAATAACACCCCATCCACACAGATTTTCTTCATTCAGATGACGGGATAAAGAGTCAAGGACTCAGTCCATCGCCCAGTTCTTATAAGAACTCTTGTAGCGGAGGATAGAATCAATCGACCGTGAGATGCGGTGATTGAGATTGATTCATTCAATCCAATACCCTTGGAGGGTAACGGATGGCAATGCTGCAGCCAATGAAGTTCTAACTGAGGCTCCGCTATTGCTGTTACCCTCCTGCCATGATCAGAGCTTTAATAGCTCAATAACACCTTATCCCTACACTGTCCTCTACAGATAACGGGGAAGATGAAAAGCATTCTTGCTTCGCCCCTTTAAGCCAGTCCTTATAAGGACTTCTCTTGTAGCAGCGATTGATTTCAATGCTGTGCACACATTTTTGAAGTTCTCGTTTGTTATACCAATTGTTCGCATGTCATGAAATGGTATGTGCCAGGGGTGACCCGAGTGTTTGCAGCAAGAGCCCTAGTTAACTACCAGAAATTGTTAAGAACGACATCCCGAAGTCTATGTCAGTCATATATGTACACATATAAATACAATATCATTTATAAGGAAAAAAAAGTTTTTGAAACATTATATTTATTATTACATATTTTTTATTTACTCTTTACTAGTAGAAGGTTTATGGGTTTCTAAGTTAGCAACTAGTTTTTGATAATTTGATTTGTAATTAGTAATTGAACTTCTTATTAATCCTTTCAAATGTTGGTTTGTTAATTGAGAACGATACTTGGATTTTACAAATTTCATCACTGAGTACAGTGATTCAACATCATACGTCGATCAAAAAATTGATAATAAACAATTTGCTGCATTTTTTAAATGGCTGTACTTTATGGTAGGTACACATTTCCAAAATTCATTGATTGAATTTACTGATTTTTGTATCATTTTAAGACCTTCGTCTTCTTGCATTTCTATTAACTCTTGCATAACTCCATTTCTCCTGATGCCGTTCCAGGAAGTAAAACTTTTTAAAAGCGGGAAACCGTTGTTAATTACATCAATTTCAAATGGATTTAATAGAAATGCGATAGATGGTTTTGATACTTGTAAGGCTATTAAATCGTTCTTCAAAATCGTCAAAGAGGTTGTTTAATTTTGCTCGATAGTTACTGATGGCTGTAGGAAGAATATCACATCCTGAAGTCGCTTTTTTTTTTTTCAAACGTGGAAAGTGATTGAATGTCTTTTCACTTATATTTTTTGGAAAAAGTTGTATTTTTTTAAAACTAAAAATGCTCTGACTCAGTTCTGAAATATTCTTGTCCTTACCTTGTAGCGACACATTGGAATTTTTTGCCATATATATGACAGAATGATCATTGACTCTGTCATATATATATATGACAGAATGATCATTGACTCTGTCATATATATATATGACAGAATGATCATTGACTCGGGTTAACATACATAGTTTTATGAAGAATTAAATGACTAGAACCGAGATTTAAGTAAAAAGGTTTTAATATAAACACACTACTAGTTTCGGCCTGTAACAGCCTTCTTCAGGTGACATTATAAAAGAAAAAAAAACACTAAACATTGAGGGTTAAAAGACTATGAACAACACAGACAGTCTTTATACATAATTAGCATGAAAACGTTGTAGTTGTATTTAAAGCTGTTCTTTCGTTTGTTGCATTGTTGGGAGAGTGCGTGTTTGCTGCGTCACGTGAACGCCAGTACATGATTACAGCTGAATGACTATCTGGGAGGTTGTAGCTTAAGTTGTTATTTAGATGAACAGGATTGAAGATGATTTCTCTCGATTCCACAATTTTTCTCTCTATTTCGTCACTGCAACGGAAGATGTTAGTAGATTTTTCCCAGCAGACTTTGTGACTTTGGTTATCAATGATTCCTTCTTAATTCCTTGATTAAGAAGGAATCATTGACAAATTCCTTCTTAATCCTCCTAGGCATCACTCAGAAGAAACAAATAGATTCAAAGGCAATATATCTATTCCTTACATAAGTACTATTTCACACAAATTAGCAAAAGTTCTAAGAAAATACAATATCAGAACCTTGTTCACTCCACGTCCAAAGATCCGTTCCTTAATTAGCCACCCAAAACCTTGTCATCATCAACTCAAATACCCTGGTGTATATAAAATATTATGTGACTGCGATATTCCTTATTTCGGGCAGACAGACAAATCTGTCGAAATGCGTATGGAAGAACACATGAGAGACATTACTTACAAGAGACAGCGAGCGAGTGCATTATCAAGTCATATCCTTTTCTCGGCTAATCCTAATGATGATAACCAAAGTCACAAAGTCTGCTGGGAAAAATCTACAAACATCTTCCGTTGCAGTGACGAAATAGAGAGAAACATTGTGGAATCGAGAGAAATCATCTTCAATCCTGTTCATCTAAATAACAACTTAAGCTACAACCTCCCAGATAGTCATTCAGCTGTAATCATGTACTGGCGTTCACGTGATGCAGCAAACACGCACTCTCCCAACAATGCAACAAACGAAAGAACAGCTGTAAATACAACTACAACGTTTTCATGCTAATTATGTATAAAGACTGTCTGTGTTGTTCATAGTTTTTTAACTCTCAATGTTTAGTGTTTTTTTTCTTTTATAATGTCACTTGAAGAAGGCTGTTACAGGTCGAAACTAGTAGTGTGTTTATATTAAAACCTTTTTACTTAAATCTCGGTTCTAGTCATTTAATTCTTCATAAAACAATATATATATATATATATATATATATATATTCAGAAGAAAAAAAAATTCAAATTTTTTGATCTTCTTAATCCAATGTCTCAAATGAGTAATTAAGTGAGTTTTATTATTCTGGCAAATCTATTTTCCATGTAGGGAATTTGTTTTTGCATTTGTTGTTAGTAGTGATGTAAGCAACAGATGCCCTGAGAGTACAGAGAAAAAAAATGAAAAAGAAAGGTAAGCTACATATAAAAGTAGCTAAACAAAAGTTGTTGGAAGACCGGTTAGAATCTGGAAGACAAATAGCATGAAGGTAGCAAAATATTCTGGAGGTTATTGAAGATTGGAAAGGTAAAAAGGAGTAATTAAAAATAATTGGATATGATGAACGATGATTTAAAACAAAATCGGCTAACGCCTTTTTATTCCCGTATAGGGAGTAGGCGAGGCTGTTTCAGCCCTATCTAACTTTTGGAGACTGAGTGGGTAGTTCAATCTCCACTGGCAGCCAATCAGAGATAGCTGGCCCAAGGCTATCACTAATTAAGCAGCACACAGTGAAGAGAGACGGCTTAACAAGTGCCACCATCTCGTGGTCCCTAACACAATATATTTAATGTCTGAAATAATGTGGGTTCTATGGTCGATTTTTTTTAGTTTACTGGACGAAAAAACCCGCTTGCCCGTGCCAGAGATCGATTAATTTGGGAACTGGTAGAAAAATTTCGACTAGATTCGAAAGCAAGTGTTTCTTCGTGCGATCAAGCGCTGTTACATAAGTTGTAAGTCAGCAATAAGAATTGGTTGAAGTAAGTACACGAAGATCGTCACTCTTATTCATCATCTGTATCAATGACATTATAAAAGAAAGTAAAATTAAACTCGAGATCAGAATCGAAGATATGAAACTGCTTTTTGCTTTATGAAGATAATGTACTTTTCAACAAATCTAATGCAAATCCTAAGAATTCGTTAACTAAATTGAATCACAGTTGTAATAAATTTCGTATAAAAATCAGCACTTAATTAACCAAAACTATGAAATCTTCAACTGCATTCTTAATAGATGACTTATAGATCAAGTAAAACATTTTCACTATTTAGGCACATTTTTAGTGAAGATGGCAAATTAAATATGGAAATAGACAACAGAACAAGAAAATCTGATATCACGAGAATACAGTTGAGTAAATTTATATGGAATAAGAGAGAAATTAGTCAAAAACACACTAAATTAGCTGTATACAAGTGTTCAAACCAATTTTAACTCATGGATCTGAGAGCTGGGTTAGAAATAAAATATTTGGTGAAAAACGAGACAGATAGACAGAATTTATAACTTCGACGTCAAAAATTTAGGTAATAACATCATCAAAATCAGTAGTATCTCAGCTATATTTATTTAATTAATAAAAGATTTAAAATTAATACATCGTCCGTCGATGTACTAATCACAGCCTTATACGCAGGTGAGCATCACGCTCGCTCTTTGGGGGCTGTGGAGTTAGCTGTGTTCAGCTGGGAGTAGGATTATCTTGGGTCTTTTGTGTTTGCAGTGTACGGATTCATTGTAGTTGGCAGGTTGCCAACTACAATTTTAGGTCATGAAGGAGTGAAAGATGTATGGGATTCTGGTCTTTCGGTGGATCTAGGTGTTTCTAATAAACCATGGGACGTCCGGTATCATCGGCAGACACTTATTCTGTATTCACTGCAGTTTTAGAATGTTTGATTTCGAGGTTTGGCTCCATGTTGGGGAGATGGATTGTGATTACAGGGCGTATCACCATCAGATATAGTAGTAGCTTGTTCGTGTACCTAATTTGTGTCGGTTGTTCAGGGTAGAGTTGAGCTATAGCTTTGGATGTCTTTACACCTATGAGTTTGATGTGGTTGTTAAATCGGAGTTTTTTTTTTGTCGAGTTGTACTCCAAGATATTTGGTTTCTGTCTGCCATGGAAGCTTTTCTCCGAAGAGCTAGATGTCATCATTGATGGAGGCTTTCCTTCTTGAGAATAGTATATGTGTGCTTTTTTTTTTTTTTTTTGAGCGGGTTGAGTACTTGGATCCGCCAGTCAGAGAACCATTTCTCCAGTGTAGTGATACTGTCTTGAAGTCGTCGGATTGCCAAGTGGGGGTGGAGAGATCTTGCTAGTATTGCCGTTTCGTCTGCGTATAAGGCTGTGATGGTTGTCCTTGGGTTTTGTGGGACGTCTACAATGTAGATTGTGAATAGTAGGGGGGAAGGGAGCAGTAGGGAGCCCTGCGGAACTCTTTCGCTAGGATTTTGCAGCTGGTTAAGACTGTTCCATTGATTTTTTACCTGCATGGTTCTTTCGCTGGGGGTATGCTTTTATTAACCTTATTTGATTTCTTGGCATGTTGGCTTTCTGTAAAGTTTGTAGAGAAGGTCTTGATGCCAGATCTTGTCAAAGACCTTAGCGACGTCTACGAATACCACGCCGGGGTGCAGATTCCAATTATATCCTGTTGTAACGTATTCTACTAGCCGGTGGATTTGCTGAGCTGTGCTGTGCTCTAGTAGGAAGTCGAATTGTTCATTTGGTATGATTCCTAGTTTATCTGTTGTTTCTTGTAATCTTGAGAGGATTACTTTTCCTACGTTTGATGTAGACTGTTGGGTCGATAATTTTGGGGAGCTGAGGATCATTGCCTGGCTTCTTTATGGGTGTGACGTCGGCGGTTTTCCATGCTGTGGGAAAGTGCTGTATGCTTAATATTCCGTTTGTTATGTTGACTAGATGCACTATAGCCTTTCGTGAAAGCAGCTTTATAATTCATCCCCAACTTTATTTATAATGTTGGTGATGCCATCTGGACCTAGGGCTTTATGATGTTCTTTATTTCTGCTGGGGTAGTGGGGGGGGGGGTATGCGTTCTGAGTTGTCCATGGACGGCTTTAAGGTGCGTTTAACCTGTTGATGAACTTGGTAGATGAGGTTAATGTTTATATTAGCATATGATGGGCTGCATTGTTTTTCCAGACTGTCCACGAGACCTTCGGTTTTTTCCATATCAGTGTGTGCAATAGATGCTTGGCCTGCATGGGGGGGGGGGGAGGCGACTTACGTTTAGACGAAGGGTTCTCAGGCAGGAATTTCCAGATTGTACGATCCTCAGGGTTGAGTGCTGTTAGCTTATTTTTCCATTCCTGATTTCTGTGGTTTTGTAGTGCTTCTCTGATTTGGCTGTTCATGTTGCTTAGATATCTCGTTCTGGCTTTGTTTTTTGTTCTGATTAGGTACATGATGTCCTCTGGAAGCCGGCTGGTCATCTGGGTGATTGCAGTTTGGATGACTGCTGCTGCTAGCGCTTTGTTGATCTGATTTGTTAAGTTATTCATAGCTCCATCTATCTCTTCTTTTTTGTGTTTCTAATAAACCATGGGGGGGGGGCGTCCAGTATCATCCGCAGACACCTATTCTGTATTTCTGGGTCGATGTGTTCTTGGAGAAATTTGGATTACTTGTCCTATGCTATGAAGAAGTCCGGGGAGGGGGAGGGGTTGATCTTCAGTGCTTAGTTTAAGCAGGATGAGGTTGTGGTCTGACGATAGCTCGTTGATCGTCTTTAGTTGATATCGATAACTGATGTTTTTGAAAATAACAATGTCTAGTACATCCGATCTGTCATGAGGGCTGTGATGAGTGGGTTCGGTGGGTCCTGCTACCACAACTGAGTTGTGTGTTGTATAGTTGTTTAGTGTGTGACCGTTTTTGTTGACTGTGGTGCTGAACGAAGCTGTGTGCTTGGCGTTTAAGTCTCCTGCTATGATGGTGCAGTCTCTGGAGCTGAGGCGTCCAAATCTGACATTAGTAGGGATTTTCTTGGTGAGTTGTAGGCTGTGTATATCGAGTCTACCAGCATTGTTGGTGTGCACCTGTATGCCGGTTACCTCCAGGTTGATGGTTTGTGGGTTGGTTAGGGCATTGTGCTTTAGATAGGTTTTGATGTAGATGTCGGTAACCCCCCCCCCCCTTCTGATACCGAGTCTGTCCGTTTGGTACATACATGGCGTATCCTCTTAGTTTTGGATTAGTTACAGGTCGGAGGTGTGTTTCATTGATTAATATTTATGTCGGGATTGCGTCTGTGTGCAACCTCTTGTATTTCTAGTATCTTGTTGGTAAGACCTTTGGCATTCCAGGCGGCGATCAGGAGGGACTTCGGTTGGATTTTGTTTTTATTCATGACTGAGGACTGTCAGAATGGAGTGGGTTCCTTGCAGAAATCTCTTTGTGGAAGATGGTGATGGGCTGGTTTTACTGAATTCATGGAGCATAGTGACTAGCGAGAGAGTCAAGATTGCTGCTAGGTTGGGGCTTGATTGATCGTTAGGTGCTGTATTCATTGAGCGCACTGTTACCGTATAGGTTTGGGATTAGGTTCTTTCCTAAGTTATCGAGTTTGGATTTCTTTGTGTTGGAGGATGATCACCCTGGTTGCTTCGAGTGGCATTGTGAGCGTGTGTGTGTGTGGGGGGGGGGGGGGCTAGGTAGTTCTTACCGCCCCACGATTTTTCGGATGATGGCTGCAACCTTTATAATTGGCGGGATAAGGCCCCCCCACAGTTGGCATATCTGGTCGGTGTGGTTTTTGGCATGTGCAGGTGATGGTTTGATGGTTTTCACCGCATTTTAGGCACCTATATTCTGCTTTCCATAGCTTTTGGGAATGGCCAAAATTTTGGCATCTATGGCATTGCCCTGCTTAAGCTCTTTTTCTGAATGTTTCTGTGGTTATCCTGAGACTGCCGACTGTGATTAGTTCATAAATCTGTTTTTGGGTGTTTGGTAATTTCGACCAGCACTAGTGGCATTGTTTTTTTTTGTCTGCTCTGTACATCCTGCTTACCTTGATTGGGATCAGGCCCTGGTTGATAAGGTCTACAGTGATCTCATCAGATTGTGATGCCCTCGGCAACCCCTCGAAGCACCACCTTTAGGTTTCTTTCGCTACTTAGAGCGAAGGTGTGATATTGTAGTTTAGAATTGTCCATGATTTTGATCATCTGTCTGTAATCAGCAACAGTGGTAGATTGGATTTTTACTCCCTCATTTGTATTTTTGGCCCAAGTGTGGGCGATATGTTGTTCACTGAAGCTCAGTGAGACTGAGGTCCACTTTTGTTTGTCTCGTAGAATTACTGGGGACCTTTTCTTTGTTCTTGGGATGTCTTGTGCAGATGAGTCCTCCTCCATGTGGTCATTCTTCAGTCCTGAGTCTTTTGCTGGCGTGTTCCTACTGGGAATCCTTCTGCCGGGGTCTCCTTAGGTGGGGAGACAGTTGTGTTTTCACCTTCTGGAGGCTGTATTTCACCTTCTGAAGACTGTATCCTCCTTTTCATCTTCAGGATCGTTTGTTTGTGCATACAGGTTTAGGAAATCCGGCCACTCGATCTCAAAAACTTCTTCAATAGCTTCTTGAATAGGTCAAGCGTTTGATCTCTGTTCAAGTGTTGTATTTAAGTTCTCCATACCAAGTACGTACAGAATTCCACCCGCTGGAACCCACAATCGTCCGTTGCTGGCTGCGGTTATTGTTGGCCTTGGAGATGCTTATCAGTTGCTCTGGTTCACAAATATTGTCCACAGATTTTAAAATAACAAGATTAGCATTAGAAATACACCACATTTGTATAACGGAGAGCTTAGACTTAACAGTTACAATTACTTACACTTTATAATCATTTGAAGTCAATCAATACCAGATAATTAACATTCACAATATCAGGAAACACGAAATTTCCTGATCTGTCGCGTAAATTGCCTCTCAATTACACTAATCAATCTTCTTACGAAATGTATTGAAGAGTCAAAGAACGCTATTCCAATAATTCAATAGTCAATTTATCACACTACTACTGAAAATCTAAAATCGACTACATGATATCAGAAAACATCATACTAATAACCTCTGGATAAATAACCTCTACAAGAATATTACAACTTACAACATTACCGACCTAAGGGGCAAAGGAAAATGCTTTTCATATTCTCAGCCATCTTAAGAGAGACTGTGAGTGGAGATAGATTTATGAGCTCGCCCTGAGTGGGCTTGGAGATTAGTCCTCAGTGTTGTAGTTTAGAATGGCTTTTGGTCTTTTATGTTTGAAATAATCATTGCGTCATAATCTGCAGCCAGTTGGATCAGTTTGTTAGGGTGCACAGATGCTCTTGAGAAGAATTTGGTTGCTATAGTCTGCATGAAAGTGTAAATATAGGGGACATTTGTGTCGCGATGAAGTTGCACAGTACATACGAACCACGGGGCATTCAGGATCATTCTGAGACATTGGTTTTGCACACGTTGCAACTTAAGAATATTAGTATTAGCGGTATAACTCCAGGCCGGAGAAGCGTAGGTGAGTATTGGGCGAACCATCAGTTTATATATGAGTTGTTTGATTCTGGTGCTCAGCTTACTGTTCCTGTTAATTAGCGGGTAGAGCTGGGCTTTGGTTTTTGATGTATTTGCACAGACAGTCTTGATATGGGAGCTGAAAGTAAGTTTTCTGTCTAATAGTACGCCAAGATATTTGATCTCAGTTAGCCATGGGGTTTTAGTGTTGAATAGGAGGATATCTTCTTTAGGAAGCATTGACCTTCTAGAGAATAGGACGGCTACGCTCTTCAGGGGATTCATTTGGAGTCACCATTTGGTGAAATAGTGTTCGATTAGCAGTAGGTTTTCTTGCAGTTTCTTTACGGCTTGGTGCGGCTTTAAAGATCAGGCCAATATCGCTGTATCGTCAGCGTATAGAGCTTTCATTGATGACAATGGGTTGTGCGGGATATCATACAAGTATATGGAAAATAGAATCGGTGCTAGTAAGGATCCTTGTGGAACTCCAGCCAACATGCGTTTTTGTGTCGAAACTACCCCACTCATCCTAACTTGCATGCGCCTATCGGAGAGGTATGCCTTGATTAGACGAATGATTCCCATTGGTATACCAGTTGATATCAGTTTGTATAACAGACCATAATGCCAAACCTTATCGAATTCACTGGCTATGTCAAGGAAAACAGCCCCAGTGCATTGAGGCCAGTTAAAGTCTGTTGGTGATATATTCTACTAATCTGTATATTTGTTTCGTGGTGCTATGAAATTGGCGGAGGCCAAACTGCTGCTCAGGAAGGATATTTAGTTGGTGTACTGATTCTTGGAATATGGTAAGAATTACCTTCTCGGCAATTTTACCGAGGTTTGAGATGAGACTGATTGGTCTGTAACTTTGAGGTAATCGAGGGTCTTTTCCAGGTTTATGGATTGGTATTATGTCCGCCAGTTTCCAGTAGGAAGGGAAATATTTGTAGTGAAGGATGGAGTTAATTATATTTGTCAGATGCACAATAGCTCTACGCAGTAGTAGTTTTATCACCTTGTTGGAGATACCGTCAGGTCCGGGGGCCTTTTTGTACTTAAACTTATAATCAAGAAGTTTAAGAACAAAAAGTCCCCCGGATCTGACGATATCTCTAACAAAGTGATAAAGCTACTACCGCGTATCATATCGTATTATATCATATATTTCAGCAGGTGATGTGGGTGCAATTTGAGTGGAATATGTGACAGAAGATTTGAGTGAACATCTGACGTGTCGGCGGATCCTGTATATGTGACTGAAATCCAGATGATCGTACGAAGGTTTACATTGCATTTCTAAATAGTTTGCTATTGCTTCAGCTTTATCTGCATCGGTGTGGATGAGACCTGAATCTGTTTGGGGGGGGGGGGATATTTCTGTTTTTAATCTTTCTGATAAGATTCCGTATGGAGTGGTTATCAGGAGAGATGGAGGTCAATTTTTCTTCCCAAAGTTGACTTCTATGGGCTGAGGGGCATATCTCAGTGTGGAGTTGAATCTATTTAAAATCCGTTTGTCTTGTGGCGTCCTAGTATCTTTTCCTTGCTTTGTTCTTTTCCCTGATCAGATTCATAATATCTTCTGGCAAATGATTGGATCTGCGGGTAGTTGTGGAGATCGTAACTGCTGCACAGGCTGCATTAATCTGTTCAGTTAGATCATTTACAGCTGTTTCAATTTCTTCTTTGGATTTTATGATGGGTACAGAATCAATATATTTCAGGAGTACCTTGGAGAGCCTTTCCCAAGGAATGAACGAGTGAGGGGGAGGGTGACAGTTTTTCTAAGTTTCCCAATTTTAACAGTACTGAATTGTGATCAGATGATAGATCATTAATCGTCATTATAGTGTATTGGCGTCTGATATGCTGTAGTATGGCTATGTCCAAGACATCAGCCCGACCATAAGTGTTGTGATGGGTGGGCTCGACGGGACCTACCACAAGCGGGTTGTTGAATCCAGCGTAGGTTTCTAGTGTGTGTCCGTTTTTGTTGGTGGAACGGCTATTCCAGACTGGATGCTTGGCGTTTAAGTCTCCGGCCGGCATGGTAGGCTCACTGGTATCCAATATGGCGTTCAAATCAGAGGACAGTAATATTTTTTGTGGAGGATTATATGCTGCAAAGATTTTTCGTTTGCCACCAGAACTCGTGAGAATTTCAATACCAGTGACCTCGAGGTTAGTGGTAGGAGGGATGTTTATAGAATGATGAGTGATGTAATTTTTAATGAAAATGTGCAGTGCTGCCTCCTCTGTGGGACAGTCTGTCTGCTCTGTACAGTTGATATCCCCTAATTTGGGGGTTGTCGGAAGGTCTTGGGTGCGTTTCGTTTAGTAAAAGGACATCCGGCTGATGTCTTTTGGGCGAAGTCCTGGAGTTCTAAGATCTTACTCCTCAGTCCGTTCGCATTCCAAGCGATGATCTCTAAGGAGTCTGGTTTTAATTTATTATTGTTCATTAGTGAGTGCTGAAATGATAGTTTGATCCTTTAGGAAGCTTTTGGTGGAGGAAAGTGAAGGGTTGGATCTAATAAAGTCCAGCAGCATATTTGCTAGAGAGGCTGTGATGATAGCAGTCAAATTAGATAGTGGCGCTGGTTGAATCTTTTCCTGGGTCGACTTTTTTGTACGAACTGCGTTGGCATATGTCTTTGACTGATTTTGTTGAGATGATCTTTTACAGATCTCTGGTTGCAGAGGATAATTTTTCGCGTTTTTGGTTGTCCGTGGGGGACTGTGAGGTTGTAGTCTCTGGAATAGGTCTGCTGGGGGAGGAAGAGAGTCTGCCTGCTTTCAACTGTTTGTTTTTCGGGTTTTGGATACAACCTCTATAATTGGCAGTGCGCAGGCCGTCGCATTTTGCCGGAGTAGTTTTTGGTTTTGTACATGTGTTGGTAGGGTGGCTTTTTGCACATTTAAGGCATTTGAACTCTGCCTTGAAGAGTCTCTGAGCATGACCGAATCTTTGGCATCTATGGCATTGCCCACTTGAAGCCTTCTTTCTCAAAGGCTCTGGAGTGATTCGGAGACCACATACTGATTTGAGGTCATAGATGTTTTTAAAGTCTTGATGTATCTCTATTAAAACTAGAGGCATGGATGTTTTGATCCCTCTAGTCATCCTGCTAACCTTGATGGGAGGTAGGTCCTGGAGGCGGAGGTCAGCCTCTATTTCGTCAGAGGTTATATCCTCTGAGAGACCCCTTAGGACCACCTTCAAATTTCGTTCTGAGCCGAGAGAGAATGTATGGTATTGGATATTATTTGAATCCAGTTCTTTTGTAAGTTTTCTAAAGTCTGTTACAGTAGCAGGCTGAATCCTAACGCCATCATCCGTATTTTTAGCCGAGACATACTGTATCTGTAAGTTTGACATGACGGATCTCAATTGTGTCCATTTCCTTTTTTCCCGGAGGACAATCGGAGGTACCCTCTCTTTGGGGGGGGGTGACTGTGAGATCAAGATTGAGAGTGTTCTCTTCCATACGTAAATCCATGAGAGGTTCAATGTCAGAGATTTTACGTTTCTTATGAGCACGAGTTTCAACATAGTCTGTAGAAGGGGAAATCACCAAATCGAGTTTCGCCTGTCTGGGGAGTGTCTTTACACTCTTCGATTTCAGTAGGCAAGGAGTAGAAATTAAGACTGCCAAGAAAATCATTTTCAACTTTTTTCAGTATCTTTTTGAGAATGCTTATCAGACGTCCTTTGGTGCTGAGCGATTTAATATAAGCATCATCATCTTCTTCTTCACACATTGTGAAGAATTTAGTACACTAAGCCAGCAATGGCAGTTAGGAGTAGCGAAACGCACTCTTATAAATACAGTTCACTTACCTGTGTGTGTGTGTGTGTGTTTAGTTTTAATAACCAGAAGCACTTATATATATACTATTAAGTCTTGCAGATACTAGTTACTGAACTCACTGACCAAAGATACGCACGAACTACATTTAACTACATTAAAAAAAAAAAAAAAAATTCGAAATTCATAATCAAAACATCACTCACTCTTCTCCCAACATATATTTCTCTACAAGAATCTTCACCCAAAAACTCACACAACATATATATTTCTATTTATTTGTATATATAAGTCTTTATAAGGACTGGCTTAAGGGGGCGAAGCAAGAATGCTTTTCATCTTCCCCGTTATCTGTATAGGACCATGTAGGGATAAGGTGTTATTGAGCTATTAAAGCTCTGATCATGGCAGGAGGCTAACAGCAATAGCTGAGCCTCAGTTAGGACTTCTTTGGCTACAGCATTGCCATCCATTATCCTCCAAGGTGAACTCGAGATCTATATATAAGTCCTTATAGTCCTTATAAGGACTGGCTTAAAGGGGCGAAGCAAGAATGCTTTTCATCTTCCCCGTTATCTGTAGAGGACAGTGTATGGATAAGGTGTTATTGAGCATTTAAAGCTCTGATCATGGCAGGAGGGTAACAGCAATAGCCGAGCCTCAGTTAGAACTTCATTGGCTACAGCATTGCCATCCATTACCCTCCAAGGGTATTGGATTGAGTATCTTTGGGGTTATCATTTATAATTTTACTTATGAATAAAAATTGGGTATATAATAATATATTTATAAATTTTTATAATTTATGTTTTATAATTTTTTTTTAAATTTTATTTTCAAAATTTTATTAGCTTAAAGGATTAAAATATATTTTATGAATAAAATACTTTAATTCATATATTAATTAATCGGTTAACAAACAGTGTAAATAAAATTGTAAAGAAAATCTATCAGTAAAAAATATGCACAGAAATATAGAAGCGGTTATTATGACAATGAACAAAGTTGGTAGATTTCATCAGAATTTTATCATTCATTTTTCTTCTCTTGAACATTGAATGAAATTACTCAAAGGACCAAATCATGAAATTCCATTTTTTTATTTTAATTAACATGCAATTAAAAAAAACACGCATTTCTAAAATAATACACGAAACACAATGTAACATCGAAAACAGGCTTATAAATACGTATAAGTTGACGTTATTGAACAGCTAAAGCAAAGAACTGTTGTGAATGCACAGAAAATTAAAAGATAAGAGGTAAGACTCAAATGCAAACAAAAACTCAATCTCCAAAAAAGAGAATAAATGGTCGAATTTTGGAAGTCAGTCTGGGTTAATCCTGTTCAACATAATAACGTCTTTTGAATTATAGAAATAGAATCAAAAATTAAAGAAAAAGAATTCCAAAATGTCATTTTTGCAAAAGAAATTGTCAGAGCACAAGCTAGAAGACTGGCAAAATCAGTCTGGCAATTTTTCAAGGTGATTCTTTGTCACCATGACTCTTCAACATTTCTTTGATACCGCTGTCTAGGATTTTGAAGAAAACACAAGTCCCCTATTTTAAAGAAAACAACTTGGATATGAAATTTCTGTAAATAAATTAAAATTTCCCATCCGCTGTATATGGATGATTTAAAATTGTACGAAAATTGACACAGCATTAAACGCAATTCATATTTTCAATCAGGACATCAAAATGGAATTTGGTCTGGATAAATGTGCAGTTTTAGTTTGATAGGAGAAATGTATGAAAGCAGTTTTAACAAACGAATGCTACAAATGCTAGTCATATTCTCCACGTTAGATTAAAAACAAAAAAGGAAAAAAAAGAAAGAAAGCAATCGAATACATAAAAGAGAGTCATAAATATTCTGAGAACAAAACTTAATTGACTAAACAAAATTCGAGGAATGAACTCTTGGACTAGACATAAACAAATTGGACCCGTAAAACTCGAAAATTAATTACCGTGCATCATGCATTGCTTCTACGAAGTAATCTTAACCGACTGGATCTACCAAGAAAAACAGGCGAACGGGTCTACTTTAAGTGAGACAAACTACTGAAGAAGAACAAGTGGGTTTAAAAATTACATCGACAAGGTCTTCTAAAAAAACAATAGAAAATAAATTCGATTGCAAGGAACAACAACAAAAATAATCGATCTAAACACTGGAAAAATAAACCCCTACATGGGCAATATTTGTTAGACAACAAATAAAAAACTATCAATTCCAAGACATGGCATTGGCTGCAGTATGGATATATCGAAAAAGAAACGGAAATTTTACTTGTAGCAGCTTCAAAAAGTGTTACAAACTAATGTCATCAAAGCAAAAATTTTGAACATTAATAATAACAGCAAATGCAGATTATGCGATTAGAAAAATGAGACTAGAACATCTAATCAGTGCCTGCAGCAAAATTGCTCAAACTGATAACAAATACCTCTGTGATCAAGGGCCAAGATAATTCGTTATTTATGCAAAAAATAATAATAAAAAAGTGTCTTTCCTAACTCTGATAATTAATAATTAAATTAGTCGAAAATTAATGGATTCAACCATCTGTGTAGGTTAAATTATTATTATTTCATGTGTTTTTGTATATTATGGATGTTCCATGTCAAAAATTGTAAACATATCGAGTTGGGAATGTAATAAAGTCGTGAATTTAAACAGGGCAGTCATATAAAGATAGATCAAGGGTGTTTATCTGTAATAAATTATCCATGGAATCAATGTAGATTATTATATTATATACTTTGCTTTGATTCATCATTCCTACACCATTTTATATTTACTATATATCATGAATAAGAGAAGGTCACAAATAATTATTGGCACTTTGCCAACATTCGCTGTTGTGATACTGTTGCTTTAACGAACAAGTGGAAAAGCTTTTATAGAGGGCGCCCAATAAAATATGCATAGGTAAAATAGCCGAACGTGCTATTCTCACACGGGTTCAAGAAGCAACAGATATCAATCAACCATGTCATTCAAGATAAACAATTCGGCTTTAGGAAATATCACTCCACAACGCTACAAATTTATAGAGTTATCGAACATATAACCCAATGGTTTGAATGGCACCATGCCAACACTCTGGCGCAGTTTTCCTGGACATCACTCAGGCATTTGATAAAGTGTGGCATCACGGACTAATTTTTAAACTTCACGAAGTTGGTATTCCATTACCATTAGTTCTACTTATCAAATCATATCTAAATAACAGAAAATTTAAAATAAAACTCAACGGTATCAGATCCACAGAGAGGAGAATCACGGCCGGAGTCCCTTAAGGCTCTCTGCTATCTCTCCTACTCTTCTCCATATACATGGCAGATCTCCCCAAACTGTCCCCAGCTATCACCGCTCTATATGCTGATGACACAATCATTATAGCCAGATCCCTCCGTCCACACTTGGCCACAATCAAGCTGCAGAGAGCAGTCAATGAATTGGAGGATTGGTACACCAAGTGGCGTATCGCAATTAATCCAAACAAAAGCTCTGCAGTACTTTTCACCAGACGTAAACAGAAACGAATACAAGCATACAAATGTTTGGTAAAATCATCCCCTGGCACAATTCTACCAAATATCTGGGAGTTCATCTTGATAGACGTCTAAACTTCAAGTCATATATGGATAGTGTCGCCACTAAGGCAAGTCAGACCATAGCACAGCTACATCCACTTTTGAATAGGAACGGAGTCCTAAGCATAAGCAACAAAATCCTCCTTTTCAAATTGGTAATCAGACCGCAACTAACTTACGCCTCTCCAACCTGGGATCACACGACTAAAAGCAACATCAACAGACTTCAGATAATACAGAATAAATGCCTAAGAATGGCATTTAATGCCCCGTGGTTCCTCAGAAACATCCAGTTACATCAAGAAGCCAATCTTCCAGATATTAAGACTTACATTGCGGAGAAATTCTTCACAATCTAGTTCGACAGGCAGCGGACTACAAGCCCTCAGATCGTTTCAAACATAAAAAACCGAAATCCTCCATCGCAAGAGAAAGATACAGCCTCAATGCTCACACGGAGCGGGTAAATTACCCACAATAATCTCATCACCCACAATCTAAAATCCAGATGAAGGGATAAAGAGTCAAGGACTCAGTCCATCAACCAATTAAGTTCAAAGTATGTGTGCAGAGGAAGGATGGAAAGAGTTAATCGACCGTGAGATGCGGTGATTAAAACACCCTTGGAGGGTAATCGATGGCAATGCTGTAGCCAATGAAGTTCTAACTGAGGCTCGGCTATTGCTGTTACCCTCCTGCCATGATCAGAGCTTTAATAGCTCAATAACACCTTATCCCTAAACTGTCCTCTACAGATAACGGGGAAGATGAAAAGCATTCTTGCTTCGCCCCTTTAAGCCAGTCCTTATAAGGATAAGGATTTATGTGTGCGTAGGGGTTGCATAGTATCTACACCGTTACATACTTAAATCCAGTGGTGAGCTATGGGAATTTTAACAAAGGGCTCTCATCGTAGAGAAAAAAAAAGCCCTATTAAAACTTTTATAAATACAGCTTGTGTATAAATTCCAATCAAAAAGTATGAGAGGAGAATCAACCTCTGGTTGAGATTTTGAGTTTGTCAAAATCGTGAAGAAAACATGGAGAAATTTGAAAATGAAATCTTCACCAGCATTACTCCTAAACCTTCAGCGTGGTGGAGATATGTAGACGATATCTTCATCATATGGCAAGACAACATGGAAAACTTACATATGTTTGTCAATAGAATCAACGCACTCCGCAATAAAATCAAATTTACTCTAGAAGTAGAAAACAACGAACAGCTACACTTCTTGGACATACTAGTTAAAAGACAAGGTAACAATAGCAAACTCTCCATTTACAAAAAACCTACGGACACTGGACGATATTTACATTACTCTTCAAACCATCAGAGGTCACATAAATAGAGCTAGAAACTTTATCTCCGACGATGAAGAAGTTCAAACAGAACTATCTCAAATCGCTATAACACTTTCGCAAAATGGTTATCCTCGAAACATCATCAACAAATTTCTATACAAAGATAACCAACAAGAAAGAACAGTCTCCCAGCAAATTTCAACAGTAGTCATCCCCTTTATGGGTTCAATTTCCATCAAAATTGCGAGATTGCTAAAGGTCCATAACATTAGGGTTGTATTTAAACCAACTACTAGCATCAGACCGGTTCTAAGGTATCCTAAAGACAGTGTTCCATTTTATAAATATCCAGGTGTGTATAATATTCCATGCACGTGCGGTCTTTCCTACATTGGACAAACTTCGAGAAGCCTGGAAATAAGACAGAAAGAATATGTTGGTGATGTAAATCACAACAGAACGATCATCTCCGGGTTAGCACATCACTTTTCAACTTCGAACCACACTTAAGCTGGAATAACAACTCTATGCCCTACGTAGATGAAGATTACAGACATCGATTATTTAAAGAAGCAGCAGTAGTGCTACGTACTGGCAGCAACCTAAACAGAAATCAAGGGGCCATACTGAACGATACTTGGAAAAATCTAATTCCTTCAGTTCAACAGAACTACAGTACGCAAATTTACGCGTTTGCATGTAACGCGTGTTCATGATACTGAGTAGAAATGTCACGCGAACGTGTTACCTTAGCTACCTAACAGGTACTAACGTTTTTTTTTTTTTGTATTCTTAAACCTTTTTTTTGCATTTATCATTTTTTTGTACTGTGCAAGCCTTGAAAAACTAGTCAGTTACTAGCGAAACCGGTAGGCAATATTGTATGAACATACGTACGAATTAAAAATCTACGGTCAGTTTAACAATAAGTCTTATATTTTGTAACATTTTACGACCAAAAACATGTATAATTTAACTAGTTAAAGTTCTTTTATTCCAATGTAGAGGTTGGCTTGAATAAACCCGGGCTTCGAAGGCCAACATCGAGGAAGTCCCAAGCCCTTTTCAGGGCGGGATCTCTGGGTCAGGTCCTCCCTTTATTTTTTTTTTTTTTTTGTTCACGGGATTTTATTGTTCCTTTTTCGTTTTTCTGTCCTTTTATTATGTTCTACAGATTTGTAGAACATAATAAAAGGACAGAAAAATGAATAACGAAAAACGTATACTTTGTGGATGGGGTTTATAGTACCTTTAATAGCCCATTTTATATATTTACTCCTGTTAGGTTATTCTTAGTTTAGTATATTTTTCCTTTTAAAAAGTGAAAAGTAAACGACCGTTTTAGAAGCACCCCCGGAGGAGGGAGGATCAACAGCTAAAACTGGTCAACTGAGGCCTCTTTCTCTCCTCTAACACTATATACCTCCATCTTTTACTTACCTCTCCTTGCACCTGCTGAATCTCAGCATCTTCTCTAATCCAAAGGTCAATAATGAGAGACTTGAATTCACAAATTATTATGGATATGACAACATTAGATATCGAAGGGCTTAATTTAAACAAATGTGATTAAATAAATAATAAGCGATCTGCCTACTCAACTTACTGTAAATCCCAGGCCAGTGAAAATAAGAGCCATAGAAAGATGCCACAACCAATAGCCTCGAGGGAACTTGATGTATAGGTGCTCATTGTGCCCTAGCAGTTGGCTGATCTGAAAAATATATAAATGCTGATTAGCAGTAATCCAGTACGAGTACGATCGAAAATGAACCAGATGCATTTTCGTTTATTTCTTATTAGATAGTTTTATTAATTAAATAAGAAAATTATTACTGTCCCGCTTTGAAATGAGACTAGAATTAGATCTCAATATTTTAATACCATCAGTTATAAATAATAATAATAATCATAACGATTTTCTCTTCTTTATACGCACAGTCAGCTTAAAGAGTCTTCATAGACTGTCTTCAAGTTAAAAAGTTTGTCCTTCAATATTTAATATATCCGAAAACAAAAAAAAAATCAAGAATTAAGAATTACCTTTGACCTATGAATGTCTCCATTATCTGTCTCTCCAACTCCTAAAATCTTTCTAGTCTTCAGTCGACTGTGCAAATCACCACTGCTATGTTTCCTAGGAGATAAATATTATGGTTGATCCTATAAAAAATTGATTTCTTAATATTTTGCATAAAGCAGTGCATAAACAATTGGATAAAGAAACCAATGTTGTGCTTTTTATAAGCAATAATGGAAAACTATTGCGCGCGCGCGTGTGTGTGTGTGTGTGTGTGTGTGTGTGTGTGTGTGTGTGTGTGTGTGTGTGTGTGTGTGTGTGTGTGTGTGTGTGTGTGTGTGTGTGTGTGTGTGTGTGTGTGTGTGTGTGTGTGTGTGTGTGTGTGTGTGTGTGTGTTGTATAAGAAAACATTTACATAAGAAAAAACGATGTATGATGTAGCCGCAAACACACACAAATTTGATTTCTAACCGAAAAATTCCATTTCTAAAAGTAAATAGTACAATATAGAAAAGGATATCTGTTGCTATGGCAACTGACTTTTACATGCATGTAAACAATGCGATCATAAACTAATAATTGAAAAAAAGTAGGTTACAGTAGTATTTTTTATATATTTAAGCCGAAGTTTATTGAGAATCAACCGCTCTGCATGTCATACGCATATATATATATATATATATATACATGTATATATATATATATATATATATTTTTTTTTTTTTTTTTTAATGAACCTATAAAATAGAGATTGCAAGCCTCTGTTACCATAGAGATGCAACAATGCACTCTTAATACGGAACAGTGAGTTCAAATTGCAAATACAGAAGAGAACGGTAAGTTGAGAAAACAGATTGTGAAAAGAAATCAAAATAAAAACGGATATCTGCCATTTTATTACGAATGACAGATTTCCGAGATTATATTATTCATTTATCAGTAAATTTTGCAAAAGATTTATTGAAGGAGGATGCATCATAGGTATTTGAGCACTGTTTGATCATGTTAGTCTGTTAATCGATCATTTCCAATACACTATTTAAAAAAAAAAAAAATCGATGTTTCCTTTTGTTGTTGTTGTTCTGTCAAGCATTACTATTCAAACGTAAGTTAATAGTGTAACACACACAAAGGATTTTCGTTCGGAAGTAATGTCAAGAGATACAATACATTTTAACCAACCGTGATGACGAGATTTGTTAAGAATAAATTCTCACAAGCATAAATCTAAATCCTGTTTGAGTTAGAAAATAAATAATGAAGTCACCGAAATAAAAAAAAAAATATTGTGAAGTAAAGTAGGTTTTAAAAAAATAAAAAGAAAGAGAAGAAGAAGACGATATCAAAAGATAATAAAGAAACCGGGAGAATTTTTTTCCTATTTTACTTTTTTTTCTATTTCTATTTTTTCTATTTATACAGTTTTTGATATTCAGAGCAAAAACGTTTTGTCTGTTTTAATGAAATCGACAATATATCAGTAAAAAGTCACCGAAATAAATAAAAAAAATTATTGTGAAGTAAAGTAGGTTAAAAAAAATAAAAAGAAACAGAAGAAACAGACGATATCAAAAGATAATAAAGAAACTGGGGAGAATTTTTTTCTATTTTACTTTTTATGCAGATATTCAGAGCAGAAACTTTTTGTCTGTTTTAATGAAATCGACAATATGGTAGTAAAACGTCATGCAGTTGCCATGGTGATGCAATAATAAATCGTTCATATATGAACATTCATGACACAGAAGATCAAATTGGACTAGCGCATGACAATGTGATATTTATTCACTCACAACGCACAGACAGTTTTATATATATAAATCCATCTGTACTTTACGAAATTAACCTTTCACTTGTGATCTATGTTGAACCTTTTTTTGAAGAAAAAAATCTGCATGACGATAAATCAGAAATGTTTAACTGAAAAACATGTTTGCAGACGAAATTTACTCGGAAAAAAAGAGAAAACAAAAATCCCACTTGTAAAAAGGATTTTCCCGAGCAGTTGCTAGGCAACCCAATACGATACGAAAACTAAATTGTCAGCGTTTTGTTTGCAGTGGATGTGATGTTTAGTTTAGCCACGGCATTTCTCAGCACGGTATTTCTCATAGAGCAACGTTATTGAGTTAGACTTGGGGCAATGAAGTGTGGAAACACAGATGGGGTTTTCCATACACCTACCAATATGGTGCCAAGCTGAAAACAGCTTTTCTTCACTGACGTTAAAAAGAAGAAGAAAGAAAAAAAGATTGAATGCCCCTCACCTTCATAACGGCTTCTCGCAATTGGCTGAAATGTGATCAATTCGGTGCTACTTCAATAATTCTCGGAGAATAGTTCGACTTTGCTCGCTTCGCCGCGAACTTCGGTATTGCGAAGATAGAAATTCCGAATTCGCACATGATAACAAAACACCCCCCCCCCACACACACACACACATACAAAGGATTTAACTGAGAGTCGTCTGTAAATAGGCTAAAATATCCAAGCTGCCGTATGAAACTCACATCTGGAACCTCACTAGATATACTGGATTTCAATAGTAAACCAAAACTTTTTTTTTTCGATCTATCGGTAGCCTCCTTTGTTAGCCTATCCTAATTCATCTTGAAAACTGCTCGTTTTTTACTCCTTCTCCCAAGTAAGCAAAACAGTTAAGTTTGCGCCTGAACGTGGTTCAAGTGTTTACCCACCTTTACAACACCAGGGCAACTCGTTGTAAAGGTGGGTAGAGCTCTGATCACTATTCTTAATATTTCCCGTAATGTAAAACACATCTCACTAAGATATGTATACTGTATACATTATGGGTGTGTGTGTGGGGGGTCGATACCTAAATCTAGGGTCTAGCTACTCACTGAGGAGACCTCAAAAAAGGTTGAAACCGGTCTGGGTAGTGACCCCCCCCACACCCATAATGTATTGCAGTATACATCTCTTAGTGAGATGTGTTTTATATTATAGGAAACACTAAGAATAGTGATCAGAGCTTTACAACGAGTTGCCCTGGTTTAGCACTACCTTTAGACTTGAACTACGTTCAGGCGCAAACTTAACTGCTTTGCTTACTTGGGAGAAGGAGTAAAAATATAAAACCAAGTTTATAAAACTACTTGGTATCCTTAATATATATTATCCCCAAGGTAAAAAAAAACTTTTCACACACACACACACACACACACATATATATATATATATATATCCCCCTCAACGTTTTTGGAGTATTCCGCATACAGGCAAATCGGTCATGAGAACACACGCAATTTACAGACAATGTATACTAGTGGTGATGGTGGCAATAAGGAAGACTGTATGACACCTCCTTTATGGAGTTGTCACTTAATAATAATAATAACATTTCTTTTATATGTTTCACTGTCTTTCATAGGGTGCGCAGTCTGTATATTGTTATGTAAAACTTTTACAGAGGTGGTGAAAGTTACATACTTATATTAAGGACTTCTAGTGTTCTAAAGTATAAATTTTTGGGAATTTTTAAAGTACCGTGTGAAAAAATTGCCTCAGAAGACTGAACATTCTAGCGAGGATGTTTTCCTCAAAGTAAAGCACAGAATTATACTTCATCACGTATAGAATCCTTAATTCGAGTATATAACGTTAATTCAAGTCCTCTGTTATGTTAGCAATCACTTACAAGTTTTACAATATACAAACTGATGTGCCTAATGATACAAAAAAGTAGAGCAACTCATAAAATATCTCACAGATATATTAACATAGCAATTATTACGGAAACAAACAAACAAAAAATAATAAAAGAAAAGAAAGTTACAGAAGTAGTTGCAAATTATACAATCCCCCTTGTGGAGTGAAAAATAAATAAATAGAAGCTGAATTGTAACAGCAAAACAGAAAATATGTCAAGGTCGTTTTATTATTTTTTGGAGTCTACACATCAGATGAAGGAACGAAGAAAGAAGAGGCAGAATAATGGAGGAGACAAAAATTTTATGGAGAACTACAGAAACATCTGCCAAAAAACAAGAAAAAAAAGAAAAACAGAAGGCCTTGACGGAATAAACTCTTATTAAATATAGAGTCGACCTATTATGTGAAATTCAGAACATTTGCTGTTCTAAAAGTTTATTTCTCTGTAATTTCACAGCAGTTTCTTTTTCTTTTAAAGAAAAACGAAACTCTGACTCTCAAATTTACAGAAAAATAAACCTTTAGAACAGCATAT
This sequence comes from Typopeltis vanoorti, assembly GCF_054136105.1. Lineage (NCBI taxonomy): Eukaryota > Metazoa > Arthropoda > Arachnida > Uropygi > Thelyphonidae > Typopeltis > Typopeltis vanoorti. Next base: position 115,844,702 of record NC_143554.1, read on the forward strand.
GCAACTTTTTAGTAAACCAAAAGACATAAATATCTTATATGTTCTTTTATGGAAGAATAAAATGGATCCGGAAGTGGTAGGTTTACATCGATTTATTTTAAAACGAATTATAGGAAGAATGGGAGAAAAAAAAAAACACGGATAATTTAATTTGTAAACAGATATTGCATTATCCAGTACATTAAGACATGGTGAAGCTAAGAGGATATCCTAAAAACACCTTAAACGATCTAATCTAAATCTATGCTAAGGAACACAAATCATTTTAAATTTTGGCTCTGATTACTCTGAAGCAATAACTATTAATCTATGAACAAAACAAGGCTGTTTTGCTCCAGAAAATTCCATAAAGTAATCGCCATAAGTGTTTTCTGTCCGGTTTTGTGGAGAAAAAAAAATTATATACGACATAGAAAATATTAATAGAGAAAGCATAGCATAAATGAAGGCACCACCAGCTATTCGGATAACGCATAACGGTACTGACTTGACGGGTGAAGCATAAATGCTTTTCATATTCCCCTTTGTCAGAGAAGGAATGTTCTTTGGGTGGAGAATTATTGAGCTTTAAGTTCGCCCTGAAAGGGCAGTGAGAGTAGTTGTGTTCACCTTAGCATAGAATTGATTTGGGTCTCTTGTATTTGCAGAAATCTGCTTCGTTGTAGTCTGAATCTTGCTTGATCAGTGGGTTCGGATGATTAATTGTCTTGATGAAGAACTTTTCAGCTAGGTCGTGAAGGAGGGAGGTGATGTAGGGAATGTTGACTTCTCTGTGAATCTGGGAGTTTCTGATAAACCATGGGGCATCTAAACTCATTCTCAAACATTTGTTTTGTATTCTTTGTAGATTTTGAATATTCGTGTTTGAGGTATGACTCCATGCAGGAGATGCGAAAGTGATGACTGGGCGTATTACCAACTTGTATATGAGTAGATTGTTCTGAGTATCCAGTTTACTTTTTCTGTTGATCATGGAGTAGAGCTGTGCTATTACTTTGGATGTCTTTTATATGACTGGTGAATTGTAGTTTTTTGTCGTGAATTACGCCGAGATATTTTATTGTATTCTCCCTTGGGATCTTAACTCCTAGTAAATGTATACCTTCCTTGATTTGAGGCTTCTTTCTAGTGAACAGTATGGCTGAACTCTTCTGTGGGTTTGCTTAGATCCTCCAGTCCATCAACCATTTCTCTAGTATGTGAATACTGTTTTGGAGTCTTTTGATAGCTAGTTTGGGGCTGAGAGATCTTGCTAATAATGCAGTATCATCTGCATATAATGCAGTGATTGTTAAGCTTGGGTTTTGAGAGATATCAGCAATATAAATAGAAAACAGCAAGAGAGCTAGGAGTGAGCTCTGCGGCACTCCCGCCAGGACACTGCGTCTGGTTGACACAGTTTCATTTATTTTGACTTGCATGAATCTGTCTTTGAGGTATGAGTGAATTATTTTAACTAGATTAGTAGGCATACTGAATGTGATGAGCTTGTAGAGAAGACCCTGATGCCACACCTTATCAAAAGCCTTCGCAGCAGCTAAAAAGACCGCAGCTGTGTGAAGGTTCCGGTTGAATCCTTCGGAGATGAATTCGATCAGTATGTAGATCTGCTGAACGGTGGTGTGGTTTTTTCTAAATCCAAACTGCTCATTTGGAATTATACCTAGTTTATCCGTTTCTGAATGAAGCCTTGTAAGGATTACTTTTTCTTCGATTTTCCAAGGCTGGACAGAAGACTGATAGGTCTGTAGCTTTCAGGGAGCTGGGTGTTTTTTCCAATCTTTTTGATTGGCGTGACATCCGCTGTCTTCCATGTTAAGGATATGGATAATTATAGTCCTTATAAGGACTGGCTTAAAGGGGCGAAGCAAAAATGCTTTTCATCTTCCCCGTTATCTGTAGAGGACAGTGTAGGGATAATAAGGTGTTATTGAGCTGTTAAAGCTCTGATCATCATGGCAGGAGGGTAACAGCAATAACCGAGCCTCAGTTAGAACTTCATTGGCTACAGCACTGCCATCTATTACCCTCCAAGGGTATTAATCCAGAGAGAGCCCTTGGGATAATTATATTGTATAAAACTTAAAATATTTTAATGTTAAAAGTTTAAAGTAAAGGTGTATTTTCTATATTTTTAGAATTTTAAAAAATATTTTTAATTTTTAAAAATATTAAATTAATTTTAAAGTTACATATAAATTGCATTCTTTTTTTAAAATAATTAGAAAATTATATATATATTACAGATCATAAAATCATATAAATGGCACATTAGCAAACAGCGGAAGTTTATATATAGAAATCATGTAAATCCAAAATTTTCAAATGCTAGGATATTAGCTAAAGTGTTAATTTTTTTTTGTTTTTGTTTTTTAATTATTCTTTACAAATATTACTATAATACTTCCCAGTGGGTCGTTGTTATTAATAAACAAATAACAATATACCTTACTCTATAATACTCTAAAATTGATTTGATTTGATTTATATATGAGCTTGATATTAAAAGCGCTGTCCGGTGAGGAGTCAATTAACATAAGGGTTTGGCAAATTCAACGGTAAGCATAAAACATATGCTTTTATAATTTTTAGATGTTATTACGTTATTAACTAGTTTTTATACAAACCCAGTCGAACTTGAATACTTTGAAGAATAGGAGACGAAAAACAGAAGAATTTGATCTCTTGTGTAATCAATTACTTACACTCAGAAAGCTCTTTTGTCATATACAAAACAGCTGCGACATTTAATTTGATTAAAAGGTTGCACTGGCCTGAAAGCTGTTTAGAAATGTTGGTTCCCATTAACTGGGCTGATATACAGAAGGAAAAAAGGGGAGTAGGTGAAAGAAACGAAGGCATAAATATCGGAATAAAAAGTTTAAGTGTATATTTAGCTTTACATTCTCATTTGTAAGAATGAAGAAGATCTTCGAATCTTTAGCATATTTATTAATATTATCATATTAATATGACATGATAATATTAATTTTATGATATTAATATTATCATATTAATATTAATATCATAACATTCTTAAAGTTCTTAAAAGAACTGGGAGATGGACTGAGTCCTTGACTCTTTATCCCGTCATCTGAATGAAGTAAATCTGTATGGATGGAGTGTTGTTGAGCTAAAAAGCTCTAGTCATGGCTGGGTAACGGCAATAGCCAAGCCTCAGTTAAAACTTCATTGGCTACAGCATCGCCATTTGTTACCTTGGAAGTCCTAAAAAGGAATGAATACCTTCCAATATCATAACATAGTCCTTATAAGGACTGGCTTAAAGGGGCGAAGCAATAATGCTTTTCATCTTCCCCGTTATCTGTAGAGGACAGTGTATGGATAAGGTGTTATTGAGCTATTAAAGCTCTGATCATGGCAGGAGGGTAACAGCAATAGCCGAGCCTCAGTTAGAACTTCATTGGCTACAGCATTGCCATCCATTACCCTCCAAGGGTATTGGATTGAATAAATCAATCACCACAGCCTTACCCAATATCATAACAGTCCTTATCCTTATAAGGACTGGCTTAAAGGGGCAAAGCAAGAATGCTTTTCATCTTCCCCGTTATCTGTAGAGAACAGTGTAAGGAGAAGGTGTTATTGAGCCATTAAAGCTCTGATCATGGCAGGAGGGTAACAGCAATAACCGAGCCTCAGTTAGAACTTCATTGGCTAAGGCATTGCCATTCATTACCCTCCAAGAGTATGGTGTCATCGTCTCCACCCAGAAGCAAGAATGCTTTTCATCTTCCCCGTTATCTGTAGAGAACAGTGTAAGGAGAAGGTGTTATTGAGCCATTAAATCTCTGATCATGGCAGGAGGGTAACAGCAATAACCGAGCCTCAGTTAGAACTTCATTGGCTAAGGCATTGCCATTCATTACCCTCCAAGAGTATGGTGTCATCGTCTCCACCCAGAAGCAAGAATGCTTTTCATCTTCCCCGTTATCTGTAGAGAACAGTGTAAGGAGAAGGTGTTATTGAGCCATTAAAGCTCTGGTCATGGCAGGAGGGTAACAGCAATAACCGAGCCTCAGTTAGAACTTCATTGGCTAAGGCATTGCCATTCATTACCCTCCAAGAGTATGGTGTCATCGTCTCCACCCAGAAGCAAGAATGCTTTTCATCTTCCCCGTTATCTGTAGAGAACAGTGTAAGGAGAAGGTGTTATTGAGCCATTAAAGCTCTGATCATGGCAGGAGGGTAACAGCAATAACCGAGCCTCAGTTAGAACTTCATTGGCTAAGGCATTGCCATTCATTACCCTCCAAGAGTATGGTGTCATCGTCTCCACCCAGAAGCAAGAATGCTTTTCATCTTCCCCGTTATCTGTAGAGAACAGTGTAAGGAGAAGGTGTTATTGAGCCATTAAAGCTCTGATCATGGCAGGAGGGTAACAGCAATAACCGAGCCTCAGTTAGAACTTCATTGGCTAAGGCATTGCCATTCATTACCCTCCAAGAGTATGGTGTCATCGTCTCCACCCAATATCATAACATAGAAGTTGAATCTTAATATATTCTACAGTATATTGAAAAATGATTGGTGTGTTTAAACAACTGTGTAAAATACATTTTTTGCCTTCCATTTTATTTACTAATTTTTAAATATATTAATATAGATAACTTTGTAATTAATAGGTAAACATTACTGAAAAAAAAAATTGTGCATATATATCATATGAAATTAGAATGTTACAAATGAAATGGTTAGCAATGCACTGCATATAAAAATCGATGCGATTTTATCCAGATGAAGTCACGAGTTTGAATTATGGTATCAAAGACTCTTTCTCTAGGTTTGTAAATTCGTACAGGAATTAAACATTGAACCTTAGCCTTAGCCATCTTACATAAAGTCTTATAAAGTGAAAAATGAAAGCTTTTATATATGAAGCAATCAAAATAGAAATTTTATATAACAAGAATAATGATATGTCACCATTAAAGGCTATTGGGCCATTGATATCTGCTTGAGATTCAAAATCGTATGCTAAAGGCTTAGCAAAAATAAATAAATAAAATAAAATACTAAGAAAAAAAAAGGGAAAAAAATTAAAATAACATGTCTACATGAAGTACTTGGTGTGCAGATTCCTTGTAGAATCGCGTGCGCGTGTGTGTTGTTTGCAATCTGTAGAAAATTGATTATATCGAATCCGAGTATGCTCTGACACATTTTATGATACATTACACTTCTTAAATCTGTTTAATTGATGGGAAGATCGTTTATAACTTGTCGACATAATTCTAGAACTTAATTGCTACCTATTCCATCACTACTGATGAATTTATAGGGGAAAGATGAATGTGTAAAATAACGTGAAAACCGATAGCACTTATTTATTTTTAATCGAACTTAGGAATATTACACTGCATTATTATTTAAGATTTATCTTGCATTTTCACCATCGGTGTCACGAAAAATTTCTCTTGTAAGTATGATTACATTCAAATGTTCCATGGGTCCCCTGGTGACCGTTTCCTGTGAGAATGAAAGTAACAGGGCTGTTGGGACGTTTACATTCTTCTTAATCATCCCGCTGACTTAAGTAATAAGACTATTAATCTTCCCTCTAGCTAATGAAGTCAGGAATATAACGAATGACTCCCATTAGAATAAGCAGAGTTGAGAGAAGGCAGTTTCCAACTCTAAGTATGATTAGTTTCAGCCAAATACATGCAGTGAAAGATTTCCCAGTAGGTTCAATAAGGGCACACTTAAAATCCCTCGTTTAAGGGAACAGGAACATTAGAACGAATAACACATACCATAATTTTGCTTGTAGAGCTGGTACTCGGTGACGTCACCTTCGTACTCTTGAAAGTTTCACTGATGAAATTGATACTATTTTAATAAAATTATAAGTAATTGTTATAAATAATGATGTAACTTATTTATTTTTAAACATAAAATAATTAAATATTTATTATTTTCATTAATTTATCGTATTCATTTAAAATAAAGATTTCCTTATTCATTATTAATGCTTAATAATGAATAAGGAAATCTAGATTATTATTAATGATTGATCGACCGTGAGATGCGGTGATTAATACCTTTGGAGGGTAATGGATGGCAGTGCTGTAGCCAATGAAGTTCTAACTGAGGGTCGGCTGTTACTGTTACCCTGCTGCCATGATCGGAGCTTTAATAGCTCAATAACACCTTATCCCTACACTGTCCTCTACAGATAACGGGGAAGATGAAAAGCATTCTTGCTTCGCCCCTTTAAGCCAGTCCTTATAAGGACTATAAGATTATTATTAATAGTAATATTGGCAAGTTCTACAGGTATAATATAATGTTACAGATTAAATAAAAACTATATAATGAAATATGAACATGTTTTTGCCAAGAGAACCCGCATTTTAGTAGGATGAAGATAGTGGACGTATAAATCCACCCACTGTTACATGGTGATATACAGTTGGTAAGTGCTCCAAGTAAACAGGATTATTCGCACAATAGCATTTTTTTACTATACAGAAAGAAATGTGAATCTTTATTTATTTATTTTTCTAAGTATTCGAGACTTTTTGGAGGTGACATTAGTTTGGTTAATGTTTGATAAAAAATATACCAGCTAGAAATGGATTACTAAGTGAACAAAAGCTATATTGTTCTTCATGCATCTTGGACATCATCAGCTAAACTATTTTGGGTGCTCTTCTCAGTACATGTAATAGTATCACCATGTATTCTTCATTGCAGTAAGCAGGTTATCACAGTGTATTAACTACAGAAGCAGGTATTTATATTTATTTTATTTTATTTTTCTCTTTCTTCAATGGAAATAAAGTTCTTGATGATTTTTATTTTTACTAGTCCATCCCCTGATAATAGTGATTTTTTTTTTTTCATTTATTTTTGGGGGTTAAAAACACATCGTTTGGCTAATAAACTGATTCGCCTAATCTAAGCCGATGTCCGCACCTTTCCTCCAATAGTAAGAACTGGGTTCCAATCCCGTTTAGACTGCGAGGATCAGAATTTTCAGTTTTATTTTATTTATTCATATGGAGTTTCCTCCCTTTTTCTCCCCCGTCCCTATCGGGGAGAGTTGAGCCCCTCATGGGGGAGTTAAGTATTTATGGCTGTAGATCCGTGTGTGTTCATGGGACCGATTTGTCTGCTTGCGGGATTGTTATCATCATCATTCTTCGTATTATTATAGATTTTCACAGACAAAAGTTCCTCTATGCTGTCAACGGCATAAACCCACGAGCTACTTAAATAAATATTTATATTAATTTAAGCAGCAAGAATTCAGATCTTTCACGCCATACATCCTACTGAGCTAATTTTTACTAGCTATCTTACCCATATGATTCTTGAACTTAAAATTCTCTGTCAATCAAAATATCCAAACTCTTTTGCTTGTTTATGTTAACTACTTCTAAAGCTTGTGCATTAAACGTCTACTATCTAACACTAGTTCATTATCAAACGGTATATACATGCATTTCTTAACATTCAAATTTTAAATAAAATTTCCCTATTCATTAATCCAATCTTTTAAGATTATGCTGTAAGAAGCTGAGGTTATCTAAACACATGACTACTCAGCTCTTTAAATTAGCAAATAAAAACAAAATAATCTCAATATTTGAACTAAAAAATCCTGTTTCGTGTTAAGCTCAATGGATGGCATTACTTATTACTTCATTATTAATGTTTTTTTAAAGCAAAAAAAAAAAGAAATGTTGAGAAATTGCTGACTATAGGAGAACCATCTTTATTTCAAAAGCATGTCGATTTTTTGCAAGCGTTTAAAATCATTAATATAATATAAAGAATGCAGTTGAATATTCCGTGTATGCTAATTTGCTGCTGAACTGCGTTGCCTAGCAACAGTCGCGCGACTATTCATTATTGCCAAACGATCAAAGCTAGCAGTTTAGTATAAATATTATGAAAAGCAAACGTGATTTAAGTCCACAGTGGCAATATTATGATATGCATTTTTAAGAAGTCGTTTCTACACTCAAACACACAGCAGGAATGACACACCTGGAGGGGGGGGGTTAGTATTTAACTCTTTATGATCCTTTTAAGACACTAAACGTGCCATTTAATGGCTTCTTCAACTGCACTTTAGCCAAACGTGCTGATAGCGTTTACTCCCAAAGTTATCTAACATTAAAATGTGCGCGCCAACTCAGCCATCTGGAAGAAAAGACGCTTTCCTACCTCTCCCCCCGGCGTATGAGTTCCCCCCTAAACGACTTGTCTGCACCAATAACAAGATCATGACAACACTGGCAACATCTGCGGCACACTTAGGATTGTGGGCAACGATCTAATTAAATGAGCGAATAAGACTACTTACGTGTGGAAAGGCATGCTGACACACGTGCTTGTGTCACTTAACAGCCCCATGCATGGCGGACAACTACGGTAGCCGACATACTGGTGCAACCGATGCAACGACCACAAAATTCGGTTCGTCACTTAGCCCGAGTGGAAGAGCGAAGAGGCAAACGACATGGTTGGAAGAAGGGGGGGGAGACGGGGGAAAGGATGCACTACCTGCTATCCTCTTGGCTTCACGATGATCTTTCAACTGCGCATGCCCGTATTTGAAAAAAAAAAAAAAGCAACCTGAAGTTTGCTTCTGCTGCTGCTGCAAGAGCAGCAGTGGTGACCTCTAGCCTAACGGATGTATCCACCCCTTGAAGTTGCCCCTGTAATAATCTTCTGGTTCTTGCCGAAGCACTAATCATAGTGTCGATTTAAACTCCATTATTAGAATTGTAAGCTAAGTGACAGCGACGAACACAATTAGGCTTAGCACATTATTGCATCCAGCTTGATTTCCATGAGTGTTGCTATCTGGATTTGTAATGGACGGAAATGCATGAGATTCTGGAGGCTTTTTTTTTTATTATTATTTATTTCATTTCTCTCAATAAGTATCTATTACTCTTGATGAGAAAAGTTTAAATTCCAGATGAATTTTAATTTTAGGCGTGGCTGAAAATTTCATAAAATTTTTAGCCACACCTAAAATTAAAAGTTTTTAATTTTAAAATTTAAAGAAATTCTGAATTTAATAAAAGAAAAATAAATAAATAAAATATTAAATAAATAAATATATACGAGTGTAAATTCTATTAAGAAAAATTACCGAAATTGATCAGATACGAATGGAATATTTTGAAATTGAAGGCTATATCACAGGACCTGTTTGACTGTGATAATTTGCAGCTTTTGCTGATGTTAGTTTTCAAGGGTGGCTACCAAAAGCATATTTGGAAACTTTCATAAACTGATTTAAAAAGATTTTCTTACTCAGTATCAAAAGTTTTATACAGAGACAATGAAAATATACATTTTATATGGTTGTCTTCAGGTTACAAAACAGGTCAAAAATTTAAGCTCTTCGCGCGCTAAACAGGATTCGAATCCAGGTTTTTCCAACCAAAAGGCATCGTAGAACTTGACTAAGCTACGGAGACTTCTTAATAAGAGTAATATTGATTATTCATGTTTACGACATCACTGCAGAGCAATCACTGATTTTTCTCTACTACTAGCACTAGTCTGGTCCAAATAATACATTATTCATGGTTCGTTAAGACATGTAAGAACACGTTTCGCTACTTAAATCTCCTGTTCAACATCCTGTAATAAAATGAGTCTCGTTACTTTATCATCAAACCTTGTATTTGCTGAGTAACTTCAAAATCAGGTACAGTATGCAAAATAAAGATTGGGTATCTTGCTTTCTGTTTAAAAAAAAAAAAAATATATATATATATATATATATATATATATATATATATATATATATACAGTATATATATATAAATGAACAGGATATATATATATATATATATATATATAAATGAACAGGATATATATATATATATATATATATATAAATGAACAGGATATATATATATATATATATATATATATATATATATATATATATATATATATATATATATATATATATATATATATATATATATATATATATATATAAATGAACAGGATATATATATATATATATATATATATCCTGTTCATTTATCAACAATTGAACTGCCTTTATGGACAATTTTACAGTTATAGCTTAAATAAGCTATAACTTATACGCTCTGTGTGACTCGTAAACAAAACCAGCACTTTGACTCCCAGATTATCGTAAATATTTAAACGATATATTCCAGTTATAAATTGGAAAGAACACTTAAAGAAGAGAAAGAAGGTTACTTGCTGGATTTATTTCAAGCAGCTGTTAATCCAGAAGCTTTTCAGCCTCTTAACATCAATGACAGATAGAACCATAATCTGAAAATTTACTAGAGCGGCAGTAATTTTAGTGAAGAGCAAAGCAGGATGGGGGTTGTCATGGCAACAACCGTGTACAACGATCATTAGCATCCTCGCAAGAATGCAACGGATTCCGCAGCACGATTAGGGGAAAAGGGGAGGTAAGGGATAATAGGAACAACACAACATACTTTTATTTCGAACTAGCACAGTCGCTTCGGGATGAAAAAGAGCTCACAAAGTGATGGGTTGACGTCACTGATCCTATTATTTTTGGTTGTTTTACAGTTTGATTTTCGTTTTTGAATTCTGAAGAAATCGTAGAAAATTTGCCTCAACTATAAGGTAAAGCAAAGGTCAAAGGTTCGTTATGACTTCAGTCTTGTTTTTTGCCTGCTTTGTTATCCAGTCGTCTATAGACCTAATTACATTTGAACTTGACTTTGTGTGTGTAATGTCTTTGTCAATACGAACATTTATGAGTGATGAAAGAGGTACAAGATCATGGCTCTTGATGACGCACAAGGTCTTCTTCCATTGTGTGGGTTGCGTATTATTATATTGGCTATCTTAACGACTTCACTTACCATGTAGGAACTCATTAAGCAGATTTTTTTTCCCTTTCGTAATGATGTTTTTTTTTATTAATATTACAATGATGAAAATCTGACTGTGGACAATATACTGTGCAAGGTATAGAAATAATAAAACAGCAAACACCTGGATTATTTAATAATGAAAACTGATATCTCTCATCATCGAGTATCAGCATCACACTTTTGGTATAACAAACTAGCGAGTAGGGCTAAAAGTTCCATAACTATTTTCTTAAGAAGGATTTTCGGATTATATAATTCTTAGCCCACCCACTGTACAATAGGTTTACTTGTCTATTGTGAGTTCACTTAAAAGCAAAATACAGTAATTATAATTTATTATTATAATGAATACAGAGCCTGTGTAGCTCAGTGCAGTGGCGTTTGCACACCACAGAGCTTGACCGCCCGAAGGAAGACTTGCCTTCGAATCTAGTCGGTGACTAGAGGAAATTTTTCTAAACCTTTTTTTTCGACCGGTTCCCGAGTTAGTCGATCTCTGGCACGGGCAAGCGGATTTTTTTCTCCCAGAAACTCGGGTTTTTCGTCCCGTAAACTCAAGAAAATCGACCCTAGAACCCACATTATTTCAGACATTAAATATATTGGGGACCACGAGATGACGGCACATGTTGAGCCGTCTCTCTTCACTACTATGTGCCGCTTAATTAGTGATAGCCTTGGGCCATCTATCTCTGATTGGGCACCAGTGGAGATTGAACTGCCCACTCAGTCTCCAAAAGTTAGTTGGGGCTAATTGGCCTCGCCTACTCCCTATACGGAAATAAAAAGATGTCATATCAGCTGATTTTTTTAATATTTTTAATATCAGCAATATTTTTAATATATTGCATAATATATTATGCAATATATGAAAATATTTTTAATATTTTAATATATTGCATAAGTCTCTTCTGTGATTTAATTCAAAAATTATATTTTTCTGTAACTTAATGAAAAACAATTATCTTTCGTATATTTAATATTAATGTTAATATTTTTAAAATTTAATTTATTTCCTGTTCGTATCTGATCGCCACTTTAACTGATTTATATTCATGTAAAGTACTTAAATTAATAATTTACTTCTAATTAGAAGTAATCGCATTTTGTAAGTTTGTTTTACTTAATTTCTAAGGCAATTTAAATCATTCTTCTTTTCATTATAACTGCTATACGCTTTTATTTTTAACTTGTTCCTTTTTTTTGTAAACCCCAATGATCTGCCTAGCACTTTGTAGTAACAATCTTTTTTCATAGCTATTCGTCATTTGTTAATTGCCTTATAATTGAGGATTTATTTTCTCCACTACATTCTTTTCACCAATAAAAATCCGATGCACTACGAATGAATAGACAGCAGTTCCACCTATCGCAAAATCCGAGAACTAATGGGTCGATAAATACGTTATTTTATTTTTTATGTTCCGTTTTATTATTTTCGGCAGCCGCTGTCTATCATTTTTTTATAGGAAGTCACATTTAAGCGAATTTTTATTGACCAACATCAAGGAGAAATATTTCTCACAGGCACATTTCCACAGAAACAAATAAAATTGTAGTAATATTCAACTTTATTGGTTCAAAGGTTAAAAAACATTTTGTTTATTTTGAATATAAACTCAAAATAAACATTTCCAGTTTATATTAAATGTAATAATATTTCATAATAAATTTTATAATATAATAAATAATATATATTATATAATATATATTATTATATAATAATAATTATAAAGAATTATAAATTATAATTATTTATATTATATTATAAATTATATTAAGTTTTAAATTATATTAAATAAATTATACTATAAATAATTATAAAAATATAATAATAATATATTCTAATATAATATTTTTATAATAATTTTATAATAATTTAATATGTGAATTTTTTTTCATTTTAACCTCTTTGATAATACACCAAATATTTATTTATATAGAAGGAAATTAAATAAATTTATACATAATCAAAATTGGAAGGTAGGAGGTGGTCAATCGACCGTGAGATGCAGTGATTGATTCATTCAATCCAATACCCTTGGAGGGTAATGGATGGCAATGCTGTAACCAATGAAGTTTAACTGAGGTTCGGCTGTTGCTGTTACCCTCCTGCCATGATCAGAGCTTTAATAGCTCAATAACACCTTATCCCTACACTGTCCGCTACAGATAACGGGGAAGATGAAAAAGCATTCTTGCTTCGCCCCTTTAAGCCAGTCCTTATAAGGACTATAAAATTGGAAGGTAGGAGATGCGGTGATTGATTCATTCAATCCAATACCCTTGGAGGGTAATGGATGGCAATGCTGTAGCCAATGAAGTTCTAATGAGGCTCGGCTATTGCTGTTACCCTCCTGCCATGATTAGAGCTTTAATCGCTCAATAAAACATTATCCCTACACTGTCTTCTTCAGATAACGGGGAATATGAAAAGCATTCTTGCTTCGCCCCTTTAAGCCAGTCCTTATAAGGACTATAAAAAATTGGAAGGTAAGAATCCAATACCCTTGGAGGGTAATGGATGGCAATGCTGTAGCCAATGAAGTTCTAACTGAGGCTTGGCTATTGCTGTTACCCTCCTGCCATGATCAGAGCCTTAATTGCTCAATAACACCTTATCCCTACACTGTCCTCTACAGATAACGGGGAAGATGAAAAGCATTCTTGCTTCGCCCCTTTAAGCCAGTCCTTATAAGGAAAATAATGATTGGAAGAAGATGAGATTGGATAGAACGATTAATACCCTGGAGGGTAATGGATGGCAATGCTGTAGCCAATGAAGTTCTAACTGAGGTTCGGCTATTGCTGTTACCCTCCTGCCATGATCAGAGCTTTAATAGCTCAATAACATTTTATCCCTACACTGTCCTCTACAGATAACGGGGAAGATGAAAAGCACTCTTGCTTCGCCCCTTTAAGCCATCCATATAAGGATAAAATAATGATTGAATGGAGGAGATGGGATGAATCAATTGACTGTGAGATGCGGTGGATGATTCATTCAATCCAACACCCTTGGAGGGTAATGGATGGCAATGCTGTAACTAATGAAGTTCTAATTGAGGCTCGGCTATTGCTGTTACCCTCCTGCCATGATCAGAGCTTTAATAGCTCAATAACACCTTATCCCTACACTGTCCTCTACAGATAACGGGGAAGATGAAAAGCACTCTTGCTTCGCCCCTTTAAGCCAGTCCTTATAAGGACTAAAATAATGATTTTTTAGGTCTGATGATTTGATTTATACATGTTTATATATAATTATTCATTTATCTATAAATATTCAAAGGTTAAAAAACATTTTGTTTTTTATTTACACATATATGCAGTATATAATTATACTTTTTATATAATATATATATATATATATATATATATATATATATATATATATATATATATATATATATAGAAAGAGAGTTTTGTGAAGTAGCACTACACCTTTCTTTGAATATTTTATTTATTTATTTATATATTCCAAAAATACAGAAAGATAAAATTCGTTCTCTTTATTCCAACAGTGTTGAATATTTCTTTATATATACAGAAACTAAATATTCGTTTACAGGATATCACAAGAACTGCTGCATGTTTGTTTAAATACTGGTTTATACAAGCAATGCTACATTTAATAACTTCGCTAGTTAACATTTACGTGGAATGATAGCGTTTCCAGGAACACATATTTGCTTTGCTTCTCGATCCTCTGAACCTCAAATCATTTGCTGCGAAGTATTAACTGGATTCACTTAATATTTGTATTTTCCGCTTCATGTATCTGCTTCAGCCCGGTGGCGAATATCTTCCGTTGTCTATTACTTGATTAACTTGTCAAGTGAATTTTTTTTAATGAAAATTGCTAGAAGCAACATGTTACAAAATCCATCATCTCACGGTGCGAAAATGATACTACATAAATACCGAAAACATTTATTTTAATCCTTCTTGGAATGACTTGCCAAAGAGATAAAGATGGAATAACAATTTTGATGAAACGAAAGAAAAAAAAATTCAAGCTTGTGTACTAATTAAAAAGTAAAAATATTTTAAGTCTAGCAAAGATTTTAACGATTTTACGTTAAAATCTTTGTAGTTATTACGTAATTATAATTTCCAAATTATCAGTTCACATTTTTTTATTATTATTATTCTTATGCACATTCATTTCGGTATGCGTTTATATTTATTCTGTTATATTCATTACTTGCTCAACTACGATTTGCACGCAAGCAAGTTCAAATTTAGTAGGACACTATAAAGAGTTGCCCTGTCTACGGTACGGCAGCAAAATATTATACATGATAATCAGCAGTGCAGACTACATTAGTGTGGGGAACATCGTGACTAGCGCAAGGGCATTGGAATCTTGTGATATAGAGGGGGGGGGGGAGGAATTACTGCACTCTTTTCTAGCATGATGGGATGTACAAATTTAGGCATGGCTAGTTCCTTGAGAATGTCTTATGCTCGAGTTTATCATCCCAAAACATCGAAGTTGGGCGAATGACGCCTAACTTCGACTCCACGAATAACGTGGAGATAATTCTTGTGGAACAGACAATTATATCTCTGCTTGTAATATCCAGAACGCCTATGCATGACCTCTAGATAATGCAATGTTTCTTACATTGTGGAAGTTTTACGGAACAGACCTATTGTAATCTGTAACAGGCCTTGATTACAGTGGTTCATGGATGCTCATCATGGCAAAGGAATAATGATAATGGGCCAAAATACTTGTATTTTTATATGACTTCCACTCACAAAAAGTTGTACATCTATAGTACAGTAATACAGAGTAAACTAAAAATATTGTTTTCTATTCCTATAATTTATATATATATATTTGTTTGTTTTTTTTATTGGTATTTATATAATTTTACAATATACTAAGCAAAAGTGATACTTATTATATAATTTATTTTATTATTTATATTTATTTTTTGATGTTATTTATTTAAATTACCGTAAGCATAGTATATGCATTTACCATAATGTGAAAAGATTTTTTTAGGTTTATATTTATTTTTAATATTACATCTTCATTAGATTTATTTACTGCGATAGATATTCTCAAATTAATTTTCCAATTCATCGTTCATGACTTCATTGTACAAAATTGTATAGCAATCGATACAACACAAAATGACAACACCAGAGGTCGCTTCACACAACAGGAAGTTTTGCGATAGATATTCTCAAATAATATATATATATATATATATTATTATTAAAATTATTTATCCCTTGCTAATAAACCGACTGCAAGCTTATCTTAGCTACCCAGGCAACCGATAAATAGGAAGATCAGGTGACTATTCTGGCGATGTGCAATTACCTGATGTGCGAGTACTGCAAACATAATAATTCTCATTGCTTCAGTAAATTACTTCATCAACCAGCTCTGCTTGCAATCAGTTCTCTGATTAAACAATGACGGCAAAACTTCCTGTTGTCTGAAGCGACCTCTGGTGTTGTCATTTTGTGTTGTATCGACTGCTATAAAATTTTGTACAATGAAGTCATGAACGATGAATTGGAAAATTAAGCTATATTTAATTCGTTACAGCTGGCGTCAGAATCACTAAATAAACTAGCACTGAAAATTAGAATTAACTGCTGATACATCTAAATTCAACTATTACTAAATACAAGAGCACTAGAACTTTTTTTTTTTTAAAAAAAGTCAGATATTTGTAAGTGCTTCATTATGTGTAAATTAGGTTGAATAAGTTACATTTTAATTAATGCGCTAATTGTTTTTAATTCCCATTTAAATAAGAATATTGAACGCGATAATTATCAATGCTAATAAAAACAGCGATATAATCTGGAATCATACTTTCCTGCCATCTGTATAAACTCTCAAGTTTTCTAGCATACTGTTTAAATAAAGAAAATAAAATGCTGTTAGCAATCTGGTTTCAATTACTCAAAATAAAATAATCACAATTTCTTAAGCTTAAGCAATGGAAACGTGCTAACGCAACAGGATTACTTCGGAAAATAAACTACACAATGTCGACGCTCACCATTTATATTTAAACAGAAAACTAGATCTCTGGATGCGCATAATGCTGTTTTCTTTCTTTCTTTTTTTTTTTTTTTTGCTAAAAGTTAATTAAAGTACTGGCATTTTATTATTTCGAGGGCTATTTACTCAGCGAATTTTAACTGAACACGCTTTTCAGTAAAGAGTGCCGCACTTTCCTTCTAGAAATTGATTTTGTGAATGATTTTGATTATTAAGTTGTTTTCGTTGTTCCCACTTAATTTATTGATGATATTATTCCATTTAATGAGAACGAGCGGAATTTTGGAAAGGGAAAAATAAATTAAGAAAAAATTATGTATGCAGAAGAACAGTGCGCAGTGTTCTGAAATGCGTCGTTTGGTAGATCGCAGCTGCAGCGCCCTTCTAGAAAATTGTTTTTATTTTCTAGTGGCAAAAAATAAGAAAAGTAAATAAATCACACATTTTACATCAATGTTCAGAGCTATGTTCAAAATAATAATTATTTTAGAATAAATATTTACGTGAGTCTATACGTTTCTGAATAAATATGTAATACACTTGTAATATACTGAAATGTTTATTAAAATTTCTTAATAATTAAAATTTATATAAAACATTAAATTACTTAAGTGTGCTATTAAGGATGAATTAAGAAAATTTATTGTTTTTAAATAAAATTATTGATTTAAATATTTTAATAAAAACACCATTTAAAATAAACCTTTAATGTTCTTCATAGTTTGGCATCGCAAAGGTTTCTTTTTTCTGAGCATTGAGTGTGGTGAAAGTTGATCGTGAGAGGACTGATTAGAACGGACGTGTTACTTTTGACTGAGCCTTATTACATTGCATACAAGGTTTCTCAGTAATCTCACATTGCACTGGTGCTAACACAGTGTGATTCCTATTGTCTCCCCCTCTGCACGAAATGTGCAAGAGGTCAAATGGCGGAATGCCCCACCCGCAATGAGGACCAATGGTGGAATTAAGGTTTTATAGGGAGGGAGGTTTCTAACTGTGGCCAAGTGAGATATTGATACGCCCTTTCCCAAATTAGTAGGTTCTAAGAAGACTTTTCTAGTAGACCAACTCAGTCTACAGGAATGTCCTGTTGCTATGAACTAGCAACAGGACATTTGCTGGCAGGCTTCAAGCCCTGCGGGATTATACATTGCTAGTAGTCCGTCTAGGTCTACAGGATACTTTGCTGGCAGGCCCCCGGCCCTGCGGGATTATTATACTGCTTTTAACCCATTTCTGCTGGCAGGAAATCGCCATTTTGACATGGACAACATCAAAGATCACATCCAGATCCTTAACAAGGACAGTCTCTAGAGGTACTCAAACTCATAATAAGCAAATTAGAAACTGACTGGCCATTCTTTTATAAAAGAATATATTCACTCTAATGATCAGGATGGAGAGGAGGAGGAGAATGAGATCTCACAAGAGGATCTCATTGCTGCTCTGTCACCAAAATCCCCTTGTCAAAACATCTCTCAAGGGGAGCACTCTAACAAAAGAAGAAGAACCATAGAAGACCAGATGGATGAAGACACACCAACATTAGAAGTCCCAAAGAACACCGAAAAGGTTCCACCACTAATACTAAGGGACAAGGACAAATGGACCACTGTCACAACAGCCCTTGGGGAACACAAAATTGCATATTCCTGGGATAAAAATCAAGATGAAGGAGTCCAAATCCAGCCAGCCTCAGTCACTGACTACAGACAGCTGACAAGATTAATGGATAACAAGAGTCTTCCATATCATACTTTTGCTTTACCCAGTGAGAAGAATCTCAAGGTTGTGCTTCGCGGAGTGACCGAGGGTGTCGCCTGTGAAGAAATCATCACTGATCTTATGAGTTGGCACCTAACACCAGTGAAAGTGAGCAGGATGCTCAGGGCAGATAAACGGCCAATGCCACTGATACTCGTAGAAATTGATAAGACACAGAAAGAGATTTATGAACTAGCAACGATATGTGGCCTCAAAATTTCTACTGAACCACTAAGGAAGAAGTCGACAGCTGGGCAGTGCCATAGGTTTGGCCATGCCCAAAAACTTTGCAAGGCAAATTACATGTGTTTAAAATATGGCGAGGGCCACTAGACCGTCATGTGTACAAAACCAAGATCCACTCCAGCTAAATGCGCCAATTGTGGAGGACCTTACCCCGCAAACTACAAGGGATGCATTACACACCCAAATAACCGAGGGTTACGAAAAACTACCCTTCCAACACAATTCAGCGATGCTCAAGACAGCCGTGCTAGTCACATCCCGCTCCAAACTATCTCTAGCCCGACAACATAAGAAAGGAAACAAATGCCTAAAACTTATGCAGAGGCAGCACGAACAAAGGCTACTCCATCTCATGACCATATAGGCTCAAACCTAACATCAGTACTGCCTCACTAGCTATCATGTTACAAGAATTCAGTATGACGAATCCTTCGCCGTCCTCCACGAAAAGATTCCTACAAGGTACCCACTCAATTCTGACAACCCTCAACAATGAATAGAAGAAAATTCCATCCGAACTTTCTCATGATCACTGCATGGAATGCCAATGGACTCAAAACAAAACTCTAGAACTACAAGAATTCTCTCACAGGCATAATCCGGACATAATATTGGTAAATGAAACACATCTCAGGCCAGCTAATAATCCCAAATTACGGAACTATACTATGTACAAAACAGATAGACTCACCAGCAGCGGAGGAGGAACAGCTAAAAACTACCTAAGCCACAATGCTCTGACCAATCCCCAAAACAAGAACCTAGAGATAACAGGCATTGAAATTAATACCAACAATGCTGGCAATATCAAAATCTATGCTGTATATAATCCACCCAGCATGCCATTGCTGGTATCTGACTTGGACTCCATTCTCGGCTTCACTGTCTCCATCATCATCATGGCTGGTGACTTTAATGCCAAGCATACAGCCTGGCATAGCTTCACAATCAACGACAAAAGTCGAACTCTAAATCATTACTCAACGCAATATTCTATTGTTGTAACTGGACCCAGAGAGCCCATCCATCACAGCTCAACTAGAAGTTCAGATGTACTTGACATAGTTGTCCTCAAAAACATCAGATACTAATATCAGCTGGAAACAATAAATGAACTTTCATCAGATCACAACCCTATTTTGCTTCAACTTGGTACACAAGAACAATTCTCCCCTCCCCACTCTTTCATATCTTGGGACAAACTCTCCAGAATCCTACCTGATCACATTGGCCCAGTCTCTACTATTCACACTAAAGAGGAGATAGAAATGGCTGCAAACAACTTTGCCAGTCAAATCAAAAATGCAATAAAGTCAACTACCCAAACTACAGTCTTTCACCCTAGTGGACGGATCCCCGAGGAAATCATGGATTTCATTAGACTGAAAAACAAAACCAGAAAGAGGTATCATAACACAAGAACCCCTCAAGATAAAGCAAATTTGAATAAATTAAACAGACAAGTCCGTGAAGCACTCCAAAAACATCGCAACCAAGAATGGGAATCTAAGCTAACGAAATTAACGAAACTCCATATGGAAGTTTCTGAGAACCTTCCGCACCAAAAGACAACTTTTACCCTCAATTCAAACCTCGAAAGGAATAGCTCACACTGATAAAGAAAAGGCAGAGGCTCTGGCCGACAGCTTGGAAACTCAATGCAATCCCTCATATGAAAATTTGAACATCAATCTCATCTACAAGATTCACCGCCGAGTTAGGCAGGCCATAACACAAAAAAAATATGACCTAGAACCTCTCACACCTACTTCTCCAACAGAAGTGATAAACATTATAACCCACCTGAACAACAATAAAGCTCCAGGCTCAGATGGAATTACAAAAAAATAATTAAACTACTCCCCAGAAAAGTCGTACATCTAGTCAACATAATTAATGCCGTCCTCAGACTCCAGTATTTCCCTTTAACATAGAAAATAGCAGATGTCACACCAATCAAAAAGATGGGAAAAAACGCTCAACTCCTTGAAAGCCTACAGGCCTATCAGTCCTCTGTCTAACCTTGGAAAGATCGCAGAAAAAGTAATCCTTACTAGGCTTTAATCACAAACAGACCAACTACACATAATCCTAAATGAGCAATTTGGATTCAGAAAAAACCACTGCACCGTTCAGCAGATCCACAGGCTGATCGAATACATCTCCGAAGGCTTCAACTGGAACCTTCATACAGCTGCAGTCTTTTTAGATGCTGCAAAGGCTTTTGATAAGGTGTGGCAACAGGGTCTTCTCTACAAGCTCATCACATTCAATATGCCTACTAATCTAGTTAAAATAATTCACTCTTACCTCAGAGACAGATACATTGTTACACCCTGATATCTTAAGAATGTAAAATTCTCAGTTATCATGGTGCAACATGAAGAGCAAATAAATTAAAAACCCTGCATGAAAGATAATAGATGAATTATTTAAGAGAAAAGGAAATATTCTTGCATCCAATAAAATATATAAAATATAAAGGTGTTTGTTGAACTAACTAACAAATAGAAAGAAAGAAAGAATATATTAATGTTGTAATATGATATAAAAGAGAAAATTTAACTAAATAAGACAGAAAAGGATTAGTCATAAGAGATGGTATGTGAGAGGCTAGAGATTAAAATATTAAGTGATTTCATAGAGAAATTTTGAAAGGGGATTAAGTTAGAGGCTAGCACAAGAAAAACAACTGAAAATCGCTTAGGGTCAATTCCCAGATTAAGAAATCGTGACGGGCTCGCCGATCAAATGACGTTTGGTAAAAAACGCCACCCTAATTGGTCGGTAAAGTCAAGTCAAAAAGGGGGGCGGAGAAAAGAAGTTAGAGAAGGTGCCGGTAGGGGAGAGGGTATAAAAGGGTTAGAAACCCCCTCCCCTGGAGAATGGACTCTTTTTGGCTTTTGGTTTTGGTTCTGTTCCAGGAGAGTTCTTCGCGAGCTCTTTCGTATGGATTTCACGGTGTTTTCCCGAGTGGCGAGATAGGGGTTATATCGCCGACATCACAACACGGAAACGAAAGCGAGCGGGATTTCGATTCCGAAATTCCCATGTAAGAAGTGAGGAATGCATATAGTCAAAGAAAAGAAAGCATATTCTTTGTGTTTCGACTCCAGTGTCAACAACGAGAAAGGGAAAGAAGTAAAGAAATCGATGTCCACGTCGCGAGTTGTACAGCCGTTATATAGAGGATTCAAAGTGTGTCCTAAGTTACGAGAGGTTAAGACCGTGTAAGCATAGTTCAATTCCAAACGGAACGCAGGAAAAACAGATTATCGGAGAGGTTATACCAAGATAGTTCGATCAGAAAAAGGTAGAGGCCCATATGGAAAATTCAAGAAAGAAAGGTACTGTAAAATATATCTCGTGTTAACTAAGATTCGTCTGTATTAGTTATCATTATTCTAATACTGAACTGTTGAAGTGACCAAGAAAACAATACTAGGACTTTAGTATATGACAGAATATAATCAAAGTAAGCTTGCTAATGAATATTATATAAATAATTACGTGTCCTGAGAAATTTTGCATGTCTATTGTAATGTATAGGAAAGTTTAGATGTCATAGTTATGTGTAAGTGCAGAAAAGGGTTTAGTTAATCTACTTAAGTTTGAATAGTTAAATAGTGTGAATTAATCTTATATGTCCAGTTCATATGAATTTATATGTTGAATTGTTATGGGGGAATGATCGTAATACCCATTATAGGATCATAGGATCAAATGATAAATGATAAGCTAATGTCAGTTTGTAAATATTTAGTATAGCATTGAATTGAGTAATAACTAATATTTGAATTGTACCATGTTAAGGAATTTAATAAACCTTTTGTCCAATGATAAAACAGTCGTCTGAAATTGCTGTCCAATGCACCACTTGAAAAATTACGAGCCTAATCACGCGGGAAGTTAATGTGTTAAGAAACGAGATAAAGTGTCACCACTGCAACACAGTTTCCCTTTCAGACATATTTTAGTTCTTTCTCCTTGTTTTTGTATATAATATCTTAAACTAAATGTCCCAAAAGGTGCAGCATAATACAAATATTAGGGATATTAAGGGGAGAATTAACTTAAGTATTAGTAAAACTTTTGGTGATATCTCGTGCGTAGATAATAGTTGAACATAGATAAAGGGGAAATAACTAGATAGAATAAAAATCATAAATTGGGACACAACAACATGTAAGACAAAATAAATGAAACTGTATCAACCAGATGCAAGGTTCTGGCGGGAGTGCCTCTGGGCTCACTCTTGGCCCCCTTGCTGTTTTTCTATCTATATTGCTGATATCCCTCAAAACCCAAGCTCAACAATCATTGCATTATATGCTGATGACACTGCGCATTATTAGCAAGATCTCTCAGCTCGAAACTAGCTATTAAGAGACTCCAAAGCAGCATTCACACGCTGGAAAGATGGTTTATGGACTGGAGAATTCAAACCAATCCACTGAAGAGCTCAGCCATACTGTTCACTAGGAAAAAAACCTCAAATCAAGGAAGATATACATTTACTAGGTGTTAAAATCCCATGGCAGAATACAGTCAAATATCTCGGAGTAATGCTGGATAAAAAACTACAATTCACCAACCATATAGAACACATAATTTCAAAGACATCCAAAGCAATAGCGCAGCTCTACCTCATGATCAACAGAAAAAGTAAATTCGATACTCAGAATAAACTGCTCATATACAAGATGGTAATACGCTCAGTCATACCTTACGCATCTCCTGCGTGGAGTCATACCTCGAACACAAATATTCAAAATCTACAAAGAATACAGAACAAATGTCTGAGAATGAGTTTAGATGCCCCATGGTTGATCAGAAACTCTCCGATTCACAGAGAAGTCAACATTCCCTATATCACATCTCTCCTTCACAACCTAGTTGAAAAGTTCTTCATCAAGACAATTAATCATCCGAACCCAGTGATCAAGCAAGCTTCAGACTATAATGAAGCAGATTTCTGCAAATACAAGAAACCCAAATCAATTCTATGCTCACCTGAACACAGTTAATCTCACTGCCCTTTCAGGGCGAGCTTAAAGCTCAATAATTCTCCACCCGAAGAACTTACATTTTCAGATGGAGGGAATATGAAAAGCATTTAGGCTTCACCCATCAAAACAGTATCAATCTGCGTTTCTTTTTCTTTTAAGGTTGAAAAACAAATTCAGCATTTTTGATTTTTTGTATTTCTTTCTGATTGAGTATCTGTTACTGTAGTTATAATAATGGTTTTATAGAATTAAGAAAAAATAAATAAACTTGAAACTTTCATGAACGGAAAAGTTTGTATCTAATCATAAATAATCCGAATGATTCCCAGAAAAATAAAACAATCTCGTGAAGATGAATTAGCCATTGCGCTTTTGAATAAAAATAAAAATAAACATTTTCTCAATGTACATTAGAAAATGGCTTAACTCTAAAGTAATCCATAATATAATAAATTGACTGCATCCGATATGAATGGAAAACATTTGCCATGTTATCATAGCCTCACGTGATTTGTTAATTTTCAACAGAAATCTAATATCAAACATTTTCTTTAAATTCCTTAAGATAAACGAAATGAATATTTTCTGTTTTTGAATTTGTTTAAAATTTCAATTAAACTTAAAATATTAAATTTTTTCAAGAAATATTTAAAAACTTGTAATAATTTATTTAAAACAATATTTGCATCAATATAAAAAATACACCAAACTGATTTTTGTATGTTTTAATATTTAAGACCGACTAAAAGTAGACTTCATGGATGAGAGAATCAATCGACCGTGAGATGCGGTGATTGATTCATTCAAACCAATACCCTTGGAGGGTAATGGATGGCAATGCTGTAGCCAATGAAGTTCTAACTAAGGCTCGGCTATTGCTGTTACCTTCCTGCCATGATCAGAGCTTTAATTTAATTTAATAGCTCAACAACACCTTATCCCTATACTGTCCTCTACAGATAGCGGGGAATATGAAAAGCATTCTTGCTTCACCCCTTTAAGCCAGTCCTTATAAGGACTTCATTAGCCAGATTATGACACCATACTCTTTAGCCAATGAAGTTCTAACTGAGGCTTGGCTATTGCTGTTACCCTCCTGCCATGATCAGAGCTTTAATAGCTCAATAACACCTTATCTCTACACTGTCCTCTACAGATAACGGGGAAGATGAAAAGCATTCTTGCTTCGTCCCTTTAAGCCAGTCCTTATAAGGACTTGGTGTGGTGATTATAGTTTTTCTGATTGCGGTAGTCATCTCGATCATATGATGAATTATGATGATGGAGGATCGACTTGTCAGTTTTGGAATTGTGGTGTGTCTTGAAGATCATGCAATTTTTGAATCAGTGCTCTTACCAAATCGGTTCAGAGTCCTGCAGCAGTGCCGGTAAGACTACAACTGCACAGTAAGCGGGGTTTTTTTTGGTTTTTTTTTTAATATCAACTTTAGATACTTCATACTGATAGTCATGGAAAAACAGCTAAATGAATCATTATTTGAGGAGGTATATAGAGAATTTATAAGACTAGGTGAACTACTTAACAACAATTGGCCGGGAAAAGTGAAACTTTACGACACGTTTCCCTCAGAAAGTGTCACAGACGTTGTCGCAGAAGTTCAGTCAGAATCGGTGCCTTCTACTCCTTCAGACTTTGTAGAAGTGCGTGCACGCAAAAAGTGAAGAACAACAGAAGAACCGCACAATGACAACGAAATGGAACAGGATTCTCAGAGTTCGGACGCCGCTATTTCTCCTAAAGAAGAGGTGCCTCCGATCATCCTTAGAGAAAAGCAGAAATGGGCAGCTTTAAGATCCACAATGTCCAATCTGCACATTGGCTCCATTAAGGCCAAAAACATGGATGAAGGCATAAAGATCCAGCCAGCAACAGTGACAGAATACAGAAGGTTGACCAAAGAACTGGACGATAGCGGCATCCAGTATCATACCTTTGCGCTCAGCTCGGGAAAAAACTTAAAATTGGTCCTTCGCGGTATATGTGAAGACATTGACACAGTAGAAATAGCTGCTGACCTTAATTCTCAGGATCTGCCTCCAGTCAAGGTCAGCAGAATGTACAAAGCACACAAAGACTCCCATGCCATTAGTCCTAGTAGAGATTCATAAAATTTACAAGAATATCTACAACCTAAAAACAGTCTGTGGACTCATCGTCACACCAGAACCACTCCGGAAAAGATCATCTTCTGGGCAGTGCCACAGGTGCCAGAAGTTTAGCCATGCCCAGAATCTATGTAGAGCAGAATATAGATGTTTGAAATGTGGGGACAGCCACCCAACCAATACCTGCACAAAGCCGAGGACCACCTCGGCCAAATGTGCTAACTACGGTGGCCCTCATCCTGCGAACTACAAAGGATGTACTCAGCACCCAAAGAACAGACTGATGGAGGCAGTCAATCAGTCCTCCTCCTAGAGTATTAGAACACCAGAGGCCCAGGCATCAAAACCGGAGAATCAGC
This sequence comes from Typopeltis vanoorti, assembly GCF_054136105.1. Lineage (NCBI taxonomy): Eukaryota > Metazoa > Arthropoda > Arachnida > Uropygi > Thelyphonidae > Typopeltis > Typopeltis vanoorti. The sequence goes on from NC_143554.1 coordinate 115,871,136, forward strand.
GGCCACAGTCGGAGACCTCCAAAAATAGAGACACCCAAAAGCAAACAAGAAGTTATGCCGATGTGACCCGTACAAATAGACCAATACCAGAACAAAATCAACCAATAGCACCTAAAAACCTAAGAGCTGTTATTACAGCCTCACTAGCAAACATGCTACAACATTTCAGCCTGTCAAACTCTACTGCAACCTCCACTAAAAGATTTCTCCGTTAAACTCAGGTCATCCTCACAGCTCTCATAAATGAATAGTAACAAACTCATTCCAGCATCACTTCACATAGTTGCTTGGAATGCAAATGGCCTCAAAAACAAAATTCTGGAACCTCCGAAATTTCACATATAGGTATCAACAAGATGTTATATTAATCAGTGAAACTCATTTAAGACCCTCAGACAATCCTACAATAAGGGCTATCACCTGCACAGAAATGACAGACTACTCTACAGAGGCGGCAGCACTGCCATCTTCATTAAAAACTACATTAAGCACCACTCTGTGAGCAATCCTTCAACCAATAACCTTGAGATTACAGGCGCGGAAGTAGTCACCAGCTCCACTGGCAAACTGAAAATTTACTCAGCTTACAACCCTCCCCAAAAATCTCTACTTCACTCTGACCTAAATGCCATCTTATGCGTCAGAGAACCCACCATTATAGCTGGGGAACTGAATTCCAAGCACCCTGCGTGGAATTGCACAACCACTAACAAGAATAGTTGCATCCTTTACAATTACTTAGGATCAAGCAACGCTCTTGTGGCAGGCCCCACCGAACCAACGCATCTCAGTACGTTTGGCACTGCTGACATCCTGGATATAGCTATCCTGCAGGATATCAAACTTTAATACAGCATCACATCTATGGATGAACTATCATCCGATCACAATCCAATTTTACTACAGCTGGGAAATCAAGAATATCTGTGTCCTCCTTCTCACTCCTACATTGCATGGGAAAGACTGTCAACAGCACTCAAGGGTTATATTGGACCTGTTTTTCACATATGCACAAAAGAAGAAGTTGAAACTGCAGTTACAAATCTCACACAACAAATTAATTCTGCTATAAAGGTAGCTACTTCTTACAAATGTGCCCGCAAGCCAGATTGTTTGCCTGAAGACATCATGAACTTGATCAGAGACAAAAACAGAGCTAGGAAAAGATTCCGTAATACGCATGCACCACAAGATAAAACAGCTCTAAACAGGATAAATGGGGCAGAAAGAGATGCACTTAAAACTCATAGAAATCAAGTCTGGGATAAAAAGTTATCCTCTATCTCACATATTGATCATTCTATCTGGGGGTTACTGAGAAAGATCAGAAATAAAAAGTCCCCCCCTTAATCTCAAACCAGGGCTTAGTTCACACAGATGTAGATAAGGCAGAAGCCATAGTAAAGAATCCAGAGGAGCAGTGCAAACCCTCTTATAACAACAGATTTCAATCACTTGTACAAAATCCACATACAGATCAGACACGCTTTAAATCTCCCAGATACCAGCGCTGACCATATTGTACCCACATCAACTGTTGAATCATATGTTATTATTAAAAAACTTAAGAACAATAAAGCTCATGCATCAGATGGCATCTTAAACAGGGTGATCAAGCTGCTGCCTCGGAAAGCTGTAGTGCACCTGACCATTATAATAAATGCAATCTTAAGATTTCACTATTTTCCTTCCACCTGGAAACTGGCTGATGTAATTCCTATACATAAGCCAGGCAAAGACCAACACCTACCGCAAAATTATCGTCCAATCAGTCTTATCTCTAATCTGGGTAAGGTTGTGGAGAAGGTCATCCTCTCACGACTTCAAACCTGAGTAAATGACCTAAACATCCTCCCTAAAGAACAGTTTCGTTTTCGGCAACACCATAGTACTAACCAGCAAATCCACAGAATTGTCGAATACATCACCACCAGCTATAACTGGCGCCAGTACACAGGAGCTGTTTTCCTAGACCGATCCAAAGCATTTGACAAAATCTGGCATTTTGGACTCCTACACAAACTTATCTCAGTCGGTACCTCACTAAAAATGGTTCATCTAATCCATTCATATCTTCAGAATATATTAAATGCAAGTAAACATCAACGGTTCTACATCGTCCCAGCGCCATATCTTTGCCGGAGTGGCGCAGGAATCCCTACTGGCTCCATTGCTGTTTTCTGATTACATGTCGGACATCCCATACAATCCGATGTCTTCCATCTTGGCCTTGAATGTGGATGATACAGCAATACTAACCAGATCTCTCCGATCCCATCTCATTGCCAGAAAGCTTCAAGAAAACCTTCTAAAGCTGGAATGTTGGTTCTCCAAATGGAGGCTGGAAGTCAACCCCCAAAAAAAGCTCAGCCGTTCTTTTCTCAAAAAGGCCAATATCTCCTTCAGGAGATGTGTTACTATTCAATACTAAAATTCCCTGGCAGACAGAAACAAATTACCTGGGTGTAATTCTCGACAAAAAGCTATCTTTCAACTAACACATCAAGACTACGCAAAGGGATCTAAAGCCATAGCTCAGATCTATCCGCTAATTAATAGAAATAGCAAGCTCAGCAACAGAATCAAATTGCAGCTATACCAGATAACGATTCGTCCTATAATCACCTATGCCTCTCCAGCCTGGAGCCACACCTCTAATACTAACGTTATCACGATACAACGAGTGCAGAACAAGTGCTTGAGAATGATTCTGAACGCCCCGTGGTATGTTAGAAACAATCAACTTCATAGAGATACAAATATTCCTTATATTTTCTCTTTTCTACAATCCTTAGCATCCTAAAAACGTCGAAACACCCCAACGATTTGGTTCAGCAACCTACAGCATACGAGGCAACGGGCATATTCAAATATAGAAGACCAAAAGCTATATTAGCCTCCTATAACGATGCATAATCTCCATGCCCATTCAGGGCGAGCAAACTGATCATAAATTTTACCCTTCCTGTAACCGCAACAGATAGCGGGGAATATGAAAACATCTTGCTTCACCCCTAAAGATATAAATGTCAATTGTCAACTTGGTGCGGTCTATGGAACCGCGCACACTGATACAGAAAAAGCAATAGCAGAAAACCTAGAAAAACAATGCAGCCCATCATACGACAACATAAACATAAACATCACCACATATATAAAGTCCACCAGCAAGTCAAGCATACCTTAAGACAGACCACAGACAGACCGGACAGCATCACCCCCACTACTCCAATGGAAATAACCAACATCATAAAATATCTAAATAAAAAAGCTCCAGGTCCAGATGAAATTACAAACAGAATCATCAAACTACTTCCTCGAAAGGCTAATCTGCATCTGGTTAACATAACCAATGCAATACTGAGGATACAACACTTCTCACTGCATGGAAAATAGCCGACATCATACCAATAGAAAAGTCAAGAAACAATCCATAACTCCCGGAAAGCTACCGTCCGATAAGCCTGCTTTCCAATCTAAGAAAGATTGGTGAAAAAGTCATCCTCTCAAGACTACGAAAAATCAGACCAATTAGCCGTGTACAAAGCACAGTGCAACAAATACTCCGACTAGTGGAGCATATCACTCAAGGATACAACTGAACCTTCACACAGCTGCAGTCTTTCTGGATATTTCCAAAGCCTTTAACAAGGCATGGCATCAAGGATTACTCTACAAACCCATTCAGGCCAACATTCCAACAAAGCTTACCCATCTAATAAAATCATACCTCACTGACAGATCCACGCAGATAAAAATAAATGGCTCCATCTCAACTAGGCGCCAAATCCTGGCAGGAGTACCACAGGGATCCCTGTTGGCTCCTTTACTTTTCACAATCTACATGGCCGACATTCCACAGACCTGAGGACTACCATCACAGTCTTATATATCTGGGGTTCCAGTTTCCCTTTGGATGATCTTGGACGCCGCATGGTTCGTCAGAAACACGTAGATCCACAGAGAAACTGGAACCCCAGATATCCGTTCTCTCCTTCATGACCATGCGGAAAAGTTCTTCAGCAAGGCACACTCTCAACCCAACCCACTAATCAGACAAGCTTCCAGTTATAGTGAACATGACTATCACAAACATAAAAGACCCAAGGCAATCCTGCTCTCAGTAGAACAGAGCTAATTCCATAGTTCACATAGTGCGAGCATAAGGCTCACAACCAGGGCCAGCAGAAGTGGGCATGCAGAGCATGTGGGCGCCGCTACGAAGGGGGTACAGGTCATAAGTTCATTTTTAAGAAACAATATTTTTATCATAAAAACAAAAAAATTCTTAGAATGATCAATATTAAAATAAATAAGGCCGGATACACCGAATAAAAATTTTTAAAAAATTGTATATTGCCGGCTGTTTACAATTTTGCAGCGAGAGCAGGCTAAATGCTTGCCTCCAGAATCTAAAGTGAAACGGTGAATGGTTTTTATGTGCAGAAACGAATTTTCGTACAAAATATTTGTTGCTACGTAACCAGTCATATGGTACTGTAAAAACTCTATTGTAGCTTAAATATTCCAAAGCACATTGCATTCGACTGTTTACTTCGGTTAAGTCCCATGTGAATATTGTAAAAATAAACTTTGTCTCTGTATAGTTTGTTTTAGATGTTATTGTAAATAACACTCTGGACGTTAACTGCATATACTACTTTAATAAGAATATGTTAAAGTGTTAAAAACAAAAGGCAATGTTTATATCGCCAAAGCTGCATGTAATAGATCTACATGGCGGCATTAGAAAGATTGTTATTAAAATTTGTTCGTATGAGAAAAGCTTGCAGGCTCTAAGTGTAAACATCTGCTAAGTCAGTCAGAAAAGTTTAAACAACTTTCCGATGGTCGGCAACTTACAATTAAAAGAAAGCGGAGGAGAACAAAAGGCGTGCCGAACTTGAAACTTAAGATGAAAGAATCATACTGATTCTTTGGGGGGTTGCCAAACTTCATGCAAGATTTCAGAGGAGGTATAATAAAAAGGGACTGAAGCAAACAGAAGGGGGCTGCACAAATCCAGAGATTGCTGCAGAAGTAGAGGGGGGGGGCTGGTTCCAGAGACATCCACAGAGAGACTGGAGAGGCTGTCCGGTTCCAGACATTGCTAAAGCTGCCTGGTCCCAGACGTTGCCGAAGAGAGACAGAGCTGCTCGATTCCAGACATCGTCAGAGAGCATCCCAGATCCAGACGTTGGTTAAGAGAGGAGTTTTCTGCTTCCAGAAAAGAGCTTCTTGGTTCGAGACGTCGCTAGAAAGAAACGACTTCTAGGCCACACAGACAGGGCTTTCAAATTGCCGAAAGGAGAAGTCCCAAACGCCGTAGAAGAGAAAAGTTTCCAGTCCAGAGATATCCTGATTGACAGTTGACAACAGTTTCATTTTTCTTTGAGGCGGCAATTCAAGCTACTTGAGTCAGCAGTCGTCCAGGCATTTTCGGCGAGCCCAAGTAGAGGAGAAAAGGCGAAACAAATTTCCCGAAGTACCTTCACTCGTAAGTTTTTCTTTTCGCCGTGGGAGAATAACATTTTTCCAGAACTGTTCGAGTCCCGCTACATTCCCAATTGATATAGCCGAAGCCAAAATTCCAGATGAAGATCTGAGATGAAAGAATTGCCATAGAACTTTAGTGAAAGACTTTTGACTAATTGTGAGATACAGAGCCTTTGTGAGTTCAAAACTTTTATAGAATTCCTCTTATAGTTGTATTAGAAAGACTTTTAAGATATATGTTTAATAAGGTGAAGAAGTGTCCTTAAGAGAATCAATTGGCATATTAGAAGTTGATATCAAATTTGTAAAGATAACTTAACAGAGAGATTTAGGTAACCTCTTTGGGGTAAGCCTGGAGTTTAATAAGTAAAATTTGTAAACTGAGAGTAGATAACGTTTTGTGTTAAAGAAAGTATTTTAAAGTTGAAGAAAAAGGTTCTAAATTTTGCTATAGAGTTTTTATATAAGGATAGAGAAAGCAATCTCCTTAATGTTTAAATTCGTGTACATTTCATAGTAATGTAAGTAAATAAATGTTATTTGACTTTCTTGTAAACATAGCACGTAATAATATAAACAAGAGAGATTCTGAGCGAGAGAAAATACATTAGAATAACGGAGAATAAAATATAAAGTAAAGAAAAAAGACATCAAGTAATTAATAGAAATTACAAGTATACAAAGTTAAAATAATAATAAAATTTTACAATGTCGCATTAATGACAGGATAGCAACAGTAGATTTACAACAGTACGCATCTCAATGGGCTACTGACAGTAGCGCAGTGAAACTATCGTTTCGTCTCTGTGTCATGTTGTGTAATAATTTCTTGTGGGTATAAAATAGAAATGGAATCAAAAATTTAAAAAAAAAGTTATCCGGTGCACAAAATCGTAAGCGTCATGCTAAGAAAGAAGCAGATATTAAGAAACAAACTGGGGCCCTTAATAAATTTGTTAAAATATTAAAATATCCTGATGCAGATTGTAACCAACTCGATACATCAGAAATCAGAGTTGACGAACCGTGCACATCATCATCTATGTGAAAAACAGTTAGGAGAAGATTTAGTTGTAGTTGACCACGAAACTAACACATTGTTAGGCTCTGTAAATTTAGAAGATCCATGTGAATGGGGAAATAGTGATGAAAAATTACGAGTTGTTTTAATTGAAATGGGGCCTGTTCAAAAGAAAAATATAATATATCCCAGAGATACATATGGTCGTAAATTTGACGACATGTATTATAATAGAAAAATGGAAAACGGGGAGCTCGTGCCAAGAACATGGCTCATTTATTCCGAAACTTTAAATTCTGTTTTTTGCTTTTGTTGCAAACGTTTCGCACCTACTGAATCAAGTAGTCTTGTAGAAGGTTATAACGATTGGAGAAATGTAAGTACAACTTAGCATAGACATGAGACTAGTTTATCTCACATGAAAAATTTCTTAAAATGGAAGGAACTTGATAAAAATTTAAAAAAACAAAACTAGTATTGATTGCCAAACTCAAAGCTTGTATGAAATGGAAAAGAAACATTGGACGAGTGTTTTAGAATGCTTGATTGAAATTATAAAATTCCTTGGTAACCAAAATTTAGCTTTCGCGGATCATCTTATAAATTATATGAAAGGAATAATGTTGGGCAATCCTTTTAAAGTTCGTAAAAAATTAACATTGAAACAGCCATCATGGGAAAGTAAAATTAATGCAATCCGCCCTCTACGATATGAGTTAGGAGAAATTTACGATGCACTTTTTGAAATTTTAAATAATGAAAATTTTAATAAAAGAAACTCAGCATGAAGTACAAACATTATGTGCTAAAATGAAGGACTACAAATTTATTTGTTCTCTTATAATTTGGCATGATTTACTTAACCGAATAAAGCCTGTGAGTAAAATGCTTCAAGACAAAAATATGAACATTACACTTGCTTTAGAATCTATCGAAAAACTTAAAAATATTCTTACAAGAGTATCGATCAGGTACAAATTTTAAAGAAGTTCTAAAAACAGCAAAAGAACTGAGTGAAGAGGTCGGATGGAGAACAAGAATTTAAAACTGGTACGGAAGTTCGACGACGAAAGAAGACACGACAATTGGACTACGAGCATCATGACAAAACGCCACAATGGCCAGAAGATAAATTTAGAGTGAATGTGTTTTATACACTTCTAGACATTGCAATGTGTTCATTAATAGAACGTTTTGAACAACTAAAAACATATTATGATAATTTCAATTTCTTGTATAGATTACTACAAATTAATAACGAAAAATTGTGACGATTTAGAGATTCTCTTGATGGACGGCGATAATAAAGACGTAAATGCAATAGAACTATATGACGAGTTATGTGCTTTCCGTGATATTTTTCAAAAGGATAATTTAAATATTCAAAACCCTTTCGATATTCTTAATTTTATTGTATCCAATAATTTATCTTTCCCTAACTTTTCAATTGCTTTAAGAATACTATTAACCTTACCTGTTAGTGTAGCGAGCGGTGAACGTTCCTTTTCCAAGTTGAAATTGATTAAAACCTACTTAAGAACAAGTATGTCACAAAAAAGGCTTGTTAGTTTGGCATTAATAGCTATTGAAAATGATATATGTGCGGAATTAGACGTTAAGACCATTATTCCTAATTTGGTGAACATGAAATCAAGAACCCTAAAATTTTAATAAAAAAATTTCAAGTATATTTATGTAATTTAATTTATTTTCTGTTATTCTGTAAAGATTTTATTTTTGAATACTTATATTAATAATAATAATAAATCAGCTGACGCCTTTTATTCCCTTATAGGGAGTAGGCGAGGCCTTTTAACCCTATCTAGCTTTTGAGACCGAGTGGCAGTTCAATCTCCACCGGTAGCCAATCAGAAATATTAATAAAATGTTCTAATTATTATTTCTGAATTCTTTTCTTATTTTCTCATCTATCTTGAGTTTCTTTCATTTCCCTAAAAGATAGTTCCACTTATAAAAATTATTAAAAAATTTTTACGACTTACTAAGAATTTAGTAAAACGCAAGAATTTTTTAAACTTTAGTTCAAATAAATTTTAACTTTAATTAAAATTCATTTTAATTTTGTTAGCGATTCGGGTCGGTGAGAAGGCTATAATCCCTGTTTCATTATATTCAACAATTAAAGTGAAGTGGCTTTATCAAAATTTGCTTTAACTTTTGAGAATTTTTTGAATATTCGGGTTTTTAATGATTATCCTGCCTAGTCAACACCCCCGGTTCGTTACATTTAGCGAACCAACGTGTGGCTGTTCTGTCAAAATTTATTTAAGAAATTTCAAATAATTTAAATTTTTATTATCATAAAAGAACCACACACTCCTGGATCGTTACAGGGGCGGTTAGATAGACATTGCATGCGGGTGGCAAAGACCCTAGCGGCTGCTCTGCTCACAACCCCCCCCCCCCATCAAGCTTCTCGACACAGGCAAAGGGGAAAACAAAAAGCATTTTATGCTTCACCCAGCAAGCCAGTGACGTTGTTGACTTGGTGTGGTCTTAAATGATAAGTATACGCTTTCAAAAACCAAATGTTATCTTCTACTTAAAGATGTACGTTTTTAGTCTGGTGAAGACTCAAAGGCAGTATGACCTCGGTAGGTATCGAATCTTACTGGGAACGAACAGTACTTTGTGCCAGCCAGCTGTATATTACCCTATCCATACATTTTCTTTACAGATAACGGGGAATATAAAAAACATTTTTGCTTCATCCATCTAGCCCCCCCCCCCCAAAAAAAAAACTTGGTGTTGTAATTTTGATAACCGTCTTTCACCTAGTTTTCACGATGATTATGCGACGGATTTGACTGGAAGGATTTTGCCAATCGGATTCGTTCAGCGCAAGGTAAGCTTCTGGCTTTAATGCAACTTTCCCAGGCCTTAAATCACGGGTTGATTTAATTTATATAATTGCTACTACTTTGAGCGTTTTGCCAACGTTCAGTTTGGCTGGCAGTCCTTAGCGGCTACGGATAGACTGGACTTTTACGTGGACTTAAGCTGAAACAGTGCTTTCACACCTCATTTTCTCAAAATGAGCGACGCTGACGCCCTGGTAGAGTCACTAAACAGAGGGCTAGCCATAAACTTAAAAATCTACTTAAAAACTTAAAGGGTGACGACAATGCTCCAACAAAAGAGAAGCTGGACTTGGTGATCTCTTCCCCTCAGACTTCAGAAGTCCGAACGCGTAAGAAGCGAAAAACCACGGCCTCAGAACCACCAAAAGAGGGTGGAATGGAAGATGGCCCAGTTTCGGACTCCCCCCCCCCTCAGCCTCCATCAGAGAGAGAAGATATCTCCGATGATACTCCGCGAAAAACAAACATAGATGTCTCTTAGGGTCACCATGTCCAATCTAAAAATCTCATATCACCGCAAAAAATATCACCGACGGCGGCCATCACTGTGATGGGCTGTAGCCCACCACAGTGATGGCCTACCGAAAACTGACAGGAGAAATGAATGCCAGAGGCATTCAGTATCACACCCTCTCGCTCGGCTCAGAGAAAAATCTGAAGGTGATGCTCCAAAAAGTGTCTGAAAATATCCACGTCCTGATGGCGTAGATCAGCAGCCACTTCTGTGGCTGCTGATCTACGCCATCAGGACGTGCCATCCATCAATGTCAGCAGAATGGCCAAAAAAAGACAAGACTCCAATGCTACTAGTATTAGTTGTTGAGATCCATCAATCTTACAAACAAATTTATGACCTGACGTTAATCTGTGGACTTAAAATCAGCCCAGAACCCTTAAGGAAAAGGGCTTCAACAGGTCAGTGCCACAGATGCCAAAAATTTGGCCACGCCAAGAAAATGTGTAAGGCTGAGTTTAAATGTCTAAAATGTGGGGACACCCACCCAACCAATATTTGTACGAAGCAGAAAACCACCCCGGCTAAATGTACCAACTGCGATGGCCCACACACAGCCAAATACAGAGGATGTATTTAAAACCTAAAAATAGAAGATCGGAGACAGACAGATACTCTTCCTCTCTCAGCTCCACAGCCTCTCAATGACCAGCAAAAATTGTCAGAAGCCCATCTGCTGCAGTCAGAGGCCTTTAACAACAACTCAACAACGACAGACAAGGACATATGCGGATGTAGTCCGTTCTAAAACAGATAACTCATGAACAGGATCAGCCAGTATCACACACAAACCTGACAGCTATCATCACCTCTTCTCTGCCAAATATGCTACTAGACTTCAGTAGAACCAACCCTACACCATCCTATACTAAAAGATTCCTAAAGGATACACAAACCATCCTCACAGCACTCATTCATGAACAAGAATAAACTAAATCCAGACTCTTTGCAGATTATCGCATGGAACGCGAACGGCCTCAGAAATAAGGTCTTGGAGCTCCAAGAGTTCACCCAAAGACATCAGCCGGATGTGGTTTTGATAAGTGAAACGCTTATGAGATCATCGGAAAACCCCAAAATCAGGGGATATCATCTGTACAGAACTGACAGGGTGACAGACAGAGGCGGTGGCACTGCCATTTTCATCAAGAATTACATTAGTCATCACTCAGTAAATATACCACCTACCACTAATCTTGAGGTCACAGGTATAGAGGTTCTCACGAGCTCGGCTAGTAGACTAAAAATCTATGCAGCATACAATCCTTCATTAAAATTATTACTGTCCTCGGATTTAGACGCCATCTTGGGCATCAGAGAGCCTGTTATCATTGCCGGCGACTTAAACGCCAAGCATCCTTCCTGGAACAGTCGAACTACCAATAAAAACGGCCACATACTTGCTAACTAGACAGGATCCAACAACGCGGTAGTGGCAGGTCCCACTGAACCTGCCCATCATAATACGTATGGCACGGCTGATGTCTTGGACATAGTCATACTGCAGAATGTGAGACTCCAGTACAGTTTAATGACACTAAATGATCTTTCATCGGATCATAATCCAATACCGCTCCAGTTCGGAAACCAAGAAAAACTGTCCCCCCCCCCCACACTCATCATATCATGGGAAAGGTTGACCAAAGTACTCCCGAAATATATTGGCCCTGTTCCGCTTATGAAATCCAAAGAAGAAATTGAAACAGCTGTTAAAGACCTGACCGAACAAATTAACACAGAATTTACCACAACTGCTCTCAGGCCAGGCCCAATCACTTGCCAGAAGATATCATGAACCTGATCAAGGAGAAAAATAAGGCTAGAAAAAGGTTTCACAATACCCTCATACAACAAGACAAACGAATCCTGGATAGGCAGTGATTCTGCAGTGAGAGATACCCTTAATGCACATAGAAATCAACTTTGGGAAGAGATATCGATCACTCCACGTGGAATCTAATCAGAAAGATCAAAAACAAATCTCTTCCCCTTCTCCAAACAGATCTAGACCTCATCCACACCAATGCAGATAAAGCCGAAGCAATAGCAGAAAACTTAGATAAGCAATGTAAACCCTCATATGAATATCTAGACTTCAATCACATCTACAAGATCCATCGACATTCAAGATGTTCATTAAAATCTTCTCTAACCAGTTCCAATCAAATTGCACCCACATCACCAGCAGAAATATAAGATATAATCAAGAAATTAAAAAAACAAAAAGACTCCTGGACCTCATGGCATCACCAACAAGGTGATTAAGCTGCTGCCTCGTATAGCTATTGTACATCTGACCAACATATCGATCCTCCGTTTCAAACATGTTCCTTCCTGTTGGAAGGTTGCGGATATAATTCCAATCCATAAGACTGGAAAAGACCCGCACCTGCCTCAAAATTATCGACCAATCAGCCTAATTTCAAATTTGGGTAAAATCGCTGAAAACGTCATTCTTACCATACTACAAGCCTCGGTACACAAATTAAACAATCTTCCTAAGGACAGTTTGGGTTTCGTCAATTCCATAGTACCACACAACAGATACACATCGAATACATCTCCGCGGGATTCAATTGGCATCAATGCACTGGGGAAGTTTTCCTTGACATAGCCAGTGCATTTGATGAAATTTGGCATTACGGACTCCTACATAAACTGATCTCAACTGGAATACCATTGGAAATGGTTCACCTAATTAAATCATACCTTTTTTGACAAGCGTATGCAAATCAAGATCAACGGTACAGTATCAGCACAGAAACATATCTTGGCTGGAGTCCCACAAGGATCCTTACTAGCACCGATTCTGTTTTCCATATACATGTGCGATATCCCGCAAAATCCATTGTCATCTATCATGGCTCTCTACGCGGATGATACAGCACTATTAGCTAGATCTCTACAGTCACATCTTGCCATCAAAAAACTGCAAGAAAACCCACTACTGATTGAAAAATGGTTCTCTAAATGGAGACTGCAAATGAATCCCCAGAAGACCGATACTTCCTAAAAGTGACATCTTCTTGTTTAACACAAAATTCCCGTGGCAAACAAGGTATTTGACTTCTGTTTGCCAATGGTGTACTAATGGATAGAAGGCTAACTTTCAGCTGCCATACCAAGGCTGTCTGTGTAAAGGCATCAAAAGCCATTGCCCAACTCTATCCTCTAATCAACAGGAACAGTAAACTAAACTGATCTGAGTTTAGTTTACTGTTTAGCATCTGAGAATTTGACTGTAATGAATATGACTATGTTGCCACCTATTGGTGAGAGTGATCATAAGGTCTTGACCTGGGAGGTGGCTAAAAGTGTTGAATTTTCGATTAAGACAGGGTATATGTGGAATTACCGTGCTGGCAAGTATGATAAGTTAGGAGATTGCTTGGATCAGTGACATAGCATGTAAAACTGCAAGGGATGGATGTCGATAGAGCATGGGAAGTGGTCAAGGAGCATTTACAGGAGGTTATGGCTGAGTGTATACCTAGGGTACGAATAGTAAAACAAGTAGGGGATAAATGGATGAATAACACCATTAAGATTCAGCTGTAAAAAAAAAGAAACAACTATGGAGAAAATTTAAAGAGAAAGGTGACCTGCAGGCATATGAACGGTATAAAGCGCAGGCCAGAAGGGTAACGAGTGTGGTAAAAAAAGCAAAAGCGTATTATGAAAGGAAACAAGCTATGCAAGCTAAAGAAAATCCCAAATAGTCCTTTCAATATGCTGCAAGCAAAAAAAAAAAAAAATTGTACACGGCAGAATGATTTTAAGGAATGCCGATGGTAAGGAGGTCACTGAATTAGTCGATATAGTGGAATTACTGAGCGAGCACTTTGCAAGAGTATATCATCCAGGTGGTGACATTGAAAAAATGAAGAAACCATTAGTTTATACGGGAATTGTTATGAATGAAGTGGAGGTGAATAGTCTATTACAGAACCTTAATGTGAATACATCTGTGGGATTGGATGGTATACCGGCACGGGTCTTGCGTGAAGCGGCTAAAGAATTATCAGTGCCCTTGACCATGCTGTTTAATCTGAGTCTCGGGTCTGGTTTAGTACCGAAGGTGTGGAAAGAGGGGAAAATAGTTCCACTGCATAAAGGAGGATCCAAGATTACTGTTGCAAATTACCGACCGATCAGCATATCAGGATGAGTTGTCAAGGTCTTGGAGAAAGTAGTCAAGGGAAAAATACAGGAATGGATTGATGAAAATGAGATACTGTATGGGGGACAGCATGACTTTCCGAAGGGTAGATTATGCCTCAGTAACTTGCTCAAGTTTTATAACACAGTGACAGCTGAACTGGATAAGGGTAATGGATTTACAGTGATACTGCTGGACCTGGCTAAGGCCTTTAACAGGATACCACATGGAATTCTAATCCGTAAACTGCAACATATGGGAATGTATATAGGGTTGTTGAGATTGATAGGTGGATGGTTGATGGAGAGATACCAGAGAGTAGTTTATTCAGGAGTAGAGTCCAAAAGACGGCATGTGACTAGTGGTGTGCCGCAGGGTTCTGTTCTTGGACCACTGCTGTTTAATTTGTTCATTAACGATATAAGAAAGGATCTGAGAGGAACGGTTCATTTGTTCGCTGATGATGCTAAGTTGGGTAGGGCAATTGAGAATGCAGAAGATGTCAAAATTTTGCAGGATGATTTGGATAGATTGGAGGTATGGGCTAAGGAGAATGGATGTCAATTTAATGTGGCAAAATGTAAGGTTATGCATTTTGGGGTGAAAAGATTAGCAGCAGTATACCACATTGGTGGAACTGTACTACAAGAGATTGATGAAGCCAGGGGCTTGGGAGTGTTCTTGGATAGGGAGTTGAAGTTTGGGGGCGACACATTGCAAAAGTGACTAAATCAGCTCATCAACTCACTTGGTTGTTGAAAAATACTTTTACGAGCAGAGACAAGCAGGTTATTGTACCTCTGTACCGAGCCTTGATAAGACCTCAACTCGACTACTGTGCCCAGATTTGGTCACCTAGGTTTCTTCTTGATGAAGAGGATCCAGAGGCGAGTGACCAAGATGATAGCAGGTCAATGGAATGAACCTTATGAGAACAGGTTGAAGATTTGTGGGTTGCAGAAATTGGTTGATAGGCGGAAAAGGGGAGATATGATTGAGACATTCAAATTGCTAAGGGTTTCTATGGGATTAATTCAGAGGATATTTTTGAGATCAGGACTGGTGGTGAAAGAACTAGGGGACACCTATGGAAGCTGGGCAAGAGTGTGGGTTAGCAAGTGTGTTAGAACTGGATTCTTTACTTTTAGAGTGGTAAATGAGTGGAATAAGCTGCCAGAGTCTGTTGTGGGTGCTATAACAGTGAGTTCAAGGCAAGGTATGATAGATACTGTGTGATTGTCGTATAGTTGTGTGGACATGATGTTTAGGGCCTCCCTCGATGAGTCTAAGGACTCCCTGGAGTCGTCCATAATAGTAATAAACACCAGAATCAAACTACTTATCTACAAACTGATGGTTCGTCCTATACTCACTTACCCGACTCCGCTGATATTCTCAAATTACAACGAGTGCAAAATAAATGTCTACGAATGATCCTAAACGCTCCACGATTCGTCAGAAATGTGCAAATCCATCGGGACACAGATGTCCTCTATATTTACACTTTCCAGTAAACTATAGCAACAAAGTTCTTTTCAAAAGCATCTGTACACCCCAACAAACGGGTTCAGCCAGCTGAAAATTACGAAGCAACGGATTACTTCAAAACATAAAAAACCAAAGGCCATCTTAAACTCCAATTCTGATGTTTAATTTGCAAGCCCGCTCAGGGCAAGCGCTAATTAGCTCATACATTTTTCCACTCACTGTTTCCCTATCAGATAGCGGGGAATATGAAAAGCATTTTTGTTTCACCCTTTATGTTAAAAATGTTAATCGTTACTTGGTGTGGTTTGGAAAGCGGCAAATCATAATTATATCTCTCTTGGTATTTTTCTGTATTTACTGATCCAGGAAAAAAAAAAAAAAATATTACGTATTCATTAAATGTGTGCATAAACAACCGAACAGGTAAGCAGGTAATCATACAAGGAATACATCACCCATATGCAGATCGAATTCATCTAACAGTAACTTCTCCACACCACATATTAAATTTGCAATAAAATACAATCGATATAGCTTTCCAATTTTTAATAACCAGTCCACTAAAGACTGCAAACTTAGATTAATGGATGGGCTACTAATGGATCGTCAATAATACCAGAAATCAGCTGTAGGAGACCAAACATGATAATTTTATCTGGTTTGTCCGTTTTTAAAACTGAGATCTGAAAGAAGAAGGAGGGGGGGGGGAGATAAAATTAATTCATTGTTGGAGACTCATTACTAAATTTTAGGAAATCCCCGTGACCGTATTTCAAGAGAACTGGTCTTGGGTAAATTAGACGTTTTATTAAAATATGTCAAAATACCATAAATAGGTATAAATAAAGATTATGACTGGGATTTTCCAGTCGAATATTTTTCAAGGAGTTTATAAATTATGCACAACTTTACAATAAACAGAGCAAGCAGAGGTATTACGAAGATACCATAGAATTTCGAACTAAAATAGAAGTAGCAAACAATTCGCTGGCTGGCTGGCCAATGAACGTGTTTGATACTCTTGCGTAATTGGTAAACAATTATGTAATATTTAGCGATGGGTATCTGAACGTGAAGATGGATGGGTACTCATGTCTTTTATGGTGGGAGTTTATTTCAGCAGATTTTTTTGGTTGACCCTACCCGAAACTACGTTAGCCCATAAACCATTAATTACTACTGCGAATGGACTAAGGGTTAGATAATCTGGAAACGCTGCTCTAGCATCTACCGCATCAAAGACAAAACATCCAGCCCACCGTTGGGTAGGCTGGATGTTTTGTGAGCCGGTTGAGTGTAAAATAGGCTCTTGAACAAAACAGAATGCCACGTTTCTTGGATGCTGAGGTGGCTATTGACGTTATGTGTTTATGCCAGGAAAGACTGCAGGTAAACGTAAGTCTACGCAAAGAGATCTGATCTTCTCTGGTGATTTGTGTGACAGAGGGTAAGGATAAGTAAGCTGGGATCTCTTTAGCGCGAGTCTCGCCCCAATTGGAGGCGAGATTTGTCAAATGAGCAGGATGAGTTGAGAGAACCATCGTCTGCAAAAGCTATGGATGGAATTAGTGGTTATTGTGAGTAGGTCATTTATGTACAGGAGGAAAAGGAGTACGTGATAGGATATAGCCTTAAGGCACTCCAGTAACGGAGAAAAACAGGAGAGTTAGAAAAAACGTCAGTTTCAAACCTTGGGAGGCAATGGATATTTTAGCTCCTTAATTCAATAAGGAAAACACGTAATAATAATGTTAATAATTATATATATATATATATATATATATATATATATATATATATATATATATATATATATCAGAAGCATCGAAAGAAAAAAAATATATGATATAATATTCCTATATTGCAATGATCTCTCCAGTTCAGCTAGAAAGATAAATGCATCATTCTAGTTGTATACTAGTCTTTTAGGGCACATGCAGCGCCGTAAAATATCGCTCATGTCGTCTCTCTTCCCTCCCCCAATTTAAAAATATATTTACGAGGTAGGTTGGGCTTGAATGCAAAACATTTAAAAGTAACGGTGTCCACCTTACCACTTTGCTACGACACCTCGCTAGTTCATAAACATACTCTGACCATTTTGTCACAACCTTCTGTTGCTATGGAAACATGCATTACTACATCCTAATTTCGCAAATAAAAGAAAAAGATTTTATTATATAGAGTGAGATATCGAAGGTGTTTCAAACAATAATGATGACACATCGCGTGCGGGATATGTGAACAGAGAGTTGGCTTCTGTTTCGACATACCACCACGAGATGGTATTACATACGCACCGTACACGCGTATCAAGGGCAAGATGGCCGATTGTAAACATGTTCATAGTGTAGGTGCGTGGAGTAAAACAATTCGCAAGTTGAAGCAAATCATGACAACAAACACACACACAAAAAAAAACTAAGTTCTTCTGATGATCTTAAAAGAACTGGCAGACGGACTGAGTCCTTGACTCTTTATCCCGTCATCTAAATGAAGAAAATCTGTGTGGATGGAGTGTTATTGAGCTAAAGCTCAAGTCATGGCTGGATAACGGCAATAGCCGAGCCTCAGTTAAAACTTCATTGGCTACAGCATTGCCATTTGTTACCCTGGAAGTCCTAAAAAACTTCTCACTTTTCTTCTGATGTCCTTATAAGGACTGGCTTAAAGGGGCGAAGCAAGAATGCTTTTCATCTGCCCCGTTATCTGGGAGAGGACAGTGTAGGGATAAGGTGTTATTAAGCTATTAAAGCTCTGATCATGGCAAGAGGGTAACAGCAATAGCCGAGCCTCAGTTAAAACTTCATTGGTTACAGCATTGCCATGTTTGGATAAAATATGGATAAAAACTAAATGAATAGATTTTAAAAAATTATCATTGCAGTGATTATAACAATCATGAAACTCATAATTATCTTTATTCAAAATGTTATATCAACTAGAAATATCAGTGACATAATAATATAAAAACAACAGAAAAACTGCCATATTTAATCCTTCATACAAAAAATCAGCCAAAGAACACACGCGATTTACAACGATTATTATTATTGAGTGAGAGATGTTATCAGTAGATAGTGGATAACGGCGTTGTGTGTAGATGTGATTTAAGTAGTTAATAGACGCTGGTTGCGTGGAGTAGAATGCACTCCCGAGATGAGCCCTTGGAGATATAACCTAATAATAATAACAACACAGTCCAACACAATTTTTGCTGACTTTTATATGAGACTTGTTTTTTACTATATTTGGGTGCGCTGATTTCAAATATCAAACCTATTTTTCTCTAGAGAAAAATGGGTTTGATTTTTCCTCTATGGCATTTTCTTTTTGCTAATTTGTAAGTTTTTGATATTTTTAAGGAGGCAGTACTATTTAGAGGATCAAAAAAATCGATTTTTTTAATATTATTTTCTAAAAGTATGTACTTTTAAAAATCTGTTCCTAACTTTTTATCAAGAAATTAGAAAAATTCCCGAAGATATAGCCTATTATTCAAAGCGGTGCGCAGATCAGAATCGGAGCGCTCCCTGCGCTCGCTTGTTAGTAAACGAATAAATGCGTAAGAACCTGCAACGGCACGTACTGGCGCTTTAAATGCGAGAGAGGCCGATAATTAGATACATAACTACTTAACAATATTCATTAAAAATTACAAGAATATTTGTAAAAAAAATAACAATTTTACTTACACGAGTTTCAGGGAATAAATTTTTGTTTGTAGCAATTTCTGCTGTGTTCTGTTTTGGCAATCCCTTTGAATACTCCAACAGTAGTCGGCCATCATGTGAGAATCCCATCTTCCTTGGTACCGATCTTCCATAGTTTTTAAGTCTTGATGAAATCTTTCGCCTTGTTCATCGCTTACAGCACCTAAATTCTCGGGAAATCTATCAAGATGACTGTATAGGAAATGAAGCTCTATGCTCATGTTGCAACCTAGGCGCTGGAAATTTTCAAGCATTGTTTCCACTAGATCTTTGTAATTGCACGCTTTTTTGTTTCCAAGAAAATTATTCGCAACCATCGTAAATGAAGTCCAGGCCTCTTTCTCAATTTCGTTCATAGAGTTGATGAAATTTGGGTCTCTCATTAAAGTTCTAATTTGCGGTTCATCAAATACACCGGCTTTAATTTTTTCATAACTAAGTCGTGAAAATTTTTCACATATGTATTGGAAACAGTCACCTTGTAAATCTAAAGCTTTAACATACTGCTTCATAAGACCTAGTTTGATGTGTAGAGGTGAAAAAATGATTTTTTTCTCTGTCAATTAAAGGTTGATTTATAACATTCTGTTCTCCAACATTTAAGGATATTCTAAGAGGCCAATGTTTCTGACTCCAGTGTTGGTTTCTAGCTCGACTATTCCAGAAGCATAGAAAACACGGAAACTTTGTATATCCTCTTTGAAAGCTAAGTAAAAAGACAATTCTTTGTCCGCTATGACGTATATAGCATTCATTTGTTTTAGGCAGTTGTCATCGCCTACTTTTCATCACCTAAATGTATTAGGTTATCAGATCGAGTGTCAGATCATAATCAGCAGAAATTTTTTTTTTTTTTGTTGGCCAGTGTAATTAATGTTTAACACTATCTGTAGACTGCTCTTTCACATATAGCCAACTTCAATTCTTACTGAAGGGTACGTATATTCTGAGGGAAGCTAGCCTAGATAATGTGCTCATAATTTGTGAGACATAAATATAAATTTACTATAAATATAAATTTTACTAAAGAACAGCGAACCCTCTTATGTGAATTTACTAGCTATGCAGCTCAATAATGTTCCAGCGAGGAAATTCAATAGTAGTATATATATACGGAGTCTAGATCGTGCATTTGCTAGAATTTTAAGTAGAAACAAAATTCTAGAAATAGTCCCAAATCAATTTTTCGTGGACTCTTTCCAGTCGTTTTATTAAATCAAAATTTCAGGACAGTAAAATAAGAACACGATGAAGTCTCCCGGGAACTGATCGAAAGGGAACTTATACGGACAATATTTATTATAAGTTGATTGAAATATTAAACAATAAAATACAATATCCAAGGAAATTTATGCAAGGAAACGAAATTAAAGTAATACTCTCCAGAGCTATTCTTTTTCATTACCGAACAGTAGATATTATTACATTAATGGGCTATTTATCAATCAAAATTTAAACTGAAAGAATGATAATCAATACCTGAATAATATGATGAAATTCTTAAAAATGAGCCGAAGGAGATATTGCCCTCAGTCGGTTTAAAACTTATTTAAACGCTAAATTGGTTCCTCTCAAATAAACTTAAATTAGTTACAAACAAGGTAATTTTTAAGTTGGAAACTGCACATTAGTGATGAAGTTAATAAAATATTATTGTGGTGTGTAGAATTTAGTATTAGCATAGATTGTATATTTAGAAATGGCATAAATATTATATTTACAATTATAAAAATATAATTTAGTTACACCTGTATACATTATAAAAATATAATTTAGTTACACCTGTATACATTATAAAAATATAATTTAATTACACCTGTATACATTATATAAATATTTATGTTTTCAAACCGTTCTACGATATGGAATTATATATTAGGAAGTGATCTATCCATAGAAAGACACTTGGGAAATAAACCACAGAAACCTCTGCTTTATGCAGATTATTTTTGCAATGTACATTGAATATCACATTGCATATTCAATTCAAATAAGAATGAAACGAAGCGAAATCAGTACGAAAATATTTGATTAAAGAATATATTCTTTAATCAAATTTTAGAAATAAAGAATATAACCCTCTCTATAAATGAGAAAATATTCATTTCAATATTCAAATAACTATTTGAAAGTAACAGTAAGAGTTGATCAGAGAAATGTTTTGAGAGTCCCAAAACGAGGATATCTATAATAAGATATCTATAATCAAACTAACTTCGTGCATTGAATTTCATCTTTGAAAGTAATTATAACTTAGCATTACCTGAACATCAGGAAGCAGGACATATATGGCGCAGAGGGTGAAGCTTGACGCTTTTTACATTCCCTGTTGTCTGTTTCGGGAGCAGTGATGGGAGAGATTTGTGAGCTATTTTAGCTCGCCCTGAGTGGCCAGAAGTGGTTATTCGTCGTTGAGGGTTAGGATGGTTTTCGGTCTTTTGTTTCCAGTGGTCATTACCGTCCTAGTTTCCGGCTTGTTGTATTAGTTGGTTTGGATGCGAAGATGTCTTCATAAAGAATTTTTTCTGCTATGGAGCGTAGTAGTGGAGAGATGTAGGGGACATTTATGTCTCGGTGGCTCTGGGTGTTCCTGATGAACCACGGGGCGTCCAGTATCATTCGCAGGCACTTGTTCTGTAGTCTTTGTAGCTTGAGGATGTTTGTCTTGGAGGTATGGCTCTAGGCTGGGGAGGCGTATATAACTGTGAGACGGATCACTGTCTTGTACAGTTAGAATTTTGTTTCTTGAGCTTAGTTTTTAGAGTTGAACACGCTGTCCGAGCAGGACCAGAGAGGATCACGGGTATCATGTATTGGCGAATCATTACAGATGCTCACTCATAGGTCATGTGCGATACGCTCGTGTTGTGTGCTATTTTGCATCGAGTGTCCTTTGGGGGATGCTCGTCTTCTTGCGAAGAGTTCCGTTGTGCTTACCTGACCATCAGTCCTTATAAGGACTAGCTTAAGGGGGCGAAGCAAGAATGCTTTTTATCTTCCCCGTTATCTGTAGAGGACAGTGTAGGGATAAGGTGTTATTGAGCTATTAAAGCTCTGATCATGGCAGGAGGGTAACAGCAATAGCCGAGCCTCAGAACTCCATTGGCTACAGCATTGCCATCCATTACCCTCCTACCTGACCATCCTTATAGTCCTTATAAGGATTGGCTTAAAGGGGCGAAGCAAGAATGCTTTTCATCTTCCCCGTTATCTGTAGAGGATAAGGTGTTATTGAGCAATTAAAGCTCTTATCATGGCAGGAGGGTAACAGCAATAGCCGAGTCTCAGTTAGAACTTCATTGGCTACAGCATTGCCATCCATTACCCTCCAAGGGTATTGGACTGAATGAATCAATCACCGCATTTCACGGTCGATTGATTCAAGCACGGTACATTTATGATATTCTGAAAATGGTGTATTATTATATAAAATAAATTAACTAAAATTATTTAAAATTTAATAGTATAATAGTTATTTTACGTTTAATAAATATACATGCAAAACTATACTTAAACTTTTGTTTAAATTTTCAAGTTAAATTGATGATTTAATTTTCAACTTAATAGCAATAGTTCACCTGACATAATAGCAAAGTAGTTAACACTGAAGTACAGTAAATTCGTTCACCTATGTCAGAATAATTTGATGCGAGTAAGAGTGTTTGTTACTTTATATTTTTGAAACATTCTCATATTTTAAACTTCGTATAATCCTAAATGATATTTAAAATACGTTCAGTTTAAAATTCAAGCAGAGAGTTATTATTTGTTTATAATAGGAATAAACATTAGAGGATATAAAAAAATCTCACCTTTCAAGTTTTGGGGGATTGAAAATCCTGTGTCCAACATTTCCTGGTTTAGGGGACGACTGAGGCTGTGGGGGAAGCACCTCGGACGACGGAATTGTCGGTAGATGCGTAGGAGTTGTTCTCACCTTCTCTTGAAATTCACTCATGACCTTTTAGTCGGGAAACTGAACGAAAAGAGATAACTATTCGTAATAACCCTTTTGTTGTTGAGAGATAGACGGAGCTTTAAAGTGCCAAACACTCCTCGAGAAACGGCAGCTACTCCATCATCGGACGTGAGAAACAAAGGCACCTCTGTATATGTCAAGCTATTGTTTAGTGCGAAGAGACAACCTACGGAACACGCAGGTCACAAAACACCCTTGAAGACGTGCTCAACAAGAAGTTGTCTTGTACTGGCTCGTACAAACTTTATTAAGTTCAGTCTCTTGACCAGTGACAGGTTTGACTTCCTTAAATATACGGCAGAGTTAGGTGTGGTTCGGTATCCTTGGATGTTGTCCTTGTTTTCTGGTCATCTGCGCATAGACAACGACAACACCACTTTAGCTACGCACATGATGGGACTAAAATCTCATATTCCATGCAAACATAGGAAAATAACGTTACATAGCCAAGATAAAAGCACACACACACACACACAAAAAAAGTCACATAGACAAATTTCTTTCTCTCTGTTATTTATGGAGTTAGGCAGCGAAGGTAGAGTTTGTGAAAACAAGCTTACACTCAGTCAAAAGTGGAAAAGAATGAAAGATATAGACAAAGAAAAGTTCGTAGATTAATTTGTCGGAAAGGTAGGGATACTAACTGCATAACCCAGGTAATGTCGTCATCTCGAAATATTTCCCTTCTACCCTCACTAGTTGATCCTTGACGTCAGACTTCATTTTTGAGAATAATTGAAGGGATGCAGGTATTTTTTCATCATTTAATTAGTAATGTCTAAAGATAAAACGCAGTTAACACACTGCCATTGTGTACAAGACAGTACACACGAAACGTGAAGGCCTGAAGTGGTAAATACTGTTTTATTTTTATTTAATTTATTAATTACAAACCTAACACCTAGTTTTAGCTCGCTTCTTGGCCACCTCGTAGCACTGGAGGGATGCTGTAAGTTTTCGAATTTTTATGGATAGTTTTGATTTGAAAAGAATCAATGTAATTTATATAGTGAGATAAGTCTGGTGCAGACAAATTTCTTTAATAAACAGTTCATACGGCAATTGCATTAATTGAAATGACTTGTCTATTACATTAAATAGTATACTTTAAACAATTTCCTGTCAGATTACTGAATCTTTAGAGTATCGGTGACATGTCAAAAACTATCAGTTCGCACGTTAATAATAAATAAACTTCCAACAAATTCTTCCCCCCCTCCCCTGTACCTAGTTTTGTCCTCCCCTTATGAAGATATTGATGCCAATATCTTCAGTTAGGTCCGACCAGCGCTAACCGTTAATGTACTTAGCACAATTCTCCTTCTATTTAATAGTACTATTTTTTCCTTACCTTTATTGGTTTATTTATTTTTGTATTGATCATGCAATATTTTAGTAAATTCGGCTATTCTAAGAAAAATATAACGCAACGGTTGCATATTGTGGTTTACTCTTCAATAGTTTATATAAGAAAGAATTAAGAAAAGAAGACAGAAAGGTAAAAGGAATTTGTCAGGCATACACAGCACATATTCATGCACCACTTAAACAACCCATGTCATTTGAAACGCGTAATACGTCATCAAGTAACAAATAACGGCTGTCTCCAGAGTACAATATCGTTTTGTTTGGCCATCCCAAAATATGTTGACAAACAGAGACATATTTGTTTGTTAAAACCCAAAACACTTCAAGAGAAAAGATATATCAAATGTAAAATGTCTTCCCAAGTGGAACAGGAAACAGCCGTATTCAGTATACAGCATACTTTCCTAGTTATTTCACATGAGATTATTGGAAAAGAATCTACGAAAACGTCTTTTATGAAACTATATTAAAAATAATAATAATAAATAAAAAAATAAAAAAGCTACACTAGCAATTTTATACAATCTAAGAAATTCTTAATTATAAAATTATGAGTTTGTTGACTGCAAAATGCTATACTTATTTTTATTTCATTTTAAATGGATATATTTTAAAACTTGGTGACTGAATTGTTTACGTTACTGCGCATGATCATATGTCTAGACTTGTCGGACAATGTATTCATGAAATCTACTACAATTCTCATTGGTCATCTGCATGGTGATGTCATTCACCAAGCAGATGGCCAATTGGAATTGTGGTAGATTTCATTAATTGAAACTGGTGAAAACTGAAAAATAAAAGAAAATAAAGCAGAACTAACTAACATCCGTTTTTTTAAAAACAAACAAACAAACAAACAAACAAACAAACAAACAAACACCGGATGTTTAGTTAGTTCTGCTTTTTTTTTTCTTTTTTTTTTTTAATTTTCACAGTTTCCTTTTTTTTTTTTCTCCTAGAGTCATTTTTAATATATTAACAACATTCGGTAACTTAATATATTTCTGCTAATATTTCAAAACTTGTATTTATAAGGATTTCCATTTTAAAAGAATGCATAGTGTTTTACAACTTACAAATTTTTGTAAGTTGTAAAACACACAAAGAGAGAAACATAAACGTTCGCTTGTCTTTTAAAAATGTAACTTCGAAATTAACTACGAACGAATTCGTTAATTTATTCTTTGCTGACGTAGATCCAGAGAATCTAATTTCCGGAAGCAAATGTATTCACATTCAGAGATACAAAGAAACAGACAATCACTGCTCATATTAATGGAGCAATCGATAGATAGCGCAACTCTTGAAAAATGAGAATGCATTCTGAAGACTCAATTAAGAAAACTGGAGAATAAAACGTATCTGAAGCGATGTGTAAGCTAATAACACGAGACATCCGAACTAGTGCATGTCATGAATATACTGTGTATAGTGTGGTAGCGAGAAAGTCTGTTTATTCCCATTTGCCAGTTAATAAAAATGCAAAGCGTATTTTGGTGAGATGTTTCTTATTCAAATACTACCTTTTGCCTCTTAAACAAGTAGTAAATGATAGGATCCGTCGGAATTCCTCAAATAAACTTCTTTATATATCACAGGAAATTCTCACACATTTCAATCTCATTGGCATGTATTTTTTTTTTTTTTAATGGTTTTCATTTAAAATGGACTATTTAGTACGCATCGCTTGATCCAATGCTATTTCCTATTCGAAAAAAGGAAGAAAATGAAGAGGAGGGAAAAAAACGACAACTTAGTAGGAAATTAGATTTAGGCAGAACGGAAAACGTTGAAATTTGTGGTTTGTTTGGATTCCGCACGAAAGCTTTTTTTAAGAAAAGCAAAAGCAAAAGTATTTTGAGGGAGTAATGGTATTGAAGTGACTGTAGTGTAACAGGATCAAGAATGGGAAGAACGTGACTTCTTAGGAAACAGACTAGCCGAAATAACATACACCTAGTAAACAAAATATATTATATTAACTCTTGAGAGCGATTATCCGCATAAAAAATAAATCAAGTTATTATTTCACTGACAATCACCTACGCATCAGTTGATTTCAGCTTTCTACCTATTATGGATTTTTCCCATCTTGTATGAAAAAAACAAAATGGTGTATTTAATAATTTGATTAAAATTTAGATTTTCTAATGATATAAAATGTATTTTAAATTTATATATTATTCTATAGTTTATAATAAATTATGTCCATATTTTTTGTTTTAGAATAAAATTAAAAGGAGGAACTAAACACATCTAGGGGATATCTTTTAAAATGCAAAATTGGCAGCACCATTTTATTGTTGTTGTTGTGACTATTATTCTAACAATGTATTGGGACAGCTCAAAATTTCATTAATTTTTGAACACTATTCGATGCTAAACCTAAATAAAAGAATTTAATCGTTATATGACCTTTCATCCGAAGTACACAGTTTATCTCTCTCTCTCTCTCTCTCTCTCTCTCTCTGGCCAAAAAGAATGAGAGATTAACTCCATAGTAACAAATCACCTGGTAATACGAACCGTAGATTTAACTTACCCTTTCACCAAACACACACACGCACACACCGGAAAGAATGTTAGCTGTATCCCAACTCTATATTATCGATTGGAAGCTGTTGTATAAAAATTTCCTTGACACAGTATAAACTTATGTTTATAGTGATTGATTCCGAGATGTTAACATTATTAAAGGGATGCCGGCTCATGAGATTACTTTTCCTTTTTAACATTTACGCTTTGATTATTAACGACTAGATATAAAGGTGATAAACTGTACAGTATAGTAATAGGGAAGTATCAAGAAGTACTCGTATTCAAATTAGATGCTTCATCTTGTTCGAATACATTGCTTGGTATGATCTCTCTCTCTCTCTCTCTCTCTCTCTCTCTCTCTCTCTCTCTCTCTCTCTCTCTGGGACAAGAAAGAAAAAAAATCAACTCTATGAGAACAAACATAAATATAATAGTAAACGAACAACGAAATGTTTATAGGTTTATTTCCGATGTATTTTAGACAAAATGAAAATATGATTTTATAATTTGAATACGGAGTTTTTCGATACGAAACAATCTCATTACGTTCAAATGAAACTCGAAATGGAATTCGAAATAATCTCTAAAGCAATCAGACTGTCAATGTATCAATACTACTATATTAATCCTAATCCTATAGACTTGAATAGTCATACTAAACAAGATGATAATGTAAAGCGTATAAATAGTTAATTAAAGCGATATTTATATGCTCCTCTTTAAAAAAAAACGACAGTGCAAAAGTAAAGATAAAAAATCACACTTCTTTATATTTCATTTTACAAAAAAAAAAGGGTGGGGAGAAAGAAAAGTAAAATAAAGATTTAAATAAAATTATTTTTATGAAAACTTGCACGTATGACACTCTTTTGTGAGTCGAAGTTTTTTTATTGAAATATCACATTTTCCCCTACAAATTCAATGCTTCTGGAAGAATTGCCATCATTGTTTAATGCAGTCTTATAATTAAAATGCAGAAAAACGTGAATAGCGTATTCTAATAGCTAATTTAAGCAACGATTGATAAAAAAAAAAAATCGCATTACATATTTACAACACGACCGCAGTATTTGGTAAAAAATCTCTGGTATTAAATGTACATAAAATTAAAACTGAATGTCAGAAAACACAATGGAGTAACCGCTAATCTTCTGTCATTTAAATATTCATTCCATGTAAATAAGCTCATATGAATGTAAAATAGGCCTCGCATGAACAATCCTGACTTCATGGAGTGCCAAGTAATAATAATAATAAGACCTTTCCAACATAATTGAGTTTATCATCCTACGAGATTCGTCAATAATTCTTACAGCTTTAATTTACAGTTTAACGTACACAAAACTTTTTATATTCACACAAACTTCAGTTCACTATTGGTCGTCTTTAGCCGTAATTATCTGAATATTAAACATTAACAAAAGTGTGTAGAGGGAGAAATGTTTCTTACCCACAGTACATTGCGCCACCAATCACAAAACAGTATCTTGCAATGGTTTAGTATGCGTATATTTGTGAGTGATGTGCTTTTTTTTTCACAACGAAAGAAATTAAACAGATTTCCATCAATTAAAATTTCAAGAAATAAATATAATTTATATACCAAATAAAATAATTAAAATAGATATTTGAAATTTTTATTCATTTTATTTAATTTGAATTTTTTTTTTCGAAATAAAATGGATTTTTATTTATAATGTAATTTTTATCTTACATATATTTATTATATAAAACATATAAAAAAAAATTTGCAATTGAGGGATTCAAATAAACCTCCCTTTCTCAAGCGGTTAGCTGTTCTAGAAAAAAACTAAGTCTGCGTAAAAGAAGATAAGTTGCTCTCTGGTCAAAAAATCTCACATTCGAACCCGCAGATCGTACAAGCTGTCAATTACAACGAAACAGAGTACTACAAATACAAAAGACCGAAGGCTATTCTACTCCCAGCAGATCCATAACTAATACAGTCCCCAGATGGCGAGCTTAAAGCTCACAAAACTCCCTTTCCCAAATAATTTCCTTTACAGACAAAGGGGAATATGAAAAGCATTTTTGCTTCACCCATCCTGACAGTAGTGTTATACGTTATATGCATTTTAAAGTTTAAATTATACTTTATATTTTAAAGTAAAATGTCATAAATGACCATTTCTCTTAGATGTTTGTTATTGTAAGTTAAGAAAATTTGCATTATTTAAAATTAACATATATCACAAAAACCGCATCGATTTAAAATAAAATAAAATAGCTTTGCTTTGTGGTGAGAGTAATGATATTCAACTGCAGAAAATTATAGCAATGGTATTATATTATAATTTCATACTTCTACAGTGAACAGTTTTTTATGCTTTTTTTGTCAACACAGACAAAGCTGTGTTGTCAAAACAAAAAGTTATTTTTTCCATGATGCATGATACAATTTTATCCTTAAGAAATGAAATTTTGCTTCTTAGACATCCTTCAATGGACATCCTAGGACTCTAATAAACCTTAGGATAGCCTGGTTGGCCGAATTGTTAGCTTATCCGTTCTCCAGCCAAACAGCCTATAAATCTTACATATACTATATACTATAGACACATCATAGTGAGCGGGTGCATTGTCGTGATGAAACTTATCTCCACTGAGCCGCTTCTTGTCTTGTATTCACTATTCATCTGTTTAGAGACCACCTCAAAGTTTCCGAATACAAATATTAATAACTACAGTAATATTAATATTATAGTAGTCTGCTGTTCTCCCAGAATATTCTAATTTTATATACTTCTTGAGGAAATTTTTACATTTATTTATTTTTATCATCTCATCCGTAGGAAAAAATTACTATAAAAAATTTATGATGTCACAGCAAGGTGATTCGCATTGCTGATTTCAAATCTTAATCAAACCATGATTGAGTTAGTAGGTAGAGGTAATCAAAAACTTACTGGAATGAATACTAGATGGCGCTATAGTGAATGATAAAAAAATCACGTAAAGTACTTAATAGCGTGTTATGCCTTTCGCTATTTCTTCTTGGTCAAAAATATTTCAGTGTTAAACATGATATCAGGATTGTGGACTATTGATTATGAAGAGAGATTGAGAATTTGTAGGCTGCACACACACACTAGCAAACAGGAGAAAGAGGGGTTGATATGATTGAGACTTACAAACTTCTGAAAGGGTCATACAGGATTTCGGTTGATGGAATTTTTCGATTTATGCAGGATGGGGAAAGTACAAAAGGGCATCCTTGGAAGCTGAGAATGAATACCGCTAAGAAAGGGGGATTAGGGCTAGATTTTTCTGTCATAGGGTGGTGCGTGATTGGAATGGATTGCCATTGGATGTTGTGAGTGTAAGCAGTGTGAATGAATTCAAGAAGTATGATAACTGGTGTGCGTAGTATGTGGCCTCCCTCGATGAGTCTCTCACTCCCTGGAAGTCTGTCTTAATAATAATAATAATAATAGTAATAATAATATTCAATTTAAAAGAACTGTGCGTGTGTGTATGTGTGTGTGTGTGTGTGCGTGCGCATAGAGTTCTTCAAAGGAGAAAGCTCCCATAACTTTCTCCTTTTTTTTGTTCCCAAGGAAACAACAAAATAAACTATAACTGTCCAATTCAAAACATGACATTTCAGAAAATATCGTCAGTAATGTCGCGAAGTGTTAAATACTTGGAGGGGAAATATTAAAAAAATAATAAAAATAATCGATAAAGATAATAAGCCGAAAAATTTAAAAATAATCGATGTCAAGGAGATTTGGGTCTTATATTCGGAAATCAAAATGTCAACAAATCTTATTATTTTTGATGGTATGCATCACTTCATATTATATGGTAAATAAGTCTATTTCGCTTCCGGCAACAGAGATGGAAATGGTTACATTACCTCGAAAATAGCAGGTGGACCAGTGCAGCAGCGGAAGATGTCTTTCTCTCGCTTCCCCTTGTGTTGTGTGCTCGCTGGTTAATGCCGAAAACCATTATTACTTTTAACATCTAGAGGCGATGTGTGCATTTGATGATCTGATAGAATAAATCCATCCTCTAGTTACCCAGAGATTTTCTCAGTACTAACTACTTAAAACTCTCAATGTTATTCAGTAGGTGCACAAGGCAAATAAAGTAGCGTTTTTATGCACAGGAACGAGTGGTTTTATTCTCTGAAAAATCTTGCAGCTTTCGATTAAAAAAGGAAATGGGTATAGGAACTGACGTCACTGTTAGGATGTGGTGGTAACAAGGAGACTTATGGATACGTTGACCATGTACATGTTCGACAGATTGGAATTTCTTTGCTTTTAGTATAAATTAAGTTCTCGTGAGTGGTTTCTCTTCGTGTGTATCCTACGCGTTATTTTAATTTCTCTATTGAGGTCTGAGAAACAGAAGAAATGAATGCGAAAGTGGAAAAACGAACAAAAGAGTCTCTAAAGGCGCGTGGGGGGGGAGTTCGAATTGTCATAATATCTGAATACAAAGATTCTGGCAATTCAAACGTCTCTATAGTTGAAATTGTGTCATGTTATACAACTCCACAGGTGACAAATAATCAGAGACAAGACAATTATTTCATTATGTTTTCAATTGGAATGCACACCTATTCTTCAAATCATCTTTAAGAATGCATAGGCAGCGATAAATCTCTTTCCCTCTTTTATTCCTTTCATTTTTATGGTATCGTTGATTACTTCCTTATCGCCATCGTTACCATGACAACCTTAGTACTGAGTTTCCACTTGCCACTCAATAAAGACAATGGATTAAGTCCCCCCATGGAGCTCCAAGTGTCCTCATCTCATGAATAGGTAATATTTTCAATTTTCACTAGTGCTTTAAACATCATTTCGATTCCAACTCACGTGATATTATATGATTTGTCGCGACACAGACGGCCTTGCCTTCAAAAAGCGTGTTTGCTATTGTGCACCATCTTTTTTTTTTTTCTACTTTTCTGAATGTACGAAATAGTTAAGGTTTACAACAGAGACTTCCATAACATAATTCACTATGAAAACTTTGATTTTCGAAAGTTTTTCCCATTAAAAATGCCACCATGAGTATTAGTTAACACAAAAATAGTCTAGTTATCATTCCTATAATATTCAGCGAAATCTTTTGCCTCTAAATGCATTTTAATATAAATAATAATAAAAGGCATTCGCTATCAAGAACATAAAATACCTCAAATTAGTGAGCGAGTTCTAATTTTTCTCTATTTTAGTAGAGATGAGTTCGCATTTCCTTCCAGTTAATTATATTCATCCCCCCCCCTTCTTCTTGACGTCTTCTCAGCGTCAATTTCGCTTCCATCAAATTTCAATTAAGATCTTTCAGTTTCAGCTGCTACCTAACTCAGGGAAAATCGGATTTTATATGCATGCGTATATTCGAACGAATTTTAATTAATGTCCCATATCAGCTTTATCTGGACATCTTATTGAGGTAAAAAAAAAAAGCGAAAAAAAATTTTAATTAAAGTGAATCTTAAATTAAAAGCTATTTTTAAATCTTTCTAATAGCTACATTAATACGCTAGAAAAAATAATTTCATTTCCCTCGTTAATTTTTTAATAGAGTTGAAGACGTCTACAAGTGAAAAGTAACCAAACTATAATTGAATAGCACATACAAAGGAATGAGTGCAAAATGAAAAATAAAATAAGAATTTATTGGTATTATTCACTGATGTCCAAGGATGAACAGTATTTCTGAAGATTACAACCGATACTTCAGACGAATCAGTTTGCGGCAATTTATATAACTGAAATTCTTCCCTGCGTGAAATCATCTAGATGATTTCACGCTGGGAAGAATTATCGGAAAGTTTGAAGAAGGCCGCAGAATTACTGATATTGCCAGAGAGGTTTGGTATCTCACCTAAAGTTGTATCCAGGCTCTGGTTAGCCTTTCAAACCAATGGAATGTATTACAGACTTTGCTAAGAGGTCACCCTCGTATGAAGACAGCCAAAAACGTCATCGATGTATCATGGCAAGTCGGTTCCATTCAAAGCACAGGTACGTGGATATCCCAGCAAACTGTGCCAAAACATCTGCGACAAGTAGGCCTCCAGAATAACTGCTAGTCTGCGTCCCTTTATCCACAGCTCATTGTAGAGCACGTTTTCAGTGGTGTGTGTGTGTGTGTGTGTGTGTGTGTGTGTGTGTGTGTGTGTGTGTGTGTGTGTGTGTGTGTGTGTGTGTGTGTGTGTGTGTGTGTGTCGATAAAAATTGGACAAGACACCCAATGGGCTAAAGTACTTTGAACAGATGGGAGTCGTTTAAATCTTTCCTCTGATCCTAGATGATACTTGATCTGTGTGAAAGTGGTACCGCTTACCATCGCAAGAATGCTCTTGAAAGGGATAGATATGGCGGTGCTGGGGGTTATCGTGTGGGGAGGCTTTATGCTTGATGGAGTCCAGAGTTACAAGTACTGAAAAAAAGGTACTAAGGTTGGTGAAAGATATTGCAACGAAGTTTTTCAACGTCATGTTCGATTATTCATTGGTGATGTAGGCGAAGAAGAATTGTCGTTTTTATGGATGACAATGCCATAACCAGGGGCGGCTTGTGCATAGGCACCGCAGCACCCCCAGTTTTTCTCGATATATAAATATATTTATTCATTTATTTATATTTGCTTGTAATATTTAATTTTATCATGAACAATCCTATACAATTCTCTTATTTTCTATAAAAAATAATAAAAATCCATCTTGTAGCACTGAGGAGGGCGAAGGACGCTAGCAGCACTGCGTTTACCACAGTGCCATATTGCTACGAGCGCAAGCACATGCACGTCATAGTGAGATGCGAGCTATTAGCGTAATGCGGCACTGTCCATCGCGCAGTTCCACCGTTGTTTATATGAAGTTTACGCCAGAGTAGTGTTCGTAGTGTTTATTGTGTTTACTCCGTTTCTTTAAATATTTGGACATCGCAATTAAATCTTTTAATTGTAATGTCCAAAAATTGTAAATAAATTCCTTTAATTATAATTAAAGGAATTTATTTTTAAGTAATTTTGAATTATATTAAACTGTATAATTTTATCGATAATAAACAACTTTTTTTTTAAATTTTTACTATAAGTTTGATATTTTATCCAAACACGTATACACTGTACTTACAGTGTGTATGCATATTTCGAAAGTTGCAGCACCCCCCCCCCCCGCACAAGGATTCAAGCCACGAGCCGCCACACTGGCCACACCACATCATACACGAGCAGTGAAGATACTTCTGGATACCGAATGCTAATGGAATCGAGTGTCAGCACGCTCTCCTGATCTCAATCCCTTAGAGCATGTTTGGGACGAAATAGGGGGACGCATTGCTGCTCGAAATTCCCCTCCAGAACACAAACAAGGCCTTATCCTTGCTCTGAAGAAGGAGGAGCGGGCCAGTTTGCTTCAAGAACTGCTGAATCAATTTGTGCTAAACGTGGTACGACGTTGTGAGAGCTGCAATGCGTCCCCGATTTAAAAAAAAAAAATGTATAAGCCATACACTGGTTAATATCACTATGCCAACAGCTGAAACAGGTACGTCATCCTCCTAAATTCTCCTTTTCGAATAGATAGCCTGCGCTTCTTCCCATTCATAATATTGTGCTTTCATCCCTCATAATTTTTCTACATATACAACAAAAACCGATATGTTCATAGTGCTAATTATATAATGTTCGAATGTCTCATCAGTTCACGATTTTATTTGAATGTCCATGTGAACTACACGTATCGTAATAATTGTCATTCAAACTTCATCACTAATAATATAAGAAGATAATGATATCCATAAAAGGCCACCCTCCCTACTTGTTACGTTCAAAACATACAGTAAACTAAAGAAATAATAGCAACGATAACACCAGCTGTTCAAGAAGAAAAAATCTATACTAGAATAATCCTGCACACAGTCACACCTTTATTTATTTTACATATTTTTCATATAATTTTAAACTGGAGGAATCCAATACCCTTGGAGAGTGATGGAATGCAATGCTGTAGCCAATGAAGTTCTAACTGAGGCTCGGCTATTGCTGTTACCCTCCTGCCATGATCAGAGCTTTAATAGCTCAATAACACCTTATCCCTACACTGTCCTCTACAGATAACGGGGAAGATGAAAAGCATTCTTGCTTCGCCCCTTTAAGCCAGTCCTTATAAGGATAATTTTAAACTCTCCCCCTTCCATAACATATATTTATTTTATCCTACAACATCTAGGGGAATAGTGTACCAGTTTCTTCTCATCTTTATCATATAAATTCTAAATAAATCGTATTGTAGCCATTGCTGCAATCCATCTAAACCAATCTGTTAAAACGTTAACAGATTTGTCAAGATCGGCCACAAACTCTGTAATCATGCTTAAGCCGCTTAATGAGTGATTCTTAGGATATATTGGATACGGTTCTTGATTATTTTTTCCCCCATTAGTCTGCTAAAAACTTCTATGAGATTAACTGGTCTACAGTTCTTCATTCTTCCGTATCAACACTCGCGAAGCAATTACTTGCACTGAATCTCTGTTACATCAGTAGGATCTTTTCAAAATCTTACCCGTAGCATCGATTATCTTTTCTTTCTATTTGGCTTATTCTTTTTTTTTTTATCTATAAACTCTTACAATTAGTCTAAACATTCTTAGCCAAGTGTAGGTCAAATGTAGCCTTGTAATCATAAATTAATGACGTAGTTATAATAGCTGTTTGTTTTATATTTATCATTAGTCGACAATGTATTTATATTATCGACTAATTTAAACCAGGAGCTTTTAAACAATAACAACAAAAAAAATAAATAAATAATGAAACTATCAACACTCAGTTGCATGATCTGTACGAAACTACCCCTATTTGTGATAAATTCCCTACATTTGAGGAATCCCCATTGTACCTAGTTGACAATTCCTTAATAGCGATTTACTGCCATTGTTCTAACCATGTTCTTCCCTATCGAAACCGGTAATGATGAACATAACGCCGATTACAAATTCACTCTCATTAGTTTCAACTAATATGATTACATTCAAAATTCTAGTCATTTTCCTTATAAATAGTAAGTTTAACATCACCATTAGAATTTTTTATTTTTTAAAAAATGTGTAAAATAAAATAAAAACAAATTATCAAAAGAAGTGACTGGTAGTGGAAAACAAATGACTGATATAAGTGCTCGATCGATCTTAAAAGCAACCAGGCATGAACTTTTCCAAGGAAGAAAAAAAAAAAAAAGATAGCAAATGTGATACATCATCACCCGCTTATCCCATACCTCAACATTGATCGTTTAGTAATTATTCACTCGGCCTTTTCTTTAAATCCTTTCTGTTAAAGCCCAAAATTCCTCTTTCGTTTTCTTACTATTTTCATTTTAACTTGTTGAAACTATGCGTAATATACCTTATAGTCCTTATAAGAACTGGCTTAAAGGGACGAAGCAAGAATGCTTTTCATCTTCCCCGTTATCTGTAGAGGACAGTGTAGGGATAAGGAGTTATTGAGCTATTAAAGCTCTGATCATGGCAAGAGGGTAACAGCAATAGCCAAGCCTCGGTTAGAACTTCATTGGCTACAGCATTGCATCCATTACCCTCCAAGGGAATAAATCACATCATCTCCCCTGAACCACCAAGCAATATACTTAAAGGTCTTAAAAGAACTGGGCGATGGACTGAGAGTCCTTGACTCTTTATCCCGTTATCTGAATGAAGAAAATCTGTATGGATGGGGTATTATTGAGCTAAAAGCTCTAGTCATGGCTGGGTAACGGCAATAGCCGAGCCTCAGTTAAAAACTTTATTGGCTACAGCATTGCCATTTGTTACCCTGAAAGTCCTAAAAAGGACTTTAGGTTGTGAATGGAACCAATTATTTTCCAAGCAATATTGTCCTTATAAGGACTAGCTTAAAGGGGTGAAGCAAGAATGCTTTTCAACTTCCCAGTTATCTGTAGAGGACGGTGTAGGAATAAGGTGTTATTGAGCTATTAAAGCTCTGATCATGGCAGGAGGGCAACAGCAATAGCCGAGCCTCAGTTGGAACTTCATTGGCTACAGCATTGCCATCCGTTATCCTCCAGGGTATTGGATTGAATGAATCAATCCATTATATGATTCAAATCTATTATTTATATATCTAAACTAAACAAATTTAAAAGGTGTCTTATTTTATGAAAAATATTTTCAGAGAATTAAAATTTTTTAATAAAAAAAGATTAAAATAATCATATATTTATATAATTTGTCAACGAATTATTAATCGTAAAAATTGTAATCTCATGTTAGATGTTAATTAGAATGGACTTATTACAACAGTGTGCCGCTTGCATATTTTTCATTATTTTAATGAAAATTGTTAGGGTAGGAGAGGAAGAACGGTTATCTTTCTTCCTAGATACTAAAAAAAGGAAAGTTTCTAATTATTAGAATAATTAGGAAAAATCTCTAATTATAACTCTAGTCGAATTATTTTTCATCCACGTACAATTATTTTATACGAGGAATATTCAGAACAACTGATTATGTGTGAACACTTGACTGCTACGAACTTTAGAAATAAAAATAAAAATAAATAAATACATGGACCTTTCCTTAGTTTAGGGCAACGTGCTCAGAATTCTCAGGGGAGCAACCAATGTTGAAAGACATTTTCACACTGATGTTGCTATGCAAGCTCACGACAGACACTGAGATAAGAGAAGTTATTAAGATAACAGAGTCTAGGTGTGTGTGACGTGTTCTATCCGCGCCATGATTTATTATAAGTGAAGTATTTAATCAGTCCTCCAAAGACAGCTTCAAATAGAATCCACCCAACTAGCTTCTACAGTAGTAGTTTCGATCTCTCTCTCTCTCTCTCTCTTATTTATTGATTGATTATATATTCTCTATTCTTACGCACTGGCAAAATGCATATTTTTAAAACTTAGTTGTTTCTCTTACTGGGATTAAAAAAAAAAAAAAAAAAAAAAAAAACGAACTAACGAAAGCCACATACAAAAATTGCTATCTCATCTACTTTTACAAAAATGTGGAGTCAAACTCATGCTATCAAAAATAATACACTTTTTTACAATTATGTTGATAATAATTCTTACAACAAAGTGGAAGATTAAAACAAAATATAATTTCTTGTTAAGTATAACATACTCTTGAATTTTAAAACAAAATTTGAGAATATTCTTAAATTATAAAGTATTTAAAAAATTTGATGATACACCATTTTATTATTTAAATATAAAATATATGAATGTTGCATTGAATTTACACAGATGCAGATAAGGCAGAAGCCATACTTAAAAATCTTGAGGGTCAGTGTAAACCTTCTTATAACAACATTGATTTCAATTATCTGTACAAAATCCACAGACAGGTTAGGCATGCACTAAACCTCCCGGACACCAGTGCCGATCATATTGCACCCTCATCACCTGTTGAATTATATGATATTATTAAAAAACTTAAGAACAATAAAGCTCCTGGACCAGACAGCATCTCAAACAGGGTGATCAAGCTGCTGCCTCGAAAAGCTATAGTGCATCTGACCAGTATAATAAATGCAATCTTAAGACTTCACTATTTTCCTTCCACCTGGAAAATGGCTGATGTGATTCCTATACATAAGCCAGGCAAAGACCCACACTTACCCCAGAATTATCGTCCAATCAGTCTCATCTCCAATCTGGATAAGGTTGCAGAGAAGGTCATCCTCTCACGACTCCAAACCTCAGTAAATGACCTAAACATCCTCCCTAAAGAACAGTTTGGATTTCGACAACACCATAGTACTACCCAGCAAATCCACAGAATTGTGGAATATATCACCACCAGCTACAACTGGCGCCAGTGCACAGGAGCGGTATTCCTAGACCTATCTAAAGCATTTGACAAAATCTGGCATTTTGGACTCCTGCACAAACTTATCTCAGCCGGTATCTCACTAAAAATTGTTCATCTAATCCGTTCATATCTTCAGAATAGATCAATGCAAGTTAAAATTAACGGTTCTACATCGTCCCAGCGCCATATCTTTGCTGGAGTGCCGCAGGGATCTCTACTGGCTCCATTGCTGTTTTCTGTATACATGTCAGACATCCCACACAATCCGATGACTTCCATTTTAGCACTGTATGCGGACGATACGGCAATACTAACCAGATCTCTCAGACCCCACTTCGTTACCAGAAAGCTTCTAGAAAATCTTCTAAAGCTGGAGGGTTGGTTCTCCAAGTGGAGATTGGAAGTCAACCCCCTGAAAAGCTCAGCGGTTCTCTTCTCAAAAAAGCCAATGTCTCCTGCAGGAGATGTATTACTATTCAATACTAAAATTCCCTGGCAGAAAGAAACAAATTACCTGGGTGTGATTCTCGACAAAAAGCTATCTTTCAACCAACATATCAAGTCTGCATGTGTAAAAGCATCTAAAGCCATAGCTCAGATCTACCCGCTAATTAATAGAAATAGCAAACTCAGCAACAGAATCAAATTGCAGCTATACCAGATGACGATTCGTCCTATAATCACCTATGCCTCTCCAGCCTGGAGCCACACCTCTAATACTAACATTATTAAGACACAGCGAGTGCAGAACAAGTGCTTGAGAATGATTTTGAACGCCCCGTGGTATGTTAGAAACAGCCAACTCCACAGAGACACAAATATTCCCTATATTCTCTCTTATCTACAATCCTTAGCTTCCAAATTTTTTCTAAAGACGTCCACACATCCCAACGATTTGGTTCAACAAGCTGCAGCATACGAGCCAACGGACATATTTAAATATAGAAGACCAAAAACTATATTAGCCTCCTATAGCGATACATAATCTCCATGCCCATTCAGGGCGAGCAAACTGCTCGTAAATTTTACCCTCACTGTAACCACGACAGATAGCGGGGAATATGAAAAGCATTTTGCTTCACCCTTAAAGAATAAATGTCAATTGTCAATTGTCAATTATTGAATTTATTGAATTTATATATATATATATATATATATATATATATATATATATATATATATATATATATATATATATATGTATATATATATATATGTATATATATATATATGTATATATATATATATGTATATATATATATATGTATATATATATATATGTATATATATATATATA
The DNA here is from genome assembly GCF_054136105.1 of Typopeltis vanoorti. Lineage (NCBI taxonomy): Eukaryota > Metazoa > Arthropoda > Arachnida > Uropygi > Thelyphonidae > Typopeltis > Typopeltis vanoorti. Next base: position 115,911,434 of record NC_143554.1, read on the forward strand.
TATATATATATGTATATATATATATATATAAATAAATATATAAATATATATTTATATATACTAGAAATGATAGCGCATGTAATGTAATGCAAGATATAAACCATAAGTTTTCAAAGCATTCAGGTTTCATTAGTTTTGTCATTTTAGTCTACCTTCATTTCATTTTAATGTAGAGGGGGTTAGCCTTGGCAAAGGAGGCCAACATCGAGGTTGTCCTGAGCCTTTTTATGGCGGGATCTCCGGGGCCAGTTTCTCCTCAATTTATTCACTTATTTTTATCCGTTTATTAGGTTTTTCGACAAGCTTTTATACTTCGTATACTGATTTTTATACTATTTTAATATTATTTTTACGTGTTTACTCTAGATAGGTTTTTTAGTATATTTTTTTCTTTTTGTGACTTTTCGTTCAATGAGTCAATGAGTAGAAGTACTCGGTGGGTCAACAGCTAAAACTGGTCAACTGAGGCTCCTTTTCTCTCTCTCTCTCTCTCTGCTGAACCTCAGCGCTACTTTTATTCTCACAATGCCAATGAAGAAAGACTTGAACTCACACAATATGCATAGATTGTTCTTGATAAAGCATCCGTCAAATTTATATTAATCATTCAATACCTGTCTTTTTAAGGGAAATTTCGCAAAGCAATTCAAAACGTAACAAAATATCCATGCCAATAAATAAATGACAAGAAATAAAGTCTACAGCACATATACCTAAAACACCTCTGATAGAAATATATTTATTAAATATACAAAAATATTTATTACAAAATTTAGCTTTATTTATAATATTTTTATATTTTTAAATACTAATTTTATCTTTAATATTAAAATTTTTTCGATTAATTACATGGTACACCTTTTCATATTTTGTATAAATTTTGCTAATAGTGAAAAGCTTTAGTTGTATGGTGGTTATGGTTGTTATTTGCAGCTTTCTCCTATTATACCCTTGCTTACCGCGTTGAAATTAATTGCGACAATCCATTGATGATATGATATGTACTTGGCGAGTTTAGTTAATGTGCCCTTAAATTTACCAAACTTCCACCAAATACAACATCATTGCTATAACCTATGGGCGTAATTGCAACTTTCAAAGCCTATTTTCTTAAAAATACATTCTCAAAGGCAGTTGAAACAAGGGGAGGAAATGCGATTAGGCTCCAAGAATTTTGGAAAAATCTTCTTCTTCTTCTTCTTCCTTTCCAGGCTTATAGGCCAAGTGGCCTGTTTCGGACTCAATTCCATCTTTTTAAGGATCTTCCTCTGCATCGAATACCTTTTGAGTGGTATTTTAGAATTTGTTTAGGTATTCTGTTTCTATTCATTCAGAGTACGTGTTCTTTCCATTTTTCTCTGTAGAAAATAACTGTTTCATTTAGGGAGTTTGTAATTGCGAGTTTATTTCTGATTTCGTTACCTTTAATTTTGTCCATTATTATGACTCCTTCGGTTCTGCGCATAAATTTCATTTCGGCTGATTCAATCCTTCTTTCATCTGCTTTTTTATTGTCCATATCTCACTGTCATAAAGTACTGTATCGTAGATTCTTATTCGTGTGTGTTTTTGTACATAATCGGGTTTAAACATTTTAATTATAATGCCTGTTACTTTTAAAAAGTTTGATAATTTCGGTTCTATATATCTGCTTCATTTTCATATGACATTGTCCATCCTAAATATTTGAATGTATTTACTTGTTTGGAATTTGGAAAAATTTTAACATTAAACATGCAATTGAAAACATTCATGATTCGTTGGAACTGTTGAAGAAATCGTTGCAGTTGGTGAAGACCGTGGTTTTGATGCAGAAGATGTTAAAGAATTATTGGATTCAAAAGATTTCAATGACACCGATCTTCTTGACATGGAACGACAACGCGCATATGAAGACAACGAACAAATGGAACGTAAAGGTGGGGTTCAAAGGCGATAACAAAGAACTGGATGGAATATTTCGCGGTTTGGAATCGCTTAAGCAAGTAATGGATATGGATCCAGATGTTAATCGAGGAATGCTTGTTTGCCGAGGTGTAGAGAATCATTTTGCATGTTATCGTAGAATTTATGCTGATAGAAAAAAAAACTAAAACTGATCAAACGACTCTTGATAACTTTTTTTTGATAAAAAAAATTGCAGTAACTAATGTAGGTACAAGTATTTATTAAACATTTACTTTGCATACATTTTTTTTTGTCTTTCCTAAAAGATAAAAAAAATAAGTACCAAATAAAACGAATTATTAATACAGTAATCGATCATGGACGAATTGTAATTTTGATTATTGATTATTATATTTGATTAACGCGATTTTGATATACGCGGTGACATCGAGGGATTAATTAATCGCGTTAATATGTTTTCAAATACTAAAAATCTATTTAGTTGTATTACTTAGATATTTTCAGCGAAAGTATACCATTCGATAAGTAATATAAAAAAAAATGTGAAAAAGGGAAGTCTGCAAACGCTGTTTTAATCTCTCTTTTTCGTTCGTTCTCATCTTGTATGTCATTCTTTACGGTTTTCCTATATTAATTATCATTGTTTCAGTTCGGTATCACATTTCGGTGATATATAAACTGCATATGAATATAAATAACGACATGATATCGATCAATGGCGAAACAAGCAGTCTAAAGCCCGCATACTACCGCAGCTATCGTTCCTTTCTATGCACAATATATATCGCATAATTGTATTTCAAACATTTTCACTAACTGCTGATGTTCGCCCGTGTTGTAGTGGCAGTATCCGCATGCAAACGACGGCAAATTCCACTTTCGTAAATCCGTCCTTCCTCTTTTTGGCCACAAAGAAAGCGAATACATCAGGAGACAGCCGATTTGGGGGTTGCCACAAACACATACATTAACAACTCCGAAACATACACATTCACTCACGCACACAAACACAGAGCACAGGAGAAAAAAAACGCACGCACACACACACACACAAACAAGAAGCTATCTCACCTGTAGGAGTCCCAAACTTGTGCTTTCTCATCGACCGACAGCAACCCCAGCACGTTCCACCAGATCCACGCGCCAATCCCATACTGAAGCATAGAGAATGCGCGCAACTCTTACCATATCGCGAGGAGTGGAAGGTCAGATGATGCTGTCGCTATGGTAACCACCTATGTACTATAACCCAGACGGAGACCCACGAACTGCTAAGGACCGGGTACAGGTTTGGGTTGGGATACACAAGTGCTATCTATGATCATACTAGGGTGGGGGGGGGGGGTGCTCTAGACAGCGACTCGCATTCCTTGACCTCATCCACGTTTTCACTTATTTAGTGGCTGTCAGTCTTCCTAAGAGGTTCGGCTGACGACTTTTCCTCTTCGTATATATTCGCCATTTTCTATGTTTTTTTTTCCTAATCTATTTTTAACACGAACAATACGATATCCCAACAAAACCTTGATTATTTATGAATATTTTGAACACACCCTAATCTATTTTTATTTATAGTTCTCTGATTACAGCGTATGAGCTCTATCCTGGAATCAGGCAGTGTCTGATAATTGGCGAACATAATAAATAGTAAAATAATATTTCGACGTGTCTAACATCATAAAAACAACTGTTTTTGGGTTTGCTTTATTTTTTATCAGACCTAAGTTTTATCAACATCCTTCTCTTCAACACACATCATAATATTGTACAAAAAAAATAGTCCACAAGTAGAAGTATAGTTTTTGTTAGAAACTGAATTATAATGAGAATCTGTCACTCGACACTCGGTCTATCCCTCACAGAAAGAGCTTTATGTAATTTAAGATACAGTCGTTTTCTTCTGTTTGTATGATGCAATTGTGACTCAAGCAGCCCACTGATTGGTTAGTTTCTACACACCCAAAAACAAGGAATATCGTGTTGCTAAATGTCGTCTGATTTTTTATTTGTTTATGATTATTTTTTTTTATTTATAAGTTTGAATGATTATGCCATGCTCAATTTATTTTTTGGACAAATATTTTACATTACTTTATATATAAATAATAGATTAACATTTAAGCGCAAAGGAATAATACTATCATAATAAATATACTCAGTTTTGATGAATATTTTTAAATAAAAAAGTCACTTATACACCTTTTATTAACTGACATAACTTAATTAGAATATAAAAAGTCGCAAAAATAATACCAGTTTTTCATTTATTATTGATTATCAAAATGTTGCTTTAGCTTTATATTTGTGTATCATATCATTATGTATGAAAGTAGTAAAGGTATTTAAATCCCACTGGTGAAATTTTAAACTTGTGTAAGTGGGCTGCATACTAAGAAACCTGTTCTATAGACCAAACATGGAACTTAATGAGGCAACCAAGTAGATGGTGGTTATTACGGCATTAATAAAAGTGCTTTATTGTTTAATATTTATTTATAAATATACTTTTAAATATTATATATTTATTAATAAACTGCGTTTTAAGTAATATTTATTTTAAATATTACTGCTTTATTAAAAACGACTCCAAACATAACTTAATATTGTAATGAATATTATTTCACCTTTCGGCAATGAAATAATGGCAGACAACTGACAATTCTTATTTTATTGTGGCTTTCGTGTTTATATAGCTTCTAACTCAATTTCCTTTGCCATTTTTATATGCTGAGTGATGATGACAATGATTATCATGTCTAATAAATAAAGGGAAAGCGAGGTACTCTTCACTAGCAGTTACGCACGGAGGGAAGAAATATTTTACCGTAACTCAGACACGTCCGGAAACAAATAGCTGCCTAATAAAACAGAGGAACATGCCAAGAATCGCTGCTGTTCGCTACAAAGGGCAAAAGGTATCACTCCCAATCAGCTATGGGGTTTCATATGACCTGAAACGTAATAGGAAGTGGCACTTGGCTTCTTCACCCCCCCCCCCCCAACCCAAGAGCACCACATTTCTATCTATACATATGCGAACCAAACAATTTTTGAAGACCGGCGAGCTTCTTGGCACTCTGCCAATTTCTTTATGTTGTCCTTGCGTTTGTTTCCACAGTAAAAAAGAAGTAGGCGTGAATAATGTCTTGTAGTTTCAAAAAATAAAAAATAAATAAATTCATTCAGACTGCAATAACAACAATTTAAATGCCATTTTGTCCGTTTTAAAAAAATAGATAAATAAAATATAATTATTTTAGGTGTCTACAATAAAACCATTTCTCTCATTTTAAAGAAATATTTTTAAAGCTAAAATTTAAAAAAAAGTATTTAATGGTTTTCTTTCTATATTTCTGTATAGAAATATAAAATTAACTATAAAACTATTTTATCTTTGTAATCAAATTTCTAATTTTAGATATTTCTTAATCTTTTTTTTTAACGTTCCTTTGATTAATTTAAAATGTTTTCAGTATACACAAAGTGAACCATTGACAAAAGTTCATCTGGAACTTCTTATGCAAGAATTCTCATCAATATTTCGCTGTGTACAGTTGATTTAACAATCTGGTTGTCAAAGGATTGAATAATAGCGTCTCTTCTTATACAGGGTATTCTCTAGAGACTGTTCGATACTTTTCTAAAAGCTAGCTTTGTTGAAAGAATCTTTCGATTGTGCTGAAGGCACTTGAGTGTTGGAAAGTATCCAAAAAAGAAAATAAAAGACGGGAGACAAAAAAAAACACTTCGCCTTTATTTGCGTTATTAGTGCTTGCTATTTGAATCGGCAAAACAGACATTCGACACTGATCATATCTCCGTTGTGAGGAACTCCCACCTGCAGTCAATCAGTTTTATGTTCAGTTTCATCCAAAGGTTATAACTCTTCATCTTTTTCCTTTGTCGAATAAAAAATAAAAATTAAAATATTTGTTATGTATGATAGCTCCCGATAAAGAAAATATAACTAAAAATGTAATTTTAATTTGATTTGATGGATTTTAATCCATCGAAAATAAATAGTTCGTCGTCTGAGCAATTCAGGTATAGGCTTTTTATGTCATATCCTGTTGTATTTGTTAGTTTAATTCCATCTTTGACAGTTGTTTTCCATTCTTTTAGGATTCTCTTTATATAAATGTTGAATAGGATTGGGGATAAGCCACAATCTTGTCTTACTCCTTTATTTATAGTTATAGGTTCTGATAATTCTTTCCTTTTTTCTACGATCTGTTGCATTGTGAAAGAGGCATCTGTGCATCCTCTCCCTCTTCTAAAACCACACTATTCTTCTTCTAAATAATTTTCTATATATTTAATTAGTCTGTTCTTTAAGATGTTTGCATACAGTTTAGATGCTGTTATTAAGAGAGTAATGCCTCTGTAATTTCCACATTTGTCCTTGGGACCTTTTTTTGTGAATATTTTTTACTACTCGAGTTTCCCATTCTTTTGGGATCTTTTGATATTTCCAGATATTATTGAAGAGTTTAAGTAGGTTTTCTTTTATGCTATTGTCTGCATATTTAAAGAGCGCGATGCATATTCCTTCCAGGTCCGGACTTTTTCTATTTCTTGAGTTTTTAAATTCGTCTTCTAATTCTTCCATTACTATTTCTTCTGTACTTTCCTGTATATTGATATCTTCGATTTTGTGATTTTTGTCATTGTTTTGCATTTCTTGTTTTTCATTCCACGATATTTTTATAGTGTTCTATCCAGTCCTCTTTGGAAATTAGATTAGTTCTTAATTGGGCATTTTCTGCTGTTTGTAGTCGTCTGAAAATTTTAAAACCTATTCTTTGTGGTCCAGTGATATCCTGCTGTAATGATTTAACATATTTACTCTAATCTTCTCTGCGTATACTTCTGGAAAGCTTTCTGACTTCAGTCCGAAATTTCTTATATTGTAATAGTCAGATTTTGAAAAAAACAAGTTTTGTTAAAAGCCTGTTTTTAAGTTGTCTAAAGAATAGAAAAATAAGAATTTTATGAAGCAGTTATATATTTTGTGAGTTCAACAAACTTCATCATCGGCCTGTAAAGTAAGATAGGCTGAGAGTCAGCAGATAGTAGGAGAGGAAATAAAGATAGAGTGCATTTTGATAGAGTAGGTAAAAGAGGCCTCAGTTGACCTGTTTTAGCTGTATGCCCCCCAGGGGCGTTTCTAAAACGGTCGTTGATTTTTCACTTTAAAAAAAAAAGGAAAAATCCTAAAAAGGAAACATGTAACAAAACAAAGAGAGAATAAATCTGGAGAAGGAATGGAAAGGTAAACTTAGAGGTGGAGGAAGGATCTGGCCCGAGTGATGCAGCTCACAAGGAACTGCACCGCCTCGCTGTAAGCCTTCGCCGCTCGGGTTCTCAGGTCCTCCCCCACCTGTGGGAGCTTAGTACAGAAAGGCTGAATACAGAGAGACTGAATATTTAGTACAGTAAAACCCTCAATGTGGTTACTGTTCCTTTCTTTTGTTGTGGGCTGTTATGATTCTTTGGGCCACCTCACTTCCCTTGGCCATGTCTAGTTTGCAGAGAGCTATGTAGAACGCCGAAGCTGCCTCCTCGTCTATATCCAGGGCTACCTCTACTTGCTCAGGGGTAATTTTGCTGATGTCATCAACAAAGAGGTCACCCCATTTTGCACTGACGATGTCGGGTCCATATTTCCCTGTGAGGAGGAGTTCAGGTTCTCCTACTTTATTTATTGCTTCGTTCAACTTAGAGTCTCCCCTGTTTTGCATGAGGGACTTCTGGGTGTTCGTTTTCAGATACTTTTGCTGTTTTGAGATTTGTCAGCTCTTCTTCCTGCGGACTTAATGGCCGTTTGGAAGTGTTGGTGTTCGTCTCCATCTCTACTTCAGCTTCTTCTACGTTATCTGAGTTGGCGATGTCTGTATTGGCAGTGGTAGCTCCGCTTTCGTACGTGGGAGTTACCATGGTGGTTTCTGCATTGTCTCTTCTGTTGGGATCGTATTGCTGGTTTCTGCAATTCTTGTAGGTTTCCCTCCCTTACGGGATCTTTTCGTTGTCTTAGACATGGCAGCATGATCAAGAGTGGCCTCAAGAGGTGGAAATTTTTCCTGTGTTGTGACCTTTTCATTACTTGGTTTTGTTGCTGATGTGATTGCGCCACCCATCCTCTCTGCAACGGTTCTGGATGGGCAGGTGTCGACTTTGTGGTCGGTGACCCCCACATTTCAGACAAGCTACCTCACATTTTTCCTGGTTGTGGCCTGTTTTTAGGCAATTTCTGCACTTTATTCGAGGGCAGTCTGCCCCAAGATGATTGAAGGCGCCACATCTAAAGCATTGCTTTTTGACGCCTGGGTAATTTACCATTACCCGAGCAGATCCTATGAGTACAAAGTTAGGAATTTCTGTCCTCATTTCAAGAGAGATGGTTACCTCCCCCTGACTTCCACTCAGGATTGTCAACGTCATTATGGACTTGGATTTCCCTTCCAACGCCCCACTTCGAGAATATGCTGCGTATGATGTCATCATTCTCAGCGTATTCTAATGGGAATCTTGATATCTTCAGCGTTCTTAGTATGCTCCCAACCATGGAGGGAGATACTTTCGTTTTCCCACAGTCAAAGCTTTGGAGTAACTTTTCTCTGGTCTCCATGTTTTTGGTAACCACTTGGTATCTTCCTCCCCCGTAGGGGGTAAATCCAAAGATGTTTCCTGCACCCACGCAGTCTACAATTGCTTTTGCCATCGCCCTTACCGGTATTGTGGCGTCAACCTCAATTCCGAGGGTACGCACACGTGGCAGAATGGAGGGCGAGATCAGATGGGGGGGGGGGCTAACTATCTCCACCACCAAGTGTTTTCTATTGCCCCAGTCCGGAGTTTGCTCTATCTGCGCTGACCAGTTAATATCGCGAACGCCGGTGGAGTCCGTATTCGATGTTAACCTTGCAACACAGATACGTAACCTTATGCAGATACGCAGATATTAGAATGGCTAACACTCTGAAGTATAACCACTACTCTAATATATATATATACCATATAGTTCGAGAAGAAAAATCATATAGAAAATTATTTTTTTATTCGATCCTTATCCTTATAAGGACTGGCTTAAAGGGGCGAAGCAAGAATGCTTTTTATCTTCCCCGTTATCTGTAGATGACAATGTAGGGATAAGGTGTTATTGAGCTATTAAATTATTAAATTAAAGCTCTGATCATGGCAGGAAGGTAAAAGCAATAGCTGAGCCTCAGTTAGAACTTTATTAGCTATAGCATTGCCATCCATTACCCTCCAAGGATAATATATCTCATCTCACCGCAATCTGATCCACTTTTTTTTTTATTCGATTAATTCTTTCCAAAAATAAATAGTTAATTTATATAAAAAATAAAACGGTAAATAAACTTTTTCCATTTAAACAGTGTATTCTTTCCTTTTACCCAATCTCTTTTTTTCTAACCAGTTTTATATTTAATATTCTATGGTATTTTATATTAGACAGTTATTTTAACAGTTTCGTTTCTAAGACCAATGCATGTTTATTATGTATACTGAAATGATTGTAATAGTGAAGATTGAATAAACAGCAGATAAGGGACGAAATAGTAAGATGAGGATTGAGAATATTCGACTAATTAGTAAAACTAAAGAAAATAGGACTTAAAAGAAAGATCTGATTTTCAGATATTTTATTTAAATATTTATTTATATTTATCTGAAGTATTTCTACATTATTCTAAATGATTAATTAATGATAATTTTAATTAATTTAATCACAATATTAGTGATTATTAAGTAGCAATATGCTGACTTATAACTAGTAATTTGAATATATGACAAATATTATAACAAAATGTTAATATTATTTATTGTTCATTTCCGATTTTTATTTTAAAATATTTATTATTAAATTTAATCAAAACATTTTTATATTAAATAAGTAGTGAAATGTTTAATATAATTTACATTATTTTAATTTACATTACGTATTTACATTATTTTAATTTACTATTATGTACACACCTTCTTTTTTCTTTTATAATTTTAGTTAATAAACAATTACATTTGCCTTTGGTTTGGTCTTTTGACGAGAACAGACTTGTCATTTCAGGTTGAACCTGATTTCGGGAATTTCACATTGCACTGGCGCTGACACAGTTCGATTCCTATTGTCTCCCCCTCTGCATGAAAAATGCACGAGGTCTGATGGCCGTAGGGTAGGATGTAGGTCTCACCCGAAACGAGGACCAGTGGTGGATTTATGGTATTTTAGGGAGGTAGGTTTTCGCTCTGTGGCCAAGTGAGTTCTTGACACTCCTTTCCCCTTTTAGTAGGGCATTACAAACTTGTTTCACTTAGCTAGTAGACTTCCGCGTGAGTCTACAGGATGGATCTGAGAGTAGGCTATAAGCCTACAAGATTGCCTAAACAGGCATAACTGAACAAGAGGTATACTATGGCGCTCTTTATCCCAGTATGGACATCACGGACGATATTTTTCAAACCTTTAGCAAAAAGCAGTTGCTTGACTTGTTCAAGAAGATATTAAAAAGGTTTGATACATAATTCCCGGGATTTAGCCGAAGACTCCCAGAGTGCACAGGCAACCAAAAGACGGAGGACATCTGAAGATCTTATGGAAGAAGATTTAACACCACAAGTTTCAGAGGACAAAAAGGAAAAGGTCCCACCAGTGATCCTCCGTGAAAAAGAAAAGTGGACGTCGGTTTCGAGGACCCTCGGTGAACAAAACATTAACTTCTCCAGGGCCAGTAATACAGATGAGGGAGTTAAGGTTCATCCCGCTACTGTCTCAGATTATCGGAAAATGAGAAAAATACTGGACAATTCCAAATTGCCCTTCCACACCTTTACACTAGCAAGCAAGAAAAATCTTAAAGTGGTCCTCAGAGGGGTTGCCAAGGGCATCACAACAGATGAGGTCACTGCCGACTTCATCAGTCAAGGACTTACCCCAATAAAAGTTAGCAGAATGGTGAGATCCGACAAAAGGCCACTGCCTTTAGTACTAGTAGAAATCAGCAATAACCAGAAAAGGATATACGAAGTAACAGATATCTGCAGGCTCAAAATTACAACTGAGCCTCTAAGGAAAAGGGCATCGGCAGGTCAATGCCAGAGATTCCAAAAGTTTGTGCAGAGCAACCTACAGATGTCTAAAATGTGGTGAAGGACACCAGAGCTCCTGCACCAAGCCAAGAACTACACCTGCCTGTTGTACTAATGGTAGAGGACCTCACCCCACAAATTACAAGGGGTGCCTTTTCCACCCAAAAAATCGTGAGGCAGCAAGAGTGAACCCAGCTCCACCCACGCAATGACACCATAAGCAACCAAGCAGGTTGCCCTCCTGTTCGAAATACCTCACCTTCAGCAGCACAGGAAGGCGCGCGATCTTCATCCATGACCAAAGCATACATAAAGGCGGCTCGAACTCAGATTCCTTCATCTCATGAGCAAGCAAACAAGCTCCAACTTAACATCAGTTCTAACTGCTTCTCTTGCCGTCATGCTGCAGGAATTCAGCAAAGCAAGCTCTTCACCATCTTCTAGAAAGAGATTTTATCTAGAAACCCAATCCATACTGACAGCACTATCCAATGTATAAAAAATTCAAACCAAACTCACTCACGATAATAGCATGGAATGCTAATGGTCTGTTAAACAAAATCCTTGAACTCCAAGAGTTCACTCCCAGATACAATCCTGATATAGTCTTAGTTAACGAAACATATCTCAGGGCAGCTAATAACCCTAAATGATGGGGCTTCAAGATGTATAAAACAAACAGATTCACTGCCGGTGGAGGAGACACAGCCGTATACATCAAACATTATTTAAGCCATAACGTCCTGATGAGATAACAGGTATTGAAGTTCATATTAACAATACCGCTAGCATCAAAATCTACGCCGCATACAACCAACCTGGCATCCCACTTTTGGCATCTTATTTGGATTCCATTCTCAGCTCTACTGACTCCATTATTATGGCTGGAGATTTTAATGCCAAACACACAGCTTGGTTCAGCTCCACAATCAACAATAAAGATCGTACACTAAACAATTACTCAACCCAATACTCAAGTTATAACCGGACCTACAGAGCCCAATCATCATAGCCCAGCCGAAAGCTCAGATGTACTTGACATAGTCATCCTCAGAAACATTAGATACCAGTATCAGCTGGAAACACTGAATGAACTGTCTTCCGACCACAACCCCATCTGGCTTAAGCTCGGTACGCTCAAGAAACTAACTCCTCCGCACTCATTTATACCTTGGGACAAACTTCAAACATCATTTCAAACGAGCAATTTGCATTCCTTAAAGACCATAATATACAACAGATACACAGACTGGTTGAGAAAATCACAAAAGGCTACAATTGGAACCTCCATACAGCTGCAGTCTTCATAGATGTTGCAAAGGCTTTTGACAAGGTTCGGCGTCAGAATCTGCTTTATAAACTCATAGAATTCAATCTACCAATTAAGCTAATAAAAATAATAGATGCATACCTCAAAGGCAGATTTATGCAAGTCAAAATTAATGAAATCGCATCAAATAGATGCAAAATACTGACTGGAGTGCCTCAGGGCTCTCTCTCTCTCTCTCTCTCTTCCCCCCCCCCTGTTAATTTCAATTTATACAGCTGACATTCCCCAGAACCCTAGTACAACCATCACAGCATTGTATGCAGATGACACCTCTCTACTAGCAAGATCACTCAGCCCCCGACTTGCAATCAGTAGACTCCAAAGCAGTTATTCATACTAGAAAAGTGGCTGATGGACTGAGGATTCAAGTAAACCCCCAAAAAAGTACAGCTATAAGGTTTCCAAAAAAAAGAAGGTCCAGAGAAAGAAGGACATTCACTTATTAGGAGTCAAGATTCCATGGTACACCAATGTTAAATACCTAGACGTGATACTTGACAAAAAACTTAAATTCAACAATTATATAAAACATATTAGCTCGAAGACTTCTGAAGCAATCGTGCAACTCTACCCCATGATCAACAGAAGCAGCAAGCTGATGTACGTAACAAACTACTTATATATAAGATGGTAATACGGCCAGTCATCACTTACCGTATCTCCTGTATGAAGCCATACCTCGAATACAAATATTCAAAAACTGCAGAGGATACAGAACAAATGTCTGAGGATGATTCTGGATGCCCCATGGTTTATAAGAAACTCCCAGATTCACAGAGAAGTCAACGTTCCCTATATCTCTTCTCTTCTCCATGATCTAGCAGAAAAGTTCTTCATCAAGGCAAGTAATCATCCCAACCCGCTGATCAAACAGGCTTTGGATTACAATGAAGCGGAATACTACAGATATATATAAAAGACTCAAATCTATCTTATGCTCAGCTGAATGTGGCTAATCTCAACGCCCTCACAGGGCGAGCCCAGAGCTCAATAATACTCCACTCAAAGAACCTCCCTCACAGACAAAGGAGAATATGAAAAGCATTAGTGCTTCACCCATCAAACCAGCAATGTTCAGCGTTCTGCGTTGCATGCAATTACAACGGAGTTATTTTTTTTATTTGATTTTAGAATTGGGATTTTAAGAAATTAATAATTATAACGCTGAAATTTATTTTCTGTATAAAGTAATATTTGTAAGAAAACCGTTTTTAACTTTGAAATTCTATATCGATTAGTTTCCCATCTTGTGCAGGTTTAGAACAGCCAAGGATTTTATAGAAACATAACGATTTAAGTTCTAAGAGTGGTCACTAGAAGCAAAAGACATAGTCATTACGTTCTTCAAAGACAGTGTAATTCATTTTCCCTCTCATCAACAGCCTATTTGGAAACAGTTTCTTCAATTTCCTGTAGATGTTGTTCTGGCCAACAAAAGTCAATACGTCACTTAGCAACTGCTACACCTAAACTCATTCGACTGTTAGGAAATAGCACTCAGTAGAGAAACTTTTATTGAACTTTCGCAAAGTACTTTTTGTCATTTCCATCTCTCTTATGCAGTCCATGATCGATGAAATACATTCACCACAATTAAGGTATGTGATAAGGAAAACGTGTCAACTACGAAGTACTAAGTACAGGAATCGTGGTTATATTCTGTGTTCATGACCAGATACTGATTAATCGAAGATATTCCATCAGATTTTTGCTTGAATACACAACACAGTATTCAATCTTTAGTATCTGTTATTATATCACTGTAACAATTTATTCTCGGAAACTATTTTTCATCCCTCATGCGCGAGAGGTTTCCTAATCTATCCACTGTAACTATACCGAGAATGAACAAAAATTAGTGGACATATAATAATTAAAATAATAATAGGGTTTAAAAAATTACCTCGACAATAGCACTGAGCAAATGCTTCAAGCCATTTTAAGCTTTTTTAGAAAGTTTTCTAAAAGTAACAGGAAACAAATGCCGATTACAAAAAGGAACAGCATATCCGATATGTACGCTAGAAAAATAAACTCTTGTATGGTCAATTTCTTCGAGATACTGAGGTGAACAAGACGTGGCAATGGCTACAATATGGATATATTTAAAAAAAAGAAAAAGAAGAATTTATTCCAGCAGCTCAAGAACAAGCATTACAAACTAATGCAATCAAAGCAAACCTTTTGAACATCAATAATAACAGCAAATGCAGATTATGCGATTAGAAAGATGAGACTGTAGAGCATCTAATCAGTGCTGCCTGTAGCAAAATAGCTCAAACTGACTATAAATACCGCCATGATCAAGTGGCTAAAATAGTTCATTGGCATGTATGCAAAAAATATAGCTTTCCTATTTCGGATGACTGGTGGCAGCATAAAATAGAGACTGGATTGGAAAACGAAACAGCAAAAATTCTCTGGGACTTTAGAATACAAACTGATCGGCATTTGGAACACAATAGACCTGACATCACAATTATCGAACATCGACAGGTTTGGATTATTGATATCGCTGTCCCCAGTGATAACCACATTAACAACAAAGAACTGGAAAAAATAATTACATATCGAGGTCTGGCAATCCAAGTTGGCCGGCTTAAACACACCAAAGTGACCCCAATAGTTATCGGTGCACTTGGTGCAATTTCAAAGAAGCTGCCCAACTATTTACAAGAATTAAACATCAAGGAAGTGACCCCATATGACCTCCAAAAAACAGTATTACTTGGAACAGTCCATATTTTACGACGCCTACCTGACAGACTATTTTTAGATTCTTGGGTAGAATCTGAACTGCTCTGTATCAAGTCAAATTGTTGTTTAAAAGATATCTTGTTTTGACTGTGTATCAATTATGTGAATAAAATAATAATAATCAAAAGAGAACGATAGAGACATTGAAAAGAGAAAGAACAAGGCAATTTAATTTTATTATTTCGGAAAAAAAAAAAGAAAACCATCTTAGCTCAGTCGGTATTGACTGTTTGGTTGGGTTCGAACCTCGCCTAGGACCAGAAGAACTTTTATTATTATTATTATTATTATTATTATTATCTGAGATTACTTATCAATCCTCATACGAAAACAGTAGGATTCTTTCCTTCCGGAACGTCAGATTTTTTATTATGCAAAACAGACAAATCAGCCAGTGAACACACATAATTCACAGACATAATACACTGGCCTCATTCCGAGAAAGATCTCGACTTATGTGTACGCGTTACTTGTAATTCTGTCTTTTTTTTCTTTTTTTGTGAGTGAAATATGCTAAGAAATAATCATTATTATAACCTGAACTGAATAATGGTTTGTAGATAAAAATTAAGAGTTGAAATATATATATATATATATATATATATATATATTTTTATTTTTATTTTTTTTTTTTTGATGTTGATTTGAATACCGTGAAAGGTTTGGAAAAAAAGAAAGAGACCAATCAGAATCAGTTAAAGTGTGTAATAGGATTTGACATATATTAGAAAGAAGAGAATAATAGAAGAATCGATCTCTATCGAAATTTAATATTAGCAACATACGAGAATGAAGATCGCGAATATAAAATTAGAGAGAAAATTTGCAGTCCAGTTCCGAAATCAGAATACAGATCATAATACTTACATGATCTTACTTCAAGTAATAAGATCTCCTCCTTATCTCCAATGTCCGATCAGCTCATTGGAGACAATCTGAAGTGATTTAATAAATAACTTCAGATTGTACAGAAGTTATTTATTAAATGGATTTCTGCATTATTTTAGAAAGAATTGAAATAAAATCAGTAGAACAATACGATGATAATGATTTGTTGCCCTTCTCTTGTGATAACTGGATGTTAGATAATGCCCAAGCTGCAGAATAAATACTAGTTGAAGAGAAGGACAAAGAAAATCGATGCAAAACTGACCTCAACTGTACAGCACAAACGTTCAAAAAAAATTGGAAGAATGCCAATTATCAGAAAGAATTTCTTAGTATCCGAAATGAACATTTGGCATCCGATCATTTTGTAGGTGAAAATCAAAACGGATATTGAATTTAGAAAGTTGGAGTTGATGGAGACGTTTACCAAATTGGGTTGTTTGTGTTATTGTTGGGTGTTTTTGAATTACATTCGAAGTAACTAAGTGTCGCGAGGCGAGATTATGTGTGCACATTTGCAAAAGAGGCAAACAATTAGTTTGCCTTTTTATTATATAATAAATATATAATTTATTTTAATATATATAATGTAAATTGGGAATTTGTTCCGGAGTCCGACACAGTCTTTAGCCACTTCGGTAAAGTGGTAATATCTGGTGATGAAACTCAATTACCTAGTTCGTAACAACTCTACTCCTGCCTGCGTTTTATCAGGAATTATATCGAGATGTACTGAAAGAATTTGATTATTTACACCAACCAAACTTCATCGAAGTTTACTAAACATTGAGATTATGATAGACTGAATATCGCTTTATTTTATTTACAAAAAAAAAAAAAAAAAAAAGAACTCATGTCGATATGGGATATTTGAATGTCTATGAGATCCTTTATTTTCAGGTTTTTCCTCCAAAATTGCCAAAGAACACAAAATGTTAACACAGATAATTAAAATTGGCCTCATGATATGAAATTTGTATTCATGAGACATTTATGAGTATTCTAGGAACAGTCGGTATGTCAGGAGGGCAGAAAATTAACAGAGTCTCAGAATCAAGTACAATTTATTATTTTTTTTCGTTATTATTAAAACATTTGGATAACACTTTTGTGAAGCGAAGTATCAGATTTGATAAACTTCATAAAATCAGGAATCAACTTCTGAAAATATTGAGAGCAAATAGGGAGATCGATGTCTCCACTGCTTACAAAATTCCCTCTCCCCTCTCCTTCTCTCTCTCTCTCTCTCTCTGATTCTTCATTCCATCCTATTTGAAACCACTCATTTTAAGTAAACATGTTTACCTGTAGAGTATACTTCTTTTATTATTATTTTTTTTTTCAAACTAATCGCTATTCTTCCCTCTAAAATGCATTTCTTAATCCGTCATTATTTCTCATTTTTATTTTTCTAACCATCAACGTTAAACCTTCATTCGTAAAAGAGTAAACAAAAAAAAAACGGAAGATGTTACACCGCCAAGAGCCACTTTGCATCAGCTTTTATTTTCCTTTCGAAAACATAACTCACATTTTTAGTTAAAATATCAAAAGCTTATTGGAAAATTCGTTACTCCTTCCTTTTTTTTCAACCTTTCATTAAATTAAAAATTTTAACTGCAAGCAACTATATTTCCCTTAACATTTTCCAGGTCGTAAAAAAAGGCTGTTTCTCCATTTACAAAAAAAAAAAAAAAAAAAAAAACGTTTCCCAGGAGATTTTTCCACTCGCTATTGAGTTAATTAGTCTCTTAGGTAAGCTGTGGTGTTTTGTCTGTTTGCTGTTCTCATTAGAAGGACTTACAGTTAGAGACTCGAATTCATGTCAATTGAATGACCAAAAGAAAAAAAAAAACATCCCAAGTAGCAAAACAAGAGTGCAATCACGAATCTTTCCTCCACACTTAATAGACGCAACAGAGCAATTTCTAGGAATAATGTAAAATATATATTAACTTTCTGACATTAGATTTGTTATGATACTAAACAATGGGTTTGTTGCCCTCTTAAGATTTCTGCCTGGTCACTGATGAGAGTCAATAGTTCGAAACAACTGTCAGTCTAGCGAAACCTAATTTATCATCATCATAACACTGATTACGGGTATAGACCATATTGGTTTGTTCCTGTTTCACTATCCATCCAATATCCTTTTTTTTTTTTAGGTCTACCCCGCCTTCTCTTTTCAATTGGCTTATATTTTAGTATTTGTTTAGGATGTCGGGTGTTGGCCATTCGGTTTACATGTTCAATCCATTTTTGTTTAGAATTGTTTAGTTTTTCTTCTATTGATTTTGTTTTTAGTTCTTTTAAAATGTCTTCGTTCCTTTTTTGGTCTAATAATGTGTATTTTTCAGCTCTTCTCATAAAATCTCATTTTACTTGTTTTTATTCCTTGTTTGTTTCATTGCCCAAATTTCACTGCCATATAATAATGTGGGCACTGCCAAAGTATTGTATATTTGCAGGCGTGTTTCTTTTTGTACTATACTGTATTTGGGTTGAGTGTTCTATTTATCACGCCTATAATCTGTAAAAAGTTTGAAGTTTTAAATTTTGTCTTTTTCTCCTTCATATGATATATCACATCCAAGATAATTGAAAGTATTTATCTGTTCTATTATTTTTTTATTAATAACTATTTTGCTTCTAACTGGAGTTTGTCCACAAAACGCGATGATTTTAGTTTTATCTATGGAAATTTTCATTCCAAACTGTTCTACTATAATGTTTAAATAATATATTGCTCTTTGTAAATTGAAACCTAATTTAAGTAATAATAAAAGGCGATTATGCGAGCTCGTGTCCTTTAAGTAGTGCTCTTCGGTAAATTCCTAAACTTTCATATTTTTTTTCTATATTTAGTTATAAAAATCCATAATAGATTCCATTATAGTTTATTACTTACACCAAGTTGTAAGTACTGATGTTACCAATACTGCGTACTGTTATAACGAATGTTACGTCCTGATAGCAAATATTAATAAGTTATTATTTAATGTAAATAAATTAAATTAATTTATTTTTGCTAGAATAATTCTATAAAAAATTTTTTCTACAAATAAATTAAATCAAGATACACCTTTTCTTTTTTATATTTCCAGATAATGACATTTCATTCTTGAAAGACTCGCCTTAGTGATAAAAAAAAAGGTTGGTGGTGATTAATACTCTTGGAGGGTAATGGATGGCAATGCTGTAGCCAATGAAGTTCAAACTGAGGCTCGGCTACTGTTGTTACCCTCCTGCCATGATCAGAGCTTTAATAGCTCAATAACACCTTATCCCTACACTGTCCTCTGCAGATAACGGGGTAGATGAAAAGCATTCTTGCTTCGCCCCTTTAAGCCAGTCCTTATAAGGATAAGGACTCGCTTTAGTGGATTAGCAAGACTAGAAATCGACCGTGAGATGCGGTGATTAATACTCTTGGAGGGTAATGGATGGCAATGTTGTAGCCAATGAAGTTCTAACTGAGGTTTGGCTATTGCTGTTACCCTCTTGCCATGATCAGAGCGTTAATAACTCAATAACACCTTAATCCACCCTACACTGTCCTCTGCAGATAACGGGGTAGATGAAAAGCATTCTTGCTTCGCCCCTTTAAGCCAGTCTTTATAAGGACTCGCTTTAGTTCTGTTCAAGTGAACCGTACTTGGATTCTATTTATAATATCATTATGCTAAGTGTGAAATTAATATCTATATATGTATTTTATGCGAAGTGTTCTATTAATTGTTAACCGAAAGTGTTATTTTATTTTTTATTAATATGTGCAGGACACATTTTTTACTTTTATTAACGGAAACACTAGTTTTTTTTCTTCTTCAAGTGCCACTCAGTTCACTTTTTTTTCTTTCTGTTACACGTCACTTGCCTCCTTTGATATCAAATATATTTTGCTTATCAAACGCTAGAGAGCATTTGATATAACAAATTACACTGATCCAGCAAAAATAAAAAATAAAATAAAAAATTTTTAAAAATAATAATAATAAATTAAGCATCATTATCATTAACGGTCTCACAACATAAGTTGTTCAGATGTTATCATTATGAACATATTCTAATAAATGATCACCTATAACCACTCCAAAAACTGTCAATCAAGAGATCTTTGTTGACTATGTCACTCACTTTTTGACAAATGCAAATGGTAAGTTTGGAGAATATCAAATGGTTGGTTTTGAACGAAAAGTCCCAAAAAGGGGAGAGAAAAAAAAATACATTAAAAAACCTAACAAGAGTAAACAGATAAAAGAATATTAAAAATACTATTGAAACCAGCATACGAAGTATAAAGCCTGTAGAACCTAATAAACAGATAAAAGCAAGTAAACAAATTGGGGAGACCTGGCCGAGGAAATCCCGCCCTAAAATGACTTAGGACCGCCTCGATGTTGACCTTCGCAGCCCGGGTTTGTTAAGGCCAACCCCCCACCCCCACCTACATTGGAATAAAATGAAATTAGACTAAAATGACAAAATCTGAGTTTAAAAGGTCATAAAAACAATGATGTTACAAATACAGTACTGTATAATTAGGCACGCTTTGATTCTCCCCTGTGTAATCTGACATATGGCCCATACTTAGGAACCGTTCTTCTTCCAAGAGGTATCTTTCCTGCTCCCAGGAATCGAGGAAGATACGCGCAGAAGCAGTACCTAATTCGATGACAGATTTCATCACCGGAGTGTGTGTGTGTGTGGGGGGGGGGAACTTCAATAGCACCACCTCAGAGAAAGTGGGCCACGGGATCGTAAGCACTTCAGCCAGCCTTCGCCAAATGCGCTGCACTGGAAGAAGAAGTTCCCCTACAGTTTCACTTGCATGGCATATTTCGCAAAAAGGAGGATGATATTGTGATTTCACTAGTTTCACCGGATTCAATCGTAAGCGCGATTCTCCAAGCCAAATCCCAGTGAAAAGGTTATCCCCAGCTGTTTTTGATATTTGTAAAAAAAAAAAAAAAAAAAAAAAAAAAGCACCTCTTCAATCGTATCCAGATCAGGCGTTTCAAAATCAAAGAAATCGAAACTTTCCAATACAGTTGGTTTGGGCTAAGCTGAAGCACCCGAAACCCATCTGTAACAAATCTTTTCAGTGTTTTACATTTCGTATAGTACCATTCTGGCACCATTCCCACACATGATTCAGCATGGCCAGAGATTCCTAAACAGGGTAGGAAATATATCCACTAAAGTATTTGAATATTTTGCCAGATAGGTGATTTGATGCCAATGCTTTCCGTATGGTTCGAATAGTGTTAGTGAAATAGGAATATTTCAGGAATAGATCGAGAAAAGCCCTCAGTACCTCGTGTATCCTGTGGCTGCAGAAGAAGTCAATGAAGAAGCCTGTAAATAACTATCTTGTGCATCTGTGATGTTTGTTAAATTGATTGTGTGTAACAGCATTGGTATTACGATTGTTTTGATGAGTATTGCTTCACCGTTGAAAGAGAAATAATTTGGTTTATAGGGGAGTGAGTTGGTCACGACAGGGCTCGCAAGGAAAGTAATTCCTAATATTGTTACTGGCCCATTTAATGGTATCAAACCAGGAAGATTGGCAGTGCCGAATTTTTAAAATCTTTTGATTTTCGTTTTGCCTGGGTTTGCGCAAAGACCACTGAGCACGCCGAAGAAGATGCAAACTGAATCGGAATCCCGAAGGGGTTCCGACAATGTTATCAGCATATACGATGTATTCCTCTCACTACAAGAGAGTCATCAATTTTATTTAAGCTTCTTATAATAATAATAAGAGCCTGTGTAGCTCAGTGGATGTGGCGTTTACCAACCACGGCGCTTGGCCGCACGAAGGAAGACTTGGTTTCGAGTCTAGTCGGCGACTAGAGGAAATTTTTCTAAGCCTTTTTTCGACCGGTTCCCGAGTTAGTCGATCTCTGGCACGGGCAAGCAGGTTTTTCCTCCCGGAAACTCGGGTTTTTCGTCCTGTAAACTCAAGAAAATCGACCGTAGAACCCACATTATTTCAGACAATTTTTGCATTTGATTTTAGGGCAGTCTGCCCCAAGATGACGGCACATTTGAGCCGTCTCTCTTCACTGAGTACCGCTTAATTAGTGATAGCCTTGGGTCATCTATCTCTGATTGGTACCAGTGGAGATTGAACTGCCCACTCAGTCTCCAAAAGTTAGATAGGGCTTTTACATTGCCCCACTTCGAGAACACGCTCCGAATGATGTCTTCATTCTCCGCTTCTTTTAACTTTAAGGGTACTCCCCACCATGAATGGAGAAATTGTTTTACCTCCACATTCAAAACTGCCAAGTATCTTATTCCTGGAAGCAATGTTCTTGGTGACTACCTGGTATCTTCCGCCGCCATAAGGAGTGAACCCGAATATATTTTCGGCTCCTACATGGTCCATGAGAGCTCTTGCCCTAACTGGCGTTGACGTATCCACCTCAAGGCCGAGGGTTCGGACGCGAGGACCAACAGATGACATCGTTGGAATATTGGAGGGGGGGCCCTAACACTATTTCCACCACCGAGTGTTTATTATTGCCCCGGTCCGGGGTTTAGGAATATCTGCAAATTTCCGGTTAAATAAATATATCGTGAGCCCCGATAGGACTCGTACCGATATCAACGGTTACGAACAGACACTACAATTTGCTCTTAGCCTGTTAAGTCGGTAAGAACAGATACTAGATCTTATCTTAGCCAAAAGGCCGAGGACATAGAAATTAATCGTATTTCTCAAAAGCTTCTTGGTACTAGAGGGAAAAGAAAGTAAAGCCTTACCGAATAAATGCGAGTAAATGAAATAAGGATTAAAAAGATTTATATTTTTAAAAGGTGTGGTATTTATAATACTTTTAGAAAATGTATAATATTAAAAATGTATAGCATCTCTATATATATTAATTAGTATTATTATTACAAAATTATTTTATTTCAATAATTGTAAATTTTTAATTAATTAAATAATTATTTTGCAGATCTTTTGGAAAGGGAACAGTACTTCTGCTTTTCAACTAAGAACTCATAGGTTCGAATCTCATGTAGGTAAGCCCGCTATTGTGCCCTGGAAGCTTGAAATGAGCAGAAAAGGTTTTTCCATGTTTGGTCTTTAGAAATGCGGAAAAAAAAATATCTAATCGACGGTATTAATGTAAAATAGGTTACCACATAACGCTGTTTTATTACTTTATTTGAAGTATTTAAATTGTCATCATTTATTATTCATCGGACAATCGTTTACAAATGCAGTAGTTTTCTTTCAGAGCAATATGAAAAAAATGAAAAAAAAAAACTTCAGCGTTTTTTTACAACTCTCTGGAGTTGTTATTATCTATAAAACTATATTTAACTTATTGTTATATTGAAGAAATGATGTATAGGCGTAAACATGCATAACAAGAAATGTTATTCATGGTTAAAGCTCACTGTTTACTTGCATGATATATTATCATAATTAAATTATTAGTAATTTAATTATAATTCAAATTTATCTGCTGTATAGACCAGAAAATGCACAAGCGAATGGCAAAAAATAGAAGAAAAAAATAGTTAGAAATCATTTCCACAAGCGAAAAGTGGCGCTGTTGCAGTTGTAGGTATATTTCTTACCGTTATGTGTTGTTGAATGAAATAAAAAAAAGTTTTTTTTTTCATATGCTAGGAATAGATTAATATGTGAAAAAAAAAAGGCAATTTACATACAAAAATACATACAAAGTAACTAACAGCATTATCCTAAAATTATCTATGTAAGGCTGATTATTATTATTGATTTGTCTATTAGCTTAAGAATATTACAGCTCATTATATAAAAAAAAGTTTTTAAAAAAGTAATGTTCCTCACACGTGAAAACAAGTATGAAAACAACATTATTCGTATTCTGATTTTAATGATCCTCCAAAAAATTCTGACGTATATTCTTAATTGGTCACATGATTAAATGTGTCCTTCGCGTGGTGCTAATCATTTATCACTTCGCTTATAATTAGCATTGTTTCATATTCATAATAGGTCTACGGAACCACAGCAAACTATTTGTAAATTCTATATTCATTTATGTGATATATAAGTTTTATTATATCTTTAATTATATATAAAGAGTTACAAGATTTTTCAAAAATCTTTGCTTTCTCATATTTTCTATTCAGGTAATTTTAAACACCTTTTTTAATCATTTATCATTTCGCTTATAATTAGCATTGTTTCATATTCATAACGAATAGCAATGCTTTAGCCAATGAAGTTTAACTGAGGCTCGGCTATTGCTAATATTGCTAATATGGGTACGCTCTCTTAAGGTTTTTGCCTTAAGGGAGCAATTTGAGTCTCCGGGGATGGTGTTTTCCGGCACGGCCAGCTGAGGGGCTTTGTCGGTGAATGCTTTTCTTCGGAATTTGAGCGGTTCTGCTTGGCGGTGGTAGGTAGAAGGCTATTACTGAGTGGAGCCACCGCTGCGATGGACGATCTTTCGCCCACGATTGAGTGGCCTAGGGATCATCTGAATTTTTAGACACGCCTTTACCTTTAAATAAGCTCGGCTATTGCCGTTACCCAACCATGACTAGAGCTTTTAGCTCAATAACACCCCACCCCACCCACACAGATTTTCTTAATTCAGATGACGGGATAAAGAGTCAAGGACTCAGTTCATCTCCCAGTTCTTTTAAGAACATAATAGGTCTACGAAACCACAGCAAACTATTTGTAAATTCCATATTCATTTATGTGATATATAAGTTTTATTATATCTTTAATTATATATAAACAGTTACAAGATTTTTCAAAAATCTTTGCTTTCTCATATTTTCTATTCAGGTAATTTTAAACACCTTTTTAGAGAATACATAAACTTTGATAAATAATAAATTTTGATTGTATACAGAAAAAAATAAAATAAATCTACGAGATATGAATTCGTCGAGATTCATGTCGTAGTTTGAGAAAAGTTCTTTTTAGGATTTCTAAAGTAATGAATGGTAACTTCATTGGCTGCAGCCAATAGGATTTCTAAGGTAATGAATGGTAACTTCATTGGCTGCAGCCAATGATGTTTTAATTGAGGCTGGGCTATTGCTGTTACCCAGCTATGACTAGAGCTTTTAGCTCAATAACACTACATCCACACAGATTTTCTTCATTCAGATGACGGGATAAAGAGTCAAGGACTCAGTCTCCCTCTCGCAGTTCTTTTAAGAACTATAGGATTGTTTCTGAGATGCATCAAAATTGTTTTTCAGGAACTGATACTGAATATATTTATAAAATATATTATATATTTGAACTTACCAAATATTTATAAAATAACCAAATATATAAACTGTTTTGTTTCTTGAACTTACCAAAAGATCATTTTTTGCAAATTCATACGTATTTATGATATATAAAACATTATTTTTAAATGTATAATTTATTATTTAATAAATGATATCTCTAAATTATATTTTTGAATTATTAATTTTATACTCTTACGTTGACGAAAATAGCAATGAAAATAAAAATAAATAAAATAAACAGTCATTCATAAAAGTCTGGGGAAAAGCTTATCTCTTACGATATTTATGAAGAATACCACAACCTTGACAAGAAATCTAGTATATTCTTTAATTTTTAAAGATTTCATAGTTTGATTCGCATGCTCGTTGGCTTTCTGCCAGTGCTAGAGGATTTGTTTTGTTTTGTTTTGTTTTTTTCCGATGTCGTAATGTAACATTCCTGAAAAATGTTTCTTTCATTTTTTAAATATTTGTAATAATTAATCATGAGTTTTATTTTATAAACTACTGATTAAAAATTATTGAATTTTTTTTTCAGATTTAACTTCCGACATATTAATGAGAGATATTTTAAAATACGATTATTTTTAAATTTTAATGAAGATTGAGTCAGATTTGATCTTAAATATGTGCATGATGATATCAACACCCTCTTATTGTAATTTATGTAAGGGATATGTTATATTCTGTACCTCTGTACCTGACATATTATCAAGTACAGTGAAAAGTATAAACCATGACAAAAACTGCTTCGCTTTTAATGCACTAGTTGCTAGCGTTTTCGACTACATCTGCGCGCCTGCTTTAAAATCTTGAAATCATTCGTTTCACTGCGTCTTTCTCACCAACATTGATTCGGAGATGGGAAAGAGATAACCGCAAGGCTAAGTCACAGTTGGATATCGATTTAGGGAAGCAAGTAGCCGCGCTCGGCTATGTATGTTAGCCCATATGTACATGGCAAACCCAAAGTACTCTGAAAAATTGACACGAAAAAGAAAAATGGTGTATTAGAAGACATTCTGTCAATTTGGAAAGGAGTAAACATTCCTTTAAAAAAAAAAAAGGAAAAAAAGACAATTCATTAAGAATAGTTCTTCGCTTTCTTAAAGATGGTTTCTATAACGTATCATGGATCTCTTCTAATGGTCCTAAAGTACAGTTTTAAACCAGTAAACATTCCATTTGTAACGCGATAGTCTCTACGATCAATAGTTAATAAAAACAGGAAGAAATACACTATCTTTAGAAAGAAACACAGAGTTTTTTTTCCATTTCATTCGACTCTATTCGTTTTTCTCCACTTCAAACTATGCCATCTGCTATGCCCAGTGAACTGGATACATCTCACCCACGTAAAATATCCAGACACGACATACATTTCAAATTACTCGTCACAGAGGCATAATCAATAACTAGAGCTGTCTTCTATACCTTACCTGAGTTTCGCTTGTGCTTTTAAATTACCTCTGCTTCAATTCCCCTTTCGTTTTTATAAAGAACTCCGTTTGATTTCTAACGGTCTGTCACTGCCGAATCTTATTAAATATTTCCCACTATGAAAAATGTTTGTAGACAAAGTGACAAAATAATGAAAATTCTCGTTCATTTGTGTAAGATGATTTCATAATTTACATAAAACTATACTCTAATCCAGCGCTTCCCAAACTGTGAGCCGAAGTCCCATTAGAGGCCGTTAGTTTTGTTGAAGGGGGAGGGGGGGCGTGAAATAACGAAAACAAATTTAAAATGTTTTAAGACTAAATAGATTTTTTTTATCTTAAAAGAAACGTATTTAATTTTTATTATTTCTTTTTTGTTACTTTTTTATATTTTAATGAACAAATTCACACATTGGTGTTGGTTCAAATTTTGCTTCCTGCGTATTTCGGCACTTAATGAATATTAGTAAATATATGCTTATTCGTATAAGTTTCATTTCAAAGATATTAATAAGAAGCACAAAAAAAAAAAAAAAGTTTACAAACGCAAAATCTGGTGCTCGTTTAACCCTGCGGAGGTCGCACTCGAAAAAATTGCAGCGTAGGTCGCGTGTATCTGAGAGATAATTCATTACTATTATGTACTAAAACAATAAAATTTAGAAGAAAAAAAAAACACTGCAAATATAATACATGATGGTTTATTTATTTTCAGTTACAATCTAGAAATTATTGAACAAAGAAACAAAGAAAAAAGCTAAACAATACTATACCGACATCGGAGGTCGCGGTATCTCTCAGATACAATTTACTATCACAAATTAAATTTTATATTACAATTATTTAACATTACAATTACAATAAAATGTAAAAATTACTATTACAATTAAATATCACAAATCTTTACATAACACATGTTAAACCAAAACTGACTGAATAAACAGTGTGGAATATCATTCGTAATATGTGCATGCACAGTTCTCATGACCTCCAAGCTATACATTGGATATGTGTAAGAATATTTATATAAACAATTTGCATGTATCTGTCAGATCAGCTGCGATTTTCGAAGGATTAAAAAGGGCCAAGTTTATATAAACAATTTGCATGTATCTGTCAGATAAGCTGCGATTTCCGAAGGATTAAAAAGGGCCAAGTTTATATAAACAATTTGCATGTATCTGTCAGATAAGCTGCGATTTCCGAAGGATTAAAAAGGGCCAAGTTTATATAAACAATTTGCATGTATCTGTCAGATAAGCTGCGATTTCCGAAGGATTAAAAAGGGCCAAGTTTTTCGCGCTTTAAATTAACGTTTCATTGCTAGGGTACACAGGTGCGGCGATGCTCGGGAAAGAAATACGCTTGGTGTGTATTGAATATAAACACAATTTATATTCTGAGAATAAATATTATAATAATATATGTCTGTATTAGCATTTTTTTCGATGGGGGCCGTGAAATATTCAGAGAATAAATATTATATTATAATAATATATATTATATATTCAGAGAATAAATATTATATTATAATAATATATATATTATATATTTTTTTTCGATGGGGCAGTGAAATATTATATATTATATATATTATATTATAATAATATATATTATATTTTTTTTCGATGGATACGGTGAAATATTATATATATATATATAAAAGAAATCAGCTAACGCCTTTTTATTCCGTATACGGGAGTAGGCGAGGCCATTTAGCCCTATCTAACTTTTGGAGACTGAGTGGGCAGTTCAATCTCCACTGGTACCCAATCAGAGACAGATGGCCGAAAGCTATCACTAATTAAGCAGTACACAGTGAAGAGAGACGGCTCAAATGTGCCGCCATCTCGTGGTCCCTAACCCTAACACAATATATTTAATGTCTGAAATAATGAATAATATGGGTTCTACGGTCGATTTTCTTGAGTTTACAGGACGAAAAACCCGAGTTTCCGGGAGGAAAAACCTGCTTGCCCATGCCAGAGATCGACTAACTCGGGAACCGGTCGAAAAAAGGCTTAGAAAAATTTCCTCTAGTCGCCGACTAGACTCGAAACCAAGTCTTCCTTCGTGCGGCGGTGTGCAAACGCCACATCCGCTGAGCTACACAGGCTCTCTCTCTCTCTCTATATATTTTTTTTTTCGATGAGGAGTTTAATTTTTCCAAAGCCTACGAAACACTGCGCTAATCAAATCATTGAAACAACTCATCACAATAGTCGAAGCTATTTGTGCAGCATACAGATAATTCGTTCTTAAGTTCTTAAAAGAATTGGGTGATGGACTGAGTCCTTGATTCTTTATCCCGTCATCTGAATGAAGAAAATCTGTGTGGATGGAGTGTTATTGAGCTAAAATGCTCTAGTCATTGCTGGGTAACGGTAATAGCCGAGCCTCAGTTAAAACTTCATTGGCTACAGCATTGCCATTTGTTACCCTGGAAATCCTGTGTTTAAGTAAAGGGGTAAAATCTAAAAAAATCAGACGATCTCTAGGCCACTCATTCGTGGGCTAAAGACCGTCCAAATCTCCGCGTTGGTTCCACTCAGTGAAACTCGACCACCGAGCAGAACCGCTCATTGCGAAGAAAATAATTCACCGACAAGAACCCCTCAGGCGGGCCGTGCCGGAGAACACTTTCCCGAGAGACTCAGATTGCTCCCTTAAGGCAAAAACCCTAAGAGAGCGAACTCTCGAAACTCATCAGGGTAACAGCAACAGCCGAACCTCAGTTAAACTTCATTGGTTCAGCATTGCCATTCGTTACCCTGGAAGTCCTGATTAGTAAGTAAAGGGTAAAATCTCAAAAAAACGGACGATTCTCTAGGCCACTCCATAGTGGGCGAAAGACCGTCCATATCTCAGTGTTGGTTCCACCCAGTGACGGGCTCCCCGACCACTGAGCAGAACCGCTCAAATTCCGAGGAAAATAATTCACCGGCAAAAACCCCTCAGCGGGCCGTGCCGGAGAACAGCTTCACCGGAGACTCAAAGTGCTCCCTTAAGGTTTCTTAAGAGAGCGAACTCAAAAACTCATCACCCAGGATAACAGCAACAGCCGAACCTCAGTTAACTTCCTTGGTTCAGCATTGCTAATTGTTACCCTGGAAGTCCTGATTAGTAAGTAAAGGGTAAAATCTCAAAAAATCGGACGATCTCTAGGCCACTCCATAGTGGGCGAAAGACCGTCCACATCTCAGCGTTGGTTCCACTCAGTGACGGGCTCCCCGACCACTGAGCAGAACCGCTCAAATTCCGATGAAAATAATTCACCGACAAGAACCCCTCAGCGGGCCGTGTCGGAGAACACCTTCCCCGGAGACTCAAAGTGCTCCCTTAAGGCAAAAACCCTAAGGGAGCGAACTCAAAAACTCATCACCCAGGATAACCACAACAACCGAACCTCAGTTAACTTCCTTGGTTCAGCATTGCTAATTGTTACCCTGATTAGTAAGTAAAGGGTAAAATCTCAAAAAATCGAACGATCTCTAGGCCACTCCATAGTGGGCGAAAGACCGTCCATATCTCAGCGTTGGTTCCATTCAGTGACGGGCTCCCCGACCACTGAGCAGAACCGCTCAAATTCCGAGGAAAATAATTCACCGCAAGAACCCCTCAGCGGGCCGTGCCGGAGAACACCTTCCCCGGAGACTCAAAGTGCTCCCTTAAGGCAAAAACCCTAAGGGAGCGAACTCAAAAACTCATCACCCAGGATAACAGCAACAGCCAAACCTCAGTTTACTTCCTCGGTTCAGCATTGCTAATTGTTACCCTGATTAGTAAGTAAAGGGTAAAATCTCAAAAAATCGGACGATCTCTAGGCCACTCCATAGTGGGCGAAAGACCGTCCATGTCTCAGCGTTGGTTCCACTCATTGACGGCCGCCCCGTCCTTGCACCCCGACGGGCTCCCCGTTTAAGCAGAACCGCTCAGCGTTGGTTCCACTCAGTGTCGGCCGCCCCATCCTAGCACCCCGATGGGCTCCCCGACTCCTGAGCAGAACCGCTCAAATTCCGAGGAAAATAATTCACCGACAAGAACCCCTCAGCGGGCCCTGCCGGAGAACACCTTCCCCGGAGACTCAAGGTGCTCCCTTAAGGCAAAAACCCCCAAGGGAGCGAACTCAAAAACTCACACCCAGGATAACAGCAACAGCCGAACCTCAGTTTACTTCCTTGGTTCAGCATTGCTAATTGTTACCCTGGAAGTCCTGAAAAGGACTTTTTAGTATTCCCTAGTTATTCAGATAATTCGTTGGAAAAAAAAAAAAAAAAAAATTGATTCCACTTCTATCCTATTTATCAGAGAAATAAAATGGCGTGAAAATATATAAAAATGTTTATATACAATTTAATTTAAATGAAATTAAAATTAATTTTATAGAAAACTACCATAAGAATTATTTGAGATTTTATAAAAAAAAATAAATTTAAAACAAAAATGTCCGTACTGATAGCATGCGAATTGCGCCACCTTTGCCACGAGTTGCATATCTATTTTCCATGAACGCCGTGTTCCGCTTTTCATTAAAACAATAATACGGCAAGGATTTTATTATTTTATACTGTATCCTGATTTGCAATGAATAACAAATAGTTGATAAAGTATCCAAACATAGAATCAGCCATTAGACCACTATATCGATCTTGCAGTTCCTGTTCTCTAAATCACTGCAAAATCTGCAATGAGTGACGAAACTTCCGCTTCCGGTTGGATAGGCAGTCATCCGCATAAAATGAAAATATTTATTAGGAAGTCAAAACATCATTTGATTGGACAGAAGGAAATAAACGATCTGCTCCAAAATACAAGAATAAAAACTTCTGGTTTGGAAAGAAAAGAGAAAATAAAACGCATGTTTCTCGTTGACGATCAATAAATATTGCTGTCATCATACTAAAATACACGAAGAAATTAGCCTGTTTCATACAAAGATAGGGCTTTATCTCGAAAAACAAATATACACAGGCAATTAACAGACAAACGAAGTTATGCAGATGGTATTAAATACTGTAGGCCTTAATTAGATTTATATAAAGCCAAATTATTTGGTTGTAACAGGGTAATTCATCGAGTTCATAACTGGGATCGCATCGACAGTTTTTTTTTTTTTTTTTTTTCGTATTTACTTTAAAGTAGATAACTTGTTAGCTTCCATCGTATATTTGAATTTACTTTGGAATATGTCAAAACTTTAAAAACGAATAAAAAAATTCTTATCACAATTTCCTTTGCTAGATGGCTGGAGGATAAAAATCCCCATGCCTTCTTAACGTAAAATTCTAGTTGTGTGTTTTGCTCCCCGATGAGCAGTGAAAAACAGAATAGAAAGGGTAGGGATGGGAAAGAACAAGAAAAGTCAACATGGTGGTTTCATGTTACCGCCAGGGATGATCAGGTCGTGTGTGTGTGTTTGATCTCATCCTGCTGGGAAATGTCTCAAAGAGAAAGCACGGAGAGTGTCCGGTTCGTGCGTGCTCTAGCGCATTTCCTTCAAGAGAGTCTCATGGGGTTCACTAAAGTAGCGACACAACTCAGTCCGCTAGGATTTCAACGTAAACACAGCGAGTAACTCCGGAACATAAATCAGCGATAGGTTTTATTATTAATGGTGACCTAAATTAGGCTTTCGTGGCAATTCTAATTCCCTGTCGTCCGAAGGATTAAGTGCGTACTCGTTCGCTTTACAACTCCATCCCACCCTCAAGAAAAGAGGGAGGGGGGAATAACAATTAAATCCAAATATGAAGCCATCCTTTTTAACAACTCTCAATTATCAGGTTTCCTAGTTAAGAGCTTAATTTGAAAAATTGTAATTGACAGCCACATCCGTGTTAATAATAATTTTGTGAGTTCAACGTATGCCTTAAGATTGTATTGTAGCAAAACAATCACATTTAGCCATTTCATTTTTTTTCCCTTTTTATTGTATTATTTTTATATTAAAAATTTAAAGGTGTATTTAGGATTTTTGAAAACGTTTATCTTTTTAAAAAATTATAACTAAATAATTTCAATTATTTATTATAAAAAAATGAATGCATTTGAGGTCTTATAAAGTAATATATGCTTATTATTATTTCCATCTGAGTGCTTCTTTATTGATAACACGAAAAATATTAACTTAATCTAAAACAAGGTGAATATATATATATATATATTAATCTTCTGACACACTAATACGAGGACGCCATGCGGAGTAGAATTAAGTCGATAAGCAATTAATTTCAAAGAGCAAGTCACCCATGGAAGGTTTTCCGTTCCTTATAACAAAACAAGAAACACAGGAAATAGATGAGAGCAAACCACAACCTCCGACATCGAATCCCACTGGACATTACCGGATTAAACAGCAACAGATGGCTGTTACCATAGCAACGATGTCTATTTCAGGTATGAAAATATGTGTATGTGTGTGTGTGGTAGGGGAACTTATTTTTACCGAGAATGAAAACTATGCATTATCCAAAGTATTTGCACGTCTATTATAACACCACGTACGCATGCGCAGTTGTTATTGTTGAACATATTACGAGAGATCAATTATAGGTTATTTCTCGAGGCATATAAACTGAATCAATCACTTTTAAAAGACGTAGTTTTTTAGTCTTCTGATGCAGTCAGTGTTATTAGAATTTCAGATATTTGGTGATATCATTAGCTAGCAAATAAATGAGATATTCATGTTGCGAAGTCTTTAAAGAGCTTCTAAAGATGCAGTTAGGATTTTCTAAAATCATTGAACTTACAATACCAACTAAATGGTAGATTAAAACACGTGCCGCTGTAGAAAACGAAATATTGATTCAAAGATATGAAAAAGGAGAATGTCACATTCAAAATAGCTAATGTTCGCTAGAAAAGGATTCTTATTAATAATAAAAAAAATATGTTGTATAACAATTGTTCAATTATTTTGTCCAACCCCTGTAAATGTCCATAAAGGTAGCACTGTACAACCTCAACTTATCCGAATCTGAAGAGATGAGATAGACATAAACCACTAACTATTATGTACTAAAGTTGTAATATCTAAGCTCCTTCAAATAATAATAATGATAAAAAGAGAAAAGCCCTCCCCTTAGGGAAAAAATTAATTCGGTTATTTCAAGAAGCATTTCAGTAGTGCAGTCGATAGCGACGATGCCTTTCAACTGGAATAATCTGATGGGATGACGCCTTTTCGTTGCAAGTAGTAGACTAGCGGCCATTTTCTTACTGTTATATAATATTTGTGGACGTCTTTAGGTCATAGGACGATTCTCTTTGCCTAGTGTAAGACTACTATCTTGCCCGAGGAACTCGCGTTTGAAGCCAAACGCGAGTCCTCCGGCAACTTTTGTCTAACCTAATAATCTCTCCTTGGTACTTGTGTTATTGATACCAATGTGAGTGGGATCACACACGCTTTCAAAATCGATATGTGTCCAGTTGGGTTTGCATTTATGGCTGGAAGTGTATCTTTGTGGAAATATTTCTGATTCCATAATGTTAGACTGCCAGAAGAAAAATCGTTACGGATTTGATTCTATTAGCTAACCTCGAAAATATTTTCTAGCTCTTTCTTCAGTTGATGCTCGAGTTAGACGATCCTTGGTGCTGGTGAGTAGAATTTTCACACATGGATTTGGGTTTTTAACCTCAAATTTGAATTGAATTCAAATAACAGTCTCTGAATTCAAAGTATTTCAAAATAATACCACTTAGGGTTTAGTATTAAACGGAGACAGTTATCGGCTGTGCTCTCACCCCTGAAGACTTCAAAATCATTGATAGTCATGAACTCAACAATCGGTAGTGACTAAGAGTAGCAATTGGTGACCTAACGATTTCATTTGCACAAGCTCTATATAGTATACACTATTTTACATTCTACGATATTTTCGGAAGAAATAACCCGTACAGGATTGTCGTTTTGTGCTTAGCATACTTGAATACCTAAGTAACAAATAAACTCTTTCATAAGAGTTTATTTGTTAACTAACAAACAACGTGGATTCACGTTATAGTCGTTAACAGGTGATTTTGATTAAGTATTATAAAAATGATGAAATACTGTTGACATAAAATTTCATCAAACTATCCCTAAAATTTAAAACTACAGATGTTATAAGATAAAAGAAATATGAAAATCGAAATCAATCATAATTAGTTGCGTTTTCTAATTATAAACTATTACTCTAATTCGTTATTAATTAGAACAATAATTAAACAAGGTTTTACAACTTATGTACCGTAGACAATCTTTACTTTTCCTTTCATTTCGAATTATTTTAACACTTTGATTGAATCAAAACTTGAAAGGACTTCACAAATTTTAATCAACATCCTAAACACCATTGAGACATTTTGTATTATATGATGCAGAGGTAATATCATAGAAATAAAATGAAAGCTATCAGAAAAAATGGATAGAAACGTGCTTATAATGCGCCTTCTCAAATCCACAGCAGACTCCATTTTAATAACCTCGGGGCAAAGAAATCTGAAGAGCCCACACAAGAGATGGAGAAATGCATTAACTTAGCTTCAGAATGAATTTTTACGGCCAAAACCTTGAAACGGGGCGGAGTGGGGTGGGAAGAACTAGTTAGAGACGTCCTTGGAGGCTATCATCACCAGCGGCATTAAGAGCTGTATCATACTTAGGAATACGATGTGTGGTGGTTAAAATACAAAAGAAGAAAAAGCTATCTTTTGTACTTTAAGTAAGACAAAAGTTACCTTTATTGATTGTAATTTAATAGTTTATCTAAGTCCTTTTGTATCATGATTTTGAACTAAGAAAACATTCTGGAAAACGTATTGGTCGAAAATTACTCAAGTGAAAAAGAGGAATGTTGCAGTATATATACCACCAATGTAACTATGAATGTTATTTAAATTCAATGAAAGAAAGTGGAAAATGTCTCATAAGCGTGAAAGTGATGTTCATTGATTTTTCCATTACTATAAGAAGAACTGAGATAAGCATAATAACTAGACGGTAAAATTGGTATTTCATTTATCGGATCATGAGCGTGATTACTCTGTTTGGATCCTATCACTGCATCACATCGATGCCGACACACTAGAGGTTGCATAACTTATAAATATTGTTGATATACAGGGTGGCCATAAAATAACTTTCCCTCTTTGAAGGCATCTGTAGCTAAAACTAATAAACGGAATGAGACCAAATTTTATATTGAGAATTTTTTTAGTACCAAAGGTCGCCGATAGGGGAAATTTTGGCGCTGGCGGTGCCGAAAACAAGCGGATAAAATGGAATTTTATTCCATTTTATCTGCCTATTTTATCTTCCATTTCTATCTGTAGTTAGTGCTTGCACACGACTGAACTTATACGGATAGGAGTGAAGCATTTTCCGTAATATTTTCCAGACTGTACCATAAGCCATATCAAGTTTGCGAGCTATGTCACAAGCTCTTGGACCAATACTGGTCCCTGTGTCGTCGAACACCGCAGTAGCAACGTCTGTTACTGTCTCTTCTTGCACTGCTTTCCGTTCTCTGCCAGGTCTAACTCATAGTGATCTAGTTTCTTCAAACTTCTTAATCATAGCTCTCAGTGCTACAGCTGACATAGGACCTGTACGCAGGTTATGAAGCCTTCTAAATTCCCGAATTTAGAAGATAAAACAACTTAACAAGTAAAGCACGCTGAGGCAAGGTACGACTCATATTGAGCACAATTCGTCAGTCATTCGAATAACTGCCTGAACGTTCACAATCCCTTTTAAGTGGAAGTGGTGGCGCTTCTGCCACGTACGCACAGTAAAATTTGCATAATCCTTTTTAACCTGCGTTTACTGCAAATATTTGACTGGTTTTGGCTCCTCCAGCGCCAAAATTTCCCCAATTGGTGACTGTTGGTACTTTTTTTTTCGCGGAATTCATCTCTCCATGCCTTCGAAAGTCTCAATATAAAATGTGGTCTCATTCCGTGTATTAATTTTAGCTACAGATACCTCCAAAGAGGGAAAGTTAATTTATGGCCACCCTGTATTTTATTATGTTTAGGCAATTGAAGATTGTAGTCCTTGAACAACGCTAAGTGGTGAGAACTGATCCAGGATATAAGAGGTAGATTGATTGAAAGAAACGAAGAGGAAGGTTCGGTGGTTTGCAGCTGAACAATGGATGTTGATAAACCGTAGGCTGGCAAGAAACTGAAGGAATGATGGTAGAATCTGCAGATAGTATCCAAGAACGTGCATAAGGTAGCGTTTTCAGACGGCACTTGAAGAGGATTCATGAGGGCTAATCAGATAGCCGATTGTCCTTTTGGGCAGCATCAAGAAATTAACGGAAGTCTTTTTGATGCATCGTACCAAATGTTTGAACAGTATTCTTAAGTCGGGTGAATCTGGAATTTTCTAGTACTGAACCGTTGAGATGGAGGACACCTAGTTAGTTTTTTTTTGGAACTGAAGAAGCTATGGATGCGATGTGTATGTGACAAGAAATGCAAGTCCCGAGAAGAGAAATCCGGTATTATCAAAAACACTGACATCATCGAAGAACCATTCTTCGATTATGTCAGTGTTTGTATTATGGGAAAAGAGATAGGACTTTGTTTTCATAGTACTTGAGTAGCTGGTCCTCACATCATCGAAGAATGGCAAGGAGATCGAGATTTAAAGAAATGGCTGTAGATGATCTTCAAGCTTGGAATGTTTTGAACACTTCAAGATTTGTGGAAGGAAGATATGAGTTTAGTGAGAGAAAATCGATCATGTTATCAACGAAGAGTGTGGGCAAAAGTACAAAGCCTTGATACTCTAATATTGGTGGGAAAACATGAATAGAGGAAATCATCTTCAATCGTGTCAAAGGCCTACCCAATTACAAATGGTGCGAAGTTAGCTATAGAATAGAAGTTTGCTGAGTAAGTCTTTATGACAGACATGATCAAATGCCCTAGAAGTGTCACCTATTTTTCTAAAGTCAGTTAGAATAGGAAGACCTCTGACAACTTCCTTTCAGAATAAAAAAGACATTAGTAGCTATATTTATTTGCATTTCTATTTAATTGGTTGTTTAAAAAAAATTATAATTTTATTTATTTATTTATTTAAATCCAATCTATTCTTTGTTTCATCTTCCATCAAGATATGTAAAATAGTTTTGGAAATATCTTGAGTTATTAACATAAAGTATGGATTTGAATTTCAGATTCTTCCTTGTGATATCAATAGCATTCTTTTCGACATATTTAAGGAGCTCGTGCTACTTCCCTTTCTGTTTATTCTTTCCTTCGTACTGTCCATAACTCAGTTCGCAACTGTTGCACGAATAGGTAGCGTGTTTGTAATAGGCTAATGATTTGCGTGAGTTGTTTGTAAAGCCTTGCGATCAATACATTCACTCTACAGGTAAGCTAAATATACATCGAATAGCTGTTTAGCATGGAGAGCAGCGGAAGACTATTGTAAAGAGCGACTATGACAGATAGGTATTACCATATACCAAGCAAATTCTGTATTATCATATTGGTTTTTATTTTATTTTTTGCAAGATATGGAACGTATTTAGGTTTGATTTTATTTGTATTATATTTTTATTTTTATTTTACATTTTTATTTTGATTTACTTTATTTATTTATTTTTATTATATTACATTTTTATTTACTTTTTTTTATTTTGATTTATTTTTTTTTATTTTTTTTAAATTATTTATTTTTTAATATTTTTTTAGTTTTATTTACTTTTATTTTTTTATTTAAATTTTTTGGGTTTAACATTATTTTCATTTAACACTCCAGTAATCTTCCGAATTGTTCAATTTGTGCTTGACGTCGACAACAGCTAATCGTGGAGAGAGAGAGAGAGAGAGAGAGAGAGAGAGAGAGAGAGAAAGAGAGAGAGAGAGAGAGAGAGAGGCTCAAATAAATGCGGCATGTTGACAATATTTTTTGGCATTTCAAACACAACGCACAACGGCAAATTCAATTGCATTTGGACCAAGCCATTAATATCTTCAATCACAACGGATTCATGAACGTCAACTTGTCAATCATATTTTTCTATTGAGAGCCCAGCTATAGCAAATGCAGGGCCCAATTGGGATAGTTTTGATCCCAATGAAATTATCAGCTAAATGAAATGGCATCTGGTAGTGTGTGTGTGTGTGTGTGTGTGTGTGTGTGTGTGTGTGTGTGTGTGTGTGTGTGTGTGTGTGTGTGTGTGTGTGTGTGTGTGTGTGTGATTACCGGAATCCAAATATGAATTTGAGATATTGAATACACTTCTTCTTTTAGCATAACCTAAAAGCATTTATTTTACAACGGCCCTTCGAAGCTCCCCGACTTGTCCGATTGGGTGATTTGCATTCCCATACAGGTACAGTTATCAGCACCATACACAAACAAGCACACTCTGATAACGTCCTCTTCTAATATCTTGTGCCGCCATCTTGTGATCTTTAAGCCTAATATCCGTATTGTTTCTGAAATAGTGTGAGTTCAGTCGATTTTTCAGAGACGTTGAATTAAAATCCCGATTTTCTAGTACATAAAAAAACCAAAGTCGGTTTTTAATGATTGAACAGTTGACAAATGACAATGCACATTCTTCAGATGAAAGATTTTTTTTTTTTGGAATGAAATCAACCTTTACGAGCAGATATTTATAGCAGTTCAATGCCCTCTGGTGTCTTTAAATTGTTTCAAGACAAACTGCTATAAATACCTGCTCGTAAAGGTTGATTTCATTCCAAAAAAAAATCTTTTCATATTTTATGAAATCGCTAACGGCCTATGATTTTAAGCGCGTGTCAAACTGTATTGGAAGACGTGCTGCGTTTCGTTCACATCATAAGATATCAGCCAATAAGTACAGTTAAATCTAGCTTATTCCTGATATCTAAAGCCCTTTTACGTACGTGATTGCCATAGCAACCACTAGCAGGTATCAGCAGCTCTATTGTTACGTCATTCGGGTATTTATATGCACATTTCAATTGCAAACGGAATGTACAGAATTTGAACGTGGAGCAATAGGAGGATTAGGGAAGACTCGCCTATTGAAGGGATTACGCTCAGGAGTGTTTAGAAAGCTATTTCGCTAAGAGGGAAGTCAGAACGGTCATTGAGATGAGTAATGGCGATAAGAAAAATGAGCCCGACGTAAGTAGAAGATCGCCCTAGAGATGAGAAAAGAGGAATGTATTTCTCAGAATCAAGGATTTACTACCGCTTGCGCACATAATTCAGTGATGAAAGTTATAATTAATCAATTTATTTAACTGCTATTAAACTGGCATATGTCTGTGTAAAAACGAATCTCCAAATATTATCTAAAACATTAATCTTCAAATTTTCATATATGGAAAATATATATATATATGAAAAAAAAAAAAAAAAAAATATATATATATATATATATATATATATATATAAACAATAGTTTTTTATAGAATAAAATTTCTTATTAAATAAATTAACAAAAAAAATCAGAATTTTCTAGATTATGTTACTACACCATTTATCTTTTACTATAGAATTTATATTAAAAAAGTAGTTATTTGCAAAAAAAAAAAAAAAAAAAAAAAAAAAAGGAGATGCAGTGATTAATACCCTTGGAGGGTAATTGATGGCAATGCTGTAGCCAATGAAGTTCTAACTGAGGATCGGCTATTGCTGTTACCCTCCTGCCATGATCAGATCTTTATATCTTTATATATATAGCTCAATAACACCTTATCCCTACACTGTCCTCTATAGATAACGGGGAAGATGAAAGGCATTCTTGCTTCGCCCCTTTAAGCCAGTCCTTATAAGGACTATAAGGATAAGGCAATTTTACATGTGGTAGATCTCTATCAATAATGTATACCTTGACATATTTGAGATTTTTTAAACTTAGTTAATATGGCCGAATTTTTAGATATTTATTTCATTTTTTAATAGGCTTATTATTATTCAATCCTTTGTTTTGCGCCTCCTCACTGAGAACGGAGGGGGGGGATACCAACACTACACACCACTTCGGAAACTTAAGACTTATATACATGATTATATCTATATATTTATTTTAAAATATTTGTTTCATAAGATAGTTATTCATAATTATATTAATTTTTATTTTTATTAATTAATTAATTTTTAATATTTATTTATTATTTATTTTATTTTTAATTTATTTTATTTTTAATTTATTTTATTTATTATTTATTTTATTTTTAATTTATTTTATTTTAATTTTATTTATTAAATAAATTTATTTATTCATTTTATATTCATTATTTATATTCATATTTCAGATGAGGATAAAAAATATTATCCTCAAAGTATAAAAAAAAAAAAAAACGAGTTGGCGAAATACTATTTCGGTCCAATTTGTATCCTGACAGATACGAATCTAATAGTCATTATTCATCCGCCTTTCGTTTGACTTTTTCCTCATTGTCTAACAGAACTATTGCTAATATTAAACTAGATCTTCTAAAACAGAAAACTGGTCAGAAAACACATAAATCAAGTCATATCCTATCGAGTTAGGCATTCACCAACATTAGAACAAAGCTTATGTCTCGCGTTTCGTCCGTGGTTATTTTAATTTTTGTTTGCTGCGTGATTTATGGCTTTGGCGTAAACAAAGCGATCGATGAAAAGCCATGTTGGTAACGTCAATTTTTCTGTAAATGAATGATGCATGGATTTCGTCATGATTATTACTAAACTCGTGTGACATTTATAGCGAAAAGGTATCAAATTTAACAACACATCAATGCGTGCTATTTCTTTATCTGATCATAGTTATACTATTTCGATTTTAAAAGCGGTCATGCGTTTTACGGAGGTAAAATCTTGTTTATTTTGTTTATCTTCATGGAACGATTAGATAAAGTCGTCTGCTAAATTCTTTATATCGTTTGTTTATTTATTGTTTATTTATAAACACCGAACGGAATCGTCTGCTAAGTTAAAATCTTCTGCTAAATTCCGAATCGGCTGCTAATCTAAGAAAAATCGTCTGCTAATGTCAGATTATTCCACAAAGTAACTTTTTTTTATTTTGTTTTTAAATAAAAAGGCCTTTAATTTTTTGGCATCGGCTATTCTTAAGAACTTTTTTTTAAATACGGGAAACCATCACCATTGTTATTTTAAAGCGGTAACACTTTTTTTTTATTATTATTATTCAACTGAATTTAAATTTGAGCATTGGTAAGAAAACGTTTCGAAGTTCACAAAGGTAGAATGTGAAAAGCAAAACGTAAAGTCACCCCTCAAAGGAAAAAAAAAAAAATTGTATATTTTGCTGACGCATTCGGATTCCTCGCAAGATCATTTGATTCTTGGTTGGTTACGAAATATTCCATCGGCAGAATTGTCGTCAACCATTTATATATCAGACAGTTTTTCGATTTTGCAAAAACAATAACGTTTTCTAGACTGAACTAATGGTCACTTGCATACCACTGGGAAAGCAAATGGCATGAACGAATCTGTATCCTAAATACATCTTAAATACATGGGACACTTGCTGCAACACATAGGGAAACCCCAGCCGATCATGATTTCTCACTTTATATCCAAAGTTACGATGACTGCAGCAATTCTATGGGACATACTTTCCACAAGCGAACGATAGTGATCAATGGGAAGTTTGGACCATTCTTCCAGTAGGTATATAATGAGGTCGTGGACTGTTGCGGGGTGAACATCCCTCGACCTCACTCGACGCTCCAGTTCATTCCACGGATGTTCAATAGGGCTAAGATCAGGGCGTTGTGGGGGCCAGTTTAGTATGGTGACGTTCATGTCCACAAACCACAGTTACAGCAACAACCTTATGA
Organism: Typopeltis vanoorti; assembly: GCF_054136105.1. NCBI lineage: Eukaryota > Metazoa > Arthropoda > Arachnida > Uropygi > Thelyphonidae > Typopeltis > Typopeltis vanoorti. The sequence goes on from NC_143554.1 coordinate 115,953,941, forward strand.
CACGGTGCGTTGTCTTGTTGAAAGAGACAATGGTCAGTTCCGTAGAAATGCCACAAAGTAGGACGTATTGCATTGTCTAGAATGTTCACATACCTTTTAGTTAAGTGTTCGTGGCGCCAAAACAGAGAACCGAGGCCAAATCAGGGAAAAAAAACAGGACCATACTACCACATCACCAATTCCGAATTTCATAGTTGGCGTCTGCTCGTAGAGGATGTAGCGTGATTCCTCTCTCTCGTAACACCAGCTTTCCAAGCATCCATATCCCGCTGTACACACTCTTTACATTGCTGAAGACGACGCTGCATGTTGGTTTGGTTAATGTGAGGTTTGCATGTTGCAGTCCTACCATGGAAACCCATGTTGTGAGCTTCGGTTGTGAATGTTTTTGTGCAGATTCGTGTTCCAGTCGATGCCCGGAACTCTGCAGTTTTTATACATGATCCTTTGTAATACCATAAAGTCACTTTCAGGGTGTATGTGTGTGTGGTGGGTCGTCCACTGCACGTAACACTTGTAGTTGACTCCTGCGCTTCCATCTCAGTATGGTATCACTGGTTTTTGACATGGGATGGCCTAATGTGTCAACAATTTGCAGAACAGATAAGCCTGAAGCATGGCATCCTATCACAACGTCTGCTTGTTTTAAAACTCCGTCAGTTTCCCCTTCTAGCAGTCATTTTATCCTGAACACAGTTGCACTGACTTCGATGAACTCGATGCCCTCTACTAGCAATATTATGCGTTTCATTAGCAGCGAGAATTGAATAATGAGCGAGTCTTGCATATTCAGGAATAATTAACAATTGGATCAATAATACATCATTGGACTACTTAAGCAAGCAACGCAACCATATAAACATTGCCTTAACATCCGTTTTCCTGAGAGGAATCGGAGTGTGACTGGGAATTACTGTAACACCTTAGGGATGATAGAATATTGACTTAGAAATAAGACAGAGAAACGAAGTGCTTTCATAATTACCGCCCAAGTTAGCTGTAATAGAATGAAGGATCTATAATTCCTTCCACCTGCCACTTTCTATTGTACAAATTTATCGTAAAGCACGCCGTTATTATTGCGAGCCACTTCCATTATTACTTGATAAGTAATAATGGAAGTAATAATCTCCACTAGTTTGTTATAAGCCGTGAAACTAAACCCATTCAAATACTACAGTTGTATGCATTCACTCCTTTTAATTGCATTTGTATAATTCTGGGAAAGTTGTCTATGTTTATAGCCGGAATTGTCTGTAGCTAGATGGAATAGCTGTAGATAAAATGCCAAGAATTCCATTCAGTTTATATACAATAAAATCTGTATTTAGTGGAATATTTCTCATTTATGAAAATAAATGTTTGAAAAGTCGGCTTAGGTTTATAACCATTCAAACTGGCATCTTTTCGTTCGGAATTAGAGTCGACAAAAATAGTTTTGCAGTTTATCGAGGTCTTTTAATATACGATATATCCAGGCTGTGTCATAAGCTTTTTCCATGTCAAAGATGTTCTTGTTTCAGAAGTTCATCTCCTATACAAGTTTCTAAACGGACCAAATAGTCCAAAACTGACCAATGAAAAAAATATCTTTATCTATTCGTCAATTAAGGAGCTTTCTATTTATTGTTCGCATAATACTTGTGATATCGGAAACGACTATTTAATTCACTTGCTTCAATTGACTAGAAAACAGATTTGTTTTATATTACGTTGCATTGTACCTCTGACATTATAATTGCTCACTGTGTACAGTGGCAATGGTTTCATTATTCATGACTGCATTTCAAGTTTAAAGGCATAAGCAATTATTCAACAACAGACAGAAAAGGATTAATCGATAGTTGCATAACTAACAGCGTCGTGATTTTTTATGCGCGTTGGAATTGTAATCTGTAACACAGTCGCTCCTCAGAGCTTACACTTGGCAGATATTTAGAATTATTTAAGTCTAATTAGTGACACCAGATCTAGGATCACTGAATAATTGCATATCTTAAATACGTATTTGCATGCATTACAAATCGGTAAAATTTAGATTAACATTTCTGACATAAAAGGTGAAGCAAAATGCTTTTCATACTCCCCGCTATCTGCTAGAGAAACAGTGAGTGGAAAAATTTATGAGCCAATTGCTCTCCCTGAGTGGGCTTGAAGATTAATCATCGGAATTGGAGTTTAAGATGGCTTTGGGTCTTTTACGTTTGAAGTAATCCATTGCTTCGTAATTTGCAGCTAGTTGAATCAGTTTGTTGGGGTGTACAGATGCTTTTGAAAAGAACTTTGCTGCTATAGTTTGCAGGAAAGTGTAAATATAGGGGGCATCTGTGTCTCGATGGAGTTGCACATTTCTTACGAACCATGGAGCGTTTAGGATCATTCGTAGACATTTATTTTGCACTCGTTGTAATTTGAGAATATCAGCGGTATGGCTCCAAGCAGGAGAAGTTTTATCACCTTGTTGGTGATGGCGTCAGGTCCAGGAGCGTTTTTGTTTTTTAATTTCTTGATTATATCATATATGTCTGCTGGTGATGCGGGTGCATTTTGATTGGAGCAGGTTACAGAAGATTTTAATGAACATCTGAATGTCGATGGATCTTTTAGATGTGGTTGAAGTCTAGATGTTCATAGGAGGGTTTACACTGCTTGTCTAAGTTTTATGCTATTGCTTCGGCTTTATCTGCATCAGCGTGGATGAGGCCCTGATCTGTTTGGAGAGTGGAGGGGGGGGAGAGATTTGTTTTTGTTTTTGATCTTTCTGATTAGATTCCAAATGGAGTTATTGACAGGAGAGATAGAAGTCAATCTCTATTCCCAAAGTTGACTTCTATATGCTTTAAGGGCATCCCTCATTGCAGAATTGAGTCTATTCAGGATTCGTTTGTCATGTGATGCGCGGGTATTGTGAAACCTTTTTCTAGTCTTATTTTTCTCCTTGATCAGGTTCATGATATCTTCAGGCCCAGCCTAATCAAGCCCAGCCATTGCTGTCCTCGGATTTGGACGCCATCTTGGGCATCAGAGAGCCCGTCATCATTGCCGGTGACTTAAAAACGCCAAGCATCCCGCCTGGAACAGTTAAACTACCAATAAAAACGGCCACATACTTGCTAACTATATAGGACGCTGTTAAAGACCTAACCCAACAAATTAACACAGCTTTTACAGCAGTCGCCGGCAATGATGACAGGCTCTCTGATGCCCAAGATGGCGTCCAAATCCGAAGACAGCAATGATTTTAATGGAGGATTGTATGCTGCATAGATTTTTAGTCTAACAGCCGAGCTCGTGAGAACCTCTACACCTCTAACCTCTAGATTAGTAGAAGGTGGATATTTACAGAGTGCCGACTAATGTAATTCTTGATTAAAATTGCAGTACCGCCGCCTATGTGGGTCAGCCTGTCAGTTCTGTACAGATGATATCCTCGGATTTTGGGATTGTCCGATGATCTCATAAGCGTTTCAGTTATCAAAACTACATCCGGGTTGACATCTTCGAGTGAACTCTTGGAGCTCCAAGACCTGATTTCTGAGGCCGGTCGCGTTCCACGCGATAATCTGCAGTGAGTCTGGATTTAGTTTATTTCTGTTCATGAATGAGCACTGTGAGGATGGTTTGTGTATCCTTTAGGAATCTTTTAGAAGAGGATGGTGTAGGGTTGGACCTGCTGAACTCTAGTAGCATATTTAGCAGAAAAGAGGTGATGACAGCTGTCAAGTGTGTGTGTGTGTGGTACTGGCTGATCCTGTTCATGAGTTATCTGTTTAGAACGGACTACATCCGCTTATGTCCTTGTCTGTCGCTGTTGAGTTGTTCTTTTAAAGGCCTCTGACTGAGCCAGATGGGCTTCTGACAATTTTTGCTGGTCTTTGAGAGGCTGTGAAGCTGAGGCCTCTGATGTGGATCTACTAGGGGAGAAAGAGTGTCTGTCTGTCTCCGATATTTTATTTTTGGGGGGTTTGAATGCATCCCCTGTAGTTGTGTGGGGGGGGGGGGGGGGGCACCGCAGTTGGCACATTTAGCAGGGGGTGGTTTCCAGCTTTGTGCAGATATTGGCTGGGTGGCTGTCCCCACATTTTGGGCATTTAAACTCAGCCTTACACATTTTCTGGGCGTGGCCAAATTTTTGACATCTGGGACACTGACCTGTTGAAGCCCTTTTCCTTAAGGGTTCTGGGCTGATTTTCAGTCTACAGATGGACCTCAGGTCATAAATATGTTTGCAATCTTGACTGATCTGAATTAATACTAGTGTCATCGGATTCTTGTGTTTTTTGGTGATTGTGCTAACCTTGATTGGTGGTAGGTCCTGATGGAGTTGATCATCAGCCAATTCTTCTGTGGGTACGTCTTGAGACACTCCTCTGAGCACTACCTTCAGATTTTTCTCTGAACCAAGTGAGAAGGTGTGATACTGAATGATTCTGGCATTCATTTCTCCTGTGATTTCCGGTAGTCCATCATTGTGGTGGACTGAATCTTGATGCCGTCAGTAACATTTTTTGCGTAGTTATAAGATATCTGTAGATTGGACATGGTAGCCTTCAGAGACATCCATCTCTGTTTTTCGCGCAGTATAATCGGAGGTATCTTTTCTCTAGCGGAGGCAGAGGAGTCCGAAATGGGACCGTCTTCTTCCATTCCATCCTCTTTTGGTGGTTTCGGAGGCCGTGGTATTGCGCTTTTTGAGCGCGCGGACCTCAGTGAAGTCTGAAGGGGGGATCACCAAGTTCCGCCCCTCATCCGCTCGAGCCCCGTCGCCGTCCTCGTCATCCCCGACATAGAGTATAAATTAAGTTCAAATTTTTGAGAATCTTTTTCAGTATATTTATGGCTAGTCCTTTGTCCAACGACTGTACCAGGGCGTCAGCGTCAACCGTACTCATAACCGATAAAACGAGGTGCAAAATCAATGCTTAAGATCGTGGGTCCTTGAGTCCGAGTAGATGTCTCGTAGACCCAATCAGTGGTCTACCCGTTGGTTCCTGAGTGGAACCAACGCTGAGATATGGACAGTCTTTCGCCCACTATCGAGTGGCCTAGAGATCGTCCGATTTTTTGAGATTTTACCCTTTACTTACTAATCAGGGTAACAATTAGCAATGCTGAACCAAGGAAGTAAACTGAGGTTCGGCTGTTGCTGTTATCCTGGGTGATGAGTTTTTGAGTTCGCTCTCTTAGAGTTTTTGCCTTAAGGGAGCAATTTGAGTCTCCGGGGAAGGTGTTCTCCGGCACGGCCCACTGAGGGGTTCTTGCCGGTGAATTATTTTCCTCGGAATTTGAGCGGTTCTGCTCAGTGGTCGGAGAGCCCGTCACTGAGTGGAACCAACGCTGAGATATGGACGGTCTTTCGCCCACTATGGAGTGGTCTAGAGATCGTCCGATTTTTTGAGATTTTACCCTTTACTTACTAATCAGGGTAACAAATGGCAATGCTGTAGCCAATGAAGCTTTAACTAAGGTACGGCTATTGCCGTTACCCAGCCATGACTAGAGCTTTTTAGCTCAATAACACTCCATCCACACAGATTTTCTTCATTCAGATGACGGGATAAAGAGTCAAGGACTCAGTCCATCGCCCAGTTCTTATAAGAACTTTAAGAAAATGAAACACTTGGGATAATGGCGATCACAATACCCTTGGAGGGTAATGGATGGCAATGCTGTAGCCAATGAAGTTCTAACTGAGGCTCGGCTATTGCGGTTACCCTCCTGCCATGATCAGAGCTTTAATAGCTCAATAACACCCTATCCTTACACTGTCTTCTACAGACAACGGGGAATACGAAAAGCATTCTTGCTTCGCCCATCTAGCCAGCCCTTTTAAATACTTAAATATCTGTGTGCATGAAAAAAAAGCGCGGCAAGTTTGATTATCGGTCCATCGAATTCAATTGATTGAGATGCATTGTGAATTCTAAGTCAACTATGTAGTCAGTCTGTTGCTATGAATTGAATGGAAAGGAGTTTTGGAGATTGATTACGAATTGATTCTGAACGTTTATGTGGGAATGGTTTGGTTTTTTTTTTTTTTTTTTTTTACTATAAGTGCTTTTAAAAATGCCACACAGTTTTATGCTAGTGCTTTTATCCTAGGAGTTCAGAGTTTTGCGAGGGTACCGGGCCAAACTACAGCTGCACGGTAAGCGTTTTTTTTTTTTTTTTTTCCTTCAGCTTCTGACACTTCACATCGATAGACATGGAAAAGCAAATAGATGAGACGATATTTGAGGAAGTATATCGTGAATTCACCAGACTAAGCGAGCTGCTTAATAACAACTGGCCGGGAAAGGTGAAACTTTATGATACGTTTCCCCTTCGCAAGCGTCACAGGCGATGACGTCACTAAAATGGAGGAACAGTTGGACTCGGCGATCTCTACTCCCTCAGATTTTGAAGAGATCCGGGCACGCGAGAGGCACAAAACAACCGTAGAACCACCCAAAGATAAAGAAATGGAACAAGACGGTCCAGTTTTGGACTCCACTGCTTCTCCCCCCCCCCCCAAAAAAAAAAAGGTGCCTCCGATCATTCTAAGGGAAAAACACAGATGGTCAGCTGTAAGATCTACTGTGTCCAGTTTACAAATGGATTACACAAAGGCCAAAAATGTAGACGAGGGTATCAAGATACGACCTGCCAGGTGACAGATTGTAGAAAATTAACAAAGGAAATGGACGTCACAGGTACTCAGTACCACACCTTCTCACTCAGTTCAGAAAAAAATTTAAAAGTGGTCCTCCGTGGCGTCTCTGAAGACATTAATCCAGAAGAGATAGCTGCTGATCTTAACTTACAGGCTCTGCCTCCTATAAAAGTCAGCAAAATCTTGGCCGGAGTACCGCAGGGATCTCTACTAGCTCCATTACTGTTCTCTATATACATGCCAGATATTCCTCACAACTCAATGTCATCCATCATGGCCCTATATGCGGGTGATACAGCATTATTAGCCAGATTTCTTCGGCCACACCTCATTACTAAAAGCTTCAAGAAAACCTTCTAAAGTTAGAGAAATCGTTCTCTAAATGGAGACTACAAGTAAATCCCAAAAAGACCTCAACCATTCTCTTCACGAAAAGATCGATATCTCCTGCAGGAGACGTCTTACTATTCAATACTAAAATTCCCTGGCAGACAGAAACAAAATACCTTCGTGTCGTGCTCGACAAAAAATTAACTTTTAACCAACACATCAAGACTACGTGTGCAAAGGCAACTAAAGCCATCGCCCAGATCTATCCCCTAATTAACAGGAACAGCAAGCTAGGTGGCAGAGATAAGAATAACCCATGTAGCCCATGCATGTCGTACAAGGCGACTAAAATGGGTACCCAGGGAGGATAATGGATGGCAATGCTGTAGCCAATGAAGTTTTAACTGAGGCTCGGTTGCTGTTACCCTCCTGCCATGATCAGAGCTTATAGCTCAATAACACCCCATCCATTCCATTTTCTTCTACAGATAACGAAGAATATGAAAAGCAATCTTGCTTCACCCATCTAGCCAGAAAGAAAAAGAAAAGAAAGAAAGAAAATAATATTTTATTGTGGGAGCGTAGAAAGTAAGAGGAAACAATTATTAAATTCCGTAATTATTATAATTATTTATGTATGGTATTATATTGTATTACAGAAATTGTTCAACAATTCAGTTACAATCAAAAACTTATTTTTTTTTTTTTTAGATTGGTAAGAAACGTAAGGGAAAACTTAAGGCCATTAAAACTACAAACATAAATGTTATTTCTACTCAGAAATAACACAATGCGAACACTGCAGATTGTATTATATATTGCAAATGGATGATAAAAAATTTATGGTGTTTTTGTTAGTGGCAAATAAATTAAAAATTTTAATAACAGAAAAGGACATAGTGAACGGTTTTTCACATTTATTAACAGATAAATTGAAATTTTAAAAACTAATTTTTATTATTATAAGGTTAATATTTGTTATCCAGGAATCTATGTCAGAATAATCGCAGATCGGATTCTATGACAGTTATGAGCTGTAAATTAGAATTCAGTATTTAAATCATGGGACCAGCTTGTTATTAACTGGAAATCGTTTGTCCACGATGATATCTACCTCAGTATTGGTCGATCCGTTGCGTTGAGTTAGACCATGAAATCAGTAATGTTTTAAAAAAATTTAGAAACTACACCAAGGAAGTTTATACTAAAAACTGGCTACAGGGGCAAAAAAAGTTGGCATTAAATGATAAGAGAAAATATCGACATCAGCTGAGTTAGCCAATCTCAAACAGAGGTAGTGCGGTTTTTCTCCCGGAAACTTCAGTTTATCATTATTATTATCGAGAAAGACCTCCGGGGAGGTCCCCGGATGAGTCCCTGACTTTAGGGAATCAGGGACTCATCGAACAAGGCCACACAATTACTTGAGCCAGCTGTCATACCTGTTTTTGAATTCATTCACACTACTTACATTCACCACATCCGACGGCGACCCATTCCAATCGCACGCCATTCCATGAGAGATGTGCATTCACTCTCAACTTCATGGATGCCCCCTTCGTCCTCTCCCCATACCCCCCTCCCCATAAAATGAAAATTCCATCTACTGGTATCCTGAATGATCCTTTCAGAAGTTTGTTAGTCTCAAACACATCACCACACTTTCTCCAGTTTGCTAACATTAATATTTGGTAACATTATTATGGAAATGTGAGCAAGTTGCTCAAACGTTACCTTCCTTTAATAAACCCATGCAAATTAGATTCTCTGTCACCATTTTTGTGTGCGAGCCCTAATGAACTTTTCCAAAATTTTCACCTGCACTCTGAGATAGTTGGATACATCAGTTTTTGCACTATCCTTGTGCAGTGGAATTACCATCCATTCCTTCCATTCCTGACGAATCTTCCCTGTCCTGAGACTCATATTAAACAGCCTAATCAAAGGAATGGCCAGTTCAGCCAAACAATCTTTCAGCACACGTGCTGATATGCCATCAGTCGTATTGCTGAATTCTTACTCAATTTATGCAACAGCTCTAATACCTCGTCCTCATACACTTGCGTTTCTTCATCTAATGAAGAGGTAACATTGAGCTCAATGTTGCTTACAAGCGGTTGATAGCTTTTAACAAAACGTGCACTCGTTAACTGAACAACCTCTTCTGCATCTGTAGCCCTCACGCCATCTACATTTAGAAGAATTATTCTTTCCTATTCATTCTTTCCGTTTCTTGCAGCATATCGATAGAATTCTTGTGGGTTGTCTTTAGCACTCAGAGCCAGTTTCTTTTCATAATCAGACTTTGCTTTCCGTACAACAGTTGCGACTATTCTAGCCTGCTGCTTATAACGTTCATAACGACTAACGACACCGGAATACCGTTTGCATAACGTCATCCTTATGCAAACGATATTCTTTCCACATCGTCCTTTTCGTACGAATCTCTTGCTTAATAAGATTACACATTTATTGGGCTCCTACTCTATTTATTCTTCGAACTCTCGGGACATTATCCTGATATGGCATCATTCCATTCCACTGAACTCCGTATACTCCTCAGTTGGTCATAATTTCCGTGCAATCTTGTCTGAATGGAAAAGGTTCCATTCATAAAATGTTCCATTTTATGAATGTTCCTTTAACTGAAACTCCCTCTGACACTATAATCAGATCTAACACTCTTTGACCTCGAGTTCCTTCTGTCACATGTTGCTTGAGGAAGTTGTCTAGCAATAGCTCAATAAATTCGGCTTCATTCTTCTCATGAGATTTCATTGTTACCCAATCAGTGTTCAGATAATTGAAGTCCCACCCATTATGATTGCTCGTTTCGCACCCACATCATTTATTATTATTATTATTACGTGACACGTCCAGGGAGTCCAAAGACTCATCGAGGGAGGACCCTACTGTACAACTCTGTCCACTCAATCCACCAACTGCAACTAACCGCAACTAAACCAACGCCATCTACCGCCAACCGCCATCACCACTAGTATTTCAATAGACAATCACAAACATCCATGCCCAAGGCGGGATTCGAACCCGTAACCTTTTGGCTGGACAGCGGATACGCTAACCGCTCGGCTAACCAGGTTATTTATTGCATCATCGTGCACTGTCGGTATCCTTCCCATCCAATAACTGACATTATGGTACAGAACAGAGCATACCCCTCAGTTGGTCATAATTTCCTGCTTTGTAGTTCAGCACGTGATCTTTTCTGAACTGATCCTTCATAAACTTGGCCACCAACCTGAAGCAGATTTGTTACGTCTTTAACTGAAACCTCCACCTGACACTGTAATCAGATCTAACACTCTAACCTTGAGTTCTTTCTGTCACATGGTCTGGAGGAATTTGTGTTGAAACAGCCGAACATCATCTTTATTTAGTGATGCATTTCTTCATCAGTATCAATCAATCCACAAGGTCTAAAACAACACCCAATTATGTAATTGATCTTGTTAGACTCATCCTCACACCAGATGGCTTCAAACTCACTGCCACATGAAAAACACTGTTACTAGTATTGCACTCATAGGTCTCAACTCTCACTGGATTCGAGTATTGAAACCCGTTGGAGTTGAGTCGTTCTTACACAAAGATTCTCACTGTTCCACCCATCATAATCTAGTTTTCCTGATTCTTCGTACCAGGTCCCATCCTCATATAGGCAAATCTATCAAAAGAGAACACACCCAATTTGTAGATAAAAATATTATTAAATTGTTAAGTGTGCAGAGAGTTTATATCATGATAGTTATGAGACTCGGTTAGATAGTTGTAATTTTCTGAATTTTTCCAAAAGGAGAGGAGATTTAAATCAAATATATAGGTTAGTCCAGAGATGATTTTAGACATATAGTATATAAGATGGATAACAGGGGATTGTTGCACCACGGTTTACTAGAGATCATTACAAATAATAATAATGAAGACGAGTATGAACAAATATAGAAAGTTTATTTTTTACTAGCATGTAAAAAATAAACTGTTAGAGCATAAAATACATCGAATTATCTTCCACACTTAGTAACCCAAGATGAATATATTTGTCACTGGATGGGAGTCCATTTCTTTCTTCCGATCTCTTTCTTCCATAGAATTAAATTATACATTATATTTTCTCCCTCGTTAGAAATTATTTAATGTTATATGAATTATTAATCAAAATGGTGTAACTTAATCAAAGCATATTTGTCACTAGAAAAAAGAAACACGATCCCTTTTTTCCATAGAATTAAATTATACATTATATTTTCTCCCTCGATAGGAATAATTTAGTGTTATATGAATTATTAATCAAAATGGTGTAACTTAATCAAAGCAGATTACAAATAATTTTATGCAAAATTAACGTAATAGTAAAGTAAATATATAATAAATAAACCTTCAAAACTTAAAGTTAAAAAATTATTTCAATTTTTAAATTATATTTTAATATGCTGTACTAATTAGGTAATTATAGTACTCGATTTGTGCTTAATTCATATCATTACCTTACAGGTTATAAGAGTCATAAAAATACATTTTTTTTTCTTTTAGAGGTTGAAATAAATATTCTTTTAAACATAATAAATATAAAACCATTGTTAGAAAATATGTCTTTCGGCTTTAAGTTATGTAATCGTCTTCTACTTTGAGATTTATGTATATAATATTTAAATCCTGTACGGAAGGAAAAAGAAAATTTGGTGTGGAATGTTTGCTGTGTTCAGTTTACCGGGACATAAGGCGCCCTCTGGATCATCATTGATTTACGTGTTTATATTTATTCATAATGTCTTGTTTATTGTTCGTATTTTAGGAAATAAAAATAAAATAACAGCATTAATAATAAACGCAGAAGAATTCATTAATTATATTTATAATCATAGTTCGTTGTATTATTAAAGTAAGTGATAATGAAGGTGTCACGTAACAATAATAATAATAAATGCAGAATTTGTTTTTATTTGAAATACGACGAACATTATTACATTTAAAATTAAAGTTACATTTATAATTACGGACGAATAGTTTACGAACTTGCTCATGAATTCGTGAAGAATTAATAAATAAATGCGGTTTTCCGGACATGGAAATTTGTTTCAGTAAAACATTTGCAAACCACTAGATGGCGCCACATATTCGTTTCAATTTCTTTCATTTATGTTTCCATTTTAAAAACCAGCTCAGTTACATTTTATGTCCACATTGCAAGACTAAACCGCATAAAACGACTCATTATTGTATTATAGTATTCGTGATGATCATGTACTGTTGCACGGAAGAGGATAGTATACAATAGTACATGGTCGTCATGAATCTTTTGGAAGAATCCCTTGTATCCTGAGAAAAACCAGGTGTTTTTTTACAAATGACATATCTTACATTAAAATAATAAAAAAAAATCATCTCCAACTTAAAAAAAAAATAATAATAATAATAATAACTTAAAGAAAGACAGAAATCACAACAACAACAAAAAAAAAAAAAACTGAGTTGAATTTTCAGTTAAATTACAAAAACGAAATATATCTATATATTTTTGAAATTATAAATGAACGCCATTTGATGGAGTTCAGTTACCCATATAAGAACTTTTGCTGCTGCTCTCCCCTCATAAAGAGAAAACTGTTGTATGGAAAGCCCTATGTTCTAGAACGCAAAAAACCTTTACCAGGGTTTTACAACTGAAGATGAGTTAGCTATTCTTTTCGTATAGCTGTAGAAGGGTTTTGCTCCCTTAAACGGGATTTTTCTTGTAAAATAGACAAACCGGTTAACATACACAGTTAACAGACATAATACACTGCCTTTGGCTTTAGTTGCCTTTTTGTAATTCTAAAAAAGCAACTCATAAAAGCAATCTTTTAGCATAACATTGAAGATTAGTATGAATCATCTGGGAAAAAGGAGCTGGATCAGCCTCAGATATATCATATAACGAATTCAATATATAAAAATTAGCAGGATTTCTGAGGATCGTTATCTATAAACTTAGCTTGTTCCTTTGGTCGTTTCAAGGTCCATAATTTATTTGAAACGCATCCTAAGATTTAAGGGTTATATACGATGGCCAGACGTTTCTGTTGGTATAACCAACATGGATAGACAAGTCAGTCCTTTGAAATCATAGGAAAGGTAATATAAGTGATATTCAACATAAAACGATAAAAAAAAATCTGGATTAGGTGTGACTACGTCAGGATATGATTATATGCCATCTACTGATCACCTACTGGCTATTCTGCCATACCATTCAAATAACTATTACGACAGGTTTAATAATAATAATAATAATAATAATAATAATAATAATAATAATAATAAACTAGATTGAATAAAGTTGCATTTATTTTTACACAACAATATGCAGTTTCCCTCATAACGCGTTTCTTGAATGACGTTCTTGTGGATGAGCTTCATCGTATATTGAACAACGGCAATATTATATGAGTGTGTTGAATTAGTATAAATAAAAATTATTATGCTATTATGCGAGAAGGAAGTTGGGTTCATTTTTACTATTCTTTCACGCGGTAAAAAGAAATACCAAGAACATGCTAGTATAGTGTCGCCATCTCGTAGTGAATAAAAAAATCATATGAAACTAAGATATTACTGCCGTTATAAAATTTAGTATTTTCTATTTACTTTAATATTTTTCTGTTTCTGATAAACTGCTTAATTTTTTTTAATTGTCGTGTGAATTCCTTCCTTTCCTTCTATTTATCTGTAATGAAACGGACTTTCCCTCCTTCCGCTGTTAAGAAAGTGGTCTTTCCACTTGATTACTTTACATGGTTAATGACAGACAAAATTACTGCAATGGCAAATAAATATATAAAAGGAACTTAACACTAAGTAAGCATGTGGCGACATCTAGCGACGAATAAAACTATATAGAAAACAGGAATGCTATCTTGTAATCATTATTATTTTATTATTATTATTGTTCCGGGAAACTCCAAGGAGTCGACAGACTCATCGAGGGAGGCCCCAACATCATGTCTGGAACAACTATTCAACATTCACGCAGTATCTATCATATCTTGCCTTGAACTCATTCACGGTCGTAGCACCCACAACAGACTCTGGAAGCTTATTCCACTCATTCACCACTCTCCAAGTAAAAAACCTAGCTCTAACACCCTTGTCAACCACGCTCTTGCCCAGTTTCCATGCATGGCCCCTAGTCCTCCCACCACCAGTCATATTTTCAAAAATATCTTCTGGATCAATCTTATAAAACCCCTTCAGTAACTTGAATGTCTCAATCATATCACCCCTCCTTCGCCTATCGTCCAATTCCTGCAACCCACAAATCCTCAACCTATTCTCATAAGGTTCATTCTACAGACCTGCTATCATCTTGGTCACTCGACTCTGGACCCTCTCCACTTCCTCCCCATCACGAAGAAACCCTGGTGCTCATAACTGGGCACAGAAGTCCAGATGGGGCCTTATCAAGGCTCGATACAGAGGAACAACAACTTGTTTCTCTCTGCATGTTAAAGTATTTTTCATAAGCCAGGTGATTTGGTGAGCTGTTTTAGTTACTTTTGCAATGTGCCTCCTAAACTTCAACTCCCTATCCACCAGCACTCCCAAATCCCTGGCCTCATCAATCTCCTGGAGTACAGTTCCACCTATGCGATATACTGCTGCTATTCTTTTCACCCCAAAGTGCATAACCTTACACTTTGCCACATTAAACTGACATCCATTTTTCCTAGCCCAGTCCTCCAAACAATCCAAATCATCTTGCAAAATTTTGACACATCCTGTGCACCAATTGCTCTACCCAACTTTGCATCATCAGCAAACAAGTGAACACTTCCTCTCAAATCCTTTCCGATATCATTGATGAACAAATTGAAAAGCAGTGGTCCAAGAACAGAGCCCTGTGGCACTCCACTAGTCACAAGACGTCTTTTTGACTCCACTCCCGAATAAACCACTCTCTGGTATCTCTCCTTCAACCACCCTCCTATCCATCTTACCAACCCTATATCTATCCTCCATCTGCTCCAGTTTACTGATTAGGGTACCATGTGGTATCCTGTCAAAGTCCTTGGCAAGGTCCAGTAGTATCACTGTAAACCCATTACCAATATCCAGTTCAGCCGTCACTGTGTTATAAAACGTGAGCAAGTTACTGAGGCATGATCTACCCTTCACAAAACCATGTTGTCCCCCACACAATATCCCATTTTCATCTATCCAATCCTGTATTCTTTTCTTGACTAATTTCTCTAAGACCTTGACAATGATTCCTGATATGATAATCGGTCGGTAATTTACAACAGCAGTCTTCGAACCACCTTTATGCAGTGGAACTATTTTCCCCTCCTTCCACCCGCTGGGGACTAACACAGAACTGAGACTCAAATTAAACAAAATGGTCAAGGGTACTGACAATTCTTTAGCTGCTTCTCGTACTACACGAGCCGGTATACCATCCAATCCCACAGATGTATTGACATTGAGGTTATGCAATAGACTACTCACCTCCACTTCATTAACCACAATTCCCGTATAATCTACTGGTTTATTCGTTTCTGCAATGTCACCACCTGGATGATATATTCTTGCAAAGTGCTCACTCAGTAACTCAGTTATCTCAACTGATTCAGTTACCTCCCTACCATCGGCATTGTTTAAAATCATTCTGCAATGTACATCTTTCCTTATACTTGCTACATATCTAAAAAACTGTTTAGGATTCTCTTTAGCCTGCATGGCCAATGTTCTTTCGTAATCCTTTTTTGCTTTTCTTACCACACTCGTCACCCTTCTGGCCTGCGCTTTATACCGTTCATGTGCCTGCCGGTCACCTTTCTCCTTAAATTCCCTCCATAGTTGTTTTTTTTTTGCAGCTCAAGCTTAATGGTGTTATTCATCCATTTAACCCCTACTTGATTTATTATTCGGACTCTAGGTATACAGTCAGCCATTGCTTCATGCAAGCACTTCTTAACTACCTCCCATGCACTATCAACTTCTAGTCCTTGCAGTTGTACATGCCATGGCACTGAGCCAATCAAACTCCTAAGCTTGTCATACTTTCCAGCCCGATAATTCCACATGTACCCTGTCTTAATTGAAAATTCTACACCTTTAGCCACCTCCCAAGTCAAGACCCTATGATCACTCTCACCGATTAGTGGCAATGTGGTCATATTTGTTACAGCCAAATCCTCAGATGTAATTACTAGGTCAAGCACTCTCTGACCCCTAGTATTTTCCATTACATGCTGTCGCAGATAGTTATCCCTTAATAACCGCATAAAATCCAATTCCTTCCTCCCGTGTGTCCTCTCCTCACTCCAATCAATGCGACCATAGTTGAAATCTCCCATAATAATCACCCTCCTTCCACTCATTTCTTCTATTTGCTTGTGCATATTGTCACCACCATCTTTTCAATCACCTGGTCTATAGCAGCAACCAATTGTATATTTAGATCTGTTAGCCATAATCTCACACCAAATGGCCTCAAATGTGCTCTTTTCTCTATCCTGCAATTCAACTTCTATTCTCCTTGGCTGTAGCTCATCAGCTATCATCAACAATACTCCTCCCCCCATTTTATTCTCTCTGTCATTCCTGAACACACTATACCCATCACATTCAATCCCACTAGCTATATCATCTACAGTCAGCCATGTTTTACTAATACCAATAATCTGTGGTCTGGAAGTGGCAACCATGGCCAAAAGCTCTTCCTTCTTGTTCCTAATACTCCTAGTATTAGTGTACATGAATTTAAGACCCCCATTAGCCCCAACCCTACCTTGATGCCTTATATTAACTATCCCACTCTGGTTTGTTGTCCTTATTTGCTCTAGCATATTATATTCATTCTTACATTCAACTGCCTCCCTATGGACTGTATATCTACTCCCCCCCCGCCTTAACAAATCTAGTTTCCCTGAATTTGCACATCCACTACATTCAGCAACACTTTCTCAAGTCTTCTTACGCCATAACCATTTAAATGCAAGCCATCCATCTTATATAGATCCTTTCGCCCATCAAACTCACTCCACACGTCCACAAATTCCCCACCACTCGTCATACATAACCCACGCATAAAGTCATTCGCAATTATGGCCCTCCTTTTAAACATTTCACTCTCATACCGTTGCAAAAGACTAATCATTCTAACTCTCCCACTCTTTTCTTTTGCTACCTCAAACAATTCATTCAGGTCTTCTATCATTTCCATTTTATCTCCTTTCAAATCATTCGTACCTGCCACAACAATCATTTCTTTCACCCTTTCCTTTTGCTCTCTAATAGACTCAGTTACATCCTTTATGGTCGCACCAGGTTGGTACGATTTTGTCAAATCCTCTACTAACACAACTCGTACTAACGAGTCTCCATACAGCACTCTATCCTTCATTTTGTTCATGTTCACATTCATACGCCTATTTTTCCTGTCATACCTTTTATTATTTGTTGGTTCATTCAGTCGACTTTTGTTCATGCACTCTAGCTGCTGTTTTGCCCTTTCTATCGCACCATTCAACAACGCGATCTCACTGAATGCATCTATCTCATCTTTTTTATTCTCTGAGAAACCATTAATACTATCATTCACACTTTCTACATTCACACTCTCATAATTCTCATGTACAACCTTGCCGTTTCTTGTCATATCGCTATTTTCTTCATTCTGAAGTTTGACAAAAATATCACACTCACGATCCGAAATACACTTCAATTCCTCATTCTCCCTACATTTTCTACACGCATTCAATCCTTTATTATCATCTATCCACACTCCGACCGCACTCCGCAAAGCGTACATTTCACAGCTAGTACACTGACTCATTTCTTTTATACTACTGTTCTTTGATAACGATGGCGAACCATCATTACTGGCCGCCATTTTCCTTCGTACAGGTGCTATAATTATTGCAACGTGTTTTATCAAATAATAAGTTATACACACCAAAAACACACAAACAGACGCACTAAAATACGCAAGGCAAACAATACTACGCAATATTAATTAATTTTATCAATGATAACTGAAAATAATACTTATCTTATCAGGAGCTTGCACGAACACTACACACTACGATATAACCTCGAACTCCCCTCCTATATAATCATAGTTTAAAATCATTTATTTCTTAAAGGTAAGATATTTCCGTATTATTGTGCACAGAGTTGCCTACATTCCAGTTTTATGGGTATTATTATCGTATAATATTAACGAAATATTATTAAAATAAATGAGAGCTTAGTACGAAATATTTTGCTAATCCTAATCTTTTGTTCTACTTTTATTATTTTAGTGTTGTCTATTTTTATTTTTTTAATTAATAAACTATTGCCTTTTATTGAATTTTATTGAATTTTTTGTCATTTAATTTTTCGTTTCTTAATAATATTGTTTAACTTTTTTTCAGTAAAATGTAAAATATTAGTAAACAATATTTATTACATACTATTTAATTTCTTAAATTTTAAATTCGGAAATAATTTGTTGTTTTACAATTTTATTATTATTATTTTGCTTAAATTAGCAAAATTGTAACTGTTTCGCAAATAAATAAAGAAAAATAATTAATTAATAATTAATATTAGGTATTACATTTATTTAGGAAACCTTGGCGGGATATTTGAAGTTGAATGTTTAAGTATTTGTGAATATCAGATTTTAAACCGCATGGTATAATTATATAATAATTAATTTGGAATTTTAATTAATAAACAATATGTGAAGGTAATTTCAAAAGTTCTCCACACTGCGCATGCGTGGCCAATGGGATGACCTACAAGTAACCCTCACCGCGCGACTTAAAAGTCAATTTTATGTTCGTTAAATTTGCGTCTGCCCGTATCGCGCGTGTAGTTATAAGTATCAAATTTATATTATGGGAAAAAAAAAAACCTTTAGCACGCATGCGTCAATTGTTTACCGTTTGAAAATTGTCTTCGTTTCTGCTAGGAAAGCGCATTAAAAATCATAAGTGTGTTCATTTCATGCTGAGCACTTTATATCCTTCTGAGTTACAGACAATATGTAATGCTTTTTTATGTAAAAAGTTGATTTTTTATAGTAATGGCCACTAAGAGGGCTTTTGCGATATGGTTGAAAACGAAATTAGTGAATTAACTGATGGAGAAATAGATTTAAATTAGGAGGAACTGATACAATTAATAGATGACGTCGAACCAAATGGCGGAAGAAGTTCTGCCGAAGGTTCTGATTGTGATGAATCCGTTAAAGGATTCAATTTAAAGAAATTAGCAGAAGGATTGGACTTGGCAAGTATTTTATGCATTATAAGCAATGAAATTTATATTTTTTATAAGTGTACACTATGTATTTGGTTTCATAGTTTATATGTTTTCTTAACTTACATGAATTACCCCTGAATTAGATAAAATATATTTTGTTGAGTATGTCATTACTGTTTATATAATTTAAAGAAAACAAAAAGAAAAGAAAACGATTTCGGAACCTAACCCTACTTTTTCTATGTGATCTGAGTCTCGCAAAGGTTGGTCGATAAGTAGAGCCTCCGCTATTAACGGCTCACGCAAAAAGTGAAGCAAGTTTGAGCGCGGTTAGTAGTTGGATGTTCGATGCTGTTGGCGCACTCTCCCCTCGATGAGTCTTTGGACTCCCTGGAGGTGTCACATAATAATAATAACGCGATTTATATAACGCGGCATTTCTATGGAACCTAACATCCGCGTTATACGAGGATTATCTGTATTACTTTCCATCTGCGCATGCGTTGTAAACCAGAATTGAGTTAGCATGATGATACATATGCAAACTAAACAGAAAACACACGCACTTGCTAAACATGTCGTTTTTGAGATACGAATTTTAGATATTTTACTATATGTATTTTACCCCGTCCTAAAAAAAAAAAAAAAAAAAAAAAAAAAAAAAAAAAAAAAAAAGCAAGCGGAGAAAGCGTTTAATTTTTAAGAAACTAAATTCACTTCTAAATACGAAAAAGGTTGTTCAGTACAGAATTCTAAATAAGTTCTTTTTACCTTTTTTCTTAGACACGAAAGACAAGCAGAGTTTGCATTAAATGTGAAGTTTTTGGAGGGGGGGACGTTCCTTATATAAAATTCTAGATAAAATGTAACCAGATCCTACCCAAACAGCTCATGAGTAGATCCCATTAGTGAGAGAGAGAGAGAGAGAAAATACAAACAAGCTTACCTTCATTTCTTTTTCTACGGTTTCCTAAACCCCGAGAGACCAGAATGTATTCCCTAATTGGATATACCCCGCATTCGTGCAGAGCTATAAATACAACTCTGGGGAATTTCCCCGCACGCTGAAAGTGTAAAAATACTAAATAATATTTGTTTCCGCAAGTGCTACTACAGTTCTGCAATAAAAGGGCATCGGTTGACCAATAGAAACCAACTGTAATGTACAAACAAACACGAGACTGTTTCCTCGCTTCTCTCACTTAAAGCAAATGCCATACGTGCATATAATCTTGCCTTTTAGAAAAACAGTGGTCTCCAAGCTGTGTAACTCCAAGTCTCGAATGTATAGAATTCTAAATATATGTGGCGAACTCTAGGCGTAAGATTAAAAGCTACACTATATAAAATAGCTTTAAAATAATAATTTAAAAAAAAAATAGAAAAAAAAATCCTTAACTCTTTCAACGAACTAATATGCTGTAGGCGTACAACATTTCGTAGGTGGAGACGCATAAAAAATTAAATAAAAATAATAAAATAAAATTTACATCAATCTATGAAAGTTCAGCGACATGATCTTTTACAATTAATAACCATTTCTAAACTGATCGTCGCAATTGACAATTAACATTTATGTCTTTAGGGGTGAAGCAAGATGCTTTTCATATTCCCCGCTATCTGTTACGGTTACAGTGAAGGTAAAATTTATGAGCAGTTTGCTCGCCCTGATTGGGCATGGAGTTTATGCATCGCTATAGGAGGTTAAAATAGCTTTTGGTCTTCTATGTTTGAATATGTCTGTTGCCTCGTATGCTGCAGCTTGCTGAACTAAATCGTTGGGGTGTATGGACGTCTTTAGGAAGAACTTAGATGCTAATGTTTGTAGAAAAGAGAAAATATAGGGAATATTTGTATCTCTATGAAGTTGATTGTTTTTAACATACCATGGGGCGTTCAGAATCATTCTCAAGAATGATTCTGATACAACGAGTGTTCTGCACTCGTATCTTGATAATGTTAGTATTAGAGGTGTGGCTCCAGGCTGGAGAGGCATTGGTGATTATAGGACGAATCGTCATCTGGTATAGCTGCAATTTGATTCTGTTGCTGAGCTTGCTATTTCTATTAATTAGCGGATAGATCTGAGCGATGGCTTTAGATGCTTTTGCGCACGCAGACTTGATGTGTTGGTTGAAAGAAAGCTTTTTGTCGAGAATTACACCCAGGTATTTTGTTTCTGTCTGCCAGAAAGGAATCTTTAGTATTGAATAGTAACACATCTCCTGCATGAGACATTGGCCTTTGCGAGAAAAGAATGGCTGAGCTTTTTGGGGATTGACCTCCAATTCTCCATTTGGAGAACCTCCAGCTTTAGAAGGTTTTCTTGAAGCTTTCTGGTAATGAAATGGGGTCAGAGAGATCTGGTTAATATTGCTGTATCATCCGCATACAAGGCAAAGATGGAAGACATCGGATTGTGTGGGATGTCCGGCATTTATATAGAAAACAGCAATGGAGCTAGTAGGGATCCCTGCGGCACTCCAGCAAAGATATAGCGCTGGGATGAGGTAGAACCATTGATTTTGACTTGTATTGATCTATTCTGAAGATATGAATGGATTAGATGAACCATTTTTAGTGAGGTACCGGCTGAGATAAATTTGTGTAGGAGTCCAAAATGCCAGATTTTGTCGAATGCTTTGGATAGGTCTAGAAAAACAGCTTCTGTGCACAGGCTCCAGTTATAGCTGGTGGTGATGTGTTCCACAATTCTGTGAATTTGCTGGGTAGTACTATGGTGTTGCCGAAAACCGAACTGTTTTTTAGGGAGGATGTTTAGGTCATTTATTCAGGTTTGGAGTCGTGATAGGATGACCTTCTCATCAACCTTACCCAGGTTGGAGATAAGACTAACTAGACGATAATTTTGCTGTAGGTGTGGGTTCTTGCCTTCCTTATGTATAGGGATTATATCAGCCAGTTTCCAGGTGGAAGGAAAATAGTGAAATCTTAAGATTGCATTTATTATACTGGTCAGGTATACTGCAGGTTTTAGAGGCAACAGCTTGTTCACCCTGTTTGAAATGCCGTCTGGTCCAGGAGCTTTTTTGTTCTTTAAGTTTTTAATAATATTATATATTTCACCAGGTGATGTGGGTACAATGTGGTCAGTACTGGTATCTGGAAGTTTGAGTGAGTGTCTCACCTGTCTGTGAATTTTGTATATGTGATTGAAGTCTAGATTTCCATATGCAGGTTTGCACTGCTCTTCCAAATTTCTTGCCATGGCTTCCGCCTTGTCCTCATCAGTGTGTACAAGGTCCTGGTCAGAGAATATCGGGGGAGGAGATTTGCCTTTGTTTTTGATATTTCTCAGTAATTTCCAGCAGAGTGATCAGTAGATGAGATAGAAGCTACCTTTTCTTCCCATAGATGGTCTCTGTGAGCCTTGAGTGCATCTCTCACAGCCCCAGTAAGTCTGTTTAGATTTGTTTTATCTTGTGGGGCACGAGTGTTGCGAAATCTATTCCTGGCTCTGTTTTTTTTTCCCCTGATCAAGTTCATAATGTCTTCAGGCAGACGACCAGGCTTGTGGACAGATTTGTTGAAGGTGGCTACCGTTCTGGCGGAGTTAATTAGTTGGGAGAGGCTTGTACCTGCAGATTCTATGTCTTCTTTAGTGCGTATGTGAGGAACAGCCAATACTATCCCTGAGCGCTTCCGACAATCTTTCCCAAGATATAGAGGAGTGAGGGGGAGGAGACAGGTATTCTTCTCTTCCCATCTGAAGTAGTATTGGGTTGTGATCAGATGACAACTCGTTTAATGATCTTAGGCTGCATTGAAGATCAATGTCCCGCAGGATAACTATATACAGGCTGTCCGCAGTTCCAAACGTACTAAGATGAGTTATTCGGTGGGGCCTGTCACAACAGCATTGTGTGATCCTATGAAGTTGGAAAGGATGCAACTGTTCTTGTTGGTGGATCTGCAATTCCATGCAGGGTGGATGGGATTTAGGTCAGAGTGTAATAGAGGTTTTAGGGGTGGGTTGTAAGCAGAGTAGATTTTCAGTCTGCCAGCTGAGCTGGTGAACACTTCCACGCCCGTGATCTCAAGCTTAGTGGTTGGAGGATTGTTCACAGAATTGTGTTTGATGTAGTTTTTAATGAAGATGGCAGTGCCACCACCTCTGTAGACCAATCTGTCATTTCTGTATAGGCGATAACCCCTTATTTTAGGGTTATCTGAGGGTCTTAGATGAGATTCGCTGATTAATATAACATCTGGTTGATATCTGTTAGTGAAGTCTTGAAGCTCCAGAATTTTGTTTCTTAGGCCATTTGCATTCCATACAATGATCTGCAAAGAGGCTGGAATAAGTTTGTTTCTACTCATTAATTAGCGCTGTGAGGATGACGTGTGTTTCACGAATCTTTGGGTGGAAGTTGCTGAAGTCTTGTAGCATGTTGGCTAGAGAGGCTGTAATAACAGCTGTTAGGTTTATAGATGCTGATTTGTTTGTACGGGCCACGTCAGCATAACTTCTTGTTTGCTTTTGGTTCACTCTATCTTTGAAGGTCTCTGACTGTGGACGCTGAGCCTCTGGCTGTGGTGCAGGGACCTCTGATGTTCTTCTACTAGAGGAAGAGGACTGTTCGGCTGATTCCATCCGTCTGTTTTTTGGGTGCTGAACGCATCCCTTGTAGTTGGCAGGATGGCGGCCACCGCAATTGGCACATTTAGCCGGGGTTGTTTTTGGCTTTGTGTAGATATTGATTGGGTGGTTGTCCCCGCATTTCAAACATTTAAATTCAGCTTTACATAATTTCTGGGAATAACCAAACTTTTGACACCTATGGCACTGCCCAGAAGATCCCTTTTTCGGAGTGGCACTGGTGTGACAACGAGTCCGCAGATTGTTTTCAAGTTGTAGATATTATTATATATGTTACGGATCTCTACGAGGACTAACGGCATGGGAGATTTGTTGGATTTGTTGGATCTGTACATTCTGCTGACCTTAACAGGAGGTAGATCCTGTAAATTAAGATCAGCAACAATATCTCATGTATCAATGTCTTCACAGAGGCCACGTAGGACCACTTTTAAATTTTTCTCCGAGCTGAGCGAAAAGGTATGATATCGTATACCTCGATTGCCCATTTCTTTTGTTAGTCGCCTGTAGTCTATCACCATTGTAGGATATATCAAACCCTGTATTGAATTTTCCAGAATACCAAATGACGATCGTCGTAAAAAAAAAAAAAAAAAAAAAAAGTGGCTTAAAGGGGCGAAGCAAGAATGCTTTTCATCTTCCCCGTTATCTTAGAGAACAGTGTAAGGATAAGGTGTTATTGAGCTATTAAAGCTCTGATCATGGCAGGAGCGTAACAGCAATAGCCGAGCCTCAGTTAGAACTTCAATGGCTACAGCATTGCATCCATTACCCTCCCAGGGTTTCAGCTTCTCGTATCCATCATCTTCCCCCCATGATCGTCATAACATAACATCATTGGCCAGAAGAGTGAAGCAAGATGCTTTTATTCCCCGTTGTCTGATAGGGAGGACGAATTGAAGGAAAGATTTATGAGCTGTGAGCTCGCCCGGGGGGGGGCACGGAGATTAGTCATTGTTGCAAGTATTCAGGATGGCTTTTGGCCTCTTGTATTTGAAGAATTTGCTGCCTGTTTAACTAGATCGTTGGGGTGTGTAGAGATCTTTGAGAAGAATTTTTCTGCTGTAGTTAGTAGGAAGGAGCAGATCAAAGGGATGTTTGTATCTCTATGCAGTTGGACGTTCCTTACAAACCACGGTGCATCCAATATCATGCGCAAACACTTATTTTGCACTCTCTGTAGCCTGAGGATGTTGGTGTTGGATGTGTGGTTCCAGGCTGGAGATGCATATATCACTATGGGGCGGATCGTCAGCAGGTAGAGGAGTACTTTGATTCTGGTATTTAGTTTGTTTTTTCAATTTATTAGAGGGTAAAGTTGTGCAACGGTTTTAGATGCTTTCGCGCATAATGCTTTGATGTGTGAGTTGAATTTTAATCTTTTGTTCAGTATTACCCCAAGATATTTTCTTTCTGTTTGCCAGGGATTTTGGTGTTGAATAGATAAAGGTCCCCCTTGGGAGTTGCCAATCTTCTGGTGAAAAGAATCGCTATACTCTTTTGGGGATTCACTTGTAATCTCCATTTGGAGAACCATTGTTCTAGTTTTAGTAGGTTTTCTTGCAGTTATTTAGTGACGAGATGTGGTTGTAGAGATCTGGCAGGTACTGCTGTGTCATCCGCATAGAGTGCTAAGATGGCTGACATTGGGTTGTGTGGGATGTCTGCCATATATATCAAGAATAAGATCGGTGCCTGTAGGGAACCTTGGGGAACTCCCGCAGAGATCCGTCGCTGACTGGAAACTGTACCGTTTATTTTGACTTGTATGTGTCTGTCCTGGAGGCAAGATTTAATTAGGTGGACGATTCTTGATGGTATGCCTGCTGAGATGAGTTTGTGTAGTAATCCCAAGTGCCATATCTTATCAAAAGCTTTCGCTATGTCAAGGAAGACTGCTCCAGTGTGCTGGTGCCAATTGTAGCCGGTGGTGAGGTACTCAATTATCCTATGAATTTGTTGAGTAGTATAGTACTGTGATGTTGTCTAAAGCCAAATTGTTCCTCAGGTAGGATATTTAACTCGTTTGCTGAGGCTTGGAGAGGATGATTTTTTCGGAAATTTTGCCTAAGTTTGAGATTAGGCTGATGGGTCGATAGCTATCAGGCAGGTGTGGATCTTTATCTGGTTTATGCACTGGGACCACATCTACGACTTTCCAATAGCTGGGGATATAGTTAAATTGGAACATGGCGTTGATTATGGTGGTGAGATGTACGACAGCTCTTCTGGGCAGCAGTTTAATTATTCTATTTGTTATGCCATCTGGGCCAGGGCTTTTTTATTCTTTAGAACTTCATAGATTTCCGCTTGTGAGGTGTTTGCAGGTATGTTGTTGCAGGTATCGGTGGCTTTCGGTGCATGTCTGACATGGAGGTGCATTTTATAGACATGCTTGATGTTCAAGTTGTCGTATGTATGGCTACACTGTTTTTCTAGGTTCTTTGTTATTTTGAAGAAATAGCAATGAACCTAAAATGGACGCAGAAAAAGCTTTTTCTGCGTCCGTGTGCACTAGTCCCATGTTTGACTTGAGTGGAGGAAGAGATTTGTTTTTGTTTCTGAGACTTCTTAATATGTTCCAGATGGAGTGTTCGCGGGGTGATACAGAGGCTAGTTTGGCTTCCCATTTTTCGTTCCTGTGAGCTTTAAGTGCTTCTCTAACTTCATTGTTCAGTTTGTTGAGGATCTTTTTGTCATGAGGTGCACGGGTGTTGTGGTACCTTTTCCTTGCTTTGTTTTTGTCCCTAATTAAATCCATGATGTCTTCGGGTAGTCGGTTTGACTTAAGAGTGGCTTTGGTAGAGGTGACAACCTTTATGGCTGTGTTGATCCGCTGGGTCAGGCTTCTGACAGCATTTTCAATTTCTTTTATGGATCTGATGTGAGGAACAGGTCCAATGTGTTCCGATAGTACTTCTGGTAGTTTTTTCCATGAGATGAAGGAGTGGAGGGAGGCAGCAGTTGTTCTTGCTTTCCCAGCTGGAGCAGGATTGGATTGTGATCAGATGTCAGCTCGCTTAAGAAGTCTAGGCTATACTGTAGCTTAATATTTTGTAATATAGCAATGTCAAATATGTCGGCTGTGCCTATACTATGATGTCCTGCTGTACTATGATGTCTTGGTTCTGCAGGTCTTAAGTGGGATTTGTTTATTACGATGATGTCTGGGTTGTATCTCACTGCGAATTCTTGGAGTTCCAGAATCTTGTTTCTAAGTCCGTTCGCGTTCCAAGCGATGATCTGTAGGGAAATTGGGGTGCTTTTGTTTTTATGCATTTATGAGAGCTGCTAGGATGGATTGGGTTTCTTGTAGAAATCTTTTTCTGGAGTCCGATGTGTGGGTAAGATTTGCTGAAGTCTTGCATCATATTTGCAAGGGAGTTTGTGATGACGGCTGCTAAATTTGGGTGGTATTGTTCCTGAGTGGCCTTTGTTGAGCGGACTACATCTGCGTAGGACTTCGTCTGCCGTTTGAGGTTTGCTTCGATCGGGGCTTCTGGTTGCGGTAGTTGGTTTTGTATCGTGTTTTGTCGACCTCTGGTGGGTTGAGGAGGTGGAGCTACTGCTGCTGGTTTTTGTAGATTAGTAGAGTGAGCAGATAGTCTGTTTTTTGGGTGTTGTATACATCCTTTGTAGTGTGCTGGATGCGGGCCCCTGCAGTTTGCACATTCAGCAGGGTTGGATTTTGGCTTGGTGCAGGTATATGTGGAGTGGCTCTCCCCGCATTTTAAGCACTTGTATTCTGCTTTACATAATCTCTGGGCATGACCATACGTTTGGCACCTGTAGCACCGTCCTGATGAGGTTTTTTTTTCTTAGTGGTTCTGGGCTGATTGATGTTAGGTCATATATGTTTTTATATGCCTGGTGGATCTTTACTAAGACGAGTGGCATCGGACATTTGTCTGCTCTGATCATTCTGCTGACCTTGATGGGTGGTAGGTCTTGGTAGCAGAGATCGGCGGCTATGTCTTCTGTATGTATGTGCTCTGATACTCCACGGAGAACCACCTTCAGGCTCCTCTCGGAGTCGAGGGTGAAGGTGTGGTATTGTATACCTTTATTGTCTAGCTCCTTTGTGAGTCTGCGGTAGTCCATTATAGTGGCGGGTTGGATTTTGATGCCGTCGTCTAAATTCTTTGCTGTTGTGTATGCTATATGTAGACTAGTCATAGTGGCCTTTAGTTCCGTCCACCTGTTCTTTTCTCTTAAGAAAATTTGAGGAAATTTCTCTTTAGTGGAGACGGGAGGGTCAGAGTTGTGTCCGTCTTCCTCCATACCTTCAGCTGTAGGTGGTTCTGTCGTCTGTGTTTTGCGTTTTTTCCGCGGGTGTGTCTCTCCTTGTTCCTGGGAGGGGGGGGGGGGGGAATTGGAGACCACCAAATCCAGCTTTTCTTCTATATTAGCAATATCCTCGCTTTCCTCATCGTCCCTCGTTGTGGAGTACAGGTTCAAGTAGCCTGGCCATTCCACTTCAAATTTTTTTAGTAATTTTTTCAGTAGGCTTAGCGCCAGACCTTTGTCTAGTGTTTCGATCAGGGCGTAGGTGTCTGTTTCAGTCATAATTACGTCTAGTAGGTTTTGATCGGGGTTGGTCAATTACTAAAACTGAAAATTAATAGCGAAACCTTACTTTTCGCTGAGTGAATCTCAATCAAAATTCACTCCTTTGTATCGAATGCACCTGGTAAAGTTTTCCACAAGTTAACTTTCTGCGATAGCTACCGTTAAAATCTAATGGCGTATTTTCTTTTTCAGAAATCACTACGATTCCTAAATTGTAACTAAATCAAAGTCCTCTATATATCAATCTATATCAATCAAATTGCATCTCAGAATTCACTGAGTACTTACTTCAATCATGCCTCACTCTCCGAAATCAGAATTCAAAATCTATTAATTATTCAAATATTCAACGGACAGAATCCTTTTACCATGATCGTCGTCATTCTTTGTCATTATTTATTTATAAAAGAAGTATTGTATTATATAAAAGGTGTAATTAAAAAATTGCTTTTATTGAGTAAGATAAAAAATTATTATTCCATTTATACCAAATATATACATTTAAAATATTGATGTTACCTAGTTTAATATGACTCATTTTATTTAATAAATTATGAATACGATTTTAGATTGTTTGTGTTATGTAGCCCACCCCATACCAACTTTGAACAACACTGCAAGCGAATTATACAATTCTATCTTATTAAAGTTTGACTTCGTGCAAACAGAACTTTAGCTGCCTCTTCTAACAAGTTATATTAGATATGCTAAATAATATAAATTATCGTAAAATAATTCTTAAAAACCTATGGCTATTTTTTTAATATAATTTCTAGAAAAAGCGTTGTTAAAAATAAGGAAATTCTCACCCTAAATGTTAGTTCAGTGTGGCGGGGGTAAATGTTTTATATAATCAGGATATGAAACTAAACTTGGATCGGAGTAACATCAGTTCTAGGTTTAAATTTATCCAATTATCACTTTTATTCGATTATACAAAACGACCCATTCAGGAAACTTTGAAGCTTAAATCAAATTAATAATAATTAGAACACTTTGAAAATAACGAAAACAAACAAAAAAAAAGCTCTTTTTTGAAGTACTTTTGTTTCTTCCATTGCTAAAGGTCGCCTAAGAATTTCTGTCCAATTGCACAATATAAAGGCGTGAAGAGGGGGGGGGTCGCTTTTGTATGCAAATACTTCTATAGAAAGCATCATTCAATCGATTTCGATTTGGAATTCTCTTACGTTGCTGAAAATGCAGTACACACAGTTCAGCTTCAACCTCACCGAACAAGTTGCTCGCCTCTTTCGATCCAGCTCAACGAAATCTTTATTCATTGGTTATTTGAAATCATTTTGGAACTATAAACTGAAAACTAATTAAACATTTTTAAATTAATGGTTTCAGTAAGTTAAAAATGGGAACACCTTTCTGTCTGTTAATATTAGCTTCCATTTTAGCTTCCATTTTTTTTTCATTTTTTAAACATCTTAATCTTATGTTTAAAGCATTAAACAATTAGCTTGACGGCCGAGCTAATTACATATTCATACCCAACCAACAATGCTTAACAGGTTGTGAATATGAATGTTTGTGATTGTCCTCTTCATTTGGTGTGTAAGAAAAATATATATATATAAATATTATTATTTCAACTAGTTATTATTAGTAAATATTTTACATATAAATAGAAATTATCAATAATATTTTATAAACATATTTACAAAATATTTGATTTTTTTCAGCCAATTATAAAAAATAAATAAACGACATATTTTACGCCATTTTTCAACATGGTTCTTTATTTCAAAATAGGCTAATTTAAATAGTTGTGTTGAATAGGCTTATAAAATCTATACTAGACGTTTATAATAGAAGGTTATAATATATGTAATAATAATTACACTGTTATACACAGAGATATCCTCCACGGACATAAATTTCCAATTAACACGATTTATTGTGAATACTGATATATATTATAAACACAGACGGACAAATTTCTGTTTCTTGAAACTAACAATTGTGAAATTTCTTTTTAACACACACAAACTTAGGTTATTACGTAAACGGGAATTAATAATATTAAAATCAATGAATAAATGAGAGTAAATACATAATTTGAGTTGTCTTCTGAGTAAATGTGCGAAGTTGAGTTGACTTCTGATTGGAGGTAAAACAAAAACCAACAGAAATACGATCATTATTTTCTCTATTTAACTTTTTCATTCCAAAACAAGTTACAAACATTATTTTGACTTTTAGGGGAACAGGATGGTGGTAAGTATTATTATTATTATTATTATTATTATTCCTGATACCTCCAAGGAGTCCGAAGACTCATCGTGGGAGGACATCTACAACTGTCACTACACCTAACCTCTACTACGAATCATCTCGATCAACGCCATCTACCGCCCACTTCCAACACCACCACAACTAGTAATTTTTGTCTGTAAATTGCGTGTGTTCTGAAGGGCCGATTTGTATGTATGCGGGATGAAAAACCCGAGTTTCCGGGAGAAAAAACCCTGCTACCTCCATATGAGATCGGCTAACTCACCTTCGATGGAAATCGACCAGATAAAGATTCCTCCCGTCGCGATGAGAATCGAACTTAGGCTTATTCCAATCGAAGGGCGCAATGTACCGTCGTTCTTCCAATTGCGCTACGGAGGCATATATATAAGCTCGAATGCAACCATCTGAAAGTGAGGTGCAAATATGTAATAAACTGGCCTCCTATTCAACTGGCAGTCAAGCCTTTTGGTCCCTTGCTAAGGCTGTTGGGCGTAACTTCTGCCCTTCCATGTTCGCAGCTCTGTTGCATCCTGATGGCACTATGGTAACCTCACTCAAGGAACGGACGGACCTCTGAGCATCAGATTTTTCCTCTAACTCCTGCATGGTCGTCATTCGTGCAGGAGTTGGATGTAGCAAACGACCTCTCGTTCTTCCACAAGCTGCCCACTGCATGCCGCCTCTGAACTTTCGCCAAAATGACATCAGAGAAACCCTCATTAGTCTTGATAATAATAAGATTCCTTGCTAGTTCCTCGGTTGTACTCAAAACTTGTGCTCTAGAACTGACACCCATCCTCTTATCGCCTATACAAACTTTCATATTTTACTGGCATTTACCCAACAGCATGGAAGCAACCCCACATCCAGCCTCTACTCAAAAAGGGATACAATAGTCAGCCATCTAACTATCATCCCAATACTCCCACCTCAGTAGTTTTAAAAGTGATAGAGAAGGTTATCAACAACCAGATTCCTCATTACCTTGAGATTCATCAGTTAGCGATCACCAATATAAATAATATGAATTCTGCCATTCTCTTTCTGCAGCCAACCTCCTAGCTGATCTCACCTATCTTTGGACTGATTTGGAATGATTTGGAGAAAGTCACGTTATCGCTCTCGGTATTTCTAAGGCATTTGATCATGTTTGGCACTGGGGCATCCTGAACAAACTGCCATCCTGTGGATTCTCTTCTGTACTGTGTGCTTAGATTGCCAGCTCGCTAACTGGTCGTTCATTGTGTGTCGTGATGGTTGGCTTCTTCTCATCAGATTTCCTCATCAACGTTGAAGTGATTAGGGATTCTGTGCTCTCATCCCCACGCTTTTCCTTCTTTATATTAATGATCTCCTTACTCTGACTTCAAATCCTATTCACAGCTTTACTGATTCTCTTTATTCCTCTTCATCATTCAATAAACCCTTCAGCACTCTAATTCCTCAAGAGCTTCCATAAACAGTGACTTGAACACTGACCTCACCATCTTAAAATGGGGCGAAGGCGACTTAGTAAATTTCAATGTTAAAAATACTGAAGCCTGCTTTATTCTATATAATGTTCCAGTTTCCCTTCAAGATTAATTTTCTCTTCTTGGATTGACTGTCACATCCAGTTAATCTTGGCACAAACATATCACTCACATCCTTAGCCTCTAAAAACTTTGGTGTTCTCTTTCTGTTCTGAACATTACTTCTCTTCCTCTCAACTCCTAACACTCCATAAGTCTCAGATCCGTCCAACTTTGGAGGTCTGTTCCCACATTTGGGATGAAGCACCCAAAACCTCTCTGAGAATTTTTGATGGCATTCAGAAGAGGTCAGTCCGCTTAATAGACGAAGACGATCCCTCCCTCACAAACTGCCTTCAGTCACTTTATTCCACTTTCATTGGCATTACTCCTCTGGATTGGCTGCTGACCATTCCTCCATTTTCTTCTTACCATAGACGCACTAGAGCAGTCATTATCCAACCCATACACTGTCCAGATTCGAACACACCGAACTAACACTTCTCATCAGCTTCCTTCATCCACCTGTATTCTTTGGAACGACCTTCCCCATACTGTTTTTCCCACTGAGTACAACCTCCCAGTTTTTAAGAAACGTATCAACAGGCTAAATTTTCTCCTTAATCCATTGCCACACATGATGGCATTGTAGTGTTAATGGTCTTTTGACCTTTCATGTGTGAGGTCAACACGAAAAAAAAAAAAATGTAAGGGAGAAAGAGAGTAATTGTATATTTCAAACAGATCTTTACGTTTTACACTTTTGTTTTCACTAGATTTTTTTTTATTTGCTTAATGTTGAAAATGAAAATAAACTATGAGAGTTATTAATAATAATAAAAAGAAATTAAATTTGTATAATTAACATATATGTATTATAAGGTTTTTATGTTAAGAAATTATTGTTAAACACTAGTACTTTCTCTCCTGCCAGTTAGAATTTGTATATATCTCACTCTTTATAATTTTGTTTCTTCTAAGGATATCCGATTATTCTGGGAAAGCCTGCCATTTTATCCCATGGAATAAGCCAAAGGTGGGGACCTTCCGGCCAGCGGGCCGTATAAGGCCCCCGAAATCATTTGGACTGGCACTGCCAAGGCAAACGCAGGCAGGACTCGAAATTCAATAAATCAAGTAACGTCCATTTTGGGACAGACAGGACCAGGGCCGCCGAGAGGGGGGGGGGGGTGACATGAGACTTTTGTCACGGGCCCGGCATCGAAGAGGGCACGACCGTCGTGCCCCGACGTGTCACATAACTGTGTTTATAATGAATGGTTTTAATTCTCGTAATAATACAACAATGATAAAGGATAATAACATATCGAGAATAATACTGTGTTTTGTTTTAGACAGACGGCTACGCTCTTTAGTTCGCCGTGATTGGCCGTGCGGTTTGTTGCACAAATAGGCATTCGTGCAAGGTTGTTGCAATCGGCTGCGCTAGCGCTAACTAGTAATTGCATTCACAGTAATGTTCCCTGCCAGAATGCTTCGTTCTTGTTAGTATTTTGATAGCGAAGTTTTTGTGATTGTTTGTAAAGTGTAAACTGTACAGTGTAGGCCGTGCGCTAAAAAAATAAAAGTAAGTATTCTTATTCATTTGATTTTTTAATTATTAAAATTATATTTTTATTAATAAGAATTTGACCAACAGAAATGTATCATCATAAATCTGGAAATCAAAAACGAAAGGAGAAAAGGGATCGTGATAAGGCAAAAGAAGATTTAAAAAAACAAGCATTTACTCCTACTGAAATATTTGAAGACGGAAGAACACCAAGATATTGAAAGAGTGATGCACTTTTTTAAGTGGGGCCCGGAACACAGACTTGTCACGGGTCCGAAAATTTCCCTCGGCGGCACCGGACAGGACACATACAAGTACATGACAGGACAAAGAGGTTTCCTATATTATTATTATTATTATTATTATTATTATTATTATTATTGTTCCGGGCAACTCCAAGGAGTCGACAGACTCATCGAGGGAGGCCCCAACATCATGTCAAGAACAACTATTCGACATTCACACAGTATCTATCATACCTTGCCTTGAACTCATTCGCGGTCGCAGCACCCACAACAGACTCTGGAAGCTTATTCCACTCATTCACTACTCTCCAAGTTAAAAAACCTAGCTCTAACACCCTTGTCAACCACGCTCTTGCCCAGCTTCCATTCATGGCCCCTAGTCCTCCACACCACCAGTCATATTTTCAAAAATATCTTCTGGATCAATCTTATAGAAACCCTTCAGTAATTTGAATGTCTCAATCATATCACCCCTCCTTCGCCTATCGACCAATTTTTGCAACTCACAAATCTTCAACCTATTCTCATAAGGTTCATTCCACAGACCTGCTACCATCTTGGTCACTCGTCTCTGGATCCTCTCCACTTCCTCCCCATCACGAAGAAACCCTGGTGCCCATAACTGGGCACAGTAGTCCAGATGGGGTCTTATCAAGGCTCGATACAGAGGAACAACAACTTGTTTGTCTCTGCATGTTAAAGTATTTTTCAAAAGCCAAGTGATTTGGTGAGCTGTTTTAGTCACCTTTGCAATGTGCCCCCTAAACTTCAATTCGCTATCCACCAACACTCCCAAATCCCTGGCCTCATCAATCTCCTGGAGTACGGTTCCACCAGTGCGATATACTGCTGCTATTCTTTTCGCCCCAAAGTGCATAACCTTACATTTTGGCACATTAAATTGACATCCATTTTTCCTAGCCCAGTCCTCCAAACTATCCAAATCATCCTGTAAAATTTTGACATCCTGTGCACTCATAATTGCTCTACCCAACTTTGCATCATCAGCAAACAAGTGAACACTTCCTCTCAAATCCTTTCCTATATCATTGATGAAACAAATTGAAAAGCAGTGGTCCAAGAATAGAGCCTTGTGGCACTCCACTAGTCACAAGCCGTGTTTTTAGACTCCACTCCTGAATAAACCACTCTCTGGTATCTCTCCTTCAACCACCCTCCTATCCATCTCATCAACCCTATATCTATCCCCATCTGCTCCAGTTTACTGATTAGGGTTCCATGTGGTATCCTGTCAAAGGCCTTGGCAAGGTCCAGTAGTATTACTGTAAACCCATTACCCCTATATATATATATATATATATATATATATATACATCTCTCACTCTCTCTCTCTCTCTCTCTCTCTATATATATATATATATATAAAATTATATTGTGATAGTTTAAAATCGCAGCTCATATAATCACATAAATATCTCTTTCCGGTCCAATCTGTAGTCTGTGTGCGTGTGTGCTGGAGTAGCGCTTTTAATAATTCTAATTTTAATTCTTTGGAACCTAAGTAATGTAAACTTTTAGCTATTGAACAATGGAACCTAATAGATTACATTCTTCAGTTAATTTAATACAAAATTAATCAATTTACAAAACTTTGTTTTTTAGGAACATTGTTTTACTTTATATGCGAATATTTATTATGCTTCCATTTATTAGTTTCCATGCAAAGCTGATAGATTTTTAGGTTCTGTTTATCATGATCTTGGTCCTCCGTGTTACTCGAGGAATTCGAATGAAATGAAAAATATAATTATTTCATTTCAGCTAAAGAAATTGGAAAACAAATAATTTTTGAAAAGAACTATGATATACCTTTTCATACGAGACTTTTTTAATCAATAAAGCAAAACTATAAAACAATTTGTCAGGAGCGGGGTTCGAACCCGCGCCCTCCTACGAGGACCAGATCTTAAGTCTGGCGCCTTAGACCACTCGGCCACCCTGACTGATTGTCGCATTCCTTGCGACCTCGAGAGTCGATGATACGAACGTTGGATATGTTCCAAATCCGAGATGCAGGATTAGAACAGCGATCAAAGCAAAATAATCGCGTCGCTGGCGACACACACACACTGGATAGTTATTAAAACTTAAGTGGTGACGTTCTAGAAATGGCGACTACAAAGAAAAGAAAAGTTCATGCAGTGTCGATCTTTCCAAGAGAAATGGACAAATGATTATTTTTTTTTGTTGAAGTCAAAGGCAAACCTGTGTGCCTAGTTTGTGGCGATGCGTTAGTAGTAATGAAAAAAAGCCCATCTGGAGCGTCATTGCAACTCGAACCATGCTAAACTCAATGAATTGGGAGGCCAAATGCATCTGGATAAAATCAATGCTATTCAGCGGATTTTGGAATCACAACAAGCTGCTTCACTGGGCCTCTTTATGACAGAGACAACGTTATTCAGACGAGTTATGTAATGAGCGAGCTAATCGCAAAGAAGCTGAGGCCTCATGTAGAGGGAGAGTTTGTGAAAGAGAGCATGGTGCCTGCTGCGGAGTTGTTAGCACCAGACAAAGTAAAATTGTTTCAGTGTTAGTTTGTCTCGGAGAACCATTTCAGATCGGATTACTGACTTAGCTCAAGATATTGAAAAAACATTGAAGGATTCTGCAGGAGATGTTCAATCTTTCTCTCTGGCTTGTGACGCGACAAAGGATATAACAAATACTGCTCAATCTGGCCGTTTTCGTTCGTGGGATAACTGCAGAGTTTGACACGCGAGAGGAACTGCTATCACTGGAAGCCATGCATGGCACTACAAGAGGTGAGGACTTGTTTGAGAGACGGGTTTTATCAATGAAAAAACTTGAGCTAACATTTGAAAAGCTAAGCGGCTTTACTACAGATGGAGCTCCAGCCATGGTTGACTCGCAAAACGGGTTAATTGTATTTGTCAAGAAAGAACTGAATCGTCTCACATACGCCTCACCAAAGAGAAGCAGTTCCAGTCATCACATTAGAGGTGAGTTAATTAAATGTTTGACCAAATATAGCAGGCTAATTTTTAAGTTGATAATTTTATATCTCCCGCGAATGATGTTATAAATATCCAAATTGCCCTTGGCAGAAAAAAGGTTCCCAACTCCTGGAATAAGCACTATGCAATTCTGGCATATTTCTAGTTAGTAAATTTCTCATATCTTTGTGAGAGGGCGCTTTCATTGTTTGTTTAAAACTGGATATGATTTCTTTTAATTGTTCTTTAAACAGCTTAATATATCAAATAATTATATATTTGAGAATTACGCTAAACAGTCTGAAAATCTAACTCGAGAACTTTGCTCCAAAATTTAAAATAAAAATAAAAACAAAAATGAAATTAATTCTGAGAAAAGATTGTAGTTTAATACACCTAATATTTTCTAAAATAAAGTAATTTTATCTTCGAAAAAAAAAAAGAAGCACAATTTGCTTTACTTATACTTATACAGTAGTGCCTTGGTAAATCTTTGTTAACGACGAGTGGCTGTATGAAAAAAATGTCTTGGTTAACGACTATCGATTATGTGAACCTCTATCCGATCTAAAAAAACCGGAATTTTCCGATCGCACTCAACCACGCGCGGGAAGACACTGTCGAATAGAGATCAGCCACGTGGCATAGCTATGAAGCTAAGATATGTTTGACCCATCATAGCCAGCTGTTTACGTTTACGTTTATTGTTTCTTTTCTTGTAGTGTACTGTGCTTTATTTTAAAATTTGTGGTTATAAATGCATTTTATGATGAAAATTAGTATTTAAGCATTTATTTTTTATGTGTTGGTTCATATAGACAATAAATCGGCGGGTGTGTGTGTCACTGTTCGTTCGCCATCAAAAGGCAAAATCAAATCTCATCTGTATAATAATCGTTGTATCTATAAGCTGCTAATCAGTGTATGTTACGGTAAGTGCTGTATCTAATAACGTCAAAAGTCAAAAATTGCAGGTCTCGAATTTAACTGTTAACTTTGAGTTCAAAAAGTTTTTTTTTTTTAACTTTTACTTTTATTTTCAAGTAACGATATGTTCTTGGTATCCCTTGTCTTAGTGTTGTACAATTTCGCAATCTGTTTAAAGAGCCACACCTCAGTGATACTAAACCTCCCACTCTCAACACACAAAGCGGACTCAAGTTATCAATAATAATCTTCTTTACTAGTAAATAATCTACGAGTTTTTAAGACCATAAGCGTTAGTTTTTACATCCACGTTGAAACGTTCATTTATCACATCAATTCTCATCCGATCTTTCTATTACGGTAATCATATACCTGAAAAAAAAGTTCACAAAATTGTTATTTATGAAACGCATACATTTTTACTGACGGTTGCATATACCACAGACGACAGCACAGCATGTATCGAGGCAGATTACTTACCTATATGGAATAGGTGTAGGTTCCTCCAGAGTATCTTTGGATGGACCTTCATCTGCATTCTCCACAGTAATCCCATTGATGGTCGCCAATGGCAATATGTCCTGATTATCATTTAAATCCACACCATCCACTTCCATTACGTGTTCTGTTCGTTCAAAATATCTTCAAGAACCTATTGATAGAAACGTTTTTTAAAATTTTCTACAATGACTTCAATATTTTATTTTATAAGTGATATCTCTTCATCATTCCTATCATAAATTTTATCACAAAAATAACTGAATATACGAGTGGATAATTTCTTAACATAGCTTCTCTGATTTTGAATATACTTGGTTCATCAGTGTACAGATATTTGTATATCCATAGGAGAAAACAAATCTGTTGGTAGCAACCTCGCATGAAACTCCCCCTGGCGGTTTGGAAGGCTATGGACACTTAAGTGCCTGTTAAAGCCACTTGGATGTATTTTTATTTTATTTATTTATATTTATTTATTTATTTTTGTTTTATTGTATTTATATTTATTTATTTTATTTATTTATTATTATTATTACTATTTCGTGACACCTCCAAGGAGTCCAAAGACTCATCGAGGGCACTTACTCTACAACTTTGCCTACACCAACACCATCTACTGCTCACCACCACCGGTAGTATTTTTTGTCTGTAAATTATTAGTTATTTTTTATTTTATTTATTTATTTTTTGCTGCGCTGATGCTAAGATACCATTTATGGACAAATAAAATAATGAAAGGTAGGCAAATACGGTTTCATAAACATGTTAAAATCTTCATAACGTTGATTTAGCACATCTACAAAGACAAATGAGTTTTCTTCTTAGCGCGCATGCGTGGGTGGTATATACCTTCAACCATACATCATACAATAAGTGAACTAATATAAACATAAATTAGTGACCATTAAAAGGTATCGAAACGGCGTTTAAAATATATTTTTTGTTATCAGATAAATGTAAGATCAAAGAGTATGATATCAACTATGTATTTTCTTGATTTTCTTGATATTGAAAACATTCAACAGCTTATAAATAGCATTATTTTTAACTCCATCAATATATTACTGTTTACTATATTAAAAGTAATTATTTTAATAAATAACTTTTCGATTCTTTATAACATATTTTTACAAGGTACATTATGGATAATAAATACAAAATACAAATGCCAAAAGTAAAAAAAAAAATCTTAATTTTGTATTTTTGTATTTCATTCCAAATTTTTTTTTGTATAAACTAATGCAAAAGAATAAACGATGTCAGTGATGATATCTGTTATTCTTAATAGTAACAGGATTAGTGATGGTAGCTATTAGACGTGAAATTTATTTACTTACGGAAACTACCGGCTGAAATTAATGACGAAACACAAAAAATCTTTTGGAGAGTTTGGTTCGGTGCTATCAGTGATCCGACCCCATTTTCAAAAATACCCAGAAATTGAACAAGGCGACAAAATATACTTAAAAATGAAAATGAATAAAGTGATTCCAAATTTTGTAATCATTCAAGGATACACAGTAATGGTCAACTATCAAGGAATGACCAGGCTGTGTAGCCGATGTCACAAAGAAGGCCATGCCGCAAGAGAATGCTCTTTAAATAAATGTGGTAATTGTGCCAAAATAGGTCATTCTCAAGTAACCTGTAAAGTTCCATGCAGCCAATGTGGGAATTCTTCCCATTCAAAATACCAATGTCCAAAATTTAATACATCACTAGTGTCTTTAGAGGAGTTTCCCTCTCTACCTGCTACAAAAAAAAAAGAACGTATCCTTTA
This sequence comes from Typopeltis vanoorti, assembly GCF_054136105.1. NCBI lineage: Eukaryota > Metazoa > Arthropoda > Arachnida > Uropygi > Thelyphonidae > Typopeltis > Typopeltis vanoorti. The sequence goes on from NC_143554.1 coordinate 115,994,127, forward strand.
TCAGTCTAACCCAAAATGTTCTCCATCTACATCAGACAAGAAGCTTTCTGTGGTGGAAGAGGAAGAAGCAATGTTGTATACTATAGAGGAAGAAGGGAAACTTTCTTCCACGCCTATTCCTTCTGTTATAGACTCTCCAAAAGAAAAAAACTACATCAGAAGATATCCCAAATATAAATAAAGATACAGATCCAAATATTTTTGCGAAAGAGTGTGCACCAATGTTAGAAGAAATGTTTAACAACTCAAATCCTGATGACGATATTGATGTTCTTAACCGTCAGTGTAAAATGCTCGAAGAGTCGGATGAATGTTTTAACACGACAGCTGACCAAGAAATTCACAAAGTTACTAATAGGAAAGTTAATTTGATTAAACATTGTTCAGTTATTATGGACGATATGTCTGTGGAAAAACCTGAAAATGTTGGCCCTAAAAGACCCAGGTCAATCAGTGGTGACACTGATATTTCTAAATGCTCTGATCATGTGGGGAAAAAAATATAAAAAAAAGTCAAAACAATAATTTGTTAATCCCAAGTTTTCTCTAATCTTAAAGTTGTTAAATTTCGTTACAATCTTAAAGTTAACTTCACTTCATTAAACTCCTTGCTTAAATTTAAACTTCATTTTTCGATATCCCTGTTCTCTTGAGTGGCTGCAAACGCCACTCAAGAGGGGGGGGGGGAAACAGCTCTTTCTTTCAGTTAGATTCTTTTTTGGCTGGTTGTCGTTTGGATTTTATATTTTCTTCTTCTGCTTGATGTCTTTGTCGTTTAGTTGTTGCAGCTGTTACTTCCTCCACTGGTCCTCCCCTCCCCCTCAATTGCTGTGTCAGTTTTCGTGGAGGAATTCTCGGATTCTGTTTAACGGCTTGGCTTTTTCTTCTTGGTTTTTCCAAACGACGTCTTCATAAATTCTGCCCGTTTCACCGCCCCTCCCCCTCAGAATCAGCTGTCGTTGTTGGTAGCGATGGAAATTCAGGAGCCCTGTTTATGTGCTCTGACGTGTCCGTGCTATCAGAATTAACCGATGGGGGAGTTTTGAGTAATTCGATAGCCCCCTCCCTCCAGCCGTTCTGCCACTATTTGATACGGACACGTGTTGATCTTGTGGTCTTGTTACTGCCATTTTCTGCAAGGACTAATACAGTCCTCTAGGTTCTGTCTAGATGCGTTGCAGTTACGACATTTGGCTCTTATGCATTCCGCTCCCAGATGGTAATATGAACCACACCTAAGCACTGTCTCCTCTCACCCGGATAACTAACCATAACCCCTGCATAACCAATTAGTAGGAAATTAGGAACCGGGCTCTTCATTTCCATAGCCAAGCTAATCTCTCCATATTTTCACTCCGGTTTATCGTTGTCAGTACCTATCTTTAACATTCCCCCATTTCGAGAAGATCTGTTTTCAACATATTCTAAAGGAAACATATTCGTCACTGTTTTCAACATATTCTAAAGGAAATCTGTATTTTAATTGTTCAAATTAGGCTTCCAATCATGATTGTAGTTATTTTGTCCCCTGCGTATTTAAAACTTTGCAGCAACTTTCTTTTCTACATTCTTGACGATTATAATATAATCGTCAAGATCCATAAATATTACGAGATCCTACTGCTTCGCATAAAGCTTGGCGAACTACTTTTTTTTTTTCTATATCTGGGTCGATTTCAAATTGGGTCTATTTTGGGTCTTTTTTTTTTTTTCTATTTAATTTGAGTCTATGGTATTTCAAAGCCTAACTTTCTTACCCTAAGCAAGAGCGAAGCCATAATTAATTTTAAACTGTTATAACAGAGAAAAAAAAGAAGGAAGAAAGTAAGTATAATGGTTAAAAACCACTACAATGTATCCCGTAGGAACCAGTCCTACCAGCAAATAATCCTGTAGACTAGAAAGTCTACTAGCAAATCCCATAGGTCAGGAGACCTTCTAGGTCAGGAAACCTACTAAGAAAAGTAAAAAAAAAAAAAAAGCGTACAAGAGAAACTAAATACGACCCTACCTTACGACAGGAGTTCTATGAAGATCACGGCAGAGGTAAGAACTTCATCGAACTCCTAATCTCTTCAATACATTACTTATCCTGCGCCTACGAGTAAAGTGAAATCCGATATTCTGTATCCTTTCACAGATATACAAAAATCAGATAAACTGAAGTATGTGAATAATAGAAGCCCTCTTCCCCCCCAAAAAAATACATATGAATTTATAATATACAAAATATACGACCAGGTAACAGGTCAATGGTTTCATTAATTCAGTAAAAATTAGCATCAAATAGAAATAAAGAAATGCCGAAAAGAAAATTAGTGTACATCGATCTTGATGCTGCCTGCCAAGTTTTTTTTTTTTTTTAACTGTCTAAATTCCGGACAAGGAAGTAAATATTCCTTGTCACCTCCTTGTAAAGGTCATCTTAATGTGGAAGTATCATATTCAATTAAAAATAACAGCAAAGATGAGACACTCTAATGAGCAGGATGGACTATAAAAAATCTTGCGATCCACTTCCAAAGATGTGCTTTAATGATCTTCTCCGTGCCCACAAAAATCGATACACTTAACCATGCCAGACAGGAAAACATCAGTCAATTTTTGAAGGCACGCACAACGCGGAAGTAATAGTTCAAAGAGTACAAAGAGGAATGAAAGCCATCTGAGGGTTTTCGTATCTTCGATCTCCAAGTAGTAAAAAATGCTGTAAAGTTCTTACTATAAAGTCTAGTAATTCGAAGTGTTTTTGGACGCATTAAAATAAGACGCATACTTCACGGACTGCGAATAACTGCAATAAATTCCTTTTTGGAATGAACCGAGAACATAAGTTATGAGTTGGATGTTATCCAGACTGGCTATCAGACATTTATTAATGCAAAGAGGAGATGAACGGGAACAGAGGAAAATAATAGCACGAATTTGTAGGAGGCATAAAACATGCAAGGTTAGACTTTATAAATTACAGATGGGGAAAGGGGGGTGTAAAAAAAGAAGATAAACAGTAAGCAACAAAAACTACATAGAAAGAACAAAATAAAGACAATAAAATGGATGGAAAGATAGCGCCAAATGTAATGAATCGACCGGATTCAATTTTCGTTATCAGATTCAAATTTCAAATGCAACAAAGTCTTGTTTCTTATCTCATGTATGTCCTAAGCTAACTTATAAACTTCCTTTAAGTCTACATTCTATCTCCAATTTGTTCAATTCAACAACGCCCAACTAACCAAATGATTCTCATAATTATACGGTACAGTCCCTGCACTCGCTCAATGAAACCTAGGTGAGTAATGTTGTGCAGTAATCCAATCAGAAACTTGCATAACGACCCCATAACTTTCCTTCTCCTACAAGTGAAGCTTCTATTAATTTAAGTCTTTACCACTGACATAATATAAGCGGAAGAAACTGATGAGATCTTACATCATTTGGTAGTCAATACAAGTCAGGGTTAATCAGTCTACTTTTCTTCATTGTCAGTCGTCTGGATTTGGAGAATTAAACAGAAGGGTAGCAAATAAATACCACACATATAGAAATGTGTTGGGAAACTTTGCAGAAAATAATAAAGCTAATAATAAGTGCCTGTTGGTTTTTTGCTCGGAAAATGGACAAGTTATTAATAACATCGTATTCAAATACAATGATGTGCTCAAATTCACAAGCAGAGAGGACAAACCCACAAGAAAAGTCTCACAGATTATATTATCGTTGATACTGACTTTGGATTAATCCAAGATATAGAAGTATATAAGAGATTTCAAATAGCAGTGGGCTAAGTATTTTTCATTTCAATAAAGTTTATATTTCTTTCTAATAAATTCCGGAACCCTGGCTGTAGAGACCAAACATGGAGCTTTTTTGAAACCCCCTTCAGGCCTTCAATAAGCGAAACGGCAGTCTCACACTTGTAATCACAAACATCCATTCCCAAACCTGGATTCGAATCTGCAGCCTGATTGTTAGAGATGTGATTCTACCCACTCGGCAAACAAGGCGCGCTAACCACAATTCAGGATGACAAGTTGTTTTTGGACCCTATTAAGGAAACTTAAAAATTGCAGTTGGCCGGAAACAGGCTGTGTGATCATGTTTGGGCTCACGAGTGTAATTTACAGGACCCCCCCCCCCTGTTAAAGACAGTTATATTAAGCCTCATTATTCAAAGACATTATCCTCTCATATAAATCTAAGAAAAAAAAACTTCATTATGTCTTTTACCAAATTAAATAATGGCTGTGACAGATTAATATAAAAATCTGTAATAAAAATGAAAACAGGGTTCGGAGAAAAATTAGAGAAGTGAAAAAATGGTGTGAAGAGCATAATCATAATAGAAATGAAAAGATTAGGAAGGAACTTGACATTATCTATGATCTGTTATCCTAGTATAGATGTTGGATTCCTAGATGGTCGAAAAAAATTCCTGCAAGAAGATCAAGATGTGAGTTGAAGCAGTTTGATTCAAACCAGTCATGAAGTCTTCAATTTCTTACACTTATAATTGAAGAATATCTATTAAACGTCCCCTTGAAGATTTACACCAGAGAATGTTGCTGATGATTTATCAAAAATTTCCGATTAGATTTTAATCTAAGTTTAGAAAGGGTCAATATTTATTTCCAAATTGAAACATTTGCCCAAAAGGGTTACAAACAAACATTTTAATCTTCTTATATTCTTTTCTTCACAGACCTTTCGATGTAGTGTTTTTTTTTTTTTTTTTTTTTCTAAAATCGAATCAAATGAGTCAAATAAATTTTATACTTCAGACTACAAACTATGACATGCAAGCTGTAAACATCGTGAATATCTGGTGAGAACAGTGGATTTCTCTTTTACGTCTAAGCCAAATATGCAATTTAGAAACTTCGTCCGGAAATGGTTATTTCGAAATCACACTGTGCTGAAATATTTGGTTGCGAGATTATATATTGGTTTACACCTAACTTAAAGAATTTTAGTTCTAATTGCAGTTTGAAATAAGCTGATCATAGTAATTTTGCTTAGGTAAGATTCCAACAAAATATACAGAAAATAGCTACCTCATGTAAATACATGAATAAATTAGTATGGTGTTTTAATAAATGCCTTTATTTAATATTTTAAATGTAAAAATATTTTAGAATATTTTCACTATTTGAGAACTATTTATAAATCATTGTATAAAATATACGAAAATTTATTAATACTTATATTTCTTAGATAAAACTGAAAGAAGTGTACTTCACTAAACTTGTAAATTGTGATTTAAAAACTTTAGTGGTGACTACATTTTTATTACAACATTGCCAAACACACACACAAGATTCTTTCAAAATAGTGACACTTCTAAAGAAAATAACTACTTGCAGTATTTTTATTTTTGACAGTTTTAGGATTAAGGCGTTATAATTTGCGGCCTTAATGTTTTATTTTTTTTTTCGGAAATAATTAAAAAAGAACTTTATACATGCATGCATTAATATGAAAATTATATGAAAGACAGTTTATTCAAAATCCTTATTTTACAACTGTACATATTAGGAAGCAAATTTCTAAATATTTGAAGAAATAACTGTGAGATGCTATTGTCAAGAATAATATATTATTTGTGTGTTGAAAGTCAAGTGAATAGAAATATTATTTGCTATTTATACTTTCGGTATTAGCTGGATTAGTGAAGAATAGAATTAAGGTCAGGAAATATTCATATATCATGTTGGTAGTAATTGATTGTATTTGATCTGGGAAATTTATTTTTTAAAAAAAATATCGCCTTTTTTATAACTAATGGGATCAACTTATCTAATACATGTGTATACATGTATTAGTCATATAAGTCCAAACATGAATCTGAAAAAGAAATGACGAACCATTTATGTCCAAATTCCAGTCATGTGATGTTTGTAGATTTCACAAACTGCGCTACTACTGTTTCCGTTTACATTGTTTTGAGATTATGCTAATATTCTGCTTTCGGTTTCTTGTAAATAAATAAATAATATATTCTTTGGTTTATAAGACCGGCTAACTCACAATTTTCATAATTATCGTAAGCATCAATCTGCATTCAGATTTCGTCAGCCAGTGTAGTTATTTGCATACAAACGGACGTACGGATAATAACAGAAGTTTAATAAGTACTCACGCATTTTAAAATTTTACTAATCCTACTTAAAAATTATCTAAGAGCCGAGAAATCTCCCAATAAAGTTGTTAAATAGACCAGGCTGGATTAAAAAAAAAAAAACTTTAAATACTCCAACATGCTTTAGCAGTTTTCAAGGCATAGAAACATTCTGATAATTTTAAATTTCTAAATCTGTTCACCCTACTGAGTTATTCATAAGCAAATTATTCAAATATAAAATAAAATAATGAATTCAGGTCTTCCAAATCTTATTGAAAAAGACCTGACGAATATGAATTGTGCAACATTTGGTAGGCAGGGGTATTACCAGATGAACTCAGACCAAATCATTTTAGCAACAAATAGAAGTATAAAGTGCAATCTGGTTTGATTTGTTTCTAGTACATTCCACCCACAAAAAGGTATGAACATGTATATTAGTACTGTGGGATTGACTCAAGACTAAATAATCAGAAAACCTTGCTCTAAAAAATCACACAATAACTTTTTTCAAGCCACGTCAGGGTTTCTGTAAGTACAGAACGATGATCCCACCTATTTCGATGAAAATCTACCACCTAAAGATATTAACAAATACATCCTTGTCTACAGTGAGATGCGAACCCAAAACTTATTGGTTGAGGAAGGGGAACTGATGTACACTCGGTTATCCAAGCTAGTTGTTGGCTTAACATAAATACCAAAATAATTATAATTATTATTAAAGACCTCCAGGGAGTAAAAGACTCATCGAGGGAGGCAAATACATTCCAAACCAGCTCTCATACCTTCTCTTAATGCACTCGCCACTTCAAGAGGCAAACTGTTCCACTCACTCACTCACTGCTCTACGAGAGAAAAATCTAGCTCTCCACTCTTTCTCAACTTGAATATGAATATGAACAAAGGATATCGTAAATCTTTTTTTTATTATTTCATGCAATGTGTCTGAATAATTGAAAAAGTATTGATCGCTACTCTGCAACACATGTGTGCTCGAAGGGAGTGAGAATTTTAATTCATCCGAAGAACTGAATGTGTGTGTGTGTGTGTGTGTGTGTGTGTGTGTGTGTGTGTGTGTGTGTGTGTGTGTGTGTGTGTGTGTGTGTGTGTGTGTGTGTGTGTGTGTGTGTGTGTGTGTGTGTGTGTGTGTGTGTGTGTGTGTGTGTGTGTGTGTGTGTGGAGAACTTCACCTCATCAGGAAAATTTTTAGCTGTACCAGTTCTCTGCAGCCAGGTAAAATGCAATATGTTCTAGACGTGAACTTTTTCAATGTCAGTGTGAATAAAATTTTTAATAAAATCAACAACCATCTGTTATTGATTTATCTGAGTTAGTAGGGTTTGAAGTTTAGTTTAGAACTAGTTTTCGTTCACGTACTCGGACATTTTTTTTTCTTACACAACTATTTTTATAAACATTGCTTTTCCTTTGGTGCACAAATAAGAATTAGGTAATTTGTCAAGTTCATACCATTACCATTTTAAGGGATTGTCGCCTGGTGAAAGTTGAACTAATAATAAAATAGCGTAATCCTCAGCAATGAGTAAGACGAATAAAGTTAACTGGAATAATGCTAATGCCTTAACTTTACAACCTGTCAGTGTATGAAAAAAAAACTTTTCGTGCTCAGGTTCTACGTTGTTCGTTTCATAAAATGGCAAGTTAAATATGAAAATAGACAACAGAATAAGACAAGCTTGTATGGTGGGTAGCCAGCTGAATATATTTATACGGAGTAAAAAAGAAATTAACCAAACAACCAAACTAGCAGTATACAAGACAGTATTCAAACCAGTTTTAAGTTGTGGATCTGAGAGTTTGGGTATTATGACAACAAAGACTACAGACCACAGATATGAGGATCCCGAGAAAACTTAAATGGCATCAGTGGCAGAATCATGTTAAAAATTAAGATATTAGAAAGGAATTGACATTATTAGCATTCAAGAATGTGTGTGCACAGCTAATCTAAGGTGGTGTTAATGTTCACTTAATGGGTGAAGAAAGGTTAGTAGGACAGGTGTTTGATGACAAGATGGCAGAAAAAAGACCTAGAGGAAGACCAAGGTAGGTGGATTGATTCAATCAGAAGTGGCTTAGAAGCACAAAATATTAGATATGACAGTATTGGAGTGCTTACAAGTAAAAGACTAATTTGGAGGAAAATTGTGGTGGATAAGAGATTAGTAATAATGTAAACTTAATCATGTAGTGCTGTTGTAATCTGAACATTCCTTAAAGATACATATCAAGAAATTGATGAAGATGGTGATCATATAATGGTATAGTTTTAATCCTGACAGTAGCGTTATACGTTATAAGTAGAAAAAAGTGAGCATTTCAGATTACTAGATTTGTATTCTTTTGTCTTCAATTGGAGTTTTCAAGCAATATTAGTTATTTTTAGAAAGATAGAGACATTTGAAGCGGAGTTCATGAAGGTGAAGTTTTCTTTTCAGTAAATACTGTCGTAGAATATTTGGAGATAATTTGAACGCTATCTTTTTTGTTTGTTGATTACAATTTCTGGTCTGGGTGAACAACTCAGTTTATTTACTATTGGAGGGAATGTAATGATTTGATGTGTTTAGATTGAAAAATTAACTGTTTTATTGCAAAATAATTGCCTTCACTCTTATTTTTCTTTGTATTTAAGCAGATTGGAACATGATTTTTTGTGCCAGTTATTTAAAAAATAAAATAATAAATAAATATATTTTTTTTTTGAAAACGTTAAAGATGTAAAACTAGAGACCCAAATATTTCTGTTGTTTACAAAAATAAATGCAAAACAGTTTGCTCGCCCTGAATGGGGAAACAAAAATAAGTCCTTATCCTTATAAGGACTGGCTTAAAGGGGCGAAGCAAGAATGCTTTTCATCTTCCCCGTTATCTCTAGAGGACAGTGTAAGGATAAGGTGTTATTGAGCTATTAAAGCTCTGATCATGGCAGGAGGGTAACAGCAATAGCCGAACCTCAGTTGGAACTTCATCGGCTACAGCATTGCCATCCATTACCCTCCAAGGGTATTGGATTGAATGAATCAATCACCGCATCTCACGGTCGATTGATCCTTCCAATTTCAACAAAAATAATTGACAATTGACATTTATTCTTTAAGGGTGAAGCAAAATGCTTTTCATATTCCCCGCTATCTGTCGTGGTTACAGTGAGGGTATAATTTACGAGCAGTTTGCTCGCCCTGAATGGGCATGGAGATTATGTATCGCTATAGGAGGCTAATATAGTTTTTGGTCTTCTATATTTAAATACAGGGTGTTCGGGATAAATTTGACATATTTATAATTAATTATATTTTTCCGTAAGTTACATGTATTAACACACACTTCTCTTCATTTAAAAGTTTGGACCCTTCTTCATTCATATACAAGATGTCAGAAAGGATGGATAGCTGGAACCCACCTGAATCATGGAAGAGAATAACTTGTATCATGATGATTCGTGCCCGCCATCAAAATAAGGATATTACGACTGCTGCCCAATGCTCCCTGAATACAGCAAAAACAATCAGGCATGAACTAGAGACTTGCAATGGTGACTACGAGGATGTAGCAAGAAGAAAGATCCCTAGTAGACGATCTGATTGCGTTCGTACAGCAGAATTCCTCGCAAATCTGCAGGAACAGGTGTTGAAGAACCCTGGCATTGGAATTCGGGCTTTGTTCGTGGAGTTGCTAACTGTAGTCAAGCCCTGGATAACAAGGGTAGGCAATGGTAGGCCGTATGTATGGCAGCAGGATTCGGCCCCTTGCCACACCTCTGGGAAAAGTCAAAAATGGTTGTCTGAAAATTTCTACGACTTCACCAGTCCAAATGTTTGGCCTCCAAACTCCCCAGACCTTAACCCCATGGATTATTTTGTATGGGGCGCAGTTGAAAAAGACACCAATCGCACTTCCAGTAATACAAAAGCCCAGTTAATGGATAAAATTAAAACAGTTTTTGCGGCCCTTCCCAGGGAGACTGTAGCATCAGCTTGTTCGAGGTTCCGAAGCAGAATTGAAGCTGTGATCGATGCTAATGGTGGTTATTTTGAGTAAATCTTGTTGATAGTATTGTAATTAACTCTGCCTGTAATGTTTTTTTGTCAATTCATTAAATTTAATAGATACAAAGAAGATTTTCTTTTTCCTTACGAAACTGTCAAATTTATCCCGAACACCCTGCATGTCCGTTGGCTCGTATGCTGCAGCTTGTTGAACCAAACCGTTGGAATGTGTGGACGTCTTTAGAAAAAATTTGGAAGCTAAGGATTGTAGATAAGAGAGAATATAGGGAATATTTGTGTCTCTGTGGAGTTGGCTATTTCTAACATACCACGGGGCGTTTAAAATCATTCTCAAGCACTTGTTCTGCACTCGCTGTATCTTAATAATGTTAGTATTAGAGGTGTGGCTGCAGGCTGGAGAGGCATAGGTGATTATAGGACGAATCGTAATCTGGTATAGCTGCAATTTGATTCTGTTGCTGAGTTTGCTATTTCTATTAATTAGCGGGTAGATCTGAGCTATGGCTTTAGATGCTTTTGCACATGCAGACTTGATATGTTGGTTGAAAGATAGCTTTTTGTCGAGAATCACACCCAGGTAATTTGTTTCTTTCTGCCAGGGAATTTTAGTATTCAATAGTAACACATCTCCTGCAGGAGACATTGCCGTTTTGAGAAGAGAACCGCTGAGCTTTTCACGGGGTTGACTTCCAATCTCCACTTGGAGAACCAACCCTCCAGCTTTAGAAGATTTTCTTGAAGCTTTCTGGTAACGAAGTGGGGTCTGAGAGATCTGGTTAGTATTGCCGTATCGTCCGCATACAGTGCTAAAATGGAATTTTAGCACTGTATGCGGACGATACAGGATTGTGATACAGACGTCATTGGATTGTGTGGGATGTCTGACATGTATACAGAAAACAGCAATGGAGCCAGTAGAGATCCCTGCGGCACTCCAGCAAAGATATGGCGCTGGGACGATGTAGAACCGTTAATTTTAACTTGCATTGATCTATTCTGAAGATATGAACGGATTAGATGAACCATTTTTAGTGAGATACCGGCTGAGATAAGTTTGTGCAGGAGTCCAAAATGCCAGATTTTGTCAAATGCTTTAGATAGGTCTAGGAATACCGCTCCTGTGCACTGGCGCCAGTTGTAGCTGGTGGTGATATATTCCACAATTCTGTGGATTTGCTGGGTAGTACTATGGTGTTGTCGAAATCCAAACTGTTCTTTAGGGAGGATGTTTAGGTCATTTACTGAGGTTTGGAGTCGTGAGAGGATGACCTTCTCTGCAACCTTACCCAGATTGGAGATGAGACTGATTGGACGATAATTCTGCGGTAAGTGTGGGTCTTTGCCTGGCTTATGTATAGGAATCACATCAGCCATTTTCCAGGTGGAAGGAAAATAGTGAAGTCTTAAGATTGCATTTATTATACTGGTCAGATGCACTATAGCTTTTCGAGGCAGCAGCTTAATCACCCTGTTTGAGATGCTGTCTGGTCCAGGAGCTTTATTGTGCTTAAGTTTTTTAATAATATCATATAATTCAACAGGTGATGCGGGTGCAATATGATCAGCACTGGTATCCGGGAGGTTTAGTGCATGCCTAACCTGTCTGTGGATTTTGTACAGATGATTGAAATCAATGTTGTTATAAGAAGGTTTGCACTGATCCTCAAGATTTTTAAGTATGGCTTCTGCCTTATCTGCATCTGTGTGGACTAGGCCCTGGTTTGAGATTATAGGGGGGAGGGATCTGGTTTTATTTTTGATGTTTCTCAGTAGGCCCCAGATAGAGTGATCAATAGGTGAGATAGAGGCTAACTTTTTATCCCAAACTTCGTTTCTGTGTGTTTTAAGTGCGTCTCTTACTGCTCCATTCAATCTGTTAAGCACTGTCTTATCCTGAGGTGCGCGAGTGTTATGAAATCTCTTCCTAGCTCTGCTCTTCTCTCTGATCAGGTCCATAATGTCCTCAGGCAAACGATCAGGCTTGGGAACAGGTTTCTGGTAGGATGCAACCTTTATAGCGGACTTAATCTGTTGGGTGAGGCTAGCCACTGCAGATTCCACATCTTCTGGTGTGCATATGTGAGGGATGGGTCCAATTTGATCCCGAAGTGCTTTAGACAATCTCTCCCACGATATGCCTGAATGAGAAGGAGGAGGCAGGCATTCTTGTTCTCCCAATTGCAGTAGAATTGGGTTGTGATCCGAAGACAGCTCGTTTAGTGATATAAGTACTGTAGTTTAATGTCTTGCAGGATGGCTATATCCAGGATATCAGCAGTGCCAGATGTACTGAGATGAGTTGGTTCGGTAGGTCCAGCCACAACAGCATGGTTTAATCCTGTGTAGCTAGAAAGAATGCGACCATTTTTGTTGGTAGATTTACTGTTCCAAGCAGGATGCTTTGCATTGAGGTCTCCAGCAATGATGACCGGTCCTTTTACTCCAAGGATGGCATCCAGATCTGAGGTCAATAATGTCTTTAATGGAGGGTTGTATGCAGAAAAAATTTTTTCTGCATACAACCCTCATAAAAGTTTGTGAGAACATTGATTCCTGTGATTTCGTGGTTGGTGGTAGTAGGGTTGGTTATTGAGTGATGATTGATATAGTTTTTGATAAGGGTGGCTGTACCTCCACCTCTACACCCAAGCCTGTCGTTTCTGTAAATCTGATACCCTCTGATTTTCAGGGTGTCAGCAGGCCTCAGGTGAGTTTCATTAATTAGCAGTATATCTGGATTGTATCTATTATTAAATTCCTGGATTTCTAACAGTTTGTTTTTTATACCGTTGGCATTCCAACCGATAATCCTAAGAGTTTGGGACGATTTTTTTTCTATGCATCAGAGAGTGCAGATAATATGGATTGGGTTTGCTGTAGGAATCTTTTTGTGACACTTAAGGATGGATTTGAGTTGCTGAAATCCTGCAGCATGTTTGCAAGAGAAGAGGTGATAACAGCTGATAGATTTGAGTGTGGATTATTCCGGTTCTGGGTTTGTACTATCTGTTTGGAGCGGGCCACATCAGCATATGTTCTTACTTGATGTTGAAGATTCGTTTTCTTAAGGGGCTCAGTTAATGATGGGTGAGCACCTGTTGTCATGTTTTCCCTCTTGGAGAACTGAGTAGCCTGAGCTTCAGGAACTCTCGCACTAGATGACGAGGTAGATTGATGACTTGGATCATTCCATCTGTTTTTGGGGTGATGTATACACCCTCTTTAATTAGCAGGGTGAGGACCCCCACAATTAGCGCACTTAGCCGGGGTGGATTTTGGCTTGGCGCAGGTGTTTATGGGGTGATTCTCGCCACATTTTAGGCATTTGAACTGGGCTTTGCATAGCTTCTGGGCATGGCCAAATTTTTGGCATCGGTGGCACTGCCCAGAAGATGATTTCTTTCTCAATGGTTCTGGGGTGATTTTGAGTCCACAGATTGATTTTAAATTATAAATGTCTTTGTAAATGTTATGAATTTCTACTAAAACTAAAGGCATAGGTGTCTTATTTGATCTAAACATTCTAATAACCTTTATGGGGGGTAGTTCCTGTAGGTTAAGGTCAGTAACTATTTCATCTGTGTCAATATCCTCGGAGACTCCACGTAAGACTACTTTCAGATTTTTTTCGGAGGCAAGTGAAAATGTGTGATATTGGGTTCCTCTAGTGTCCAGTTCCTTTGTAAGATTTCTATAGTCAGCCACCATGGTGGGCTGGATACGTATTCCCTCGTCTGAATTTTTAGCAGACGTGTAACGAATCTGTGAATTAGCCATGATGGTTCTGAGTGATGACCATCTCTGCTTTTCCCTTAGGATAATCGGTGGCACCTTTTCATTGGGGGAAACAGAGGGATCTGAAATGAGAACATCCTCGTCCATACCAACAACATTTGTTGACTCAGCAGCAAGAATTTTTCTCTTCTTACGAGCGTGGGTTTCTTCTTGATCAGAAGGATTAGAGGTAGAGACAACTAGATTGAGTTTTTCCTCCATTTGAGGGGAGTCTTCATTTTCCTCAGCATCGACTTCAGGTGAGGAATACAAATTTAAGTAGCCGGGCCAATCCCGTTCAAACTTTTTGAGGAGCTTTTTAATAAAACTGAGTGCTAGCTTTTTATCGAGTGACTCGATAATAGTGTCGGGGTCAATCATGCTAGTAGGCCATGTCAGCTTGAACTTCTTTTGGAGTTTATCAATGAGTTCAAGAGCTGGCTCTTTATCGAGCAAATCAGTGAATACGTCTAGGTCAGGTACGCTCATATCGATTTAACTGCGTATGTGCGTTAATAAAATATCCCGCAGGTCTGAAGAATTGCCAGCAGAAATTTTTGTAAAATATCCCGCAGCCGCAAAGGACTGCCTGCAATATCAAGCATAGGCGTGTCAACCAGCAATAAGATGTTAAAATACAACAACAATGGCGGACAGTGTGTGGATAAGGTGTTATTGAGCAATTAAAGCTCTAGATCTTGGCAGGAGGGTAACAGCAATAGCCGAGCCTCAGAACTTCATTGGCTATAGCATTGCCATTCATTACCCTCCAAGGGGTATTGGATTGAATGAATCGCTCTAACAAAAATAAACGAAACTAATTGTTTATTTAATACAGCTACATGCAAGAAAATATATGGTATATTAAGAAATATCTTTGCATGATCTACAAATTTCAAAATATTTTACTATTATTGATTGAATTTAATCCATATTTATAATTAGTATTTTTTTAAATTAAAATAGCAGCCTCATTTTCTACCCACTGCAGGGTGAAGGTCTCTCCCATAGCAGGAGGTTTTGGGTCTACTACTCCCATGGTGACCCAGTCCATATTGGAAGTGTGGATAACCGCAAATACCCATGCCTACGTGGTATTCGAACCCACAGCCTCTTAGCTGGAGAGCAGATACGCTAACCATTCGGCCAACCAGGCCGGCAATCAGTATTTATATATAGAAAATATTTATTAATTCTCATTATTTAAAAGAGAGTTGAAGAAAAAAGGCAGTAACTAGTTAATTAAAACTATTTAAAATTGATTTAGATTTATAAGTTTTATTTCAGATTTTGACTTTGTAATTTGTCTCGTTATACCATTGGAGGTTAAACTATTATTACACAGTGCTACTCTAAAATTTGAAAATTTGGCATTCTCTAATATTTACACCACAAGTAAGACGTTGCAGCACTTAATATCACATAACCCAGGGTTTCTCAAACGTTTTGCTAAAGTGGAGCCCTAAAGCAAGCAAAATTTTTTGCGGAGCCCTCACAACTCAATCTTTAAATAAATATGGAAAAAAAGAGGAAGAAATCAATAAACACTCACCATTTTATAATTTAGTGCTCCATAAATTTTTAAAAAAATTTAAGTTTATTTTAATGACTACAGTGCAGTTGTTGTTTTGAACTACAGAGTTTTTCAAAGTCAAGTATGATAGTAGCCGAAAATTGTAGCATCATGTCATCGATTCGTTAATTAAAAATAAAACATAAGCGAATGTTTGTAAACAACATTCGCGGAGCCCCTAGAATTTCAGTTGTGGAGTCTTAAGGCTCCGCGCAGCGCCCGCTGTAGTTGAAAAGTAGGCTTCACTTGGCACAGTGGAATAATTACCCATAGTATCTCTGTAGAAAAAGACAGAAGGAAAAAGTAAACTGTTTTTTAAAGAAATCATGTGATTAGTACACTCAGTATATTGTAAGTATTTATCTTGAAATTTTTTGTATGAATTGGTATTTTCGACAACCACTGATGTCATTTCATCAAATTTATAATTAAATGAAATATTATGAAGTGATAGTGCATTGATTCATGATCATTCGTAATGTACTTTTTTTATTTCGTAAATTTTCGACATGAGGACAAATTGGGTATTCTCTGAAACAAGCGTTTTTAGACAGAAGAGGGTCTTCGTTAGTCGGTATTGAAGTTGTCCTAGAATTGGAAAGATCATCTGGGTTCGACTCTCGTCGATGATGTGAAGACTTTATAAGAGCTTTCTAAATGACGACAAGTTAGACGGTCTAATACGGTGGGAAGTGTTGGTAGACAAAAAAAAAAAAAAAAAAAAAAAAAAAAAAAAAAAAAAAAAAAACCTAAAAGTCAGGAGTTTCATCCAGAAAAACAGGCAAACCAACCCATCGAAGGAACACATGCAATTGACAGACATAACTCACTAGCTTATTAGGCTTAGTTGTGTCTACTAGCGTAATTCTGAATAATCCAACTTAGATTAAAGTTTTCTTGATTCTTTGTTTGTTCTCTGTGTGTGTGTGTGTGTGTGTGTGTGTGTGTGTGTGTGTGTGTGTGTGTGTGTGTGTGTGTGTGTGTGTGTGTGTGTGTGTGTGTGTGTGTGTGTGTGTGTGTGTGTGTGATTTGGCTTTGGCTTGTAGTTCCATGGCAACACAGTACTACAACTCCACACTTGCGTCTTGACTGGCGTTTCTAAAAACCACCCCCTTAATTCACTAACGTGATCAACCATATTTAAAAATTATACTATTCTTATTTCCAGACACTCATTCCGTTTTACTCTTTATATTTGTTCATCCTGCACTTTCCAATCACTGTTTACATAATTATTCTCTACTATAGATTAAATTTCCATCTACTACCGACGAATTAAAACGTGTCTATTTCTTTAATTTGGCATTTTACTCAGTTGCTTACCTAATAAAAATATTAGGAAATAAGTAAAGATCTATTTCAATATATTCTTTTTCCTAACATTAGCTTTTTTTTTCTTCCCATAATTACAAAAAAGAAATTGATTTTTAAAAGATTTTGAAGGAGAGCAGTTTTAATTTTTGATTATTTTAATTGCTTCAATAAAATGCAATCTGGCAGTAGTAGTCGCGTTTTCTACAATTCCTAAATTCTTTTATTTGGGTATATTTTAAAAACGGTTTCTATTTAGTACAATTCTGAAAATTAAATAGTTTTTCTATAGTTAGCTTGAGTTCTTCTTATTGTATTATATAGTTGTTTTTTTTAATCACTATTGCAACACAAAAAATTACTAGTTTTATTTAGGCTTAACTCTAAAATCTGTTTTTTTTTTTTTAATATCAATTGCTTCTTGTAGCCTAGGATATCAATGTCCTAGATTGTCCCCCCCCCCAGAGAAGTCTGAGTTTTTTTAATCAATCATATATTAAAATTAACAACATAACTGGTTTTGTGCCGTATAATATAATATAATGCAATATAAATTTGGAAGGTAATCATTGGATAATAGATGGGTTGGAAAATTTACTAAATCCCCATAAGGAATACTGTTATAGGTTGTATTCCAAGGTTCCAGCTAGTGGAACTCTCTTTCTCTCTCTCATTAACGAGTTTTTAATCTGGCATCTCGGAAAAAGTCGACCATAGAGCTAACGCTATTTCTGACTACAATAATTAGGGTTTAGGCTCACAATATGGCACACAGTTGCTTGCCGTACTCTCGTTCTATTCCTTCAAATTGGTGGGTGGTCAAGAGCTCAGTTGTCCATGAATAAGAGAGGAGACTGCCTGGTGTCGACCGATTTTTTTTTATTTTTTAAAACGTTGTCTTCTGGTTACTGGTCAAGCTATTTACATAGACCAAGGATTCTCAACTATGGTACGAGTACCACTGGTGGTACGTGAGCCACTGCCTTACTGATACATCTAATATCTTGAATTAAATATAGTGGTACGCCACTGGAAAAGGTTGAGAACCCTGCCATAGACAATAACGTTGTGTTACACACACACACACACACACACACAAAGTAAAACCCAAAACGATAATGCATTAATTAATTATTTTTAATTCCATCTCCACCCCTGGCTCCAATGAGCTAAATAGCGAGCTAAAAAACGCAGATGATATTTTGGGTTTGTTGTACCATTACGTATATCAAGTCATTAATTTTTATTAACGTATATTAAATTTGCGCATAAGTAAAACTATAGTGGAGGAAGAGGAAAAGGTGCAGGATCTTGGGATGATGGTAAGTAAAAATTTGAAATTTGATTACCACAGATAAAATGGTAGCGGTTCCGCATAAAATCCTGATAACACAACATCTGAATTATTGTGATCAGGTCTGGTCACCAAAATTAAGGCATGTAATCTGTAGCGTTTGATCAGAAGATGATGGAGGGGGGGGGATAAAATTTAGACTTTTTGAAGATTTATTATGACAATGAGTATTGTAACTTTCCTTTGATGATTCTTCCATCCTACAAGAACTATAATAATAATTGCAAACTTAGTGGAAGGACAGACTAGATTAAAGTTTACAGCATGCTAACTATACAACAATACTTTATAAAAGCGAAATTTAGATAACAAAAAAAAAATAATAATAACAATAATAACAGCTGAAATTAAATTTATGAAAAAAATTGCAAAATATACCCTATTCAGTTATAAAATAAATGAATAAATAATGAAATAATTAAATCAAGAGTCAGTCATAGAGAAAAAAAATATAAACATAACTGGATGGAGCATATTAAAGCCAAGCTAACAGAAAGATTGGTTAAACCAGGTGCATACTTTAAACGGACTAACCGGTACAGGATAGAACAAGCCATAATCGGCAAACATCTTTGAAATGAATGAATGAAGATTATATTACTTATCCCAGATACTGCGATTTTTCATCCTGCAATAAGAAAATCAATAGTAGAACTCACATTATTTCCGATAAAAAACAACACAACATTAGAGAAGACAAAATAGGAACAGTTGCTTGTCGTACTCTCCTCCCTGAATGCCTATGGAAATCACTGATAACCTTGAGCCCAGCTGCAGTGACAGCTAAGGGTGAAGCTTGGCTGTCAATCTTCAAAAAGTTAGGGTTAAATGACCTCGCTTATTCCCTTAGGCCAGTGGTCTCCAAACTTTTCGCCGTGAGGGCCACATTGGGTACTTCAGCACTGTTCAGCGGGCCGTTGTAATAAAAAACTCTAGAAGTAGATATATGAATTTTAATGAAAGCAGATAAAAACTGATTACAGAGTATGTGAGATTAAATTATCGTATATTAATGACAACGAACACTACAGCAAATTTTTACTAGTCGTTAGTTTTTCAACCGAATATACACCGACAATTGACATGTAACTTTTTTTTTTTAATTTCGTATAACTTCGAGTTTTTTGTCAATGAATACAGATCGGAAAATTTTGTTTTTATTTCGTTTTTTGCTCGTTAGTTCATTTTAACCGTGTTTTTACCGACCTTTTTCTTATTTAGTGCAACATAAATTTTTTTGGTTGATAAAAAAGTTTTTTGCTATTCGGGAATATATTTTGAACACAATTTTAATTAATGTATTTGAAATCTATCAACACCCCGTGTTTTTTTTTTTTTTTTTTTTTTTTTTTTTTTTTTTTTTTTTTGCGGATTCTTATTGAAAAATTAGTCCAAGTGGTGGGCTGGATAAAATCATATCGCGGGCCGTAGTTTGGGGACCCCTGCCTTAGGCTAATAAAAAGGTGTCAGGTTATTTGTTTTATTTTGAAGTGACCATTTTATTAAATTTACTTAATGGAAGTTTTAGAAATGTTTCTCAGGATGTCCCACTCGCCAGCGAGCCGCCAGTTGGACAACAGTAGTCTAAACATTGATCGCATAACAAAATCTTGCAGGTCATTGTCAAATAGAACAGATTAATAGCCAATGAGGAATTGTTCTCTCTCTCTCTCTCTCTCTCTCTCTCTCTCTCCTGTTATTGACGTCGATTATAAGGTGGTTTCCGTTCGGACGACACGACAACCTAAACATTAACATTTCCACAATTCGTGTTTGCTAAGGAGTGAAGAATGTCAGCCACTGCTTCGTGATAGATTTTACAGAGATGAAAAGGGATAACTCGATGACCTTTATGATCGGCTGAGAAAGCAACCAACACACACACACATGCAAACTGCTCCTCCCTAATGCGGTAATATCGTGTAGCGAGTCATGCATGTTGACACATTTAGCGGCGTCCAAGGCCGTCGATTTAATGCATTATCTGCGTTAGAGAAACCACGAACAAGAGGCTATAATGATCACAGAGAAATTTCTATTCTGTTCTCTTCTTTCCCAAGCTCAAAATCAAGAACTACTACTTGTTTACAAGAAATTCCTCTTTAAAGAAAAAATGAGCAACTGCTAGGCAATACGTTTTGCATATTTTGCGATTCAGAAGATCCAAACGCCTGTTTTTTTGCGACATCATCTGCCATCGGCCTTATTATGGTGACTTATTCATATCTGTCTGCAGACAAGCAGTGCGACATATGCCGGTCACCAAATACTTGGCATAGTTGGCAGCATATCAACTTTTACTATGGTAACTACTAAATTATTTTTCTTACGTAAGCGACGCTACTGGTTGGTATAAAAATTTCATATTGGCGGACAGCAAACAAATAAACAAACGAAAAAGCACTTGGATTTTAGTCACTGTTTCTACGGAGATGGCATCGTATCCTTATTATAAATACTACAAAGTTTTCTTAATTTCATAATATTCAGATGGTATTGTAATTAATTTAATACAGTATCGTGGTTGCTGTTTTTTTTTTCTGCTTAAAAAAATAGCTTGATTCTTTCTATAGCAGACGAAGAGATAACTGGTTTCTATGACAACCGCACGTATTCCAAAGTAGCTATTGTTACTATTAAAGACTCGCCCGTGGAGAGAAAAGATTACAAAAAGGATCACTGCTTATCTACTTAATCAAACAAAAGGAGGCTATTTTGAATGAATTTAAACTGACAGAATCGGCAGTTTCGCATTCAAGAGGCGAGCTTGAAAAAAAATCGAATTCCGACAGATTTTATATAACACACGTTTTAATTTTAAAAGTACCGACTTCCACGAGTAAACAAATAAGATTAAAATAAAATAAAATAAAATAAAATAATGATTTCGTAAATAACTTGTTATTGTTCCATTTATCTTATTTATTTATTTTTGTTAATTTTACAACTGTAAGCAATGCATAAATCAATAAATATACAAAAATAAAAGTAATTATAATTATGTAAAATAAACAAACAAAACAACAACAATAAAAAAAAAAAAACCTTTGTCGTTTAACTACTGCAGAAAACATCACAAGCACTAACGGAACCACAAGTTTTGAAAGAAAATACACATCAAATTACCGCTACCTTATTATACTAAAAAGACTGACGGCTTACATAAGGCACTCAAGAAACGCCCTTAGCGGCAGTTAATTAAAATTGTTACCAACTAATGTTGGTGATTGGCACATCTTCGCAACTATTTTAGATGCTGTCATCAAGGACATGCATTGTGCTGCAGGTAGGTAGCTCCCTTCCGTGTTTTATCAACTATTGGATCTGAGATACAACTCTTTGAAGGATGAGCAGAGTTATCAAACTACTTAAAAAGTTTCCTTTGGGAATTGTGTGATGAAAGAGCTTATATAAATAGATTATGCACAGTATGAAAAAATAATATTCAACAAGAGCTATTATTATTATTATTATTATTATTATTATTATTAAAACAATAAAAATTAAAATTTGTAATTTGAGGCGTATTATCTTTTTTTTTTTTCGGCTGTTTTCATTGTTATATGTCAGTTTGCGCAAAATCAAACAGTCTCTACGATTGCGCCCTCTATACATTTGTGCTTCATTTTGGTGAATATACAAAAGACTGCAGATGCCAATGTCGGCATGCGCTTTTATGATTTCGCTTAATTAGAACAGGCATTCAAAAGTTCGCGCATTATCCACTGAAGCGTGAGCTCATTCTTGGAAAACCAATTTGCTATATTTAGCATTTCGAAAACCTGTTCGTGATTTCGGTTTTAATTATTTCTGTCGACTTTTTCTTTTCTTTTTTTTAAAGTAGAGAACTTAATTGGAATGAGGTTTAACGATATTGCAGGGCAATTTTTTTTATATATATATATATTTTTTTTAGTTTTTTATTTTTTTGCTCGAAGAACAAGGATATATTATTTTCCTTACCGAATTCTTGGGATCGGTATTAATTTAAAATTATTTCTCATAATGAGTTTAATATATAAGCTATTCCTGATGTGATAAATACGAAAATGAAAGAACACAGGGCAAAAATTATCAACATTAAAAGCAAAAAAAAAAAATATATATATATATATAATTTATTGCAGCAACCAGAACTGTGCTTTTATTATGTGTCGCAAATACGTATTTTTAGATGCTTTTACTATACAAATATTTGGCAAAAATGTTAAATTATGCAGAGTCCGTCAAAAAATATATATACACACACTTTAACAGATGTCATCTATGGACTTTTTTCGAACTTGGATCGAATTATGGTAGCAATGTGTATTTATTTATTAATTAATAATAGCGTATGGCATAATGAAGACACATGACATCAGAATATATAAATACATATTTCTGCAGACAATAAAAATGAAACAAGTAATGCACATATATAAATAGCAGGTAAAAAAAAAAAGTCTAAAATTTTAAGTCGAGTTCAGATAACCAATCAAGAGCTGAAGGATCTACCTCAAAAAGGTCTCTCAGGTCACCAGGGTAGGCTCTTATGCTGCAGTTCTCCACAATGTGCCGGATGGTTTGATTTATGGCCCCGCAGTCACGTTGGGTTGTAGGTGATCTTCCCCACTTGTATAAGCTGTCTGCATAGATACCATGTCCTCTGCATATCCTATTTAGGCTTTTCCATAGGTGACGTGGAAGCTCAATCCCTCTCGGATTTTGGTTGGGAAGGATATACTTGTTTAAGTCTGGGGTTACTAGCCATTTTGAATTAACATTGGAATTGCTATTGACTAGTTCTTCAGCCAGTATTAGTGGAGACCGTTGGAATTTAAGGCGATTCATGTTTATATATGGGAGGTCTTCATGTATCGGCAACAAGGGATTGCTGTTTATTTTATTTTATTTTATTTTTTTGTATTCTTTTACTAGAGCATTTTGTCTGCGTAAGTTCGGTGGTGCAATATTGCTCAATGTTGGAAGCCAGTAGAGGGGGAGGGGTTGACACAAATGCAATATGTAGGATGTTCTCTCAAAAGATGTCGTTACTTACATGAATACTAGTATCAACACGTGACCGGTAGGACAGACAAACAAAATTATTATTATTATTATTATTATTGTTACGTGACACCTCCAGAGAGTCCAAGGACTCATCATGGGAGGACACACTACTCGGCTTCGCTAAATACATCACATCCTCTCCGCTGCAACTCAATTCTCTAATTACGACGCTACTACCATCAACGCCATCTATCGCCCATCATCAACAACAGTATTTTTTGTCTGTAAATTGCTTGTGTTCCGAAGGCCGATTTGTCTGTTCGCAGGATGAAAAACCCGACTTTCTGGGAGAAAAAAAAACTGCTACCCCCGTATGAGATCTGCTAACTCACCTTCAACTGAAAAAGCCCATATAAGGATTCCCCTCGTCACGACGAGAAACAAACGCAAGTCTTTTCCAATCGAAGGGCACAATATTCCGCTATTCTTCCAATTGCATTACAGCGGTTCCTCGTTCGAGGGACACAAGACCATTGGTATTTCAAATTTGAGAATGTTGTTGAAGTTCAGGCGTGAGTTTGCAACACATCCTTCAACGCGCCTGACGATTGCACGTATTCGTGATAAGTTTGAGACCCATGGTACTGTGTGTGATATGCACAAGGGGGAGATCAGGGAAGCCTCGCACAGCAACAAGTCCTGCTTCCTCGGCTATGGTGTTGACTGTCTGGCTATCCTTGGTGAGAGTGATCATAGAGTCTTGACCTGGGAGATGGCTAAATGTGTGAAATTTTCGGTTAAGGTAGGGTACATGTAGAATTACCGTGTTGGCAAGTATGACAAGCTTAGGAGATTGCTTGGTTCAGTGCCATGGCATGTAAAATTGCAAGGGCTGGATGTTGATAGGGCATGGGAAGTGGTCAAGGAGCATTTGCAGGAGGTTATGGCAGACTATATACCTAGAGTCCGAATAGTAAATCAAGTAGGGATTAAATGGAGGAATAACACCATTAAACTTGAGTTGCCAAAAAACAAACATCTGTGGAAGGAATTTAAGGAGAAAGGTGACCTGCAGGCACATGAACGGTATAAAGCGCAGGCCAGAAGGGTAACGAGTGTGGTGAGAAAGGAAAAAGCAAATTATGAAAGGAAATTAGCTATGCAAGCTAAAGAGAATCCCAAACACTTCTTTCAATATGATGCTTGTAAAAGAAAAACTGTACATGGCAGAATGATTTTAAGGAACTCCGATGGTAGGGAGGTCACTGGATCAGTCGATATAGTGGAATTACTGAGTGAGCACTTTGCAAGAGTATATCAACCAGGTGGTGACATGGAAGGAATGAAGGACCCATTAGTTTATATGGGAATTGTGGTGAATGAAGTGGAAGTAAATAGTCTATTACAGAACCTTATTGTTTAATCTGAGTCTCGGGTCTGGTTTAGTCCCGAAGGGGTGAAAAGAGGGGTTCCACTGCATAAAGGAGGATCCAAAATTACCGACCGATCAGCATATCAGGATAAGTTGTCAAGGTCTTGGAGAAAGTAGTCAAGGATAAAATACAGGAATGAATTGAGGAAAATGAGATACTGTATGGGGGACAGCATGGTTTTGTGAAGGGTAGATCATGCCTCAGCAACTTGCTCAGGTTTTATAACACAGTGATGACTGAACTAGATAAGGGTAATGGGTTTACAGTGATACTGCTGGACCTGGCTAAGGCATTTGACAGGATACCTCATGGAATTCTAATCCGTAAACTGTAACATATGGGAATGGATATAGGGTTGGTGAGACCAATAGGAGGGTGGTTGATGGAGAGATACCTAGAGATTAGTTTAGTAAGGAGTAGAGTCCAAAAGACGGCCTGTGACTAGTGGTGTACTGCAGGGTTCTGTTCTTGCACCACTGCTGTTTAATTTGTTCATTAACGATATAAGGAAAGATCTGAGAGGAACGGTTCATTTGTTCGCCGATGATTCTAAGTTAGGTAGGGCAATAGTGAATGCAGAAGATGTCAAAATTTTGCAGGATGATTTGGATAGATTAGAGGTATGGGCTAAGGAGAATGGATGTCAATTTAATGTGGCAAAATGTAAGGTTATGCATTTCGGGGTGAAAAGATTAGCAGCAGCATACCATATTGGTGGAACTGTACTACAGGAGATTGATGAGGCCAGGGACTTGGGAGTGTTCTTGGATAGGGAGTTGAAGTTTAGGGAGAACATTGCAAAAGTGGCTAAATCAGCTCATCAAATCACTTGGTTACTGAAGAAACTTTGACGTGCAGAGATAAGCAAGTGATTGTTCCTCTGTATCGAGCCTTGATAAGCCCCCATCTTGATTACTGTGCCCAGATTTGGTCACCTAGGTTTCTTCTTGATGAGGAAGAGGTTGAGAAGATCCAGAGGCGAGTGACCAAGATGATAGCAGGTCTATGGAATGAACCTTATGAAAACAGGTTGAGGATTTGTGGGTTGCAGAAATCGGTTGATAGGCGGAGGAGGGGAGATATGATTGAGACATTCCAATTGCTAAAGAGTTTCTATAGGATTAATTCAGAGGATATTTTTGAGATCAGGACTGGTGGTGGGAGAACTAGGGGACACCTATGGAAGCTGGGAAAGAGTGTGGTTAGCAAGGTGTTAGAGCTGGGGTTTTTTACTTTTAGAGTGGTGAATGAGTGGAATAAGCTGCCAGAGTCTGTTTTGGGTGCTATGACGGTGAGCGAGTTCAAGGCAAAGTATGATAGATATTGTGTGATTGTCGAATAGTTGTGATGGACATGATGTTTAGGGCCTCCCTCGATGGGTCTAAGGACTCCTTGGAGTCGCCCGTAATAATAATAATAAAAATAATAATCCTACCGGTCACGGGTTGATGCTAGTATTTATGTGAGTAACGACATCCTTTGAGAGGACATCATGCTACATATTGCTGCCGTAATTCGATCTAACTTCGAAAAAAAAGTCAATAGTTGACATCGTTAAAGTGCGTGTGCATTTCTTTGACGGACTCTGTAGAAAACAATAACTCGACTCTCGGTTGATGAAAATTTAAGCCATTTTGGTTTCTAGAGCAAAACGATCCGAAAATAAATAATTATATTAGGAAAAGTATTTCCTGTCTTTCCATCTGTGGGACAGAATTCAGATATCAGCTTCGTCCATTTTTGAGTGCTACTTCTTGTAATACGAACTGCCCATCTCCATTTAGACCTTTTAATGGCTGTTATAAATGTCTCTCACCCTGATCTGAGCTCTGACCGAAGTTGCGCTTTCTATCTTGAATGGTAATAAGAAGCAGTGATCGTTATATTTTCCTTTAAAAAAAAAAAAAATGAGGGAGAGGGGTGGAAATAAAAAAAAAATTAAATTGACTTGATAATACAATCAATTGAAGAGACATGGGTTATACAAATAGAATTAACTATCCTATTTTAGCATTAATTAAGTTTCAATAAAACCAAAGTTACTTGGCCGTAAGAAGCCATTACTATTTAATAAAAGAGAACACCAAGCTCTTAAATGAATCTATTTTTCAGAAACGGAATGTTATGAATTACCAGAATAGCAAATACTACGTGGAAATCGGTTGCCTCGATCAAAGTTAGTCCAATCAGTACAATGTACAAAGCATCTCCTGTTACGTATTTTTCAATTAGAATGAAATATTATTGCTGTTGAAATACAAGTACCAAAAATCTCAATATCTATTTTAAAAAGTTCCTTAGGTTGATAACTGTATCTATTTATGTTACCTACTACATGCTTTACACATTTTAATGATGAAATTCATTTTATTTTTCTCTGAAATAAAAATGTAATTTATATTTCATTTTAAATTTTGAGATTTTTAAATGTTTTAAAATACTTTTTAAAATTCTAAGAAAACAGTAAACACCTTAAAATGTTTAACATCATAAGATTACATTAAAAATTGTGAAATTTTTATAATTGTTATAGGGTGATTAATACCCTTGGAGGGTAATGGATGGCAATGCTGTAGCCAGTGAAGTTTTAACTGAGGCTCGGCTATCGCTGTTACCCTCTTGCCATGATCAGAGCTTTAATTTAATAATTTAATAGCTCAATAACACCTTATCCCTACACTGTCCTCTACAGATAACAGGGAAGATGAAAAGCATTCTTGCTTCGCCCCTTTAAGCCAGTCCTTATAAGGATATAAGGATTATAATTGTTATAATATAATTGTTTTAACATAATATAATTAACTGCCATTAAATGTGTTATGATATATTTTATATTTTATATATTTAAATTTATATTTAAACTTATATTTATATTTAAACTTATATATTATATTATATATTTATAATTATTCAGTATATTTATTTAATATTTTATTTTAATATATTATGTATATTTAAATTTATATATTATATTATAAATATATATATTATATATTTATAATTATTTAGTATATTTATTTAATATTTTATTTTAATATAATACTTCCATGTCGAGCCTTCGTAGCTCAGTCAGTATAGACCAGCTCTTCCGAAACTGTGGGCCGCGGGCCCCTTGGGTGCCATTAGCTTTGTTGAGGGGGCGGTGAAATAATGAAAATAAATTTAAACTGTTTTAAGACTAAGGGTGCCACGTCAAATGTGTATGTAAGATGCTAAAAATGTAATATTTAATTTTTGTAATATTCGTGTGTGTATGTTTTGTATTAAATATAAATACAATAAATATTATAATAATATATGTCTGTATTGCGAATTTGTTTTCCAATGGGGCGGTGAAATATTTTAATTTTTCCAAAGGGGTCTTTACATCCATAAGTTTGGGAAACACTGGTATAGACGAAGCCATTTGGTCCGAAAGACCTGGGTTCTATTTCCGTCAGTGACGTGAGGATCCTTTATCTGGTGTCTTTCGACTAAAGGTGAGTTAGCTGGTCTTTTTTACCCGGAAACTCGGGGTTTTCCTCCCGACGAATAGGCAAACTGGCCCCGTGAACACACGCATCTACAGACATAGGACACACTGGGAGACATAGGGCTAACCACATTATCCTCGGGACGAGTACGGTTTGGAAAGGCTAAGGCCACTAGGCCTAATACGTAAAAGGAAGATGACTTCCATGTCATGATATAATATTTCTATGTCAATATTACCCTAGACCAGTGTTTCTCGAAATGCAGTTGGTACGTTTATCCCTAGATGTGATACAGGCCTTTAATGGTACGAGGCACTTTTTAAAATTTGATTACTTTTTTTTTTTTTTTTTTACTTTTATATGTTCGTCGTCGATCTAGATCTATTTCATCGTTTCATAATGATCGGAAAGTCGTTCTTACACAAACATTTTCTAGGTTTTTTTTACGAAAGAAATTGAATTAGCAAGTCTCATAATGTCAACGTATACAGATCGCATACGGTACCCAGAAACCTTAGCTCATCGCTTATTCCGAATAACCACAATAAATTCAGTTTTCTCGATCACTAAACATCGTTATGTGCAATAAAAGTACGTTACCCAAGAATATATATTAAACAACGTCGTGCAATAAGACAACTCATCTTCCAACTCATCTCCCCCCCCCCACACACACACACAGAATTAATTTCAACTTTTATCCTTTCTACACATTCATATTTTCAATCGCAAACATCCAGAATATGAAGACATATGACGAAGCTAGCACATTGTTAACTGCACCAATAAATATTTGAAAAAGTAATACATCTATCACATAGACCAGCCTACTAACGTTGCCATGGCTACCGAATACAATGAATGACAGCTGACTGAAGCATTACGTAAAATTGTCATATCTATTATGTAGTGGTTAGGAGCACAAATCTGATGAGTTGCAGAAGCTAAAAATAAATACGCGTGCTCATAACAAGTTATCCGAGAGATTTATTCATTAAGCATGCTGGCATGGCAATACCTCCTGCAGAATTGAGAACAGGACGGCGAAAAAAAAAAAGATGTTTTATGAGATTTACAATGAACTTTTTAAAGACATATATATAAAATGAAAATAGCAGCCAATGAAATTAATTGCTGGCAAAAGAGAGAGAAATCAACAAAAGAAGAATAAATTAACATAAAATTAGAACAAAACAAAACAAAAAAAAAACTTGGACGTGTTTCTATCAACACAAAAGAATGCAGTGAACAGTACCAACATATCTATATTGAATAATTAATTATTCTTAAATTAATTTCGCCTTGTTCTTTCGTATACCAGACGTCTATAGTCAGGATATTTTCATTCGCATTGAGTGTTTTTGTTTGTCTCTTCTTGGGAAATTCTTTAGTTTTTTTGCGGTCTCTTATTATTTTTTAGGAATTCTGCTATCTCATTTCTTTTTCCATGTTTATCCCATTATATTTTTCTTGTTCTCAAATTATATCCACAATGGTTTTCATTCTGGTTTGGATTTTTAGCGAAATTACACATCCTGTTGTTTGTAGGAGATTGTCTCATTCACTGTCCGTTGACAAAAGTCCTAATATACATAAGTTCTTCTGTTCTTAGACACGCTATGAATTCAGGCCATTATAACTAAAGAGTATCGTTGCTAGGGACTAAGCTACGTAGGCACACAAGCAATTATCGTGTCTTTGATGATTGCAAACATGCAAACATAATTGATGGACTGATTTTATGTATATTAAGAAAAAATTTTTAAGGAATTTTTTCTCAATCACATTAATGGTTTTTGTTACAAGTAATTTGGATAAGTATTGTATGGCGAAAAAAAAATAATATTAAAGTCGACCTGGTCTCCTATCTTACGGTACTTTGTTATAAGTTCGTCGACTTGTTCTTCACCATTTTCGGCTTTAATTTCTACTTCAGACCTTCAAAAATATTTCTAAACGTTTTCCAGAGTTCTAATTCCATTTTAGCGAGACTACTTTTCGAATTATTCATCTTTTAATAATTCCCTAATTTGAGGTTCGTCAAACATATCAGCCTCGCACTGAATAGGTACTGGAATCCATGCCCATTTTTGTCCAATGTTGGTGACAAGGTGACTAAAATGATGGTGGCAATGACAAAGTTGCTTGAAGATCTAAAGAATGAAGCACTATCATCTTATAACAGATCTAAATTTGAGTACAATATCTCATGTTTGGTTCTTCATAGAAAATCCAGATACATTACAAGTAATAACAATTTGTTACACGATTTCTTGATCTCTCTCTCTCTCTCTCTCTCTCTCTCTCTCTCTCTCTCTAGATCACTGGCACCGCAAATGTGCATAGACTGGCCTTTCTCTGAATTCTATGAGTCAAATTTTATAAGTGCTGTAATAACAAGGAGTCCACTTTTTATCGTTGAACCTCATTTTATACTCAAAGTAATAGAAGTAGCACACAGTACTTTTCACGTAAATGATGCGTATCTGCTCACTACTTGTAAACGAACACACCACACACACACACACACACACACACACACACACACATGTAAGTCCATCCCGAGCTCCCTTTCTCTCTTTCATGTGTGTGTGTGTCGGCAAGCAGTTTCAAATTATGCACTAATCTGCCAGCTGGTGATGTTATGCGATGATGTAATGATTTTAAATAATATCTCTAAGTGTTACTGTTCCTATTTATACTCTAATAAAAGCAAGCATTGATGATTTCAAGCACAAAAGCGCAACTATGGCCTATCCAGTGTGAACCCAAATAAGAAACCCCAAAGAAGGAAGAAAAAAAATTGTTTAAATCAGTTTCCTACGACTTATCGCACACATCTTCGGGATAAATTATAAATGTGGGACAAAAGGAAAGAAAGAAAAAGAGAAACGCTTATTAAAACAGAATGATTTCTAAATAACTCACGCAACGAAAACGTCGAATCAACTTTGTGCACAATAACATAGGATATCAACTGATAATAAATCTGAAATGTTTAAAAAAATCCTTCGTTGGCAGTATCTGCTGATGATTCTGTTTGTTAATTTCGATAATTATAGAATAGATTCATTTGGTATCTCCTGTTACAAAATATTATATTTTTTGGCCAATCACCTCTTCCTAGAAGCCTGACGTCATTGGAAAATGAGTCTTATATTAACTATCGCAAATTGCTACGTGCCCTTCATTTTATGGAGGGCAACAATGTGACACTTATTCCTGGAAGATTTAATGTGAGGAAACCTAATAAAATTCATTACGAATATATAACATTTAAAGTTATTTCATCAATTAATTAGATAATATCTGCATTATGTCCATAAGAAAATGGAAATTCTGTATATTTCAATCTTGAAGTCGAAAGATTTTGCAAAGAAGTTTGGTTCGATTTATTTACTAAAAGTAATCCAACAGCACGTGGAGGAAATATTGTATTGATAAATATATTGGGAAAAATGCATAACTATATATATAAAATTATGCGTTTATTGCTAAATATATGACTA
The DNA here is from genome assembly GCF_054136105.1 of Typopeltis vanoorti. Lineage (NCBI taxonomy): Eukaryota > Metazoa > Arthropoda > Arachnida > Uropygi > Thelyphonidae > Typopeltis > Typopeltis vanoorti. Next base: position 116,025,701 of record NC_143554.1, read on the forward strand.
ATAATATGTCCTCATTGTTAATCGCTAGTTTTCAACATATACTAGCTAGTGTAATATAATATTAAAATAATGCAATTTATATAATATAATATTAAAATAATACAATTTCTATAATATAATATTTATTGATTTAATTTAATAAATAATATACCATATTTTATATTACATTCAGGCTAAAATAAAAGAAATATGGCGTAAGACTATCAAGCTACCATAATTGTTTTCACATCATCTTCATTTAAATAAGCTATTCGATAGAATGATATTGGCCAGATCTTTAAAGCCTCACCTAACCATCAAGAAACTGCAAGAAAACCTATTGCTAATCGAACAATATTTCTCCAAATGGCGACTCCAAGTGAATCCCCTGAAGAGCATAGCCGTCCTATTCTCTAGGAGATCAGTGCTTCCTAAAGAAGATATTCTCCTTTTCAACACTAAAATTCCGTGGAAAACTAAGATCAAATATCTTGGTGTAATATTGGACAGAAAACTGACTTTCAGCTCTCATATCAAGACTCTCTGTGCAAACACATCAAAAGCCATAGCCCAGCTCTACCCGCTAATAAACAGAAACAGTAAGCTGAGCACCAGAATCAAACTTCTCATATACAAACTGATGGTTCGTCCAATACTCACCCACGCTTCACCGGCCTGGAGTCATACTTCAAATACTAATATTCTCAAATTACAACGTATCCAGAATAAATGTCTCAGAATGATCCTGGGCAGCCCGTGGTTCATCCGAACTGTTCAGCTACATCGCGACACAAATGTCCCCTATATTTACACTTTCATGCAGACTATGGCAATCAAATTCTTCTCAAAAGCATCTGTGCACCCTAACAAACTGATCCAACTGGCTGCAGATTATGACGCAATGGATTATTTCAAACATAAAAGACCTAAAGCCATCCTAAACTTCAACACTGAGGACTAATCTCCTAGCCCACTCAAGGCGAGCAATTAACTCATAAACTTTCTCCACTCACAGTTTCTCTCAAGATAGCCGGGAATATGAAAAGCTTTTGCTTCACCCCTTTGTCAGTAATGTTGATAGTTGATGAGTCACAAATATCACTTTTCGTTTACGTTGACGAAAAATTGAGAAACTTTTTAATTTTATGGCATATTTTCAGAATGTTGAAGCATTAATCTATTTTATTTATAGTTGGAGTGTTTTTAGTTGATACTGTCCATTTCTTGTATGGATTAAGAAACTTTCTTTTATGTGTAAATTATTGACTAACAGATTAAATAAAATAATATATATATATATATATATATATATATATATATATATATATATATATATATATATATATATATATATAAAATGTCCCGATTCCAAAATTTCTTGATTCAGTCTTGCTGTAACTGTTATTGTCCCACACGTGGGAGCAACACTTCCGGTTAAATCCCGCCAAGACTTAATAAAATAATTCCAAACTTTTACCTGCTAGCCATACGCTTCTTTACAACAAAGAAATCACAATAACTTATTTTATTCGTACCTTTGTTATTTTGTCTCCAGAAAACAAACAAAAAAAAAAGTCTTCAGAAGTACTTCAGCGATTAACAGACGTGAAACATGAAGTATGCAATAACCTACAAAGATTCCTTCGCTACTAGCGTGCCGTTACTGACTGAAGAGCTAGCAATATAGTTCAGGGAGAATGAGTTGTTGTGCTACGCATGCGCATACGAGTTACCTGAGGTGTCGTGATGTATGAGCTTCATATGTTGGGATTTCTTGTAAACATGCATCTGCTTCATCATAAGAAATGTCTACGAAACAAACATCACGAGAAAGAGACAGGGGCTCTGTTTATGTCTGAATGTCATTTTGAGTTTTAAGTTTCCGCTTTTCTTGGAAACTAGAACATGCATACAACGAATAACGATATCATAAATCTGCGATTTTTTAATATCAAGAGTGCCGACCAGAAACTAAGGAATAAATAAATTAAAACACAATTCGTACTCTAAAAAAACAAAAACGTATTTAAATTATAAATAGTTTTTTTTTGTTTTTGGGGGGGGGGGGATGGACTGAGTTCCTTCACTCTTCATCTGATTGAAGAAAATTTGTGTGGATGGGATGTTATTGAGCTAAAAGCTCTGGTCATGGCTGAGTAACGGCAATAGCCGAGCCTCAGTTAAATCTTCATTGGCTACAACATTGCTATCCGTTACCCTGGAAGTTCTAAAAAGGACTCTATGCACATAAAAAAAATATAAATAGAAAGAATTGACAATTGACATTTATGTCTTTAGGGGTGAAGCAAGATGTTTTTCATATTCCCCGCTATCTGTTGTGGTTATAGTGAGGGTAAAATTTACGAGCAGTTTGTTCGCCCTGAATAGGCATGGAGATTATGCATCGCTATTGGAGGTTAAAATAGCTTTTGGTCTTCTATGTTTGAATATGTCCGTTGGATCGTATGCTGCAGCTTGCTAAACCAAATCGTTGGGGTGTATGGACGTCTTTAGGAAGAACTTAGATGCTAAGGATTGTAGGAGAGAGAAAATATAGGGAATATTTGTATCTCTATGAAGTTGATTGTTTCTAACATACCTTGGGGCGTTCAGAATCATTCTCAAGCACTTGTTCTGAACTCGCTGTATTTTGATAATGTTAGTATTAGAGGTGTGGCTCCAGGCTGGAGAGGCATTGGTGATTATAGGACGAATCGTCATCTGATATAGCTGCAATTTGATTCAGTTGCTGAGCTTGCTATTTCTATTAATTAGCGGATAGATTTGAGCGATTGTATAAATAATCCTTATAAGGACTGGCTTAAAGGGGCGAAGCAAGAATGCTTTTCATCTTCCCCGTTATCTGTAGAGGACAGTGTAGGGATATGGTGTTATTTGCTATTAAAGCTCTGATCATGGCAGGAGGGTAACAGCAATAGCCGAGCCTCAGTTAGAACTTCATTGGCTGCAGCATTGCCATCCATTACCCTCCCACGGTTTAACTCATAATTTTCGGTATAAATAATGGACGCAGAACATATATGGCGCAGAGGGTGAAGCTTGACGCTTTTTATATTCCTTGTTGTCTGTTTCGGGAGCAGTGATGGGAGAGATTTGTGAGCTATTTTAGCTCGCCCTGAGTGGGCAGAAGGGGTTACACGTCGTTGAGTGTTAGGATGGCTTTCGGTCTTTTATGTTTCCAGTGGTCATAATTTCCGGCTTGTTGTATTAGTTGGTTTGGATGCGTAGATGTCTTCATAAAGAATTTTTCTGCTAGGGAGCGTAGTAGTGGAGAGATGTAGGGGATATTTATGTCCCGGTGGATCTGGGAGTTCGTGATGAACCACAGGGCATCCAGTATCATTCGCAGGCACTTGTTCTGTAGTCTTTGTAGCTTGAGGATGTTTGTCTTGGAGGTATGGCTCCAGGCTGGGGAGGCGTATATAATTGTGGGACGGATCACTGTCTTGTAGAGTAGAATTTTGTTTCTTGAGCTTAGTTTGCTGTGTCTGTTGATCATGGGGTATAGCTGGGCAATAACTTTTGAAACTTTGGTGCATGTGCTCTTGATGTGGCTGTTGAAGCGGCATAAATGATCCTTATAAGGACTGGCATAAAGGGGCGAAGCAAGAATGCTTTTCATCTTCCCCGTTATCTGTAGAGAACAGTGTAGGGATAAGGTGTTATTGAGCTATTAAAGCTCTGATCATGGCAGGAGGGTAACAGCAATTGCCGAGCCTCAGTTAGGACTTCATTGGGTACAGCATTGCAATTCATTACCCTCCAAGGGTATTAATCACCGCATCTCACCATATATATGGTGAGATATATATATATATATATATGCAATATTAGGACTTCATTGGGTACAGCATTGCCATTCATTACCCTCCAATGGTAATGAATGGCAATGCTGTACCCAATATGTGCCAAATTTCAGAATATGTGAGCTCCACATATTCTGAAAGAATGCAGCTTATGTATTTAAATTTTTGGTGTTTAGCGATAATAAATCTTATTTCTAGATTAATAAAATTAAAATTTTATTTTTAATACAAATGATCTCTTAGCTTTTTAATTCATTTATATATTTATATATATATATATATATATATATATATATATATATATATGGGTACTATATATATATATGGGTACAGCATTGCAATTCATTACCCTCCAAGGGTATTAATCACCGCATCTCACCATATATATATATATATATATATACAAAACACAGATGTTGATAATACACAACCCAAGAATCATACGCCCTACATCACTATCGATACACTGTCACACATACTGCTGCATTAACAGC